>NW_027478160.1:16520000-17770000 GCF_051020975.1 Osmia lignaria lignaria
GTTTCCTACTTTTCATGTTCTATGATATTTTTTGATCAGATGCGTAGTTCTCGAGATATATCAAGATATTTAAAAGTTCCGAAGCAGCACCAACATAATAGAGATACAGAAACAGCGTGGCCCCTTTCTTTGAGATAACTCTGCACTATTGCGAGCTGTAAATGCCACTTCCAGCTTAGCTGTGCAGAAGAAGAACAACAAGAAGAAGAAATATCTCGAAATATGTCCGTCAGGCCCCTTCCCTTGAGATAAATATGCAAATATCTCGGACACGAAGCGAGCTATGGCAAAATGTTAAGAGACCTTTTTTGTAGAGAATTAAGTTTCCTACTTTTTATGTTCTATGATATTTTTTGATCAGATGCGTAGTTCTCGAGATATATCAAGATATTTAAAAGTTCCGAAGCCGCACCAACATAATAGAGATACAGAAACACCGTGGCCCCTTTCTTTGAGATAACTCTGCACTATTGCGAGCTGCAAATGCCACTTCCAGCTTAGCTGTGCAGAGGAAGAACAACAAGAAGAAGAAATATCTCGAAATATGTCCGTCAGGCCAGTTCCTTTGAGCTGAATCTGCAAATATCTCGGAAACGAAACGAGCTATGGCAAAATGTTAAGAGACCTTTTTTGTAGAGAATTATGTTTCCTACAATTTAGGTTCTATGATATTTTTTGATCAGAAGCGTAGTTTTCGAGATATATCGAGATATTTTAAAGTTCCGAAGACGCACCAACATAATAGAGATACAGAAACACCGTGGCCCCTTTCTTTGAGATAACTCTGCACTAGTGCGAGCCGCAAATGCCACTTCCAGTTTAGCTGTGCAGAAGAAGAACAACAAGAAGAAGAAATATCTCGAAATATGTCCGTCAGGCCACTTCCCTTGAGATAAATCTGCAAATATCTCGGAAACGAAGCGAGCTATGGCAAAATGTTAAGAGACCTTTTTTGTAGAGAATTAAGTTTCCTACTTTTTATGTTCAATGATATTTTTTGATCAGATGCGTAGTTCTCGAGATATATCAAGATATTTAAAAGTTCCGAAGCTGCACCAACATAATAGAGGTACAGAAACACCGTGGCCTCTTTCTTTGAGATAACTCTGCACTATTGCGAGCTGCAAATGCCACTTCGAGCTTAGCTGTGCAGAAGAAGAACAACAAGAAGAAGAAATATCTCGAAATATGTCCGTCAGGCCCCTTCCCTTGAGATAAATCTGCAAATATCTCGGAAACGAAGAGAGCTATGGCAAAATGTTAAGAGACCTTTTTTGTAGAGAATTAAGTTTCCTACGTTTCATGTTCTATGATATTTTTTGATCAGATGCGTAGTTCTCGAGATATATCAAGATATTTAAAAGTTCCGAAGCAGCACCAACATAATAGAGATACAGAAACACCGTGGCCCCTTTCTTTGAGATAACTCTGCACTATTGCGAGCTGTAAATGCCACTTCCAGCTTAGCTGTGCAGAAGAAGAACAACAAGAAGAAGAAATATCTCGAAATATGTCCGTCAGGCCCCTTCCCTTGAGATAAATATGCAAATATCTCGGACACGAAGCGAGCTATGGCAAAATGTTAAGAGACCTTTTTTGTAGAGAATTAAGTTTCCTACTTTTTATGTTCTATGATATTTTTTGATCAGATGCGTAGTTCTCGAGATATATCAAGATATTTAAAAGTTCCGAAGCCGCACCAACATAATAGAGATACAGAAACACCGTGGCCCCTTTCTTTGAGATAACTCTGCACTATTGCGAGCTGCAAATGCCACTTCCAGCTTAGCTGTGCAGAGGAAGAACAACAAGAAGAAGAAATATCTCGAAATATGTCCGTCAGGCCAGTTCCTTTGAGCTGAATCTGCAAATATCTCGGAAACGAAACGAGCTATGGCAAAATGTTAAGAGACCTTTTTTGTAGAGAATTATGTTTCCTACAATTTAGGTTCTATGATATTTTTTGATCAGAAGCGTAGTTTTCGAGATATATCGAGATATTTTAAAGTTCCGAAGACGCACCAACATAATAGAGATACAGAAACACCGTGGCCCCTTTCTTTGAGATAACTCTGCACTAGTGCGAGCCGCAAATGCCACTTCCAGTTTAGCTGTGCAGAAGAAGAACAACAAGAAGAAGAAATATCTCGAAATATGTCCGTCAGGCCACTTCCCTTGAGATAAATCTGCAAATATCTCGGAAACGAAGCGAGCTATGGCAAAATGTTAAGAGACCTTTTTTGTAGAGAATTAAGTTTCCTACTTTTTATGTTCAATGATATTTTTTGATCAGATGCGTAGTTCTCGAGATATATCAAGATATTTAAAAGTTCCGAAGCTGCACCAACATAATAGAGGTACAGAAACACCGTGGCCTCTTTCTTTGAGATAACTCTGCACTATTGCGAGCTGCAAATGCCACTTCGAGCTTAGCTGTGCAGAAGAAGAACAACAAGAAGAAGAAATATCTCGAAATATGTCCGTCAGGCCCCTTCCCTTGAGATAAATCTGCAAATATCTCGGAAACGAAGAGAGCTATGGCAAAATGTTAAGAGACCTTTTTTGTAGAGAATTAAGTTTCCTACGTTTCATGTTCTATGATATTTTTTGATCAGATGCGTAGTTCTCGAGATATATCAAGATATTTAAAAGTTCCGAAGCAGCACCAACATAATAGAGATACAGAAACACCGTGGCCCCTTTCTTTGAGATAACTCTGCACTATTGCGAGCTGTAAATGCCACTTCCAGCTTAGCTGTGCAGAAGAAGAACAACAAGAAGAAGAAATATCTCGAAATATGTCCGTCAGGCCCCTTCCCTTGAGATAAATATGCAAATATCTCGGAAACGAAGCGAGCTATGGCAAAATGTTAAGAGACCTTTTTTGTAGAGAATTATGTCTCCTACAATTTATGTTCTATGATATTTTTTGATCAGAAGCGTAGTTTTCGAGATATATCGAGATATGTAAAAGTTCCGAAGCCGCACCAACATAATAGAGATACAGAAACACCGTGGCCCCTTTCTTTGGGATAACTCTGCACTCTTGCGAGCTGCAAATGCCACTTCCAGCTTAGCTGTGCAGAAGAAGAACAACAAGAAGAAGAAATATCTCGAAATATGTCCGTCAGGCCACTTCCCTTGAGATAAATCTGCAAATATCTCGGAAACGAAGCGAGCTATGGCAAAATGTTAAGAGACCTTTTTTGTAGAGAATTAAGTTTCCTGCTTTTTATGTTCGATGATATTTTTTGATCAGATGCGTAGTTCTCGAGATATATCAAGATATTTAAAAGTTCCGAAGCTGCACCAACATAATAGAGGTACAGAAACACCGTGGCCTCTTTCTTTGAGATAACTCTGCACTATTGCGAGCTGCAAATGCCACTTCGAGCTTAGCTGTGCAGAAGAAGAACAACAAGAAGAAGAAATATCTCGAAATATGTCCGTCAGGCCCCTTCCCTTGAGATAAATATGCAAATATCTCGGAAACGAAGCGAGCTATGGCAAAATGTTAAGAGACCTTTTTTGTAGAGAATTATGTCTCCTACAATTTATGTTCTATGATATTTTTTGATCAGAAGCGTAGTTTTCGAGATATATCGAGATATGTAAAAGTTCCGAAGCCGCACCAACATAATAGAGATACAGAAACACCGTGGCCCCTTTCTTTGGGATAACTCTGCACTCTTGCGAGCTGCAAATGCCACTTCCAGCTTAGCTGTGCAGAAGAAGAACAACAAGAAGAAGAAATATCTCGAAATATGTCCGTCAGGCCACTTCCCTTGAGATAAATCTGCAAATATCTCGGAAACGAAGCGAGCTATGGCAAAATGTTAAGAGACCTTTTTTGTAGAGAATTAAGTTTCCTGCTTTTTATGTTCGATGATATTTTTTGATCAGATGCGTAGTTCTCGAGATATATCAAGATATTTAAAAGTTCCGAAGCTGCACCAACATAATAGAGGTACAGAAACACCGTGGCCTCTTTCTTTGAGATAACTCTGCACTATTGCGAGCTGCAAATGCCACTTCGAGCTTAGCTGTGCAGAAGAAGAACAACAAGAAGAAGAAATATCTCGAAATATGTCCGTCAGGCCCCTTCCCTTGAGATAAATCTGCAAATATCTCGGAAACGAAGAGAGCTATGGCAAAATGTTAAGAGACCTTTTTTGTAGAGAATTAAGTTTCCTACTTTTCATGTTCTATGATATTTTTTGATCAGATGCGTAGTTCTCGAGATATATCAAGATATTTAAAAGTTCCGAAGCAGCACCAACATAATAGAGATACAGAAACAGCGTGGCCCCTTTCTTTGAGATAACTCTGCACTATTGCGAGCTGTAAATGCCACTTCCAGCTTAGCTGTGCAGAAGGAGAACAACAAGAAGAAGAAATATCTCGAAATATGTCCGTCAGGCCCCTTCCCTTGAGATAAATATGCAAATATCTCGGACACGAAGCGAGCTATGGCAAAATGTTAAGAGACCTTTTTTGTAGAGAATTAAGTTTCCTACTTTTTATGTTCTATGATATTTTTTGATCAGATGCGTAGTTCTCGAGATATATCAAGATATTTAAAAGTTCCGAAGCCGCACCAACATAATAGAGATACAGAAACACCGTGGCCCCTTTCTTTGAGATAACTCTGCACTATTGCGAGCTGCAAATGCCACTTCCAGCTTAGCTGTGCAGAGGAAGAACAACAAGAAGAAGAAATATCTCGAAATATGTCCGTCAGGCCAGTTCCTTTGAGCTGAATCTGCAAATATCTCGGAAACGAAACGAGCTATGGCAAAATGTTAAGAGACCTTTTTTGTAGAGAATTATGTTTCCTACAATTTATGTTCTATGATATTTTTTGATCAGAAGCGTAGTTTTCGAGATATATCGAGATATTTAAAAGTTCCGAAGACGCACCAACATAATAGAGATACAGAAACACCGTGGCCCCTTTCTTTGAGATAACTCTGCACTAGTGCGAGCCGCAAATGCCACTTCCAGTTTAGCTGTGCAGAAGAAGAACAACAAGAAGAAGAAATATCTCGAAATATGTCCGTCAGGCCACTTCCCTTGAGATAAATCTGCAAATATCTCGGAAACGAAGCGAGCTATGGCAAAATGTTAAGAGACCTTTTTTGTAGAGAATTAAGTTTCCTACTTTTTATGTTCAATGATATTTTTTGATCAGATGCGTAGTTCTCGAGATATATCAAGATATTTAAAAGTTCCGAAGCTGCACCAACATAATAGAGGTACAGAAACACCGTGGCCTCTTTCTTTGAGATAACTCTGCACTATTGCGAGCTGCAAATGCCACTTCGAGCTTAGCTGTGCAGAAGAAGAACAACAAGAAGAAGAAATATCTCGAAATATGTCCGTCAGGCCCCTTCCCTTGAGATAAATCTGCAAATATCTCGGAAACGAAGAGAGCTATGGCAAAATGTTAAGAGACCTTTTTTGTAGAGAATTAAGTTTCCTACGTTTCATGTTCTATGATATTTTTTGATCAGATGCGTAGTTCTCGAGATATATCAAGATATTTAAAAGTTCCGAAGCAGCACCAACATAATAGAGATACAGAAACACCGTGGCCCCTTTCTTTGAGATAACTCTGCACTATTGCGAGCTGTAAATGCCACTTCCAGCTTAGCTGTGCAGAAGAAGAACAACAAGAAGAAGAAATATCTCGAAATATGTCCGTCAGGCCCCTTCCCTTGAGATAAATATGCAAATATCTCGGAAACGAAGCGAGCTATGGCAAAATGTTAAGAGACCTTTTTTGTAGAGAATTAAGTTTCCTACTTTTTATGTTCTATGATATTTTTTGATCAGTTGCGTAGTTCTCGAGATATATCAAGATATTTAAAAGTTCCGAAGCCGCACCAACATAATAGAGATACAGAAACACCGTGGCCCCTTTCTTTGAGAAAACTCTGCACTATTGCGAGCTGCAAATGCCACTTCCAGCTTAGCTGTGCAGAGGAAGAACAACAAGAAGAAGAAATATCTCGAAATATGTCCGTCAGGCCAGTTCCTTTGAGCTGAATCTGCAAATATCTCGGAAACGAAACGAGCTATGGCAAAATGTTAAGAGACGTTTTTTGTAGAGAATTATGTTTCCTACAATTTATGTTCTATGATATTTTTTGATCAGAAGCGTAGTTTTCGAGATATATCGAGATATTTAAAAGTTCCGAAGACGCACCAACATTATAGAGATACAGAAACACCGTGGCCCCTTTCTTTGAGATAACTCTGCACTAGTGCGAGCCGCAAATGCCACTTCCAGCTTAGCTGTGCAGAAGAAGAACAACAAGAAGAAGAAATATCTCGAAATATGTCCATCAGGCCCCTTCCCTTGAGATATATCTGCAAATATCTCGGAAACGAAGAGAGCTATGGCAAAATGTTAACAGACCTTTTTTGTAGAGAATTAAGTTTCCCACTTTTCATGTTCTATGATATTTTTTGATCGGATGCGTAGTTCTCGAGATATATCAAGATATTTAAAAGTTCCGAAGCCGCACCAACATAATAGAGATACAGAAACACCGTGGCCCCTTTCTTTGAGATAACTCTGCACTATTGCGAGCTGCAAATGCCACTTCCAGCTTAGCTGTGCAGAGGAAGAACAACAAGAAGAAAAAATATCTCGAAATATGTCCGTCAGGCCAGTTCCTTTGAGGTGAATCTGCAAATATCTCGGAAACGAAACGAGCTATGGCAAAATGTTAAGAGACGTTTTTTGTAGAGAATTATGTTTCCTACAATTTATGTTCTATGATATTTTTTGATCAGAAGCGTAGTTTTCGAGATATATCGAGATATTTAAAAGTTCCGAAGCCGCACCAACATAATAGAGATACAGAAACACCGTGGCCCCTTTCTTTGAGATAACTCTGCACTAGTGCGAGCCGCAAATGCCACTTCCAGCTTAGCTGTGCAGAAGAAGAACAACAAGAAGAAGAAATATCTCGAAATATGTCCGTCAGGCCCCTTCCCTTGAGATAAATATGCAAATATCTCGGAAACGAAGCGAGCTATGGCAAAATGTTAAGCGACCTTTTTTGTAGAGAATTAAGTTTCCTACTTTTTATGTTCTATGATATTTTTTGATCAGATGCGTAGTTCTCGAGATATATCAAGATATTTAAAAGTTCCGAAGCCGCACCAACATAATAGAGATACAGAAACACCGTGGCCCCTTTCTTTGAGATAACTCTGCACTATTGCGAGCTGCAAATGCCACTTCCAGCTTAGCTGTGCAGAAGAAGAACAACAAGAAGAAGAAATATCTCGAAATATGTCCGTCAGGCCCCTTCCCTTGAGATATATCTGCAAATATCTCGGAAACGAAGAGAGCTACGGCAAAATGTTAAGAGACCTTTTTTGTAGAGAATTAAGTTTCCTACTTTTCATGTTCCATGATATTTTTTGATCAGATGCGTAGTTCTCGAGATATATCAAGATATTTAAAAGTTCCGAAGCCGCACCAACGTAATAGAGATACAGAAACACCGTGGCCCCTTTCTTTGAGATAACTCTGCACTATTGCGAGCTGTAAATGCCACTTCCAGCTTAGCTGTGCAGAAGAAGAACAACAAGAAGAAGAAATATCTCGAAATATGTCCATCAGGACCCTTCCCTTGAGATAAATCTGCAAATATCTCGGAAACGAAATGAGCTATGGCAAAATGTTAAGAGACCTTTTTTGTAGAGAATTATGTTTCCTACAATTTATGTTCTATGATATTTTTTGATCAGAAGCGTAGTTTTCGAGATATATCGAGATATGTAAAAGTTCCGAAGCCGCACCAACATAATAGAGATACAGAAACACCGTGGCCCCTTTCTTTGGGATAACTCTGCACTCTTGCGAGCTGCAAATGCCACTTCCAGCTTAGCTGTGCAGAAGAAGAACCACAAGAAGAAGAAATATCTCGAAATATGTCCGTCAGGCCACTTCCCTTGAGATAAATCTGCAAATATCTCGGAAACGAAGCGAGCTATGGCAAAATGTTAAGAGACCTTTTTTGTAGAGAATTAAGTTTCCTACTTTTTATGTTCTATGATATTTTTTGATCAGATGCGTAGTTCTCGAGATATATCAAGATATTTAAAAGTTCCGAAGCCGCACCAACATAATAGAGATACAGAAACACCGTGGCCCCTTTCTTTGAGATAACTCTGCACTATTGCGAGCTGCAAATGCCACTTCCAGCTTAGCTGTGCAGAGGAAGAACAACAAGAAGAAAAAATATCTCGAAATATGTCCGTCAGGCCAGTTCCTTTGAGGTGAATCTGCAAATATCTCGGAAACGAAACGAGCTATGGCAAAATGTTAAGAGACGTTTTTTGTAGAGAATTATGTTTCCTACAATTTATGTTCTATGATATTTTTTGATCAGAAGCGTAGTTTTCGAGATATATCGAGATATTTAAAAGTTCCGAAGACGCACCAACATAATAGAGATACAGAAACACCGTGGCCCCTTTCTTTGAGATAACTCTGCACTAGTGCGAGCCGCAAATGCCACTTCCAGCTTAGCTGTGCAGAAGAAGAACAACAAGAAGAAGAAATATCTCGAAATATGTCCGTCAGGCCCCTTCCCTTGAGATATATCTGCAAATATCTCGGAAACGAAGAGAGCTACGGCAAAATGTTAAGAGACCTTTTTTGTAGAGAATTAAGTTTGCTACTTTTCATGTTCTATGATATTTTTTGATCAGATGCGTAGTTCTCGAGATGTATCAAGATATTTAAAAGTTCCGAAGCCGCACCAACGTAATAGAGATACAGAAACAGCGTGGCCCCTTTCTTTGAGATAACTCTGCACTATTGCGAGCTGTAAATGCCACTTCCAGCTTAGCTGTGCAGAAGAAGAACAACAAGAAGAAGAAATATCTCGAAATATGTCCATCAGGAACCTTCCCTTGAGATAAATCTGCAAATATCTCGGAAACGAAATGAGCTATGGCAAAATCTTAAGAGACCTTTTTTGTAGAGAATTATGTTTCCTACAATTTATGTTCTATGATATTTGTTGATCAGAAGCGTAGTTTTCGAGATATATCGAGATATGTAAAAGTTCCGAAGCCGCACCAACATAATAGAGATACAGAAACACCGTGGCCCCTTTCTTTGGGATAACTCTGCACTCTTGCGAGCTGCAAATGCCACTTCCAGCTTAGCTGTGCAGAAGAAGAACAACAAGAAGAAGAAATATCTCGAAATATGTCCGTCAGGCCAGTTCCTTTGAGCTGAATCTGCAAATATCTCGGAAACGAAACGAGCTATGGCAAAATGTTAAGAGACGTTTTTTGTAGAGAATTATGTTTCCTACAATTTATGTTCTATGATATTTTTTGATCAGAAGCGTAGTTTTCGAGATATATCGAGATATTTAAAAGTTCCGAAGACGCACCAACATAATAGAGATACAGAAACACCGTGGCCCCTTTCTTTGAGATAACTCTGCACTAGTGCGAGCCGCAAATGCCACTTCCAGCTTAGCTGTGCAGAAGAAGAACAACAAGAAGAAGAAATATCTCGAAATATGTCCGTCAGGCCCCTTCCCTTGAGATATATCTGCAAATATCTCGGAAACGAAGAGAGCTATGGCAAAATGTTAAGAGACCTTTTTTGTAGAGAATTATGTTTCCTACTTTTCATGTTCTATGATATTTTTTGATCGGATGCGTAGTTCTCGAGATATATCAAGATATTTAAAAGTTCCGAAGCCGCACCAACATAATAGAGATACAGAAACACCGTGGCCCCTTTCTTTGAGATAACTCTGCACTATTGCGAGCTGTAAATGCCACTTCCAGCTTAGCTGTGCAGAAGAAGAACAACAAGAAGAAGAAATATCTCGAAATATGCCCGTTAGGCCCCTTCCCTTGAGATATATCTGCAAATATCTCGGAAACGAAGCGAGCTATGGCAAAATGTTAAGAGACCTTTTTTGTAGAGAATTATATTTGCTACAATTTATGTTCTATGATATTTTTTGATCAGAAGCGTAGTTTTCGAGATATATCGAGATATTTAAAAGTTCCGAAGCCGCACCAACATAATAGAGATACAGAAACACCGTGGCCCCTTTCTTTGAGATAACTCTGCACTAGTGCGAGCCGCAAATGCCACTTCCAGCTTAGCTGTGCAGAAGAAGAACAACAAGAAGAAGAAACATCTCGAAATATGTCCGTCAGGCCCCTTCCCTTGAGATAAATATGCAAATATCTCGGAAACGAAGCGAGCTATGGCAAAATGTTAAGCGACCTTTTTTGTAGAGAATTAAGATTCCTACTTTTTATGTTCTATGATATTTTTTGATCAGATGCGTAGTTCTCGAGATATATCAAGATATTTAAAAGTTCCGAAGCCGCACCAACATAATAGAGATACAGAAACACCGTGGCCCCTTTCTTTGAGATAACTCTGCACTATTGCGAGCTGCAAATGCCACTTCCAGCTTAGCTGTGCAGAAGAAGAACAACAAGAAGAAGAAATATCTCGAAATATGTCCGTCAGGCCCCTTCCCTTGAGATATATCTGCAAATATCTCGGAAACGAAGAGAGCTACGGCAAAATGTTAAGAGACCTTTTTTGTAGAGAATTAAGTTTCCTACTTTTCATGTTCTATGATATTTTTTGATCAGATGCGTAGTTCTCGAGATATATCAAGATATTTAAAAGTTCCGAAGCCGCACCAACATAATAGAGATACAGAAACACAGTGGCCCCTTTCTTTGAGATAACTCTGCACTATTGCGAGCTGTAAATGCCACTTCCAGCTTAGCTGTGCAGAAGAAGAACAACAAGAAGAAGAAATATCTCGAAATATGTCCGTCAGGCCCCTTCCCTTGAGATAAATCTGCAAATATCTCGGAAACGAAGCGAGCTATGGCAAAATGTTAAGAGACCTTTTTTGTACAGAATTATGTTTCCTACTTTTTACGTTCTATGATATTTTTTGATCAGACGCGTAGTTCTCGAGATATATCAAGATATTTAAAAGTTCCGAAGCCGCACCAACATAATAGAGATACAGAAACACCGTGGCCCCTTTCTTTGAGATATCTCTGCACTATTGCGAGCTGCGAATGCCACTTCCAGCTTAGCTGTGCAGAAGAAGAACAACAAGAAGAAGAAATATCTCGAAATATGTCCGTCAGGACCCCGCCCTTGAGATATATCTGCAAATATCTCGGAAACGAAGCGAGCTATGGCAAAATGTTAAGAGACGTTTTTTGTAGAGAATTATGTTTCCTACAATTTATGTTCTATGATATTTTTTGATCAGAAGCGTAGTTTTCGAGATATATCGAGATACTTAAAAGTTCCGAAGCCGCACCAACATAATAGAGATACAGAAACACCGTGGCCCCTTTCTTTGAGATAACTGTGCACTAGTGCGAGCCGCAAATGCCACTTCCAGCTTAGCTGTGCAGAAGAAGAACAACAAGAAGAAGAAATATCTCGAAATATGTCCGTCAGGCCCCTTCCCTTGAGATAAATCTGCAAATATCTCGGAAACGAAGCGAGCTATGGCAAAATGTTAAGAGACCTTTTTTGTACAGAATTATGTTTCCTACTTTTTATGTTCTATGATATTTTTTGATCAGATGCGTTGTTCTCGAGATATATCAAGATATTTAAAAGTTCCGAAACCGCACCAACATAATAGAGATACAGAAACACCATGGCCCCTTTCTTTGAGATAACTCTGCACTAGTGCGAGCCGCAAATGCCACTTCCAGCTTAGCTGTGCAGAAGAAGAACAACAAGAAGCAGAAATATCTCGAAATATGTCCGTTAGGCCCCTTCCCTTGAGATAAATCTGCAAATATCTCGGAAACGAAGCGAGCTATGGCAAAATGTTAAGAGACCTTTTTTGTAGAGAATTAAGTTTCCTACTTTTTATGTTCTATGATATTTTTTGATCAGATGCGTAGTTCTCGAGATATATTGAGATATTTAAAAGTTCCGAAGCCGCACCAACATAATAGAGATACAGAAACACCGTAGCCCCTTTCTTTGAGATAACTCTGCACTATTGCGAGCTGTAAATGCCACTTCCAGCTTAGCTGTGCAGAAGAAGAACAACAAGAATAAGAAATATTTCGAAATATGTCCGTCAGGCCCTTTCCCTTGAGATAAATCTGCAAATATCTCGGAAACGAAGCGAGCTATGGCAAAATGTTAAGAGACCTTTTTTGTAGAGAATTAAGTTTTCTACTTTTTCTGTTTTATGATATTTCTTGATCAGATGCGTAGTTCTCGAGATATATCAAGATATTTAAAAGTTCCGAAGCCGCACCAACATAATAGAGATACAGAAACACCGTGGCCCCTTTCTTTGAGATAACTCTGCACGATTGCGAGCTGGAAATGCCACTTCCAGTTTAGCTGTGCAGAAGAAGAACAACAAGAAGAAGAAATATCTCGAAATATGTCCATCAGGACCCTTCCCTTGAGATAAATCTGCAAATATCTCGGAAACGAAGCGAGCTATGGCAAAATGTTAGGAGACCTTTTTTGTAGAGAATTATGTTTCCTAGAATTTATGTTCTATGATATTTTTTGATCAGAAGCGTAGTTTTCGAGATATATCGAGATATTTAAAAGTTCCGAAGCCGCACCAACATAATAGAGATACAGAAACACCGTGGCCCCTTTCTTTGGGATAACTCTGCACTATTGCGAGCTGGAAATGCCACTTCCAGTTTAGCTGTGCAGAAGAAGAACAACAAGAAGAAGAAATATCTCGAAATATGTCCGTCAGGACCCTTCCCTTGAGATAAATCTGCAAATATCTCGGAAACGAAGCGAGCTATTGCAAAACGTTAAGAGACCTTTTTTGTAGAGAATTTAGTTTCCTACTTTTTATGTTCTATGATATTTTTTGATCAGATGCGTAGTTCTCGAGATATATCAAGATATTTAAAAGCTCCGAAGCTGCACCAACATAATAGAGGTACAGAAACACCGTGGCCCCTTTCTTTGAGATAACTCTGCACTATTGCGAGCTGCAAATGCCACTTCCAGCTTAGCTGTGCAGAAGAAGAACAACAAGAAGAAGAAATATCTCGAAATATGTCCGTCAGGCCCCTTCCCTTGAGATAAATCTGCAAATATCTCGGAAACGAAGCGAGCTATGGCAAAATGTTAAGAGACCTTTTTTGTAGAGAATTAAGTTTCCTACTTTTTATGTTCTATGATATTTTTTGATCAGATGCGTAGTTCTCGAGATATATCAAGATATTTAAAAGCTCCGAAGCTGCACCAACATAATAGAGGTACAGAAACACCGTGGCCCCTTTCTTTGAGATAACTCTGCACTATTGCGAGCTGCAAATGCCACTTCCAGCTTAGCTGTGCAGAAGAAGAACAACAAGAATAAGAAATATTTCGAAATATGTCCGTCAGGCCCCTTCCCTTGAGATAAATCTGCAAATATCTCGGAAACGAAGCGAGCTACGGCAAAATGTTAAGAGACCTTTTTTGTAGAAAATTAGGTTTCCTACTTTTTATGTTCTATGATATTTTTTGATCAGATGCGTAGTTCTCGAGATATATCAAGATATTTAAAAGTTCCGAAGCCGCACCAACATAATAGAGATACAGAAACACCGTGGCCCCTTTCTTTGAGATAACTCTGCTCTATTGCGAGCTGCAAATGCCACTTCCAGCTTAGCTGTGCAGAAGAAGAACAACAAGAAGAAGAAATATCTCGAAATATGTCCGTCAGGCCCCTTCCCTTGAGATAAATCTGCAAATATCTCGGAAACGAAGCGAGCTATGGCAAAATGTTAAGCGACTTTATTTGTAGAGAATTAAGTTTCCTACTTTTTACGTTCTATGATATTTTTTAATCAGATGCGTAGTTCTCGAGATATATAAAGATATTTTAAAGTTCCGAAGACGCACCAACATAATAGAGATACAGAAACACCGTGGCCCCTTTCTTCGAGATAACTCTGCACTATTGCGAGCTGCAAATGCCACTTCCAGCTTAGCTGTGCAGAAGAAGAACAACAAGAAGAAGAAATATCTCGAAAAATGTCCGTCAGGCCCCTTCCCTTGAGATAAATCTGCAAATATCTCGGAAACGAAGCGAGCTATGGCAAAATGTTAAGAGACGTTTTTTGTAGAGAATTATGTTTCCTACAATTTATGTTCTATGATATTTTTTGATCAGAAGCGTAGTTCTCGAGATATATCAAGATATTTAAAAGTTCCGAAGACGCACCAACATAATAGAGATACAGAAACACCGTGGCCCCTTTCTTTGAGATAACTGTGCACAAGTGCGAGCCGCAAATGCCACTTCCAGCTTAGCTGTGCAGAAGAAGAACAACAAGAAGAAGAAATATCCCGAAATATGTCCGTCAGGCCCCTTCCCTTGAGATAAATCTGCAAATATCTCGGAAACGAAGCGAACTATGGCAAAATGTTAAGAGACGTTTTTTGTAGAGAATTATGTTTCCTACAATTTATGTTCTATGATATTTTTTGATCAGAAGCGTAGTTTTCGAGATATATCGAGATATTTAAAAGTTCCGAAGACGCACCAACATAATAGAGATACAGAAACACCGTGGCCCCTTTCTTTGAGATAACTCTGCGCTATTGCGAGCTGGAAATGCCACTTCCAGTTTAGCTGTGCAGAAGAAGAACAACAAGAAGAGGAAATATCTCGAAATATGTCCGTCAGGCCCCTTCCCTTGAGATATATCTGCAAATATCTCGGAAACGAAACGAGCTATGGCAAAATGTTAAGAGACCTTTTTTGTAGAGAATTAAGTTTCCTACTTTTTATGCTCTATGATATTTTTTGATCGGATGCGTAGTTCTCGAGATATATCAAGATATTTAAAAAATCCGAAGCCGCACCAACATAATAGAGATACAGAAACACCGTGTCCCCTTTCTTTGAGATAACTCTGCACTATTGCGAGCTGCAAATGCCACTTCCAGCTTAGCTGTGCAGAAGAAGAACAACAAAAAGAAGCAATATCTCGAAATATGTCCGTCAGGCCCCTTCCCTTGAGATAAATCTGCAAATATCTCGGAAACGAAGCGAGCTATGGCAAAATGTTAAGAGACCTCTTTTGTAGAGAATTAAGTTTCCTACTTTTTATGCTCTATGATATTTTTTGATCGGCTGCGTAGTTCTCGAGATATATCAAGATATTTAAAAAATCCGAAGCCGCACCAACATAATAGAGATACAGAAACACCGTGGCCCCTTTTTTTGAGATAACTCTGCACTATTGCGAGCTGCAAATGCCACTTCCAGCTTAGCTGTGCAGAAGAAGAACAACAAAAAGAAGAAATATCTCGAAATATGTCCGTCAGGCCCCTTCCCTTGAGATAAATCTGCAAATATCTCGGAAACGAAGCGAGCTATGGCAAAATGTTAAGAGACCTCTTTTGTAGAGAATTGACTTTCCTACTTTTTATGTTCTATGATATTTTTCGATCAGATGCGTAGTTCTCGAGATATATCGAGATATTTAAAAGTTCCGAAGCCGCACCAACATAATAGAGATACAGAAACACCGTGGCCCCTTTCTTTGAGATAACTCTGCACTATTGCGAGCTGCAAATGCCACTTCCAGCTTAGCTGTGCAGAAGAAGAACAACAAGAAGAAGAAATATCTCGAAATATGTCCGTCAGGCCCCTTCCCTTGAGATAAATCTGCAAATATCTCGGAAACGAAGCGAGCTATGGCAAAATGTTAAGAGACCTTTTTTGTAGAGAATTAAGTTTCCTACTTTTTATGTTCTATGATATTTTTTGATCAGATGCGTAGTTCTCGAGATATATCAAGATATTTAAAAGTTCCGAAGCCGCACCAACATAATAGAGATACAGAAACACCGTGGCCCCTTTCTTTGAGATAACTCTGCACTATTGCGAGCTGCAAATGCCACTTCCAGCTTAGCTGTGCAGAAGAAGACCAACAAGAAGAAGAAATATCTCGAAATATGTCCGTCAGGCCCCTTCCCTTGAGATAAATCTGCAAATATCTCGGAAACGAAGCGAGCTATGGCAAAATGTTAAGAGACCTTATTTGTGGAGAATTAAGTTTCCTACTTTTTATGTTCTATGATATTATTTGATCAGATGCGTAGTTCTCGGGATATATCAAGATATTTAAAAGTTCCGAAGCCGCACCAACATAATAGAGATACAGAAACACCGTGGCCCCTTTCTTTGAGATAACTCTGCACTATTGCGAGCTGCAAATGCCACTTCCAGCTTAGCTGTGCAGAAGAAGAACAACAAAAAGAAGAAATATCTCGAAATATGTCCGTCAGGCCCCTTCCCTTGAGATAAATCTGCAAATATCTCGGAAACGAAGCGAGCTATGGCAAAATGTTAAGCGACTTTATTTGTAGAGAATTAAGTTTCCTACTTTTTACGTTCTATGATATTTTTTGATCAGATGCGTAGTTCTCGAGATATATCAAGATATTTTAAAGTTCCGAAGCCGCACCAACATAATAGAGATACAGAAACACCGTGGCCCCTTTCTTTGAGATAACTCTGCACTACTGCGAGCTGGAAATGCCACTTCCAGTTTAGCTGTGCAGAAGAAGAACAACAAGAAGAAGAAATATCTCGAAATATGTCCGTCAGGCCCCTTCCCTTGAGATAAATCTGCAAATATCTCGGAAACGAAGCGAGCTATGGCAAAATGTTAAGAGACCTTATTTGTGGAGAATTAAGTTTCCTACTTTTTATGTTCTATGATATTATTTGATCAGATGCGTAGTTCTCGAGATATATCAAGATATTTAAAAGTTCCGAAGCCGCACCAACATAATAGAGATACAGAAACACCGTGGCCCCTTTCTTTGAGATAACTCTGCACTATTGCGAGCTGCAAATGCCACGTCCAGCTTAGCTGTGCAGAAGAAGAACAACAAGAAGAAGAAATATCTCGAAATATGTCCGTCAGGCCCCTTCCCTCGAGATAAATCTGCAAATATCTCGGAAACGAAGCGAGCTATGGCAAAATGTTAAGAGACCTTTTTTGTAGAGAATTAAGTTTCCTACTTTTTATGTTCTATGATATTTTTTGATCGGATGCGTAGCTCTCGAGATATATCAAGATATTTAAAAGTTCCGAAGCCGCACCAACATAATAGAGATACAGAAACACCGTGGCCCCTTTCTTTGAGATAACTCTGCACTATTGCGAGCTGCAAATGCCACTTCCAGCTTAGCTGTGCAGAAGAAGACCAACAAGAAGAAGAAATATCTCGAAATATGTCCGTCAGGCCCCTTCCCTTGAGATATATCTGCAAATATCTCGGAAACGAAGCGAGCTATGGCAAAATGTTAAGCGACTTTATTTGTAGAGAATTAAGTTTCCTACTTTTTACGTTCTATGATATTTTTTGATCAGATGCGTAGTTCTCGAGATATACCAAGATATTTTAAGGTTCCGAAGCCGCACCAACATAATAGAGATACAGAAACACCGTGGCCCCTTTCTTTGAGATAACTCTGCACTACTGCGAGCTGGAAATGCCACTTCCAGTTTAGCTGTGCAGAAGAAGAACAACAAGAAGAAGAAATATCTCGAAATATGTCCGTCAGGCCCCTTCCCTTGAGATAAATCTGCAAATATCTCGGAAACGAAGCGAGCTATGGCAAAATGTTAAGAGACCTTTTTTGTTGAGAATTAAGTTTCCTACTTTTTATGTGCCATGATATTTTTTGATCAGATGCGTAGTTCTCGAGATATATCAAGATATTTAAAAGTTCCGAAGCCGCACCAACATAATAGAGATACAGAAACACCGTGGCCCCTTTCTTTGAGATAACTCTGCACTATTGCGAGCTGTAAATGCCACGTCCAGCTTAGCTGTGCAGAAGAAGAACAACAAGAAGAAGAAATATCTCGAAATATGTCCGTCAGGCCCCTTCCCTCGAGATAAATCTGCAAATATCTCGGAAACGAAGCGAGCTATGGCAAAATGTTAAGAGACCTTTTTTGTAGAGAATTAAGTTTCCTACTTTTTATGTTCTATGATATTTTTTGATCGGATGCGTAGTTCTCGAGATATATCAAGATATTTAAAAGTTCCGAAGCCGCACCAACATAATAGAGATCCAGAAACACCGTGGCCCCTTTCTTTGAGATAACTCTGCACTATTGCGAGCTGCAAATGCCACTTCCAGCTTAGCTGTGCAGAAGAAGAACAACAAAAAGAAGAAATATCTCGAAATATGTCCGTCAGGCCCCTTCCCTTGAGATAAATCTGCAAATATCTCGGAAACAAAGCGAGCTATGGCAAAATGTTAAGAGACCTCTTTTGTAGAGAATTAAGTTTCCTACTTTTTATGTTCTATGATATTTTTCGATCAGATGCGCAGTTCTCGAGATATATCAAGATATTTAAAAGTTCCGAAGCCGCACCAACATAATAGAGATACAGACACACCGTGGCCCCTTTCTTTGAGATAACTCTGCACTATTGCGAGCTGCAAATGCCACTTCCAGCGTAGCTGTGCAGAAGAAGAACAACAAGAAGAAGAAATATCTCGAAATATGTCCGTCAGGACACTTCCCTTGAGATAAATCTGCAAATATCTCGGAAACGTAGCGAGCTATGGCAAAATGTTAAGAGACCTGTTTTGTAGAGAATTAAGTTTCCTACTTTTTATGTTCTATGATATTTTTCGATCAGATGCGTAGTTCTCGAGATATATCAAGATATTTAAAAGTTCCGAAGCCGCACCAACATAATAGAGATACAGAAACACCGTGGCCACTTTCTTTGAGATAACTCTGCACTAGTGCGAGCTGCAAATGCCACTTCCAGCTTAGCTGTGCAGAAGAAGAACAACAAGAAGAAGAAATATCTCGAAATATGTCCGTCAGACCCCTTCCCTTGAGATAAATCTGCAAATATCTCGGAAACGAAGCGAGCTACGGCAAAATGTTAAGAGACCTTTTTTGTAGAGAATTAGGTTTCCTACTTTTTATGTTCTATGATATTTTTTGATCAGATGCGTAGTTCTCGAGATATATCAAGATATTTAAAAGTTCCGAAGCCGTACCAACATAATAGAGATACAGAAACACCGTGGCCCCTTTCTTTGCGATAACTCTGCACTATTGCGAGCTGCAAATGCCACTTCCAGCTTAGCTGTGCAGAAGAAGAACAACAAGAAGAAGAAATATCTCGAAATATGTCCGTCAGGCCCCTTCCCTTGAGATAAATCTGCAAATATCTCGGAAACGAAGCGAGCTATGGCAAAATGTTAAGAGACCTTTTTTGTAGAGAATTAAGTTTCCTACTTTTTATGTTCTATGATATTTTTCGATCAGAGGCGTAGTTCTCGAGATATATCAAGATATTTCAAAGTTCCGAAGCCGCACCAACATAATAGAGATACAGAAACACCGTGGCCCCTTTCTTTGAGATAACTCTGCACGATTGCGAGCTGGAAATGCCACTTCCAGTTTAGCTGTGCAGAAGAAGAACAACAAGAAGAAGAAATATCTCGAAATATGTCCATCAGGACCCTTCCCTTGAGATAAATCTGCAAATATCTCGGAAACGAAGCGAGCTATTGCAAAACGTTAAGAGACCTTTTTTGTAGAGAATTAAGTTTCCTACTTTTTATGTTCTATGATATTTTTTGATCGGATGCGTAGTTCTCGAGATATATCAAGATATTTAAAAGCTCCGAAGCTGCACCAACATAATAGAGGTACAGAAACACCGTGGCCCCTTTCTTTGAGATAACTCTGCACTATTGCGAGCTGCAAATGCCACTTCCAGCTTAGCTGTGGAGAAGAAGAGCAACAAGAATAAGAAATATTTCGAAATATGTCCGTCAGGCCCCTTCCCTTGAGATAAATCTGCAAATATCTCGGAAACGAAGCGAGCTACGGCAAAATGTTAAGAGACCTTTTTTGTAGAGAATTAAGTTTCCTACTTTTTATCTTCTACAATATTTTCTGATCAGATTCGTAGTTCTCGAGATATATCAAGATATTTAAAAGTTCCGAAGCCGCACCAACATAATAGAGATACAGAAACACCGTGGCCCCTCTCTTTGAGATAACTCTGCACAATTGCGAGCTGCAAATGCCACTTCCAGCTTAGCTGTGCAGAAGAAGAACAACAAGAAGAAGAAATATCTCGAAATATGTCCGTCAGGCCCCTTCCCTTGAGATAAATCGGCAAATATCTCGGAAACGAAGCGAGCTATGGCAAAATGTTAACAGACCTTTTTTGTAGAGAATTAAGTTTCCTACGTTTTATGTTGTATGATATTTTTTGATCAGATGCGTAGTTCTCGAGATATATCAAGATATTTAAAAGTTCCGAAGCCGCACCAACATAATAGAGATACAGAAACACCGTGGCCCCTCTCTTTGAAATAACTCTGCACTATTGCGAGCTGCAAATGCCACTTCCAGTTTAGCTGTGCAGAAGAAGAACAACAAGAAGAAGAAATATCTCGAAATATGTCCGTCAGGCCCCTTCCCTTGAGATAAATCTGCAAATATCTCGGAAACGCAGCGAGCTATGGCAAAATGTTAAGAGACCTTTTTTGTATGGAATTATGTTTCCTACTTTTTATGTTCTATGATATTTTTTGATCAGATGCGTAGTTCTCGGGATATATCAAGATATTTAAAAGTTCCGAAGCCGCACCAACATAATAGAGATACAGAAACACCGTGGCCCCTCTCTTTGAGATAACTCTGCACTATTGCGAGCTGCAAATGCCACTTCCAGTTTAGCTGTGCAGAAGAAGAACAACAAGAAGAAGAAATATCTCGAAATATGTCCGTTAGGCCCCTTCCCTTGAGATAAATCTGCAAATATCTCGGAAACGAAGCGAGCTATGGCAAAATCTTAACAGACTTTTTTGTAGAGAATTAAGTTTCCTACTTTTTATGTTCTATGATATTTTTTGATCAGATGCGTAGTTCTCGAGATATATCAAGATATTTAAAAGTTCCGAAGCCGCACCAACATAATAGAGATACAGAAACACCGTGGCCCCTTTCTTTGAGATAACTCTGCACTATTGCGAGCTGCAAATGCCACTTCCAGCTTAGCTGTGCAGAAGAAGAACAACAAGAAGAAGAAATATCTCGAAATATGTCCGTCAGGCCCCTTCCCTTGAGATAAATCTGCAAATATCTCGGAAACGAAGAGAGCTATGGCAAAATGTTAAGAGACCTTTTTTGTAGAGAATTAAGTTTCCTACTTTTTATGTTCTATGATATTTTTTGATCAGATGCGTAGTTCTCGAGATATATCAAGATATTTAAAAGTTCCGAAGCCGCACCAACATAATAGAGATACAGAAACACCGTGGCCCCTTTCTTTGCGATAACTCTGCACTATTGCGAGCTGCAAATGCCACTTCCAGCTTAGCTGTGCAGAAGAAGAACAACAAGAAGAAGAAATATCTCGAAATATGTCCGTCAGGCCCCTTCCCTTGAGATAAATCTGCAGATATCTCGGAAACGAAGCGAGCTATGCCAAAATGTTAAGAGACCTTATTTGTAGAGAATTAAGTTTCCTACTTTTTACGTTCTATGATATTTTTTGATGAGATGCGTAGTTCTCGAGATATATCGAGATATTTAAAAGTTTCGAAGCCGCACCAACATAATAGAGATACAGAAACACCGTGGCCCCTTTCTTTGAGATAACTGTGCACTATTGCGAGCTGCAAATGCCACTTCCAGCTTAGCTGTGCAGAAGAAGAACAACAAGAAGAAGAAATATCTCGAAATATGTCCGTCAGGCCCCTTCCCTTGAGATAAATCTGCAAATATCTCGGAAACGAAGCGAGCTATGGCAAAATGTTAAGAGACCTTTTTTGTAGAGAATTAAGTTTCCTACTTTTTATCTTCTACAATATTTTCTGATCAGATTCGTAGTTCTCGAGATATATCAAGATATTTAAAAGTTCCGAAGCCGCACCAACATAATAGAGATACAGAAACACCGTGGCCCCTCTCTTTGAGATAACTCTGCACAATTGCGAGCTGCAAATGCCACTTCCAGCTTAGCTGTGCAGAAGAAGAACAACAAGAAGAAGAAATATCTCGAAATATGTCCGTCAGGCCCCTTCCCTTGAGATAAATCGGCAAATATCTCGGAAACGAAGCGAGCTATGGCAAAATGTTAACACACCTTTTTTGTAGAGAATTAAGTTTCCTACGTTTTATGTTGTATGATATTTTTTGATCAGATGCGTAGTTCTCGAGATATATCAAGATATTTAAAAGTTCCGAAGCCGCACCAACATAATAGAGATACAGAAACACCGTGGCCCCTCTCTTTGAAATAACTCTGCACTATTGCGAGCTGCAAATGCCACTTCCAGTTTAGCTGTGCAGAAGAAGAACAACAAGAAGAAGAAATATCTCGAAATATGTCCGTTAGGCCCCTTCCCTTGAGATAAATCGGCAAGTATCTCGGAAACGAAGCGAGCTGTGGCAAAATGTTGAGAGACCTTTTTTGTAGAGAATTAAGTTTCCTACTTTTTATGTTCTATGATATTTTTTGATCAGATGCGTAGATCTCGAGATATATCAAGATATTTAAAAGTTCCGAAGCCGCACCAACATAATAGAGATACAGAAACACCGTGGCCCCTTTCTTTGAGATAACTCTGCACTTTTGCGAGCTGCAAATGCCACTTCCAGCTTAGCTGTGCAGAAGAAGAACAACAAGAAGAAGAAATATCTCGAAATATGTCCGTCAGGCCCCTTCCCTTGAGATAAATCTGCAAATATCTCGGAAACGCAGCGAGCTATGGCAAAATGTTAAGAGACCTTTTTTGTATGGAATTATGTTTCCTACTTTTTATGTTCTATGATATTTTTTGATCAGATGCGTAGTTCTCGGGATATATCAAGATATTTAAAAGTTCCGAAGCCGCACCAACATAATAGAGTTACAGAAACACCGTGGCCCCTCTCTTTGAGATAACTCTGCACTATTGCGAGCTGCAAATGCCACTTCCAGTTTAGCTGTGCAGAAGAAGAACAACAAGAAGAAGAAATATCTCGAAATATGTCCGTTAGGCCCCTTCCCTTGAGATAAATCTGCAAATATCTCGGAAACGAAGCGAGCTATGGCAAAATGTTAAGAGACCTTTTTTGTAGCGAATTAAGTTTCCTACTTTTTATGTTCTATGATATTTTTTGATCAGATGCGTAGTTCTCGAGATATATCAAGATATTTAAAAGTTCCGAAGCCGCACCAACATAATAGAGATACAGAAACACCGTGGCCCCTCTCTTTGAGATAACTCTGCACAATTGCGAGCTGCAAATGCCACTTCCAGCGTAGCTGTGCAGAAGAAGAACAACAAGAAGAAGAAATATCTCGAAATATGTCCGTCAGGCCCCTTCCCTTGAGATAAATCTGCAAATATCTCGGAAACGAAGCGAGCTATTGCAAAATGTTAAGAGACCATTCTTGTAGAGAATTGAGTTTCCTACTTTTTATGTTCTATGATATTTTTTGATCAGATGCGTAGTTCTCGAGATATATCAAGATATTTAAAAGTTAAGAAGCCGCACCAACATAATAGAGATACAGAAACACCGTGGCCCCTTTCTTTGAGATAACTCTGCACTAATGCGAGCTGCAAATGCCACTTCCAGCTTAGCTGTGCAGAAGAAGAACAACAAGAAGAAGAAATATCACGAAATATGTCCGTTAGGCCCCTTCCCTTGAGATAAATCTGCAAATATCTCGGAAACGAAGCGAGCTATGGCAAAATGTTAACAGACCTTTTTGTAGCGAATTAAGTTTCCTACTTTTTATGTTCTATGATATTTTTTGATCAGATGCGTAGTTCTCGAGATATATCAAGATATTTAAAAGTTCCGAAGCCGCACCAACATAATAGAGATACAGAAACACCGTGGCCCCTTTCTTTGAGATAACTCTGCACTATTGCGAGCTGCAAATGCGACTTCCAGCTTAGCGTGCAGAAGAAGAACAACAAGAAGAAGAAATATCTCGAAATGTGTCCGTCAGGCCCCTTCCCTTGAGATAAATCTGCAAATATCTCGGAAACGAAGCGAGCTATGGCAAAATGTTAAGAGACCTTTTTTGTAGAGAATTAAGTTTCCTACTTTTTATGTTCTATGATATTTTTTGATCAGATGCGTAGTTCTCGAGATATATCAAGATATTTAAAAGTTCCGAAGCCGCACCAACATAATAGAGATACAGAAACACCGTGGCCCCTTTCTTTGAGATAAGTCTGTACTATTGCGAGCTGGAAATGCCACTTCCAGTTTAGCTGTGCAGAAGAAGAACAACAAGAAGAAGAAATATCTCGAAATATGTCCGTTAGGCCCCTTCCCTTGAGATAAATCTGCAAATATCTCGGAAACGAAGCGAGCTATGGCAAAATGTTAAGAGACGTTTTTTGTAGAGAATTATGTTTCCTACAATTTATGTTCTATGATATTTTTTGCTCAGAAGCGTAGTTTTCGAGATATATCGAGATATTTAAAAGTTCCGAAGCAGCACCAACATAATAGAGATACAGAAACACCGTGGCCCCTCTCTTTGAGATAACTCTGCACTATTGCGAGCTGGAAATGCCACTTCCAGTTTAGCTGTGCAGAAGAAGAACAACAAGAAGAAGAAATATCTCGAAATATGTCCGTTAGGCCCCTTCCTTTGAGATAAATCTGCAAATATCTCGGAAACGAAGCGAGCTATGGCAAAATCTTACGAGACTTTTTTGTAGAGAATTAAGTTTCCTACTTTTTATGTTCTATGATATTTTTTGATCAGATGCGTAGTTCTCGAGATATATCAAGATATTTAAAAGTTCCGAAGCCGCACCAACATAATAGAGATACAGAAACACCGTGGCCCCTTTCTTTGAGATAACTCTGCACTATTGCGAGCTGCAAATGCCACTTCCAGCTTAGCTGTGCAGAAGAAGCACAACAAGAAGAAGAAATATCTCGAAATGTGTCCGTCAGGCCCCCTCCCTTGAGATAAATCTGCAAATATCTCGGAAACGAAGAGAGCTATGGCAAAATGTTAAGAGACCTTTTTTGTTGAGAATTATGTTTCCTACAATTTATGTTCTATGATATTTTTTGATCAGAAGCGTAGTTTTCGAGATATATCGAGATATTTAAAAGTTCCGAAGCAGCACCAACATAATAGAGATACAGAAACACCGTGGCCCCTTTCTTTGAGATAACTCTGCACTTTTGCGAGCTGCAAATGCCACTTCCAGCTTAGCTGTGCAGAAGAAGAACAACAAGAAGAAGAAATATCTCGAAATATGTCCGTCAGGCCCCTTCCCTTGAGATAAATCTGCAAATATCTCGGAAACGCAGCGAGCTATGGCAAAATGTTAAGAGACCTTTTTTGTATGGAATTATGTTTCCTACTTTTTATGTTCTATGATATTTTTTGATCAGATGCGTAGTTCTCGGGATATATCAAGATATTTAAAAGTTCCGAAGCCGCACCAACATAATAGAGATACAGAAACACCGTGGCCCCTCTCTTTGAGATAACTCTGCACTATTGCGAGCTGCAAATGCCACTTCCAGTTTAGCTGTGCAGAAGAAGAACAACAAGAAGAAGAAATATCTCGAAATATGTCCGTTAGGCCCCTTCCCTTGAGATAAATCTGCAAATATCTCGGAAACGAAGCGAGCTATGGCAAAATCTTAACAGACTTTTTTGTAGAGAATTAAGTTTCCTACTTTTTATGTTCTATGATATTTTTTGATCAGATGCGTAGTTCTCGAGATATATCAAGATATTTAAAAGTTCCGAAGCCGCACCAACATAATAGAGATACAGAAACACCGTGGCCCCTTTCTTTGAGATAACTCTGCACTATTGCGAGCTGCAAATGCCACTTCCAGCTTAGCTGTGCAGAAGAAGAACAACAAGAAGAAGAAATATCTCGAAATATGTCCGTCAGGCCCCTTCCCTTGAGATAAATCTGCAAATATCTCGGAAACGAAGAGAGCTATGGCAAAATGTTAAGAGACCTTTTTTGTAGAGAATTAAGTTTCCTACTTTTTATGTTCTATGATATTTTTTGATCAGATGCGTAGTTCTCGAGATATATCAAGATATTTAAAAGTTCCGAAGCCGCACCAACATAATAGAGATACAGAAACACCGTGGCCCCTTTCTTTGAGATAACTCTGTACTAGTGCGAGCCGCAAATGCCACTTCCAGCTTAGCTGTGCAGAAGAAGAACAACAAGAAGAAGAAATATCACGAAATATGTCCGTGAGGCCCCTTCCCTTGAGATAAATCTGCAAATATCTCGGAAACGAAGCGAGCTATGGCAAAATGTTAAGACACCTTTTTTGTAGCGAATTAACTTTCCTACTTTTTATGTTCTATGATATTTTTTGATCAGATGCGTAGTTCTCGAGATATATCAAGATATTTAAAAGTTCCGAAGCCGCACCAACATAATAGAGATACAGAAACACCGTGGCCCCTCTCTTTGAGATAACTCTGCACAATTGCGAGCTGCAAATGCCACTTCCAGCGTAGCTGTGCAGAAGAAGAACAACAAGAAGAAGAAATATCTCGAAATATGTCCGTCAGGCCCCTTCCCTTGAGATAAATCTGCAAATATCTCGGAAACGAAGCGAGCTATTGCAAAATGTTAAGAGACCTTTCTTGTAGAGAATTGAGTTTCCTACTTTTTATGTTCTATGATATTTTTTGATCAGATGCGTAGTTCTCGAGATATATCAAGATATTTAAAAGTTAAGAAGCCGCACCAACATAATAGAGATACAGAAACACCGTGGCCCCTTTCTTTGAGATAACTCTGCACTAATGCGAGCTGCAAATGCCACTTCCAGCTTAGCTGTGCAGAAGAAGAACAACAAGAAGAAGAAATATCACGAAATATGTCCGTTAGGCCCCTTCCCTTGAGATAAATCTGCAAATATCTCGGAAACGAAGCGAGCTATGGCAAAATGTTAACAGACCTTTTTGTAGCGAATTAAGTTTCCTACTTTTTATGTTCTATGATATTTTTTGATCAGATGCGTAGTTCTCGAGATATATCAAGATATTTAAAAGTTCCGAAGCCGCACCAACATAATAGAGATACAGAAACACCGTGGCCCCTTTCTTTGAGATAACTCTGCACTAGTGCGAGCCGCAAATGCCACTTCCAGCTTAGCTGTGCAGAAGAAGAACAACAAGAAGAAGAAATATCTCGAAATATGTCCGTCAGGCCACTTCCCTTGAGATAAATCTGCAAATATCTCGGAAACGAAGCGAGCTATGGCAAAATGTTAAGGGACCTTTTTTGTATGGAATTATGTTTCCTACTTTTTATGTTCTATGATATTTTTTGATCAGATGCGTAGTTCTCGAGATATATCAAGATATTTAAAAGTTCCGAAGCCGCACCAACATAATAGAGATACAGAAACACCGTGGCCCCTTTCTTTGAGATAACTCTGCACTATTGCGAGCTGCAAATGCCACTTCCAGCTTAGCGTGCAGAAGAAGAACAACAAGAAAAAGAAATATCTCGAAATGTGTCCGTCAGGCCCCTTCCCTTGAGATAAATCTGCAAATATCTCGGAAACGAAGAGAGCTATGGCAAAATGTTAAGAGACCTTTTTTGTAGAGAATTAAGTTTCCTACTTTTTATGTTCTATGATATTTTTTGATCAGATGCGTAGTTCTCGAGATATATCAAGATATTTAAAAGTTCCGAAGCCGCACCAACATAATAGAGATACAGAAACACCGTGGCCCCTTTCTTTGAGATAAGTCTGTACTATTGCGAGCTGGAAATGCCACTTCCAGTTTAGCTGTGCAGAAGAAGAACAACAAGAAGAAGAAATATCTCGAAATATGTCCGTTAGGCCCCTTCCCTTGAGATAAATCTGCAAATATCTCGGAAACGAAGCGAGCTATGGCAAAATGTTAAGAGACGTTTTTTGTAGAGAATTATGTTTCCTACAATTTATGTTCTATGATATTTTTTGCTCAGAAGCGTAGTTTTCGAGATATATCGAGATATTTAAAAGTTCCGAAGCAGCACCAACATAATAGAGATACAGAAACACCGTGGCCCCTCTCTTTGAGATAACTCTGCACTATTGCGAGCTGGAAATGCCACTTCCAGTTTAGCTGTGCAGAAGAAGAACAACAAGAAGAAGAAATATCTCGAAATATGTCCGTTAGGCCCCTTCCTTTGAGATAAATCTGCAAATATCTCGGAAACGAAGCGAGCTATGGCAAAATCTTACCAGACTTTTTTGTAGAGAATTAAGTTTCCTACTTTTTATGTTCTATGATATTTTTTGATCAGATGCGTAGTTCTCGAGATATATCAAGATATTTAAAAGTTCCGAAGCCGCACCAACATAATAGAGATACAGAAACACCGTGGCCCCTTTCTTTGAGATAACTCTGCACTATTGCGAGCTGCAAATGCCACTTCCAGCTTAGCTGTGCAGAAGAAGCACAACAAGAAGAAGAAATATCTCGAAATGTGTCCGTCAGGCCCCTTCCCTTGAGATAAATCTGCAAATATCTCGGAAACGAAGAGAGCTATGGCAAAATGTTAAGAGACCTTTTTTGTAGAGAATTAAGTTTCCTACTTTTTATGTTCTATGATATTTTTTGATCAGATGCGTAGTTCTCGAGATATATCAAGATATTTAAAAGTTCCGAAGCCGCACCAACATAATAGAGATACAGAAACACCGTGGCCCCTTTCTTTGAGATAACTCTGTACTATTGCGAGCTGGAAATGCCACTTCCAGTTTAGCTGTGCAGAAGAAGAACAACAAGAAGAAGAAATATCTCGAAATATGTCCGTTAGGCCCCTTCCCTTGAGATTAATCTGCAAATATCTCGGAAACGAAGCGAGCTATTGCAAAATGTTAAGAGACCTTTTTTGTAGAGAATTGAGTTTCCTACTTTTTATGTTCTATGAGATTTTTTGATCAGATGCGTAGTTCTCGAGATATATCAAGATATTTAAAAGTTCCGAAGCCGCACCAACATAATAGAGATACAGAAACACCGTGGCCCCTTTCTTTCAGATAACTATGCACTATTGCGAGCTGGAAATGCCACTTCCAGTTTAGCTGTGCAGAAGAAGAACAACAAGAAGAAGAAATATCTCGAAATATGTCCGTTAGGCCCCTTCCCTTGAGATGAATCTGCAAATATCTCGGAAACGAAGCGAGCTATGGCAAAATGTTAAGAGACGTTTTTTGTAGAGAATTATGTTTCCTACAATTTATGTTCTATGATATTTTTTGATCAGAAGCGTAGTTTTCGAGATATATCGAGATATTTAAAAGTTCCGAAGCAGCACCAACATAATAGAGATACAGAAACACCGTGGCCCCTTTCTTTGAGATAACTCTGCACTAGTGCGAGCCGCAAATGCCACTTCCAGCTTAGCTGTGCAGAAGAAGAACAACAAGAAGAAGAAATATCTCGAAATATGTCCGTCAGGCCCCTTCCCTTGAGATAAATCTGCAAATATCTCGGAAACGAAGCGAGCTATGGCAAAATGTTAAGAGACGTTTTTTGTAGAGAATTAAGTTTCCTACTTTTTATCTTCTATGATATTTTCTGATCAGATGCGTGGTTCTCGAGATATATCAAGATATTTAAAAGTTCCGAATCCGCACCAACATAATAGAGATACAGAAACACCGTGGCCCCTTTCTTTGAGGTAACTCTGCACTAGTGCGAGCCGCAAATGCCACTTCCAGCTTAGCTGTGCAGAAGAAGAACAACAAGAAGAAGAAATATCTCGAAATATGTCCGTCAGGCCACTTCCCTTGAGATAAATCTGCAAATATCTCGGAAACGAAGCGAGCTATGGCAAAATGTTAAGGGACCTTTTTTGTATGGAATTATGTTTCCTACTTTTTATGTTCTATGATATTTTTTGATCAGATGCGTAGTTCTCGAGATATATCAAGATATTTAAAAGTTCCGAAGCCGCACCAACATAATAGAGATACAGAAACACCGTGGCCCCTTTCTTTGAGATAACTCTGCACTATTGCGAGCTGCAAATGCCACTTCCAGCTTAGCGTGCAGAAGAAGAACAACAAGAAGAAGAAATATCTCGAAATGTGTCCGTCAGGCCCCTTCCCTTGAGATAAATCTGCAAATATCTCGGAAACGAAGAGAGCTATGGCAAAATGTTAAGAGACCTTTTTTGTAGAGAATTAAGTTTCCTACTTTTTATGTTCTATGATATTTTTTGATCAGATGCGTAGTTCTCGAGATATATCAAGATATTTAAAAGTTCCGAAGCCGCACCAACATAATAGAGATACAGAAACACCGTGGCCCCTTTCTTTGAGATAAGTCTGTACTATTGCGAGCTGGAAATGCCACTTCCAGTTTAGCTGTGCAGAAGAAGAACAACAAGAAGAAGAAATATCTCGAAATATGTCCGTTAGGCCCCTTCCCTTGAGATAAATCTGCAAATATCTCGGAAACGAAGCGAGCTATGGCAAAATGTTAAGAGACGTTTTTTGTAGAGAATTATGTTTCCTACAATTTATGTTCTATGATATTTTTTGCTCAGAAGCGTAGTTTTCGAGATATATCGAGATATTTAAAAGTTCCGAAGCAGCACCAACATAATAGAGATACAGAAACACCGTGGCCCCTCTCTTTGAGATAACTCTGCACTATTGCGAGCTGGAAATGCCACTTCCAGTTTAGCTGTGCAGAAGAAGAACAACAAGAAGAAGAAATATCTCGAAATATGTCCGTTAGGCCCCTTCCTTTGAGATAAATCTGCAAATATCTCGGAAACGAAGCGAGCTATGGCAAAATCTTACGAGACTTTTTTGTAGAGAATTAAGTTTCCTACTTTTTATGTTCTATGATATTTTTTGATCAGATGCGTAGTTCTCGAGATATATCAAGATATTTAAAAGTTCCGAAGCCGCACCAACATAATAGAGATACAGAAACACCGTGGCCCCTTTCTTTGAGATAACTCTGCACTATTGCGAGCTGCAAATGCCACTTCCAGCTTAGCTGTGCAGAAGAAGCACAACAAGAAGAAGAAATATCTCGAAATGTGTCCGTCAGGCCCCTTCCCTTGAGATAAATCTGCAAATATCTCGGAAACGAAGAGAGCTATGGCAAAATGTTAAGAGACCTTTTTTGTAGAGAATTAAGTTTCCTACTTTTTATGTTCTATGATATTTTTTGATCAGATGCGTAGTTCTCGAGATATATCAAGATATTTAAAAGTTCCGAAGCCGCACCAACATAATAGAGATACAGAAACACCGTGGCCCCTTTCTTTGAGATAACTCTGTACTATTGCGAGCTGGAAATGCCACTTCCAGTTTAGCTGTGCAGAAGAAGAACAACAAGAAGAAGAAATATCTCGAAATATGTCCGTTAGGCCCCTTCCCTTGAGATAAATCTGCAAATATCTCGGAAACGAAGCGAGCTATGGCAAAATGTTAAGAGACGTTTTTTGTAGAGAATTATGTTTCCTACAATTTATGTTCTATGATATTTTTTGATCAGAAGCGTAGTTTTCGAGATATATCGAGATATTTAAAAGTTCCGAAGCAGCACCAACATAATAGAGATACAGAAACACCGTGGCCCCTTTCTTTCAGATAACTCTGCACTAGTGCGAGCCGCAAATGCCACTTCCAGCTTAGCTGTGCAGAAGAAGAACAACAAGAAGAAGAAATATCTCGAAATATGTCCGTCAGGCCCCTTCCCTTGAGATAAATCTGCAAATATCTCGGAAACGAAGCGAGCTATGGCAAAATGTTAAGAGACGTTTTTTGTAGAGAATTAAGTTTCCTACTTTTTATCTTCTATGATATTTTCTGATCAGATGCGTGGTTCTCGAGATATATCAAGATATTTAAAAGTTCCGAATCCGCACCAACATAATAGAGATACAGAAACACCGTGGCCCCTTTCTTTGAGATAACTCTGCACTAGTGCGAGCCGCAAATGCCACTTCCAGCTTAGCTGCGCAGAAGAAGAACAACAAGAAGAAGAAATATCTCGAAATATGTCCGTCAGGCCACTTCCCTTGAGATAAATCTGCAAATATCTCGGAAACGAAGCGAGCTATGGCAAAATGTTAAGAGACCTTTTTTGTAGAGAATTATGTTTCCTACTTTTTATGTTCTATGATATTTTTTGATCAGATGCGTAGTTCTCGAGATATATCAAGATATTTAAAAGTTCCGAAGCCGCACCAACATAATAGGGATACAGAAACACCGTGGCCCCTTTCTTTGAGATAACTCTGTACTAGTGCGAGCCGCAAATGCCACTTCCAGCTTAGCTGTGCAGCAGAAGAACAACAAGAAGAAGAAATATCTCGAAATATGTCCGTCAGGCCCCTTCCCTTGAGATAAATCTGCAAATGTCTCGGAAACGAAGCGAGCTATGGCAAAATGTTAAGAGACCTTTTTTGTAGAGAATTAAGTTTCCTACTTTTTATGTTCTATGATATTTTTTGATCAGATGCGTAGTTCTCGAGATATATCAAGATATTTAAAAGTTCCGAAGCCGCACCAACATAATAGAGATACAGAAACACCGTGGCCCCTCTCTTTGAGATAACTCTGCACTATTGCGAGCTGGAAAAGCCACTTCCAGTTTAGCTGTGCAGAAGAAGAACAACAAGAAGAAGAAATATCTCGAAATATGTCCGTCAGGCCCCTTCCCTTGAGATAAATCTGCAAATATCTCGGAAACGAAGAGAGCTATGGCAAAATGTTAAGAGACCTTTTTTGTAGAGAATTAAGTTTCCTACTTTTTATGTTCTATGATATTTTTTGATCTGATGCGTAGTTCTCGAGATATATCAAGATATTTAAAAGTTCCGAAGCCGCATCAACATAATAGAGATACAGAAACACCGTGGCCCCTTTCTTTGAGATAACTCTGCACTAGTGCGAGCCGCAAATGCCACTTCCACCTTAGCTGTGCAGAAGAAGAACAACAAGAAGAAGGAATATCTCGAAATATGTCCGTCAGGCCCCTTCCCTTGAGATAAATCTGCAAATATCTCGGAAACGAAGCGAGCTATGGCAAAATGTTGAGAGACCTTTTTTGTAGAGAATTAAGTTTCCTACTTTTTATGTTCTATGATATTTTTTGATCAGATGCGTAGTTCTAGAGATATATCAAGATATTTAAAAGTTCCGAAGCCGCACCAACATAATAGAGATACAGAAACACCGTGGCCCCTCTCTTTGAGATAACTCTGCACTATTGCGAGCTGGAAATGCCACTTCCAGTTTAGCTGTGCAGAAGAAGAACAACAAGAAGAAGAAATATCTCGAAATATGTCCGTCAGGCCCCTTCCCTTGAGATACATCTGCAAATATCTCGGAATCGAAGCGAGCTATGGCAAAATGTTAGGAGACCTTTTTTGTAGAGAATTAAGTTTCCTACGTTTTATGTTGTATGATATTTTTTGATCAGATGCGTAGTTCTCGAGATATATCAAGATATTTAAAAGTTCCGAAGCCGCACCAACATAATAGAGATACAGAAACACCGTGGCCCCTTTCTTTGAGATAACTCTGCACTATTGCGAGCTGCAAATGCCACTTCCAGCTTAGCTGTGCAGAAGAAGAACATCAAGAAGAAGAAATATCTCGAAATATGTCCGTCAGGCCCCTTCCCTTGAGATAAATCTGCAAATATCTCGGAAACGAAGAGAGCTATGGCAAAATGTTAAGAGACCTTTTTTGTAGAGAATTAAGTTTCCTACTTTTTATGTTCTATGATATTTTTTGATCTGATGCGTAGTTCTCGAGATATATCAAGATATTTAAAAGTTCCGAAGCCGCATCAACATAATAGAGATACAGAAACACCGTGGCCCCTTTCTTTGAGATAACTCTGCACTATTGCGAGCTGTAAATGCCACTTCCAGCTTAGCTGTGCAGAAGAAGAACAACAAGAAGAAGAAATATCTCGAAATATGTCCGTCAGGCCCCTTCCCTTGAGATATATCTGCAAATATCTCGGAAACGAAGCGAGCTATGGCAAAATGTTAAGAGACCTTTTTTGTAGAGAATTATGTTTCGTACAATTTATGTTCTATGATATTTTTTGGTGAGAAGCGTAGTTTTCGAGATATATCGAGATATTTAAAAGTTCCAAAGCCGCACCAACATAATAGGGATACAGAAACACCGTGGCCCCTTTCTTTGAGATAACTCTGCACTAGTGCGAGCCGCAAATGCCACTTCCAGCTTAGCTGTGCAGAAGAAGAACAACAAGAAGAAGAAATATCTCGAAATATGTCCGTCAGGCCCCTTCCCTTGAGATATATCTGCAAATATCTCGGAAACGAAGCGAGCTATGGCAAAATGTTAAGAGACCTTTTTTGTAGAGAATTAAGTTTCCTACTTTTTATGTTCTATGATATTTTTTGATCAGATGCGCAGTTCTCGAGATATATCAAGATATTTAAAAGTTCCGAAGCCGCACCAACATAATAGAGATACAGAAACACCGTGGCCCCTTTCTTTGAGATAACTCTGCACTATTGCGAGCTGTAAATGCCACTTCCAGCTTAGCTGTGCAGAAGAAGAACAACAAGAAGAAGAAATATCTCGAAATATGTCCGTCAGGCCCCTTCCCTTGAGATATATCTGCAAATATCTCGGAAACGAAGCGAGCTATGGCAAAATGTTAAGAGACCTTTTTTGTAGAGAATTATGTTTCGTACAATTTATGTTCTATGATATTTTTTGGTGAGAAGCGTAGTTTTCGAGATATATCGAGATATTTAAAAGTTCCAAAGCAGCACCAACATAATAGAGATACAGAAACACCGTGGTCCCTTTCTTTGAGATAACTCTGCACTAGTGCGAGCCGCAAATGCCACTTCCAGCTTAGCTGTGCAGAAGAAGAACAACAAGAAGAAGAAATATCTCGAAATATGTCCGTCAGGCCCCTTCCCTTGAGATAAATCTGCAAATATCTCGGAAACGAAGAGAGCTATGGCAAAATGTTAAGAGACCTTTTTTGTAGAGAATTAAGTTTCCTACTTTTTATGTTCTATGATATTTTTTGATCTGATGCGTAGTTCTCGAGATATATCAAGATATTTAAAAGTTCCGAAGCCGCACCAACATAATAGAGATACAGAAACACCGTGGCCCCTTTCTTTGAGATAACTCTGCACTAGTGCGAGCCGCAAATGCCACTTCCAGCTTAGCTGTGCAGAAGAAGAACAACAAGAAGAAGAAATATCTCGAAATATGTCCGTCAGGCCCCTTCCCTTGAGATAAATCTGCAAATATCTCGGAAACGAAGCGAGCTATGGTAAAATGTTAAGAGACCTTTTTTGTAGAGAATTAAGTTTCCTACTTTTTATGTTCTATGATATTTTTTGATCAGATGCGTAGTTCTCGAGATATATCAAGATATTTAAAAGTTCCGAAGCCGCACCAACATAATAGAGATACAGAAACACCGTGGCCCCTTTCTTTGAGATAACTCTGCACTATTGCGAGCTGCAAATGCCACTTCCAGCTTAGCTGTGCAGAGGAAGAACAACAAGAAGAAGAAATATCTCGAAATATGTCCGTCAGGCCAGTTCCTTTGAGCTGAATCTGCAAATATCTCGGAAACGAAGCGAGCTATTCCAAAATGTTAAGAGACGTTTTTTGTAGAGAATTATGTTTCCTACAATTTATGTTCTATGATATTTTTTGATCAGAAGCGTAGTTTTCGAGATATATCGAGATATTTAAAAGTTCCGAAGCCGCACCAACATAATAGAGATACAGAAACACCGTGGCCCCTTTCTTTGAGATAACTCTGCACTATTGCGAGCTGCAAATGCCACTTCCAGCTTAGCTGTGCAGAAGAAGAACAACAAGAAGAAGAAATATCTCGAAATATGTCCGTCAGGCCCCTTCCCTTGAGATAAATCTGCATATATCTCGGAAACGAAGCGAGCTATGGCAAAATGTTAAGAGACCTTTTTTGTAGAGAATTAAGTTTTCTACTTTTTATGTTCCATGATATTTTTTGATCAGATGCGTTGTTCTCGAGATATATCAAGATATTTAAAAGTTCCGAAGCTGCACCAACATAATAGAGATACAGAAACACCGTGGCCCCTTTCTTTGAGATAACTCTGCACTATTGCGAGCTGCAAATGCCACTTCCAGCTTAGCTGTGCAGAAGAAGAACAACAAGAAGAAGAAATATCTCGAAATATGTCCGTCAGGCCCCTTCCCTTGAGATATATCTGCAAATATCTCGGAAACGAAGCGAGCTATGGCAAAATGTTAAGAGACCTTTTTTGTAGAGAATTATGTCTCCTACAAGTTATGTTCTATGATATTTTTTGATCAGAAGCGTAGTTTTCGAGATATATCGAGATATTTAAAAGTTCCGAAGCCGCACCAACATAATAGAGATACAGAAACACCGTGGCCCCTTTCTTTGAGATAACTCTGCACTAGTGCGGGCCGCAAATGCCACTTCCAGCTTAGCTGTGCAGAAGAAGAACAACAAGAAGAAGAAATATCTCCACATATGTCCCTCAGGCCCCTTCCCTTGAGATAAATCTGCAAATATCTCGGAAACGAAGCGAGCTAAGGCAAAATGTTAAGAGACTTTATTTGTAGAGAATTAAGTTTCCTACTTTTTATGTTCTATGATATTTTTTGATCAGATGCGTAGTTCTCGAGATATATCAAGATATTTAAAAGTTCCGAAGCCGCACCAACATAATAGAGATACAGAAACACCGTGGCCCCTTTCTTTGAGATAACTCTGCACTATTGCGAGCTGGAAATGCCACTCCCAGTTTAGCTGTGCAGAAGAAGAACAACAAGAAGAAGAAATATCTCGAAATATGTCCGTCAGGCCCCTTCCCTTGAGATAAATATGCAAATATCTCGGAAACGAAGCGAGCTATGGCAAAATGTTAAGAGACCTTTTTTGTAGAAAATTAAGTTTCCTACTTTTTATGTTCTATGATATTTTTTGATCAGATGCGTAGTTCTCGAGATATATCAAGATATTTAAAAGTTCCGAAGCCGCACCAACATAATAGAGATACAGAAACACCGTGGCCCCTTTCTTTCAGATAACTCTGCACTATTGCGAGCTGGAAATGCCACTTCCAGTTTAGCTGTGCAGAAGAAGAACAACGAGAAGAAGAAATATCTCGAAATATGTCCGTCAGGCCCCTTCCCTTGAGATATATCTGCAAATATCTCGGAAACGAAGCGAGCTATGGCAAAATGTTAAGAGACCTTTTTTGTAGAGAATTATGTCCCCTACAAGTTATGTTCTATGATATTTTTTGATCAGAAGCGTAGTTTTCGAGATATATCGAGATATTTAAAAGTTCCGAAGCCGCACCAACATAATAGAGATACAGAAACACCGTGGCCCCTTTCTTTGAGATAACTCTGCACTATTGCGAGCTGCAAATGCCACTTCCAGCTTAGCTGTGCAGAAGAAGAACAACGAGAAGAAGAAATATCTCGAAATATGTCCGTCAGGCCCCTTCCCTTGAGATATATCTGCAAATATCTCGGAAACGAAGCGAGCTATGGCAAAATGTTAAGAGACCTTTTTTGTAGAGAATTATGTCCCCTACAAGTTATGTTCTATGATATTTTTTGATCAGAAGCGTAGTTTTCGAGATATATCGAGATATTTAAAAGTTCCGAAGCCGCACCAACATAATAGAGATACAGAAACACCGTGGCCCCTTTCTTTGAGATAACTCTGCACTATTGCGAGCTGCAAATGCCACTTCCAGCTTAGCTGTGCAGAAGAAGAACAACAAGAAGAAGAAATATCTCGAAATATGTCCGTCAGGCCCCTTCCCTTGAGATAAATCTGCATATATCTCGGAAACGAAGCGAGCTATGGCAAAATGTTAAGAGACCTTTTTTGTAGACAATTAAGTTTTCTACTTTTTATGTTCTATGATATTTTTTGATCAGATGCGTTGTTCTCGAGATATATCAAGATATTTAAAAGTTCCGAAGCTGCACCAACATAATAGAGATACAGAAACACCGTGGCCCCTTTCTTTGAGATAACTCTGCACTATTGCGAGCTGCAAATGCCACTTCCAGCTTAGCTGTGCAGAAGAAGAACAACAAGAAGAAGAAATATCTCGAAATATGTCCGTCAGGCCCCTTCCCTTGAGATATATCTGCAAATATCTCGGAAACGAAGCGAGCTATGGCAAAATGTTAAGAGACCTTTTTTGTAGAGAATTATGTCTCCTACAAGTTATGTTCTATGATATTTTTTGATCAGAAGCGTAGTTTTCGAGATATATCGAGATATTTAAAAGTTCCGAAGCCGCACCAACATAATAGAGATACAGAAACACCGTGGCCCCTTTCTTTGAGATAACTCTGCACTAGTGCGGGCCGCAAATGCCACTTCCAGCTTAGCTGTGTAGAAGAAGAACAACAAGAAGAAGAAATATCTCCACATATGTCCCTCAGGCCCCTTCCCTTGAGATAAATCTGCAAATATCTCGGAAACGAAGCGAGCTAAGGCAAAATGTTAAGAGACTTTATTTGTAGAGAATTAAGTTTACTACTTTTTATGTTCTATGATATTTTTTGATCAGATGCGTAGTTCTCGAGATATATCAAGATATTTAAAAGTTCCGAAGCCGCACCAACATAATAGAGATACAGAAACACCGTGGCCCCTTTCTTTGAGATAACTCTGCACTATTGCGAGCTGGAAATGCCACTTCCAGTTTAGCTGTGCAGAAGAAGAACAACAAGAAGAAGACATATCTCGAAATATGTCCGTCAGGCCCCTTCCCTTGAGATAAATATGCAAATATCTCGGAAACGAAGCGAGCTATGGCAAAATGTTAAGAGACCTTTTTTGTAGAGAATTAAGTTTCCTACTTTTTATGTTCTATGATATTTTTTGATCAGATGCGTAGTTCTCGAGATATACCAAGATATTTAAAAGTTCCGAAGCCGCACCAACATAATAGAGATACAGAAACACCGTGGACCCTTTCTTTGAGATAACTCTGCACTATCGCGAGCTGCAAATGCCACTTCCAGCTTAGCTGTGCAGAAGAAGAACAACAAGAAGAAGAAATATCTCGAAATATGTCCGTGAGGCCCCTTCCCTTGAGATAAATCTACAAATATCTCCGAAACGAAGCGAGCTATGGCAAAATGTTAAGAGACCTTATTTGTAGGGAATTAAGTTTCCTACTTTTTATGTTCTATGATATTTTTTGATCAGATGCGTAGTTCTCGAGATATATCAAGATATTTAAAAGTTCCGAAGCCGCACCAACATAATAGAGATACAGAAACACCGTGGCCCCTTTCTTTGAGATAACTCTGCACTATTGCGAGCTGGAAATGCCACTTCCAGTTTAGCTGTGCAGAAGAAGAACAACAAGAAGAAGAAATATCTCGAAATATGTCCGTCAGGCCCCTTCCCTTGAGATATATCTGCCAATATCTCGGAAACGAAGCGAGCTATGGCAAAATGTTAAGAGACCTTTTTTGTAGAGAATTATGTCCCCTACAAGTTATGTTCTATGATATTTTTTGATCAGAAGCGTAGTTTTCGAGATATATCGAGATATTTAAAAGTTCCGAAGCCGCACCAACATAATAGAGATACAGAAACACCGTGGCCCCTTTCTTTGAGATAACTCTGCACTATTGCGAGCTGCAAATGCCACTTCCAGCTTAGCTGTGCAGAAGAAGAACAACAAGAAGAAGAAATATCTCGAAATATGTCCGTCAGGCCCCTTCCCTTGAGATAAATCTGCATATATCTCGGAAACGAAGCGAGCTATGGCAAAATGTTAAGAGACCTTTTTTGTAGACAATTAAGTTTTCTACTTTTTATGTTCTATGATATTTTTTGATCAGATGCGTTGTTCTCGAGATATATCAAGATATTTAAAAGTTCCGAAGCTGCACCAACATAATAGAGATACAGAAACACCGTGGCCCCTTTCTTTGAGATAACTCTGCACTATTGCGAGCTGCAAATGCCACTTCCAGCTTAGCTGTGCAGAAGAAGAACAACAAGAAGAAGAAATATCTCGAAATATGTCCGTCAGGCCCCTTCCCTTGAGATATATCTGCAAATATCTCGGAAACGAAGCGAGCTATGGCAAAATGTTAAGAGACCTTTTTTGTAGAGAATTATGTCTCCTACAAGTTATGTTCTATGATATTTTTTGATCAGAAGCGTAGTTTTCGAGATATATCGAGATATTTAAAAGTTCCGAAGCCGCACCAACATAATAGAGATACAGAAACACCGTGGCCCCTTTCTTTGAGATAACTCTGCACTAGTGCGGGCCGCAAATGCCACTTCCAGCTTAGCTGTGTAGAAGAAGAACAACAAGAAGAAGAAATATCTCCACATATGTCCCTCAGGCCCCTTCCCTTGAGATAAATCTGCAAATATCTCGGAAACGAAGCGAGCTAAGGCAAAATATTATGAGACTTTATTTGTAGAGAATTAAGTTTACTACTTTTTATGTTCTATGATATTTTTTGATCAGATGCGTAGTTCTCGAGATATATCAAGATATTTAAAAGTTCCGAAGCCGCACCAACATAATAGAGATACAGAAACACCGTGGCCCCTTTCTTTGAGATAACTCTGCACTATTGCGAGCTGGAAATGCCACTTCCAGTTTAGCTGTGCAGAAGAAGAACAACAAGAAGAAGACATATCTCGAAATATGTCCGTCAGGCCCCTTCCCTTGAGATAAATATGCAAATATCTCGGAAACGAAGCGAGCTATGGCAAAATGTTAAGAGACCTTTTTTGTAGAGAATTAAGTTTCCTACTTTTTATGTTCTATGATATTTTTTGATCAGATGCGTAGTTCTCGAGATATACCAAGATATTTAAAAGTTCCGAAGCCGCACCAACATAATAGAGATACAGAAACACCGTGGACCCTTTCTTTGAGATAACTCTGCACTATCGCGAGCTGCAAATGCCACTTCCAGCTTAGCTGTGCAGAAGAAGAACAACAAGAAGAAGAAATATCTCGAAATATGTCCGTGAGGCCCCTTCCCTTGAGATAAATCTACAAATATCTCCGAAACGAAGCGAGCTATGGCAAAATGTTAAGAGACCTTATTTGTAGGGAATTAAGTTTCCTACTTTTTATGTTCTATGATATTTTTTGATCAGATGCGTAGTTCTCGAGATATATCAAGATATTTAAAAGTTCCGAAGCCGCACCAACATAATAGAGATACAGAAACACCGTGGCCCCTTTCTTTGAGATAACTCTGCACTATTGCGAGCTGGAAATGCCACTTCCAGTTTAGCTGTGCAGAAGAAGAACAACAAGAAGAAGAAATATCTCGAAATATGTCCGTCAGGCCCCTTCCCTTGAGATATATCTGCCAATATCTCGGAAACGAAGCGAGCTATGGCAAAATGTTAAGAGACCTTTTTTGTAGAGAATTAAGTTTCCTACTTTTTATGTTCTATGATATTTTTTGATCAGATGCGTAGTTCTCGAGATATATCAAGATATTTAAAAGTTCCGAAGCCGCACCAACATAATAGAGATACAGAAACACCGTGGCCCCTTTCTTTGAGATAACTCTGCACTATTGCGAGCTGCAAATGCCACTTCCAGCTTAGCTGTGCAGAAGAAGAACAACGAGAAGAAGAAATATCTCGAAATATGTCCGTCAGGCCCCTTCCCTTGAGATATATCTGCAAATATCTCGGAAACGAAGCGAGCTATGGCAAAATGTTAAGAGACCTTTTTTGTAGAGAATTATGTCCCCTACAAGTTATGTTCTATGATATTTTTTGATCAGAAGCGTAGTTTTCGAGATATATCGAGATATTTAAAAGTTCCGAAGCCGCACCAACATAATAGAGATACAGAAACACCGTGGCCCCTTTCTTTGAGATAACTCTGCACTATTGCGAGCTGCAAATGCCACTTCCAGCTTAGCTGTGCAGAAGAAGAACAACAAGAAGAAGAAATATCTCGAAATATGTCCGTCAGGCCCCTTCCCTTGAGATAAATCTGCATATATCTCGGAAACGAAGCGAGCTATGGCAAAATGTTAAGAGACCTTTTTTGTAGACAATTAAGTTTTCTACTTTTTATGTTCTATGATATTTTTTGATCAGATGCGTTGTTCTCGAGATATATCAAGATATTTAAAAGTTCCGAAGCTGCACCAACATAATAGAGATACAGAAACACCGTGGCCCCTTTCTTTGAGATAACTCTGCACTATTGCGAGCTGCAAATGCCACTTCCAGCTTAGCTGTGCAGAAGAAGAACAACAAGAAGAAGAAATATCTCGAAATATGTCCGTCAGGCCCCTTCCCTTGAGATATATCTGCAAATATCTCGGAAACGAAGCGAGCTATGGCAAAATGTTAAGAGACCTTTTTTGTAGAGAATTATGTCTCCTACAAGTTATGTTCTATGATATTTTTTGATCAGAAGCGTAGTTTTCGAGATATATCGAGATATTTAAAAGTTCCGAAGCCGCACCAACATAATAGAGATACAGAAACACCGTGGCCCCTTTCTTTGAGATAACTCTGCACTAGTGCGGGCCGCAAATGCCACTTCCAGGTTAGCTGTGTAGAAGAAGAACAACAAGAAGAAGAAATATCTCCACATATGTCCCTCAGGCCCCTTCCCTTGAGATAAATCTGCAAATATCTCGGAAACGAAGCGAGCTAAGGCAAAATGTTAAGAGACTTTATTTGTAGAGAATTAAGTTTACTACTTTTTATGTTCTATGATATTTTTTGATCAGATGCGTAGTTCTCGAGATATATCAAGATATTTAAAAGTTCCGAAGCCGCACCAACATAATAGAGATACAGAAACACCGTGGCCCCTTTCTTTGAGATAACTCTGCACTATTGCGAGCTGGAAATGCCACTTCCAGTTTAGCTGTGCAGAAGAAGAACAACAAGAAGAAGACATATCTCGAAATATGTCCGTCAGGCCCCTTCCCTTGAGATAAATATGCAAATATCTCGGAAACGAAGCGAGCTATGGCAAAATGTTAAGAGACCTTTTTTGTAGAGAATTAAGTTTCCTACTTTTTATGTTCTATGATATTTTTTGATCAGATGCGTAGTTCTCGAGATATACCAAGATATTTAAAAGTTCCGAAGCCGCACCAACATAATAGAGATACAGAAACACCGTGGACCCTTTCTTTGAGATAACTCTGCACTATCGCGAGCTGCAAATGCCACTTCCAGCTTAGCTGTGCAGAAGAAGAACAACAAGAAGAAGAAATATCTCGAAATATGTCCGTGAGGCCCCTTCCCTTGAGATAAATCTACAAATATCTCCGAAACGAAGCGAGCTATGGCAAAATGTTAAGAGACCTTATTTGTAGGGAATTAAGTTTCCTACTTTTTATGTTCTATGATATTTTTTGATCAGATGCGTAGTTCTCGAGATATATCAAGATATTTAAAAGTTCCGAAGCCGCACCAACATAATAGAGATACAGAAACACCGTGGCCCCTTTCTTTGAGATAACTCTGCACTATTGCGAGCTGGAAATGCCACTTCCAGTTTAGCTGTGCAGAAGAAGAACAACAAGAAGAAGAAATATCTCGAAATATGTCCGTCAGGCCCCTTCCCTTGAGATATATCTGCCAATATCTCGGAAACGAAGCGAGCTATGGCAAAATGTTAAGAGACCTTTTTTGTAGAGAATTAAGTTTCCTACTTTTTATGTTCTATGATATTTTTTGATCAGATGCGTAGTTCTCGAGATATATCAAGATATTTAAAAGTTCCGAAGCCGCACCAACATAATAGAGATACAGAAACACCGTGGCCCCTTTCTTTGAGATAACTCTGCACTATTGCGAGCTGGAAATGCCACTTCCAGTTTAGCTGTGCAGAAGAAGAACAACAAGAAGAAGAAATATCTCGAAATATGTCCGTCAGGCCCCTTCCCTTGAGATATATCTGCAAATATCTCGGAAACGAAACGAGCTATGGCAAAACGTTAAGAGACCTTTTTTGTAGAGAATTATGTTTCCTACAATTTATGTTCTATGATATTTTTTGATCAGAAGCGTAGTTTTCGAGATATATCGAGATATTTAAAAGTTCCGAAGCCGCACCAACATAATAGAGATCCAGAAACACCGTGGCCCCTTTCTTTGAGATAACTCTGCACTAGTGCGAGCCGCAAATGCGACTTCCAGCTTAGCTGTGCAGAAGAAGAACAACAAGAAGAAGAAATATCACGAAATATGTCCGTTAGGCCCCTTCCCTTGAGATAAATCTGCAAATATCTCGGAAACGAAGCGAGCTATGGCAAAATGTTAAGAGACCTTTTTTGTAGAGAATTAAGTTTCCTACTTTTTATGTTCTATGATATTTTTTGATCAGATGCGTAGTTCTCGAGATATATGAAGATATTTAAAAGTTCCGAAGCCGCACCAACATAATAGAGATACAGAAACACCGTGGCCCCTTTCTTTGAGATAACTATGCACTATTGCGAGCTGCAAATGCCACTTCCAGCTTAGCTGTGCAGAAGAAGAACAACAAGAAGAAGAAATATCTCGAAATATGTCCGTCAGGCCCCTTCCCTTGAGATAAATCTGCCAATATCTCGGAAACGAAGCGAGCGATGGCAAAATGTCAAGAGACCTTTTTTGTAGAGAATTAAGTTTCCTACTTTTTATGTTGTATGATATTTTTTGATCAGATGCGTAGTTTTCGAGATATATCGAGATATTTAAAAGTTCCGAAGCCGCACCAACATAATAGAGATACAGAAACACCGTGGCCCCTTTCTTTGAGATAACTATGCACTATTGCGAGCTGCAAATGCCACTTCCAGCTTAGCTGTGCAGAAGAAGAACAACAAGAAGAAGAAATATCTCGAAATATGTCCGTCAGGCCCCTTCCCTTGAGATAAATCTGCCAATATCTCGGAAACGAAGCGAGCTATGGCAAAATCTCAAGAGACCTTTTTTGTAGAGAATTAAGTTTCCTACTTTTTATGTTCTATGATATTTTTTGATCAGATGCGTAGTTCTCGAGATATATCAAGATATTTAAAAGTTCCGAAGCCGCACCAACATAATAGAGATACAGAAACACCGTGGCCCCTTTCTTTGAGATAACTCTGCACTATTGCGAGCTGGAAATGCCACTTCCAGTTTAGCTGTGCAGAAGAAGAACAACAAGAAGAAGAAATATCTCGAAATATGTCCGTCAGGCCCCTTCCCTTGAGATAAATCTGCAAATATCTCCGAAACGAAGTGAGCTATGGCAAAATGTTAAGAGACCTTATTTGTAGAGAATTAAGTTTCCTACTTTTTATGTTCTATGATATTTTTTGATCAGATGCGTAGTTCTCGAGATATATCAAGATATTTAAAAGTTCCGAAGCCGCACCAACATAATAGAGATACAGAAACACCGTGGCCCCTTTCTTTGAGATAACTCTGCACTATTGCGAGCTGCAAATGCCACTTCCAGCTTAGCTGTGCAGAGGAAGAACAACAAGAAGAAGAAATATCTCGAAATATGTCCGTCAGGCCCCTTCCCTTGAGATAAATCTGCAAATATCTCGGAAACGAAGCGAGCTATGGCAAAATGATAAGAGACCTTTTTTGTAGAGAATTAAGTTTCCTACTTTTTATGTTCTATGATATTTTTTGATCAGAGGCGTAGTTCTCGAGATATATCAAGATATTTAAAAGTTCCGAAGCCGCACCAACATAATAGAGATACAGAAACACCGTGGCCCCTTTCTTTGAGATAACTCTGCACTAGTGCGAGCCGCAAATGCCACTTCCAGCTTAGCTGTGCAGAAGAAGAACAACAAGAAGAAGAAATATCTCGAAATATGTCCGTCAGGCCCCTTCCCTTGAGATAAATCTGCAAATATCTCGGAAACGAAGCGAGCTATGGCAAAATGTTAAGAGACCTTTTTTGTAGAGAATTAAGTTTCCTACTTTTTATTTTCTATGATATTTTTTGATCAGATGCGTAGTTCTCGAGATATATCAAGATATTTAAAAGTTCCGAAGCCGCACCAACATAATAGACATACAGAAACACCGTGGCCCCTTTCTTTGAGATTACTCTGCACTATTGCGAGCTGCAAATGCCACTTCCAGCTTAGCTGTGCAGAAGAAGAACAACAAGAAGAAGAAATATCTCGAAATATGTCCGTCAGGCCCGTTCCTTTGAGCTGAATCTGCAAATATCTCGGAAACGAAGCGAGCTATGGCAAAATGTTTAGAGACCTTTCTTGTAGAGAATTAAGTTTCCTACTTTTTATGTTCTATGATATTTTTTGATTACATGCGTAGTTCTCGAGATATATCAAGATATTTAAAAGTTCCGAAGCTGCACCAACATAATAGAGGTACAGAAACACCGTGGCCGCTTTCTTTGAGATAACTCTGCACTATTGCGAGCTGCAAATGCCACTTCCAGCTTAGATGTGCAGAAGAAGAACAACAAGAAGAAGAAATATCTCGAAATATGTCCGTCAGGCCCCATCCCTTGAGATAAATCTGCAAATATCTCGGAAACGAAGCGAGCTATGGCAAAATGCTAAGAGACCTTTCTTGTAGAGAATTAAGTTTCCTACTTTTTATGTTCTATGATATTTTTTGATTAGATGCGTAGTTCTCGAGATATATCAAGATATTTAAAAGTTCCGAAGCCGCACCAACATAATAGAGATACAGAAACACCGTGGACCCTTTCTTTGAGATAACTCTGCACTATTGCGAGCTGCAAATGCCACTTCCAGCTTAGCTGTGCAGAAGAAGAACAACAAGAAGAAGAAATATCTCGAAATATGTCCGTCAGGCCCCTTCCCTTGAGATAAATCTGCAAATATCTCCGAACCGAAGCGAGCTATGGCAAAATGTTAAGAGACCTTATTTGTAGAGAATTAAGTTTCCTACTTTTTATGTTCTATGATATTTTTTGATCAGATGCGTAGTTCTCGAGATATATCAAGATATTTAAAAGTTCCGAAGCCGCACCAACATAATAGAGATACAGAAACACCGTGGCCCCTTTCTTTGAGATAACTCTGCACTATTGCGAGCTGCAAATGCCACTTCCAGCTTAGCTGTGCAGAGGAAGAACAACAAGAAGAAGAAATATCTCGAAATATGTCCGTCAGGCCCCTTCCCTTGAGATAAATCTGCAAATATCTCGGAAACGAAGCGAGCTATGGCAAAATGATAAGAGACCTTTTTTGTAGAGAATTAAGTTTCCTACTTTTTATGTTCTATGATATTTTTTGATCAGAAGCGTAGTTTTCGAGATATATCGAGATATTTAAAAGTTCCGAAGCCGCACCAACATAATAGAGATACAGAAACACCGTGGCCCCTTTCTTTGAGATAACTCTGCACTATTGCGAGCTGCAAATGCCACTTCCAGCTTAGCTGTGCAGAAGAAGAACAACAAGAAGAAGAAATATCTCGAAATATGTCCGTCAGGCCCCTTCCCTTGAGATAAATCTGCATATATCTCGGAAACGAAGCGAGCTATGGCAAAATGTTAAGAGACCTTTTTTGTAGACAATTAAGTTTTCTACTTTTTATGTTCTATGATATTTTTTGATCAGATGCGTTGTTCTCGAGATATATCAAGATATTTAAAAGTTCCGAAGCTGCACCAACATAATAGAGATACAGAAACACCGTGGCCCCTTTCTTTGAGATAACTCTGCACTATTGCGAGCTGCAAATGCCACTTCCAGCTTAGCTGTGCAGAAGAAGAACAACAAGAAGAAGAAATATCTCGAAATATGTCCGTCAGGCCCCTTCCCTTGAGATATATCTGCAAATATCTCGGAAACGAAGCGAGCTATGGCAAAATGTTAAGAGACCTTTTTTGTAGAGAATTATGTCTCCTACAAGTTATGTTCTATGATATTTTTTGATCAGAAGCGTAGTTTTCGAGATATATCGAGATATTTAAAAGTTCCGAAGCCGCACCAACATAATAGAGATACAGAAACACCGTGGCCCCTTTCTTTGAGATAACTCTGCACTAGTGCGGGCCGCAAATGCCACTTCCAGGTTAGCTGTGTAGAAGAAGAACAACAAGAAGAAGAAATATCTCCACATATGTCCCTCAGGCCCCTTCCCTTGAGATAAATCTGCAAATATCTCGGAAACGAAGCGAGCTAAGGCAAAATGTTAAGAGACTTTATTTGTAGAGAATTAAGTTTACTACTTTTTATGTTCTATGATATTTTTTGATCAGATGCGTAGTTCTCGAGATATATCAAGATATTTAAAAGTTCCGAAGCCGCACCAACATAATAGAGATACAGAAACACCGTGGCCCCTTTCTTTGAGATAACTCTGCACTATTGCGAGCTGGAAATGCCACTTCCAGTTTAGCTGTGCAGAAGAAGAACAACAAGAAGAAGACATATCTCGAAATATGTCCGTCAGGCCCCTTCCCTTGAGATAAATATGCAAATATCTCGGAAACGAAGCGAGCTATGGCAAAATGTTAAGAGACCTTTTTTGTAGAGAATTAAGTTTCCTACTTTTTATGTTCTATGATATTTTTTGATCAGATGCGTAGTTCTCGAGATATACCAAGATATTTAAAAGTTCCGAAGCCGCACCAACATAATAGAGATACAGAAACACCGTGGACCCTTTCTTTGAGATAACTCTGCACTATCGCGAGCTGCAAATGCCACTTCCAGCTTAGCTGTGCAGAAGAAGAACAACAAGAAGAAGAAATATCTCGAAATATGTCCGTGAGGCCCCTTCCCTTGAGATAAATCTACAAATATCTCCGAAACGAAGCGAGCTATGGCAAAATGTTAAGAGACCTTATTTGTAGGGAATTAAGTTTCCTACTTTTTATGTTCTATGATATTTTTTGATCAGATGCGTAGTTCTCGAGATATATCAAGATATTTAAAAGTTCCGAAGCCGCACCAACATAATAGAGATACAGAAACACCGTGGCCCCTTTCTTTGAGATAACTCTGCACTATTGCGAGCTGGAAATGCCACTTCCAGTTTAGCTGTGCAGAAGAAGAACAACAAGAAGAAGAAATATCTCGAAATATGTCCGTCAGGCCCCTTCCCTTGAGATATATCTGCCAATATCTCGGAAACGAAGCGAGCTATGGCAAAATGTTAAGAGACCTTTTTTGTAGAGAATTAAGTTTCCTACTTTTTATGTTCTATGATATTTTTTGATCAGATGCGTAGTTCTCGAGATATATCAAGATATTTAAAAGTTCCGAAGCCGCACCAACATAATAGAGATACAGAAACACCGTGGCCCCTTTCTTTGAGATAACTCTGCACTATTGCGAGCTGGAAATGCCACTTCCAGTTTAGCTGTGCAGAAGAAGAACAACAAGAAGAAGAAATATCTCGAAATATGTCCGTCAGGCCCCTTCCCTTGAGATATATCTGCAAATATCTCGGAAACGAAACGAGCTATGGCAAAACGTTAAGAGACCTTTTTTGTAGAGAATTATGTTTCCTACAATTTATGTTCTATGATATTTTTTGATCAGAAGCGTAGTTTTCGAGATATATCGAGATATTTAAAAGTTCCGAAGCCGCACCAACATAATAGAGATCCAGAAACACCGTGGCCCCTTTCTTTGAGATAACTCTGCACTAGTGCGAGCCGCAAATGCGACTTCCAGCTTAGCTGTGCAGAAGAAGAACAACAAGAAGAAGAAATATCACGAAATATGTCCGTTAGGCCCCTTCCCTTGAGATAAATCTGCAAATATCTCGGAAACGAAGCGAGCTATGGCAAAATGTTAAGAGACCTTTTTTGTAGAGAATTAAGTTTCCTACTTTTTATGTTCTATGATATTTTTTGATCAGATGCGTAGTTCTCGAGATATATGAAGATATTTAAAAGTTCCGAAGCCGCACCAACATAATAGAGATACAGAAACACCGTGGCCCCTTTCTTTGAGATAACTATGCACTATTGCGAGCTGCAAATGCCACTTCCAGCTTAGCTGTGCAGAAGAAGAACAACAAGAAGAAGAAATATCTCGAAATATGTCCGTCAGGCCCCTTCCCTTGAGATAAATCTGCCAATATCTCGGAAACGAAGCGAGCGATGGCAAAATGTCAAGAGACCTTTTTTGTAGAGAATTAAGTTTCCTACTTTTTATGTTGTATGATATTTTTTGATCAGATGCGTAGTTTTCGAGATATATCGAGATATTTAAAAGTTCCGAAGCCGCACCAACATAATAGAGATACAGAAACACCGTGGCCCCTTTCTTTGAGATAACTATGCACTATTGCGAGCTGCAAATGCCACTTCCAGCTTAGCTGTGCAGAAGAAGAACAACAAGAAGAAGAAATATCTCGAAATATGTCCGTCAGGCCCCTTCCCTTGAGATAAATCTGCCAATATCTCGGAAACGAAGCGAGCTATGGCAAAATCTCAAGAGACCTTTTTTGTAGAGAATTAAGTTTCCTACTTTTTATGTTCTATGATATTTTTTGATCAGATGCGTAGTTCTCGAGATATATCAAGATATTTAAAAGTTCCGAAGCCGCACCAACATAATAGAGATACAGAAACACCGTGGCCCCTTTCTTTGAGATAACTCTGCACTATTGCGAGCTGGAAATGCCACTTCCAGTTTAGCTGTGCAGAAGAAGAACAACAAGAAGAAGAAATATCTCGAAATATGTCCGTCAGGCCCCTTCCCTTGAGATAAATCTGCAAATATCTCCGAAACGAAGTGAGCTATGGCAAAATGTTAAGAGACCTTATTTGTAGAGAATTAAGTTTCCTACTTTTTATGTTCTATGATATTTTTTGATCAGATGCGTAGTTCTCGAGATATATCAAGATATTTAAAAGTTCCGAAGCCGCACCAACATAATAGAGATACAGAAACACCGTGGCCCCTTTCTTTGAGATAACTCTGCACTATTGCGAGCTGCAAATGCCACTTCCAGCTTAGCTGTGCAGAGGAAGAACAACAAGAAGAAGAAATATCTCGAAATATGTCCGTCAGGCCCCTTCCCTTGAGATAAATCTGCAAATATCTCGGAAACGAAGCGAGCTATGGCAAAATGATAAGAGACCTTTTTTGTAGAGAATTAAGTTTCCTACTTTTTATGTTCTATGATATTTTTTGATCAGAGGCGTAGTTCTCGAGATATATCAAGATATTTAAAAGTTCCGAAGCCGCACCAACATAATAGAGATACAGAAACACCGTGGCCCCTTTCTTTGAGATAACTCTGCACTAGTGCGAGCCGCAAATGCCACTTCCAGCTTAGCTGTGCAGAAGAAGAACAACAAGAAGAAGAAATATCTCGAAATATGTCCGTCAGGCCCCTTCCCTTGAGATAAATCTGCAAATATCTCGGAAACGAAGCGAGCTATGGCAAAATGTTAAGAGACCTTTTTTGTAGAGAATTAAGTTTCCTACTTTTTATTTTCTATGATATTTTTTGATCAGATGCGTAGTTCTCGAGATATATCAAGATATTTAAAAGTTCCGAAGCCGCACCAACATAATAGACATACAGAAACACCGTGGCCCCTTTCTTTGAGATTACTCTGCACTATTGCGAGCTGCAAATGCCACTTCCAGCTTAGCTGTGCAGAAGAAGAACAACAAGAAGAAGAAATATCTCGAAATATGTCCGTCAGGCCCGTTCCTTTGAGCTGAATCTGCAAATATCTCGGAAACGAAGCGAGCTATGGCAAAATGTTTAGAGACCTTTCTTGTAGAGAATTAAGTTTCCTACTTTTTATGTTCTATGATATTTTTTGATTACATGCGTAGTTCTCGAGATATATCAAGATATTTAAAAGTTCCGAAGCTGCACCAACATAATAGAGGTACAGAAACACCGTGGCCGCTTTCTTTGAGATAACTCTGCACTATTGCGAGCTGCAAATGCCACTTCCAGCTTAGATGTGCAGAAGAAGAACAACAAGAAGAAGAAATATCTCGAAATATGTCCGTCAGGCCCCATCCCTTGAGATAAATCTGCAAATATCTCGGAAACGAAGCGAGCTATGGCAAAATGCTAAGAGACCTTTCTTGTAGAGAATTAAGTTTCCTACTTTTTATGTTCTATGATATTTTTTGATTAGATGCGTAGTTCTCGAGATATATCAAGATATTTAAAAGTTCCGAAGCCGCACCAACATAATAGAGATACAGAAACACCGTGGACCCTTTCTTTGAGATAACTCTGCACTATTGCGAGCTGCAAATGCCACTTCCAGCTTAGCTGTGCAGAAGAAGAACAACAAGAAGAAGAAATATCTCGAAATATGTCCGTCAGGCCCCTTCCCTTGAGATAAATCTGCAAATATCTCCGAACCGAAGCGAGCTATGGCAAAATGTTAAGAGACCTTATTTGTAGAGAATTAAGTTTCCTACTTTTTATGTTCTATGATATTTTTTGATCAGATGCGTAGTTCTCGAGATATATCAAGATATTTAAAAGTTCCGAAGCCGCACCAACATAATAGAGATACAGAAACACCGTGGCCCCTTTCTTTGAGATAACTCTGCACTATTGCGAGCTGCAAATGCCACTTCCAGCTTAGCTGTGCAGAGGAAGAACAACAAGAAGAAGAAATATCTCGAAATATGTCCGTCAGGCCCCTTCCCTTGAGATAAATCTGCAAATATCTCGGAAACGAAGCGAGCTATGGCAAAATGATAAGAGACCTTTTTTGTAGAGAATTAAGTTTCCTACTTTTTATGTTCTATGATATTTTTTGATCAGATGCGTAGTTCTCGAGATATACCAAGATATTTAAAAGTTCCGAAGCCGCACCAACATAATAGAGATACAGAAACACCGTGCCCCTTTCTTCGAGATAACTCTGCACTATTGCGAGCTGCAAATGCCACTTCCAGCTTAGCTGTGCAGAGGAAGAACAACAAGAAGAAGAAGTATCTCGAAATATGTCCGTCAGGCCCCTTCCCTTGAGATAAATCTGCCAATATCTCGGAAACAAAGCGAGCTATGGCAAAATGTTAAGAGACCTTTTTTGTAGAGAATTAAGTTTTCTACTTTTTATCTTCTATGATATTTTTTGATCAGATGCGTAGTTCTCGAGATATATCAAGATATTTAAAAGTTCCGAAGCCGCACCAACATAATAGAGATACAGAAACACCGTGGCCCCTTTCTTTGAGATAACTCTGCACTAGTGCGAGCCGCAAATGCCACTTCCAGCTTAGCTGTGCAGAAGAAGAACAACAAGAAGAAGAAATATCTCGAAATATGTCCGTCAGGCCCCTTCCCTTGAGATAAATCTGCAAATATCTCGGAAACGAAGCGAGCTATGGCAAAATGTTAAGAGACCTTTTTTGTAGAGAATTAAGTTTCCTACTTTTTATTTTCTATGATATTTTTTGATCAGATGCGTAGTTCTCGAGATATATCAAGATATTTAAAAGTTCCGAAGCCGCACCAACATAATAGAGATACAGAAACACCGTGGCCCCTTTCTTTGAGATTACTCTGCACTATTGCGAGCTGCAAATGCCACTTCCAGCTTAGCTGTGCAGAAGAAGAACAACAAGAAGAAGAAATATCTCGAAATATGTCCGTCAGGCCCGTTCCTTTGAGCTGAATCTGCAAATATCTCGGAAACGAAGCGAGCTATGGCAAAATGTTTAGAGACGTTTTTTGTAGAGAATTATGTTTCCTACAATTTATGTTCTTTGATATTTTTTGATCAGATCCGTAGTTCTCGAGATATATCAAGATATTTAAAAGTTCCGAAGCCGCACCAACATAATAGAGATACCGAAACACCGTGGCCCCTTTCTTTGAGATTACTCTGCACTATTGCGAGCTGGAAATGCCACTTCCAGTTTAGCTGTGCAGAAGAAGAACAACAAGAAGAAGAAATATCTCGAAATATGTCCGTTAGGCCCGTTCCCTTGAGATAAATCTGCAAATATCTCGGAAACGAAGCGAGCTATGGCAAAATGTTAAGAGACCTTTTTTGTAGAGAATTAAGTTTCCTACTTTTTATGTTGTATGATATTTTTTGATCAGAAGCGTAGCTTTCGAGATATATCGGGATATTTAAAAGTTCCGAAGCCGCACCAACATAATAGAGATACAGAAACACCGTGGCCCCTTTCTTTGAGATAACTCTGCACTAGTGCGAGCCGCAAATGCCACTTCCAGCTTAGCTGTGCAGAAGAAGAACAACAAGAAGAAGAAATATCTCGAAATATGTCCGTCAGGCCCCTTCCCTTGAGATAAATCTGCAAATATCTCGGAAACGAAGCGAGCTATGGCAAAATGTTAAGAGACCTTTTTTGTAGAGAATTAAGTTTCCTACTTTTTATGTTCTATGATATTTTTTGATCAGATGCGTAGTTCTCGAGATATATCAAGATATTTAAAAGTTCCGAAGCCGCACCAACATAATGGAGATACAGAAACACCGTGGCCCCTTTCTTTGAGATAACTCTGCACTAGTGCGAGCCGTAAATGCCACTTCCAGCTTAGCTGTGCAGAAGAAGAACAACAAGAAGAAGAAATATCTCGAAATATGTCCGTCAGGCCCCTTCCCTTGAGATAAATCTGCAAATATCTCGGAAACGAAGCGAGCTATGGCAAAATGTTAAGAGACCTTTTTTGTAGAGAATTAAGTTTCCTACTTTTTATGTTCTATGATATTTTTTGATCAGAAGCGTAGTTTTCGAGATATATCGAGATATTTAAAAGTTCCGAAGCCGCACCAACATAATAGAGATACAGAAACACCGTGGCCCCTTTCTTTGAGATAACTCTGCACTATTGCGAGCTGGAAATGCCACTTCCAGTTTAGCTGTGCAGAAGAAGAACAACAAGAAGAAGAAATATCTCGAAATATGTCCGTCAGGCCCGTTCCTTTGAGCTGAATCTGCACATATCTCGGAAACGAAGCGAGCTATGGCAAAATGTTAAGAGACCTTTTTTGTAGAGAATTAAGTTTCCTACTTTTTATGTTCTATGATATTTTTTGATCAGATGCGTAGTTCTCGAGATATATCAAGATATTTAAAAGTTCCGAAGCCGCACCAACATAATAGAGATACAGAAACACCGTGGCCCCTTTCTTTGAGATAACTCTGCACTATTGCGAGCTGCAAATGCCACTTCCAGCTTAGCTGTGCAGAGGAAGAACAACAAGAAGAAGAAATATCTCGAAATATGTCCGTCAGGCCCCTTCCCTTGAGATAAATCTGCAAATATCTCGGAAACGAAGCGAGCTATGGCAAAATGATAAGAGACCTTTTTTGTAGAGAATTAAGTTTCCTACTTTTTAGGTTCTATGATATTTTTTGATCAGATGCGTAGTTCTCGAGATATATCAAGATATTTAAAAGTTCCGAAGCCGCACCAACATAATAGAGATACAGAAACACCGTGGCCCCTTTCTTCGAGATAACTCTGCACTATTGCGAGCTGCAAATGCCACTTCCAGCTTAGCTGTGCAGAGGAAGAACAACAAGAAGAAGAAGTATCTCGAAATATGTCCGTCAGGCCCCTTCCCTTGAGATAAATCTGCAAATATCTCGGAAACGAAGCGAGCTATGGCAAAATGATAAGAGACCTTTTTTGTAGAGAATTAAGTTTCCTACTTTTTATGTTCTATGATATTTTTTGATCAGATGCGTAGTTCTCGAGATATATCAAGATATTTAAAAGTTCCGAAGCCGCACCAACATAATAGAGATACAGAAACACCGTGGCCCCTTTCTTCGAGATAACTCTGCACTAGTGCGAGCCGCAAATGCCACTTCCAGCTTAGCTGTGCAGAAGAAGAACAACAAGAAGAAGAAATATCTCGAAATATGTCCGTCAGGCCCCTTCCCTTGAGATAAATCTGCCAATATCTCGGAAACAAAGCGAGCTATGGCAAAATGTTAAGAGACCTTTTTTGTAGAGAATTAAGTTTCCTACTTTTTATCTTCTATGATATTTTTTGATCAGATGCGTAGTTCTCGAGATATATCAAGATATTTAAAAGTTCCGAAGCCGCACCAACATAATAGAGATACAGAAACACCGTGGCCCCTTTCTTTGAGATAACTCTGCACTAGTGCGAGCCGCAAATGCCACTTCCAGCTTAGCTGTGCAGAAGAAGAACAACAAGAAGAAGAAATATCTCGAAATATGTCCGTCAGGCCCCTTCCCTTGAGATAAATCTGCAAATATCTCGGAAACGAAGCGAGCTATGGCAAAATGTTAAGAGACCTTTTTTGTAGAGAATTAAGTTTCCTACTTTTTATTTTCTATGATATTTTTTGATCAGATGCGTAGTTCTCGAGATATATCAAGATATTTAAAAGTTCCGAAGCCGCACCAACATAATAGAGATACAGAAACACCGTGGCCCCTTTCTTTGAGATTACTCTGCACTATTGCGAGCTGCAAATGCCACTTCCAGCTTAGCTGTGCAGAAGAAGAACAACAAGAAGAAGAAATATCTCGAAATATGTCCGTCAGGCCCGTTCCTTTGAGCTGAATCTGCAAATATCTCGGAAACGAAGCGAGCTATGGCAAAATGTTTAGAGACGTTTTTTGTAGAGAATTATGTTTCCTACAATTTATGTTGTTTGATATTTTTTGATCAGATCCGTAGTTCTCGAGATATATCAAGATATTTAAAAGTTCCGAAGCCGCACCAACATAATAGAGATACAGAAACACCGTGGCCCCTTTCTTTGAGATAACTCTGCACTAGTGCGAGCCGCAAATGCCACTTCCAGCTTAGCTGTGCAGAAGAAGAACAACAAGAAGAAGAAATATCTCGAAATATGTCCGTCAGGCCCCTTCCCTTGAGATAAATCTGCAAATATCTCGGAAACGAAGCGAGCTATGGCAAAATGTTAAGAGACCTTTTTTGTAGAGAATTAAGTTTCCTACTTTTTATTTTCTATGATATTTTTTGATCAGATGCGTAGTTCTCGAGATATATCAAGATATTTAAAAGTTCCGAAGCCGCACCAACATAATAGAGATACAGAAACACCGTGGCCCCTTTCTTTGAGATTACTCTGCACTATTGCGAGCTGGAAATGCCACTTCCAGTTTAGCTGTGCAGAAGAAGAACAACAAGAAGAAGAAATATCTCGAAATATGTCCGTTAGGCCCCTTCCCTTGAGATAAATCTGCAAATATCTCGGAAACGAAGCGAGCTATGGCAAAATGTTAAGAGACCTTTTTTGTAGAGAATTAAGTTTCCTACTTTTTATGTTGTATGATATTTTTTGATCAGAAGCGTAGCTTTCGAGATATATCGAGATATTTAAAAGTTCCGAAGCCGCACCAACATAATAGAGATACAGAAACACCGTGGCCCCTTTCTTTGAGATAACTCTGCACTAGTGCGAGCCGCAAATGCCACTTCCAGCTTAGCTGTGCAGAAGAAGAACAACAAGAAGAAGAAATATCTCGAAATATGTCCGTCAGGCCCCTTCCCTTGAGATAAATCTGCAAATATCTCGGAAACGAAGCGAGCTATGGCAAAATGTTAAGAGACCTTTTTTGTAGAGAATTAAGTTTCCTACTTTTTATGTTCTATGATATTTTTTGAACAGATGCGTAGTTCTCGAGATATATCAAGATATTTAAAAGTTCCGAAGCCGCACCAACATAATGGAGATACAGAAACACCGTGGCCCCTTTCTTTGAGATAACTCTGCACTAGTGCGAGCCGCAAATGCCACTTCCAGCTTAGCTGTGCAGAAGAAGAACAACAAGAAGAAGAAATATCTCGAAATATGTCCGTCAGGCCCCTTCCCTTGAGATAAATCTGCAAATATCTCGGAAACGAAGCGAGCTATGGCAAAATGTTAAGAGACCTTTTTTGTAGAGAATTAAGTTTCCTACTTTTTATGTTCTATGATATTTTTTGATCAGAAGCGTAGTTTTCGAGATATATCGAGATATTTAAAACTTCCGAAGCCGCACCAACATAATAGAGATACAGAAACACCGTGGCCCCTTTCTTTGAGATAACTCTGCACTAGTGCGAGCCGCAAATGCCACTTCCAGCTTAGCTGTGCAGAAGAAGAACAACAAGAAGAAGAAATATCTCGAAATATGTCCGTCAGGCCCCTTCCCTTGAGATAAATCTGCAAATATCTCGGAAACGAAGCGAGCTATGGCAAAATGTTAACAGACCTTTTTGTAGAAAATTAAGTTTCCTACTTTTTATGTTCTATGGTATTTTTTGATCAGATGCGTAGTTCTCGAGATATATCAAGATATTTAAAAGTTCCGAAGCCGCACCAACATAATAGAGATACAGAAACACCGTGGCCCCTTTCTTTGAGATTACTCTGCACTATTGCGAGCTGCAAATGCCACTTCCAGCTTAGCTGTGCAGAGGAAGAACAACAAGAAGAAGAAATATCTCGAAATATGTCCGTCAGGCCCGTTCCTTTGAGCTGAATCTGCAAATATCTCGGAAACGAAGCGAGCTATGGCAAAATGTTAAGAGACGTTTTTTGTAGAGAATTATGTTTCCTACAATTTATGTTCTATGATATTTTTTGATCAGAAGCGTAGTTTTCGAGATATATCGAGATATTTAAAAGTTCCGAAGCCGCACCAACATAATAGAGATACAGAAACACCGTGGCCCGTTTCTTTGAGATAACTCTGCACTAGTGCGAGACGCAAATGCCACTTCCAGCTTAGCTGTGCAGAAGAAGGACAACAAGAAGAAGAAATATCTCGAAATATGTCCGTCAGGCCCCTTCCCTTGAGATAAATCTGCAAGTAGCTCGGAAACCCAGCGAGCTATGGCAAAATGTTAAGAGACCTTTTTTGTAGAGAATTAAGTTTCCTACTTTTTATGTTCTATGATATTTTTTGATCAGATGCGTAGTTCTCGAGATATATCAAGATATTTAAAAGTTCCGAAGCCGCACCAACATAATAGAGATACAGAAACACCGTGGCCCCTTTCTTTGAGATAACTCTGCACTAGTGCGAGCCGCAATTGCCACTTCCAGCTTAGCTGTGCAGAGGAAGAACAACAAGAAGAAGAAATATCTCGAAATATGTCCGTCAGGCCCCTTCCCTTGAGATAAATCTGCAAATATCTCGGAAACGAAGCGAGCTACGGCAAAATGTTAAGAGACGTTTTTTGTAGAAAATTAGGTTTCCTACTTTTTATGTTCTATGATATTTTTTGATCAGATGCGTAGTTCTCGAGATATATCAAGATATTTAAAAGTTCCGAAGCTGCACCAACATAATAGAGGTACAGAAACACCGTGGCCTCTTTCTTTGAGATAACTCTGCACTATTGCGAGCTGCAAATGCCACTTCCAGCTTAGCTGTGCAGAGGAAGAACAACAAGAAGAAGAAATATCTCGAAATATGTCCGTCAGGCCCGTTCCTTTGAGCTGAATCTGCAAATATCTCGGAAACGAAGCGAGCTATGGCAAAATGTTAAGAGACGTTTTTTGTAGAGAATTATGTTTCCTACAATTTATGTTCTATGATGTTTTTTGATCAGAAGCGTAGTTTTCGAGATATATCGAGATATTTAAAAGTTCCGAAGCCGCACCAACATAATAGAGATACAGAAACAACGTGGCCCCTTTCTTTGAGATAACTCTGCACTAGTGCGAGCCGCAAATGCCACTTCCAGCTTAGCTGTGCAGAAGAAGGACAACAAGAAGAAGAAATATCTCGAAATATGTCCGTCAGGCCCCTTCACTTGAGATAAATCTGCAAATATCTCGGAAACGAAGCGAGCTATGGCAAAATGTTAAGAGACCTTTTTTGTAGAGAATTAAGTTTCCTACTTTCTATGTTCTATGATATTTTTTGATCAGATGCGTAGTTCTCGAGATATATCAAGATATTTAAAAGTTCCGAAGCCGCACCAACATAATAGAGATACAGAAACACCGTGGCCCCTCTCTTTGAGATAACTCTGCACTATTGCGAGCTGGAAATGCCACTTCCAGTTTAGCTGTGCAGAAGAAGAACAACAAGAAGAAGAAATATCTCGAAATATGTCCGTTAGGCCCCTTCCCTTGAGATAAATCTGCAAATATCTCGGAAACGAAGCGAGCTATGGCAAAATGTTAAGAGACCTTTTTTGTAGAGAATTAAGTTTCCTACTTTTCATGTTCTATGATATTTTTTGATCAGATGCGTAGTTCTCGAGATATATCAAGATATTTAAAAGTTCCGAAGCCGCACCAACATAATAGAGATACAGAAACACCGTGGCCCCTTTCTTTGAGATAACTCTGCACTAGTGCGAGCCACAAATGCCACTTCCAGCTTAGCTGTGCAGAAGAAGAACAACAAGAAGAAGAAATATCTCGAAATATGTCCGTCAGGCCCCTTCCCTTGAGATAAATCTGCAAATATCTCGGAAACGAAGCGAGCTATGGCAAAATGTTAAGAGACCTTTTTTGTAGAGAATTAAGTTTCCTACTTTTTATGTTCTATGATATTTTTTGATCAGATGCGTAGTTCTCGAGATATATCAAGATATTTAAAAGTTCCGAAGCCGCACCAACATAATAGAGATACAGAAACACCGTGGCCCCTTTCTTTGAGATAACTCTGCACTAGTGCGAGCCGCAAATGCCACTTCCAGCTTAGCTGTGCAGAAGAAGAACAACAGGAAGAAGAAATATCTCGAAATATGTCCGTCAGGCCCCTTCCCTTGAGATAAATCTGCAAATATCTCGGAAACGAAGCGAGCTATGGCAAAATGTTAAGAGACCTTTTTTGTAGAGAATTAAGTTTCCTACTTTTTATGTTCTATGATATTTTTTGATCAAATGCGTAGTTCTCGAGATATATCAAGATATTTAAAAGTTCCGAAGCCGCACCAACATAATAGAGATACAGAAACACCGTGGCCCCTTTCTTTGAGATAACTCTGCACTAGTGCGAGCCGCAAATGCCACTTCCAACTTAGCTGTGCAGAAGAAGAACAACAAGAAGAAGAAATATCTCGAAATATGTCCGTCAGGCCCCTTCCCTTGAGATAAATCTGCAAATATCTCGAAAACGAAGCGAGCTATGGCAAAATGTTAAGAGACCTTTTTTGTAGAGAATTAAGTTTCCTACTTTTTATGTTCTATGATATTTTTTGATCAGATGCGTAGTTCTCGAGATATATCAAGATATTTAAAAGTTCCGAAGCCGCACCAACATAATAGAGATACAGAAACACCGTGGCCCCCTTCTTTGAGATAACTCTGCACTATTGCCAGCTGCAAATGCCACTTCCAGCTTAGCTGTGCAGAGGAAGAACAACAAGAAGAAGAAATATCTCGAAATATGTCCGTCAGGCCCCTTCCCTTGAGATAAATCTGCAAATATCTCGGAAACGAAGCGAGCTATGGCAAAATCTTAAGAGAACTTTTTTGTAGAGAATTAAGTTTCCTACTTTTTATGTTCTATGATATTTTTTGATCAGATGCGTAGTTCTCGAGATATATCAAGATATTTAAAAGTTCCGAAGCCGCACCAACATAATAGAGATACAGAAACACCGTGGCCCCTTTCTTCGAGATAACTCTGCACTAGTGCGAGCCGCAAATGCCACTTCCAGCTTAGCTGTGCAGAAGAAGAACAACAAGAAGAAGAAATATCTCGAAATATGTCCGTTAGGCCGCTTCCCTTGAGATAAACGTGCAAATATCTCGGAAACGAAGCGAGCTATGGCAAAATGTTGAGGGACCTTTTTTGTAGAGAATTAAGTTTCCTACTATTTATGTTCTATGATATTTTTTGATCAGATGCGTAGTTCTCGAGATATATCAAGATATTTAAAAGTTCCGAAGCCGCACCAACATAATAGAGATACAGAAACACCGTGGCCCCTTTCTTTGAGATAACTCTGCACTAGTGCGAGCCGCAAATGCCACTTCCAGCTTAGCTGTGCAGAAGAAGAACAACAAGAAGAAGAAATATCTCGAAATATGTCCGTCAGGCCCCTTCCCTTGAGATAAATCTGCAAATATCTCGGAAACGAAGCGAGCTATGGGAAAATGTTAAGAGACGTTTTTTGTAGAGAATTATGTTTCCTACAATTTATGTGCTATGATATTTTTTGATCAGAAGCGTAGTTTTCGAGATATATCGAGATATTTAAAAGTTCCGAAGCCGCACCAACATAATAGAGATACAGAAACACCGTGGCCCCTTTCTTTGAGATAACTCTGCACTAGTGCGAGCCGCAAATGCCACTTCCAGCTTAGCTGTGCAGAAGAAGAACAACAAGAAGAAGAAATATCTCGAAATATGTCCGTTAGGCCGCTTCCCTTCAGATAAATGTGCAAATATCTCGGAAACGAAGCGAGCTATTCCAAAATGTTAAGAGACGTTTTTTGTAGAGAATTATGTTTCCTACTATTCATGTTCTATGATATTTTTTGATCAGATGCGTAGTTCTCGAGATATATCAAGATATTTAAAAGTTCCGAAGCCGCACCAACATAATAGAGATACAGAAACACCGTGGCCCCTTTCTTTGAGATAACTCTGCACTAGTGCGAGCCGCAAATGCCACTTCCAGCTTAGCTGTGCAGAAGAAGAACAACAGGAAGAAGAAATATCTCGAAATATGTCCGTCAGGCCCCTTCCCTTGAGATAAATCTGCAAATATCTCGGAAACGAAGCGAGCTATGGCAAAATGTTAAGAGACCTTTTTTGTAGAGAATTAAGTTTCCTACTTTTTATGTTCTATGATATTTTTTGATCAGATGCGTAGTTCTCGAGATATATCAAGATATTTAAAAGTTCCGAAGCCGCACCAACATAATAGAGATACAGAAACACCGTGGCCCCTTTCTTTGAGATAACTCTGCACTAGTGCGAGCCGCAAATGCCACTTCCAGCTTAGCTGTGCAGAAGAAGAACAACAAGAAGAAGAAATATCTCGAAATATGTCCGTTAGGCCGCTTCCCTTGAGATAAACGTGCAAATATCTCGGAAACGAAGCGAGCTATGGCAAAATGTTGAGGGACCTTTTTTGTAGAGAATTAAGTTTCCTACTATTTATGTTCTATGATATTTTTTGATCAGATGCGTAGTTCTCGAGATATATCAAGATATTTAAAAGTTCCGAAGCCGCACCAACATAATAGAGATACAGAAACACCGTGGCCCCTTTCTTTGAGATAACTCTGCACTAGTGCGAGCCGCAAATGCCACTTCCAGCTTAGCTGTGCAGAAGAAGAACAACAGGAAGAAGAAATATCTCGAAATATGTCCGTCAGGCCCCTTCCCTTGAGATAAATCTGCAAATATCTCGGAAACGAAGCGAGCTATGGCAAAATGTTAAGAGACCTTTTTTGTAGAGAATTAAGTTTCCTACTTTTTATGTTCTATGATATTTTTGATCAGATGCGTAGTTCTCGAGATATATCAAGATATTTAAAAGTTCCGAAGCCGCACCAACATAATAGAGATACAGAAACACCGTGGCCCCTTTCTTTGAGATAACTCTGCACTAGTGCGAGCCGCAAATGCCACTTCCAGCTTAGCTGTGCAGAAGAAGAACAACAGGAAGAAGAAATATCTCGAAATATGTCCGTCAGGCCCCTCCCCTTGAGATAAATCTGCAAATATCTCGGAAACGAAGCGAGCTATGGCAAAATGTTAAGAGACCTTTTTTGTAGAGAATTAAGTTTCCTACTTTTTATGTTCTATGATATTTTTCGATCAGATGCGTAGTTCTCGAGATATATCAAGATATTTAAAAGTTCCGAAGCCGCACCAACATAATAGAGATACAGAAACACCGTGGCCCCTTTCTTCGAGATAACTCTGCACTAGTGCGAGCCGCAAATGCCACTTCCAGCTTAGCTGTGCAGAAGAAGAACAACAAGAAGAAGAAATATCTCGAAATATGTCCGTTAGGCCGCTTCCCTTGAGATAAATCTGCAAATATCTCGGAAACGAAGCGAGCTATGGCAAAATGTTAAGAGACCTTTTTTGTAGAGAATTAAGTTTCCTACTTTTTATGTTCTATGATATTTTTTGATCAGATGCGTAGTTCTCGAGATATATCAAGATATTTAAAAGTTCCGAAGCCGCACCAACATAATAGAGATACAGAAACACCGTGGCCCCTTTCTTTGAGATAACTCTGCACTAGTGCGAGCCGCAAATGCCACTTCCAACTTAGCTGTGCAGAAGAAGAACAACAAGAAGAAGAAATATCTCGAAATATGTCCGTCAGGCCCCTTCCCTTGAGATAAATCTGCAAATATCTCGGAAACGAAGCGAGCTATGGCAAAATGTTAAGAGACCTTTTTTGTAGAGAATTAAGTTTCCTACTTTTTATGTTCTATGATATTTTTTGATCAGATGCGTAGTTCTCGAGATATATCAAGATATTTAAAAGTTCCGAAGCCGCACCAACATAATAGAGATACAGAAACACCGTGGCCCCTTTCTTTGAGATTACTCTGCACTATTGCGAGCTGCAAATGCCACTTCCAGCTTAGCTGTGCAGAGGAAGAACAACAAGAAGAAGAAATATCTCGAAATATGTCCGTCAGGCCCCTTCCCTTGAGATAAATCTGCAAATATCTCGGAAACGAAGCGAGCTATGGCAAAATGTTAAGAGACCTTTTTTGTAGAGAATTAAGTTTCCTACTTTTTATGTTCTATGATATTTTTTGATCAGATGCGTAGTTCTCGAGATATATCAAGATATTTAAAAGTTCCGAAGCCGCACCAACATAATAGAGATACAGAAACACCGTGGCCCCTTTCTTTGAGATAACTCTGCACTATTGCGTGTTGCAAATGCCACTTCCAGCTTAGCTGTGCAGAAGAAGGACAACAAGAAGAAGAAATATCTCGAAATATGTCCGTCAGGCCCCTTCCCTTGAGATAAATCTGCAAATATCTCGGAAACGAAGCGAGCTATGGCAAAATGTTAAGAGACCTTTTTTGTAGAGAATTAAGTTTCCTACTTTTTATGTTCTATGATATTTTTTGATCAGATGCGTAGTTCTCGAGATATATCAAGATATTTAAAAGTTCCGAAGCCGCACCAACATAATAGAGATACAGAAACACCGTGGCCCCTTTCTTTGAGATAACTCTGCACTATTGCGAGCTGCAAATGCCACTTCCAGCTTAGCTGTGCAGAGGAAGAACAACAAGAAGAAGAAGTATCTCGAAATATGTCCGTCAGGCCCGTTCCTTTGAGCTGAATCTGCACATATCTCGGAAACGAAGCGAGCTATGGCAAAATGTTAAGAGACGTTTTTTGTACAGAATTATGTTTCCTACAATTTATGTTCTATGATATTTTTTGATCAGATGCGTAGTTCTCGAGATATATCAAGATATTTAAAAGTTCCGAAGCCGCACCAACATAATAGAGATACAGAAACACCGTGGCCCCTTTCTTTGAGATAACTCTGCACTAGTGCGAGCCGCAAATGCCACTTCCAGCTTAGCTGTGCAGAAGAAGAACAACAGGAAGAAGAAATATCTCGAAATATGTCCGTCAGGCCCCTTCCCTTGAGATAAATCTGCAAATATCTCGGAAACGAAGCGAGCTATGGCAAAATGCTAAGAGACCTTTTTTGTAGAGAATTAAGTTTCCTACTTTTTATGTTCTATGATATTTTTTGATCAGATGCGTAGTTCTCGAGATATATCAAGATATTTAAAAGTTCCGAAGCCGCACCAACATAATAGAGATACAGAAACACCGTGGCCCCTTTCTTTGAGATAACTCTGCACTAGTGCGAGCCGCAAATGCCACTTCCAGCTTAGCTGTGCAGAAGAAGAACAACAAGAAGAAGAAATATCTCGAAATATGTCCGTTAGGCCGCGTCCCTTGAGATAAACGTGCAAATATCTCGGAAACGAAGCGAGCTATGGCAAAATGTTGAGGGACCTTTTTTGTAGAGAATTAAGTTTCCTACTATTTATGTTCTATGATATTTTTTGATCAGATGCGTAGTTCTCGAGATATATCAAGATATTTAAAAGTTCCGAAGCCGCACCAACATAATAGAGATACAGAAACACCGTGGCCCCTTTCTTTGAGATAACTCTGCACTAGTGCGAGCCGCAAATGCCACTTCCAGCTTAGCTGTGCAGAAGAAGAACAACAAGAAGAAGAAATATCTCGAAATATGTCCGTCAGGCCCCTTCCCTTGAGATAAATCTGCAAATATCTCGGAAACGAAGCGAGCTATGGGAAAATGTTAAGAGACGTTTTTTGTAGAGAATTATGTTTCCTACAATTTATGTGCTATGATATTTTTTGATCAGAAGCGTAGTTTTCGAGATATATCGAGATATTTAAAAGTTCCGAAGCCGCACCAACATAATAGAGATACAGAAACACCGTGGCCCCTTTCTTTGAGATAACTCTGCACTAGTGCGAGCCGCAAATGCCACTTCCAGCTTAGCTGTGCAGAAGAAGAACAACAAGAAGAAGAAATATCTCGAAATATGTCCGTTAGGCCGCTTCCCTTCAGATAAATGTGCAAATATCTCGGAAACGAAGCGAGCTATTCCAAAATGTTAAGAGACGTTTTTTGTAGAGAATTATGTTTCCTACTATTCATGTTCTATGATATTTTTTGATCAGATGCGTAGTTCTCGAGATATATCAAGATATTTAAAAGTTCCGAAGCCGCACCAACATAATAGAGATACAGAAACACCGTGGCCCCTTTCTTTGAGATAACTCTGCACTAGTGCGAGCCGCAAATGCCACTTCCAGCTTAGCTGTGCAGAAGAAGAACAACAGGAAGAAGAAATATCTCGAAATATGTCCGTCAGGCCCCTTCCCTTGAGATAAATCTGCAAATATCTCGGAAACGAAGCGAGCTATGGCAAAATGTTGAGGGACCTTTTTTGTAGAGAATTAAGTTTCCTACTATTTATGTTCTATGATATTTTTTGATCAGATGCGTAGTTCTCGAGATATATCAAGATATTTAAAAGTTCCGAAGCCGCACCAACATAATAGAGATACAGAAACACCGTGGCCCCTTTCTTTGAGATAACTCTGCACTAGTGCGAGCCGCAAATGCCACTTCCAGCTTAGCTGTGCAGAAGAAGAACAACAGGAAGAAGAAATATCTCGAAATATGTCCGTCAGGCCCCTTCCCTTGAGATAAATCTGCAAATATCTCGGAAACGAAGCGAGCTATGGCAAAATGTTAAGAGACCTTTTTTGTAGAGAATTAAGTTTCCTACTTTTTATGTTGTATGATATTTTTGATCAGATGCGTAGTTCTCGAGATATATCAAGATATTTAAAAGTTCCGAAGCCGCACCAACATAATAGAGATACAGAAACACCGTGGCCCCTTTCTTTGAGATAACTCTGCACTAGTGCGAGCCGCAAATGCCACTTCCAGCTTAGCTGTGCAGAAGAAGAACAACAGGAAGAAGAAATATCTCGAAATATGTCCGTCAGGCCCCTTCCCTTGAGATAAATCTGCAAATATCTCGGAAACGAAGCGAGCTATGGCAAAATGTTAAGAGACCTTTTTTGTAGAGAATTAAGTTTCCTACTTTTTATGTTCTATGATATTTTTCGATCAGATGCGTAGTTCTCGAGATATATCAAGATATTTAAAAGTTCCGAAGCCGCACCAACATAATAGAGATACAGAAACACCGTGGCCCCTTTCTTCGAGATAACTCTGCACTAGTGCGAGCCGCAAATGCCACTTCCAGCTTAGCTGTGCAGAAGAAGAACAACAAGAAGAAGAAATATCTCGAAATATGTCCGTTCGGCCGCTTCCCTTGAGATAAACGTGCAAATATCTCGGAAACGAAGCGAGCTATGGCAAAATGTTGAGGGACCTTTTTTGTAGAGAATTAAGTTTCCTACTATTTATGTTCTATGATATTTTTTGATCAGATGCGTAGTTCTCGAGATATATCAAGATATTTAAAAGTTCCGAAGCCGCACCAACATAATAGAGATACAGAAACACCGTGGCCCCTTTCTTTGAGATAACTCTGCACTAGTGCGAGCCGCAAATGCCACTTCCAGCTTAGCTGTGCAGAAGAAGAACAACAGGAAGAAGAAATATCTCGAAATATGTCCGTCAGGCCCCTTCCCTTGAGATAAATCTGCAAATATCTCGGAAACGAAGCGAGCTATGGCAAAATGTTAAGAGACCTTTTTTGTAGAGAATTAAGTTTCCTACTTTTTATGTTCTATGATATTTTTTGATCAGATGCGTAGTTCTCGAGATATATCAAGATATTTAAAAGTTCCGAAGCCGCACCAACATAATAGAGATACAGAAACACCGTGGCCCCCTTCTTTGAGATAACTCTGCACTATTGCCAGCTGCAAATGCCACTTCCAGCTTAGCTGTGCAGAGGAAGAACAACAAGAAGAAGAAATATCTCGAAATATGTCCGTCAGGCCCCTTCCCTTGAGATAAATCTGCAAATATCTCGGAAACGAAGCGAGCTATGGCAAAATCTTAAGAGAACTTTTTTGTAGAGAATTAAGTTTCCTACTTTTTATGTTCTATGATATTTTTTGATCAGATGCGTAGTTCTCGAGATATATCAAGATATTTAAAAGTTCCGAAGCCGCACCAACATAATAGAGATACAGAAACACCGTGGCCCCTTTCTTCGAGATAACTCTGCACTAGTGCGAGCCGCAAATGCCACTTCCAGCTTAGCTGTGCAGAAGAAGAACAACAAGAAGAAGAAATATCTCGAAATATGTCCGTTAGGCCGCTTCCCTTGAGATAAACGTGCAAATATCTCGGAAACGAAGCGAGCTATGGCAAAATGTTGAGGGACCTTTTTTGTAGAGAATTAAGTTTCCTACTATTTATGTTCTATGATATTTTTTGATCAGATGCGTAGTTCTCGAGATATATCAAGATATTTAAAAGTTCCGAAGCCGCACCAACATAATAGAGATACAGAAACACCGTGGCCCCTTTCTTTGAGATAACTCTGCACTAGTGCGAGCCGCAAATGCCACTTCCAGCTTAGCTGTGCAGAAGAAGAACAACAGGAAGAAGAAATATCTCGAAATATGTCCGTCAGGCCCCTTCCCTTGAGATAAATCTGCAAATATCTCGGAAACGAAGCGAGCTATGGCAAAATGTTAAGAGACCTTTTTTGTAGAGAATTAAGTTTCCTACTTTTTATGTTCTATGATATTTTTTGATCAGATGCGTAGTTCTCGAGATATATCAAGATATTTAAAAGTTCCGAAGCCGCACCAACATAATAGAGATACAGAAACACCGTGGCCCCTTTCTTTGAGATAACTCTGCACTAGTGCGAGCCGCAAATGCCACTTCCAGCTTAGCTGTGCAGAAGAAGAACAACAGGAAGAAGAAATATCTCGAAATATGTCCGTCAGGCCCCTTCCCTTGAGATAAATCTGCAAATATCTCGGAAACGAAGCGAGCTATGGCAAAATGTTAAGAGACCTTTTTTGTAGAGAATTAAGTTTCCTACTTTTTATGTTCTATGATATTTTTTGATCAGATGCGTAGTTCTCGAGATATATCAAGATATTTAAAAGTTCCGAAGCCGCACCAACATAATAGAGATACAGAAACACCGTGGCCCCTTTCTTCGAGATAACTCTGCACTAGTGCGAGCCGCAAATGCCACTTCCAGCTTAGCTGTGCAGAAGAAGAACAACAAGAAGAAGAAATATCTCGAAATATGTCCGTTAGGCCGCTTCCCTTGAGATAAACGTGCAAATATCTCGGAAACGAAGCGAGCTATGGCAAAATGTTGAGGGACCTTTTTTGTAGAGAATTAAGTTTCCTACTATTTATGTTCTATGATATTTTTTGATCAGATGCGTAGTTCTCGAGATATATCAAGATATTTAAAAGTTCCGAAGCCGCACCAACATAATAGAGATACAGAAACACCGTGGCCCCTTTCTTTGAGATAACTCTGCACTAGTGCGAGCCGCAAATGCCACTTCCAGCTTAGCTGTGCAGAAGAAGAACAACAGGAAGAAGAAATATCTCGAAATATGTCCGTCAGGCCCCTTCCCTTGAGATAAATCTGCAAATATCTCGGAAACGAAGCGAGCTATGGCAAAATGTTAAGAGACCTTTTTTGTAGAGAATTAAGTTTCCTACTTTTTATGTTCTATGATATTTTTTGATCAGATGCGTAGTTCTCGAGATATATCAAGATATTTAAAAGTTCCGAAGCCGCACCAACATAATAGAGATACAGAAACACCGTGGCCCCTTTCTTTGAGATTACTCTGCACTATTGCGAGCTGCAAATGCCACTTCCAGCTTAGCTGTGCAGAGGAAGAACAACAAGAAGAAGAAATATCTCGAAATATGTCCGTCAGGCCCCTTCCCTTGAGATAAATCTGCAAATATCTCGGAAACGAAGCGAGCTATGGCAAAATGTTAAGAGACCTTTTTTGTAGAGAATTAAGTTTCCTACTTTTTATGTTCTATGATATTTTTTGATCAGATGCGTAGTTCTCGAGATATATCAAGATATTTAAAAGTTCCGAAGCCGCACCAACATAATAGAGATACAGAAACACCGTGGCCCCTTTCTTTGAGATAACTCTGCACTATTGCGTGTTGCAAATGCCACTTCCAGCTTAGCTGTGCAGAAGAAGGACAACAAGAAGAAGAAATATCTCGAAATATGTCCGTCAGGCCCCTTCCCTTGAGATAAATCTGCAAATATCTCGGAAACGAAGCGAGCTATGGCAAAATGTTAAGAGACCTTTTTTGTAGAGAATTAAGTTTCCTACTTTTTATGTTCTATGATATTTTTTGATCAGATGCGTAGTTCTCGAGATATATCAAGATATTTAAAAGTTCCGAAGCCGCACCAACATAATAGAGATACAGAAACACCGTGGCCCCTTTCTTTGAGATAACTCTGCACTATTGCGAGCTGCAAATGCCACTTCCAGCTTAGCTGTGCAGAGGAAGAACAACAAGAAGAAGAAGTATCTCGAAATATGTCCGTCAGGCCCGTTCCTTTGAGCTGAATCTGCACATATCTCGGAAACGAAGCGAGCTATGGCAAAATGTTAAGAGACGTTTTTTGTACAGAATTATGTTTCCTACAATTTATGTTCTATGATATTTTTTGATCAGATGCGTAGTTCTCGAGATATATCAAGATATTTAAAAGTTCCGAAGCCGCACCAACATAATAGAGATACAGAAACACCGTGGCCCCTTTCTTTGAGATAACTCTGCACTAGTGCGAGCCGCAAATGCCACTTCCAGCTTAGCTGTGCAGAAGAAGAACAACAGGAAGAAGAAATATCTCGAAATATGTCCGTCAGGCCCCTTCCCTTGAGATAAATCTGCAAATATCTCGGAAACGAAGCGAGCTATGGCAAAATGTTAAGAGACCTTTTTTGTAGAGAATTAAGTTTCCTACTTTTTATGTTCTATGATATTTTTTGATCAGATGCGTAGTTCTCGAGATATATCAAGATATTTAAAAGTTCCGAAGCCGCACCAACATAATAGAGATACAGAAACACCGTGGCCCCTTTCTTTGAGATAACTCTGCACTAGTGCGAGCCGCAAATGCCACTTCCAGCTTAGCTGTGCAGAAGAAGAACAACAAGAAGAAGAAATATCTCGAAATATGTCCGTTAGGCCGCTTCCCTTGAGATAAACGTGCAAATATCTCGGAAACGAAGCGAGCTATGGCAAAATGTTGAGGGACCTTTTTTGTAGAGAATTAAGTTTCCTACTATTTATGTTCTATGATATTTTTTGATCAGATGCGTAGTTCTCGAGATATATCAAGATATTTAAAAGTTCCGAAGCCGCACCAACATAATAGAGATACAGAAACACCGTGGCCCCTTTCTTTGAGATAACTCTGCACTAGTGCGAGCCGCAAATGCCACTTCCAGCTTAGCTGTGCAGAAGAAGAACAACAGGAAGAAGAAATATCTCGAAATATGTCCGTCAGGCCCCTTCCCTTGAGATAAATCTGCAAATATCTCGGAAACGAAGCGAGCTATGGCAAAATGTTAAGAGACCTTTTTTGTAGAGAATTAAGTTTCCTACTTTTTATGTTCTATGATATTTTTTGATCAGATGCGTAGTTCTCGAGATATATCAAGATATTTAAAAGTTCCGAAGCCGCACCAACATAATAGAGATACAGAAACACCGTGGCCCCTTTCTTTGAGATAACTCTGCACTAGTGCGAGCCGCAAATGCCACTTCCAGCTTAGCTGTGCAGAAGAAGAACAACAGGAAGAAGAAATATCTCGAAATATGTCCGTCAGGCCCCTTCCCTTGAGATATATCTGCAAATATCTCGGAAACGAAGCGAGCTATGGCAAAATGTTAAGAGACCTTTTTTGTAGAGAATTAAGTTTCCTACTTTTTATGTTCTATGATATTTTTTGATCAGATGCGTAGTTCTCGAGATATATCAAGATATTTAAAAGTTCCGAAGCCGCACCAACATAATAGAGATACAGAAACACCGTGGCCCCTTTCTTCGAGATAACTCTGCACTAGTGCGAGCCGCAAATGCCACTTCCAGCTTAGCTGTGCAGAAGAAGAACAACAGGAAGAAGAAATATCTCGAAATATGTCCGTCAGGCCCCTTCCCTTGAGATAAATCTGCAAATATCTCGGAAACGAAGCGAGCTATGGCAAAATGTTAAGAGACCTTTTTTGTAGAGAATTAAGTTTCCTACTTTTTATGTTCTATGATATTTTTTGATCAGATGCGTAGTTCTCGAGATATATCAAGATATTTAAAAGTTCCGAAGCCGCACCAACATAATAGAGATACAGAAACACCGTGGCCCCTTTCTTTGAGATAACTCTGCACTAGTGCGAGCCGCAAATGCCACTTCCAGCTTAGCTGTGCAGAAGAAGAACAACAGGAAGAAGAAATATCTCGAAATATGTCCGTCAGGCCCCTTCCCTTGAGATAAATCTGCAAATATCTCGGAAACGAAGCGAGCTATGGCAAAATGTTAAGAGACCTTTTTTGTAGAGAATTAAGTTTCCTACTTTTTATGTTCTATGATATTTTTTGATCAGATGCGTAGTTCTCGAGATATATCAAGATATTTAAAAGTTCCGAAGCCGCACCAACATAATAGAGATACAGAAACACCGTGGCCCCTTTCTTCGAGATAACTCTGCACTAGTGCGAGCCGCAAATGCCACTTCCAGCTTAGCTGTGCAGAAGAAGAACAACAAGAAGAAGAAATATCTCGAAATATGTCCGTTAGGCCGCTTCCCTTGAGATAAACGTGCAAATATCTCGGAAACGAAGCGAGCTATGGCAAAATGTTGAGGGACCTTTTTTGTAGAGAATTAAGTTTCCTACTTTTTATGTTCTATGATATTTTTTGATCAGATGCGTAGTTCTCGAGATATATCAAGATATTTAAAAGTTCCGAAGCCGCACCAACATAATAGAGATACAGAAACACCGTGGCCCCTTTCTTTGAGATAACTCTGCACTATTGCGAGCTGCAAATGCCACTTCCAGCTGAGCTGTGCAGAAGAAGGACAACAAGAAGAAGAAATATCTCGAAATATGTCCGTTAGGCCGCTTCCCTTGAGATAAATGTGCAAATATCTCGGAAACGAAGCGAGCTATGGCAAAATGTTGAGGGACCTTTTTTGTAGAGAATTAAGTTTCCTACTATTTATGTTCCATGATATTTTTTGATCAGATGCGTAGTTCTCGAGATATATCAAGATATTTAAAAGTTCCGAAGCCGCACCAACATAATAGAGATACAGAAACACCGTGGCCCCTTTCTTTGAGATAACTCTGCACTAGTGCGAGCCGCAAATGCCACTTCCAACTTAGCTGTGCAGAAGAAGAACAACAAGAAGAAGAAATATCTCGAAATATGTCCGTCAGGCCCCTTCCCTTGAGATAAATCTGCAAATATCTCGGAAACGAAGCGAGCTATGGCAAAATGTTAAGAGACCTTTTTTGTAGACAATTAAGTTTCCTACTTTTTATGTTCTATGATATTTTTTGATCAGATGCGTAGTTCTCGAGATATATCAAGATATTTAAAAGTTCCGAAGCCGCACCAACATAATAGAGATACAGAAACACCGTGGCCCCTTTCTTTGAGATAACTCTGCACTAGTGCGAGCCGCAAATGCCACTTCCAACTTAGCTGTGCAGAAGAAGAACAACAAGAAGAAGAAATATCTCGAAATATGTCCGTCAGGCCCCTTCCCTTGAGATAAATCTGCAAATATCTCGGAAACGAAGCGAGCTATGGCAAAATGTTAAGAGAACTTTTTTGTAGACAATTAAGTTTCCTACTTTTTATGTTCTATGATATTTTTTGATCAGATGCGTAGTTCTCGAGATATATCAAGATATTTAAAAGTTCCGAAGCCGCACCAACATAATAGAGATACAGAAACACCGTGGCCCCTTTCTTCGAGATAACTCTGCACTAGTGCGAGCCGCAAATGCCACTTCCAGCTTAGCTGTGCAGAAGAAGAACAACAAGAAGAAGAAATATCTCGAAATATGTCCGTCAGGCCCCTTCCCTTGAGATAAATCTGCAAATATCTCGGAAACGAAGCGAGCTATGGCAAAATGTTGAGGGACCTTTTTTGTAGAGAATTAAGTTTCCTACTATTTATGTGCTATGATATTTTTTGATCAGAAGCGTAGTTTTCGAGATATATCGAGATATTTAAAAGTTCCGAAGCCGCACCAACATAATAGAGATACAGAAACACCGTGGCCCCTTTCTTTGAGATAACTCTGCACTAGTGCGAGCCGCAAATGCCACTTCCAGCTTAGCTGTGCAGAAGAAAAACAACAAGAAGAAGAAATATCTCGAAATATGTCCGTCAGGCCCCTTCCCTTGAGATAAATCTGCAAATATCTCGGAAACGAAGCGAGCTATGGCAAAATGCTAAGAGACCTTTTTTGTAGAGAATTATGTTTCCTACAATTTATGTGCTATGATATTTTTTGATCAGAAGCGTAGTTTTCGAGATATATCGAGATATTTAAAAGTTCCGAAGCCGCACCAACATAATAGAGATACAGAAACACCGTGGCCCCTTTCTTTGAGATAACTCTGCACTAGTGCGAGCCGCAAATGCCACTTCCAGCTTAGCTGTGCAGAAGAAGAACAACAGGAAGAAGAAATATCTCGAAATATGTCCGTCAGGCCCCTTCCCTTGAGATAAATCTGCAAATATCTCGGAAACGAAGCGAGCTATGGCAAAATGTTAAGAGACCTTTTTTGTAGAGAATTAAGTTTCCTACTTTTTATGTTCTATGATATTTTTTGATCAGATGCGTAGTTCTCGAGATATATCGAGATATTTAAAAGTTCCGAAGCCGCACCAACATAATAGAGATACAGAAACACCGTGGCCCCTTTCTTTGAGATAACTCTGCGCTAGTGCGAGCCGCAAATGCCACTTCCAGCTTAGCTGTGCAGAAGAAGAACAACAAGAAGAAGAAATATCTCGAAATATGTCCGTCAGGCCCCTTCCCTTGAGATAAATCTGCAAATATCTCGGAAACGAAGCGAGCTATGGCAAAATGTTAAGAGACGTTTTTTGTAGAGAATTATGTTTCCTACAATTTATGTGCTATGATATTTTTTGATCAGAAGCGTAGTTTTCGAGATATATCGAAATATTTAAAAGTTCCGAAGCCGCACCAACATAATAGAGATACAGAAACACCGTGGCCCCTTTCTTTGAGATAACTCTGCACTAGTGCGAGCCGCAAATGCCACTTCCAGCTTAGCTGTGCAGAAGAAGAACAACAAGAAGAAGAAATATCTCGAAATATGTCCGTTAGGCCGCTTCCCTTGAGATAAATGTGCAAATATCTCGGAAACGAAGCGAGCTATGGCAAAATGTTGAGGGACCTTTTTTGTAGAGAATTAAGTTTCCTACTATTTATGTTCTATGATATTTTTTGATCAGATGCGTAGTTCTCGAGATATATCAAGATATTTAAAAGTTCCGAAGCCGCACCAACATAATAGAGATACAGAAACACCGTGGCCCCTTTCTTTGAGATAACTCTGCACTAGTGCGAGCCGCAAATGCCACTTCCAGCTTAGCTGTGCAGAAGAAGAACAACAGGAAGAAGAAATATCTCGAAATATGTCCGTCAGGCCCCTTCCCTTGAGATAAATCTGCAAATATCTCGGGAACGAAGCGAGCTATGGCAAAATGTTAAGAGACCTTTTTTGTAGACAATTAAGTTTCCTACTTTGTATGTTCTATGATATTTTTTGATCAGATGCGTAGTTCTCGAGATATATCAAGATATTTAAAAGTTCCGAAGCCGCACCAACATAATAGAGATACAGAAACACCGTGGCCCCTTTCTTTGAGATAACTCTGCACTAGTGCGAGCCGCAAATGCCACTTCCAACTTAGCTGTGCAGAAGAAAAACAACAAGAAGAAGAAATATCTCGAAATATGTCCGTCAGGCCCCTTCCCTTGAGATAAATCTGCAAATATCTCGGAAACGAAGCGAGCTATGGCAAAATGTTAAGAGAGCTTTTTTGTAGAGAATTAAGTTTCCTACTTTTTATGTTCTATGATATTTTTTGATCAGATGCGTAGTTCTCGAGATATATCAAGATATTTAAAAGTTCCGAAGCCGCACCAACATAATAGAGTTACAGAAACACCGTGGCCCCTTTCTTCGAGATAACTCTGCACTAGTGCGAGCCGAAAATGCCACTTCCAGCTTAGCTGTGCAGAAGAAGAACAACAAGAAGAAGAAATATCTCGAAATATGTCCGTTAGGCCGCTTCCCTTGAGATAAATGTGCAAATATCTCGGAAACGAAGCGAGCTATGGCAAAATGTTGAGGGACCTTTTTTGTAGAGAATTAAGTTTCCTACTATTTATGTTCTATGATATTTTTTGATCAGATGCGTAGTTCTCGAGATATATCAAGATATTTAAAAGTTCCGAAGCCGCATCAACATAATAGAGATACAGAAACACCGTGGCCCCTTTCTTTGAGATAACTCTGCACTAGTGCGAGCCGCAAATGCCACTTCCAACTTAGCTGTGCAGAAGAAGAACAACAAGAAGAAGAAATATCTCGAAATATGTCCGTCAGGCCCCTTCCCTTCAGATATATCTGCAAATATCTCGGAAACGAAGCGAGCTATGGCAAAATGTTAAGAGACCTTTTTTGTAGAGAATTAAGTTTCCTACTTTTTATGTTCTATGATATTTTTTGATCAGATGCGTAGTTCTCGAGATATATCAAGATATTTAAAAGTTCCGAAGCCGCACCAACATAATAGAGATACAGAAACACCGTGGCCCCTTTCTTTGAGATAACTCTGCACTAGTGCGAGCCGCAAATGCCACTTCCAACTTAGCTGTGCAGAAGAAGAACAACAAGAAGAAGAAATATCTCGAAATATGTCCGTCAGGCCCCTTCCCTTGAGATATATCTGCAAATATCTCGGAAACGAAGCGAGCTATGGCAAAATGTTAAGAGACCTTTTTTGTAGAGAATTAAGTTTCCTACTTTTTATGTTCTATGATATTTTTTGATCAGATGCGTAGTTCTCGAGATATATCAAGATATTTAAAAGTTCCGAAGCCGCACCAACATAATAGAGATACAGAAACACCGTGGCCCCTTTCTTTGAGATTACTCTGCACTATTGCGAGCTGCAAATGCCACTTCCAGCTTAGCTGTGCAGAGGAAGAACAACAAGAAGAAGAAATATCTCGAAATATGTCCGTCAGGCCCCTTCCCTTGAGATAAATCTGCAAATATCTCGGAAACGAAGCGAGCTATGGCAAAATGTTAAGAGACCTTTTTTGTAGAGAATTAAGTTTCCTACTTTTTATCCTCTATGATATTTTTTGATCAGATGCGTAGTTCTCGAGATATATCAAGATATTTAAAAGTTCCGAAGCCGCACCAACATAATAGAGATACAGAAACACCGTGGCCCCTTTCTTTGAGATTACTCTGCACTGTTGCGAGCTGCAAATGCCACTTCCAGCTTAGCTGTGCAGAGGAAGAACAACAAGAAGAAGAAATATCTCGAAATATGTCCGTCAGGCCCCTTCCCTTGAGATAAATCTGCAAATATCTCGGAAACGAAGCGAGCTATGGCAAAATGTTAAGAGACCTTTTTTGTAGACAATTAAGTTTCCTACTTTTTATGTTCTATGAGATTTTTTGATCAGATGCGTAGTTCTCGAGATATATCAAGATATTTAAAAGTTCCGAAGCCGCACCAACATAATAGAGATACAGAAACACCGTGGCCCCTTTCTTTGAGATTACTCTGCACTATTGCGAGCTGCAAATGCCACTTCCAGCTTAGCTGTGCAGAGGAAGAACAACAAGAAGAAGAAATATCTCGAAATATGTCCGTCAGGCCCCTTCCCTTGAGATAAATGTGCAAATATCTCGGAAACGAAGCGAGCTATGGCAAAATGTTGAGGGACCTTTTGTGTAGAGAATTAAGTTTCCTACTATTTATGTTCTATGATATTTTTTGATCAGATGCGTAGTTCTCGAGATATATCAAGATATTTAAAAGTTCCGAAGCCGCACCAACATAATCGAGATACAGAAACACCGTGGCCCCTTTCTTTGAGATAACTCTGCACTAGTGCGAGCCGCAAATGCCACTTCCAGCTTAGCTGTGCAGAAGAAGAACAACAGGAAGAAGAAATATCTCGAAATATGTCCGTCAGGCCCCTTCCCTTGAGATAAATCTGCAAATATCTCGGAAACGAAGCGAGCTATGGCAAAATGTTAAGAGACCTTTTTTGTAGAGAATTAAGTTTTCCACTTTTTATGTTCTATGATATTTTTTGATCAGATGCGTAGTTCTCGAGATATATCAAGATATTTAAAAGTTCCGAAGCCGCACCAACATAATAGAGATACAGAAACACCGTGGCCCCTTTCTTTGAGATAACTCTGCACTAGTGCGAGCCGCAAATGCCACTTCCAACTTAGCTGTGCAGAAGAAGAACAACAAGAAGAAGAAATATCTCGAAATATGTCCGTCAGGCCCCTTCCCTTGAGATATATCTGCAAATATCTCGGAAACGAAGCGAGCTATGGCAAAATGTTAAGAGACCTTTTTTGTAGAGAATTAAGTTTCCTACTTTTTATGTTCTATGATATTTTTTGATCAGATGCGTAGTTCTCGAGATATATCAAGATATTTAAAAGTTCCGAAGCCGCACCAACATAATAGAGATACAGAAACACCGTGGCCCCTTTCTTTGAGATTACTCTGCACTATTGCGAGCTGCAAATGCCACTTCCAGCTTAGCTGTGCAGAGGAAGAACAACAAGAAGAAGAAATATCTCGAAATATGTCCGTCAGGCCCCTTCCCTTGAGATAAATCTGCAAATATCTCGGAAACGAAGCGAGCTATGGCAAAATGTTAAGAGACCTTTTTTGTAGAGAATTAAGTTTCCTACTTTTTATCCTCTATGATATTTTTTGATCAGATGCGTAGTTCTCGAGATATATCAAGATATTTAAAAGTTCCGAAGCCGCACCAACATAATAGAGATACAGAAACACCGTGGCCCCTTTCTTTGAGATAACTCTGCACTAGTGCGAGCCGCAAATGCCACTTCCAACTTAGCTGTGCAGAAGAAGAACAACAAGAAGAAGAAATATCTCGAAATATGTCCGTCAGGCCCCTTCCCTTGAGATATATCTGCAAATATCTCGGAAACGAAGCGAGCTATGGCAAAATGTTAAGAGACCTTTTTTGTAGAGAATTAAGTTTCCTACTTTTTATGTTCTATGATATTTTTTGATCAGATGCGTAGTTCTCGAGATATATCAAGATATTTAAAAGTTCCGAAGCCGCACCAACATAATAGAGATACAGAAACACCGTGGCCCCTTTCTTTGAGATTACTCTGCACTATTGCGAGCTGCAAATGCCACTTCCAGCTTAGCTGTGCAGAGGAAGAACAACAAGAAGAAGAAATATCTCGAAATATGTCCGTCAGGCCCCTTCCCTTGAGATAAATCTGCAAATATCTCGGAAACGAAGCGAGCTATGGCAAAATGTTAAGAGACCTTTTTTGTAGAGAATTAAGTTTCCTACTTTTTATGTTCTATGATATTTTTTGATCAGATGCGTAGTTCTCGAGATATATCAAGATATTTAAAAGTTCCGAAGCCGCACCAACATAATAGAGATACAGAAACACCGTGGCCCCTTTCTTTGAGATTACTCTGCACTATTGCGAGCTGCAAATGCCACTTCCAGCTTAGCTGTGCAGAGGAAGAACAACAAGAAGAAGAAATATCTCGAAATATGTCCGTCAGGCCCCTTCCCTTGAGATAAATCTGCAAATATCTCGGAAACGAAGCGAGCTATGGCAAAATGTTAAGAGACCTTTTTTGTAGAGAATTAAGTTTCCTACTTTTTATCCTCTATGATATTTTTTGATCAGATGCGTAGTTCTCGAGATATATCAAGATATTTAAAAGTTCCGAAGCCGCACCAACATAATAGAGATACAGAAACACCGTGGCCCCTTTCTTTGAGATAACTCTGCACTAGTGCGAGCCGCAAATGCCACTTCCAACTTAGCTGTGCAGAAGAAGAACAACAAGAAGAAGAAATATCTCGAAATATGTCCGTCAGGCCCCTTCCCTTGAGATATATCTGCAAATATCTCGGAAACGAAGCGAGCTATGGCAAAATGTTAAGAGACCTTTTTTGTAGAGAATTAAGTTTCCTACTTTTTATGTTCTATGATATTTTTTGATCAGATGCGTAGTTCTCGAGATATATCAAGATATTTAAAAGTTCCGAAGCCGCACCAACATAATAGAGATACAGAAACACCGTGGCCCCTTTCTTTGAGATTACTCTGCACTATTGCGAGCTGCAAATGCCACTTCCAGCTTAGCTGTGCAGAGGAAGAACAACAAGAAGAAGAAATATCTCGAAATATGTCCGTCAGGCCCCTTCCCTTGAGATAAATCTGCAAATATCTCGGAAACGAAGCGAGCTATGGCAAAATGTTAAGAGACCTTTTTTGTAGAGAATTAAGTTTCCTACTTTTTATGTTCTATGATATTTTTTGATCAGATGCGTAGTTCTCGAGATATATCAAGATATTTAAAAGTTCCGAAGTCGCACCAACATAATAGAGATACAGAAACACCGTGGCCCCTTTCTTTGAGATAACTCTGCACTAGTGCGAGCCGCAAATGCCACTTCCAACTTAGCTGTGCAGAAGAAGAACAACAAGAAGAAGAAGTATCTCGAAATATGTCCGTCAGGCCCCTTCCCTTGAGATAAATCTGCAAATATCTCGGAAACGAAGCGAGCTATGGCAAAATGTTAAGAGACCTTTTTTGTAGAGAATTAAGTTTCCTACTTTTTATCCTCTATGATATTTTTTGATCAGATGCGTAGTTCTCGAGATATATCAAGATATTTAAAAGTTCCGAAGCCGCACCAACATAATAGAGATACAGAAACACCGTGGCCCCTTTCTTTGAGATAACTCTGCACTAGTGCGAGCCGCAAATGCCACTTCCAACTTAGCTGTGCAGAAGAAGAACAACAAGAAGAAGAAATATCTCGAAATATGTCCGTCAGGCCCCTTCCCTTGAGATAAATCTGCAAATATCTCGGAAACGAAGCGAGCTATGGCAAAATGTTAAGAGACCTTTTTTGTAGACAATTAAGTTTCCTACTTTTTATGTTCTATGATATTTTTTGATCAGATGCGTAGTTCTCGAGATATATCAAGATATTTAAAAGTTCCGAAGCCGCACCAACATAATAGAGATACAGAAACACCGTGGCCCCTTTCTTCGAGATAACTCTGCACTAGTGCGAGCCGCAAATGCCACTTCCAGCTTAGCTGTGCAGAAGAAGAACAACAAGAAGAAGAAGTATCTCGAAATATGTCCGTCAGGCCCCTTCCCTTGAGATAAATCTGCAAATATCTCGGAAACGAAGCGAGCTATGGCAAAATCTTAAGAGAACTTTTTTGTAGAGAATTAAGTTTCCTACTTTTTATCTTCTATGATATTTTTTGATCAGATGCGTAGTTCTCGAGATATATCAAGATATTTAAAAGTTCCGAAGCCGCACCAACATAATAGAGATACAGAAACACCGTGGCCCCTTTCTTTGAGATAACTCTGCACTAGTGCGAGCCGCAAATGCCACTTCCAACTTAGCTGTGCAGAAGAAGAACAACAAGAAGAAGAAATATCTCGAAATATGTCCGTCAGGCCCCTTCCCTTGAGATAAATCTGCAAATATCTCGGAAACGAAGCGAGCTATGGCAAAATGTTAAGAGACCTTTTTTGTAGACAATTAAGTTTCCTACTTTTTATGTTCTATGGTATTTTTTGATCAGATGCGTAGTTCTCGAGATATATCAAGATATTTAAAAGTTCCGAAGCCGCACCAACATAATAGAGATACAGAAACACCGTGGCCCCTTTCTTCGAGATAACTCTGCACTAGTGCGAGCCGCAAATGCCACTTCCAGCTTAGCTGTGCAGAAGAAGAACAACAAGAAGAAGAAATATCTCGAAATATGTCCGTCAGGCCCCTTCCCTTGAGATAAATCTGCAAATATCTCGGAAACGAAGCGAGCTATGGCAAAATCTTAAGAGAACTTTTTTGTAGAGAATTAAGTTTCCTACTTTTATGTTCTATGATATTTTTTGATCAGATGCGTGGTTCTCGAGATATATCAAGATATTTAAAAGTTCCGAAGCCGCACCAACATAATAGAGATACAGAAACACCGTGGCCCCTTTCTTCGAGATAACTCTGCACTAGTGCGAGCCGCAAATGCCACTTCCAGCTTAGCTGTGCAGAAGAAGAACAACAAGAAGAAGAAATATCTCGAAATATGTCCGTCAGGCCCCTTCCCTTGAGATAAATCTGCAAATATCTCGGAAACGAAGCGAGCTATGGCAAAATGTTAAGGGACCTTTTTTGTAGAGAATTAAGTTTCCTACTTTTTATGTTCTATGATATTTTTTGATCAGATGCGTAGTTCTCGAGATATATCAAGATATTTAAAAGTTCCGAAGCCGCACCAACATAATAGAGATACAGAAACACCGTGGCCCCTTTCTTTGAGATTACTCTGCACTATTGCGAGCTGCAAATGCCACTTCCAGCTTAGCTGTGCAGAGGAAGAACAACAAGAAGAAGAAATATCTCGAAATATGTCCGTCAGGCCCCTTCCCTTGAGATAAATGTGCAAATATCTCGGAAACCAAGCGAGCTATGGCAAAATGTTGAGGGACCTTTTTTGTAGAGAATTAAGTTTCCTACTATTTATGTTCTATGATATTTTTTGGTCAGATGCGTAGTTCTCGAGATATATCAAGATATTTAAAAGTTCCGAAGCCGCACCAACATAATAGAGATACAGAAACACCGTGGCCCCTTTCTTTGAGATAACTCTGCACTAGTGCGAGCCGCAAATGCCACTTCCAGCTTAGCTGTGCAGAAGAAGAACAACAGGAAGGAGAAATATCTCGAAATATGTCCGTCAGGCCCCTTCCCTTGAGATAAATCTGCAAATATCTCGGAAACGAAGCGAGCTATGGCAAAATGTTAAGAGACCTTTTTTGTAGAGAATTAAGTTTCCTACTTTTTATGTTCTATGATATTTTTTGGTCAGATGCGTAGTTCTCGAGATATATCAAGATATTTAAAAGTTACGAAGCCGCACCAACATAATAGAGATACAGAAACACCGTGGCCCCTTTCTTCGCGATAACTCTGCACTAGTGCGAGCCGCAAATGCCACTTCCAGCTTAGCTGTGCAGAAGAAGAACAACAAGAAGAAGAAATATCTCGAAATATGTCCGTCAGGCCCCTTCCCTTGAGATAAATCTGCAAATATCTCGGAAACGAAGCGAGCTATGGCAAAATGTTAAGGGACCTTTTTTGTAGAGAATTAAGTTTCCTACTTTTTATGTCCTATGATATTTTTTGATCAGATGCGTAGTTCTCGAGATATATCAAGATATTTAAAAGTTCCGAAGCCGCACCAACATAATAGAGATACAGAAACACCGTGGCCCCTTTCTTTGAGATAACTCTGCACTAGTGCGAGCCGCAAATGCCACTTCCAACTTAGCTGTGCAGAAGAAGAACAACAAGAAGAAGAAATATCTCGAAATATGTCCGTCAGGCCCCTTCCCTTGAGATAAATCTGCAAATATCTCGGAAACGAAGCGAGCTATGGCAAAATGTTAAGAGACCTTTTTTGTAGAGAATTAAGTTTCCTACTTTTTATGTTCTATGATATTTTTTGATCAGATGCGTAGTTCTCGAGATATATCAAGATATTTAAAAGTTCCGAAGCCGCACCAACATAATAGAGATACAGAAACACCGTGGCCCCTTTCTTTGAGATTACTCTGCACTATTGCGAGCTGCAAATGCCACTTCCAGCTTAGCTGTGCAGAGGAAGAACAACAAGAAGAAGAAATATCTCGAAATATGTCCGTCAGGCCCCTTCCCTTGAGATAAATCTGCAAATATCTCGGAAACGAAGCGAGCTATGGCAAAATGTTAAGAGTCCTTTTTTGTAGAGAATTAAGTTTCCTACTTTTTATGTTGTATGATATTTTTTGATCAGATGCGTAGTTCTCGAGATATATCAAGATATTTAAAAGTTCCGAAGCCGCACCAACATAATAGAGATACAGAAACACCGTGGCCCCTTTCTTTGAGATAACTCTGCACTATTGCGAGCTGCAAATGCCACTTCCAGCTTAGCTGTGCAGAGGAAGAACAACAAGAAGAAGAAGTATCTCGAAATATGTCCGTCAGCCCCGTTCCTTTGAGCTGAATCTGCACATATCTCGGAAACGAAGCGAGCTATGGCAAAATGTTAAGAGACGTTTTTTGTACAGAATTATGTTTCCTACAATTTATGTTCTATGATATTTTTTGATCAGAAGCGTAGTTTTCGAGATATGTCGAGATATTTAAAAGTTCCGAAGCCGCACCAACATAATAGAGATACAGAAACACCGTGGCCCCTTTCTTTGAGATAACTCTGCACTAGTGCGAGCCGCAAATGCCACTTCCAGCTTAGCTGTGCAGAAGAAGAACAACAAGAAGAAGAAATATCTCGAAATATGTCCGTCAGGCCCCTTCCCTTGAGATAAATCTGCAAATATCTCGGAAACGAAGCGAGCTATGGCAAAATGTTAAGAGACGTTTTTTGTAGAGAATTATGTTTCCTACAATTTATGTGCTATGATATTTTTTGATCAGAAGCGTAGTTTTCGAGATATATCGAGATATTTAAAAGTTCCGAAGCCGCACCAACATAATAGAGATACAGAAACACCGTGGCCCCTTTCTTTGAGATAACTCTGCACTAGTGCGAGCCGCAAATGCCACTTCCAGCTTAGCTGTGCAGAAGAAGAACAACAAGAAGAAGAAATATCTCGAAATATGTCCGTTAGGCCGCTTCCCTTGAGATAAATGTGCAAATATCTCGGAAGCGAAGCGAGCTATGGCAAAATGTTGAGGGACCTTTTGTGTAGAGAATTAAGTTTCCTACTATTTATGTTCTATGATATTTTTTGATCAGATGCGTAGTTCTCGAGATATATCAAGATATTTAAAAGTTCCGAAGCCGCACCAACATAATAGAGATACAGAAACACCGTGGCCCCTTTCTTTGAGATAACTCTGCACTAATGCGAGCCGCAAATGCCACTTCCAGCTTAGCTGTGCAGAAGAAGAACAACAAGAAGAAGAAATATCTCGAAATATGTCCGTCAGGCCCCTTCCCTTGAGATAAATCTGCAAATATCTCGGAAACGAAGCGAGCTATGGCAAAATGTTAAGAGACCTTTTTTGTAGAGAATTAAGTTTCCTACTTTTTATGTTCTATGATATTTTTTGATCAGGTGCGTAGTTCTCGAGATATATCAAGATATTTAAAAGTTCCGAAGCCGCACCAACATAATAGAGATACAGAAACACCGTGGCCCCTTTCTTTGAGATTACTCTGCACTATTGCGAGCTGCAAATGCCACTTCCAGCTTAGCTGTGCAGAGGAAGAACAACAAGAAGAAGAAATATCTCGAAATATGTCCGTCAGGCCCCTTCCCTTGAGATAAATCTGCAAATATCTCGGAAACGAAGCGAGCTATGGCAAAATGTTAAGAGACCTTTTTTGTAGAGAATTAAGTTTCCTACTTTTTATGTTCTATGATATTTTTTGATCAGATGCGTAGTTCTCGAGATATATCAAGATATTTAAAAGTTCCGAAGCCGCACCAACATAATAGAGATACAGAAACACCGTGGCCCCTTTCTTTGAGATAACTCTGCACTATTGCGAGCTGCAAATGCCACTTCCAGCTTAGCTGTGCAGAAGAAGGACAACAAGAAGAAGAAATATCTCGAAATATGTCCGTCAGGCCCCTTCCCTTGAGATAAATCTGCAAATATCTCGGAAACGAAGCGAGCTATGGCAAAATGTTAAGAGACCTTTTTTGTAGAGAATTAAGTTTCCTACTTTTTATGTTGTATGATATTTTTTGATCAGATGCGTAGTTCTCGAGATATATCATGATATTTAAAAGTTCCGAAGCCGCACCAACATAATAGAGATACAGAAACACCGTGGCCCCTTTCTTTGAGATAACTCTGCACTATTGCGAGCTGCAAATGCCACTTCCAGCTTAGCTGTGCAGAGGAAGAACAACAAGAAGAAGAAGTATCTCGAAATATGTCCGTCAGGCCCCTTCCCTTGAGATAAATCTGCAAATATCTCGGAAACGAAGCGAGCTATGGCAAAATGTTAAGAGACCTTTTTTGTAGAGAATTATGTTTCCTACAATTTATGTTCTATGATATTTTTTGATCAGATGCGTAGTTCTCGAGATATATCAAGATATTTAAAAGTTCCGAAGCCGCACCAACATAATAGAGATACAGAAACACCGTGGCCCCTTTCTTTGAGATAACTCTGCACTATTGCGAGCTGCAAATGCCACTTCCAGCTTAGGTGTGCAGAAAAAGAACAACAAGAAGAAGAAATATCTCGAAATATGTCCGTCAGGCCCCTTCCCTTGAGATATATCTGCAAATATCTCGGAAACGAAGCAAGCTATGGCAAAATGTTAAGAGACCTTTTTTGTAGAGAATTATGTTTCCTACAATTTATGTTCTATGATATTTTTTGATCAGAAGCGTAGTTTTCGAGATATATCGAGATATTTAAAAGTTGCGAAGCCGCACCAACTTAATAGAGATACAGAAACACCGTGGCCCCTTTCTTTGGGATAACTCTGCACTATTGCGAGCTGGAAATGCCACTTCCAGTTTAGCTGTGCAGAAGAAGAACAACAAGAAGAAGAAATATCTCGAAATATGTCCGTCAGGACCCTTCCCTTGAGATAAATCTGCAAATATCTCGGAAGCGAAGCGAGCTACGGCAAAACGTTAAGAGACCTTTTTTGTAGAGAATTATGTTTCCTACAATTTATGTTCTATGATATTTTTTGATCAGATGCGTAGTTCTCGAGATATATCAAGATATTTAAAAGTTCCGAAGCCGCACCAACATAATAGAGATACAGAAACACCGTGGCCCCTTTCTTTGAGATAACTCTGCACTATTGCGAGCTGCAAATGCCACTTCCAGCTTAGCTGTGCAGAAGAAGAACAACAAGAAGAAGAAATATCTCGAAATATGTTCGTTAGGCCCCTTCCCTTGAGATATATCTGCAAATATCTCGGAAACGAAGCGAGCTATGGCAAAATGTTAAGAGACCTTTTTTGTAGAGAATTAAGTTTCCTACTTTTTATGTTGTATGATATTTTTTGATCAGATGCGCAGTTCTCGAGATATATAAAGATATTTAAAAGTTCCGAAGCCGCACCAACATAATAGAGATACAGAAACACCGTGGCCCCTTTCTTTGAGATAACTCTGCACTATTGCGAGCTGCAAATGCCACTTACAGCTTAGCTGTGCAGAAGAAGAACAACAAGAAGAAGAAATATCTCGAAATATGTCCGTCAGGCCCCTTCCCTTGAGATAAATCTGCAAATATCTCGGAAACGAAGCGAGCTATGGCAAAATGTTAAGAGTCCTTTTTTGTAGAGAATTAAGTTTCCTACTTTTTATGTTGTATGATATTTTTTGATCAGATGCGTAGTTCTCGAGATATATCAAGATATTTAAAAGTTCCGAAGCCGCACCAACATAATAGAGATACAGAAACACCGTGGCCCCTTTCTTTGAGATAACTCTGCACTATTGCGAGCTGCAAATGCCACTTCCAGCTTAGCTGTGCAGAGGAAGAACAACAAGAAGAAGAAGTATCTCGAAATATGTCCGTCAGGCCCGTTCCTTTGAGCTGAATCTGCACATATCTCGGAAACGAAGCGAGCTATGGCAAAATGTTAAGAGACGTTTTTTGTACAGAATTATGTTTCCTACAATTTATGTTCTATGATATTTTTTGATCAGAAGCGTAGTTTTCGAGATATGTCGAGATATTTAAAAGTTCCGAAGCCGCACCAACATAATAGAGATACAGAAACACCGTGGCCCCTTTCTTTGAGATAACTCTGCACTAGTGCGAGCCGCAAATGCCACTTCCAGCTTAGCTGTGCAGAAGAAGAACAACAAGAAGAAGAAATATCTCGAAATATGTCCGTCAGGCCCCTTCCCTTGAGATAAATCTGCAAATATCTCGGAAACGAAGCGAGCTATGGCAAAATGTTAAGAGACGTTTTTTGTAGAGAATTATGTTTCCTACAATTTATGTGCTATGATATTTTTTGATCAGAAGCGTAGTTTTCGAGATATATCGAGATATTTAAAAGTTCCGAAGCCGCACCAACATAATAGAGATACAGAAACACCGTGGCCCCTTTCTTTGAGATAACTCTGCACTAGTGCGAGCCGCAAATGCCACTTCCAGCTTAGCTGTGCAGAAGAAGAACAACAAGAAGAAGAAATATCTCGAAATATGTCCGTTAGGCCGCTTCCCTTGAGATAAATGTGCAAATATCTCGGAAGCGAAGCGAGCTATGGCAAAATGTTGAGGGACCTTTTGTGTAGAGAATTAAGTTTCCTACTATTTATGTTCTATGATATTTTTTGATCAGATGCGTAGTTCTCGAGATATATCAAGATATTTAAAAGTTCCGAAGCCGCACCAACATAATAGAGATACAGAAACACCGTGGCCCCTTTCTTTGAGATAACTCTGCACTAATGCGAGCCGCAAATGCAACTTCCAGCTTAGCTGTGCAGAAGAAGAACAACAGGAGGAAGAAATATCTCGAAATATGTCCGTCAGGCCCCTTCCCTTGAGATAAATCTGCAAATGTCTCGGAAACGAAGCGAGCTATCGCAAAATGTTATGAGACCTTTTTTGTAGAGAATTAAGTTTCCCACTTTTTATGTTCTATGATATTTTTTGATCAGATGCGTAGTTCTCGAGATATATCAAGATATTTAAAAGTTCCGAAGCCGCACCAACATAATGGAGATACAGAAACACCGTGGCCCCTTTCTTTGAGATAACTCTGCACTAGTGCGAGCCGCAAATGCCACTTCCAACTTAGCTGTGCAGAAGAAGAACAACAAGAAGAAGAAATATCTCGAAATATGTCCGTCAGGCCCCTTCCCTTGAGATAAATCTGCAAATATCTCGGAAACGAAGCGAGCTATGGCAAAATGTTAAGAGACCTTTTTTGTAGAGAATTAAGTTTCCTACTTTTTATGTTCTATGATATTTTTTGATCAGGTGCGTAGTTCTCGAGATATATCAAGATATTTAAAAGTTCCGAAGCCGCACCAACATAATAGAGATACAGAAACACCGTGGCCCCTTTCTTTGAGATTACTCTGCACTATTGCGAGCTGCAAATGCCACTTCCAGCTTAGCTGTGCAGAGGAAGAACAACAAGAAGAAGAAATATCTCGAAATATGTCCGTCAGGCCCCTTCCCTTGAGATAAATCTGCAAATATCTCGGAAACGAAGCGAGCTATGGCAAAATGTTAAGAGACCTTTTTTGTAGAGAATTAAGTTTCCTACTTTTTATGTTCTATGATATTTTTTGATCAGATGCGTAGTGCTCGAGATATATCAAGATATTTAAAAGTTCCGAAGCCGCACCAACATAATAGAGATACAGAAACACCGTGGCCCCTTTCTTTGAGATAACTCTGCACTATTGCGAGCTGCAAATGCCACTTCCAGCTTAGCTGTGCAGAAGAAGGACAACAAGAAGAAGAAATATCTCGAAATATGTCCGTCAGGCCCCTTCCCTTGAGATAAATCTGCAAATATCTCGGAAACGAAGCGAGCTATGGCAAAATGTTAAGAGACCTTTTTTGTAGAGAATTAAGTTTCCTACTTTTTATGTTGTATGATATTTTTTGATCAGATGCGTAGTTCTCGAGATATATCATGATATTTAAAAGTTCCGAAGCCGCACCAACATAATAGAGATACAGAAACACCGTGGCCCCTTTCTTTGAGATAACTCTGCACTATTGCGAGCTGCAAATGCCACTTCCAGCTTAGCTGTGCAGAGGAAGAACAACAAGAAGAAGAAGTATCTCGAAATATGTCCGTCAGGCCCCTTCCCTTGAGATAAATCTGCAAATATCTCGGAAACGAAGCGAGCTATGGCAAAATGTTAAGAGACCTTTTTTGTAGAGAATTATGTTTCCTACAATTTATGTTCTATGATATTTTTTGAGCAGATGCGTAGTTCTCGAGATATATCAAGATATTTAAAAGTTCCGAAGCCGCACCAACATAATAGAGATACAGAAACACCGTGGCCCCTTTCTTTGAGATAACTCTGCACTATTGCGAGCTGCAAATGCCACTTCCAGCTTAGGTGTGCAGAAAAAGAACAACAAGAAGAAGAAATATCTCGAAATATGTCCGTCAGGCCCCTTCCCTTGAGATATATCTGCAAATATCTCGGAAACGAAGCAAGCTATGGCAAAATGTTAAGAGACCTTTTTTGTAGAGAATTATGTTTCCTACAATTTATGTTCTATGATATTTTTTGATCAGAAGCGTAGTTTTCGAGATATATCGAGATATTTAAAAGTTGCGAAGCCGCACCAACTTAATAGAGATACAGAAACACCGTGGCCCCTTTCTTTGGGATAACTCTGCACTATTGCGAGCTGGAAATGCCACTTCCAGTTTAGCTGTGCAGAAGAAGAACAACAAGAAGAAGAAATATCTCGAAATATGTCCGTCAGGACCCTTCCCTTGAGATAAATCTGCAAATATCTCGGAAGCGAAGCGAGCTACGGCAAAACGTTAAGAGACCTTTTTTGTAGAGAATTATGTTTCCTACAATTTATGTTCTATGATATTTTTTGATCAGATGCGTAGTTCTCGAGATATATCAAGATATTTAAAAGTTCCGAAGCCGCACCAACATAATAGAGATACAGAAACACCGTGGCCCCTTTCTTTGAGATAACTCTGCACTATTGCGAGCTGCAAATGCCACTTCCAGCTTAGCTGTGCAGAAGAAGAACAACAAGAAGAAGAAATATCTCGAAATATGTTCGTTAGGCCCCTTCCCTTGAGATAAATCTGCAAATATCTCGGAAACGAAGCGAGCTATGGCAAAATGTTAAGAGACCTTTTTTGTAGAGAATTAAGTTTCCTACTTTTTATGTTGTATGATATTTTTTGATCAGATGCGCAGTTCTCGAGATATATAAAGATATTTAAAAGTTCCGAAGCCGCACCAACATAATAGAGATACAGAAACACCGTGGCCCCTTTCTTTGAGATAACTCTGCACTATTGCGAGCTGCAAATGCCACTTACAGCTTAGCTGTGCAGAAGAAGAACAACAAGAAGAAGAAATATCTCGAAATATGTCCGTCAGGCCCCTTCCCTTGAGATAAATCTGCAAATATCTCGGAAACGAAGAGAGCTATGGCAAAATGTTAAGAGACCTTTTTTGTAGAGAATTAAGTTTCCTACTTTTTATGTTGTATGATATTTTTTGATCAGATGCGTAGTTCTCGAGATATATCAAGATATTTAAAAGTTCCGAAGCCGCACCAACATAATAGAGATACAGAAACACCGTGGCCCCTTTCTTTGAGATAACTCTGCACTATTGCGAGCTGCAAATGCCACTTCCAGCTCAGCTGTGCAGAAGAAGAACAACAAGAAGAAGAAATATCTCGAAATATGTCCGTCAGGCCCCTTCCCTTGAGATAAATCTGCAAATATCTCGGAAACGAAGCGAGCTATGGCAAAATGTTAAGAGACCTTTTTTGTAGAGAATTAAGTTTCCTACTTTTTATGTTGTATGATATTTTTTGATCAGATGCGCAGTTCTCGAGATATATAAAGATATTTAAAAGTTCCGAAGCCGCACCAACATAATAGAGATACAGAAACACCGTGGCCCCTTTCTTTGAGATAACTCTGCACTATTGCGAGCTGCAAATGCCACTTACAGCTTAGCTGTGCAGAAGAAGAACAACAAGAAGAAGAAATATCTCGAAATATGTCCGTCAGGCCCCTTCCCTTGAGATAAATCTGCAAATATCTCGGAAACGAAGAGAGCTATGGCAAAATGTTAAGAGACCTTTTTTGTAGAGAATTAAGTTTCCTACTTTTTATGTTGTATGATATTTTTTGATCAGATGCGTAGTTCTCGAGATATATCAAGATATTTAAAAGTTCCGAAGCCGCACCAACATAATAGAGATACAGAAACACCGTGGCCCCTTTCTTTGAGATAACTCTGCACTATTGCGAGCTGCAAATGCCACTTCCAGCTCAGCTGTGCAGAAGAAGAACAACAAGAAGAAGAAATATCTCGAAATATGTCCGTCAGGCCCCTTCCCTTGAGATAAATCTGCAAATATCTCGGAAACGAAGAGAGCTATGGCAAAATGTTAAGAGACCTTTTTTGTAGAGAATTAAGTTTCCTACTTTTTATGTTGTATGATATTTTTTGATCAGATGCGTAGTTCTCGAGATATATCAAGATATTTAAAAGCTTCGAAGCTGCACCAACATAATAGAGGTACAGAAACACCGTGGCCCCTTTCTTTGAGATAACTCTGCACTATTGCGAGCTGCAAATGCCACTTCCAGCTTAGCTGTGCAGAAGAAGAACAACAAGAAGAAGAAATATTTCGAAATATGTCCGTCAGGCCCCTTCCCTTGAGATAAATCTGCAAATATCTCGGAAACGAAGCGAGCTATGGCAAAATGTTAAGAGACCTTATTTGTAGAGAATTAAGTTTCCTACTTTTTATGTTGTATTTTTTTTTTTGATCAGATGCGTAGTTCTCGAGATATATCAAGATATTTAAAAGCTTCGAAGCTGCACCAACATAATAGAGATACAGAAACACCGTGGCCCCTTTCTTTGAGATAACTCTGCACGATTGCGAGCTGGAAATGCCACTTCCAGTTTAGCTGTGCAGAAGAAGAACAACAAGAAGAAGAAATATCTCGAAATATGTCCATCAGGACCCTTCCCTTGAGATAAATCTGCAAATATCTCGGAAACGAAGCGAGCTATGGCAAAATGTTAAGAGACCTTTTTTGTAGAGAATTAAGTTTCCTACTTTTTATGTTCTATGATATTTTTTGATCAGATGCGTAGTTCTCGAGATATATCAAGATATTTAAAAGTTCCGAAGCCGCACCAACATAATAGAGATACAGAAACACCGTGGCCCCTTTCTTTGAGATAACTCTGCACTATTGCGAGCTGCAAATGCCACTTCCAGCTTAGCTGTGCAGAGGAAGAACAACAAGAAGAAGAAATATCTCGAAATATGTCCGTCAGGCCCCTTCCCTTGAGATAAATCTGCAAATATCTCGGAAACGAAGCGAGCTATGGCAAAATGTTAAGAGACCTTTTTTGTAGAGAATTAAGTTTCCTACTTTTTATGTTCTATGATATTTTTTGATCAGATGCGCAGTTCTCGAGATATATCAAGATATTTAAAAGTTCCGAGGCCGCACCAACATAATAGAGATACAGAAACACCGTGGCCCCTTTCTTTGAGATAACTCTGCACTATTGCGAGCTGTAAATGCCACTTCCAGCTTAGCTGTGCAGAAGAAGAACAACAAGAAGAAGAAATATCTCGAAATATGTCCGTCAGGCCCCTTCATTTGAGATAAATCTGCAAATATCTCGGAAACGAAGCGAGCTATGGCAAAATGTTAAGAGACCTTTTTTGTAGAGAATTAAGTTTCCTACTTTTTATGTTCTATGATATTTTTTGATCAGATGCGTAGTTCTCGAGATATATCAAGATATTTAAAAGTTCCGAAGCCGCACCAACATAATAGAGATACAGAAACACCGTGGCCCCTTTCTTTGAGATAACTCTGGACTATTGCGAGCTGCAAATGCCACTTCCAGCTCAGCTGTGCAGAAGAAGAACAACAAGAAGAAGAAATATCTCGAAATATGTCCGTCAGGCCCCTTCCCTTGAGATAAATCTGCAAATATCTCGGAAACGAAGAGAGCTATGGCAAAATGTTAAGAGACCTTTTTTGTAGAGAATTAAGTTTCCTACTTATTATGTTCTATGATATTTTTTGATCACATGCGCAGTTCTCGAGATATATCAAGATATTTAAAAGTTCCGAAGCCGCACCAACATAATAGAGATACAGAAACACCGTGGCCCCTTTCTTTGAGATAACTTTCCACTATTGCGAGCTGTAAATGCCACTTCCAGCTGAGCTGTGCAGAAGAAGAACAACAAGAAGAAGAAATATCTCGAAATATGTCCGTCAGGCCCCTTCCCTTGAGATATATCTGCAAATATCTCGGAAACGAAGCGCGCTATGGCAAAATGTTAAGAGACCTTTTTTGTAGAGAATTATGTTTCCTACAATTTATGTTCTATGATATTTTTTGATCAGAAGCGTAGTTTTCGAGATATATCAAGATATTTAAAAGTTCCGAAGCCGCACCAACATAATAGAGATACAGAAACACCGTGGCCCCTTTCTTTGGGATAACTCTGCACTATTGCGAGCTGGAAATGCCACTTCCAGTTTAGCTGTGCAGAACAAGAACAACAAGAAGAAGAAATATCTCGAAATATGTCCGTCAGGACCCTTCCCTTGAGATAAATCTGCAAATATCTCGGAAACGAAGCGAGCTATGGCAAAATGTTAAGAGACCTTATTTGTAGAGAATTATGTTTCCTACAATTTATGTTCTATGATATTTTTTGATCAGATGCGTAGTTCTCGAGATATATCAAGATATTTAAAAGTTCCGAAGCCGCACCAACATAATAGAGATACAGAAACACCGTGGCCCCTTTCTTGGAGATAACTCTGCACGATTGCGAGCTGGAAATGCCACTTCCAGTTTAGCTGTGCAGAAGAAGAACAACAAGAAGAAGAAATTTCTCGAAATATGTCCATCAGGACCCTTCCCTTGAGATAAATCTGCAAATATCTCGGAAACGAAGCGAGCTATGGCAAAATGTTAAGAGACCTCTTTTGTAGAGAATTATGTTTCCTACAATTTATGTTCTATGATATTTTTTGATCAGATGCGTAGTTCTCGAGATATATCAAGATATTTAAAAGCTCCGAAGCTGCACCAACATAATAGAGATACAGAAACACCGTGGCCCCTTTCTTTGAGATAACTCTGCACTACTGCGAGCTGCAAATGCCACTTCCAGCTTAGCTGTGCAGAAGAAGAACAACAAGAAGAAGAAATATCTCGAAATATGTCCGTCAGGCCCCTTCCCTTGAGATAAATCTGCAAATATCTCGGAAACGAAGCGAGCTATGGCAAAATGTTAAGAGACCTTTTTTGTAGAGAATTAAGTTTCCTACTTTTTATGTTCTATGATATTTTTTGATCAGATGCGTAGTTCTCGAGATATATCAAGATATTTAAAAGTTCCGAAGCCGCACCAACATAATAGAGATACAGAAACACCGTGGCCCCTTTCTTTGAGATAACTCTGCACTATTGCGAGCTGCAAATGCCACTTCCAGCTTAGCCGTGCAGAAGAAGAACAACAAGAAGAAGAAGTATCTGGAAATATGTCCGTCAGGCCCCTTCCCTTGAGATAAATCTGCAAATATCTCGGAAACCAAGCGAGCTATGGCAAAATGTTAAGAGACCTTATTTGTAGAGAATTAAGTTTCCTACTTTTTATGTTCTACGATATTTTTTGATCTGATGCGTAGTTCTCGAGATATATCCAGATATTTAAAAGTTCCGAAGCGGCACCAACATAATAGAGATACAGAAACACCGTGGCCCCTTTCTTTGAGGTAACTCTGCACTATTGCGAGCTGCAAATGCCACTTCCAGCTTAGCTGTGCAGAGGAAGAACAACAAGAAGAAGAAATATCTCGAAATATGTCCGTCAGGCCCCTTCCCTTGAGATATATCTGCAAATATCTCGGAAACGAAGCAAGCTATGGCAAAATGTTAAGAGACCTTTTTTGTAGAGAATTATGTTTCCTACAATTTATGTTCTATGATATTTTTTGATCAGAAGCGTAGTTTTCGAGATATATCGAGATATTTAAAAGTTGCGAAGCCGCACCAACATAATAGAGATACAGAAACACCGTGGCCCCTTTCTTTGGGATAACTCTGCACTATTGCGAGCTGGAAATGCCACTTCCAGTTTAGCTGTGCAGAAGAAGAACAACAAGAAGAAGAAATATCTCGAAATATGTCCGTCAGGACCCTTCCCTTGAGATAAATCTGCAAATATCTCGGAAACGAAGCGAGCTACGGCAAAACGTTAAGAGACCTTTTTTGTAGAGAATTATGTTTCCTACAATTTATGTTCTATGATATTTTTTGATCAGATGCGTAGTTCTCGAGATATATCAAGATATTTAAAAGTTCCGAAGCCGCACCAACATAATAGAGATACAGAAACACCGTGGCCCCTTTCTTGGAGATAACTCTGCACGATTGCGAGCTGGAAATGCCACTTCCAGTTTAGCTGTGCAGAAGAAGAACAACAAGAAGAAGAAATTTCTCGAAATATGTCCATCAGGACCCTTCCCTTGAGATAAATCTGCAAATATCTCGGAAACGAAGCGAGCTATGGCAAAATGTTAAGAGACCTCTTTTGTAGAGAATTATGTTTCCTACAATTTATGTTCTATGATATTTTTTGATCAGATGCGTAGTTCTCGAGATATATCAAGATATTTAAAAGCTCCGAAGCTGCACCAACATAATAGAGATACAGAAACACCGTGGCCCCTTTCTTTGAGATAACTCTGCACTACTGCGAGCTGCAAATGCCACTTCCAGCTTAGCTGTGCAGAAGAAGAACAACAAGAAGAAGAAATATCTCGAAATATGTCCGTCAGGCCCCTTCCCTTGAGATAAATCTGCAAATATCTCGGAAACGAAGCGAGCTATGGCAAAATGTTAAGAGACCTTTTTTGTAGAGAATTAAGTTTCCTACTTTTTATGTTCTATGATATTTTTTGATCAGATGCGTAGTTCTCGAGATATATCCAGATATTTAAAAGTTCCGAAGCGGCACCAACATAATAGAGATACAGAAACACCGTGGCCCCTTTCTTTGAGGTAACTCTGCACTATTGCGAGCTGCAAATGCCACTTCCAGCTTAGCTGTGCAGAGGAAGAACAACAAGAAGAAGAAATATCTCGAAATATGTCCGTCAGGACCCTTCCCTTGAGATAAATCTGCAAATATCTCGGAAACGAAGAGAGCTATGGCAAAATGTTAAGAGACCTTTTTTGTAGAGAATTAAGTTTCCTACTTTTTATGTTCTATGATATTTTTTGATCAGATGCGTAGTTCTCGAGATATATCCAGATATTTAAAAGTTCCGAAGCGGCACCAACATAATAGAGATACAGAAACACCGTGGCCCCTTTCTTTGAGGTAACTCTGCACTATTGCGAGCTGCAAATGCCACTTCCAGCTTAGCTGTGCAGAAGAAGAACAACAAGAATAAGAAATATTTCGAAATATGTCCGTCAGGCCCCTTCCCTTGAGATAAATCTGCAAATATCTCGGAAACGAAGCGAGCTACGGCAAAATGTTAAGAGACCTTTTTTGTAGAAAATTAGGTTTCCTACATTCTATGTTCTATGATATTTTTTGATCAGATGCGTAGTTCTCGAGATATATCAAGATATTTAAAAGTTCCGAAGCCGCACCAACATAATAGAGATACAGAAACACCGTGGCCCCTTTCTTTGAGATAACTGCACTATTGCGAGCTGCAAATGCCACTTCCAGCTTAGCCGTGCAGAAGAAGAACAACAAGAAGAAGAAGTATCTGGAAATATGTCCGTCAGGCCCCTTCCCTTGAGATAAATCTGCAAATATCTCGGAAACCAAGCGAGCTATGGCAAAATGTTAAGAGACCTTATTTGTAGAGAATTAAGTTTCCTACTTTTTATGTTCTACGATATTTTTTGATCAGATGCGTAGTTCTCGAGATATATCAAGATATTTAAAAGTTCCGAAGCCGCACCAACATAATAGAGATACAGAAACACCGTGGCCCCTTTCTTTGAGATAACTCTGCACTACTGCGAGCTGCAAATGCCACTTCCAGCTTAGCTGTGCAGAAGAAGAACAACAAGAAGAAGAAATATCTCGAAATATGTCCGTCAGGCCCCTTCCCTTGAGATAAATCTGCAAATATCTCGGAAACGAAGCGAGCTATGGCAAAATGTTAAGAGACCTTTTTTGTAGAGAATTAAGTTTCCTACTTTTTATGTTCTATGATATTTTTTGATCTGATGCGTAGTTCTCGAGATATATCCAGATATTTAAAAGTTCCGAAGCGGCACCAACATAATAGAGATACAGAAACACCGTGGCCCCTTTCTTTGAGGTAACTCTGCACTATTGCGAGCTGCAAATGCCACTTCCAGCTTAGCTGTGCAGAGGAAGAACAACAAGAAGAAGAAATATCTCGAAATATGTCCGTCAGGCCCCTTCCCTTGAGATATATCTGCAAATATCTCGGAAACGAAGAGAGCTATGGCAAAATGTTAAGAGACCTTTTTTGTAGAGAATTAAGTTTCCTACTTTTTATGTTCTATGATATTTTTTGATCAGATGCGTAGTTCTCGAGATATATCAAGATATTTAAAAGCTCCGAAGCTGCACCAACATAATAGAGGTACAGAAACACCGTGGCCCCTTTCTTTGAGATAACTCTGCACTATTGCGAGCTGCAAATGCCACTTCCAGCTTAGCTGTGCAGAAGAAGAACAACAAGAATAAGAAATATTTCGAAATATGTCCGTCAGGCCCCTTCCCTTGAGATAAATCTGCAAATATCTCGGAAACGAAGCGAGCTACGGCAAAATGTTAAGAGACCTTTTTTGTAGAAAATTAGGTTTCCTACATTTTATGTTCTATGATATTTTTTGATCAGATGCGTAGTTCTCGAGATATATCAAGATATTTAAAAGTTCCGAAGCCGCACCAACATAATAGAGATACAGAAACACCGTGGCCCCTTTGTTTGAGGTAACTCTGCACTATTGCGAGCTGCAAATGCCACTTCCAGCTTAGCTGTGCAGAGGAAGAACAACAAGAAGAAGAAATATCTCGAAATATGTCCGTCAGGCCCCTTCCCTTGAGATATATCTGCAAATATTTCGGAAACGAAGCAAGCTATGGCAAAATGTTAAGAGACCTTTTTTGTAGAGAATTATGTTTCCTACAATTTATGTTCTATGATATTTTTTGATCAGAAGCGTAGTTTTCGAGATATATCGAGATATTTAAAAGTTGCGAAGCCGCACCAACATAATAGAGATACAGAAACACGTGGCCCCTTTCTTTGAGATAACTCTGCACTATTGCGAGCTGCAAATGCCACTTCCAGCTTAGCTGTGCAGAAGAAGAACAACAAGAAGAAGAAATATCTCGAAATATGTCCGTCAGGCCCCTTCCCTTGAGATAAATCTGCAAATATCTCGGAAACAATGCGAGCTATGGCAAAATAGTAAGAGATCTTTTTTGTAGGAAATTAAGTTTCCTACTATTTATGTTCTATGATATTTTTTGATCAGATGCGTAGTTCTCGAGATATATCAAGATATTTAAAAGTTCCGAAGCCGCACCAACATAATAGAGATACAGAAACACCGTGGCCCCTTTCTTTGAGATAACTCTGCACTATTGCGAGCTGTAAATGCCACTTCCAGCTTAGCTGTGCAGAAGAAGAACAACAAGAAGAAGAAATATCTCGAAATATGTCCCTCAGGCCCCTTCCCTTGAGATAAATCTGCAAATATCTCGGAAACGAAGCGAGCTATGGCAAAATGTTAAGAGACCTTTTTTGTAGAGAATTAAGTTTCCTACTTTCTATGTTCTATGATATTTTTTGATCAGATGCGTAGTTCTCGAGATATATCAAGATATTTAAAAGTTCCGAAGCCGCACCACCATAATAGAGATACAGAAACACCGTGGCCCCTTTCTTTGAGATAACTCTGCACTATTGCGAGCTGCAAATGCCACTTCCAGCTTAGCTGTGCAGAAAAAGAACAACAAGAAGAAGAAATATCTCGAAATATGTCCGGCAGGCCCCTTCCCTTGAGATAAATCTGCAAATATCTCGGAAACAATGCGAGCTATGGCAAAATAGTAAGAGATCTTTTTTGTAGGAAATTAAGTTTCCTACTATTTATGTTCTATGATATTTTTTGATCAGATGCGTAGTTCTCGAGATATATCAAGATATTTAAAAGCTCCGAAGCTGCACCAACATAATAGAGGTACAGAAACACCGTGGCCCCTTTCTTTGAGATAACTCTGCACTATTGCGAGCTGCAAATGCCACTTCCAGCTTAGCTGTGCAGAAGAAGAACAACAAGAAGAAGAAATATCTCGAAATATGTCCGTCAGGCCCCTTCCCTTGAGATAAATCTGCAAATATCTCGGAAACGAAGCGAGCTATGGCAAAATGTTAAGAGACCTTATTTGTAGAGAATTAAGTTTCCTACTTTTTATGTTCTATGATATTTTTTGATCAGATGCGTAGTTCTCGAGATATATCGAGATATTTAAAAGTTCCGAAGCCGCACCAACATAATAGAGATACAGAAACACGTGGCCCCTTTCTTTGAGATAACTCTGCACTATTGCGAGCTGCAAATGCCACTTCCAGCTTAGCTGTGCAGAAGAAGAACAACAAGAAGAAGAAATATCTCGAAATATGTCCGTCAGGCCCCTTCCCTTGAGATAAATCTGCAAATATCTCGGAAACAATGCGAGCTATGGCAAAATAGTAAGAGATCTTTTTTGTAGGAAATTAAGTTTCCTACTATTTATGTTCTATGATATTTTTTGATCAGATGCGTAGTTCTCGAGATATATCAAGATATTTAAAAGTTCCGAAGCCGCACCAACATAATAGAGATACAGAAACACCGTGGCCCCTTTCTTTGAGATAACTCTGCACTATTGCGAGCTGTAAATGCCACTTCCAGCTTAGCTGTGCAGAAGAAGAACAACAAGAAGAAGAAATATCTCGAAATATGTCCCTCAGGCCCCTTCCCTTGAGATAAATCTGCAAATATCTCGGAAACGAAGCGAGCTATGGCAAAATGTTAAGAGACCTTTTTTGTAGAGAATTAAGTTTCCTACTTTCTATGTTCTATGATATTTTTTGATCAGATGCGTAGTTCTCGAGATATATCAAGATATTTAAAAGTTCCGAAGCCGCACCACCATAATAGAGATACAGAAACACCGTGGCCCCTTTCTTTGAGATAACTCTGCACTATTGCAAGCTGCAAATGCCACTTCCAGCTTAGCTGTGCAGAAGAAGAACAACAAGAAGAAGAAATATCTCGAAATATGTCCGGCAGGCCCCTTCCCTTGAGATAAATCTGCAAATATCTCGGAAACAATGCGAGCTATGGCAAAATAGTAAGAGATCTTTTTTGTAGGAAATTAAGTTTCCTACTATTTATGTTCTATGATATTTTTTGATCAGATGCGTAGTTCTCGAGATATATCAAGATATTTAAAAGCTCCGAAGCTGCACCAACATAATAGAGGTACAGAAACACCGTGGCCCCTTTCTTTGAGATAACTCTGCACTATTGCGAGCTGCAAATGCCACTTCCAGCTTAGCTGTGCAGAAGAAGAACAACAAGAATAAGAAATATTTCGAAATATGTCCGTCAGGCCCCTTCCCTTGAGATAAATCTGCAAATATCTCGGAATCCAAGCGAGCTACGGCAAAATGTTAAGAGACCTTTTTTGTAGAAAATTAGGTTTCCTACATTTTATGTTCTATGATATTTTTTGATCAGATGCGTAGTTCTCGAGATATATCAAGATATTTAAAAGTTCCGAAGCCGCACCAACATAATAGAGATACAGAAACACCGTGGCCGCTTTCTTTGAGATAACTCTGCACTATTGCGAGCTGCAAATGCCACTTCCAGCTTAGCCGTGCAGAAGAAGAACAACAAGAAGAAGAAGTATCTGGAAATATGTCCGTCAGGCCCCTTCCCTTGAGATAAATCTGCAAATATCTCGGAAACCAAGCGAGCTATGGCAAAATGTTAAGAGACCTTATTTGTAGAGAATTAAGTTTCCTACTTTTTATGTTCTACGATATTTTTTGATCAGATGCGTAGTTCTCGAGATATATCAAGATATTTAAAAGTTCCGAAGCCGCACCAACATAATAGAGATACAGAAACACCGTGGCCCCTTTCTTTGAGATAACTCTGCACTACTGCGAGCTGCAAATGCCACTTCCAGCTTAGCTGTGCAGAGGAAGAACAACAAGAAGAAGAAATATCTCGAAATATGTCCGTCAGGCCCCTTCCCTTGAGATATATCTGCAAATATCTCGGAAACGAAGCAAGCTATGGCAAAATGTTAAGAGACCTTTTTTGTAGAGAATTATGTTTCCTACAATTTATGTTCTATGATATTTTTTGATCAGAAGCGTAGTTTTCGAGATATATCGAGATATTTAAAAGTTGCGAAGCCGCACCAACATAATAGAGATACAGAAACACCGTGGCCCCTTTCTTTGGGATAACTCTGCACTATTGCGAGCTGGAAATGCCACTTCCAGTTTAGCTGTGCAGAAGAAGAACAACAAGAAGAAGAAATATCTCGAAATATGTCCGTCAGGACCCTTCCCTTGAGATAAATCTGCAAATATCTCGGAAACGAAGAGAGCTATGGCAAAATGTTAAGAGACCTTTTTTGTAGAGAATTAAGTTTCCTACTTTTTATGTTCTATGATATTTTTTGATCAGATGCGTAGTTCTCGAGATATATCCAGATATTTAAAAGTTCCGAAGCGGCACCAACATAATAGAGATACAGGAACACCGTGGCCCCTTTCTTTGAGGTAACTCTGCACTATTGCGAGCTGCAAATGCCACTTCCAGCTTAGCTGTGCAGAAGAAGAACAACAAGAATAAGAAATATTTCGAAATATGTCCGTCAGGCCCCTTCCCTTGAGATAAATCTGCAAATATCTCGGAAACGAAGCGAGCTACGGCAAAATGTTAAGAGACCTTTTTTGTAGAAAATTAGGTTTCCTACTTTTTATGTTCTATGATATTTTTTGATCAGATGCGTAGTTCTCGAGATATATCAAGATATTTAAAAGTTCCGAAGCCGCACCAACATAATAGAGATACAGAAACACCGTGGCCCCTTTCTTTGAGATAACTCTGCACTATTGCGAGCTGCAAATGCCACTTCCAGCTTAGCCGTGCAGAAGAAGAACAACAAGAAGAAGAAGTATCTGGAAATATGTCCGTCAGGCCCCTTCCCTTGAGATAAATCTGCAAATATCTCGGAAACCAAGCGAGCTATGGCAAAATGTTAAGAGACCTTATTTGTAGAGAATTAAGTTTCCTACTTTTTATGTTCTACGATATTTTTTGATCAGATGCGTAGTTCTCGAGATATATCAAGATATTTAAAAGTTCCGAAGCCGCACCAACATAATAGAGATACAGAAACACCGTGGCCCCTTTCTTTGAGATAACTCTGCACTACTGCGAGCTGCAAATGCCACTTCCAGCTTAGCTGTGCAGAAGAAGAACAACAAGAAGAAGAAATATCTCGAAATATGTCCGTCAGGCCCCTTCCCTTGAGATAAATCTGCAACTATCTCGGAAACGAAGCGAGCTATGGCAAAATGTTAAGAGACCTTTTTTGTAGAGAATTATGTTTCCTACAAGCTATGTTCTATGGTATTTTTTGATCAGAAGCGTAGTTTTCGAGATATATCGAGATATTTAAAAGTTCCGAAGCCGCACCAACATAATAGAGATACAGAAACACGTGGCCCCTTTCTTTGAGATAACTCTGCACTATTGCGAGCTGCAAATGCCACTTCCAGCTTAGCTGTGCAGAAGAAGAACAACAAGAAGAAGAAATATCTCGAAATATGTCCGTCAGGCCCCTTCCCTTGAGATAAATCAGCAAATATCTCGGAAACAATGCGAGCTATGGCAAAATAGTAAGAGATCTTTTTTGTAGGAAATTAAGTTTCCTACTATTTATGTTCTATGATATTTTTTGATCAGATGCGTAGTTCTCGAGATATATCAAGATATTTAAAAGTTCCGAACCCGCACCAACATAATAGAGATACAGAAACACCGTGGCCCCTTTCTTTGAGATAACTCTGCACTATTGCGAGCTGTAAATGCCACTTCCAGCTTAGCTGTGCAGAAGAAGAACAACAAGAAGAAGAAATATCTCGAAATATGTCCGTCAGGCCCCTTCCCTTGAGATAAATCTGCAAATATCTCGGAAACGAAGCGAGCTATGGCAAAATGTTTAGAGACCTTTCTTGTAGAGAATTAAGTTTCCTACTTTTTATGTAGTATGATATTTTTTGATCAGATGCGTAGTTCTCGAGATATATCAAGATATTTAAAAGTTCCGAAGCCGCACCAACATAATAGAGATACAGAAACACCGTGGCCCCTTTCTTTGGGATAACTCTGCACTATTGCGAGCTGCAAATGCCACTTCCAGCTTAGCTGTGCAGAAGAAGAACAACAAGAAGAAGAAATATCTCGAGATATGTCCGTCAGGCCACTTCCCTTGAGATAAATCTGCAAATATCTCGGAAACGAAGCGAGCTATGGCAAAATGTTAAGAGACCTTTTTTGTAGAGAATTAAGTTTCCTACTTTTTATGTTCGATGATATTTTTTGATCAGATGCGTAGTTCTCGAGATATATCAAGATATTTAAAAGTTCCGAAGCTGCACCAACATAATAGAGGTACAGAAACACCGTGGCCTCTTTCTTTGAGATAACTCTGCACTATTGCGAGCTGCAAATGCCGCTTCGAGCTTAGCTGTGCAGAAGAAGAACAACAAGAAGAAGAAATATCTCGAAATATGTCCGTCAGACCCCTTCCCTTGAGATGAATCTGCAAATATCTCGGAAACGAAGCGAGCTATGGCAAAATGTTAAGAGACCTTTTTTGTAGAGAATAATGTTTCCTACAATTTACGTTCTATGATATTTTTTGATCAGAAGCGTAGTTTTCGAGATATATCGAGATATTTAAAAGTTCCGAAGCCGCACCAACATAATAGAGATACAGAAACACCGTGGCCCCTTTCTTTGAGATAACTCTGCACTATTGCGAGCTGCAAATGCCACTTCCAGCTTAGCTGTGCAGAGGAAGAACAACAAGAAGAAGAAATATCTCGAAATATGTCCGTCAGGCCAGTTCCTTTGAGCTGAATCTGCAAATATCTCGGAAACGAAGCGAGCTATGGCAAAATGTTAAGAGACGTTTTTTGTAGAGAATTATGTTTCCTACAATTTATGTTCTATGATATTTTTTGATCAGAAGCGTAGTTTTCGAGATATATCGAGATATTTAAAAGTTCCGAAGACGCACCAACATAATAGAGATACAGAAACACCGTGGCCCCTTTCTTTGAGATAACTGTGCACTAGTGCGAGCCGCAAATGCCACTTCCAGCTTAGCTGTGCAGAAGAAGAACAACAAGAAGAAGAAATATCTCGAAATATGTCCGTCAGGCCCCTTCCCTTGAGATATATCTGCAAATATCTCGGAAACGAAGCGAGCTATGGCGAAATGTTAAGAGACCTTTTTTGTAGAGAATTAAGTTTCCTACTTTTTATGTTCTATGATATTTTTTGATCAGATGCGTAGTTCTCGAGATATATCAAGATATTTAAAAGTTCCGAAGCCGCACCAACATAATAGAGATACAGAAACACCGTGGCCCCTTTCTTTGGGATAACTCTGCACTATTGCGAGCTGCAAATGCCACTTCCAGCTTAGCTGTGCAGAACAAGAACAACAAGAAGAAGAAATATCTGGAAATATGTCCGTCAGGCCCCTTCCCTTGAGATAAATCTGCAAATATCTCGGAAACGAAGCGAGCTATGGCAAAATGTTTAGAGACCTTTCTTGTAGAGAATAATGTTTCCTACAATTTACGTTCTATGATATTTTTTGATCAGAAGCGTAGTTTTCGAGATATATCGAGATATTTAAAAGTTCCGAAGCCGCACCAACATAATAGAGATACAGAAACACCGTGGCCCCTTTCTTTGAGATAACTCTGCACTAGTGCGAGCCGCAAATGCCACTTCCAGCTTAGCTGTGCAGAAGAAGAACAACAAGAAGAAGAAATATCTCGAAATACGTCCGTCAGGCCCCTTCCCTTGAGATAAATCTGCAAATATCTCGGAAACGAAGCGAGCTATGGCAAAATGTTAAGAGACCTTTTTTGTAGAGAATTAAGTTTCCTACTTTTTATGTTCTATGATATTTTTTGATCAGATGCGTAGTTCTCGAGATATATCAAGATATTTAAAAGTTCCGAAGCCGCACCAACATAATAGAGATACAGAAACACCGTGGCCCCTTTCTTTGAGATAACTCTGCACTATTGCGAGCTGCAAATGCCACTTCCAGCTTAGCTGTGCAGAGGAAGAACAACAAGAAGAAGAAATATCTCGAAATATGTCCGTCAGACCCCTTCCCTTGAGATGAATCTGCAAATATCTCGGAAACGAAGCGAGCTATGGCAAAATGTTAAGAGACCTTTTTTGTAGAGAATAATGTTTCCTACAATTTCCGTTCTATGATATTTTTTGATCAGATGCGTAGTTCTCGAGATATATCAAGATATTTAAAAGTTCCGAAGCTGCACCAACATAATAGAGGTACAGAAACACCGTGGCCTCTTTCTTTGAGATAACTCTGCACTATTGCGAGCTGCAAATGCCGCTTCGAGCTTAGCTGTGCAGAAGAAGAACAACAAGAAGAAGAAATATCTCGAAATATGTCCGTCAGGCCCCTTCCCTTGAGATAAATCTGCAAATATCTCGGAAACGAAGCGAGCTATGGCAAAATGTTTAGAGACCTTTCTTGTAGAGAATTAAGTTTCCTACTTTTTATGTAGTATGATATTTTTTGATCAGATGCGTAGTTCTCGAGATATATCGAGATATTTAAAAGTTCCGAAGCCGCACCAACATAATAGAGATACAGAAACACCGTGGCCCCTTTCTTTGAGATAACTCTGCACTATTGCGAGCTGCAAATGCCACTTCCAGCTTAGCTGTGCAGAGGAAGAACAACAAGAAGAAGAAATATCTCGAAATATGTCCGTTAGGCCCCTTCCCTTGAGATAAATCTGCAAATATCTCGGAAACGAAGCGAGCTATGGCAAAATGTTAAGAGACCTTTTTTGTAGAGAATTAAGTTTCCTACTTTTTATGTTCTATGATATTTTTTGATCAGATGCGTAGTTCTCGAGATATATCAAGATATTTAAAAGTTCCGAAGCCGCACCAACATAATACAAATACAGAAACACCGTGGCCCCTTTCTTTGAGATAACTCTGCACTATTGCGAGCTGCAAATGCCACTTCCAGCTCAGCTGTGCAGAAGAAGAACAACAAGAAGAAGAAATATCTCGAAATACGTCCGTCAGGCCCCTTCCCTTGAGATAAATCTGCAAATATCTCGGAAACGAAGCGAGCTATGGCAAAATGTTAAGAGACCTTTTTTGTAGAGAATTAAGTTTCCTACTTTTTATGTTCTATGATATTTTTTGATCAGATGCGTAGTTCTCGAGATATATCAAGATATTTAAAAGTTCCGAAACCGCACCAACATAATAGAGATACAGAAACACCGTGGCCCCTTTCTTTGAGATAACTCTGCACTATTGCGAGCTGCAAATGCCACTTCCAGCTTAGCTGTGCAGAGGAAGAACAACAAGAAGAAGAAATATCTCGAAATATGTCCGTCAGGCCAGTTCCTTTGAGCTGAATCTGCAAATATCTCGGAAACGAAGCGAGCTATGGCAAAATGTTAAGAGACGTTTTTTGTAGAGAATTATGTTTCCTACAATTTATGTTCTATGATATTTTTTGATCAGAAGCGTAGTTTTCGAGATATATCGAGATATTTAAAAGTTCCGAAGCCGCACCAACATAATAGAGATACAGAAACACCGTGGCCCCTTTCTTTGAGATAACTCTGCACTATTGCGAGCTGCAAATGCCACTTCCAGCTTAGCTGTGCAGAGGAAGAACAACAAGAAGAAGAAATATCTCGAAATATGTCCGTCAGGCCCCTTCCCTTGAGATAAATCTGCAAATATCTCGGAAACGAAGCGAGCTATGGCAAAATGTTAAGAGACCTTTTTTGTAGAGAATTAAGTTTCCTACTTTTTACGTTCTATGATATTTTTTGATCAGATGCGTAGTTCTCGAGATATATCAAGATATTTAAAAGTTCCGAAGCCGCACCAACATAATAGAGATACAGAAACACCGTGGCCCCTTTCTTTGAGATAACTGTGCACTAGTGCGAGCCGCAAATGCCACTTCCAGCTTAGCTGTGCAGAAGAAGAACAACAAGAAGAAGAAATATCTCGAAATATGTCCGTCAGGCCCCTTCCCTTGAGATATATCTGCAAATATCTCGGAAACGAAGCGAGCTATGGCAAAATGTTAAGAGACCGTTTTTGTAGAGAATTAAGTTTCCTACTTTTTATCTTCTATGATATTTTTTGATCAGACGCGTAGTTCTCGAGATATATCAAGATATTTAAAAGTTCCGAAGCCGCACCAACATAATAGAGATACAGAAACACCGTGGCCCCTTTCTTTGAGATAACTCTGCACTATTGCGAGCTGCAAATGCCACTTCCAGCTTAGCTGTGCAGAAGAAGAACAACAAGAAGAAGAAATATCTCAAAATATGTCCGTCAGGCCCCTTCCCTTGAGATAAATCTGCAAATATCTCGGAAACGAAGCGAGCTATGGCAAAATGTTTAGAGACCTTTCTTGTAGAGAATTAAGTTTCCTACTTTTTATGTAGTATGATATTTTTTGATCAGATGCGTAGTTCTCGAGATATATCAAGATATTTAAAAGTTCCGAAGCCGCACCAACATAATAGAGATACAGAAACACCGTGGCCCCTTTCTTTGAGATAACTCTGCACTATTGCGCGCTGCAAATGCCACTTCCAGCTTAGCTGTGCAGAAGAAGAACAACAAGAAGAAGAAATATCTCGAAATATGTCCGTCAGGCCCCTTCCCTTGAGATAAATCTGCAAATATCTCGGAAACGAAGCGAGCTATAGCAAAATGTTAAGAGACCTTTTTTGTAGAGAATTAAGTTTCCTACTTTTTATGTTCTATGATATTTTTCGATCAGAGGCGTAGTTCTCGAGATATATCAAGATATTTAAAAGTTCCGAAGCCGCACCAACATAATAGAGATACAGAAACACCGTGGCCCCTTTCTTTGAGATAACTCTGCACGATTGCGAGCTGGAAATGCCACTTCCAGTTTAGCTGTGCAGAGGAAGAACAACAAGAAGAAGAAATATCTCGAAATATGTCCGTCAGGCCAGTTCCTTTGAGCTGAATCTGCAAATATCTCGGAAACGAAGCGAGCTATGGCAAAATGTTAAGAGACGTTTTTTGTAGAGAATTATGTTTCCTACAATTTATGTTCTATGATATTTTTTGATCAGAAGCGTAGTTTTCGAGATATATCGAGATATTTAAAAGTTCCGAAGCCGCACCAACATAATAGAGATACAGAAACACCGTGGCCCCTTTCTTTGAGATAACTCTGCACTATTGCGAGCTGCAAATGCCACTTCCAGCTTAGCTGTGCAGAGGAAGAACAACAAGAAGAAGAAATATCTCGAAATATGTCCGTCAGGCCCCTTCCCTTGAGATAAATCTGCAAATATCTCGGAAACGAAGCGAGCTATGGCAAAATGTTAAGAGACCTTTTTTGTAGAGGATTAAGTTTCCTACTTTTTACGTTCTATGATATTTTTTGATCAGATGCGTAGTTCTCGAGATATATCAAGATATTTAAAAGTTCCGAAGCCGCACCAACATAATAGAGATACAGAAACACCGTGGCCCCTTTCTTTGAGATAACTGTGCACTAGTGCGAGCCGCAAATGCCACTTCCAGCTTAGCTGTGCAGAAGAAGAACAACAAGAAGAAGAAATATCTCGAAATATGTCCGTCAGGCCCCTTCCCTTGAGATATATCTGCAAATATCTCGGAAACGAAGCGAGCTATGGCAAAATGTTAAGAGACCGTTTTTGTAGAGAATTAAGTTTCCTACTTTTTATCTTCTATGATATTTTTTGATCAGACGCGTAGTTCTCGAGATATATCAAGATATTTAAAAGTTCCGAAGCCGCACCAACATAATAGAGATACAGAAACACCGTGGCCCCTTTCTTTGAGATAACTCTGCACTATTGCGAGCTGCAAATGCCACTTCCAGCTTAGCTGTGCAGAAGAAGAACAACAAGAAGAAGAAATATCTCAAAATATGTCCGTCAGGCCCCTTCCCTTGAGATAAATCTGCAAATATCTCGGAAACGAAGCGAGCTATGGCAAAATGTTTCGAGACCTTTCTTGTAGAGAATTAAGTTTCCTACTTTTTATGTAGTATGATATTTTTTGATCAGATGCGTAGTTCTCGAGATATATCAAGATATTTAAAAGTTCCGAAGCCGCACCAACATAATAGAGATACAGAAACACCGTGGCCCCTTTCTTTGAGATAACTCTGCACTATTGCGCGCTGCAAATGCCACTTCCAGCTTAGCTGTGCAGAAGAAGAACAACAAGAAGAAGAAATATCTCGAAATATGTCCGTCAGGCCCCTTCCCTTGAGATAAATCTGCAAATATCTCGGAAACGAAGCGAGCTATAGCAAAATGTTAAGAGACCTTTTTTGTAGAGAATTAAGTTTCCTACTTTTTATGTTCTATGATATTTTTCGATCAGAGGCGTAGTTCTCGAGATATATCAAGATATTTAAAAGTTCCGAAGCCGCACCAACATAATAGAGATACAGAAACACCGTGGCCCCTTTCTTTGAGATAACTCTGCACGATTGCGAGCTGGAAATGCCACTTCCAGTTTAGCTGTGCAGAAGAAGAACAACAAGAAGAAGAAATATCTCGAAATATGTCCATCAGGACCCTTCCCTTGAGATAAATCTGCAAATATCTCGGAAACGAAGCGAGCTATGGCAAAATGTTAAGAGACCTTTTTTGTAGAGAATTATGTTTCCTACAATTTATGTTCTATGATATTTTTTGATCAGAAGCGTAGTTTTCGAGATATATCGAGATATTTAAAAGTTCCGAAGACGCACCAACATAATAGAGATACAGAAACACCGTGGCCCCTTTCTTTGAGATAACTCTGCAGGATTGCGAGCTGGAAATGCCACTTCCAGTTTAGCTGTGCAGAAGAAGAACAACAAGAAGAAGAAATATCTCGAAATATGTCCGTTAGGCCCCTTCCCTTGAGATAAATCTGCAAATATCTCGGAAACGAAGCGAGCTATGGCAAAATGTTTAGAGACCTTTCTTGTAGAGAATTAAGTTTCCTACTTTTTATGTAGTATGATATTTTTTGATCAGATGCGTAGTTCTCGAGATATATCAAGATATTTAAAAGTTCCGAAGCCGCACCAACATAATAGAGATACAGAAACACCGTGGCCCCTTTCTTTGAGATAACTGTGCACTAGTGCGAGCCGCAAATGCCACTTCCAGCTTAGCTGTGCAGAAGAAGAACAACAAGAAGAAGAAATATCTCGAAATATGTCCGTCAGGCCCCTTCCCTTGAGATATATCTGCAAATATCTCGGAAACGAAGCGAGCTATGGCAAAATGTTAAGAGACCGTTTTTGTAGAGAATTGAGTTTCCTACTTTTCGTGTTCTATGATATTTTTTGATCAGATGCGTAGTTCTCGAGATATATCAAGATATTTAAAAGTTCCGAAGCCGCACCAACATAATAGAGATACAGAAACACCGTGGCCCCTTTCTTTGAGATAAGTCTGCACTAGTGCGAGCCGCAAATGCCACTTCCAGCTTAGCTGTGCAGAAGAAGAACAACAAGAAGAAGAAATATCTCGAAATATGTCCGTCAGGCCCCTTCCCTTGAGATAAATCTGCAAATATCTCGGAAACGAAGCGAGCTATGGCAAAATGTTAAGAGACCTTTTTTGTAGAGAATTAAGTTTCCTACTTTTTATGTTCTATGATATTTTTTGATCAGATGCGTAGTTCTCGAGATATATCAAGATATTTAAAAGTTCCGAAGCCGCACCAACATAATAGAGATACAGAAACACCGTGGCCCCTTTCTTTGAGATAACTCTGCACTATTGCGAGCTGCAAATGCCACTTCCAGCTTAGCTGTGCAGAGGAAGAACAACAAGAAGAAGAAATATCTCGAAATATGTCCGTCAGGCCAGTTCCTTTGAGCTGAATCTGCAAATATCTCGGAAACGAAGCGAGCTATGGCAAAATGTTAAGAGACGTTTTTTGTAGATAATTATGTTTCCTACAATTTATGTTCTATGATATTTTTTGATCAGAAGCGTAGTTCTCGAGATATATCGAGATATTTAAAAGTTCCGAAGCCGCACCAACATAATAGGGATACAGACACACCGTGGCCCCTTTCTTTGAGATAACTCTGCACTATTGCGAGCTGCAAATGCCACTTCCAGCTTAGCTGTGCAGAGGAAGAACAACAAGAAGAAGAAATATCTCGAAATATGTCCGTCAGGCCAGTTCCTTTGAGCTGAATCTGCAAATATCTCGGAAACGAAGCGAGCTATGGCAAAATGTTAAGAGACGTTTTTTGTAGAGAATTATGTTTCCTACAATTTATGTTCTATGATATTTTTTGATCAGAGGCGTAGTTTTCGAGATATATCGAGATATTTAAAAGTTCCGAAGACGCACCAACATAATAGAGATACAGAAACACCGTGGCCCCTTTCTTTGAGATAACTGTGCACTACTGCGAGCCGCAAATGCCACTTCCAGCTTAGCTGTGCAGAAGAAGAACAACAAGAAGAAGAAATATCTCGAAATATGTCCGTCAGGCCCCTTCCCTTGAGATATATCTGCAAATATCTCGGAAAGGAAGCGAGCTATGGCAAAATGTTAAGAGACCTCTTTTGTAGAGAATTAAGTTTCCTACTTTTCATGTTCTATGATATTTTTTGATCAGATGCGTAGTTCTCGAGATATATCAAGATATTTAAAAGTTCCGAAGCCGCACCAACATAATAGAGATACAGAAACACCGTGGCCCCTTTCTTTGAGATAAGTCTGCACTAGTGCGAGCCGCAAATGCCACTTCCAGCTTAGCTGTGCAGAAGAAGAACAACAAGAAGAAGAAATATCTCGAAATATGTCCGTCAGGCCCCTTCCCTTGAGATAAATCTGCAAATATCTCGGAAACGAAGCGAGCTATGGCAAAACGTTAAGAGACCTTTTTTGTAGAGAATTAAGTTTCCTACTTTTTATGTTCTATGATATTTTTTGATCAGATGCGTAGTTCTCGAGATATATCAAGATATTTAAAAGTTCCGAAGCCGCATCAACATAATAGAGATACAGAAACACCGTGGCCCCTTTCTTTGAGATAACTCTGCACTATTGCGAGCTGCAAATGCCACTTCCAGCTTAGCTGTGCAGAGGAAGAACAACAAGAAGAAGAAATATCTCGAAATATGTCCGTCAGGCCAGTTCCTTTGAGCTGAATCTGCAAATATCTCGGAAACGAAGCGAGCTATGGCAAAATGTTAAGAGACGTTTTTTGTAGAGAATTATGTTTCCTACAATTTATGGTCTATGATATTTTTTGATCAGAAGCGTAGTTCTCGAGATATATCGAGATATTTAAAAGTTCCGAAGCCGCACCAACATAATAGGGATACAGACACACCGTGGCCCCTTTCTTTGAGATAACTCTGCACCATTGCGAGCTGCAAATGCCACTTCCAGCTTAGCTGTGCAGAGGAAGAACAACAAGAAGAAGAAGTATCTCGAAATATGTCCGTCAGGCCAGTTCCTTTGAGCTGAATCTGCAAATATCTCGGAAACGAAGCGAGCTATGGCAAAATCTTAAGAGACGTTTTTTGTAGAGAATTATGTTTCCTACAATTTATGTTCTATGATATTTTTTGATCAGAAGCGTAGTTTTCGAGATATATCGAGATATTTAAAAGTTCCGAAGACGCACCAACATAATAGAGATGCAGAAACACCGTGGCCCCTTTCTTTGAGATAACTGTGCACTAGTGCGAGCCGCAAATGCCACTTCCAGCTTAGCTGTGCAGAAGAAGAACAACAAGAAGAAGAAATATCTCGAAATATGTCCGTCAGGCCCCTTCCCTTGAGATATATCTGCAAATATCTCGGAAAGGAAGCGAGCTATGGCAAAATGTTAAGAGACCTCTTTTGTAGAGAATTAAGTTTCCTACTTTTCATGTTCTATGATATTTTTTGATCAGATGCGTAGTTCTCGAGATATATCAAGATATTTAAAAGTTCCGAAGCCGCACCAACATAATAGAGATACAGAAACACCGTGGCCCCTTTCTTTGAGATAAGTCTGCACTAGTGCGAGCCGCAAATGCCACTTCCAGCTTAGCTGTGCAGAAGAAGAACAACAAGAAGAAGAAATATCTCGAAATATGTCCGTCAGGCCCCTTCCCTTGAGATAAATCTGCAAATATCTCGGAAACGAAGCGAGCTATGGCAAAATGTTAAGAGACCTTTTTTGTAGAGAATTAAGTTTCCTACTTTTTATCTTCTATGATATTTTTTGATCAGATGCGTAGTTCTCGAGATATATCAAGATATTTAAAAGTTCCGAAGCCGCACCAACATAATAGAGATACAGAAACACCGTGGCCCCTTTCTTTGAGATAACTCTGCACTATTGCGAGCTGCAAATGCCACTTCCAGCTTAGCTGTGCAGAGGAAGAACAACAAGAAGAAGAAATATCTCGAAATATGTCCGTCAGGCCCCTTCCCTTGAGATAAATCTGCAAATATCTCGGAAACGAAGCGAGCTATGGCAAAATGTTAAGAGACCTTTTTTGTAGAGAATTGTGTTTCCTACAATTTATGTTCTATGATATTTTTTGATCAGAAGCGTAGTTTTCGAGATATATCGAGATATTTAAAAGTTCCGAAGCCGCACCAACATAATAGAGATACAGAAACACCGTGGCCCCTTTCTTTGAGATAACTCTGCACTATTGCGAGCTGGAAATGCCACTTCCAGTTTAGCTGTGCAGAAGAAGAACAACAAGAAGAAGAAATGTCTCGAAATATATCCGTTAGTCCCCTTCCCTTGAGATAAATCTGCAAATATCTCGGAAACGAAGCGAGCTATGGCAAAATGTTAAGAGACCTTTTTTGTAGAGAATTAAGTTTCCTACTTTTTATGTTCTATGATATTTTTTGATCAGATGCGTAGTTCTCGAGATATATCAAGATATTTAAAAGTTCCGAAGCCGCACCAACATAATAGAGATACAGAAACACCGTGGCCCCTTTCTTTGAGATAACTCTGCACTATTGCGCGCTGCAAATGCCACTTCCAGCTTAGCTGTGCAGAAGACGAACAACGAGAAGAAGAAATATCTCGAAATATGTCCGTCAGGCCCCTTCCCTTCAGATATATCTGCAAATATCTCGGAAAGGAAGCGAGCTATGGCAAAATGTTAAGAGACCTTTTTTGTCGAGAATTATGTTTCCTACTTTTTATGTTCTATGATATTTTTTGATCAGATGCGTAGTTCTCGAGATATATCAAGATATTTAAAAGTTCCGAAGCCGCACCAACATAATAGAGATACAGAAACACCGTGGCCCCTTTCTTTGAGATAACTCTGCACTATTGCGCGCTGCAAATGCCACTTCCAGCTTAGCTGTGCAGAAGAAGAACAACGAGAAGAAGAAATATCTCGAAATATGTCCGTCAGGCCCCTTCCCTTCAGATATATCTGCAAATATCTCGGAAAGGAAGCGAGCTATGGCATAATGTTAAGAGACCTTTTTTGTCGAGAATTATGTTTCCTACAATTTATGTTCTATGATATTTTTTGATCAGAAGCGTAGTGGTCGAGATATATCGAGATATTTAAAAGTTCCGAAGCCGCACCAACATAATAGGGATACAGAAACACCGTGGCCCCTTTCTTTGAGATAACTCTGCACTAGTGCGAGCCGCAAATGCCACTTCCAGCTTAGCTGTGCAGAAGAAGAACAACAAGAAGAAGAAATATCTCGAAATATGTCCGTCAGGCCCCTTCCCTTGAGATAAATCTGCAAATATCTCGGAAACGAAGCGAGCTATGGCAAAATGTTTAGAGACCTTTCTTGTAGAGAAATAAGTTTCCTACTTTTTATGTAGTATGATATTTTTTGATCAGATGCGTAGTTCTCGAGATATATCAAGATGTTTAAAAGTTCCGAAGCCGCACCAACATAATAGAGATACAGAAACACCGTGGCCCCTTTCTTTGAGATAACTCTGCACTATTGCGCGCTGCAAATGCCACTTCCAGCTTAGCTGTGCAGAAGAAGAACAACAAGAAGAAGAAATATCTCGAAATATGTCCGTCAGGCCCCTTCCCTTGAGATAAATCTGCAAATATCTCGGAAACGAAGCGAGCTATGGCAAAATGTTGAGAGACCTTTTTTGTAGAGAATTAAGTTTCCTACTTTTTATGTTCTATGATATTTTTCGATCAGAGGCGTAGTTCTCGAGATATATCAAGATATTTAAAAGTTCCGAAGCCGCACCAACATAATAGAGATACAGAAACACCGTGGCCCCTTTCTTTGAGATAACTCTGCACTATTGCGAGCTGCAAATGCCACTTCCAGCTTAGCTGTGCAGAGGAAGAACAACAAGAAGAAGAAATATCTCGAAATATGTCCGTCAGGCCCCTTCCCTTGAGATAAATCTGCAAATATCTCGGAAACGAAGCGAGCTATGGCAAAATGTTAAGAGACCTTTTTTGTAGAGAATTAAGTTCCCTGCTTTTTATGTTCTATGATATTTTTTGATCAGATGCGTAGTTCTCGAGATATATCAAGATATTTAACAGTTCCGAAGCCGCACCAACATAATAGAGATACAGAAACACCGTGGCCCCTTTCTTTGAGATAACTCTGCACTATTGCGAGCTGCAAATGCCACTTCCAGCTTAGCTGTGCAGAGGAAGAACAAAAAGAAGAAGAAATATCTCGAAATATGTCCGTCAGGCCAGTTCCTTTGAGCTGAATCTGCAAATATCTCGGAAACGAAGCGAGCTATGGCAAAATGTTAAGAGACGTTTTTTGTAGAGAATTATGTTTCCTACAATTTATGTTCTATGATATTTTTTGATCAGAAGCGTAGTTCTCGAGATATATCGAGATATTTAAAAGTTCCGAAGCCGCACCAACATAATAGGGATACAGAAACACCGTGGCCCCTTTCTTTGAGATAACTCTGCACTAGTGCGAGCCGCAAATGCCACTTCCAGCTTAGCTGTGCAGAGGAGGAACAACAGGAAGAAGAAATATCTCGAAATATGTCCGTCAGGCCCCTTCCCTTGAGATAAATCTGCAAATATCTCGGAAACCAAGAGAGCTATGGCAAAATGTTAAGAGACCTTTTTTGTAGAGAATTAAGTTTCCTACTTTTCATGTTCTATGATATTTTTTGATCAGATGCGTAGTTCTCGAGATATATCAAGATATTTAAAAGTTCCGAAGCCGCACCAACATAATAGAGATACAGAAACACCGTGGCCCCTCTCTTTGAGATAACTCTGCACTATTCCGAGCTGTAAATGCCACTTCCAGCTTAGCTGTGCAAAAGAAGAACAACAAGAAGAAGAAATATCTCGAAATATATCCGTTAGTCCCCTTCCCTTGAGATAAATCTGCAAATATCTCGGAAACGAAGCGAGCTATGGCAAAATGTTAAGAGACCTTTTTTGTAGAGAATTAAGTTTCCTACTTTTTATGTTCTATGATATTTTTTGATCAGATGCGTAGTTCTCGAGATATATCAAGATATTTAAAAGTTCCGAAGCCGCACCAACATAATAGAGATACAGAAACACCGTGGCCCCTTTCTTTGAGATAACTCTGCACTAGTGCGAGCCGCAAATGCCACTTCCAGCTTAGCTGTGCAGAAGAAGAACAACAAGAAGAAGAAATATCTCGAAATATGTCCGTCAGGCCCCTTCCCTTGAGATAAATCTGCAAATATCTCGGAAACGAAGCGAGCTATGGCAGAATGTTAAGAGACGTTTTTTGTAGAGAATTATGTTTCCTACAATTTATGTTCTATGATATTTTTTGATCAGAATCGTAGTTCTCGAGATATATCGAGATATTTAAAAGTTCCGAAGCCGCACCAACATAATAGGGATACAGAAACACCGTGGCCCCTTTCTTTGAGATAACTCTGCACTAGTGCGAGCCGCAAATGCCACTTCCAGCTTAGCTGTGCAGAAGAAGAACAACAAGAAGAAGAAATATCTCGAAATATGTCCGTCAGGCCCCTTCCCTTGAGATAAATCTGCAAATATCTCGGAAACGAAGCGAGCTATGGCAAAATGTTAAGAGACCTTTTTTGTAGAGAATTAAGTTTCCTACTTTTTATGTTCTATGATATTTTTTGATCAGATGCGTAGTTCTCGAGATATATCGAGATATTTAAAAGTTCCGAAGCCGCACCAACATAATAGGGATACAGAAACACCGTGGCCCCTTTCTTTGAGATAACTCTGCACTAGTGCGAGCCGCAAATGCCACTTCCAGCTTAGCTGTGCAGAAGAAGAACAACAAGAAGAAGAAATATCTCGAAATATGTCCGTCAGGCCCCTTCCCTTGAGATAAATCTGCAAATATCTCGGAAACGAAGCGAGCTATGGCAAAATGTTAAGAGACCTTTTTTGTAGAGAATTAAGTTTCCTACTTTTTATGTTCTATGATATTTTTTGATCAGATGCGTAGTTCTCGAGATATATCGAGATATTTAAAAGTTCCGAAGCCGCACCAACATAATAGAGATACAGAAACACCGTGGCCCCTCTCTTTGAGATAACTCTGCACTATTCCGAGCTGTAAATGCCACTTCCAGCTTAGCTGTGCAGAAGAAGAACAACAAGAAGAAGATATATCTCGAAATATGTCCGTCAGGCCCCTTCCCTTGAGATAAATCTGCAAATATCTCGGAAACGAAGCGAGCTATGGCAGAATGTTAAGAGACGTTTTTTGTAGAGAATTATGTTTCCTACAATTTATGTTCTATGATATTTTTTGATCAGAAGCGTAGTTCTCGAGATATATCGAGATATTTAAAAGTTCCGAAGCCGCACCAACATAATAGGGATACAGAAACACCGTGGCCCCTTTCTTTGAGATAACTCTGCACTAGTGCGAGCCGCAAATGCCACTTCCAGCTTAGCTGTGCAGAAGAAGAACAACAAGAAGAAGAAATATCTCGAAATATGTCCGTCAGGCCCCTTCCCTTGAGATGAATCTGCAAATATCTCGGAAACGAAGCGAGCTATGGCAAAATGTTAAGAGACGTTTTTTGTAGAGAATTAAGTTTCCTACTTTTTATGTTCTATGATATTTTTTGATCAGATGCGTAGTTCTCGAGATATATCAAGATATTTAAAAGTTCCGAAGCCGCACCAACATAATAGAGATACAGAAACACCGTGGCCCCTTTCTTTGAGATAACTCTGCACTATTGCGAGCTGCAAATGCCACTTCCAGCTTAGCTGTGCAGAAGAAGAACAACAAGAAGAAGAAATATCTCGAAATATGTCCGTCAGGCCCCTTCCCTTGAGATATATCTGCAAATATCTCGGAAACGAAGCGAGCTATGGCAAAATGTTAAGAGACCTTTTTTGTCGAGAATTATGTTTCCTACAATTTATGTTCTATGATATTTTTTGATCAGAAGCGTAGTGGTCGAGATATATCGAGATATTTAAAAGTTCCGAAGCCGCACCAACATAATAGAGATACAGAAACACCGTGGCCCCTTTCTTTGAGATAACTCTGCACTATTGCGAGCTGGAAATGCCACTTCCAGTTTAGCTGTGCAGAAGAAGAACAACAAGAAGAAGAAATATCTCGAAATATGTCCGTTAGGCCCCTTCCCTTGAGATAAATCTGCAAATATCTCGGAAACGAAGCGAGCTATGGCAAAATGTTAAGAGACCTTTTTTGTAGAGAATTAAGTTTCCTACTTTTTATGTTCTATGATATTTTTTGATCAGATGCGTAGTTCTCGAGATATATCAAGATATTTAAAAGTTCCGAAGCCGCACCAACATAATAGAGATACAGAAACACCGTGGCCCCTTTCTTTGAGATAACTCTGCACTATTGCGCGCTGCAAATGCCACTTCCAGCTTAGCTGTGCAGAAGAAGAACAACAAGAAGAAGAAATATCTCGAAATATGTCCGTCAGGCCCCTTCCCTTGAGATAAATCTGCAAATATCTCGGAAACGAAGCGAGCTATGGCAAAATGTTAAGAGACCTTTTTTGTAGAGAATTAAGTTTCCTACTTTTTATGTTGTATGATATTTTTTGATCAGATGCGTAGTTCTCGAGATATATCAAGATATTTAAAAGTTCCGAAGCCGCACCAACATAATAGAGATACAGAAACACCGTGGCCCCTTTCTTTGAGATAACTCTGCACTATTGCGAGCTGCAAATGCCACTTCCAGCTTAGCTGTGCAGAGGAAGAACAACAAGAAGAAGAAATATCTCGAAATATGTCCGTCAGGCCCATTCCCTTGAGATATATCTGCAAATATCTCGGAAACGAAGCGAGCTATTGCAAAATGTTAAGAGACGTTTTTTGTAGAGAATTATGTTTCCTACAATTTATGTTCTATGATATTTTTTGATCAGAAGCGTAGTTCTCGAGATATATCGAGATATTTAAAAGTTCCGAAGCCGCACCAACATAATAGGGATACAGAAACACCGTGACCCCTTTCTTTGAGATAACTCTGCACTAGTGCGAGCCGCAAATGCCACTTCCAGCTTAGCTGTGCAGAAGAAGAACAACAAGAAGAAGAAATATCTCGAAATATGTCCGTCAGGCCCCTTCCCTTGAGATAAATCTGCAAATATCTCGGAAACCAAGCGAGCTATGGCAAAATGTTAAGAGACGTTTTTTGTAGAGAATTAAGTTTCCTACTTTTTATGTTCTATGATATTTTTTGATCAGATGCGTAGTTCTCGAGATATATCAAGATATTTAAAAGTTCCGAAGCCGCACCAACATAATAGAGATACAGAAACACCGTGGCCCCTTTCTTTGAGATAACTCTGCACTATTGCGAGCTGCAAATGCCACTTCCAGCTTAGCTGTGCAGAAGAAGAACAACAAGAAGAAGAAATATCTCGAAATATGTCCGTCAGGCCCCTTCCCTTGAGATATATCTGCAAATATCTCGGAAACGAAGCGAGCTATGGCAAAATGTTAAGAGACCTTTTTTGTAGAGAATTGTGTTTCCTACAATTTATGTTCTATGATATTTTTTGATCAGAAGCGTAGTTTTCGAGATATATCGAGATATTTAAAAGTTCCGAAGCCGCACCAACATAATAGAGATACAGAAACACCGTGGCCCCTTTCTTTGAGATAACTCTGCACTATTGCGAGCTGGAAATGCCACTTCCAGTTTAGCTGTGCAGAAGAAGAACAACAAGAAGAAGAAATGTCTCGAAATATATCCGTTAGTCCCCTTCCCTTGAGATAAATCTGCAAATATCTCGGAAACGAAGCGAGCTATGGCAAAATGTTAAGAGACCTTTTTTGTAGAGAATTAAGTTTCCTACTTTTTATGTTCTATGATATTTCTTGATCAGATGCGTAGTTCTCGAGATATATCAAGATATTTAAAAGTTCCGAAGCCGCACCAACATAATAGAGATACAGAAACACCGTGGCCCCTTTCTTTGAGATAACTCTGCACTATTGCGCGCTGCAAATGCCACTTCCAGCTTAGCTGTGCAGAAGAAGAACAACGAGAAGAAGAAATATCTCGAAATATGTCCGTCAGGCCCCTTCCCTTCAGATATATCTGCAAATATCTCGGAAAGGAAGCGAGCTATGGCAAAATGTTAAGAGACCTTTTTTGTCGAGAATTATGTTTCCTACTTTTTATGTTCTATGATATTTTTTGATCAGATGCGTAGTTCTCGAGATATATCAAGATATTTAAAAGTTCCGAAGCCGCACCAACATAATAGAGATACAGAAACACCGTGGCCCCTTTCTTTGAGATAACTCTGCACTATTGCGCGCTGCAAATGCCACTTCCAGCTTAGCTGTGCAGAAGAAGAACAACAAGAAGAAGAAATATCTCGAAATATGTCCGTCAGGCCCCTTCCCTTGAGATAAATCTGCAAATATCTCGGAAACGAAGCGAGCTATGGCAAAATGTTAAGAGACCTTTTTTGTAGAGAATTAAGTTTCCTACTTTTTATGTTGTATGATATTTTTTGATCAGATGCGTAGTTCTCGAGATATATCAAGATATTTAAAAGTTCCGAAGCCGCACCAACATAATAGAGATACAGAAACACCGTGGCCCCTTTCTTTGAGATAACTCTGCACTATTGCGAGCTGCAAATGCCACTTCCAGCTTAGCTGTGCAGAGGAAGAACAACAAGAAGAAGAAATATCTCGAAATATGTCCGTCAGGCCCATTCCCTTGAGATATATCTGCAAATATCTCGGAAACGAAGCGAGCTATGGCAAAATGTTAACAGACGTTTTTTGTAGAGAATTATGTTTCCTACAATTTATGTTCTATGATATTTTTTGATCAGAAGCGTAGTTCTCGAGATATATCGAGATATTTAAAAGTTCCGAAGCAGCACCAACATAATAGGGATACAGAAACACCGTGACCCCTTTCTTTGAGATAACTCTGCACTAGTGCGAGCCGCAAATGCCACTTCCAGCTTAGCTGTGCAGAAGAAGAACAACAAGAAGAAGAAATATCTCGAAATATGTCCGTCAGGCCCCTTCCCTTGAGATAAATCTGCAAATATCTCGGAAACCAAGCGAGCTATGGCAAAATGTTAAGAGACGTTTTTTGTAGAGAATTAAGTTTCCTACTTTTCATGTTCTATGATATTTTTTGATCAGATGCGTAGTTCTCGAGATATATCAAGATATTTAAAAGTTCCGAAGCCGCACCAACATAATAGAGATACAGAAACACCGTGGCCCCTCTCTTTGAGATAACTCTGCACTATTGCGAGCTGGAAATGCCACTTCCAGTTTAGCTGTGCAGAAGAAGAACAACAAGAAGAAGAAATATCTCGAAATATGTCCGTTAGGCCCCTTCCCTTGAGATAAATCTGCAAATATCTCGGAAACGAAGCGAGCTATGGCAAAATGTTAGGAGACCTTTTTTGTAGAGAATTAAGTTTCCTACTTTTTATGTTCTATGATATTTTTTGATCAGATGCGTAGTTCTCGAGATATATCAAGATATTTAAAAGTTCCGAAGCCGCACCAACATAATAGAGATACAGAAACACCGTGGCCCCTCTCTTTGAGATAACTCTGCACTATTCCGAGCTGTAAATGCCACTTCCAGCTTAGCTGTGCAGAAGAAGAACAACAAGAAGAAGAAATATCTCGAAATATGTCCGTCAGGCCCCTTCCCTTGAGATATATCTGCAAATATCTCGGAAACGAAGCGAGCTATGGCAAAATGTTAAGAGACCTTTTTTGTAGAGAATTATGTTTCCTACAATTTATGTTCTATGATATTTTTTGATCAGAAGCGTAGTTCTCGAGATATATCGAGATATTTAAAAGTTCCGAAGCCGCGCCAACATAATAGGGATACAGAAACACCGTGGCCCCTTTCTTTGAGATAACTCTGCACTAGTGCGAGCCGCAAATGCCACTTCCAGCTTAGCTGTGCAGAAGAAGAACAACAAGAAGAAGAAATATCTCGAAATATGTCCGTCAGGCCCCTTCCCTTGAGATAAATCTGCAAATATCTCGGAAACGAAGCGAGCTATGGCAGAATGTTAAGAGACGTTTTTTGTAGAGAATTATGTTTCCTACAATTTATGTTGTATGATATTTTTTGATCAGAAGCGTAGTTCTCGAGATATATCGAGATATTTAAAAGTTCCGAAGCCGCACCAACATAATAGGGATACAGAAACACCGTGGCCCCTTTCTTTGAGATAACTCTGCACTAGTGCGAGCCGCAAATGCCACTTCCAGCTTAGCTGTGCAGAAGAAGAACAACAAGAAGAAGAAATATCTCGAAATATGTCCGTCAGGCCCCTTCCCTTGAGATAAATCTGCAAATATCTCGGAAACGAAGCGAGCTATGGCAGAATGTTAAGAGACGTTTTTTGTAGAGAATTATGTTTCCTACTTTTTATGTTCTATGATATTTTTTGATCAGAAGCGTAGTTCTCGAGATATATCGAGATATTTAAAAGTTCCGAAGCCGCACCAACATAATAGGGATACAGAAACACCGTGGCCCCTTTCTTTGAGATAACTCTGCACTAGTGCGAGCCGCAAATGCCACTTCCAGCTTAGCTGTGCAGAAGAAGAACAACAAGAAGAAGAAATATCTCGAAATATGTCCGTCAGGCCCCTTCCCTTGAGATGAATCTGCAAATATCTCGGAAACGAAGCGAGCTATGGCAAAATGTTAAGAGACGTTTTTTGTAGAGAATTAAGTTTCCTACTTTTTATGTTCTATGATATTTTTTGATCAGATGCGTAGTTCTCGAGATATATCAAGATATTTAAAAGTTCCGAAGCCGCACCAACATAATAGAGATACAGAAACACCGTGGCCCCTTTCTTTGAGATAACTCTGCACTATTGCGAGCTGCAAATGCCACTTCCAGCTTAGCTGTGCAGAAGAAGAACAACAAGAAGAAGAAATATCTCGAAATATGTCCGTCAGGCCCCTTCCCTTGAGATATATCTGCAAATATCTCGGAAACGAAGCGAGCTATGGCAAAATGTTAAGAGACCTTTTTTGTCGAGAATTATGTTTCCTACAATTTATGTTCTATGATATTTTTTGATCAGAAGCGTAGTTCTCGAGATATATCGAGATATTTAAAAGTTCCGAAGCCGCACCAACATAATAGGGATACAGAAACACCGTGGCCCCTTTCTTTGAGATAACTCTGCACTAGTGCGAGCCGCAAATGCCACTTCCAGCTTAGCTGTGCAGAAGAAGAACAACAAGAAGAAGAAATATCTCGAAATATGTCCGTCAGGCCCCTTCCCTTGAGATATATCTGCAAATATCTCGGAAACGAAGCGAGCTATGGCAAAATGTTAAGAGACCGTTTTTGTAGACAATTAAGTTCCCTACTTTTTATGTTCTATGATATTTTTTGATCAGACGCGTAGTTCTCGAGATATATCAAGATATTTAAAAGTTCCGAAGCCGCACCAACATAATAGAGATACAGAAACACCGTGGCCCCTTTCTTTGAGGTAACTCTGCACTATTGCGAGCTGCAAATGCCACTTCCAGCTTAGCTGTGCAGAAGAAGAACAACAAGAAGAAGAAATATCTCGAAATATGTCCGTCAGGCCCCTTCCCTTGAGATATATCTGCAAATATCTCGGAAACGAAGCGAGCTATGGCAAAATGTTAAGAGACCTTTTTTGTCGAGAATTATGTTTCCTACAATTTATGTTCCATGATATTTTTTGATCAGAAGCGTAGTTTTCGAGATATATCGAGATATTTAAAAGTTCCGAAGCCGCACCAACATAATAGAGATACAGAAACACCGTGGCCCCTCTCTTTGAGATAACTCTGCACTATTCCGAGCTGTAAATGCCACTTCCAGCTTAGCTGTGCAGAAGAAGAACAACAAGAAGAAGAAATATCTCGAAATATGTCCGTCAGGCCCCTTCCCTTGAGATATATCTGCAAATATCTCGGAAACGAAGCGCGCTATGGCAAAATGTTAAGAGACCTTTTTTGTAGAGAATTATGTTTCCTACAATTTATGTTCTATGATATTTTTTGATCAGAAGCGTAGTTCTCGAGATATATCGAGATATTTAAAAGTTCCGAAGCCGCACCAACATAATAGGGATACAGAAACACCGTGGCCCCTTTCTTTGAGATAACTCTGCACTAGTGCGAGCCGCAAATGCCACTTCCAGCTTAGCTGTGCAGAAGAAGAACAACAAGAAGAAGAAATATCTCGAAATATGTCCGTCAGGCCCCTTCCCTTGAGATAAATCTGCAAATATCTCGGAAACGAAGCGAGCTATGGCAAAATGTTAAGAGACGTTTTTTGTAGAGAATTAAGTTTCCTACTTTTTATGTTCTATGATATTTTTTGATCAGATGCGTAGTTCTCGAGATATATCAAGATATTTAAAAGTTCCGAAGCCGCACCAACATAATAGAGATACAGAAACACCGTGGCCCCTTTCTTTGAGATAACTCTGCACTATTGCGAGCTGCAAATGCCACTTCCAGCTTAGCTGTGCAGAAGAAGAACAACAAGAAGAAGAAATATCTCGAAATATGTCCGTCAGGCCCCTTCCCTTGAGATATATCTGCAAATATCTCGGAAACGAAGCGAGCTATGGCAAAATGTTAAGAGACGTTTTTTGTAGAGAATTATGTTTCCTACAATTTATGTTCTATGATATTTTTTGATCAGAAGCGTAGTTCTCGAGATATATCGAGATATTTAAAAGTTCCGAAGCCGCACCAACATAATAGGGATACAGAAACACCGTGACCCCTTTCTTTGAGATAACTCTGCACTAGTGCGAGCCGCAAATGCCACTTCCAGCTTAGCTGTGCAGAAGAAGAACAACAAGAAGAAGAAATATCTCGAAATATGTCCGTCAGGCCCCTTCCCTTGAGATAAATCTGCAAATATCTCGGAAACGAAGCGAGCTATGGCAAAATGTTGAGAGACGTTTTTTGTAGAGAATTAAGTTTCCTACTTTTTATGTTCTATGATATTTTTTGATCAGATGCGTAGTTCTCGAGATATATCAAGATATTTAAAAGTTCCGAAGCCGCACCAACATAATAGAGATACAGAAACACCGTGGCCCCTTTCTTTGAGATAACTCTGCACTATTGCGAGCTGCAAATGCCACTTCCAGCTTAGCTGTGCAGAAGAAGAACAACAAGAAGAAGAAATATCTCGAAATATGTCCGTTAGTCCCCTTCCCTTGAGATAAATCTGCAAATATCTCGGAAACGAAGCGAGCTATGGCAAAATGTTAAGAGACCTTTTTTGTAGAGAATTAAGTTTCCTACTTTTTATGTTCTATGATATTTTTTGATCAGATGCGTAGTTCTCGAGATATATCAAGATATTTAAAAGTTCCGAAGCCGCACCAACATAGTAGAGATACAGAAACACCGTGGCCCCTTTCTTTGAGATAACTCTGCACTATTGCGCGCTGCAAATGCCACTTCCAGCTTAGCTGTGCAGAAGAAGAACAACAAGAAGAAGAAATATCTCGAAATATGTCCGTCAGGCCCCTTCCCTTGAGATATATCTGCAAATATCTCGGAAAGGAAGCGAGCTATGGCAAAATGTTAAGAGACCTTTTTTGTCGAGAATTATGTTTCCTACAATTTATGTTCTATGATATTTTTTGATCAGAGGCGTAGTGGTCGAGATATATCGAGATATTTAAAAGTTCCGAAGCCGCACCAACATAATAGAGATACAGAAACACCGTGGCCCCTTTCTTTGAGATAACTCTGCACTATTGCGAGCTGGAAATGCCACTTCCAGTTTAGCTGTGCAGAAGAAGAACAACAAGAAGAAGAAATATCTCGAAATATGTCCGTTAGGCCCCTTCCCTTGAGATAAATCTGCAAATATCTCGGAAACGAAGCGAGCTATGGCAAAATGTTGAGAGACCTTTTTTGTAGAGAATTAAGTTTCCTACTTTTTATGTTCTATGATATTTTTTGATCAGATGCGTAGTTCTCGAGATATATCAAGATATTTAAAAGTTCCGAAGCCGCACCAACATAATAGAGATACAGAAACACCGTGGCCCCTTTCTTTGAGATAACTCTGCACTATTGCGCGCTGCAAATGCCACTTCCAGCTTAGCTGTGCAGAAGAAGAACAACAAGAAGAAGAAATATCTCGAAATATGTCCGTCAGGCCCCTTCCCTTGAGATATATCTGCAAATATCTCGGAAACGAAGCGAGCTATGGCAAAATGTTAAGAGACCTTTTTTGTAGAGAATTATGTTTCCTACAATTTATGTTCCATGATATTTTTTGATCAGAAGCGTAGTTCTCGAGATATATCGAGATATTTAAAAGTTCCGAAGCCGCACCAACATAATAGGGATACAGAAACACCGTGGCCCCTTTCTTTGAGATAACTCTGCACTAGTGCGAGCCGCAAATGCCACTTCCAGCTTAGCTGTGCAGAAGAAGAACAACAAGAAGAAGAAATATCTCGAAATATGTCCGTCAGGCCCCTTCCCCTGAGATATATCTGCAACTATCTCGGAAACGAAGCGAGCTATGGCAAAATGTTAAGAGACCTTTTTTGTAGAGAATTATGTTTGCTACAATTTATGTTCTATGATATTTTTTGATCAGAAGCGTAGTTTTCGAGATATATCGAGATATTTAAAAGTTCCGAAGCCGCACCAACAGAATAGAGATACAGAAACACCGTGGCCCCTTTCTTTGAGATAACTGTGCACTAGTGCGAGCCGCAAATGCCACTTCCAGCTTAGCTGTGCAGAAGAAGAACAACAAGAAGAAGAAATATCTCGAAATATGTCCGTCAGGCCCCTTCCCTTGAGATATATCTGCAAATATCTCGGAAACGAAGCGAGCTATGGCAAAATGTTAAGAGACCGTTTTTGTAGAGAATTAAGTTTTCTACTTTTTATGTTCTATGATATTTTTTGATCAGACGCGTAGTTCTCGAGATATATCGAGATATTTAAAAGTTCCGAAGCCGCACCAACATAATAGAGATACAGAAACACCGTGGCCCCTCTCTTTGAGATAACTCTGCACTATTCCGAGCTGTAAATGCCACTTCCAGCTTAGCTGTGCAGAAGAAGAACAACAAGAAGAAGAAATATCTCGAAATATGTCCGTCAGGCCCCTTCCCTTGAGATATATCTGCAAATATCTCGGAAACGAAGCGAGCTATGGCAAAATGTTAAGAGACCTTTTTTGTAGAGAATTATGTTTCCTACAATTTATGTTCTATGATATTTTTTGATCAGAAGCGTAGTTCTCGAGATATATCGAGATATTTAAAAGTTCCGAAGCCGCACCAACATAATAGGGATACAGAAACACCGTGGCCCCTTTCTTTGAGATAACTCTGCACTAGTGCGAGCCGCAAATGCCACTTCCAGCTTAGCTGTGCAGAAGAAGAACAACAAGAAGAAGAAATATCTCGAAATATGTCCGTCAGGCCCCTTCCCTTGAGATATATCTGCAAATATCTCGGAAACGAAGCGAGCTATGGCAAAATGTTAAGAGACCTTTTTTGTAGAGAATTATGTTTCCTACAATTTATGTTCTATGATATTTTTTGATCAGAAGCGTAGTTCTCGAGATATATCGAGATATTTAAAAGTTCAGAAGCCGCACCAACATAATAGGGATACAGAAACACCGTGGCCCCTTTCTTTGAGATAACTCTGCACTAGTGCGAGCCGCAAATGCCACTTCCAGCTTAGCTGTGCAGAAGAAGAACAACAAGAAGAAGAAATATCTCGAAATATGTCCGTCAGGCCCCTTCCCTTGAGATAAATCTGCAAATATCTCGGAAACGAAGCGAGCTATGGCAGAATGTTAAGAGACGTTTTTTGTAGAGAATTATGTTTCCTACAATTTATGTTCTATGATATTTTTTGATCAGAAGCGTAGTTCTCGAGATATATCGAGATATTTAAAAGTTCCGAAGCCGCACCAACATAATAGAGATACAGAAACACCGTGGCCCCTTTCTTTGAGATAACTCTGCACTATTGCGAGCTGCAAATGCCACTTCAAGCTTAGCTGTGCAGAAGAAGAACAACAAGAAGAAGAAATATCTCGAAATATGTCCGTCAGGCCCCTTCCCTTGAGATATATCTGCAAATATCTCGGAAACGAAGCGAGCTATGGCAAAATGTTAAGAGACCTTTTTTGTCGAGAATTATGTTTCCTACAATTTATGTTCTATGATATTTTTTGATCAGAAGCGTAGTTTTCGAGATATATCGAGATATTTAAAAGTTCCGAAGCCGCACCAACATAATAGAGATACAGAAACACCGTGGCCCCTTTCTTTGAGATAACTCTGCACTATTGCGAGCTGGAAATGCCACTTCCAGTTTAGCTGTGCAGAAGAAGAACAACAAGAAGAAGAAATATCTCGAAATATGTCCGTTAGGCCCCTTCCCTTGAGATAAATCTGCAAATATCTCGGAAACGAAGCGAGCTATGGCAAAATGTTAAGAGACCTTTTTTGTAGAGAATTAAGTTTCCTACTTTTTATGTTCTATGATATTTTTTGATCAGATGCGTAGTTCTCGAGATATATCAAGATATTTAAAAGTTCCGAAGCCGCACCAACATAATAGAGATACAGAAACACCGTGGCCCCTTTCTTTGAGATAACTCTGCACTATTGCGCGCTGCAAATGCCACTTCCAGCTTAGCTGTGCAGAAGAAGAACAACAAGAAGAAGAAATATCTCGAAATATGTCCGTCAGGCCCCTTCCCTTGAGATATATCTGCAAATATCTCGGAAACGAAGCGAGCTATGGCAAAATGTTAAGAGACCTTTTTTGTAGAGAATTATGTTTCCTACAATTTATGTTCTATGATATTTTTTGATCAGAAGCGTAGTTCTCGAGATATATCGAGATATTTAAAAGTTCCGAAGCCGCACCAACATAATAGGGATACAGAAACACCGTGGCCCCTTTCTTTGAGATAACTCTACACTAGTGCGAGCCGCAAATGCCACTTCCAGCTTAGCTGTGCAGAAGAAGAACAACAAGAAGAAGAAATATCTCGAAATATGTCCGTCAGGCCCCTTCCCTTGAGATAAATCTGCAAATATCTCGGAAACGAAGCGAGCTATGGCAAAATGTTAAAAGACGTTTTTTGTACAGAATTAAGTTTCCTACTTTTTATGTTCTATGATATTTTTTGATCAGATGCGTAGTTCTCGAGATATATCAAGATATTTAAAAGTTCCGAAGCCGCACCAACATAATAGAGATACAGAAACACCGTGGCCCCTTTCTTTGAGATAACTCTGCACTATTCCGAGCTGTAAATGCCACTTCCAGCTTAGCTGTGCAGAAGAAGAACAACAAGAAGAAGAAATATCTCGAAATATGTCCGTCAGGCCCCTTCCCTTGAGATATATCTGCAAATATCTCGGAAACGAAGCGAGCTATGGCAAAATGTTAAGAGACCTTTTTTGTAGAGAATTATGTTTCCTACAATTTATGTTCTATGATATTTTTTGATCAGAAGCGTAGTTCTCGAGATATATCGAGATATTTAAAAGTTCAGAAGCCGCACCAACATAATAGGGATACAGAAACACCGTGGCCCCTTTCTTTGAGATAACTCTGCACTAGTGCGAGCCGCAAATGCCACTTCCAGCTTAGCTGTGCAGAAGAAGAACAACAAGAAGAAGAAATATCTCGAAATATGTCCGTCAGGCCCCTTCCCTTGAGATAAATCTGCAAATATCTCGGAAACGAAGCGAGCTATGGCAGAATGTTAAGAGACGTTTTTTGTAGAGAATTATGTTTCCTACAATTTATGTTCTATGATATTTTTTGATCAGAAGCGTAGTTCTCGAGATATATCGAGATATTTAAAAGTTCCGAAGCCGCACCAACATAATAGAGATACAGAAACACCGTGGCCCCTTTCTTTGAGATAACTGTGCCCTAGTGCGAGCCGCAAATGCCACTTCCAGCTTAGCTGTGCAGAAGAAGAACAACAAGAAGAAGAAATATCTCGAAATATGTCCGTCAGGCCCCTTCCCTTGAGATATATCTGCAAATATCTCGGAAACGAAGCGAGCTATGGCAAAATGATAAGAGACCGTTTTTGTAGAGAATTAAGTTTCCTACTTTTTATGTTCTATGATATTTTTTGATCAGACGCGTAGTTCTCGAGATATATCAAGATATTTAAAAGTTCCGAAGCCGCACCAACATAATAGAGATACAGAAACACCGTGGCCCCTTTCTTTGAGATAACTCTGCACTATTGCGAGCTGCAAATGCCACTTCAAGCTTAGCTGTGCAGAAGAAGAACAACAAGAAGAAGAAATATCTCGAAATATGTCCGTCAGGCCCCTTCCCTTGAGATATATCTGCAAATATCTCGGAAACGAAGCGAGCTATGGCAAAATGTTAAGAGACCTTTTTTGTCGAGAATTATGTTTCCTACAATTTATGTTCTATGATATTTTTTGATCAGAAGCGTAGTGGTCGAGATATATCGAGATATTTAAAAGTTCCGAAGCCGCACCAACATAATAGAGATACAGAAACACCGTGGCCCCTTTCTTTGAGATAACTCTGCACTATTGCGCGCTGCAAATGCCACTTCCAGCTTAGCTGTGCAGAAGAAGAACAACAAGAAGAAGAAATATCTCGAAATATGTCCGTCAGGCCCCTTCCCTTGAGATATATCTGTAAATATCTCGGAAACGAAGCGAGCTATGGCAAAATGTTAAGAGACCTTTTTTGTAGAGAATTATGTTTCCTACAATTTATGTTCTATGATATTTTTTGATCAGAAGCGTAGTTCTCGAGATATATCGAGATATTTAAAAGTTCCGAAGCCGCACCAACATAATAGGGATACAGAAACACCGTGGCCCCTTTCTTTGAGATAACTCTGCACTAGTGCGAGCCGCAAATGCCACTTCCAGCTTAGCTGGGCAGAAGAAGAACAACAAGAAGAAGAAATATCTCGAAATATGTCCGTCAGGCCCCTTCCCTTGAGATAAATCTGCAAATATCTCGGAAACGAAGAGAGCTATGGCAAAATGTTAAGAGACCTTTTTTGTAGAGAATTAAGTTTCCTACTTTTCATGTTCTATGATATTTTTTGATCAGATGCGTAGTTCTCGAGATATATCAAGATATTTAAAAGTTCCGAAGCCGCACCAACATAATAGAGATACAGAAACACCGTGGCCCCTCTCTTTGAGATAACTCTGCACTATTGCGAGCTGGAAATGCCACTTCCAGTTTAGCTGTGCAGAAGAAGAACAACAAGAAGAAGAAATATCTCGAAATATGTCCGTTAGGCCCCTTCCCTTGAGATAAACCTGCAAATATCTCGGAAACGAAGCGAGCTATGGCAAAATGTTAAGACACCTTTTTTGTAGAGAATTAAGTTTCCTACTTTTTATGTTCTATGATATTTTTTGATCAGATGCGTAGTTCTCGAGATATATCAAGATATTTAAAAGTTCCGCAGCCGCACCAACATAATAGAGATACAGAAACACCGTGGCCCCTCTCTTTGAGATAACTCTGCACTATTCCGAGCTGTAAATGCCACTTCCAGCTTAGCTGTGCAGAAGAAGAACAACAAGAAGAAGAAATATCTCGAAATATGTCCGTCAGGCCCCTTCCCTTGAGATATATCTGCAAATATCTCGGAAACGAAGCGAGCTATGGCAAAATGTTAAGAGACCTTTTTTGTAGAGAATTATGTTTCCTACAATTTATGTTCTATGATATTTTTTGATCAGAAGCGTAGTTCTCGAGATATATCGAGATATTTAAAAGTTCCGAAGCCGCACCAACATAATAGGGATACAGAAACACCGTGGCCCCTTTCTTTGAGATAACTCTGCACTAGTGCGAGCCGCAAATGCCACTTCCAGCTTAGCTGTGCAGAAGAAGAACAACAAGAAGAAGAAATATCTCGAAATATGTCCGTCAGGCCCCTTCCCTTGAGATATATCTGCAAATATCTCGGAAACGAAGCGAGCTATGGCAAAATGTTAAGAGACCTTTTTTGTAGAGAATTATGTTTGCTACAATTTATGTTCTATGATATTTTTTGATCAGAAGCGTAGTTTTCGAGATATATCGAGATATTTAAAAGTTCCGAAGCCGCACCAACAGAATAGAGATACAGAAACACCGTGGCCCCTTTCTTTGAGATAACTCTGCACTATTGCGCGCTGCAAATGCCACTTCCAGCTTAGCTGTGCAGAAGAAGAACAACAAGAAGAAGAAATATCTCGAAATATGTCCGTCAGACCCCTTCCCTTGAGATAAATCTGCAAATATCTCGGAAACGAAGCGAGCTATGGCAAAATGTTAAGAGACCTTTTTTGTAGAGAATTAAGTTTCCTACTTTTTATGTTCTATGATATTTTTTGAGCAGATGCGTAGTTCTCGAGATATATCAAGATATTTAAAAGTTCCGAAGCCGCACCAACATAATAGAGATACAGAAACACCGTGGCCCCTTTCTTTGAGATAACTCTGCACTATTGCGCGCTGCAAATGCCACTTCCAGCTTAGCTGTGCAGAAGAAGAACAACAAGAAGAAGAAATATCTCGAAATATGTCCGTCAGACCCCTTCCCTTGAGATATATCTGCAAATATCTCGGAAACGAAGCGAGCTATGGCAAAATGTTAAGAGACCTTTTTTGTAGAGAATTAAGTTTCCTACTTTTTATGTTCTATGATATTTTTTGATCAGATGCGCAGTTCTCGAGATATATCCAGATATTTAAAAGTTCCGAAGCGGCACCAACATAATAGAGATACAGACACACCGTGGCCCCTTTCTTTGAGATAACTCTGCACTAGTGCGAGCCGCAAATGCCACTTCCAGCTTAGCTGTGCAGAAGAAGAACAACAAGAAGAAGAAATATCTCGAAATATGTCCGTCAGGCCCCTTCCCTTGAGATATATCTGCAAATATCTCGGAACCGAAGCGAGCTATGGCAAAATGTTAAGAGACCTTTTTTGTAGAGAATTATGTTTCCTACAATTTATGTTCTATGATATTTTTTGATCAGAAGCGTAGTTTTCGAGATATATCGAGATATTTAAAAGTTCCGAAGCCGCACCAACATAATAGAGATACAGAAACACCGTGGCCCCTTTCTTTGAGATAACTGTGCACTAGTGCGAGCCGCAAATGCCACTTCCAGCTTAGCTGTGCAGAAGAAGAACAACAAGAAGAAGAAATATCTCGAAATATGTCCGTCAGGCCCCTTCCCTTGAGATATATCTGCAAATATCTCGGAAACGAAGCGAGCTATGGCAAAATGTTAAGAGACCGTTTTTGTAGAGAATTAAGTTTCCTACTTTTTATGTTCTATGATATTTTTTGATCAGACGCGTAGTTCTCGAGATATATCGAGATATTTAAAAGTTCCGAAGCCGCACCAACATAATAGAGATACAGAAACACCGTGGCCCCTCTCTTTGAGATAACTCTGCACTATTCCGAGCTGTAAATGCCACTTCCAGCTTAGCTGTGCAGAAGAAGAACAACAAGAAGAAGAAATATCTCGAAATATGTCCGTCAGGCCCCTTCCCTTGAGATATATCTGCAAATATCTCGGAAACGAAGCGAGCTATGGCAAAATGTTAAGAGACCTTTTTTGTAGAGAATTATGTTTCCTACAATTTATGTTCTATGATATTTTTTGATCAGAAGCGTAGTTCTCGAGATATATCGAGATATTTAAAAGTTCAGAAGCCGCACCAACATAATAGGGATACAGAAACACCGTGGCCCCTTTCTTTGAGATAACTCTGCACTAGTGCGAGCCGCAAATGCCACTTCCAGCTTAGCTGTGCAGAAGAAGAACAACAAGAAGAAGAAATATCTCGAAATATGTCCGTCAGGCCCCTTCCCTTGAGATAAATCTGCAAATATCTCGGAAACGAAGCGAGCTATGGCAGAATGTTACGAGACGTTTTTTGTAGAGAATTATGTTTCCTACAATTTATGTTCTATGATATTTTTTGATCAGAAGCGTAGTTCTCGAGATATATCGAGATATTTAAAAGTTCCGAAGCCGCACCAACATAATAGAGATACAGAAACACCGTGGCCCCTTTCTTTGAGATAACTGTGCCCTAGTGCGAGCCGCAAATGCCACTTCCAGCTTAGCTGTGCAGAAGAAGAACAACAAGAAGAAGAAATATCTCGAAATATGTCCGTCAGGCCCCTTCCCTTGAGATATATCTGCAAATATCTCGGAAACGAAGCGAGCTATGGCAAAATGATAAGCGACCGTTTTTGTAGAGAATTAAGTTTCCTACTTTTTATGTTCTATGATATTTTTTGATCAGACGCGTAGTTCTCGAGATATATCAAGATATTTAAAAGTTCCGAAGCCGCACCAACATAATAGAGATACAGAAACACCGTGGCCCCTTTCTTTGAGATAACTCTGCACTATTGCGAGCTGCAAATGCCACTTCAAGCTTAGCTGTGCAGAAGAAGAACAACAAGAAGAAGAAATATCTCGAAATATGTCCGTCAGGCCCCTTCCCTTGAGATATATCTGCAAATATCTCGGAAACGAAGCGAGCTATGGCAAAATGTTAAGAGACCTTTTTTGTCGAGAATTATGTTTCCTACAATTTATGTTCTATGATATTTTTTGATCAGAAGCGTAGTTTTCGAGATATATCGAGATATTTAAAAGTTCCGAAGCCGCACCAACATAATAGAGATACAGAAACACCGTGGCCCCTTTCTTTGAGATAACTCTGCACTATTGCGAGCTGGAAATGCCACTTCCAGTTTAGCTGTGCAGAAGAAGAACAACAAGAAGAAGAAATATCTCGAAATATGTCCGTTAGGCCCCTTCCCTTGAGATAAATCTGCAAATATCTCGGAAACGAAGCGAGCTATGGCAAAATGTTAAGAGACCTTTTTTGTAGAGAATTAAGTTTCCTACTTTTTATGTTCTATGATATTTTTTGATCAGATGCGTAGTTCTCGAGATATATCAAGATATTTAAAAGTTCCGAAGCCGCACCAACATAATAGAGATACAGAAACACCGTGGCCCCTTTCTTTGAGATAACTCTGCACTATTCCGAGCTGTAAATGCCACTTCCAGCTTAGCTGTGCAGAAGAAGAACAACAAGAAGAAGAAATATCTCGAAATATGTCCGTCAGGCCCCTTCCCTTGAGATATATCTGCAAATATCTCGGAAACGAAGCGAGCTATGGCAAAATGTTAAGAGACCTTTTTTGTAGAGAATTATGTTTCCTACAATTTATGTTCTATGATATTTTTTGATCAGAAGCGTAGTTCTCGAGATATATCGAGATATTTAAAAGTTCAGAAGCCGCACCAACATAATAGGGATACAGAAACACCGTGGCCCCTTTCTTTGAGATAACTCTGCACTAGTGCGAGCCGCAAATGCCACTTCCAGCTTAGCTGTGCAGAAGAAGAACAACAAGAAGAAGAAATATCTCGAAATATGTCCGTCAGGCCCCTTCCCTTGAGATAAATCTGCAAATATCTCGGAAACGAAGCGAGCTATGGCAGAATGTTAAGAGACGTTTTTTGTAGAGAATTATGTTTCCTACAATTTATGTTCTATGATATTTTTTGATCAGAAGCGTAGTTCTCGAGATATATCGAGATATTTAAAAGTTCCGAAGCCGCACCAACATAATAGAGATACAGAAACACCGTGGCCCCTTTCTTTGAGATAACTGTGCCCTAGTGCGAGCCGCAAATGCCACTTCCAGCTTAGCTGTGCAGAAGAAGAACAACAAGAAGAAGAAATATCTCGAAATATGTCCGTCAGGCCCCTTCCCTTGAGATATATCTGCAAATATCTCGGAAACGAAGCGAGCTATGGCAAAATGATAAGAGACCGTTTTTGTAGAGAATTAAGTTTCCTACTTTTTATGTTCTATGATATTTTTTGATCAGACGCGTAGTTCTCGAGATATATCAAGATATTTAAAAGTTCCGAAGCCGCACCAACATAATAGAGATACAGAAACACCGTGGCCCCTTTCTTTGAGATAACTCTGCACTATTGCGAGCTGCAAATGCCACTTCAAGCTTAGCTGTGCAGAAGAAGAACAACAAGAAGAAGAAATATCTCGAAATATGTCCGTCAGGCCCCTTCCCTTGAGATATATCTGCAAATATCTCGGAAACGAAGCGAGCTATGGCAAAATGTTAAGAGACCTTTTTTGTCGAGAATTATGTTTCCTACAATTTATGTTCTATGATATTTTTTGATCAGAAGCGTAGTTTTCGAGATATATCGAGATATTTAAAAGTTCCGAAGCCGCACCAACATAATAGAGATACAGAAACACCGTGGCCCCTTTCTTTGAGATAACTCTGCACTATTGCGAGCTGGAAATGCCACTTCCAGTTTAGCTGTGCAGAAGAAGAACAACAAGAAGAAGAAATATCTCGAAATATGTCCGTTAGGCCCCTTCCCTTGAGATAAATCTGCAAATATCTCGGAAACGAAGCGAGCTATGGCAAAATGTTAAGAGACCTTTTTTGTAGAGAATTAAGTTTCCTACTTTTTATGTTCTATGATATTTTTTGATCAGATGCGTAGTTCTCGAGATATATCAAGATATTTAAAAGTTCCGAAGCCGCACCAACATAATAGAGATACAGAAACACCGTGGCCCCTTTCTTTGAGATAACTCTGCACTATTGCGCGCTGCAAATGCCACTTCCAGCTTAGCTGTGCAGAAGAAGAACAACAAGAAGAAGAAATATCTCGAAATATGTCCGTCAGGCCCCTTCCCTTGAGATATATCTGCAAATATCTCGGAAACGAAGCGAGCTATGGCAAAATGTTAAGAGACCTTTTTTGTAGAGAATTATGTTTCCTACAATTTATGTTCTATGATATTTTTTGATCAGAAGCGTAGTTCTCGAGATATATCGAGATATTTAAAAGTTCCGAAGCCGCACCAACATAATAGGGATACAGAAACACCGTGGCCCCTTTCTTTGAGATAACTCTACACTAGTGTGAGCCGCAAATGCCACTTCCAGCTTAGCTGTGCAGAAGAAGAACAACAAGAAGAAGAAATATCTCGAAATATGTCCGTCAGGCCCCTTCCCTTGAGATAAATCTGCAAATATCTCGGAAACGTAGCGAGCTATGGCAAAATGTTAAAAGACGTTTTTTGTAGAGAATTAAGTTTCCTACTTTTTATGTTCTATGATATTTTTTGATCAGATGCGTAGTTCTCGAGATATATCAAGATATTTAAAAGTTCCGAAGCCGCACCAACATAATAGAGATACAGAAACACCGTGGCCCCTTTCTTTGAGATAACTCTGCACTATTCCGAGCTGTAAATGCCACTTCCAGCTTAGCTGTGCAGAAGAAGAACAACAAGAAGAAGAAATATCTCGAAATATGTCCGTCAGGCCCCTTCCCTTGAGATATATCTGCAAATATCTCGGAAACGAAGCGAGCTATGGCAAAATGTTAAGAGACCTTTTTTGTAGAGAATTATGTTTCCTACAATTTATGTTCTATGATATTTTTTGATCAGAAGCGTAGTTTTCGAGATATATCGAGATATTTAAAAGTTCCGAAGCCGCACCAACATAATAGAGATACAGAAACACCGTGGCCCCTTTCTTTGAGATAACTGTGCACTAGTGCGAGCCGCAAATGCCACTTCCAGCTTAGCTGTGCAGAAGAAGAACAACAAGAAGAAGAAATATCTCGAAATATGTCCGTCAGGCCCCTTCCCTTGAGATAAATCTGCAAATATCTCGGAAACGAAGCGAGCTATGGCAGAATGTTAAGAGACGTTTTTTGTAGAGAATTATGTTTCCTACAATTTATGTTCTATGATATTTTTTGATCAGAAGCGTAGTTCTCGAGATATATCGAGATATTTAAAAGTTCCGAAGCCGCACCAACATAATAGAGATACAGAAACACCGTGGCCCCTTTCTTTGAGATAACTGTGCACTAGTGCGAGCCGCAAATGCCACTTCCAGCTTAGCTGTGCAGAAGAAGAACAACAAGAAGAAGAAATATCTCGAAATATGTCCGTCAGGCCCCTTCCCTTGAGATATATCTGCAAATATCTCGGAAACGAAGCGAGCTATGGCAAAATGATAAGAGACCGTTTTTGTAGAGAATTAAGTTTCCGACTTTTTATGTTCTATGATATTTTTTGATCAGACGCGTAGTTCTCGAGATATATCAAGATATTTAAAAGTTCCGAAGCCGCACCAACATAATAGAGATACAGAAACACCGTGGCCCCTTTCTTTGAGATAACTCTGCACTATTGCGAGCTGCAAATGCCACTTCCAGCTTAGCTGTGCAGAAGAAGAACAACAAGAAGAAGAAATATCTCGAAATATGTCCGTCAGACCCCTTCCCTTGAGATATATCTGCAAATATCTCGGAAACGAAGCGAGCTATGGCAAAATGTTAAGAGACCTTTTTTGTCGAGAATTATGTTTCCTACAATCTAGGTTCTATGATATTTTTTGATCAGAAGCGTAGTTTTCGAGATATATCGAGATATTTAAAAGTTCCGAAGCCGCACCAACATAATAGAGATACAGAAACACCGTGGCCCCTTTCTTTGAGATAACTCTGCACTATTGCGAGCTGGAAATGCCACTTCCAGTTTAGCTGTGCAGAAGAAGAACAACAAGAAGAAGAAATATCTCGAAATATGTCCGTTAGGCCCCTTCCCTTGAGATAAATCTGCAAATATCTCGGAAACGAAGCGAGCTATGGCAAAATGTTAAGAGACCTTTTTTGTAGAGAATTAAGTTTCCTACTTTTTATGTTGTATGATATTTTTTGATCAGATGCGTAGTTCTCGAGATATATCAAGATATTTAAAAGTTCCGAAGCCGCACCAACATAATAGAGATACAGAAACACCGTGGCCCCTTTCTTTGAGATAACTCTGCACTATTGCGCGCTGCAAATGCCACTTCCAGCTTAGCTGTGCAGAAGAAGAACAACAAGAAGAAGAAATATCTCGAAATATGTCCGTCAGACCCCTGCCCTTGAGATAAATCTGCAAATATCTCGGAAACGAAGCGAGCTATGGCAAAATGTTAAGAGACCTTTTTTGTAGAGAATTAAGTTTCCTACTTTTTATGTTCTATGATATTTTTTGATCAGATGCGCAGTTCTCGAGATATATCGAGATATTTAAAAGTTCCGAAGCCGCACCAACATAATAGAGATACAGAAACACCGTCGCCCCTCTCTTTGAGATAACTCTGCACTATTCCGAGCTGTAAATGCCACTTCCAGCTTAGCTGTGCAGAAGAAGAACAACAAGAAGAAGAAATATCTCGAAATATGTCCGTCAGGCCCCTTCCCTTGAGATATATCTGCAAATATCTCGGAAACGAAGCGAGCTATGGCAAAATGTTAAGAGACCTTTTTTGTAGAGAATTAAGTTTCCTACTTTTTATGTTCTATGATATTTTTTGATCAGATGCGTAGTTCTCGAGATATATCAAGATATTTAAAAGTTCCGAAGCCACACCAACATAATAGAGATACAGAAACACCGTGACCCCTTTCTTTGAGATAACTCTGCACTAGTGCGAGCCGCAAATGCCACTTCCAGCTTAGCTGTGCAGAAGAAGAACAACAAGAAGAAGAAATATCTCGAAATATGTCCGTCAGGCCCCTTCCCTTGAGATAAATCTGCAAATATCTCGGAAACGAAGCGAGCTATGGCAGAATGTTAAGAGACGTTTTTTGTAGAGAATTATGTTTCCTACAATTTATGTTCTATGATATTTTTTGATCAGAAGCGTAGTTCTCGAGATATATCGAGATATTTAAAAGTTCCGAAGCCGCACCAACATAATAGGGATACAGAAACACCGTGGCCCCTTTCTTTGAGATAACTCTGCACTAGTGCGAGCCGAAAATGCCACTTCCAGCTTAGCTGTGCAGAAGAAGAACAACAAGAAGAAGAAATATCTCGAAATATGTCCGTCAGGCCCCTGCCCTTGAGATATATCTGCAAATATCTCGGAAACGAAGCGAGCTATGGCAAAATGTTAAGAGACCGTTTTTGTAGAGAATTAAGTTTCCTACTTTTTATGTTCTGTGATATTTTTTGATCAGACGCGTAGTTCTCGAGATATATCAAGATATTTAAAAGTTCCGAAGCCGCACCAACATAATAGAGATACAGAAACACCGTGGCCCCTTTCTTTGAGATAACTCTGCACTATTGCGAGCTGCAAATGCCACTTCCAGCTTAGCTGTGCAGAAGAAGAACAACAAGAAGAAGAAATATCTCGAAATATGTCCGTCAGGCCCCTTCCCTTGAGATATATCTGCAAATATCTCGGAAACGAAGCGAGCTATGGCAAAATGTTAAGAGACCTTTTTTGTCGAGAATTATGTTTCCTACAATCCAGGTTCTATGATATTTTTTGATCAGAAGCGTAGTTTTCGAGATATATCGAGATATTTAAAAGTTCCGAAGCCGCACCAACATAATAGAGATACAGAAACACCGTGGCCCCTTTCTTTGAGATAACTCTGCACTATTGCGAGCTGGAAATGCCACTTCCAGTTTAGCTGTGCAGAAGAAGAACAACAAGAAGAAGAAATATCTCGAAATATGTCCGTTAGGCCCCTTCCCTTGAGATAAATCTGCAAATATCTCGGAAACGAAGCGAGCTATGGCAAAATGTTCAGAGACCTTTTTTGTAGAGAATTAAGTTTCCTACTTTTTATGTTCTATGATATTTTTTGATCAGATACGTAGTTCTCGAGATATATCAAGATATTTAAAAGTTCCGAAGCCGCACCAACATAATAGAGATACAGAAACACCGTGGCCCCTTTCTTTGAGATAACTCTGCACTATTGCGCGCTGCAAATGCCACTTCCAGCTTAGCTGTGCAGAAGAAGAACAACAAGAAGAAGAAATATCTCGAAATATGTCCGTTAGGCCCCTTCCCTTGAGATAAATCTGCAAATATCTCGGAAACGAAGCGAGCTATGGCAAAATGTTAAGAGACCTTTTTTGTAGAGAATTAAGTTTCCTACTTTTTATGTTCTATGATATTTTTTGATCAGATGCGTAGTTCTCGAGATATATCAAGATATTTAAAAGTTCCGAAGCCGCACCAACATAATAGAGATACAGAAACACCGTGGCCCCTTTCTTTGAGACAACTCAACACTATTGCGCGCTGCAAATGCCACTTCCAGCTTAGCTGTGCAGAAGAAGAACAACAAGAAGAAGAAATATCTCGAAATATGTCCGTCAGACCCCTTCCCTTGAGATAAATCTGCAAATATCTCGGAAACGAAGCGAGCTATGGCAAAATGTTAAGAGACCTTTTTTGGAGAGAATTATGTTTCCTATAATTTATGTTCTATGATATTTTTTGATCAGAAGCGTAGTTCTCGAGATATATCGAGATATTTAAAAGTTCCGAAGCCGCACCAACATAATAGGGATACAGAAACACCGTGACCCCTTTCTTTGAGATAACTCTGCACTAGTGCGAGCCGCAAATGCCACTTCCAGCTTAGCTGTGCAGAAGAAGAACAACAAGAAGAAGAAATATCTCGAAATATGTCCGTCAGACCCCTTCCCTTGAGATAAATCTGCAAATATCTCGGAAACGAAGCGAGCTATGGCAAAATGTTAAGAGACCTTTTTTGTAGAGAATTAAGTTTCCTACTTTTTATGTTCTATGATATTTTTTGATCAGATGCGCAGTTCTCGAGATATATCGAGATATTTAAAAGTTCCGAAGCCGCACCAACATAATAGAGATACAGAAACACCGTGGCCCCTCTCTTTGAGATAACTCTGCACTATTCCGAGCTGTAAATGCCACTTCCAGCTTAGCTGTGCAGAAGAAGAACAACAAGAAGAAGAAATATCTCGAAATATGTCCGTCAGGCCCCTTCCCTTGAGATATATCTGCAAATATCTCGGAAACGAAGCGAGCTATGGCAAAATGTTAAGAGACCTTTTTTGTAGAGAATTATGTTTCCTACAATTTATGTTCTATGATATTTTTTGATCAGAAGCGTAGTTCTCGAGATATATCGAGATATTTAAAAGTTCCGAAGCCGCACCAACATAATAGGGATACAGAAACACCGTGGCCCCTTTCTTTGAGATAACTCTGCACTAGTGCGAGCCGCAAATGCCACTTCCAGCTTAGCTGTGCAGAAGAAGAACAACAAGAAGAAGAAATATCTCGAAATATGTCCGTCAGGCCCCTTCCCTTGAGATATATCTGCAAATATCTCGGAACCGAAGCGAGCTATGGCAAAATGTTAAGAGACCTTTTTTGTAGAGAATTATGTTTCCTACAATTTATGTTCTATGATATTTTTTGATCAGAAGCGTAGTTTTCGAGATATATCGAGATATTTAAAAGTTCCGAAGCCGCACCAACATAATAGAGATACAGAAACACCGTGGCCCCTTTCTTTGAGATAACTGTGCACTAGTGCGAGCCGCAAATGCCACTTCCAGCTTAGCTGTGCAGAAGAAGAACAACAAGAAGAAGAAATATCTCGAAATATGTCCGTCAGGCCCCTTCCCTTGAGATATATCTGCAAATATCTCGGAAACGAAGCGAGCTATGGCAAAATGTTAAGAGACCGTTTTTGTAGAGAATTAAGTTTCCTACTTTTTATGTTCTATGATATTTTTTGATCAGACGCGTAGTTCTCGAGATATATCGAGATATTTAAAAGTTCCGAAGCCGCACCAACATAATAGAGATACAGAAACACCGTGGCCCCTCTCTTTGAGATAACTCTGCACTATTCCGAGCTGTAAATGCCACTTCCAGCTTAGCTGTGCAGAAGAAGAACAACAAGAAGAAGAAATATCTCGAAATATGTCCGTCAGGCCCCTTCCCTTGAGATATATCTGCAAATATCTCGGAAACGAAGCGAGCTATGGCAAAATGTTAAGAGACCTTTTTTGTAGAGAATTATGTTTCCTACAATTTATGTTCTATGATATTTTTTGATCAGAAGCGTAGTTCTCGAGATATATCGAGATATTTAAAAGTTCAGAAGCCGCACCAACATAATAGGGATACAGAAACACCGTGGCCCCTTTCTTTGAGATAACTCTGCACTAGTGCGAGCCGCAAATGCCACTTCCAGCTTAGCTGTGCAGAAGAAGAACAACAAGAAGAAGAAATATCTCGAAATATGTCCGTCAGGCCCCTTCCCTTGAGATAAATCTGCAAATATCTCGGAAACGAAGCGAGCTATGGCAGAATGTTACGAGACGTTTTTTGTAGAGAATTATGTTTCCTACAATTTATGTTCTATGATATTTTTTGATCAGAAGCGTAGTTCTCGAGATATATCGAGATATTTAAAAGTTCCGAAGCCGCACCAACATAATAGAGATACAGAAACACCGTGGCCCCTTTCTTTGAGATAACTGTGCCCTAGTGCGAGCCGCAAATGCCACTTCCAGCTTAGCTGTGCAGAAGAAGAACAACAAGAAGAAGAAATATCTCGAAATATGTCCGTCAGGCCCCTTCCCTTGAGATATATCTGCAAATATCTCGGAAACGAAGCGAGCTATGGCAAAATGATAAGCGACCGTTTTTGTAGAGAATTAAGTTTCCTACTTTTTATGTTCTATGATATTTTTTGATCAGACGCGTAGTTCTCGAGATATATCAAGATATTTAAAAGTTCCGAAGCCGCACCAACATAATAGAGATACAGAAACACCGTGGCCCCTTTCTTTGAGATAACTCTGCACTATTGCGAGCTGCAAATGCCACTTCAAGCTTAGCTGTGCAGAAGAAGAACAACAAGAAGAAGAAATATCTCGAAATATGTCCGTCAGGCCCCTTCCCTTGAGATATATCTGCAAATATCTCGGAAACGAAGCGAGCTATGGCAAAATGTTAAGAGACCTTTTTTGTCGAGAATTATGTTTCCTACAATTTATGTTCTATGATATTTTTTGATCAGAAGCGTAGTTTTCGAGATATATCGAGATATTTAAAAGTTCCGAAGCCGCACCAACATAATAGAGATACAGAAACACCGTGGCCCCTTTCTTTGAGATAACTCTGCACTATTGCGAGCTGGAAATGCCACTTCCAGTTTAGCTGTGCAGAAGAAGAACAACAAGAAGAAGAAATATCTCGAAATATGTCCGTTAGGCCCCTTCCCTTGAGATAAATCTGCAAATATCTCGGAAACGAAGCGAGCTATGGCAAAATGTTAAGAGACCTTTTTTGTAGAGAATTAAGTTTCCTACTTTTTATGTTCTATGATATTTTTTGATCAGATGCGTAGTTCTCGAGATATATCAAGATATTTAAAAGTTCCGAAGCCGCACCAACATAATAGAGATACAGAAACACCGTGGCCCCTTTCTTTGAGATAACTCTGCACTATTCCGAGCTGTAAATGCCACTTCCAGCTTAGCTGTGCAGAAGAAGAACAACAAGAAGAAGAAATATCTCGAAATATGTCCGTCAGGCCCCTTCCCTTGAGATATATCTGCAAATATCTCGGAAACGAAGCGAGCTATGGCAAAATGTTAAGAGACCTTTTTTGTAGAGAATTATGTTTCCTACAATTTATGTTCTATGATATTTTTTGATCAGAAGCGTAGTTCTCGAGATATATCGAGATATTTAAAAGTTCAGAAGCCGCACCAACATAATAGGGATACAGAAACACCGTGGCCCCTTTCTTTGAGATAACTCTGCACTAGTGCGAGCCGCAAATGCCACTTCCAGCTTAGCTGTGCAGAAGAAGAACAACAAGAAGAAGAAATATCTCGAAATATGTCCGTCAGGCCCCTTCCCTTGAGATAAATCTGCAAATATCTCGGAAACGAAGCGAGCTATGGCAGAATGTTAAGAGACGTTTTTTGTAGAGAATTATGTTTCCTACAATTTATGTTCTATGATATTTTTTGATCAGAAGCGTAGTTCTCGAGATATATCGAGATATTTAAAAGTTCCGAAGCCGCACCAACATAATAGAGATACAGAAACACCGTGGCCCCTTTCTTTGAGATAACTGTGCCCTAGTGCGAGCCGCAAATGCCACTTCCAGCTTAGCTGTGCAGAAGAAGAACAACAAGAAGAAGAAATATCTCGAAATATGTCCGTCAGGCCCCTTCCCTTGAGATATATCTGCAAATATCTCGGAAACGAAGCGAGCTATGGCAAAATGATAAGAGACCGTTTTTGTAGAGAATTAAGTTTCCTACTTTTTATGTTCTATGATATTTTTTGATCAGACGCGTAGTTCTCGAGATATATCAAGATATTTAAAAGTTCCGAAGCCGCACCAACATAATAGAGATACAGAAACACCGTGGCCCCTTTCTTTGAGATAACTCTGCACTATTGCGAGCTGCAAATGCCACTTCAAGCTTAGCTGTGCAGAAGAAGAACAACAAGAAGAAGAAATATCTCGAAATATGTCCGTCAGGCCCCTTCCCTTGAGATATATCTGCAAATATCTCGGAAACGAAGCGAGCTATGGCAAAATGTTAAGAGACCTTTTTTGTCGAGAATTATGTTTCCTACAATTTATGTTCTATGATATTTTTTGATCAGAAGCGTAGTTTTCGAGATATATCGAGATATTTAAAAGTTCCGAAGCCGCACCAACATAATAGAGATACAGAAACACCGTGGCCCCTTTCTTTGAGATAACTCTGCACTATTGCGAGCTGGAAATGCCACTTCCAGTTTAGCTGTGCAGAAGAAGAACAACAAGAAGAAGAAATATCTCGAAATATGTCCGTTAGGCCCCTTCCCTTGAGATAAATCTGCAAATATCTCGGAAACGAAGCGAGCTATGGCAAAATGTTAAGAGACCTTTTTTGTAGAGAATTAAGTTTCCTACTTTTTATGTTCTATGATATTTTTTGATCAGATGCGTAGTTCTCGAGATATATCAAGATATTTAAAAGTTCCGAAGCCGCACCAACATAATAGAGATACAGAAACACCGTGGCCCCTTTCTTTGAGATAACTCTGCACTATTGCGCGCTGCAAATGCCACTTCCAGCTTAGCTGTGCAGAAGAAGAACAACAAGAAGAAGAAATATCTCGAAATATGTCCGTCAGGCCCCTTCCCTTGAGATATATCTGCAAATATCTCGGAAACGAAGCGAGCTATGGCAAAATGTTAAGAGACCTTTTTTGTAGAGAATTATGTTTCCTACAATTTATGTTCTATGATATTTTTTGATCAGAAGCGTAGTTCTCGAGATATATCGAGATATTTAAAAGTTCCGAAGCCGCACCAACATAATAGGGATACAGAAACACCGTGGCCCCTTTCTTTGAGATAACTCTACACTAGTGTGAGCCGCAAATGCCACTTCCAGCTTAGCTGTGCAGAAGAAGAACAACAAGAAGAAGAAATATCTCGAAATATGTCCGTCAGGCCCCTTCCCTTGAGATAAATCTGCAAATATCTCGGAAACGTAGCGAGCTATGGCAAAATGTTAAAAGACGTTTTTTGTAGAGAATTAAGTTTCCTACTTTTTATGTTCTATGATATTTTTTGATCAGATGCGTAGTTCTCGAGATATATCAAGATATTTAAAAGTTCCGAAGCCGCACCAACATAATAGAGATACAGAAACACCGTGGCCCCTTTCTTTGAGATAACTCTGCACTATTCCGAGCTGTAAATGCCACTTCCAGCTTAGCTGTGCAGAAGAAGAACAACAAGAAGAAGAAATATCTCGAAATATGTCCGTCAGGCCCCTTCCCTTGAGATATATCTGCAAATATCTCGGAAACGAAGCGAGCTATGGCAAAATGTTAAGAGACCTTTTTTGTAGAGAATTATGTTTCCTACAATTTATGTTCTATGATATTTTTTGATCAGAAGCGTAGTTTTCGAGATATATCGAGATATTTAAAAGTTCCGAAGCCGCACCAACATAATAGAGATACAGAAACACCGTGGCCCCTTTCTTTGAGATAACTGTGCACTAGTGCGAGCCGCAAATGCCACTTCCAGCTTAGCTGTGCAGAAGAAGAACAACAAGAAGAAGAAATATCTCGAAATATGTCCGTCAGGCCCCTTCCCTTGAGATAAATCTGCAAATATCTCGGAAACGAAGCGAGCTATGGCAGAATGTTAAGAGACGTTTTTTGTAGAGAATTATGTTTCCTACAATTTATGTTCTATGATATTTTTTGATCAGAAGCGTAGTTCTCGAGATATATCGAGATATTTAAAAGTTCCGAAGCCGCACCAACATAATAGAGATACAGAAACACCGTGGCCCCTTTCTTTGAGATAACTGTGCACTAGTGCGAGCCGCAAATGCCACTTCCAGCTTAGCTGTGCAGAAGAAGAACAACAAGAAGAAGAAATATCTCGAAATATGTCCGTCAGGCCCCTTCCCTTGAGATATATCTGCAAATATCTCGGAAACGAAGCGAGCTATGGCAAAATGATAAGAGACCGTTTTTGTAGAGAATTAAGTTTCCGACTTTTTATGTTCTATGATATTTTTTGATCAGACGCGTAGTTCTCGAGATATATCAAGATATTTAAAAGTTCCGAAGCCGCACCAACATAATAGAGATACAGAAACACCGTGGCCCCTTTCTTTGAGATAACTCTGCACTATTGCGAGCTGCAAATGCCACTTCCAGCTTAGCTGTGCAGAAGAAGAACAACAAGAAGAAGAAATATCTCGAAATATGTCCGTCAGACCCCTTCCCTTGAGATATATCTGCAAATATCTCGGAAACGAAGCGAGCTATGGCAAAATGTTAAGAGACCTTTTTTGTCGAGAATTATGTTTCCTACAATCTAGGTTCTATGATATTTTTTGATCAGAAGCGTAGTTTTCGAGATATATCGAGATATTTAAAAGTTCCGAAGCCGCACCAACATAATAGAGATACAGAAACACCGTGGCCCCTTTCTTTGAGATAACTCTGCACTATTGCGAGCTGGAAATGCCACTTCCAGTTTAGCTGTGCAGAAGAAGAACAACAAGAAGAAGAAATATCTCGAAATATGTCCGTTAGGCCCCTTCCCTTGAGATAAATCTGCAAATATCTCGGAAACGAAGCGAGCTATGGCAAAATGTTAAGAGACCTTTTTTGTAGAGAATTAAGTTTCCTACTTTTTATGTTGTATGATATTTTTTGATCAGATGCGTAGTTCTCGAGATATATCAAGATATTTAAAAGTTCCGAAGCCGCACCAACATAATAGAGATACAGAAACACCGTGGCCCCTTTCTTTGAGATAACTCTGCACTATTGCGCGCTGCAAATGCCACTTCCAGCTTAGCTGTGCAGAAGAAGAACAACAAGAAGAAGAAATATCTCGAAATATGTCCGTCAGACCCCTGCCCTTGAGATAAATCTGCAAATATCTCGGAAACGAAGCGAGCTATGGCAAAATGTTAAGAGACCTTTTTTGTAGAGAATTAAGTTTCCTACTTTTTATGTTCTATGATATTTTTTGATCAGATGCGCAGTTCTCGAGATATATCGAGATATTTAAAAGTTCCGAAGCCGCACCAACATAATAGAGATACAGAAACACCGTCGCCCCTCTCTTTGAGATAACTCTGCACTATTCCGAGCTGTAAATGCCACTTCCAGCTTAGCTGTGCAGAAGAAGAACAACAAGAAGAAGAAATATCTCGAAATATGTCCGTCAGGCCCCTTCCCTTGAGATATATCTGCAAATATCTCGGAAACGAAGCGAGCTATGGCAAAATGTTAAGAGACCTTTTTTGTAGAGAATTAAGTTTCCTACTTTTTATGTTCTATGATATTTTTTGATCAGATGCGTAGTTCTCGAGATATATCAAGATATTTAAAAGTTCCGAAGCCACACCAACATAATAGAGATACAGAAACACCGTGACCCCTTTCTTTGAGATAACTCTGCACTAGTGCGAGCCGCAAATGCCACTTCCAGCTTAGCTGTGCAGAAGAAGAACAACAAGAAGAAGAAATATCTCGAAATATGTCCGTCAGGCCCCTTCCCTTGAGATAAATCTGCAAATATCTCGGAAACGAAGCGAGCTATGGCAGAATGTTAAGAGACGTTTTTTGTAGAGAATTATGTTTCCTACAATTTATGTTCTATGATATTTTTTGATCAGAAGCGTAGTTCTCGAGATATATCGAGATATTTAAAAGTTCCGAAGCCGCACCAACATAATAGGGATACAGAAACACCGTGGCCCCTTTCTTTGAGATAACTCTGCACTAGTGCGAGCCGAAAATGCCACTTCCAGCTTAGCTGTGCAGAAGAAGAACAACAAGAAGAAGAAATATCTCGAAATATGTCCGTCAGGCCCCTGCCCTTGAGATATATCTGCAAATATCTCGGAAACGAAGCGAGCTATGGCAAAATGTTAAGAGACCGTTTTTGTAGAGAATTAAGTTTCCTACTTTTTATGTTCTGTGATATTTTTTGATCAGACGCGTAGTTCTCGAGATATATCAAGATATTTAAAAGTTCCGAAGCCGCACCAACATAATAGAGATACAGAAACACCGTGGCCCCTTTCTTTGAGATAACTCTGCACTATTGCGAGCTGCAAATGCCACTTCCAGCTTAGCTGTGCAGAAGAAGAACAACAAGAAGAAGAAATATCTCGAAATATGTCCGTCAGGCCCCTTCCCTTGAGATATATCTGCAAATATCTCGGAAACGAAGCGAGCTATGGCAAAATGTTAAGAGACCTTTTTTGTCGAGAATTATGTTTCCTACAATCCAGGTTCTATGATATTTTTTGATCAGAAGCGTAGTTTTCGAGATATATCGAGATATTTAAAAGTTCCGAAGCCGCACCAACATAATAGAGATACAGAAACACCGTGGCCCCTTTCTTTGAGATAACTCTGCACTATTGCGAGCTGGAAATGCCACTTCCAGTTTAGCTGTGCAGAAGAAGAACAACAAGAAGAAGAAATATCTCGAAATATGTCCGTTAGGCCCCTTCCCTTGAGATAAATCTGCAAATATCTCGGAAACGAAGCGAGCTATGGCAAAATGTTCAGAGACCTTTTTTGTAGAGAATTAAGTTTCCTACTTTTTATGTTCTATGATATTTTTTGATCAGATACGTAGTTCTCGAGATATATCAAGATATTTAAAAGTTCCGAAGCCGCACCAACATAATAGAGATACAGAAACACCGTGGCCCCTTTCTTTGAGATAACTCTGCACTATTGCGCGCTGCAAATGCCACTTCCAGCTTAGCTGTGCAGAAGAAGAACAACAAGAAGAAGAAATATCTCGAAATATGTCCGTTAGGCCCCTTCCCTTGAGATAAATCTGCAAATATCTCGGAAACGAAGCGAGCTATGGCAAAATGTTAAGAGACCTTTTTTGTAGAGAATTAAGTTTCCTACTTTTTATGTTCTATGATATTTTTTGATCAGATGCGTAGTTCTCGAGATATATCAAGATATTTAAAAGTTCCGAAGCCGCACCAACATAATAGAGATACAGAAACACCGTGGCCCCTTTCTTTGAGACAACTCAACACTATTGCGCGCTGCAAATGCCACTTCCAGCTTAGCTGTGCAGAAGAAGAACAACAAGAAGAAGAAATATCTCGAAATATGTCCGTCAGACCCCTTCCCTTGAGATAAATCTGCAAATATCTCGGAAACGAAGCGAGCTATGGCAAAATGTTAAGAGACCTTTTTTGGAGAGAATTATGTTTCCTATAATTTATGTTCTATGATATTTTTTGATCAGAAGCGTAGTTCTCGAGATATATCGAGATATTTAAAAGTTCCGAAGCCGCACCAACATAATAGGGATACAGAAACACCGTGACCCCTTTCTTTGAGATAACTCTGCACTAGTGCGAGCCGCAAATGCCACTTCCAGCTTAGCTGTGCAGAAGAAGAACAACAAGAAGAAGAAATATCTCGAAATATGTCCGTCAGACCCCTTCCCTTGAGATAAATCTGCAAATATCTCGGAAACGAAGCGAGCTATGGCAAAATGTTAAGAGACCTTTTTTGTAGAGAATTAAGTTTCCTACTTTTTATGTTCTATGATATTTTTTGATCAGATGCGCAGTTCTCGAGATATATCGAGATATTTAAAAGTTCCGAAGCCGCACCAACATAATAGAGATACAGAAACACCGTGGCCCCTCTCTTTGAGATAACTCTGCACTATTCCGAGCTGTAAATGCCACTTCCAGCTTAGCTGTGCAGAAGAAGAACAACAAGAAGAAGAAATATCTCGAAATATGTCCGTCAGGCCCCTTCCCTTGAGATATATCTGCAAATATCTCGGAAACGAAGCGAGCTATGGCAAAATGTTAAGAGACCTTTTTTGTAGAGAATTATGTTTCCTACAATTTATGTTCTATGATATTTTTTGATCAGAAGCGTAGTTCTCGAGATATATCGAGATATTTAAAAGTTCCGAAGCCGCACCAACATAATAGGGATACAGAAACACCGTGACCCCTTTCTTTGAGATAACTCTGCACTAGTGCGAGCCGCAAATGCCACTTCCAGCTTAGCTGTGCAGAAGAAGAACAACAAGAAGAAGAAATATCTCGAAATATGTCCGTCAGGCCCCTTCCCTTGAGATATATCTGCAAATATCTCGGAAACGAAGCGAGCTATGGCAAAATGATAAGAGACCGTTTTTGTAGAGAATTAAGTTTCCGACTTTTTATGTTCTATGATATTTTTTGATCAGACGCGTAGTTCTCGAGATATATCAAGATATTTAAAAGTTCCGAAGCCGCACCAACATAATAGAGATACAGAAACACCGTGGCCCCTTTCTTTGAGATAACTCTGCACTATTGCGAGCTGCAAATGCCACTTCCAGCTTAGCTGTGCAGAAGAAGAACAACAAGAAGAAGAAATATCTCGAAATATGTCCGTCAGACCCCTTCCCTTGAGATATATCTGCAAATATCTCGGAAACGAAGCGAGCTATGGCAAAATGTTAAGAGACCTTTTTTGTCGAGAATTATGTTTCCTACAATCTAGGTTCTATGATATTTTTTGATCAGAAGCGTAGTTTTCGAGATATATCGAGATATTTAAAAGTTCCGAAGCCGCACCAACATAATAGAGATACAGAAACACCGTGGCCCCTTTCTTTGAGATAACTCTGCACTATTGCGAGCTGGAAATGCCACTTCCAGTTTAGCTGTGCAGAAGAAGAACAACAAGAAGAAGAAATATCTCGAAATATGTCCGTTAGGCCCCTTCCCTTGAGATAAATCTGCAAATATCTCGGAAACGAAGCGAGCTATGGCAAAATGTTAAGAGACCTTTTTTGTAGAGAATTAAGTTTCCTACTTTTTATGTTGTATGATATTTTTTGATCAGATGCGTAGTTCTCGAGATATATCAAGATATTTAAAAGTTCCGAAGCCGCACCAACATAATAGAGATACAGAAACACCGTGGCCCCTTTCTTTGAGATAACTCTGCACTATTGCGCGCTGCAAATGCCACTTCCAGCTTAGCTGTGCAGAAGAAGAACAACAAGAAGAAGAAATATCTCGAAATATGTCCGTCAGACCCCTGCCCTTGAGATAAATCTGCAAATATCTCGGAAACGAAGCGAGCTATGGCAAAATGTTAAGAGACCTTTTTTGTAGAGAATTAAGTTTCCTACTTTTTATGTTCTATGATATTTTTTGATCAGATGCGCAGTTCTCGAGATATATCGAGATATTTAAAAGTTCCGAAGCCGCACCAACATAATAGAGATACAGAAACACCGTCGCCCCTCTCTTTGAGATAACTCTGCACTATTCCGAGCTGTAAATGCCACTTCCAGCTTAGCTGTGCAGAAGAAGAACAACAAGAAGAAGAAATATCTCGAAATATGTCCGTCAGGCCCCTTCCCTTGAGATATATCTGCAAATATCTCGGAAACGAAGCGAGCTATGGCAAAATGTTAAGAGACCTTTTTTGTAGAGAATTAAGTTTCCTACTTTTTATGTTCTATGATATTTTTTGATCAGATGCGTAGTTCTCGAGATATATCAAGATATTTAAAAGTTCCGAAGCCACACCAACATAATAGAGATACAGAAACACCGTGACCCCTTTCTTTGAGATAACTCTGCACTAGTGCGAGCCGCAAATGCCACTTCCAGCTTAGCTGTGCAGAAGAAGAACAACAAGAAGAAGAAATATCTCGAAATATGTCCGTCAGGCCCCTTCCCTTGAGATAAATCTGCAAATATCTCGGAAACGAAGCGAGCTATGGCAGAATGTTAAGAGACGTTTTTTGTAGAGAATTATGTTTCCTACAATTTATGTTCTATGATATTTTTTGATCAGAAGCGTAGTTCTCGAGATATATCGAGATATTTAAAAGTTCCGAAGCCGCACCAACATAATAGGGATACAGAAACACCGTGGCCCCTTTCTTTGAGATAACTCTGCACTAGTGCGAGCCGAAAATGCCACTTCCAGCTTAGCTGTGCAGAAGAAGAACAACAAGAAGAAGAAATATCTCGAAATATGTCCGTCAGGCCCCTGCCCTTGAGATATATCTGCAAATATCTCGGAAACGAAGCGAGCTATGGCAAAATGTTAAGAGACCGTTTTTGTAGAGAATTAAGTTTCCTACTTTTTATGTTCTGTGATATTTTTTGATCAGACGCGTAGTTCTCGAGATATATCAAGATATTTAAAAGTTCCGAAGCCGCACCAACATAATAGAGATACAGAAACACCGTGGCCCCTTTCTTTGAGATAACTCTGCACTATTGCGAGCTGCAAATGCCACTTCCAGCTTAGCTGTGCAGAAGAAGAACAACAAGAAGAAGAAATATCTCGAAATATGTCCGTCAGGCCCCTTCCCTTGAGATATATCTGCAAATATCTCGGAAACGAAGCGAGCTATGGCAAAATGTTAAGAGACCTTTTTTGTCGAGAATTATGTTTCCTACAATCCAGGTTCTATGATATTTTTTGATCAGAAGCGTAGTTTTCGAGATATATCGAGATATTTAAAAGTTCCGAAGCCGCACCAACATAATAGAGATACAGAAACACCGTGGCCCCTTTCTTTGAGATAACTCTGCACTATTGCGAGCTGGAAATGCCACTTCCAGTTTAGCTGTGCAGAAGAAGAACAACAAGAAGAAGAAATATCTCGAAATATGTCCGTTAGGCCCCTTCCCTTGAGATAAATCTGCAAATATCTCGGAAACGAAGCGAGCTATGGCAAAATGTTCAGAGACCTTTTTTGTAGAGAATTAAGTTTCCTACTTTTTATGTTCTATGATATTTTTTGATCAGATACGTAGTTCTCGAGATATATCAAGATATTTAAAAGTTCCGAAGCCGCACCAACATAATAGAGATACAGAAACACCGTGGCCCCTTTCTTTGAGATAACTCTGCACTATTGCGCGCTGCAAATGCCACTTCCAGCTTAGCTGTGCAGAAGAAGAACAACAAGAAGAAGAAATATCTCGAAATATGTCCGTTAGGCCCCTTCCCTTGAGATAAATCTGCAAATATCTCGGAAACGAAGCGAGCTATGGCAAAATGTTAAGAGACCTTTTTTGTAGAGAATTAAGTTTCCTACTTTTTATGTTCTATGATATTTTTTGATCAGATGCGTAGTTCTCGAGATATATCAAGATATTTAAAAGTTCCGAAGCCGCACCAACATAATAGAGATACAGAAACACCGTGGCCCCTTTCTTTGAGACAACTCAACACTATTGCGCGCTGCAAATGCCACTTCCAGCTTAGCTGTGCAGAAGAAGAACAACAAGAAGAAGAAATATCTCGAAATATGTCCGTCAGACCCCTTCCCTTGAGATAAATCTGCAAATATCTCGGAAACGAAGCGAGCTATGGCAAAATGTTAAGAGACCTTTTTTGGAGAGAATTATGTTTCCTATAATTTATGTTCTATGATATTTTTTGATCAGAAGCGTAGTTCTCGAGATATATCGAGATATTTAAAAGTTCCGAAGCCGCACCAACATAATAGGGATACAGAAACACCGTGACCCCTTTCTTTGAGATAACTCTGCACTAGTGCGAGCCGCAAATGCCACTTCCAGCTTAGCTGTGCAGAAGAAGAACAACAAGAAGAAGAAATATCTCGAAATATGTCCGTCAGACCCCTTCCCTTGAGATAAATCTGCAAATATCTCGGAAACGAAGCGAGCTATGGCAAAATGTTAAGAGACCTTTTTTGTAGAGAATTAAGTTTCCTACTTTTTATGTTCTATGATATTTTTTGATCAGATGCGCAGTTCTCGAGATATATCGAGATATTTAAAAGTTCCGAAGCCGCACCAACATAATAGAGATACAGAAACACCGTGGCCCCTCTCTTTGAGATAACTCTGCACTATTCCGAGCTGTAAATGCCACTTCCAGCTTAGCTGTGCAGAAGAAGAACAACAAGAAGAAGAAATATCTCGAAATATGTCCGTCAGGCCCCTTCCCTTGAGATATATCTGCAAATATCTCGGAAACGAAGCGAGCTATGGCAAAATGTTAAGAGACCTTTTTTGTAGAGAATTATGTTTCCTACAATTTATGTTCTATGATATTTTTTGATCAGAAGCGTAGTTCTCGAGATATATCGAGATATTTAAAAGTTCCGAAGCCGCACCAACATAATAGGGATACAGAAACACCGTGACCCCTTTCTTTGAGATAACTCTGCACTAGTGCGAGCCGCAAATGCCACTTCCAGCTTAGCTGTGCAGAAGAAGAACAACAAGAAGAAGAAATATCTCGAAATATGTCCGTCAGGCCCCTTCCCTTGAGATAAATCTGCAAATATCTCGGAAACGACGCGAGCTATGGCAAAATGTTGAGAGACGTTTTTTGTAGAGAATTAAGTTTCCTACTTTTTATGTTCTATGATATTTTTTGATCAGATGCGTAGTTCTCGAGATATATCAAGATATTTAAAAGTTCCGAAGCCGCACCATCATAATAGAGATACAGAAACACCGTGGCCCCTTTCTTTGAGATAACTGTGCACTAGTGCGAGCCGCAAATGCCACTTCCAGCTTAGCTGTGCAGAAGAAGAACAACAAGAAGAAGAAATATCTCGAAATATGTCCGTCGGGCCCCTGCCCTTGAGATGTATCTGCAAATATCTCGGAAACGAAGCGAGCTATGGCAAAATGTTAAGAGACCGTTTTTGTAGAGAATTAAGTTTCCTACTTTTTATGTTCTATGATATTTTTTGATCAGACGCGTAGTTCTCGAGATATATCAAGATATTTAAAAGTTCCGAAGCCGCACCAACATAATAGAGATACAGAAACACCGTGGCCCCTTTCTTTGAGATAACTCTGCACTATTGCGAGCTGCAAATGCCACTTCCAGCTTAGCTGTGCAGAAGAAGAACAACAAGAAGAAGAAATATCTCGAAATATGTCCGTCAGGCCCCTTCCCTTGAGATATATCTGCAAATATCTCGGAAACGAAGCGAGCTATGGCAAAATGTTAAGAGACCTTTTTTGTCGAGAATTATGTTTCCTACAATCCAGGTTCTATGATATTTTTTGATCAGAAGCGTAGTTTTCGAGATATATCGAGATATTTAAAAGTTCCGAAGCCGCACCAACATAATAGAGATACAGAAACACCGTGGCCCCTTTCTTTGAGATAACTCTGCACTATTGCGAGCTGGAAATGCCACTTCCAGTTTAGCTGTGCAGAAGAAGAACAACAAGAAGAAGAAATATCTCGAAATATGTCCGTTAGGCCCCTTCCCTTGAGATAAATCTGCAAATATCTCGGAAACGAAGCGAGCTATGGCAAAATGTTCAGAGACCTTTTTTGTAGAGAATTAAGTTTCCTACTTTTTATGTTCTATGATATTTTTTGATCAGATACGTAGTTCTCGAGATATATCAAGATATTTAAAAGTTCCGAAGCCGCACCAACATAATAGAGATACAGAAACACCGTGGCCCCTTTCTTTGAGATAACTCTGCACTATTGCGCGCTGCAAATGCCACTTCCAGCTTAGCTGTGCAGAAGAAGAACAACAAGAAGAAGAAATATCTCGAAATATGTCCGTTAGGCCCCTTCCCTTGAGATAAATCTGCAAATATCTCGGAAACGAAGCGAGCTATGGCAAAATGTTAAGAGACCTTTTTTGTAGAGAATTAAGTTTTCTACTTTTTATTTTCTATGATATTTTTTGATCAGATGCGTAGTTCTCGAGATATATCAAGATATTTAAAAGTTCCGAAGCCGCACCAACATAATAGAGATACAGAAACACCTTGGCCCCTTTCTTTGAGACAACTCAACACTATTGCGCGCTGCAAATGCCACTTCCAGCTTAGCTGTGCAGAAGAAGAACAACAAGAAGAAGAAATATCTCGAAATATGTCCGTCAGACCCCTTCCCTTGAGATAAATCTGCAAATATCTCGGAAACGAAGCGAGCTATGGCAAAATGTTAAGAGACCTTTTTTGGAGAGAATTATGTTTCCTACAATTTATGTTCTATGATATTTTTTGATCAGAAGCGTAGTTCTCGAGATATATCGAGATATTTAAAAGTTCCGAAGCCGCACCAACATAATAGGGATACAGAAACACCGTGACCCCTTTCTTTGAGATAACTCTGCACTAGTGCGAGCCGCAAATGCCACTTCCAGCTTAGCTGTGCAGAAGAAGAACAACAAGAAGAAGAAATATCTCGAAATATGTCCGTCAGGCCCCTTCCCTTGAGATAAATCTGCAAATATCTCGGAAACGAAGCGAGCTATGGCAGAATGTTAAGAGACGTTTTTTGTAGAGAATTATGTTTCCTACAATTTATGTTCTATGATATTTTTTGATCAGAAGCGTAGTTCTCGAGATATATCGAGATATTTAAAAGTTCCGAAGCCGCACCAACATAATAGGGATACAGAAACACCGTGGCCCCTTTCTTTGAGATAACTCTGCACTAGTGCGAGCCGCAAATGCCACTTCCAGCTTAGCTGTGCAGAAGAAGAACAACAAGAAGAAGAAATATCTCGAAATATGTCCGTCAGGCCCCTTCCCTTGAGATAAATCTGCAAATATCTCGGAAACGAAGCGAGCTATGGCAAAATGTTTAGAGACCTTTCTTGTAGAGAATTAAGTTTCCTACTTTTTATGTAGTATGATATTTTTTGATCAGATGCGTAGTTCTCGAGATATATCAAGATATTTAAAAGTTCCGAAGCCGCACCAACATAATAGAGATACAGAAACACCGTGGCCCCTTTCTTTGAGATAACTCTGCACTATTGCGCGCTGCAAATTCCACTTCCAGCTTAGCTGTGCAGAAGAAGAACAACAAGAAGAAGAAATATCTCGAAATATGTCCGTCAGGCCCCTTCCCTTGAGATATATCTGCAAATATCTCGGAAACGAAGCGAGCTATGGCAAAATGTTAAGAGACGTTTTTTGTAGAGAATTAAGTTTCCTACTTTTTATGTTCTATGATATTTTTCGATCAGAGGCGTAGTTCTCGAGATATATCAAGATATTTAAAAGTTCCGAAGCCGCACCAACATAATAGAGATACAGAAACACCGTGGCCGCTTTCTTTGAGATAACTCTGCACTATTGCGAGCTGTAAATGCCACTTCCAGCTTAGCTGTGCAGAAGAAGAACAACAAGAAGAAGAAATATCTCGAAATATGTCCGTCAGGCCCCTTCCCTTGAGATATATCTCCAAATATCTCGGAAACGAAGCGAGCTATGGCAAAATGTTAAGAGACCTTTTTTGTAGAGAATTATGTTTCCTACAATTTATGTTCTATGATATTTTTTGATCAGAAGCGTAGTTTTCGAGATATATCGAGATATTTAAAAGTTCCGAAGCCGCACCAACATAATAGAGATACAGAAACACCGTGGCCCCTTTCTTTGAGATAACTCTGCACTAGTGCGAGCCGCAAATGCCACTTCCAGCTTAGCTGTGCAGAAGAAGAACAACAAGAAGAAGAAATATCTCGAAATATGTCCGTCAGGCCCCTTCCCTTGAGATAAATATGCAAATATCTCGGAAACGAAGCGAGCTATGGCAAAATGTTAAGAGACCTTTTTTGTAGAGAATTAAGTTTCCTACTTTTTATGTTCTATGATATTTTTTGATCAGATGCGTAGTTCTCGAGATATATCGAGATATTTAAAAGTTCCGAAGCCGCACCAACATAATAGAGATACTGAAACACCGTGGCCCCTTTCTTTGAGATAACTCTGCACTAGTGCGAGCCGCAAATGCCACTTCCAGCTTAGCTGTGCAGAAGAAGAACAACAAGAAGAAGAAATATCCCGAAATATGTCCGTCAGGCCCCTTCCCTTGAGATAAATATGCAAATATCTCGGAAACGAAGCGAGCTATGGCAAAATGTTAAGAGACCTTTTTTGTAGAGAATTAAGTTTCCTACTTTTTATGTTCTATGATATTTTTTGATCGGATGCGTAGTTCTCGAGATATATCAAGATATTTAAAAGTTCCGAAGCCGCACCAACATAATAGAGATACAGAAACACCGTGGCCCCTTTCTTTGAGATAACTCTGCACTATTGCGCGCTGCAAATGCCACTTCCAGCTTAGCTGTGCAGAAGAAGAACAACAAGAAGAAGAAATATCTCGAAATATGCCCGTCAGGCCCCTTCCATTGAGATAAATCTGCAAATATCTCGGAAACGAAGCGAGCTATGGCAAAATGTTAAGAGACCTTTTTTGTAGAGAACTAAGTTTCCTACTTTTTATGTTCTATGATATTTTTTGATCAGATGCGTTGTTCTCGAGATATATCAAGATATTTAAAAGTTCCGAAGCCGCACCAACATAATAGAGATACAGAAACACCGTGGCCCCTTTCTTTGAGATAACTCTGCACTAGTGCGAGCCGCAAATGCCACTTCCAGCTTAGCTGTGCAGAAGAAGAACAACAAGAAGAAGAAATATCTCGAAATATGTCCGTCAGGCCCCTTCCCTTGAGATAAATATGCAAATATCTCGGAAACGAAGCGAGCTATGGCAAAATGTTAAGAGACCTTTTTTGTAGAGAATTAAGTTTCCTACTTTTTATGTTCTATGATATTTTTTGATCAGATGCGTAGTTCTCGAGATATATCAAGATATTTAAAAGTTCCGAAGCCGCACCAACATAATAGAGATACAGCAACACCGTGGCCCCTTTCTTTGAGATAACTCTGCACTATTGCGAAGTGCAAATGCCACTTCCAGCTTAGCTGTGCAGAAGAAGAACAACAAGAAGAAGAAATATCTCGAAATATGTCCATCAGGACCCTTCCCTTGAGATAAATCTGCAAATATCTCGGAAACGAAGCGAGCTATGGCAAAATGTTAAGAGACCTTTTTTGTAGAGAATTATGTTTCCTACAATTTATGTTCTATGATATTTTTTGATCAGAAGCGTAGTTTTCGAGATATATCGAGATATTTAAAAGTTCCGAAGCCGCACCAACATAATAGAGATACAGAAACACCGTGGCCCCTTTCTTTGCGATAACTCTGCACTATTGCGAGCTGCAAATGCCACTTCCAGCTTAGCTGTGCAGGAGAAGAACAACAAGAAGAAGAAATATCTCGAAATATGTCCGTCAGGCCCCTTCCCTTGAGATAAATCTGCAAATATCTCGGAAACGAAGCGAGCTATGCCAAAATGTTAAGAGACCTTATTTGTAGAGAATTAAGTTTCCTACTTTTTATGTTCTATGATATTTTTTGATCAGATGCGTAGTTCTCGGGATATATCGAGATATTTAAAAGTTCCGAAGCCGCACCAACATAATAGAGATACAGAAACACCGTGGCCCCTTTCTTTGAGATAACTCTGCACAACTGCGAGCTGCAAATGCCACTTCCAGCTTAGCTGTGCAGAAGAAGAACAACAAGAAGAAGAAATATCTCGAAATATGTCCGTCAGGCCCCTTCCCTTGAGATAAATCGGCAAGTATCTCGGAAACGAAGCGAGCTATGGCAAAATGTTAAGAGACCTTTTCTGTAGAGAATTAAGTTTTCTACTTTTTATGTTCCATGATATTTTTTGATCAGATGCGTAGTTCTCGAGATATATCAAGATATTTAAAAGTTCCGAAGCCGCACCAACATAATAGAGATACAGAAACACCGTGGCCCCTTTCTTTGAGATAACTCTGCACTATTGCGAGCTGCAAATGCCACTTCCAGTTTAGCTGTGCACAAGAAGAACAACAAGAAGAAGAAATATCTCGAAATATGTCCGTTAGGCCCCTTCCCTTGAGATTAATCTGCAAATATCTCGGAAACGAAGCGAGCTATGGCAAAATGTTAAGAGACCTTTTTTGTAGAGAATTAAGTTTCCTACTTTTTATGTTCTATGATATTTTTTGATCAGATGCGTAGTTCTCGAGATATATCAAGATATTTAAAAGTTCCGAAGCCGCACCAACATAATAGAGATACAGAAACACCGTGGCCCCTTTCTTTGAGATAACTCTGCACTATTGCGCGCTGCAAATTCCACTTCCAGCTTAGCTGTGCAGAAGAAGAACAACAAGAAGAAGAAATATCTCGAAATATGTCCGTCAGGCCCCTTCCCTTGAGATATATCTGCAAATATCTCGGAAACGAAGCGAGCTATGGCAAAATGTTAAGAGACGTTTTTTGTAGAGAATTAAGTTTCCTACTTTTTATGTTCTATGATATTTTTCGATCAGAGGCGTAGTTCTCGAGATATATCAAGATATTTAAAAGTTCCGAAGCCGCACCAACATAATAGAGATACAGAAACACCGTGGCCGCTTTCTTTGAGATAACTCTGCACTATTGCGAGCTGTAAATGCCACTTCCAGCTTAGCTGTGCAGAAGAAGAACAACAAGAAGAAGAAATATCTCGAAATATGTCCGTCAGGCCCCTTCCCTTGAGATATATCTCCAAATATCTCGGAAACGAAGCGAGCTATGGCAAAATGTTAAGAGACCTTTTTTGTAGAGAATTATGTTTCCTACAATTTATGTTCTATGATATTTTTTGATCAGAAGCGTAGTTTTCGAGATATATCGAGATATTTAAAAGTTCCGAAGCCGCACCAACATAATAGAGATACAGAAACACCGTGGCCCCTTTCTTTGAGATAACTCTGCACTAGTGCGAGCCGCAAATGCCACTTCCAGCTTAGCTGTGCAGAAGAAGAACAACAAGAAGAAGAAATATCTCGAAATATGTCCGTCAGGCCCCTTCCCTTGAGATAAATATGCAAATATCTCGGAAACGAAGCGAGCTATGGCAAAATGTTAAGAGACCTTTTTTGTAGAGAATTAAGTTTCCTACTTTTTATGTTCTATGATATTTTTTGATCAGATGCGTAGTTCTCGAGATATATCGAGATATTTAAAAGTTCCGAAGCCGCACCAACATAATAGAGATACTGAAACACCGTGGCCCCTTTCTTTGAGATAACTCTGCACTAGTGCGAGCCGCAAATGCCACTTCCAGCTTAGCTGTGCAGAAGAAGAACAACAAGAAGAAGAAATATCCCGAAATATGTCCGTCAGGCCCCTTCCCTTGAGATAAATATGCAAATATCTCGGAAACGAAGCGAGCTATGGCAAAATGTTAAGAGACCTTTTTTGTAGAGAATTAAGTTTCCTACTTTTTATGTTCTATGATATTTTTTGATCGGATGCGTAGTTCTCGAGATATATCAAGATATTTAAAAGTTCCGAAGCCGCACCAACATAATAGAGATACAGAAACACCGTGGCCCCTTTCTTTGAGATAACTCTGCACTATTGCGCGCTGCAAATGCCACTTCCAGCTTAGCTGTGCAGAAGAAGAACAACAAGAAGAAGAAATATCTCGAAATATGCCCGTCAGGCCCCTTCCATTGAGATAAATCTGCAAATATCTCGGAAACGAAGCGAGCTATGGCAAAATGTTAAGAGACCTTTTTTGTAGAGAACTAAGTTTCCTACTTTTTATGTTCTATGATATTTTTTGATCAGATGCGTTGTTCTCGAGATATATCAAGATATTTAAAAGTTCCGAAGCCGCACCAACATAATAGAGATACAGAAACACCGTGGCCCCTTTCTTTGAGATAACTCTGCACTAGTGCGAGCCGCAAATGCCACTTCCAGCTTAGCTGTGCAGAAGAAGAACAACAAGAAGAAGAAATATCTCGAAATATGTCCGTCAGGCCCCTTCCCTTGAGATAAATATGCAAATATCTCGGAAACGAAGCGAGCTATGGCAAAATGTTAAGAGACCTTTTTTGTAGAGAATTAAGTTTCCTACTTTTTATGTTCTATGATATTTTTTGATCAGATGCGTAGTTCTCGAGATATATCAAGATATTTAAAAGTTCCGAAGCCGCACCAACATAATAGAGATACAGCAACACCGTGGCCCCTTTCTTTGAGATAACTCTGCACTATTGCGAAGTGCAAATGCCACTTCCAGCTTAGCTGTGCAGAAGAAGAACAACAAGAAGAAGAAATATCTCGAAATATGTCCATCAGGACCCTTCCCTTGAGATAAATCTGCAAATATCTCGGAAACGAAGCGAGCTATGGCAAAATGTTAAGAGACCTTTTTTGTAGAGAATTATGTTTCCTACAATTTATGTTCTATGATATTTTTTGATCAGAAGCGTAGTTTTCGAGATATATCGAGATATTTAAAAGTTCCGAAGCCGCACCAACATAATAGAGATACAGAAACACCGTGGCCCCTTTCTTTGCGATAACTCTGCACTATTGCGAGCTGCAAATGCCACTTCCAGCTTAGCTGTGCAGGAGAAGAACAACAAGAAGAAGAAATATCTCGAAATATGTCCGTCAGGCCCCTTCCCTTGAGATAAATCTGCAAATATCTCGGAAACGAAGCGAGCTATGCCAAAATGTTAAGAGACCTTATTTGTAGAGAATTAAGTTTCCTACTTTTTATGTTCTATGATATTTTTTGATCAGATGCGTAGTTCTCGGGATATATCGAGATATTTAAAAGTTCCGAAGCCGCACCAACATAATAGAGATACAGAAACACCGTGGCCCCTTTCTTTGAGATAACTCTGCACAACTGCGAGCTGCAAATGCCACTTCCAGCTTAGCTGTGCAGAAGAAGAACAACAAGAAGAAGAAATATCTCGAAATATGTCCGTCAGGCCCCTTCCCTTGAGATAAATCGGCAAGTATCTCGGAAACGAAGCGAGCTATGGCAAAATGTTAAGAGACCTTTTCTGTAGAGAATTAAGTTTTCTACTTTTTATGTTCCATGATATTTTTTGATCAGATGCGTAGTTCTCGAGATATATCAAGATATTTAAAAGTTCCGAAGCCGCACCAACATAATAGAGATACAGAAACACCGTGGCCCCTTTCTTTGAGATAACTCTGCACTATTGCGAGCTGCAAATGCCACTTCCAGTTTAGCTGTGCACAAGAAGAACAACAAGAAGAAGAAATATCTCGAAATATGTCCGTTAGGCCCCTTCCCTTGAGATTAATCTGCAAATATCTCGGAAACGAAGCGAGCTATGGCAAAATGTTAAGAGACCTTTTTTGTAGAGAATTAAGTTTCCTACTTTTTATGTTCTATGATATTTTTTGATCAGATGCGTAGTTCTCGAGATATACCAAGATATTTAAAAGTTCCGAAGCCGCACCAACATAATAGAGATACAGAAACACCGTGGCCCCTTTCTTTGAGATAACTCTGCACTATTGCGAGCTGCAAATGCCACTTCCAGCTTAGCTGTGCAGAAGAAGAACAACAAGAAGAAGAAATATCTCGAAATATGTCCGTCAGGCCCCTTCCCTTGAGATAAATCTGCAAATATCTCGGAAACGAAGCGAGCTATGGCAAAATGTTAAGAGACCTTTTTTGTAGAGAATTATGTTTTCTACAATTTACGTTCTATGATATTTTTTGATCAGAAGCGTAGTTTTCGAGATATATCGAGATATTTAAAAGTTCCGAAGCCGCAACAACATAATAGAGATACAGAAACACCGTGGCCCCTTTCGTTGAGATAACTCTGCACTAGTGCGAGCCGCAAATGCCACTTCCAGCTTAACTGTGCAGAAGAAGAACAACAAGAAGAAGAAATATCTCGAAATATGTCCGTTAGGCCCCTTCCCTTGAGATAAATCTGCAAATATCTCGGAAACGAAGCGAGCTATGGCAAAATGTTAAGAGACCTTTTTTGTAGAGAATTAAGTTTCCTACTTTTTATGTTCTATGATATTTTTTGATCAGATGCGTAGTTCTCGAGATATACCAAGATATTTAAAAGTTCCGAAGCCGCACCAACATAATAGAGATACAGAAACACCGTTGCCCCTTTCTTTGAGATAACTCTGCACTATTGCGAGCTGCAAATGCCACTTCCAGCTTAGCTGTGCAGAGGAAGAACAACAAGAAGAAGAAATATCTCGAAATATGTCCGTCAGGCCAGTTCCTTTGAGCTGAATCTGCAAATATCTCGGAAACGAAGCGAGCTATGGCAAAATGTTAAGAGACGTTTTTTGTAGAGAATTATGTTTCCTACAATTTATGTTGTATGATATTTTTTGATCAGAAGCGTAGTTCTCGAGATATATCAAGATATTTAAAAGTTCCGAAGCCGCACCAACATAATAGAGATACAGAAACACCGTGGCCCCTTTCTTTGAGATAACTCTGCACTAGTGCGAGCCGCAAATGCCACTTCCAGCTTAGCTGTGCAGAAGAAGAACAACAAGAAGAAGAAATATCTCGAAATATGTCCGTCAGGCCCCTTCCCTTGAGATAAATATGCAAATATCTCGGAAACGAAGCGAGCTATGGCAAAATGTTAAGAGACCTTTTTTGTAGAGAATTAAGTTTCCTACTTTTTATGTTCTATGATATTTTTTGATCGGATGCGTAGTTCTCGAGATATGTCAAGATATTTAAAAGTTCCGAAGCCGCACCAACATAATAGAGATACAGAAACACCGTGGCCCCTTTCTTTGAGATAACTCTGCACTATTGCGCGCTGCAAATGCCACTTCCAGCTTAGCTGTGCAGAAGAAGAACAACAAGAAGAAGAAATATCTCGAAATATGCCCGTCAGGCCCCTTCCATTGAGATAAATCTGCAAATATCTCGGAAACGAAGCGAGCTATGGCAAAATGTTAAGAGACCTTTTTTGTAGAGAACTAAGTTTCCTACTTTTTATGTTCTATGATATTTTTTGATCAGATGCGTTGTTCTCGAGATATATCAAGATATTTAAAAGTTCCGAAGCCGCACCAACATAATAGAGATACAGAAACACCGTGGCCCCTTTCTTTGAGATAACTCTGCACTAGTGCGAGCCGCAAATGCCACTTCCAGCTTAGCTGTGCAGAAGAAGAACAACAAGAAGAAGAAATATCTCGAAATATGTCCGTCAGGCCCCTTCCCTTGAGATAAATATGCAAATATCTCGGAAACGAAGCGAGCTATGGCAAAATGTTAAGAGACCTTTTTTGTAGAGAATTAAGTTTCCTACTTTTTATGTTCTATGATATTTTTTGATCAGATGCGTAGTTCTCGAGATATATCAAGATATTTAAAAGTTCCGAAGCCGCACCAACATAATAGAGATACAGCAACACCGTGGCCCCTTTCTTTGAGATAACTCTGCACTATTGCGAAGTGCAAATGCCACTTCCAGCTTAGCTGTGCAGAAGAAGAACAACAAGAAGAAGAAATATCTCGAAATATGTCCATCAGGACCCTTCCCTTGAGATAAATCTGCAAATATCTCGGAAACGAAGCGAGCTATGGCAAAATGTTAAGAGACCTTTTTTGTAGAGAATTATGTTTCCTACAATTTATGTTCTATGATATTTTTTGATCAGAAGCGTAGTTTTCGAGATATATCGAGATATTTAAAAGTTCCGAAGCCGCACCAACATAATAGAGATACAGAAACACCGTGGCCCCTTTCTTTGCGATAACTCTGCACTATTGCGAGCTGCAAATGCCACTTCCAGCTTAGCTGTGCAGGAGAAGAACAACAAGAAGAAGAAATATCTCGAAATATGTCCGTCAGGCCCCTTCCCTTGAGATAAATCTGCAAATATCTCGGAAACGAAGCGAGCTATGCCAAAATGTTAAGAGACCTTATTTGTAGAGAATTAAGTTTCCTACTTTTTATGTTCTATGATATTTTTTGATCAGATGCGTAGTTCTCGGGATATATCGAGATATTTAAAAGTTCCGAAGCCGCACCAACATAATAGAGATACAGAAACACCGTGGCCCCTTTCTTTGAGATAACTCTGCACAACTGCGAGCTGCAAATGCCACTTCCAGCTTAGCTGTGCAGAAGAAGAACAACAAGAAGAAGAAATATCTCGAAATATGTCCGTCAGGCCCCTTCCCTTGAGATAAATCGGCAAGTATCTCGGAAACGAAGCGAGCTATGGCAAAATGTTAAGAGACCTTTTCTGTAGAGAATTAAGTTTTCTACTTTTTATGTTCCATGATATTTTTTGATCAGATGCGTAGTTCTCGAGATATATCAAGATATTTAAAAGTTCCGAAGCCGCACCAACATAATAGAGATACAGAAACACCGTGGCCCCTTTCTTTGAGATAACTCTGCACTATTGCGAGCTGCAAATGCCACTTCCAGTTTAGCTGTGCACAAGAAGAACAACAAGAAGAAGAAATATCTCGAAATATGTCCGTTAGGCCCCTTCCCTTGAGATTAATCTGCAAATATCTCGGAAACGAAGCGAGCTATGGCAAAATGTTAAGAGACCTTTTTTGTAGAGAATTAAGTTTCCTACTTTTTATGTTCTATGATATTTTTTTACCCGACGCGTAGTTCTCGAGATATATCAAGATATTTAAAAGTTCCGAAGCCGCACCAACATAATAGAGATACAAAAACACCGTGGCCCCTTTCTTTGAGATAACTCTGCACTATTGCGAGCTGCAAATGCCACTTCCAGTTTAGCTGTGCACAAGAAGAACGACAAGAAGAAGAAATATCTCGAAATATGTCCGTTAGGCCCCTTCCCTTGAGATTAATCTGCAAATATCTCGGAAACGAAGCGAGCTATGGCAAAATGTTAAGAGACCTTTTTTGTAGAGAATTAAGTTTCCTACTTTTTATGTTCTATGATATTTTTTGATCAGATGCGTAGTTCTCGAGATATACCAAGATATTTAAAAGTTCCGAAGCCGCACCAACATAATAGAGATACAGAAACACCGTGGCCCCTTTCTTTGAGATAACTCTGCACTATTGCGAGCTGCAAATGCCACTTCCAGCTTAGCTGTGCAGAAGAAGAACAACAAGAAGAAGAAATATCTCGAAATATGTCCGTCAGGCCCCTTCCCTTGAGATAAATCTGCAAATATCTCGGAAACGAAGCGAGCTATGGCAAAATGTTAAGAGACCTTTTTTGTAGAGAATTATGTTTTCTACAATTTACGTTCTATGATATTTTTTGATCAGAAGCGTAGTTTTCGAGATATATCGAGATATTTAAAAGTTCCGAAGCCGCAACAACATAATAGAGATACAGAAACACCGTGGCCCCTTTCGTTGAGATAACTCTGCACTAGTGCGAGCCGCAAATGCCACTTCCAGCTTAACTGTGCAGAAGAAGAACAACAAGAAGAAGAAATATCTCGAAATATGTCCGTTAGGCCCCTTCCCTTGAGATAAATCTGCAAATATCTCGGAAACGAAGCGAGCTATGGCAAAATGTTAAGAGACCTTTTTTGTAGAGAATTAAGTTTCCTACTTTTTATGTTCTATGATATTTTTTGATCAGATGCGTAGTTCTCGAGATATACCAAGATATTTAAAAGTTCCGAAGCCGCACCAACATAATAGAGATACAGAAACACCGTTGCCCCTTTCTTTGAGATAACTCTGCACTATTGCGAGCTGCAAATGCCACTTCCAGCTTAGCTGTGCAGAGGAAGAACAACAAGAAGAAGAAATATCTCGAAATATGTCCGTCAGGCCAGTTCCTTTGAGCTGAATCTGCAAATATCTCGGAAACGAAGCGAGCTATGGCAAAATGTTAAGAGACGTTTTTTGTAGAGAATTATGTTTCCTACAATTTATGTTGTATGATATTTTTTGATCAGAAGCGTAGTTCTCGAGATATATCAAGATATTTAAAAGTTCCGAAGCCGCACCAACATAATAGAGATACAGAAACACCGTGGCCCCTTTCTTTGAGATAACTCTGCACTATTGCGAGCTGGAAATGCCACTTCCAGTTTAGCTGTGCAGAAGAAGAACAACAAGAAGAAGAAATATCTCGGAATATGTTCGTTAGGCCCCTTCCCTTGAGATAAATCTGCAAATATCTCGGAAACGAAGCGAGCTATGGCAAAATGTTAAGAGACCTTTTTTGTAGAGAATTATGTTTCCTACTTTTTAAGTTCTATGATATTTTTTTATCCGACGCGTAGTTCTCGAGATATATCAAGATATTTAAAAGTTCCGAAGCCGCACCAACATAATAGAGATACAAAAACACCGTGGCCCCTTTCTTTGAGATAACTCTGCACTATTGCGAGCTGCAAATGCCACTTCCAGCTTAGCTGTGCAGAAGAAGGACAACAAGAAGAAGAAATATCTCGAAATATGTCCGTCAGGCCCCTTCCCTTGAGATAAATCTGCAAATATCTCGGAAACGAAGAGAGCTATGGCAAAATGTTAAGCGACCTTTTTTGTAGAGAATTAAGTTTCCTACTTTTTATGTTCTATGATATTTTTTGATCAGATGCGTAGTTCTCGAGATATATCAAGATATTTAAAAGTTCCGAAGCCGCACCAACATAATAGAGATACAGAAACACCGTGGCCCCTTTCTTTGAGACAACTCAACACTATTGCGCGTTGCAAATGCCACTTCCAGCTTAGCTGTGCAGAAGAAGAACAACAAGAAGAAGAAATATCTCGAAATATGTCCGTCAGACCCCTTCCCTTGAGATAAATCTGCAAATATCTCGGAAACGAAGCGAGCTATGGCAAAATGTTAAGAGACCTTTTTTGGAGAGAATTATGTTTCCTACAATTTATGTTCTATGATATTTTTTGATCAGAAGCGTAGTTCTCGAGATATATCGAGATATTTAAAAGTTCCGAAGCCGCACCAACATAATAGGGATACAGAAACACCGTGACCCCTTTCTTTGAGATAACTCTGCACTAGTGCGAGCCGCAAATGCCACTTCCAGCTTAGCTGTGCAGAAGAAGAACAACAAGAAGAAGAAATATCTCGAAATATGTCCGTCAGACCCCTTCCCTTGAGATAAATCTGCAAATATCTCGGAAACGAAGCGAGCTATGGCAAAATGTTAAGAGACCTTTTTTGTAGAGAATTAAGTTTCCTACTTTTTATGTTCTATGATATTTTTTGATCAGATGCGCAGTTCTCGAGATATATCGAGATATTTAAAAGTTCCGAAGCCGCACCAACATAATAGAGATACAGAAACACCGTGGCCCCTCTCTTTGAGATAACTCTGCACTATTCCGAGCTGTAAATGCCACTTCCAGCTTAGCTGTGCAGAAGAAGAACAACAAGAAGAAGAAATATCTCGAAATATGTCCGTCAGGCCCCTTCCCTTGAGATAAATCTGCAAATATCTCGGAAACGAAGCGAGCTATGGCAAAATGTTTAGAGACCTTTCTTGTAGAGAATTAAGTTTCCTACTTTTTATGTAGTATGATATTTTTTGATCAGATGCGTAGTTCTCGAGATATATCGAGATATTTAAAAGTTCCGAAGCCGCACCAACATAATAGGGATACAGAAACACCGTGACCCCTTTCTTTGAGATAACTCTGCACTAGTGCGAGCCGCAAATGCCACTTCCAGCTTAGCTGTGCAGAAGAAGAACAACAAGAAGAAGAAATATCTCGAAATATGTCCGTCAGGCCCCTTCCCTTGAGATAAATCTGCAAATATCTCGGAAACGACGCGAGCTATGGCAAAATGTTGAGAGACGTTTTTTGTAGAGAATTAAGTTTCCTACTTTTTATGTTCTATGATATTTTTTGATCAGATGCGTAGTTCTCGAGATATATCAAGATATTTAAAAGTTCCGAAGCCGCACCATCATAATAGAGATACAGAAACACCGTGGCCCCTTTCTTTGAGATAACTGTGCACTAGTGCGAGCCGCAAATGCCACTTCCAGCTTAGCTGTGCAGAAGAAGAACAACAAGAAGAAGAAATATCTCGAAATATGTCCGTCGGGCCCCTGCCCTTGAGATGTATCTGCAAATATCTCGGAAACGAAGCGAGCTATGGCAAAATGTTAAGAGACCGTTTTTGTAGAGAATTAAGTTTCCTACTTTTTATGTTCTATGATATTTTTTGATCAGACGCGTAGTTCTCGAGATATATCAAGATATTTAAAAGTTCCGAAGCCGCACCAACATAATAGAGATACAGAAACACCGTGGCCCCTTTCTTTGAGATAACTCTGCACTATTGCGAGCTGCAAATGCCACTTCCAGCTTAGCTGTGCAGAAGAAGAACAACAAGAAGAAGAAATATCTCGAAATATGTCCGTCAGGCCCCTTCCCTTGAGATATATCTGCAAATATCTCGGAAACGAAGCGAGCTATGGCAAAATGTTAAGAGACCTTTTTTGTCGAGAATTATGTTTCCTACAATCCAGGTTCTATGATATTTTTTGATCAGAAGCGTAGTTTTCGAGATATATCGAGATATTTAAAAGTTCCGAAGCCGCACCAACATAATAGAGATACAGAAACACCGTGGCCCCTTTCTTTGAGATAACTCTGCACTATTGCGAGCTGGAAATGCCACTTCCAGTTTAGCTGTGCAGAAGAAGAACAACAAGAAGAAGAAATATCTCGAAATATGTCCGTCAGGCCAGTTCCTTTGAGCTGAATCTGCAAATATCTCGGAAACGAAGCGAGCTATGGCAAAATGTTAAGAGACGTTTTTTGTAGAGAATTATGTTTCCTACAATTTATGTTGTATGATATTTTTTGATCAGAAGCGTAGTTCTCGAGATATATCAAGATATTTAAAAGTTCCGAAGCCGCACCAACATAATAGAGATACAGAAACACCGTGGCCCCTTTCTTTGAGATAACTCTGCACTATTGCGAGCTGGAAATGCCACTTCCAGTTTAGCTGTGCAGAAGAAGAACAACAAGAAGAAGAAATATCTCGGAATATGTTCGTTAGGCCCCTTCCCTTGAGATAAATCTGCAAATATCTCGGAAACGAAGCGAGCTATGGCAAAATGTTAAGAGACCTTTTTTGTAGAGAATTATGTTTCCTACTTTTTAAGTTCTATGATATTTTTTTATCCGACGCGTAGTTCTCGAGATATATCAAGATATTTAAAAGTTCCGAAGCCGCACCAACATAATAGAGATACAAAAACACCGTGGCCCCTTTCTTTGAGATAACTCTGCACTATTGCGAGCTGCAAATGCCACTTCCAGCTTAGCTGTGCAGAAGAAGGACAACAAGAAGAAGAAATATCTCGAAATATGTCCGTCAGGCCCCTTCCCTTGAGATAAATCTGCAAATATCTCGGAAACGAAGAGAGCTATGGCAAAATGTTAAGCGACCTTTTTTGTAGAGAATTAAGTTTCCTACTTTTTATGTTCTATGATATTTTTTGATCAGATGCGTAGTTCTCGAGATATATCAAGATATTTAAAAGTTCCGAAGCCGCACCAACATAATAGAGATACAGAAACACCGTGGCCCCTTTCTTTGAGACAACTCAACACTATTGCGCGTTGCAAATGCCACTTCCAGCTTAGCTGTGCAGAAGAAGAACAACAAGAAGAAGAAATATCTCGAAATATGTCCGTCAGACCCCTTCCCTTGAGATAAATCTGCAAATATCTCGGAAACGAAGCGAGCTATGGCAAAATGTTAAGAGACCTTTTTTGGAGAGAATTATGTTTCCTACAATTTATGTTCTATGATATTTTTTGATCAGAAGCGTAGTTCTCGAGATATATCGAGATATTTAAAAGTTCCGAAGCCGCACCAACATAATAGGGATACAGAAACACCGTGACCCCTTTCTTTGAGATAACTCTGCACTAGTGCGAGCCGCAAATGCCACTTCCAGCTTAGCTGTGCAGAAGAAGAACAACAAGAAGAAGAAATATCTCGAAATATGTCCGTCAGACCCCTTCCCTTGAGATAAATCTGCAAATATCTCGGAAACGAAGCGAGCTATGGCAAAATGTTAAGAGACCTTTTTTGTAGAGAATTAAGTTTCCTACTTTTTATGTTCTATGATATTTTTTGATCAGATGCGCAGTTCTCGAGATATATCGAGATATTTAAAAGTTCCGAAGCCGCACCAACATAATAGAGATACAGAAACACCGTGGCCCCTCTCTTTGAGATAACTCTGCACTATTCCGAGCTGTAAATGCCACTTCCAGCTTAGCTGTGCAGAAGAAGAACAACAAGAAGAAGAAATATCTCGAAATATGTCCGTCAGGCCCCTTCCCTTGAGATAAATCTGCAAATATCTCGGAAACGAAGCGAGCTATGGCAAAATGTTTAGAGACCTTTCTTGTAGAGAATTAAGTTTCCTACTTTTTATGTAGTATGATATTTTTTGATCAGATGCGTAGTTCTCGAGATATATCGAGATATTTAAAAGTTCCGAAGCCGCACCAACATAATAGGGATACAGAAACACCGTGACCCCTTTCTTTGAGATAACTCTGCACTAGTGCGAGCCGCAAATGCCACTTCCAGCTTAGCTGTGCAGAAGAAGAACAACAAGAAGAAGAAATATCTCGAAATATGTCCGTCAGGCCCCTTCCCTTGAGATAAATCTGCAAATATCTCGGAAACGACGCGAGCTATGGCAAAATGTTGAGAGACGTTTTTTGTAGAGAATTAAGTTTCCTACTTTTTATGTTCTATGATATTTTTTGATCAGATGCGTAGTTCTCGAGATATATCAAGATATTTAAAAGTTCCGAAGCCGCACCATCATAATAGAGATACAGAAACACCGTGGCCCCTTTCTTTGAGATAACTGTGCACTAGTGCGAGCCGCAAATGCCACTTCCAGCTTAGCTGTGCAGAAGAAGAACAACAAGAAGAAGAAATATCTCGAAATATGTCCGTCGGGCCCCTGCCCTTGAGATGTATCTGCAAATATCTCGGAAACGAAGCGAGCTATGGCAAAATGTTAAGAGACCGTTTTTGTAGAGAATTAAGTTTCCTACTTTTTATGTTCTATGATATTTTTTGATCAGACGCGTAGTTCTCGAGATATATCAAGATATTTAAAAGTTCCGAAGCCGCACCAACATAATAGAGATACAGAAACACCGTGGCCCCTTTCTTTGAGATAACTCTGCACTATTGCGAGCTGCAAATGCCACTTCCAGCTTAGCTGTGCAGAAGAAGAACAACAAGAAGAAGAAATATCTCGAAATATGTCCGTCAGGCCCCTTCCCTTGAGATATATCTGCAAATATCTCGGAAACGAAGCGAGCTATGGCAAAATGTTAAGAGACCTTTTTTGTCGAGAATTATGTTTCCTACAATCCAGGTTCTATGATATTTTTTGATCAGAAGCGTAGTTTTCGAGATATATCGAGATATTTAAAAGTTCCGAAGCCGCACCAACATAATAGAGATACAGAAACACCGTGGCCCCTTTCTTTGAGATAACTCTGCACTATTGCGAGCTGGAAATGCCACTTCCAGTTTAGCTGTGCAGAAGAAGAACAACAAGAAGAAGAAATATCTCGAAATATGTCCGTTAGGCCCCTTCCCTTGAGATAAATCTGCAAATATCTCGGAAACGAAGCGAGCTATGGCAAAATGTTCAGAGACCTTTTTTGTAGAGAATTAAGTTTCCTACTTTTTATGTTCTATGATATTTTTTGATCAGATACGTAGTTCTCGAGATATATCAAGATATTTAAAAGTTCCGAAGCCGCACCAACATAATAGAGATACAGAAACACCGTGGCCCCTTTCTTTGAGATAACTCTGCACTATTGCGCGCTGCAAATGCCACTTCCAGCTTAGCTGTGCAGAAGAAGAACAACAAGAAGAAGAAATATCTCGAAATATGTCCGTTAGGCCCCTTCCCTTGAGATAAATCTGCAAATATCTCGGAAACGAAGCGAGCTATGGCAAAATGTTAAGAGACCTTTTTTGTAGAGAATTAAGTTTTCTACTTTTTATTTTCTATGATATTTTTTGATCAGATGCGTAGTTCTCGAGATATATCAAGATATTTAAAAGTTCCGAAGCCGCACCAACATAATAGAGATACAGAAACACCGTGGCCCCTTTCTTTGAGACAACTCAACACTATTGCGCGCTGCAAATGCCACTTCCAGCTTAGCTGTGCAGAAGAAGAACAACAAGAAGAAGAAATATCTCGAAATATGTCCGTCAGACCCCTTCCCTTGAGATAAATCTGCAAATATCTCGGAAACGAAGCGAGCTATGGCAAAATGTTAAGAGACCTTTTTTGGAGAGAATTATGTTTCCTACAATTTATGTTCTATGATATTTTTTGATCAGTAGCGTAGTTCTCGAGATATATCGAGATATTTAAAAGTTCCGAAGCCGCACCAACATAATAGGGATACAGAAACACCGTGACCCCTTTCTTTGAGATAACTCTGCACTAGTGCGAGCCGCAAATGCCACTTCCAGCTTAGCTGTGCAGAAGAAGAACAACAAGAAGAAGAAATATCTCGAAATATGTCCGTCAGGCCCCTTCCCTTGAGATAAATCTGCAAATATCTCGGAAACGAAGCGAGCTATGGCAGAATGTTAAGAGACGTTTTTTGTAGAGAATTATGTTTCCTACAATTTATGTTCTATGATATTTTTTGATCAGAAGCGTAGTTCTCGAGATATATCGAGATATTTAAAAGTTCCGAAGCCGCACCAACATAATAGGGATACAGAAACACCGTGGCCCCTTTCTTTGAGATAACTCTGCACTAGTGCGAGCCGCAAATGCCACTTCCAGCTTAGCTGTGCAGAAGAAGAACAACAAGAAGAAGAAATATCTCGAAATATGTCCGTCAGGCCCCTTCCCTTGAGATAAATCTGCAAATATCTCGGAAACGAAGCGAGCTATGGCAAAATGTTTAGAGACCTTTCTTGTAGAGAATTAAGTTTCCTACTTTTTATGTAGTATGATATTTTTTGATCAGATGCGTAGTTCTCGAGATATATCAAGATATTTAAAAGTTCCGAAGCCGCACCAACATAATAGAGATACAGAAACACCGTGGCCCCTTTCTTTGAGATAACTCTGCACTATTGCGCGCTGCAAATTCCACTTCCAGCTTAGCTGTGCAGAAGAAGAACAACAAGAAGAAGAAATATCTCGAAATATGTCCGTCAGGCCCCTTCCCTTGAGATATATCTGCAAATATCTCGGAAACGAAGCGAGCTATGGCAAAATGTTAAGAGACGTTTTTTGTAGAGAATTAAGTTTCCTACTTTTTATGTTCTATGATATTTTTCGATCAGAGGCGTAGTTCTCGAGATATATCAAGATATTTAAAAGTTCCGAAGCCGCACCAACATAATAGAGATACAGAAACACCGTGGCCCCTTTCTTTGAGATAACTCTGCACTATTGCGAGCTGTAAATGCCACTTCCAGCTTAGCTGTGCAGAAGAAGAACAACAAGAAGAAGAAATATCTCGAAATATGTCCGTCAGGCCCCTTCCCTTGAGATATATCTGCAAATATCTCGGAAACGAAGCGAGCTATGGCAAAATGTTAAGAGACCTTTTTTGTAGAGAATTATGTTTCCTACAATTTATGTTCTATGATATTTTTTGATCAGAAGCGTAGTTTTCGAGATATATCGAGATATTTAAAAGTTCCGAAGCCGCACCAACATAATAGAGATACAGAAACACCGTGGCCCCTTTCTTTGAGATAACTCTGCACTAGTGCGAGCCGCAAATGCCACTTCCAGCTTAGCTGTGCAGAAGAAGAACAACAAGAAGAAGAAATATCTCGAAATATGTCCGTCAGGCCCCTTCCCTTGAGATAAATATGCAAATATCTCGGAAACGAAGCGAGCTATGGCAAAATGTTAAGAGACCTTTTTTGTAGAGAATTAAGTTTCCTACTTTTTATGTTCTATGATATTTTTTGATCAGATGCGTAGTTCTCGAGATATATCGAGATATTTAAAAGTTCCGAAGCCGCACCAACATAATAGAGATACTGAAACACCGTGGCCCCTTTCTTTGAGATAACTCTGCACTAGTGCGAGCCGCAAATGCCACTTCCAGCTTAGCTGTGCAGAAGAAGAACAACAAGAAGAAGAAATATCTCGAAATATGTCCGTCAGGCCCCTTCCCTTGAGATAAATATGCAAATATCTCGGAAACGAAGCGAGCTATGGCAAAATGTTAAGAGACCTTTTTTGTAGAGAATTAAGTTTCCTACTTTTTATGTTCTATGATATTTTTTGATCGGATGCGTAGTTCTCGAGATATATCAAGATATTTAAAAGTTCCGAAGCCGCACCAACATAATAGAGATACAGAAACACCGTGGCCCCTTTCTTTGAGATAACTCTGCACTATTGCGCGCTGCAAATGCCACTTCCAGCTTAGCTGTGCAGAAGAAGAACAACAAGAAGAAGAAATATCTCGAAATATGCCCGTCAGGCCCCTTCCATTGAGATAAATCTGCAAATATCTCGGAAACGAAGCGAGCTATGGCAAAATGTTAAGAGACCTTTTTTGTAGAGAACTAAGTTTCCTACTTTTTATGTTCTATGATATTTTTTGATCAGATGCGTTGTTCTCGAGATATATCAAGATATTTAAAAGTTCCGAAGCCGCACCAACATAATAGAGATACAGAAACACCGTGGCCCCTTTCTTTGAGATAACTCTGCACTAGTGCGAGCCGCAAATGCCACTTCCAGCTTAGCTGTGCAGAAGAAGAACAACAAGAAGAAGAAATATCTCGAAATATGTCCGTCAGGCCCCTTCCCTTGAGATAAATATGCAAATATCTCGGAAACGAAGCGAGCTATGGCAAAATGTTAAGAGACCTTTTTTGTAGAGAATTAAGTTTCCTACTTTTTATGTTCTATGATATTTTTTGATCAGATGCGTAGTTCTCGAGATATATCAAGATATTTAAAAGTTCCGAAGCCGCACCAACATAATAGAGATACAGCAACACCGTGGCCCCTTTCTTTGAGATAACTCTGCACTATTGCGAAGTGCAAATGCCACTTCCAGCTTAGCTGTGCAGAAGAAGAACAACAAGAAGAAGAAATATCTCGAAATATGTCCATCAGGACCCTTCCCTTGAGATAAATCTGCAAATATCTCGGAAACGAAGCGAGCTATGGCAAAATGTTAAGAGACCTTTTTTGTAGAGAATTATGTTTCCTACAATTTATGTTCTATGATATTTTTTGATCAGAAGCGTAGTTTTCGAGATATATCGAGATATTTAAAAGTTCCGAAGCCGCACCAACATAATAGAGATACAGAAACACCGTGGCCCCTTTCTTTGCGATAACTCTGCACTATTGCGAGCTGCAAATGCCACTTCCAGTTTAGCTGTGCACAAGAAGAACAACAAGAAGAAGAAATATCTCGAAATATGTCCGTTAGGCCCCTTCCCTTGAGATTAATCTGCAAATATCTCGGAAACGAAGCGAGCTATGGCAAAATGTTAAGAGACCTTTTTTGTAGAGAATTAAGTTTCCTACTTTTTATGTTCTATGATATTTTTTTACCCGACGCGTAGTTCTCGAGATATATCAAGATATTTAAAAGTTCCGAAGCCGCACCAACATAATAGAGATACAAAAACACCGTGGCCCCTTTCTTTGAGATAACTCTGCACTATTGCGAGCTGCAAATGCCACTTCCAGTTTAGCTGTGCACAAGAAGAACAACAAGAAGAAGAAATATCTCGAAATATGTCCGTTAGGCCCCTTCCCTTGAGATTAATCTGCAAATATCTCGGAAACGAAGCGAGCTATGGCAAAATGTTAAGAGACCTTTTTTGTAGAGAATTAAGTTTCCTACTTTTTATGTTCTATGATATTTTTTGATCAGATGCGTAGTTCTCGAGATATACCAAGATATTTAAAAGTTCCGAAGCCGCACCAACATAATAGAGATACAGAAACACCGTGGCCCCTTTCTTTGAGATAACTCTGCACTATTGCGAGCTGCAAATGCCACTTCCAGCTTAGCTGTGCAGAAGAAGAACAACAAGAAGAAGAAATATCTCGAAATATGTCCGTCAGGCCCCTTCCCTTGAGATAAATCTGCAAATATCTCGGAAACGAAGCGAGCTATGGCAAAATGTTAAGAGACCTTTTTTGTAGAGAATTATGTTTTCTACAATTTACGTTCTATGATATTTTTTGATCAGAAGCGTAGTTTTCGAGATATATCGAGATATTTAAAAGTTCCGAAGCCGCACCAACATAATAGAGATACAGAAACACCGTGGCCCCTTTCGTTGAGATAACTCTGCACTAGTGCGAGCCGCAAATGCCACTTCCAGCTTAACTGTGCAGAAGAAGAACAACAAGAAGAAGAAATATCTCGAAATATGTCCGTTAGGCCCCTTCCCTTGAGATAAATCTGCAAATATCTCGGAAACGAAGCGAGCTATGGCAAAATGTTAAGAGACCTTTTTTGTAGAGAATTAAGTTTCCTACTTTTTATGTTCTATGATATTTTTTGATCAGATGCGTAGTTCTCGAGATATACCAAGATATTTAAAAGTTCCGAAGCCGCACCAACATAATAGAGATACAGAAACACCGTTGCCCCTTTCTTTGAGATAACTCTGCACTATTGCGAGCTGCAAATGCCACTTCCAGCTTAGCTGTGCAGAGGAAGAACAACAAGAAGAAGAAATATCTCGAAATATGTCCGTCAGGCCAGTTCCTTTGAGCTGAATCTGCAAATATCTCGGAAACGAAGCGAGCTATGGCAAAATGTTAAGAGACGTTTTTTGTAGAGAATTATGTTTCCTACAATTTATGTTGTATGATATTTTTTGATCAGAAGCGTAGTTCTCGAGATATATCAAGATATTTAAAAGTTCCGAAGCCGCACCAACATAATAGAGATACAGAAACACCGTGGCCCCTTTCTTTGAGATAACTCTGCACTATTGCGAGCTGGAAATGCCACTTCCAGTTTAGCTGTGCAGAAGAAGAACAACAAGAAGAAGAAATATCTCGGAATATGTTCGTTAGGCCCCTTCCCTTGAGATAAATCTGCAAATATCTCGGAAACGAAGCGAGCTATGGCAAAATGTTAAGAGACCTTTTTTGTAGAGAATTATGTTTCCTACTTTTTAAGTTCTATGATATTTTTTTATCCGACGCGTAGTTCTCGAGATATATCAAGATATTTAAAAGTTCCGAAGCCGCACCAACATAATAGAGATACAAAAACACCGTGGCCCCTTTCTTTGAGATAACTCTGCACTATTGCGAGCTGCAAATGCCACTTCCAGCTTAGCTGTGCAGAAGAAGGACAACAAGAAGAAGAAATATCTCGAAATATGTCCGTCAGGCCCCTTCCCTTGAGATAAATCTGCAAATATCTCGGAAACGAAGAGAGCTATGGCAAAATGTTAAGCGACCTTTTTTGTAGAGAATTAAGTTTCCTACTTTTTATGTTCTATGATATTTTTTGATCAGATGCGTAGTTCTCGAGATATATCAAGATATTTAAAAGTTCCGAAGCCGCACCAACATAATAGAGATACAGAAACACCGTGGCCCCTTTCTTTGAGATAACTCTGCACTATTGCGAGCTGGAAATGCCACTTCCAGTTTAGCTGTGCACAAGAAGAACAACAAGAAGAAGAAATATCTCGAAATATGTCCGTTAGGCCCCTTCCCTTGAGATAAATCTGCAAATATCTCGGAAACGAAGCGAGCTATGGCAAAATGTTAAGAGACCTTTTTTGTAGAGAATTAAGTTTCCTACTTTTTATGTTCTATGATATTTTTTGATCAGATGCGTAGTTCTCGAGATATACCAAGATATTTAAAAGTTCCGAAGCCGCACCAACATAATAGAGATACAGAAACACCGTGGCCCCTTTCTTTGAGATAACTCTGCACTATTGCGAGCTGCAAATGCCACTTCCAGCTTAGCTGTGCAGAGGAAGAACAACAAGAAGAAGAAATATCTCGAAATATGTCCGTCAGGCCCCTTCCCTTGAGATAAATCTGCACATATCTCGGAAACGAAGCGAGCTATGGCAAAATGTTAAGAGACGTTTTTTGTAGAGAATTAAGTTTCCTACAATCTATGTTCTATGATATTTTTTGATCAGAAGCGTAGTTTTCGAGATATATCGAGATATTTAAAAGTTCCGAAGCTGCACCAACATAATAGAGATACAGAAACACCGTGGCCCCTTTCTTTGAGATAACTCTGCACTAGTGCGAGCCGCAAATGCCACTTCCAGCTTAGCTGTGCAGAAGAAGAACAACAAGAAGAAGAAATATCTCGAAATATGTCCGTCAGGCCCCTTCCCTTGAAATATATCTGCAAATATCTCGGAAACGAAGCGAGCTATGGCAAAATGTTAAGAAACCGTTTTTGTAGAGAATTAAGTTTCCTACTTTTTATGTTCTATGATATTTTTTGATCGGACGCGTAGTTCTCGAGATATATCAAGATATTTAAAAGTTCCGAAGCCGCACCAACATAATAGAGATACAGAAACACCGTGGCCCCTTTCGTTGAGATAACTCTGCACTAGTGCGAGCCGCAAATGCCACTTCCAGCTTAACTGTGCAGAAGAAGAACAACAAGAAGAAGAAATATCTCGAAATATGTCCGTCAGGCCCCTTCCCTTGAGATAAATCTGCAAATATCTCGGAAACGAAGCGAGCTATGGCAAAATGTTAAGAGACCTTTTTTGTAGAGAATTAAGTTTCCTACTTTTTATGTTCTATGATATTTTTTGATCAGATGCGTAGTTCTCGAGATATATCAAGATATTTAAAAGTTCCGAAGCCGCACCAACATAATAGCGATACAGAAACACCGTGGCCCCTTTCTTTGAGATAACTCTGCACTATTGCGAGCTGCAAATGCCACTTCCAGCTTAGCTGTGCAGAGGAAGAACAACAAGAAGAAGAAATATCTCGAAATATGTCCGTCAGGCCAGTTCCTTTGAGTTGAATCTGCAAATATCTCGGAAACGAAGCGAGCTATGGCAAAATGTTAAGAGACGTTTTTTGTAGAGAATTATGTTTCCTACAATTTATGTTCTATGATATTTTTTGATCAGAAGCGTAGTTCTCGAGATATATCAAGATATTTAAAAGTTCCGAAGCCGCACCAACGTAATAGAGATACAGAAACACCGTGGCCCCTTTCTTTGAGATAACTCTGCACTATTGCGAGCTGGAAATGCCACTTCCAGTTTAGCTGTGCAGAAGAAGAACAACAAGAAGAAGAAATATCTCGGAATATGTTCGTTAGGCCCCTTCCCTTGAGATAAATCTGCAAATATCTCGGAAACGAAGCCAGCTATGGCAAAATGTTAAGAGACCTTTTTTGTAGAGAATTAAGTTTCCTACTTTTTATGTTCTATGATATTTTTTGATCAGATGCGTAGTTCTCGAGATATATGAAGATATTTAAAAGTTCCGGAGCCGCACCAACATAATAGAGATACAGAAACACCGTGGCCCCTTTCTTTCAGGTAACTCTGCACTATTGCGAGCTGCAAATGCCACTTCCAGCTTAGCTGTGCAGAAGAAGAACAACAAGAAGAAGAAATATCTCGAAATATGTCCGTCAGGCCCCTTCCCTTGAGATATATCTGCAAATATCTCGGAAACGAAGCGAGCTATGGCAAAATCTTAAGAGGCCTTTTTTGTAGAGAATTATGTTTCCTACAATTTAGGTTCTATGATATTTTTTGATCAGAAGCGTAGTTTTCGAGATATATCGAGATATTTAAAAGTTCCGAAGCCGCACCAACATAATAGAGATACAGAAACACCATGGCCCCTTTCTTTGAGATAACTCTGCACTATTGCGAGCTGCAAATGCCACTTCCAGCTTAGCTATGCAGAGGAAGAACAACAAGAAGAAGAAATATCTCGAAATATGTCCGTCAGGCCAGTTCCTTTGAGCTGAATCTGCAAATATCTCGGAAACGAAGCGAGCTATGGCAAAATGTTAAGAGACGTTTTTTGTAGAGAATTATGTTTCCTACAATTTATGTTCTATGATATTTTTTGATCAGAAGCGTAGTTTTCGAGATATATCGAGATATTTAAAAGTTCCGAAGCCGCACCAACATAATAGAGATACAGAAACACCGTGGCCCCTTTCTTTGAGATAACTCTGCACTAGTGCGAGCCGCAAATGCCACTTCCAGCTTAGCTGTGCAGAAGAAGAACAACAAGAAGAAGAAATATCTCGAAATATGTCCGTCAGGCCCCTTCCCTTGAAATATATCTGCAAATATCTCGGAAACGAAGCGAGCTATGGCAAAATGTTAAGAAACCGTTTTTGTAGAGAATTAAGTTTCCTACTTTTTATGTTCTATGATATTTTTTGATCGGACGCGTAGTTCTCGAGATATATCAAGATATTTAAAAGTTCCGAAGCCGCACCAACATAATAGAGATACAGAAACACCGTGGCCCCTTTCGTTGAGATAACTCTGCACTAGTGCGAGCCGCAAATGCCACTTCCAGCTTAACTGTGCAGAAGAAGAACAACAAGAAGAAGAAATATCTCGAAATATGTCCGTCAGGCCCCTTCCCTTGAGATAAATCTGCAAATATCTCGGAAACGAAGCGAGCTATGGCAAAATGTTAAGAGACCTTTTTTGTAGAGAATTAAGTTTCCTACTTTTTATGTTCTATGATATTTTTTGATCAGATGCGTAGTTCTCGAGATATATCAAGATATTTAAAAGTTCCGAAGCCGCACCAACATAATAGCGATACAGAAACACCGTGGCCCCTTTCTTTGAGATAACTCTGCACTATTGCGAGCTGCAAATGCCAGTTCCAGCTTAGCTGTGCAGAGGAAGAACAACAAGAAGAAGAAATATCCCGAAATATGTCCGTCAGGCCAGTTCCTTTGAGTTGAATCTGCAAATATCTCGGAAACGAAGCGAGCTATGACAAAATGTTAAGAGACGTTTTTTGTAGAGAATTATGTTTCCTACAATTTATGTTCTATGATATTTTTTGATCAGAAGCGTAGTTCTCGAGATATATCAAGATATTTAAAAGTTCCGAAGCCGCACCAACATAATAGAGATGCAGAAACACCGTGGCCCCTTTCTTTGAGATAACTCTGCACTATTGCGAGCTGGAAATGCCACTTCCAGCTTAGCTGTGCAGAAGAAGAACAACAAGAAGAAGAAATATCTCGAAATATGTCCGTCAGGCCCCTTCCCTTGAGATAAATCTGCAAATATCTCGGAAACGAAGAGAGCTATGGCAAAATGTTAAGAGACCTTTTTGGTAGAGAATTAAGTTTCCTACTTTTCATGTTCTATGATATTTTTTGATCAGATGCGTAGTTCTCGAGATATATCAAGATATTTAAAAGTTCCGAAGCCGCACCAACATAATAGAGATACAGAAACACCGTGGCCCCTTTCTTTGAGATAACTCTGCACTATTGCGAGCTGCAAATGCCACTTCCAGCTTAGCTGTGCAGAAGAAGAACAACAAGAAGAAGAAATATCTCGAAATATGTCCGTCAGGCCAGTTCCTTTGAGCTGAATCTGCAAATATCTCGGAAACGAAGCGAGCTATGGCAAAATGTTAAGAGACATTTTTTGTAGAGAATTATGTTTCCTACAATTTATGTTCTATGATATTTTTTGATCAGAAGCGTAGTTTTCGAGATATATCGAGATACTTAAAAGTTCCGAAGCCGCACCAACATAATAGAGATACAGAAACACCGTGGCCCCTTTCTTTGAGATAACTCTGCACTATTGCGAGCTGCAAATGCCACTCCCAGCTTAGCTGTGCAGAAGAAGAACAACAAGAAGAAGAAATATCTCGAAATATGTCCGTCAGGCCCCTTCCCTTGAGATATATCTGCAAATATCTCGGAAACGAAGCGAGCTATGGCAAAATGTTAAGAGACCTTTTTTGTAGAGAATTAAGTTTCCTACTTTTTATGTTCTATGATATTTTTTGATCAGACGCGTAGTTCACGAGATATATCAAGATATTTAAAAGTTCCGAAGCCGCACCAACATAATAGAGATACAGAAACACCGTGGCCCCTTTCTTTGAGATAACTCTGCACTATTGCGAGCTGCAAATGCCACTTCCAGCTTAGCTGTGCAGAAGAAGAACAACAAGAAGAACAAATATCTCGAAATATGTCCGTCAGGCCCCTTCCCTTGAGATAAATCTGCAAATATCTCGGAAACGAAGCGAGCTATGGCAAAATGTTAAGAGACCTTTTTTGTAGAGAATTATGTTTCTTACTTTTTATGTTCTATGATATTTTTTGATCAGACGCGTAGTTCTCGAGATATATCAAGATATTTAAAAGTTCCGAAGCCGCACCAACATAATAGAGATACAGAAACACCGTGGCCCCTTTCTTTGAGATATCTCTGCACTATTGCGAGCTGCAAATGCCACTTCCAGCTTAGCTGTGCAGAAGAAGAACAACAAGAAGAAGAAATATCTCGAAATATGTCCGTCAGGCCACTTCCCTTGAGATAAATCTGCAAATATCTCGGAAACGAAGCGAGCTATGGCAAAATGTTAAGAGACCTTTTTTGTAGAGAATTAAGTTTCCTACTTTTTATGTTCTATGATATTTTTTGATCAGACGCGTAGTTCTCGAGATATATCAAGATATTTAAAAGTTCCGAAGCCGCACCAACATAATAGAGATACAGAAACACCGTGGCCCCTTTCTTTGAGATAACTCTGCACTAGTGCGAGCCGCAAATGCCACTTCCAGCTTAGCTGTGCAGAAGAAGAACAACAAGAAGAAGAAATATCTCGAAATATGTCCGTCAGGCCCCTTCCCTTGAGATAAATATGCAAATATCTCGGAAACGAAGCGAGCTATGGCAAAATGTTAAGAGACCTTTTTTGTAGAGAATTAAGTTTCCTACTTTTTATGTTCTATGATATTTTTTGATCAGATGCGTAGTTCTCGAGATATATCAAGATATTTAAAAGTTCCGAAGCCGCACCAACATAATAGAGATACAGAAACACCGTGGCCCCTTTCTTTGAGATAACTCTGCACCATTGCGAGCTGCAAATGCCACTTCCAGCTTAGCTGTGCAGAGCAAGAACAACAAGAAGAAGAAATATCTCGAAATATGTCCGTCAGGCCAGTTCCTTTGAGCTGAATCTGCAAATATCTCGGAAACGAAGCGAACTATGGCAAAATGTTAAGAGACGTTTTTTGTAGAGAATTATGTTTCCTACAATTTATGTTCTATGATATTTCTTGATCAGAAGCGTAGTTTTCGAGATATATCGAGATACTTAAAAGTTCCGAAGCCGCACCAACATAATAGAGATACAGAAACACCGTGGCCCCTTTCTTTGAGATAACTGTGCACTAGTGCGAGCCGCAAATGCCACTTCCAGCTTAGCTGTGCAGAAGAAGAACAACAAGAAGAAGAAATATCTCGAAATATGTCCGTCAGGCCCCTTCCCTTGAGATATATCTGCAAATATCTCGGAAACGAAGCGAGCTATGGCAAAATGTTAAGAGACCTTTTTTGTAGAGAATTATGTTTCTTACTTTTTATGTTCTATGATATTTTTTGATCAGACGCGTAGTTCTCGAGATATATCAAGATATTTAAAAGTTCCAAAGCCGCACCAACATAATAGAGATACAGAAACACCGTGGCCCCTTTCTTTGAGATATCTCTGCACTATTGCGAGCTGCAAATGCCACTTCCAGCTTAGCTGTGCAGAAGAAGAACAACAAGAAGAAGAAATATCTCGAAATATGTCCGTCAGGCCACTTCCCTTGAGATAAATCTGCAAATATCTCGGAAACGAAGCGAGCTATGGCAAAATGTTAAGAGACCTTTTTTGTAGAGAATTAAGTTTCCTACTTTTTATGTTCGATGATATTTTTTGATCAGATGCGTAGTTCTCGAGATATATCAAGATATTTAAAAGTTCCGAAGCTGCACCAACATAATAGAGGTACAGAAACACCGTGGCCTCTTTCTTTGAGATAACTCTGCACTATTGCGAGCTGCAAATGCCACTTCGAGCTTAGCTGTGCAGAAGAAGAACAACAAGAAGAAGAAATATCTCGAAATATGTCCGTCAGACCCCTTCCCTTAAGATGAATCTGCAAATATCGCGGAAACGAAGCGAGCTATGGCAAAATGTTAAGAGACCTTTTTTGTAGAGAATAATGTTTCCTACAATTTACGTTCTATGATATTTTTTGATCAGAAGCGTAGTTTTCGAGATATATCGAGATATTTAAAAGTTCCGAAGACGCACCAACATAATAGAGATACAGAAACACCGTGGCCCCTTTCTTTGAGATAACTGTGCACTAGTGCGAGCCGCAAATGCCACTTCCAGCTTAGCTGTGCAGAAGAAGAACAACAAGAAGAAGAAATATCTCGAAATATGTCCGTCAGGCCCCTTCCCTTGAGATAAATCTGCAAATATCTCGGAAACGAAGCGAGCTATGGCAAAATGTTAAGAGACCTTTTTTGTAGAGAATTATGTTTCTTACTTTTTATGTTCTATGATATTTTTTGATCAGACGCGTAGTTCTCGAGATATATCAAGATATTTAAAAGTTCCGAAGCCGCACCAACATAATAGAGATACAGAAACACCGTGGCCCCTTTCTTTGAGATAACTCTGCACTAGTGCGAGCCGCAAATGCCACTTCCAGCTTAGCTGTGCAGAAGAAGAACAACAAGAAGAAGAAATATCTCGAAATATGTCCGTCAGGCCCCTTCCCTTGAGATAAATATGCAAATATCTCGGAAACGAAGCGAGCTATGGCAAAATGTTAAGAGACCTTTTTTGTAGAGAATTAAGTTTCCTACTTTTTATGTTCGATGATATTTTTTGATCAGATGCGTAGTTCTCGAGATATATCAAGATATTTAAAAGTTCCGAAGCTGCACCAACATAATAGAGGTACAGAAACACCGTGGCCCCTTTCTTCGAGATAACTGTGCACTAGTGCGAGCCGCAAATGCCACTTCCAGCTTAGCTGTGCAGAAGAAGAACAACAAGAAGAAGAAATATCTCGAAATATGCCCGTCAGGCCCCTTCCCTTGAAATATATCTGCAAATATCTCGGAAACGAAGCGAGCTATGGCAAAATGTTAAGAGACCGTTTTTGTAGAGAATTAAGTTTCCTACTTTTTATGTTCTATGATATTTTTTGATCAGACGCGTAGTTCTCGAGATATATCAAGATATTTAAAAGTTCCGAAGCCGCACCAACATAATAGAGATACAGAAACACCGTGGCCCCTTTCGTTGAGAGAACTCTGAACTATTGCGAGCTGCAAATGCCACTTCCAGCTTAGCTGTGCAGAAGAAGAACAACAAGAAGAAGAAATATCTCGAAATATGTCCGCCAGGCCCCTTCCCTTGAGATAAATCTGCAAATATCTCGGAAACGAAGAGAGCTATGGCAAAATGTTAAGAGACCTGTTTTGTAGAGAATTAAGTTTCCTACTTTTCATGTTCTATGATATTTTTTGATCAGATGCGTAGTTCTCGAGATATATCAAGATATTTAAAAGTTCCGAAGCCGCACCAACATAATAGAGATACAGAAACACCGTGGCCCCTTTCTTTGAGATAACTCTGCACTGTTGCGAGCTGTAAATGCCACTTCCAGCTTAGCTGTGCAGAAGAAGAACAACAAGAAGAAGAAATATCTCGAAATATGTCCGTCAGGCCCCTTCCCTTGAGATATATCTGCAAATATCTCGGAAACGAAGCGAGCTATGGCAAAATGTTAAGAGACCTTTTTTGTAGAGAATTATGCTTCCTACAATTTATGTTCTATGATATTTTTTGATCAGAAGCGTAGTTTTCGAGATATATCGAGATATTTAAAAGTTCCGAAGCCGCACCAACATAATAGAGATACAGAAACACCGTGGCCCCTTTCGTTGAGATAACTCTGCACTAGTGCGAGGGGCAAATGCCACTTCCAGCTTAGCTGTGCAGAAGAAGAACAACAAGAAGAAGAAATATCTCGAAATATGTCCGTCAGGCCCCTTCCCTTGAGATAAATCTGCAAATATCTCGGAAACGAAGCGAGCTATGGCAAAATGTTAAGAGACCTTTTTTGTAGAGAATTATGTTTCCTACTTTTTATGTTCTATGATATTTTTTGATCAGATGCGTAGTTCTCGAGATATATAAAGATATTTAAAAGTTCCGAAGCCGCACCAACATAATAGAGATACAGAAACACCGTGGCCCCTTTCTTTGAGATAACTCTGCACTATGGCGAGCTGCAAATGCCACTTCCAGCTTAGCTGTGCAGAGGAAGAACAACAAGAAGAAGAAATATCTCGAAATATGTCCGTCAAGCCAGTTCCTTTGAGCTGAATCTGCAAATATCTCGGAAACGAAGCGAGCTATGGCAAAATGTTAAGAGACCTTTTTTGTAGAGAATTAAGTTTCCTACTTTTTATGTTCTATGATATTTTTTGATCAGATGCGTAGTTCTCGAGATATATCAAGATATTTAAAAGTTCCGAAGCCGCACCAACATAATAGAGATACAGAAACACCGTGGCCCCTTTCTTTGAGATAACTCTGCACTGTTGCGAGCTGTAAATGCCACTTCCAGCTTAGCTGTGCAGAAGAAGAACAACAAGAAGAAGAAATATCTCGAAATATGTCCGTCAGGCCCCTTCCCTTGAGATATATCTGCAAATATCTCGGAAACGAAGCGAGCTATGGCAAAATGTTAAGAGACCTTTTTTGTAGAGAATTATGCTTCCTACAATTTATGTTCTATGATATTTTTTGATCAGAAGCGTAGTTTTCGAGATATATCGAGATATTTAAAAGTTCCGAAGCCGCACCAACATAATAGAGATACAGAAACACCGTGGCCCCTTTCGTTGAGATAACTCTGCACTAGTGCGAGGGGCAAATGCCACTTCCAGCTTAGCTGTGCAGAAGAAGAACAACAAGAAGAAGAAATATCTCGAAATATGTCCGTCAGGCCCCTTCCCTTGAGATAAATCTGCAAATATCTCGGAAACGAAGCGAGCTATGGCAAAATGTTAAGAGACCTTTTTTGTAGAGAATTATGTTTCCTACTTTTTATGTTCTATGATATTTTTTGATCAGATGCGTAGTTCTCGAGATATATCAAGATATTTAAAAGTTCCGAAGCCGCACCAACATAATAGAGATACAGAAACACCGTGGCCCCTTTCTTTGAGATAACTCTGCACTATGGCGAGCTGCAAATGCCACTTCCAGCTTAGCTGTGCAGAGGAAGAACAACAAGAAGAAGAAATATCTCGAAATATGTCCGTCAAGCCAGTTCCTTTGAGCTGAATCTGCAAATATCTCGGAAACGAAGCGAGCTATGGCAAAATGTTAAGAGACCTTTTTTGTAGAGAATTAAGTTTCCTACTTTTTATGTTCTATGATATTTTTTGATCAGATGCGTAGTTCTCGAGATATATCAAGATATTTAAAAGTTCCGAAGCCGCACCAACATAATAGAGATACAGAAACACCGTGCCCCTTTCTTTGAGATAACTCTGCACTATTGCGAGCTGCAAATGCCACTTCCAGCTTAGCTGTGCAGAGGAAGAACAACAAGAAGAAGAAATATCTCGAAATATGTCCGTCAGGCCAGTTCCTTTGAGCTGAATCTGCAAATATCTCGGAAACGAAGCGAGCTATGGCAAAATGTTAAGAGACGTTTTTTGTAGAGAATTATGTTTCCTACAATTTATGTTCTATCATATTTTTTGATCAGAAGCGTAGTTTTCGAGATATATCGAGATATTTAAAAGTTCCGAAGCCGCACCAACATAATAGAGATACAGAAACACCGTGGCCCCTTTCTTTGAGATAACTCTGCACTAGTGCGAGCCGCAAATGCCACTTCCAGCTTAGCTGTGCAGAAGAAGAACAACAAGAAGAAGAAATATCTCGAAATATGTCCGTCAGGCCCCTTCCCTTGAGATAAATCTGCAAATATCTCGGAAACGAAGCAAGCTATGGCAAAATGTTAAGAGACCTTTTTTGTAGAGAATTATGTTTTCTACAATTTATGTTCTATGATATTTTTTGATCAGAAGCGTAGTTTTCGAGATATATCGAGATATTTAAAAGTTCCGAAGCCGCACCAACATAATAGAGATACAGAAACACCGTGGCCCCTTTCTTTGAGATAACTCTGCACTAGTGCGAGCTGCAGATGCCACTTCCAGCTTAGCTGTGCAGAAGAAGAACAACAAGAAGAAGAAATATCTCGAAATATGTCCGTCAGGCCCCTTCCCTTGAGATAAATCTGCAAATATCTCGGAAACGAAGCGAGCTATGGCAAAATGTTAAGAGACCTTTTTTGTAGAGAATTAAGTTTCCTACTTTTTATGTTCTATGATATTTTTTGATCAGATGCGTAGTTCTCGAGATATATCAAGATATTTAAAAGTTCCGAAGCCGCACCAACATAATAGAGATACAGAAACACCGTGGCCCCTTTCTTTGAGATAACTCTGCACTAGTGCGAGCCGCAAATGCCACTTCCAGCTTAGCTGTGCAGAAGAAGAACAACAAGAAGAGGAAATATCTCGAAATATGTCCGTCAGGCCCCTTCCCTTGAGATAAATCTGCAAATATCTCGGAAACGAAGCGAGCTATGGCAAAATGTTAAGAGACCTTTTTTGTAGAGAATTAAGTTTCCTACTTTTTATGTTCTATGATATTTTTTGATCAGATGCGTAGTTCTCGAGATATATCAAGATATTTAAAAGTTCCGAAGCCGCACCAACATAATAGGGATACAGAAACACCGTGGCCCCTTTCTTTGAGATAACTCTGCACTAGTGCGAGCCGCAAATGCCACTTCCAGCTTAGCTGTGCAGAAGAAGAACAACAAGAAGAAGAAATATCTCGAAATATGTCCGTCAGGCCCCTTCCCTTGAGATAAATCTGCAAATATCTCGGAAACGAAGCGAGCTATGGCAAAATGTTAAGAGACCTTTTTTGTAGAGAATTATGTTTTCTACAATTTACGTTCTATGATATTTTTTGATCAGAAGCGTAGTTTTCGAGATATATCGAGATATTTAAAAGTTCCGAAGCCGCACCAACATAATAGAGATACAGAAACACCGTGGCCCCTTTCTTTGAGATAACTCTGCACTAGTGCGAGCTGCAAATGCCACTTCCAGCTTAGCTGTGCAGAAGAAGAACAACAAGAAGAAGAAATATCTCGAAATATGTCCGTCACGCCCCTTCCCTTGAGATAAATCTGCAAATATCTCGGAAACGAAACGAGCTATGGCAAAATGTTTAGAGACCTTTCTTGTAGAGAATTAAGTTTCCTACTTTTTATGTAGTATGATATTTTTTGATCAGATGCGTAGTTCTCGAGATATATCAAGATATTTAAAAGTTCCGAAGCCGCACCAACATAATAGAGATACAGAAACACCGTGGCCCCTTTCTTTGAGATAACTCTGCACTATTGCGCGCTGCAAATGCCACTTCCAGCTTAGCTGTGCAGAAGAAGAACAACAAAAAGAAGAAATATCTCGAAATATGTCCGTCAGGCCCCTTCCCTTGAGATAAATCTGCAAATATCTCGGAAACGAAGCGAGCTATGGCAAAATGTTAAGAGACCTTTTTTGTAGAGAATTAAGTTTCCTACTTTTTATGTTCTATGATATTTTTCGATCAGAGGCGTAGTTCTCGAGATATATCAAGATATTTAAAAGTTCCGAAGCCGCACCAACATAATAGAGATACAGAAACACCATGGCCCCTTTCTTTGAGATAACTCTGCACGATTGCGAGCTGGAAATGCCACTTCCAGTTTAGCTGTGCAGAAGAAGAACAACAAGAAGAAGAAATATCTCGAAATATGTCCATCAGGACCCTTCCCTTGAGATAAATCTGCAAATTTCTCGGAAACGAAGCGAGCTATGGCAAAATGTTAAGAGACCTTTTTTGTAAAGAATTATGTTTCCTACAATTTATGTTCTATGATATTTTTTGATCAGAAGCGTAGTTTTCGAGATATATCGAGATATTTAAAAGTTCCGAAGCCGCACCAACATAATAGAGATACAGAAACACCGTGGCCCCTTTCTTTGGGATAACTCTGCACTATTGCGAGCTGCAAATGCCACTTCCAGCTTAGCTGTGCAGAAGAAGAACAACAAGAAGAAGAAATATCTCGAAATATGTCCGTCAGGCCACTTCCCTTGAGATAAATCTGCAAATATCTCGGAAACGAAGCGAGCTATGGCAAAATGTTGAGAGACCTTTTTTGTAGAGAATTAAGTTTCCTACTTTTTATGTGCTATGATATTTTTTGATCAGATGCGTAGTTCTCGAGATATATCAAGATATTTAAAAGTTCCGAAGCCGCACCAACATAATAGAGATACAGAAACACCGTGGCCCCTTTCTTTGAGATAACTCTGCACTATTGCGAGCTGGAAATGCCACTTCCAGTTTAGCTGTGCAGAAGAAGAACAACAAGAAGAAGAAATATCTCGAAATATGTCCGTTAGGCCCCTTCCCTTGAGATAAATCTGCAAATATCTCGGAAACGAAGCGAGCTATGGCGAAATGTTAAGAGACCTTTTTTGTAGAGAATTAAGTTTCCTACTTTTTATCTTCTATGATATTTTTTGATCAGATGCGTAGTTCTCGAAATATATCAAGATATTTAAAAGTTCCGAAGCCGCACCAACATAATAGAGATACAGAAACACCGTGGCCCCTCTCTTTGAGATGACTCTGCACTATTGCGAGCTGCAAATGCCACTTCCAGCTTAGCTGTGCAGAGGAAGAACAACAAGAAGAAGAAATATCTCGAAATATGTCCGTCAGGCCAGTTCCTTTGAGCTGAATCTGCAAATATCTCGGAAACGAAGCGAGCTATGGCAAAATGTTAAGAGACGTTTTTTGTAGAGAATTATGTTTCCTACAATTTATGTTCTATGATATTTTTTGATCAGAAGCGTAGTTTTCGAGATATATCGAGATATTTAAAAGTTCCGAAGCCGCACCAACATAATAGGGATACAGAAACACCGTGGCCCCTTTCTTTGTGATAACTCTGCACTAGTGCGAGCCGCAAATGCCACTTCCAGCTTAGCTGTGCAGAAGAAGAACAACAAGAAGAAGAAATATCTCGAAATATGTCCGTCAGGCCCCTTCCCTTGAGATAAATCTGCAAATATCTCGGAAACGAAGCGAGCTATGGCAAAATGTTAAGAGACCTTTTTTGTAGAGAATTATGTTTTCTACAATTTATGTTCTATGATATTTTTTGATCAGAAGCGTAGTTTTCGAGATATACCGAGATATTTAAAAGTTCCGAAGCCGCACCAACATAATAGAGATACAGAAACACCGTGGCCCCTTTCTTTGAGATAACTCTGCACTAGTGCGAGCTGCAAATGCCACTTCCAGCTTAGCTGTGCAGAAGAAGAACAACAAGAAGAAGAAATATCTCGAAATATGTCCGTCACGCCCCTTCCCTTGAGATAAATCTGCAAATATCTCGGAAACGAAACGAGCTATGGCAAAATGTTTAGAGACCTTTCTTGTAGAGAATTAAGTTTCCTACTTTTTATGTAGTATGATATTTTTTGATCAGATGCGTAGTTCTCGAGATATATCAAGATATTTAAAAGTTCCGAAGCCGCACCAACATAATAGAGATACAGAAACACCGTGGCCCCTTTCTTTGAGATAACTCTGCACTATTGCGCGCTGCAAATGCCACTTCCAGCTTAGCTGTGCAGAAGAAGAACAACAAAAAGAAGAAATATCTCGAAATATGTCCGTCAGGCCCCTTCCCTTGAGATAAATCTGCAAATATCTCGGAAACGAAGCGAGCTATGGCAAAATGTTAAGAGACCTTTTTTGTAGAGAATTAAGTTTCCTACTTTTTATGTTCTATGATATTTTTCGATCAGAGGCGTAGTTCTCGAGATATATCAAGATATTTAAAAGTTCCGAAGCCGCACCAACATAATAGAGATACAGAAACACCATGGCCCTTTCTTTGAGATAACTCTGCACGATTGCGAGCTGGAAATGCCACTTCCAGTTTAGCTGTGCAGAAGAAGAACAACAAGAAGAAGAAATATCTCGAAATATGTCCATCAGGACCCTTCCCTTGAGATAAATCTGCAAATTTCTCGGAAACGAAGCGAGCTATGGCAAAATGTTAAGAGACCTTTTTTGTAAAGAATTATGTTTCCTACAATTTATGTTCTATGATATTTTTTGATCAGAAGCGTAGTTTTCGAGATATATCGAGATATTTAAAAGTTCCGAAGCCGCACCAACATAATAGAGATACAGAAACACCGTGGCCCCTTTCTTTGGGATAACTCTGCACTATTGCGAGCTGCAAATGCCACTTCCAGCTTAGCTGTGCAGAAGAAGAACAACAAGAAGAAGAAATATCTCGAAATATGTCCGTCAGGCCCCTTCCCTTGAGATAAATATGCAAATATCTCGGAAACGAAGCGAGCTATGGCAAAATGTTAAGAGACCTTTTTTGTAGAGAATTAAGTTTGCTACCTTTTATGTTCTATGATATTTTTTGATCAGATGCGTAGTTCTCGAGATATATCAAGATATTTAAAAGTTCCGAAGCCGCACCAACATAATAGAGATACAGAAACACCGTGGCCCCTTTCTTTGAGATAACTCTGCACTATTGCGAGCTGCAAATGCCACTTCCAGCTTAGCTGTGCAGAGGAAGAACAACAAGAAGAAGAAATGTCTCGAAATATGTCCGTCAGGCCCCTTCCCTTGAGATATATCTGCAAATATCTCGGAAACGAAGCGAGCTATGGCAAAATGTTAAGAGACCTTTTTTGTAGAGAATTATGTTTCCTACAATTTATGTTCTATGATATTTTTTGATCAGAAGCGTAGTTTTCGAGATATATCGAGATATTTAAAAGTTCCGAAGCCGCACCAACATAATAGAGATACAGAAACACCGTGGCCCCTTTCTTTGAGATAACTCTGCACTAGTGCGAGCCGCAAATGCCACTTCCAGCTTAGCTGTGCAGAAGAAGAACAACAAGAAGAAGAAATATCTCGAAATATGTCCGTCAGGCCCCTTCCCTTGAGATAAATATGCAAATATCTCGGAAACGAAGCGAGCTATGGCAAAATGTTAAGAGACCTTTTTTGTAGAGAATTAAGTTTCCTACTTTTTATGTTCTATGATATTTTTTGATCAGAAGCGTAGTTTTCGAGATATATCGAGATATTTAAAAGTTCCGAAGCCGCACCAACATAATAGAGATACAGAAACACCGTGGCCCCTTTCTTTGAGATAACTCTGCACTAGTGCGAGCCGCAAATGCCACTTCCAGCTTAGCTGTGCAGAAGAAGAACAACAAGAAGAAGAAATACCTCGAAACATGTCCGTCAGGACCCTTCCCTTGAGATAAATATGCAAATATCTCGGAAACGAAGCGAGCTATGGCAAAATGTTAAGAGACCTTTTTTGTAGAGAATTAAGTTTCCTACTTTTTATGTTGTATGATATTTTTTGATCAGATGCGTAGTTCTCGAGATATATCAAGATATTTAAAAGTTCCGAAGCCGCACCAACATAATAGAGATACAGAAACACCGTGGCCCCTTTCTGTGAGATAACTCTGCAATATTGCGAGCTGCAAATGCCACTTCCAGCTTAGCTGTGCAGAGGAAGAACAACAAGAAGAAGAAATATCTCGAAATATGTCCGTCAGGCCAGTTCCTTTGAGCTGAATCTGCAAATATCTCGGAAACGAAGCGAGCTATGGCAAAATGTTAAGAGACCTTTTTTGTAGAGAATTAAGTTTCCTACTTTTTATGTTCGATGATATTTTTTGATCAGATGCGTAGTTCTCGAGACATATCAAGATATTTAAAAGTTCCGAAGCTGCACCAACATAATAGAGGTACAGAAACACCGTGGCCTCTTTCTTTGAGATAACTCTGCACTATTGCGAGCTGCAAATGCCACTTCGAGCTTAGCTGTGCAGAAGAAGAACAACAAGAAGAAGAAATATCTCGAAATATGTCCGTCAGACCCCTTCCCTTGAGATGAATCTGCAAATATCTCGGAAACGAAGCGAGCTATGGCAAAATGTTAAGAGACCTTTTTTGTAGAGAATTATGTTTCCTACAATTTATGTTCTATGATATTTTTTGATCAGAAGCGTAGTTTTCGAGATATATCGAGATATTTAAAAGTTCCGAAGCCGCACCAACATAATAGAGATACAGAAACACCGTGGCCCCTTTCTTTGAGATAACTCTGCACTAGTGCGAGCCGCAAATGCCACTTCCAGCTTAGCTGTGCAGAAGAAGAACAACAAGAAGAAGAAATATCTCGAAATATGTCCGTCAGGCCCCTTCCCTTGAGATAAATATGCAAATATCTCGGAAACGAAGCGAGCTATGGCATAATGTTAAGAGACCTTTTTTGTAGAGAATTAAGTTTCCTACTTTTTATGTTCTATGATATTTTTTGATCAGATGCTTAGTTCTCGAGATATATCAAGATATTTAAAAGTTCCGAATCCGCACCAACATAATAGAGATACAGAAACACCGTGGCCCCTTTCTGTGAGATAACTCTGCAATATTGCGAGCTGCAAATGCCACTTCCAGCTTAGCTGTGCAGAGGAAGAACAACAAGAAGAAGAAATATCTCGAAATATGTCCGTCAGGCCAGTTCCTTTGAGCTGAATCTGCAAATATCTCGGAAACGAAGCGAGCTATGGCAAAATGTTAAGAGACCTTTTTTGTAGAGAATTAAGTTTCCTACCTTTTATGTTCTATGATATTTTTTGATCAGATGCGTAGTTCTCGAGATATATCAAGATATTTAAAAGTTCCGAAGCCGCACCAACATAATAGAGATACAGAAACACCGTGGCCCCTTTCTTTGAGATAACTCTGCACTAGTGCGAGCCGCAAATGCCACTTCCAGCTTAGCTGTGCAGAAGAAGAACAACAAGAAGAAGAAATATCTCGAAATATGTCCGTCAGGCCCCTTCCCTTGACATAAATCTGCAAATATCTCGGAAACGAAGCGAGCTATGGCAAAATGTTAAGAGACCTTATTTGTAGAGAATTAAGTTTCCTACTTTTTACGTTCTATGATATTTTTTGATCAGATGCGTAGTTCTCGAGATATATCAAGATATTTAAAAGTTCCGAAACCGCACCAACATAATAGAGATACAGAAACACCGTGGCCCCTTTCTTTGAGATATCTCTGCACTATTGCGAGCTGCAAATGCCACTTCCAGCTTAGCTGTGCAGAAGAAGAACAACAAGAAGAAGAAATATCTCGAAATATGTCCGTCAGGCCCCTTCCCTTGACATAAATCTGCAAATATCTCGGAAACGAAGCGAGCTATGGCAAAATGTTAAGAGACCTTATTTGTAGAGAATTAAGTTTCCTACTTTTCACGTTCTATGATATTTTTTGATCAGATGCGTAGTTCTCGAGATATATCAAGATATTTAAAAGTTCCGAAGCCGCACCAACATAATAGAGATACAGAAACACCGTGGCCCCTTTCTTTGAGATAACTCTGCACTATTGCGAGCTGTAAATGCCACTTCCAGCTTAGCGGTGCAGAAGAAGAACAACAAGAAGAAGAAATATCTCGAAATATGTCCGTCAGGCCCCTTCCCTTGAGATATATCTGCAAATATCTCGGAAACGAAGCGAGCTATGGCAAAATGTTAAGAGACCTTTTTTGTAGAGAATTATGTTTCCTACAATTTATGTTCTATGATATTTTTTGATCAGAAGCGTAGTTTTCGAGATATATCGAGATATTTAAAAGTTCCGAAGCCGCACCAACATAATAGAGATACAGAAACACCGTGGCCCCTTTCTTTGAGATAACTCTGCACTAGTGCGAGCCGCAAATGCCACTTCCAGCTTAGCTGTGCAGAAGAAGAACAACAAGAAGAAGAAATATCTCGAAATATGTCCGTCAGGCCCCTTCCCTTGAGATAAATATGCAAATATCTCGGAAACGAAGCGAGCTGTGGCAAAATGTTAAGAGACCGTTGTGGTAGAGAATTAAGTTTCCTACTTTTTATGTTCTATGATATTTTTTGATCAGACGCGTAGTTCTCGAGATATATCAAGATATTTAAAAGTTCCGAAGCCGCACCAACATAATAGAGATACAGAAACACCGCGGCCCCTTTCTTTGAGATAACTCTGCACTATTGCGAGCTGCAAATGCCACTTCCAGCTTAGCTGTGCAGAAGAAGAACAACAAGAAGAAGAAATATCTCGAAATATGTCCGTCAGGCCCCTTCCCTTGAGATAAATCTGCAAATATCTCGGAAACGAAGAGAGCTATGGCAAAATGTTGAGAGACCTTTTTTGTAGAGAATTATGTTTCCTACAATTTATGTTCTATGATATTTTTTGATCAGAAGCGTAGTTTTCGAGATATATCGAGATATTTAAAAGTTCCGAAGCCGCACCAACATAATAGAGATACAGAAACACCGTGGCCCCTTTCTTTGAGATAACTCTGCACTAGTGCGAGCCGCAAATGCCACTTCCAGCTTAGCTGTGCAGAAGAAGAACAACAAGAAGAAGAAGTATCTCGAAATATGTCCGTCAGGCCCCTTCCCTTGAGATAAATATGCAAATATCTCGGAAACGAAGCGAGCTATGGCAAAATGTTAAGAGACCTTTTTTGTAGAGAATTAAGTTTCCTACTTTTTATGTTCTATGATATTTTTTGATCAGATGCTTAGTTTTCGAGATATATCAAGATATTTAAAAGTTCCGAAGCCGCACCAACATAATAGAGATACAGAAACACCGTGGCCCCTTTCTGTGAGATAACTCTGCAATATCGCGAGTTGCAAATGCCACTTCCAGCTTAGCTGTGCAGAGGCAGAACAACAAGAGGAAGAAATATCTCGAAATATGTCCGTCAGGCCCCTTCCCTTGAGATATATCTGCAAATATCTCGGAAACGAAGCGAGCTATGGCAAAATGTTAAGAGACCTTTTTTGTAGAGAATTATGTTTCCTACAATTTATGTTCTATGATATTTTTTGATCAGAAGCGTAGTTTTCGAGATATATCGAGATATTTAAAAGTTCCGAAGCCGCACCAACATAATAGAGATACAGAAACACCGTGGCCCCTTTCTTTGAGATAACTCTGCACTAGTGCGAGCCGCAAATGCCACTTCCAGCTTAGCTGTGCTGAAGAAGAACAACAAGAAGAAGAAATATCTCGAAATATGTCCGTCAGGCCCCTTCCCTTGAGATAAATATGCAAATATCTCGGAAACGGAGCGAGCGATGGCAAAATGTTAAGAGACCTTTTTTGTAGAGAATTAAGTTTCCTACTTTTTATGTTCTATGATATTTTTTGATCAGATGCGTAGTTCTCGAGATATATCAAGATATTTAAAAGTTCCGAAGCCGCACCAACATAATAGAGATACAGAAACACCGTGGCCCCTTTCTTTGAGATATCTCTGCACTATTGCGAGCTGCAAATGCCACTTCCAGCTTAGCTGTGCAGAAGAAGAACAACAAGAAGAAGAAATATCTCGAAATATGTCCGTCAGGCCCCTTCCCTTGAGATAAATCTGCAAATATCTCGGAAACGAAGAGAGCTATGGCAAAATATTAAGAGACCTTTTTTGTAGAGAATTAAGATTCCTACTTTTTATGTTCTATGATATTTTTTGATCAGATGCTTAGTTCTCGAGATATATCAAGATATTTAAAAGTTCCGAAGCCGCACCAACATAATAGAGATACAGAAACACCGTGGCCCCTTTCTGTGAGATAACTCTGCAATATCGCGAGCTGCAAATGCCACTTCCAGCTTAGCTGTGCAGAGGCAGAACAACAAGAAGAAGAAATATCTCGAAATATGTCCGTCAGGCCAGTTCCTTTGAGCTGAATCTGCAAATATCTCGGAAACGAAGCGAGCTATGGCAAAATGTTAAGAGACCTTTTTTGTAGAGAATTAAGTTTCCTACTTTTTATGTTCTATGATATTTTTTGATCAGATGCGTAGTTCTCGAGATATATCAAGATATTTAAAAGTTCCGAAGCCGCACCAACATAATAGAGATACAGAAACACCGTGGCCCCTTTCTTTGAGATAACTCTGCACTATTGCGAGCTGCAAATGCCACTTCCAGCTTAGCTGTGCAGAAGGAGAACAACAAGAAGAAGAAATATCTCGAAATATGTCCGTCAGGCCCCTTCCCTTGAGATAAATCTGCAAATATCTCGGAAACGAAGAGAGCTATGGCAAAATGTTAAGAGACCTTTTTTGTAGAGAATTAAGTTTCCTACTTTTCATGTTGTATGATATTTTTTGCTCAGATGCGTAGTTCTCGAGATATATCAAGATATTTAAAAGTTCCGAAGCCGCACCAACATAATAGAGATACAGAAACACCGTGGCCCCTTTCTTTGAGATAACTCTGCACTAGTGCGAGCCGCAAATGCCACTTCCAGCTTAGCTGTGCAGAAGAAGAACAACAAGAAGAAGAAATATCTCGAAATATGTCCGTCAGGCCCCTTTCCTTGAGATAAATCTGCAAATATCTCGGAAACGAAGCGAGCTATGGCAAAATGTTAAGAGACCTTTTTTGTAGAGAATTATGTTTCCTACTTTTTATGTTCTATGATATTTTTTGATCAGACCCGTAGTTCTCGAGATATATCAAGATATTTAAAAGTTCCGAAGCCGCACCAACATAATAGAGATACAGAAACACCGTGGCCCCTTTCTTTGAGATATCTCTGCACTATTGCGAGCTGCAAATGCCACTTCCAGCTTAGCTGTGCAGAAGAAGAACAACAAGAAGAAGAAATATCTCGAAATATGTCCGTCAGGCCCCTTCCCTTGAGATAAATCTGCAAATATCTCGGAAACGAAGAGAGCTATGGCAAAATGTTAAGAGACCTTTTTTGTAGAGAATTATGTTTCCTACAATTTATGTTCTATGATATTTTTTGATCAGAAGCGTAGTTTTCGAGATATATCGAGATATTTAAAAGTTCCGAAGCCGCACCAACATAATAGAGATACAGAAACACCGTGGCCCCTTTCTGTGAGATAACTCTGCAATATCGCGAGCTGCAAATGCCACTTCCAGCTTAGCTGTGCAGGGGCAGAACAACAAGAAGAAGAAATATCTCGAAATATGTCCGTCAGGCCAGTTCCTTTGAGCTGAATCTGCAAATATCTCGGAAACGAAGCGAGCTATGGCAAAATGTTAAGAGACCTTTTTTGTAGAGAATTAAGTTTCCTACTTTTTATCTTCGATGATATTTTTTGATCAGATGCGTAGTTCTCGAGATATATCAAGATATTTAAAAGTTCCGAAGCTGCACCAACATAATAGAGGTACAGAAACACCGTGGCCTCTTTCTTTGAGATAACTCTGCACTATTGCGAGCTGCAAATGCCACTTCGAGCTTAGCTGTGCAGAGGAAGAACAACAAGAAGAAGAAATATCTCGAAATATGTCCGTCAGACCCCTTCCCTTGAGATGAATCTGCAAATATCTCGGAAACGAAGCGAGCTATGGCAAAATGTTAAGAGACCTTTTTTGTAGAGAATTAAGTTTCCTACTTTTTATGTTCTATGATATTTTTTGATCAGAAGCGTAGTTTTCGAGATATATCGAGATATTTAAAAGTTCCGAAGCCGCACCAACATAATAGAGATACAGAAACACCGTGGCCCCTTTCTTTGAGATAACTCTGCACTAGTGCGAGCCGCAAATGCCACTTCCAGCTTAGCTGTGCAGAAGAAGAACAACAAGAAGAAGAAATATCTCGAAATATGTCCGTCAGGCCCCTTCCCTTGAGATAAATATGCAAATATCTCGGAAACGAAGCGAGCTATGGCAAAATGTTAAGAGACCTTTTTTGTAGAGAATTAAGTTTCCTACTTTTTATGTTCTATGATATTTTTTGATCAGATGCGTAGTTCTCGAGATATATCAAGATATTTAAAAGTTCCGAAGCCGCACCAACATAATAGAGATACAGAAACACCGTGGCCCCTTTCTTTGAGATAACTCTGCACTAGTGCGAGCCGCAAATGCCACTTCCAGCTTAGCTGTGCAGAAGAAGAACAACAAGAAGAAGAAATATCTCGAAATATGTCCGTCAGGCCCCTTCCCTTGAGATAAATCTGCAAATATCTCGGAAACGAAGCGAGCTATGGCAAAATGTTAAGAGACCTTTTTTGTAGAGAATTAAGTTTCCTACTTTTTATGTTCTATGATATTTTTTGATCAGATGCGTAGTTCTCGAGATATATCAAGATATTTAAAAGTTCCGAAGCCGCACCAACATAATAGAGATACAGAAACACCGTGGCCCCTTTCTTTGAGATAACTCTGCACTAGTGCGAGCCGCAAATGCCACTTCCAGCTTAGCTGTGCAGAAGAAGAACAACAAGAAGAAGAAATATCTCGAAATATGTCCGTCAGGCCCCTTCCCTTGAGATAAATCTGCAAATATCTCGGAAACGAAGCGAGCTATGGCAAAATGTTAAGAGACCTTTTTTGTAGAGAATTAAGTTTCCTACTTTTTATGTTCTATGATATTTTTTGATCAGATGCGTAGTTCTCGAGATATATCAAGATATTTAAAAGTTCCGAAGCCGCACCAACATAATAGAGATACAGAAACACCGTGGCCCCTTTCTTTGAGATAACTCTGCACTAGTGCGAGCCGCAAATGCCACTTCCAGCTTAGCTGTGCAGAAGAAGAACAACAAGAAGAAGAAATATCTCGAAATATGTCCGTCAGGCCCCTTCCCTTGAGATAAATCTGCAAATATCTCGGAAACGAAGCGAGCTATGGCAAAATGTTAAGAGACCTTTTTTGTAGAGAATTATGTTTCCTACTTTTTATGTTCTATGATATTTTTTGATCAGACCCGTAGTTCTCGAGATATATCAAGATATTTAAAAGTTCCGAAGCCGCACCAACATAATAGAGATACAGAAACACCGTGGCCCCTTTCTTTGAGATATCTCTGCACTATTGCGAGCTGCAAATGCCACTTCCAGCTTAGCTGTGCAGAAGAAGAACAACAAGAAGAAGAAATATCTCGAAATATGTCCGTCAGGCCCCTTCCCTTGACATAAATCTGCAAATATCTCGGAAACGAAGCGAGCTATGGCAAAATGTTAAGAGACCTTATTTGTATAGAATTAAGCTTCCTACTTTTTACGTTCTATGATATTTTTTGATCAGATGCGTAGTTCTCGAGATATATCAAGATATTTAAAAGTTCCGAAGCCGCACCAACATAATAGAGATACAGAAACACCGTGGCCCCTTTCTTTGAGATAACTCTGCACTATTGCGAGCTGTAAATGCCACTTCCAGCTTAGCGGTGCAGAAGAAGAACAACAAGAAGAAGAAATATCTCGAAATATGTCCGTCAGGCCCCTTCCCTTGAGATATATCTGCAAATATCTCGGAAACGAAGCGAGCTATGGCAAAATGTTAAGAGACCTTTTTTGTAGAGAATTATGTTTCCTACAATTTATGTTCTATGATATTTTTTGATCAGAAGCGTAGTTTTCGAGATATATCGAGATATTTAAAGGTTCCGAAGCCGCACCAACATAATAGAGATACAGAAACACCGTGGCCCCTTTCTTTCAGATAACTCTGCACTAGTGCGAGCCGCAAATGCCACTTCCAGCTTAGCTGTGCAGAAGAAGAACAACAAGAAGAAGAAATATCTCGAAATATGAGCGTCAGGCCCCTTCCCTTGAGATAAATATGCAAATATCTCGGAAACGAAGCGAGCTATGGCAAAATGTTAAGAGACCTTTTTTGTAGAGAATTAAGTTTCCTACTTTTTATGTTCTATGATATTTTTTGATCAGATGCGTAGTTCTCGAGATATATCAAGATATTTAAAAGTTCCGAAGCCGCACCAACATAATAGAGATACAGAAACACCGTGGCCCCTTTCTTTGAGATAACTCTGCACTATTGCGAGCTGCAAATGCCACTTCCAGCTTAGCTGTGCAGAGGAAGAACAACAAGAAGAAGAAATATCTCGAAATATGTCCGTCAGGCCCCTTCCCTTGAGATAAATATGCAAATATCTCGGAAACGAAGCGAGCTATGGCAAAATGTTAAGAGACCTATTTTGTAGAGAATTATGTTTCCTACAATTTATGTTCTATGATATTTTTTGATCAGAAGCGTAGTTTTCGAGATATATCGAGATATTTAAAAGTTCCGAAGCCGCACCAACATAATAGAGATACAGAAACACCGTGGCCCCTTTCTTTGAGATAACTCTGCACTAGTGCGACCCGCAAATGCCACTTCCAGCTTAGCTGTGCAGAAGAAGAACAACAAGAAGAAGAAATATCTCGAAATATGTCCGTCAGGCCCCTTCCCTTGAGATAAATCTGCAAATATCTCGGAAACGAAGCGAGCTATGGCAAAATGTTAAGAGACCTTTTTTGTAGAGAATTAAGTTTCCTACTTTTTATGTTCTATGATATTTTTTGATCAGATGCGTAGTTCTCGAGATATATCAAGATATTTAAAAGTTCCGAAGCCGCACCAACATAATAGAGATACAGAAACACCGTGGCCCCTTTCTTTGAGATAACTCTGCACTATTGCGAGCTGCAAATGCCACTTCCAGCTTAGCTGTGCAGAGGAAGAACAACAAGAAGAAGAAATATCTCGAAATATGTCCGTCAGGCCAGTTCCTTTGAGCTGAATCTGCAAATATCTCGGAAACGAAGCGAGCTATGGCAAAATGTTAAGAGACGTTTTTTGTAGATAATTATGTTTCCTACAATTTATGTTCTATGATATTTTTTGATCAGAAGCGTAGTTCTCGAGATATATCGAGATATTTAAAAGTTCCGAAGCCGCACCAACATAATAGGGATACAGACACACCGTGGCCCCTTTCTTTGAGATAACTCTGCACTATTGCGAGCTGCAAATGCCACTTCCAGCTTAGCTGTGCAGAGGAAGAACAACAAGAAGAAGAAATATCTCGAAATATGTCCGTCAGGCCAGTTCCTTTGAGCTGAATCTGCAAATATCTCGGAAACGAAGCGAGCTATGGCAAAATGTTAAGAGACGTTTTTTGTAGAGAATTATGTTTCCTACAATTTATGTTCTATGATATTTTTTGATCAGAGGCGTAGTTTTCGAGATATATCGAGATATTTAAAAGTTCCGAAGACGCACCAACATAATAGAGATACAGAAACACCGTGGCCCCTTTCTTTGAGATAACTGTGCACTACTGCGAGCCGCAAATGCCACTTCCAGCTTAGCTGTGCAGAAGAAGAACAACAAGAAGAAGAAATATCTCGAAATATGTCCGTCAGGCCCCTTCCCTTGAGATATATCTGCAAATATCTCGGAAAGGAAGCGAGCTATGGCAAAATGTTAAGAGACCTCTTTTGTAGAGAATTAAGTTTCCTACTTTTCATGTTCTATGATATTTTTTGATCAGATGCGTAGTTCTCGAGATATATCAAGATATTTAAAAGTTCCGAAGCCGCACCAACATAATAGAGATACAGAAACACCGTGGCCCCTTTCTTTGAGATAAGTCTGCACTAGTGCGAGCCGCAAATGCCACTTCCAGCTTAGCTGTGCAGAAGAAGAACAACAAGAAGAAGAAATATCTCGAAATATGTCCGTCAGGCCCCTTCCCTTGAGATAAATCTGCAAATATCTCGGAAACGAAGCGAGCTATGGCAAAATGTTAAGAGACCTTTTTTGTAGAGAATTAAGTTTCCTACTTTTTATGTTCTATGATATTTTTTGATCAGATGCGTAGTTCTCGAGATATATCAAGATATTTAAAAGTTCCGAAGCCGCACCAACATAATAGAGATACAGAAACACCGTGGCCCCTTTCTTTGAGATAACTCTGCACTATTGCGAGCTGCAAATGCCACTTCCAGCTTAGCTGTGCAGAGGAAGAACAACAAGAAGAAGAAATATCTCGAAATATGTCCGTCAGGCCAGTTCCTTTGAGCTGAATCTGCAAATATCTCGGAAACGAAGCGAGCTATGGCAAAATGTTAAGAGACGTTTTTTGTAGAGAATTTTGTTTCCTACAATTTATGGTCTATGATATTTTTTGATCAGAAGCGTAGTTCTCGAGATATATCGAGATATTTAAAAGTTCCGAAGCCGCACCAACATAATAGGGATACAGACACACCGTGGCCCCTTTCTTTGAGATAACTCTGCACTATTGCGAGCTGCAAATGCCATTTCCAGCTTAGCTGTGCAGAGGAAGAACAACAAGAAGAAGAAATATCTCGAAATATGTCCGTCAGGCCCCTTCCCTTGAGATATATCTGCAAATATCTCGGAAACGAAGCGAGCTATGGCAAAATGTTAAGAGACCTTTTTTGTAGAGAATTATGTTTCCTACAATTTATGTTCTATGATATTTTTTGATCAGAAGCGTAGTTCTCGAGATATATCGAGATATTTAAAAGTTCCGAAGCCGCGCCAACATAATAGGGATACAGAAACACCGTGGCCCCTTTCTTTGAGATAACTCTGCACTAGTGCGAGCCGCAAATGCCACTTCCAGCTTAGCTGTGCAGAAGAAGAACAACAAGAAGAAGAAATATCTCGAAATATGTCCGTCAGGCCCCTTCCCTTGAGATAAATCTGCAAATATCTCGGAAACGAAGCGAGCTATGGCAGAATGTTAAGAGACGTTTTTTGTAGAGAATTATGTTTCCTACAATTTATGTTCTATGATATTTTTTGATCAGAAGCGTAGTTCTCGAGATATATCGAGATATTTAAAAGTTCCGAAGCCGCACCAACATAATAGGGATACAGAAACACCGTGGCCCCTTTCTTTGAGATAACTCTGCACTAGTGCGAGCCGCAAATGCCACTTCCAGCTTAGCTGTGCAGAAGAAGAACAACAAGAAGAAGAAATATCTCGAAATATGTCCGTCAGGCCCCTTCCCTTGAGATGAATCTGCAAATATCTCGGAAACGAAGCGAGCTATGGCAAAATGTTAAGAGACGTTTTTTGTAGAGAATTAAGTTTCCTACTTTTTATGTTCTATGATATTTTTTGATCAGATGCGTAGTTCTCGAGATATATCAAGATATTTAAAAGTTCCGAAGCCGCACCAACATAATAGAGATACAGAAACACCGTGGCCCCTTTCTTTGAGATAACTCTGCACTATTGCGCGCTGCAAATGCCACTTCCAGCTTAGCTGTGCAGAAGAAGAACAACAAGAAGAAGAAATATCTCGAAATATGTCCGTCAGGCCCCTTCCCTTGAGATAAATCTGCAAATATCTCGGAAACGAAGCGAGCTATGGCAAAATGTTAAGAGACCTTTTTTGTAGAGAATTAAGTTTCCTACTTTTTATGTTCTATGATATTTTTTGATCAGATGCGTAGTTCTCGAGATATATCAAGATATTTAAAAGTTCCGAAGCCGCACCAACATAATAGAGATACAGAAACACCGTGGCCCCTTTCTTTGAGATAACTCTGCACTATTGCGAGCTGCAAATGCCACTTCCAGCTTAGCTGTGCAGAGGAAGAACAACAAGAAGAAGAAATATCTCGAAATATGTCCGTCAGGCCCATTCCCTTGAGATATATCTGCAAATATCTCGGAAACGAAGCGAGCTATGGCAAAATGTTAAGAGACGTTTTTTGTAGAGAATTATGTTTCCTACAATTTATGTTCTATGATATTTTTTGATCAGAAGCGTAGTTCTCGAGATATATCGAGATATTTAAAAGTTCCGAAGCCGCACCAACATAATAGGGATACAGAAACACCGTGACCCCTTTCTTTGAGATAACTCTGCACTAGTGCGAGCCGCAAATGCCACTTCCAGCTTAGCTGTGCAGAAGAAGAACAACAAGAAGAAGAAATATCTCGAAATATGTCCGTCAGGCCCCTTCCCTTGAGATAAATCTGCAAATATCTCGGAAACGAAGCGAGCTATGGCAAAATGTTAAGAGACGTTTTTTGTAGAGAATTAAGTTTCCTACTTTTTATGTTCTATGATATTTTTTGATCAGATGCGTAGTTCTCGAGATATATCAAGATATTTAAAAGTTCCGAAGCCGCACCAACATAATAGAGATACAGAAACACCGTGGCCCCTTTCTTTGAGATAACTCTGCACTATTGCGAGCTGCAAATGCCACTTCCAGCTTAGCTGTGCAGAAGAAGAACAACAAGAAGAAGAAATATCTCGAAATATGTCCGTCAGGCCCCTTCCCTTGAGATATATCTGCAAATATCTCGGAAACGAAGCGAGCTATGGCAAAATGTTAAGAGACCTTTTTTGTCGAGAATTATGTTTCCTACAATTTATGTTCTATGATATTTTTTGATCAGAAGCGTAGTTTTCGAGATATATCGAGATATTTAAAAGTTCCGAAGCCGCACCAACATAATAGAGATACAGAAACACCGTGGCCCCTTTCTTTGAGATAACTCTGCACTATTGCGAGCTGGAAATGCCACTTCCAGTTTAGCTGTGCAGAAGAAGAACAACAAGAAGAAGAAATATCTCGAAATATGTCCGTTAGTCCCCTTCCCTTGAGATAAATCTGCAAATATCTCGGAAACGAAGCGAGCTATGGCAAAATGTTAAGAGACCTTTTTTGTAGAGAATTAAGTTTCCTACTTTTTATGTTGTATGATATTTTTTGATCAGATGCGTAGTTCTCGAGATATATCAAGATATTTAAAAGTTCCGAAGCCGCACCAACATAGTAGAGATACAGAAACACCGTGGCCCCTTTCTTTGAGATAACTCTGCACTATTGCGCGCTGCAAATGCCACTTCCAGCTTAGCTGTGCAGAAGAAGAACAACAAGAAGAAGAAATATCTCGAAATATGTCCGTCAGGCCCCTTCCCTTGAGATATATCTGCAAATATCTCGGAAAGGAAGCGAGCTATGGCAAAATGTTAAGAGACCTTTTTTGTCGAGAATTATGTTTCCTACAATTTATGTTCTATGATATTTTTTGATCAGAGGCGTAGTGGTCGAGATATATCGAGATATTTAAAAGTTCCGAAGCCGCACCAACATAATAGAGATACAGAAACACCGTGGCCCCTTTCTTTGAGATAACTCTGCACTATTGCGAGCTGGAAATGCCACTTCCAGTTTAGCTGTGCAGAAGAAGAACAACAAGAAGAAGAAATATCTCGAAATATGTCCGTTAGGCCCCTTCCCTTGAGATAAATCTGCAAATATCTCGGAAACGAAGCGAGCTATGGCAAAATGTTGAGAGACCTTTTTTGTAGAGAATTAAGTTTCCTACTTTTTATGTTCTATGATATTTTTTGATCAGATGCGTAGTTCTCGAGATATATCAAGATATTTAAAAGTTCCGAAGCCGCACCAACATAATAGAGATACAGAAACACCGTGGCCCCTTTCTTTGAGATAACTCTGCACTATTGCGCGCTGCAAATGCCACTTCCAGCTTAGCTGTGCAGAAGAAGAACAACAAGAAGAAGAAATATCTCGAAATATGTCCGTCAGGCCCCTTCCCTTGAGATAAATCTGCAAATATCTCGGAAACGAAGCGAGCTATGGCAAAATGTTAAGAGACCTTTTTTGTAGAGAATTAAGTTTCCTACTTTTTATGTTGTATGATATTTTTTGATCAGAAGCGTAGTTCTCGAGATATATCGAGATATTTAAAAGTTCCGAAGCCGCACCAACATAATAGGGATACAGAAACATCGTGGCCCCTTTCTTTGAGATAACTCTGCACTAGTGCGAGCCGCAAATGCCACTTCCAGCTTAGCTGTGCAGAAGAAGAACAACAAGAAGAAGAAATATCTCGAAATATGTCCGTCAGGCCCCTTCCCTTGAGATAAATCTGCAAATATCTCGGAAACGAAGCGAGCTATGGCAGAATGTTAAGAGACGTTTTTTGTAGAGAATTATGTTTCCTACAATTTATGTTCTATGATATTTTTTGATCAGAAGCGTAGTTCTCGAGATATATCGAGATATTTAAAAGTTCCGAAGCCGCACCAACATTATAGGGATACGGGAAACACCGTGGCCCCTTTCTTTGAGATAACTCTGCACTAGTGCGAGCCGCAAATGCCACTTCCAGCTTAGCTGTGCAGAAGAAGAACAACAAGAAGAAGAAATATCTCGAAATATGTCCGTCAGGCCCCTTCCCTTGAGATAAATCTGCAAATATCTCGGAAACGAAGAGAGCCATGGCAAAATGTTAAGAGACCTTTTTTGTAGAGAATTAAGTTTCCTACTTTTCATGTTCTATGATATTTTTTGGTCAGATGCGTAGTTCTCGAGATATATCAAGATATTTAAAAGTTCCGAAGCCGCACCAACATAATAGAGATACAGAAACACCGTGGCCCCTCTCTTTGAGATAACTCTGCACTATTGCGAGCTGGAAATGCCACTTCCAGTTTAGCTGTGCAGAAGAAGAACAACAAGAGGAAGAAATATCTCGAAATATGTCCGTTAGGCCCCTTCCCTTGAGATAAACCTGCAAATATCTCGGAAACGAAGCGAGCTATGGCAAAATGTTAAGAGACCTTTTTTGTAGAGAATTAAGTTTCCTACTTTTTATGTTCTATGATATTTTTTGATCAGATGCGTAGTTCTCGAGATATATCAAGATATTTAAAAGTTCCGAAGCCGCACCAACATAATAGAGATACAGAAACACCGTGGCCCCTTTCTTTGAGATAACTCTGCACTATTGCGAGCTGCAAATGCCACTTCCAGCTTAGCTGTGCAGAAGAAGAACAACAAGAAGAAGAAATATCTCGAAATATGTCCGTCAGGCCCCTTCCCTTGAGATATATCTGCAAATATCTCGGAAACGAAGCGAGCTATGGCAAAATGTTAAGAGACCTTTTTTGTCGAGAATTATGTTTCCTACAATTTATGTTCTATGATATTTTTTGATCAGAAGCGTAGTTTTCGAGATATATCGAGATATTTAAAAGTTCCGAAGCCGCACCAACATAATAGAGATACAGAAACACCGTGGCCCCTTTCTTTGAGATAACTCTGCACTATTGCGAGCTGGAAATGCCACTTCCAGTTTAGCTGTGCAGAAGAAGAACAACAAGAAGAAGAAATATCTCGAAATATGTCCGTTAGTCCCCTTCCCTTGAGATAAATCTGCAAATATCTCGGAAACGAAGCGAGCTATGGCAAAATGTTAAGAGACCTTTTTTGTAGAGAATTAAGTTTCCTACTTTTTATGTTCTATGATATTTTTTGATCAGATGCGTAGTTCTCGAGATATATCAAGATATTTAAAAGTTCCGAAGCCGCACCAACATAGTAGAGATACAGAAACACCGTGGCCCCTTTCTTTGAGATAACTCTGCACTATTGCGCGCTGCAAATGCCACTTCCAGCTTAGCTGTGCAGAAGAAGAACAACAAGAAGAAGAAATATCTCGAAATATGTCCGTCAGGCCCCTTCCCTTGAGATATATCTGCAAATATCTCGGAAAGGAAGCGAGCTATGGCAAAATGTTAAGAGACCTTTTTTGTCGAGAATTATGTTTCCTACAATTTATGTTCTATGATATTTTTTGATCAGAGGCGTAGTGGTCGAGATATATCGAGATATTTAAAAGTTCCGAAGCCGCACCAACATAATAGAGATACAGAAACACCGTGGCCCCTTTCTTTGAGATAACTCTGCACTATTGCGAGCTGGAAATGCCACTTCCAGTTTAGCTGTGCAGAAGAAGAACAACAAGAAGAAGAAATATCTCGAAATATGTCCGTTAGGCCCCTTCCCTTGAGATAAATCTGCAAATATCTCGGAAACGAAGCGAGCTATGGCAAAATGTTGAGAGACCTTTTTTGTAGAGAATTAAGTTTCCTACTTTTTATGCTCTATGATATTTTTTGATCAGATGCGTAGTTCTCGAGATATATCAAGATATTTAAAAGTTCCGAAGCCGCACCAACATAATAGAGATACAGAAACACCGTGGCCCCTTTCTTTGAGATAACTCTGCACTATTGCGCGCTGCAAATGCCACTTCCAGCTTAGCTGTGCAGAAGAAGAACAACAAGAAGAAGAAATATCTCGAAATATGTCCGTCAGGCCCCTTCCCTTGAGATATATCTGCAAATATCTCGGAAACGAAGCGAGCTATGGCAAAATGTTAAGAGACCTTTTTTGTAGAGAATTATGTTTCCTACAATTTATGTTCCATGATATTTTTTGATCAGAAGCGTAGTTCTCGAGATATATCGAGATATTTAAAAGTTCCGAAGCCGCACCAACATAATAGGGATACAGAAACACCGTGGCCCCTTTCTTTGAGATAACTCTGCACTAGTGCGAGCCGCAAATGCCACTTCCAGCTTAGCTGTGCAGAAGAAGAACAACAAGAAGAAGAAATATCTCGAAATATGTCCGTCAGGCCCCTTCCCCTGAGATATATCTGCAAATATCTCGGAAACGAAGCGAGCTATGGCAAAATGTTAAGAGACCTTTTTTGTAGAGAATTATGTTTGCTACAATTTATGTTCTATGATATTTTTTGATCAGAAGCGTAGTTTTCGAGATATATCGAGATATTTAAAAGTTCCGAAGCCGCACCAACAGAATAGAGATACAGAAACACCGTGGCCCCTTTCTTTGAGATAACTGTGCACTAGTGCGAGCCGCAAATGCCACTTCCAGCTTAGCTGTGCAGAAGAAGAACAACAAGAAGAAGAAATATCTCGAAATATGTCCGTCAGGCCCCTTCCCTTGAGATATATCTGCAAATATCTCGGAAACGAAGCGAGCTATGGCAAAATGTTAAGAGACCGTTTTTGTAGAGAATTAAGTTTTCTACTTTTTATGTTCTATGATATTTTTTGATCAGACGCGTAGTTCTCGAGATATATCGAGATATTTAAAAGTTCCGAAGCCGCACCAACATAATAGAGATACAGAAACACCGTGGCCCCTCTCTTTGAGATAACTCTGCACTATTCCGAGCTGTAAATGCCACTTCCAGCTTAGCTGTGCAGAAGAAGAACAACAAGAAGAAGAAATATCTCGAAATATGTCCGTCAGGCCCCTTCCCTTGAGATATATCTGCAAATATCTCGGAAACGAAGCGAGCTATGGCAAAATGTTAAGAGACCTTTTTTGTCGAGAATTATGTTTCCTACAATTTATGTTCCATGATATTTTTTGATCAGAAGCGTAGTTTTCGAGATATATCGAGATATTTAAAAGTTCCGAAGCCGCACCAACATAATAGAGATACAGAAACACCGTGGCCCCTCTATTTGAGATAACTCTGCACTATTCCGAGCTGTAAATGCCACTTCCAGCTTAGCTGTGCAGAAGAAGAACAACAAGAAGAAGAAATATCTCGAAATATGTCCGTCAGGCCCCTTCCCTTGAGATATATCTGCAAATATCTCGGAAACGAAGCGAGCTATGGCAAAATGTTAAGAGACCTTTTTTGTAGAGAATTATGTTTCCTACAATTTATGTTCTATGATATTTTTTGATCAGAAGCGTAGTTCTCGAGATATATCGAGATATTTAAAAGTTCCGAAGCCGCACCAACATAATAGGGATACAGAAACACCGTGGCCCCTTTCTTTGAGATAACTCTGCACTAGTGCGAGCCGCAAATGCCACTTCCAGCTTAGCTGTGCAGAAGAAGAACAACAAGAAGAAGAAATATCTCGAAATATGTCCGTCAGGCCCCTTCCCTTGAGATAAATCTGCAAATATCTCGGAAACGAAGCGAGCTATGGCAGAATGTTAAGAGACGTTTTTTGTAGAGAATTATGTTTCCTACAATTTATGTTCTATGATATTTTTTGATCAGAAGCGTAGTTCTCGAGATATATCGAGATATTTAAAAGTTCCGAAGCCGCACCAACATAATAGAGATACAGAAACACCGTGGCCCCTTTCTTTGAGATAACTGTGCACTAGTGCGAGCCGCAAATGCCACTTCCAGCTTAGCTGTGCAGAAGAAGAACAACAAGAAGAAGAAATATCTCGAAATATGTCCGTCAGGCCCCTTCCCTTGAGATATATCTGCAAATATCTCGGAAACGAAGCGAGCTATGGCAAAATGTTAAGAGACCTTTTTTGTCGAGAATTATGTTTCCTACAATTTATGTTCTATGATATTTTTTGATCAGAAGCGTAGTTTTCGAGATATATCGAGATATTTAAAAGTTCCGAAGCCGCACCAACATAATAGAGATACAGAAACACCGTGGCCCCTTTCTTTGAGATAACTCTGCACTATTGCGAGCTGGAAATGCCACTTCCAGTTTAGCTGTGCAGAAGAAGAACAACAAGAAGAAGAAATATCTCGAAATATGTCCGTTAGGCCCCTTCCCTTGAGATAAATCTGCAAATATCTCGGAAACGAAGCCAGCTATGGCAAAATGTTAAGAGACCTTTTTTGTAGAGAATTATGTTTCCTACAATTTATGTTCTATGATATTTTTTGATCAGAAGCGTAGTTTTCGAGATATATCGAGATATTTAAAAGTTCCGAAGCCGCACCAACATAATAGAGATACAGAAACACCGTGGCCCCTTTCTTTGAGATAACTGTGCACTAGTGCGAGCCGCAAATGCCACTTCCAGCTTAGCTGTGCAGAAGAAGAACAACAAGAAGAAGAAATATCTCGAAATATGTCCGTCAGGCCCCTTCCCTTGAGATATATCTGCAAATATCTCGGAAACGAAGCGAGCTATGGCAAAATGTTAAGAGACCTTTTTTGTCGAGAATTATGTTTCCTACAATTTATGTTCTATGATATTTTTTGATCAGAAGCGTAGTTTTCGAGATATATCGAGATATTTAAAAGTTCCGAAGCCGCACCAACATAATAGAGATACAGAAACACCGTGGCCCCTTTCTTTGAGATAACTCTGCACTATTGCGAGCTGGAAATGCCACTTCCAGTTTAGCTGTGCAGAAGAAGAACAACAAGAAGAAGAAATATCTCGAAATATGTCCGTTAGGCCCCTTCCCTTGAGATAAATCTGCAAATATCTCGGAAACGAAGCCAGCTATGGCAAAATGTTAAGAGACCTTTTTTGTAGAGAATTATGTTTCCTACAATTTATGTTCTATGATATTTTTTGATCAGAAGCGTAGTTTTCGAGATATATCGAGATATTTAAAAGTTCCGAAGCCGCACCAACATAATAGAGATACAGAAACACCGTGGCCCCTTTCTTTGAGATAACTGTGCACTAGTGCGAGCCGCAAATGCCACTTCCAGCTTAGCTGTGCAGAAGAAGAACAACAAGAAGAAGAAATATCTCGAAATATGTCCGTCAGGCCCCTTCCCGTGAGATATATCTGCAAATATCTCGGAAACGAAGCGAGCTATGGCAAAATGTTAAGAGACCGTTTTTGTAGAGAATTAAGTTTCCTACTTTTTATGTTCTATGATATTTTTTGATCAGACGCGTAGTTCTCGAGATATATCGAGATATTTAAAAGTTCCGAAGCCGCACCAACATAATAGAGATACAGAAACACCGTGGCCCCTCTCTTTGAGATAACTCTGCACTATTCCGAGCTGTAAATGCCACTTCCAGCTTAGCTGTGCAGAAGAAGAACAACAAGAAGAAGAAATATCTCGAAATATGTCCGTCAGGCCCCTTCCCTTGAGATATATCTGCAAATATCTCGGAAACGAAGCGAGCTATGGCAAAATGTTAAGAGACCTTTTTTGTAGAGAATTATGTTTCCTACAATTTATGTTCTATGATATTTTTTGATCAGAAGCGTAGTTCTCGAGATATATCGAGATATTTAAAAGTTCCGAAGCCGCACCAACATAATAGGGATACAGAAACACCGTGGCCCCTTTCTTTGAGATAACTCTGCACTAGTGCGAGCCGCAAATGCCACTTCCAGCTTAGCTGTGCAGAAGAAGAACAACAAGAAGAAGAAATATCTCGAAATATGTCCGTCAGGCCCCTTCCCTTGAGATAAATCTGCAAATATCTCGGAAACGAAGCGAGCTATGGCAGAATGTTAAGAGACGTTTTTTGTAGAGAATTATGTTTCCTACAATTTATGTTCTATGATATTTTTTGATCAGAAGCGTAGTTCTCGAGATATATCGAGATATTTAAAAGTTCCGAAGCCGCACCAACATAATAGGGATACAGAAACACCGTGGCCCCTTCCTTTGAGATAACTCTGCACTAGTGCGAGCCGCAAATGCCACTTCCAGCTTAGCTGTGCAGAAGAAGAACAACAAGAAGAAGAAATATCTCGAAATATGTCCGTCAGGCCCCTTCCCTTGAGATAAATCTGCAAATATCTCGGAAACGAAGCGAGCTATGGCAAAATGTTAAGAGACGTTTTTTGTAGAGAATTAAGTTTCCTACTTTTTATGTTCTATGATATTTTTTGATCAGATGCGTAGTTCTCGTGATATATCAAGATATTTAAAAGTTCCGAAGCCGCACCAACATAATAGAGATACAGAAACACCGTGGCCCCTTTCTTTGAGATAACTCTGCACTATTGCGAGCTGCAAATGCCACTTCCAGCTTAGCTGTGCAGAAGAAGAACAACAAGAAGAAGAAATATCTCGAAATATGTCCGTCAGGCCCCTTCCCTTGAGATATATCTGCAAATATCTCGGAAACGAAGCGAGCTATGGCAAAATGTTAAGAGACCTTTTTTGTCGAGAATTATGTTTCCTACAATTTATGTTCTATGATATTTTTTGATCAGAAGCGTAGTGGTCGAGATATATCGAGATATTTAAAAGTTCCGAAGCCGCACCAACATAATAGAGATACAGAAACACCGTGGCCCCTTTCTTTGAGATAACTCTGCACTATTGCGAGCTGGAAATGCCACTTCCAGTTTAGCTGTGCAGAAGAAGAACAACAAGAAGAAGAAATATCTCGAAATATGTCCGTTAGGCCCCTTCCCTTGAGATAAATCTGCAAATATCTCGGAAACGAAGAGAGCTATGGCAAAATGTTAAGAGACCTTTTTTGTAGAGAATTAAGTTTCCTACTTTTTATGTTCTATGATATTTTTTGATCAGATGCGTAGTTCTCGAGATATATCAAGATATTTAAAAGTTCCGAAGCCGCACCAACATAATAGAGATACAGAAACACCGTGGCCCCTTTCTTTGAGATAACTCTGCACTATTGCGCGCTGCAAATGCCACTTCCAGCTTAGCTGTGCAGAAGAAGAACAACAAGAAGAAGAAATATCTCGAAATATGTCCGTCAGGCCCCTTCCCTTGAGATATATCTGTAAATATCTCGGAAACGAAGCGAGCTATGGCAAAATGTTAAGAGACCTTTTTTGTAGAGAATTATGTTTCCTACAATTTATGTTCTATGATATTTTTTGATCAGAAGCGTAGTTCTAGAGATATATCGAGATATTTAAAAGTTCCGAAGCCGCACCAACATAATAGGGATACAGAAACACCGTGGCCCCTTTCTTTGAGATAACTCTGCACTAGTGCGAGCTGCAAATGCCACTTCCAGCTTAGCTGTGCAGAGGAAGAACAACAAGAAGAAGAAATATCTCGAAATATGTCCGTCAGGCCCCTTCCCTTGAGATATATCTGCAAATATCTCGGAAACGAAGCGAGCTATGGCAAAATGTTAAGAGACCTTTTTTGTAGAGAATTATGTTTCCTACAATTTATGTTCTATGATATTTTTTGATCAGAGGCGTAGTTCTCGAGATATATCGAGATATTTAAAAGTTCCGAAGCCGCACCAACATAATAGAGATACAGAAACACCGTGGCCCCTTTCTTTGAGATAACTCTGCACTAGTGCGAGCCGCAAATGCCACTTCCAGCTTAGCTGTGCAGAAGAAGAACAACAAGAAGAAGAAATATCTCGAAATATGTCCGTCAGGCCCCTTCCCTTGAGATAAATCTGCAAATATCTCGGAAACGAAGCGAGCTATGGCAGAATGTTAAGAGACGTTTTTTGTAGAGAATTATGTTTCCTACAATTTATGTTCTATGATATTTTTTGATCAGAAGCGTAGTTCTCGAGATATATCGAGATATTTAAAAGTTCCGAAGCCGCACCAACATAATAGGGATACAGAAACACCGTGGCCCCTTTCTTTGAGATAACTCTGCACTAGTGCGAGCCGCAAATGCCACTTCCAGCTTAGCTGGGCAGAAGAAGAACAACAAGAAGAAGAAATATCTCGAAATATGTCCGTCAGGCCCCTTCCCTTGAGATAAATCTGCAAATATCTCGGAAACGAAGAGAGCTATGGCAAAATGTTAAGAGACCTTTTTTGTAGAGAATTAAGTTTCCTACTTTTCATGTTCTATGATATTTTTTGATCAGATGCGTAGTTCTCGAGATATATCAAGATATTTAAAAGTTCCGAAGCCGCACCAACATAATAGAGATACAGAAACACCGTGGCCCCTCTCTTTGAGATAACTCTGCACTATTGCGAGCTGGAAATGCCACTTCCAGTTTAGCTGTGCAGAAGAAGAACAACAAGAAGAAGAAATATCTCGAAATATGTCCGTTAGGCCCCTTCCCTTGAGATAAACCTGCAAATATCTCGGAAACGAAGCGAGCTATGGCAAAATGTTAAGAGACCTTTTTTGTAGAGAATTATGTTTCCTACAATTTATGTTCTATGATATTTTTTGATCAGAAGCGTAGTTCTCGAGATATATCGAGATATTTAAAAGTTCCGAAGCCGCACCAACATAATAGGGATACAGAAACACCGTGGCCCCTTTCTTTGAGATAACTCTGCACTAGTGCGAGCCGCAAATGCCACTTCCAGCTTAGCTGTGCAGAAGAAGAACAACAAGAAGAAGAAATATCTCGAAATATGTCCGTCAGGCCCCTTCCCTTGAGATATATCTGCAAATATCTCGGAAACGAAGCGAGCTATGGCAAAATGTTAAGAGACCTTTTTTGTAGAGAATTATGTTTGCTACAATTTATGTTCTATGATATTTTTTGATCAGAAGCGTAGTTTTCGAGATATATCGAGATATTTAAAAGTTCCGAAGCCGCACCAACAGAATAGAGATACAGAAACACCGTGGCCCCTTTCTTTGAGATAACTCTGCACTATTGCGCGCTGCAAATGCCACTTCCAGCTTAGCTGTGCAGAAGAAGAACAACAAGAAGAAGAAATATCTCGAAATATGTCCGTCAGACCCCTTCCCTTGAGATAAATCTGCAAATATCTCGGAAACGAAGCGAGCTATGGCAAAATGTTAAGAGACCTTTTTTGTAGAGAATTAAGTTTCCTACTTTTTATGTTCTATGATATTTTTTGATCAGATGCGCAGTTCTCGAGATATATCGAGATATTTAAAAGTTCCGAAGCCGCACCAACATAATAGAGATACAGAAACACCGTGGCCCCTCTCTTTGAGATAACTCTGCACTATTCCGAGCTGTAAATGCCACTTCCAGCTTAGCTGTGCAGAAGAAGAACAACAAGAAGAAGAAATATCTCGAAATATGTCCGTCAGGCCCCTTCCCTTGAGATATATCTGCAAATATCTCGGAAACGAAGCGAGCTATGGCAAAATGTTAAGAGACCTTTTTTGTCGAGAATTATGTTTCCTACAATTTATGTTCTATGATATTTTTTGATCAGAAGCGTAGTTTTCGAGATATATCGAGATATTTAAAAGTTCCGAAGCCGCACCAACATAATAGAGATACAGAAACACCGTGGCCCCTTTCTTTGAGATAACTCTGCACTAGTGCGAGCCGCAAATGCCACTTCCAGCTTAGCTGTGCAGAAGAAGAACAACAAGAAGAAGAAATATCTCGAAATATGTCCGTCAGGCCCCTTCCCTTGAGATATATCTGCAAATATCTCGGAACCGAAGCGAGCTATGGCAAAATGTTAAGAGACCTTTTTTGTAGAGAATTATGTTTCCTACAATTTATGTTCTATGATATTTTTTGATCAGAAGCGTAGTTTTCGAGATATATCGAGATATTTAAAAGTTCCGAAGCCGCACCAACATAATAGAGATACAGAAACACCGTGGCCCCTTTCTTTGAGATAACTGTGCACTACTGCGAGCCGCAAATGCCACTTCCAGCTTAGCTGTGCAGAAGAAGAACAACAAGAAGAAGAAATATCTCGAAATATGTCCGTCAGGCCCCTTCCCTTGAGATATATCTGCAAATATCTCGGAAACGAAGCGAGCTATGGCAAAATGTTAAGAGACCGTTTTTGTAGAGAATTAAGTTTCCTACTTTTTATGTTCTATGATATTTTTTGATCAGACGCGTAGTTCTCGAGATATATCGAGATATTTAAAAGTTCCGAAGCCGCACCAACATAATAGAGATACAGAAACACCGTGGCCCCTCTCTTTGAGATAACTCTGCACTATTCCGAGCTGTAAATGCCACTTCCAGCTTAGCTGTGCAGAAGAAGAACAACAAGAAGAAGAAATATCTCGAAATATGTCCGTCAGGCCCCTTCCCTTGAGATATATCTGCAAATATCTCGGAAACGAAGCGAGCTATGGCAAAATGTTAAGAGACCTTTTTTGTAGAGAATTATGTTTCCTACAATTTATGTTCTATGATATTTTTTGATCAGAAGCGTAGTTCTCGAGATATATCGAGATATTTAAAAGTTCCGAAGCCGCACCAACATAATAGGGATACAGAAACACCGTGGCCCCTTTCTTTGAGATAACTCTGCACTAGTGCGAGCCGCAAATGCCACTTCCAGCTTAGCTGTGCAGAAGAAGAACAACAAGAAGAAGAAATATCTCGAAATATGTCCGTCAGGCCCCTTCCCTTGAGATAAATCTGCAAATATCTCGGAAACGAAGCGAGCTATGGCAGAATGTTAAGAGACGTTTTTTGTAGAGAATTATGTTTCCTACAATTTATGTTCTATGATATTTTTTGATCAGAAGCGTAGTTCTCGAGATATATCGAGATATTTAAAAGTTCCGAAGCCGCACCAACATAATAGAGATACAGAAACACCGTGGCCCCTTTCTTTGAGATAACTGTGCCCTAGTGCGAGCCGCAAATGCCACTTCCAGCTTAGCTGTGCAGAAGAAGAACAACAAGAAGAAGAAATATCTCGAAATATGTCCGTCAGGCCCCTTCCCTTGAGATATATCTGCAAATATCTCGGAAACGAAGCGAGCTATGGCAAAATGATAAGAGACCCTTTTTGTAGAGAATTAAGTTTCCTACTTTTTATGTTCTATGATATTTTTTGATCAGACGCGTAGTTCTCGAGATATATCAAGATATTTAAAAGTTCCGAAGCCGCACCAACATAATAGAGATACAGAAACACCGTGGCCCCTTTCTTTGAGATAACTCTGCACTATTGCGAGCTGCAAATGCCACTTCAAGCTTAGCTGTGCAGAAGAAGAACAACAAGAAGAAGAAATATCTCGAAATATGTCCGTCAGGCCCCTTCCCTTGAGATATATCTGCAAATATCTCGGAAACGAAGCGAGCTATGGCAAAATCTTAAGAGACCTTTTTTGTAGAGAATTAAGTTTCCTACTTTCTATGTTCTATGATATTTTTTGATCAGATGCGTAGTTCTCGAGATATATCAAGATATTTAAAAGTTCCGAAGCCGCACCAACATAATAGAGATACAGAAACACCGTGGCCCCTTTCTTTGAGATAACTCTGCACTATTGCGCGCTGCAAATGCCACTTCCAGCTTAGCTGTGCAGAAGAAGAACAACAAGAAGAAGAAATATCTCGAAATATGTCCGTCAGACCCCTTCCCTTGAGATAAATCTGCAAATATCTCGGAAACGAAGCGAGCTATGGCAAAATGTTAAGAGACCTTTTTTGTAGAGAATTAAGTTTCCTACTTTTTATGTTCTATGATATTTTTTGATCAGATGCGCAGTTCTCGAGATATATCGAGATATTTAAAAGTTCCGAAGCCGCACCAACATAATAGAGATACAGAAACACCGTGGCCCCTCTCTTTGAGATAACTCTGCACTATTCCGAGCTGTAAATGCCACTTCCAGCTTAGCTGTGCAGAAGAAGAACAACAAGAAGAAGAAATATCTCGAAATATGTCCGTCAGGCCCCTTCCCTTGAGATATATCTGCAAATATCTCGGAAACGAAGCGAGCTATGGCAAAATGTTAAGAGACCTTTTTTGTAGAGAATTATGTTTCCTACAATTTATGTTCTATGATATTTTTTGATCAGAAGCGTAGTTCTCGAGATATGTCGAGATATTTAAAAGTTCCGAAGCCGCACCAACATAATAGGGATACAGAAACACCGTGGCCCCTTTCTTTGAGATAACTCTACACTAGTGCGAGCCGCAAATGCCACTTCCAGCTTAGCTGTGCAGAAGAAGAACAACAAGAAGAAGAAATATCTCGAAATATGTCCGTCAGGCCCCTTCCCTTGAGATAAATCTGCAAATATCTCGGAAACGAAGCGAGCTATGGCAAAATGTTAAAAGACGTTTTTTGTAGAGAATTAAGTTTCCTACTTTTTATGTTCTATGATATTTTTTGATCAGATGCGTAGTTCTCGAGATATATCAAGATATTTAAAAGTTCCGAAGCCGCACCAACATAATAGAGATACAGAAACACCGTGGCCCCTTTCTTTGAGATAACTCTGCACTATTCCGAGCTGTAAATGCCACTTCCAGCTTAGCTGTGCAGAAGAAGAACAACAAGAAGAAGAAATATCTCGAAATATGTCCGTCAGGCCCCTTCCCTTGAGATATATCTGCAAATATCTCGGAAACGAAGCGAGCTATGGCAAAATGTTAAGAGACCTTTTTTGTAGAGAATTATGTTTCCTACAATTTATGTTCTATGATATTTTTTGATCAGAAGCGTAGTTTTCGAGATATATCGAGATATTTAAAAGTTCCGAAGCCGCACCAACATAATAGAGATACAGAAACATCGTGGCCCCTTTCTTTGAGATAACTGTGCACTAGTGCGAGCCGCAAATGCCACTTCCAGCTTAGCTGTGCAGAAGAAGAACAACAAGAAGAAGAAATATCTCGAAATATGTCCGTCAGGCCCCTTCCCTTGAGATAAATCTGCAAATATCTCGGAAACGAAGCGAGCTATGGCAGAATGTTAAGAGACGTTTTTTGTAGAGAATTATGTTTCCTACAATTTATGTTCTATGATATTTTTTGATCAGAAGCGTAGTTCTCGAGATATATCGAGATATTTAAAAGTTCCGAAGCCGCACCAACATAATAGAGATACAGAAACACCGTGGCCCCTTTCTTTGAGATAACTGTGCACTAGTGCGAGCCGCAAATGCCACTTCCAGCTTAGCTGTGCAGAAGAAGAACAACAAGAAGAAGAAATATCTCGAAATATGTCCGTCAGGCCCCTTCCCTTGAGATATATCTGCAAATATCTCGGAAACGAAGCGAGCTATGGCAAAATGATAAGAGACCGTTTTTGTAGAGAATTAAGTTTCCGACTTTTTATGTTCTATGATATTTTTTGATCAGACGCGTAGTTCTCGAGATATATCAAGACATTTAAAAGTTCCGAAGCCGCACCAACATAATAGAGATACAGAAACACCGTGGCCCCTTTCTTTGAGATAACTCTGCACTATTGCGAGCTGCAAATGCCACTTCCAGCTTAGCTGTGCAGAAGAAGAACAACAAGAAGAAGAAATATCTCGAAATATGTCCGTCAGGCCCCTTCCCTTGAGATATATCTGCAAATATCTCGGAAACGAAGCGAGCTATGGCAAAATGTTAAGAGACCTTTTTTGTCGAGAATTATGTTTCCTACTTTTTATGTTCTATGATATTTTTTGATCAGACGCGTAGTTCTCGAGATATATCAAGATATTTAAAAGTTCCGAAGCCGCACCAACATAATAGAGATACAGAAACACCGTGGCCCCTTTCTTTGAGATAACTCTGCACTATTGCGAGCTGCAAATGCCACTTCCAGCTTAGCTGTGCAGAAGAAGAACAACAAGAAGAAGAAATATCTCGAAATATGTCCGTCAGGCCCCTTCCATTGAGATATATCTGCAAATATCTCGGAAACGAAGCGAGCTATGGCAAAATGTTAAGAGACCTTTTTTGTCGAGAATTATGTTTCCTACAATCTAGGTTCTATGATATTTTTTGATCAGAAGCGTAGTTTTCGAGATATATCGAGATATTTAAAAGTTCCGAAGCCGCACCAACATAATAGAGATACAGAAACACCGTGGCCCCTTTCTTTGAGATAACTCTGCACTATTGCGAGCTGGAAATGCCACTTCCAGTTTAGCTGTGCAGAAGAAGAACAACAAGAAGAAGAAATATCTCGAAATATGTCCGTTAGGCCCCTTCCCTTGAGATAAATCTGCAAATATCTCGGAAACGAAGCGAGCTATGGCAAAATGTTAAGAGACCTTTTTTGTAGAGAATTAAGTTTCCTACTTTTTATGTTGTATGATATTTTTTGATCAGATGCATAGTTCTCGAGATATATCAAGATATTTAAAAGTTCCGAAGCCGCACCAACATAATAGAGATACAGAAACACCGTGGCCCCTTTCTTTGAGATAACTCTGCACTATTGCGCGCTGCAAATGCCACTTCCAGCTTAGCTGTGCAGAAGAAGAACAACAAGAAGAAGAAATATCTCGAAATATGTCCGTCAGACCCCTTCCCTTGAGATAAATCTGCAAATATCTCGGAAACGAAGCGAGCTATGGCAAAATGTTAAGAGACCTTTTTTGGAGAGAATTATGTTTCCTACAATTTATGTTCTATGATATTTTTTGATCAGAAGCGTAGTTCTCGAGATATATCGAGATATTTAAAAGTTCCGAAGCCGCACCAACATAATAGGGATACAGAAACACCGTGACCCCTTTCTTTGAGATAACTCTGCACTAGTGCGAGCCGCAAATGCCACTTCCAGCTTAGCTGTGCAGAAGAAGAACAACAAGAAGAAGAAATATCTCGAAATATGTCCGTCAGACCCCTTCCCTTGAGATAAATCTGCAAATATCTCGGAAACGAAGCGAGCTATGGCAAAATGTTAAGAGACCTTTTTTGTAGAGAATTAAGTTTCCTACTTTTTATGTTCTATGATATTTTTTGATCAGATGCGCAGTTCTCGAGATATATCGAGATATTTAAAAGTTCCGAAGCCGCACCAACATAATAGAGATACAGAAACACCGTGGCCCCTCTCTTTGAGATAACTCTGCACTATTCCGAGCTGTAAATGCCACTTCCAGCTTAGCTGTGCAGAAGAAGAACAACAAGAAGAAGAAATATCTCGAAATATGTCCGTCAGGCCCCTTCCCTTGAGATATATCTGCAAATATCTCGGAAACGAAGCGAGCTATGGCAAAATGTTAAGAGACCTTTTTTGTAGAGAATTATGTTTCCTACAATTTATGTTCTATGATATTTTTTGATCAGAAGCGTAGTTCTCGAGATATATCGAGATATTTAAAAGTTCCGAAGCCGCACCAACATAATAGGGATACAGAAACACCGTGACCCCTTTCTTTGAGATAACTCTGCACTAGTGCGAGCCGCAAATGCCACTTCCAGCTTAGCTGTGCAGAAGAAGAACAACAAGAAGAAGAAATATCTCGAAATATGTCCGTCAGGCCCCTTCCCTTGAGATAAATCTGCAAATATCTCGGAAACGAAGCGAGCTATGGCAGAATGTTAAGAGACGTTTTTTGTAGAGAATTATGTTTCCTACAATTTATGTTCTATGATATTTTTTGATCAGAAGCGTAGTTCTCGAGATATATCGAGATATTTAAAAGTTCCGAAGCCGCACCAACATAATAGGGATACAGAAACACCGTGGCCCCTTTCTTTGAGATAACTCTGCACTAGTGCGAGCCGAAAATGCCACTTCCAGCTTAGCTGTGCAGAAGAAGAACAACAAGAAGAAGAAATATCTCGAAATATGTACGTCAGGCCCCTTCCCTTGAGATAAATCTGCAAATATCTCGGAAACGACGCGAGCTATGGCAAAATGTTGAGAGACGTTTTTTGTAGAGAATTAAGTTTCCTACTTTTTATGTTCTATGATATTTTTTGATCAGATGCGTAGTTCTCGAGATATATCAAGATATTTAAAAGTTCCGAAGCCGCACCATCATAATAGAGATACAGAAACACCGTGGCCCCTTTCTTTGAGATAACTGTGCACTAGTGCGAGCCGCAAATGCCACTTCCAGCTTAGCTGTGCAGAAGAAGAACAACAAGAAGAAGAAATATCTCGAAATATGTCCGTCAGGCCCCTGCCCTTGAGATGTATCTGCAAATATCTCGGAAACGAAGCGAGCTATGGCAAAATGTTAAGAGACCGTTTTTGTAGAGAATTAAGTTTCCTACTTTTTATGTTCTATGATATTTTTTGATCAGACGCGTAGTTCTCGAGATATATCAAGATATTTAAAAGTTCCGAAGCCGCACCAACATAATAGAGATACAGAAACACCGTGGCCCCTTTCTTTGAGATAACTCTGCACTATTGCGAGCTGCAAATGCCACTTCCAGCTTAGCTGTGCAGAAGAAGAACAACAAGAAGAAGAAATATCTCGAAATATGTCCGTCAGGCCCCTTCCCTTGAGATATATCTGCAAATATCTCGGAAACGAAGCGAGCTATGGCAAAATGTTAAGAGACCTTTTTTGTCGAGAATTATGTTTCCTACAATCCAGGTTCTATGATATTTTTTGATCAGAAGCGTAGTTTTCGAGATATATCGAGATATTTAAAAGTTCCGAAGCCGCACCAACATAATAGAGATACAGAAACACCGTGGCCCCTTTCTTTGAGATAACTCTGCACTATTGCGAGCTGGAAATGCCACTTCCAGTTTAGCTGTGCAGAAGAAGAACAACAAGAAGAAGAAATATCTCGAAATATGTCCGTTAGGCCCCTTCCCTTGAGATAAATCTGCAAATATCTCGGAAACGAAGCGAGCTATGGCAAAATGTTCAGAGACCTTTTTTGTAGAGAATTAAGTTTCCTACTTTTTATGTTCTATGATATTTTTTGATCAGATACGTAGTTCTCGAGATATATCAAGATATTTAAAAGTTCCGAAGCCGCACCAACATAATAGAGATACAGAAACACCGTGGCCCCTTTCTTTGAGATAACTCTGCACTATTGCGCGCTGCAAATGCCACTTCCAGCTTAGCTGTGCAGAAGAAGAACAACAAGAAGAAGAAATATCTCGAAATATGTCCGTTAGGCCCCTTCCCTTGAGATAAATCTGCAAATATCTCGGAAACGAAGCGAGCTATGGCAAAATGTTAAGAGACCATTTTTGTAGAGAATTAAGTTTCCTACTTTTTATTTTCTATGATATTTTTTGATCAGATGCGTAGTTCTCGAGATATATCAAGATATTTAAAAGTTCCGAAGCCGCACCAACATAATAGAGATACAGAAACACCGTGGCCCCTTTCTTTGAGACAACTCAACACTATTGCGCGCTGCAAATGCCACTTCCAGCTTAGCTGTGCAGAAGAAGAACAACAAGAAGAAGAAATATCTCGAAATATGTCCGTCAGACCCCTTCCCTTGAGATAAATCTGCAAATATCTCGGAAACGAAGCGAGCTATGGCAAAATGTTAAGAGACCTTTTTTGGAGAGAATTATGTTTCCTACAATTTATGTTCTATGATATTTTTTGATCAGAAGCGTAGTTCTCCAGATATATCGAGATATTTAAAAGTTCCGAAGCCGCACCAACATAATAGGGATACAGAAACACCGTGACCCCTTTCTTTGAGATAACTCTGCACTAGTGCGAGCCGCAAATGCCACTTCCAGCTTAGCTGTGCAGAAGAAGAACAACAAGAAGAAGAAATATCTCGAAATATGTCCGTCAGGCCCCTTCCCTTGAGATAAATCTGCAAATATCTCGGAAACGAAGCGAGCTATGGCAGAATGTTAAGAGACGTTTTTTGTAGAGAATTATGTTTCCTACAATTTATGTTCTATGATATTTTTTGATCAGAAGCGTAGTTCTCGAGATATATCGAGATATTTAAAAGTTCCGAAGCCGCACCAACATAATAGGGATACAGAAACACCGTGGCCCCTTTCTTTGAGATAACTCTGCACTAGTGCGAGCCGCAAATGCCACTTCCAGCTTAGCTGTGCAGAAGAAGAACAACAAGAAGAAGAAATATCTCGAAATATGTCCGTCAGGCCCCTTCCCTTGAGATAAATCTGCAAATATCTCGGAAACGAAGCGAGCTATGGCAAAATGTTTAGAGACCTTTCTTGTAGAGAATTAAGTTTCCTACTTTTTATGTAGTATGATATTTTTTGATCAGATGCGTAGTTCTCGAGATATATCAAGATATTTAAAAGTTCCGAAGCCGCACCAACATAATAGAGATACAGAAACACCGTGGCCCCTTTCTTTGAGATAACTCTGCACTATTGCGCGCTGCAAATGCCACTTCCAGCTTAGCTGTGCAGAAGAAGAACAACAAGAAGAAGAAATATCTCGAAATATGTCCGTCAGGCCCCTTCCCTTGAGATATATCTGCAAATATCTCGGAAACGAAGCGAGCTATGGCAAAATGTTAAGAGACGTTTTTTGTAGAGAATTAAGTTTCCTACTTTTTATGTTCTATGATATTTTTCGATCGGAGGCGTAGTTCTCGAGATATATCAAGATATTTAAAAGTTCCGAAGCCGCACCAACATAATAGAGATACAGAAACACCGTGGCCCCTTTGTTTGAGATAACTCTGCACTATTGCGAGCTGTAAATGCCACTTCCAGCTTAGCTGTGCAGAAGAAGAACAACAAGAAGAAGAAATATCTCGAAATATGTCCGTCAGGCCCCTTCCCTTGAGATATATCTGCAAATATCTCGGAAACGAAGCGAGCTATGGCAAAATGTTAAGAGACCTTTTTTGTAGAGAATTATGTTTCCTACAATTTATGTTCTATGATATTTTTTGATCAGAAGCGTAGTTTTCGAGATATATCGAGATATTTAAAAGTTCCGAAGCCGCACCAACATAATAGAGATACAGAAACACCGTGGCCCCTTTCTTTGAGATAACTCTGCACTAGTGCGAGCCGCAAATGCCACTTCCAGCTTAGCTGTGCAGAAGAAGAACAACAAGAAGAAGAAATATCTCGAAATATGTCCGTCAGGCCCCTTCCCTTGAGATAAATATGCAAATATCTCGGAAACGAAGCGAGCTATGGCAAAATGTTAAGAGACCTTTTTTGTAGAGAATTAAGTTTCCTACTTTTTATGTTCTATGATATTTTTTGATCAGATGCGTTGTTCTCGAGATATATCAAGATATTTAAAAGTTCCGAAGCCGCACCAACATAATAGAGATACAGAAACACCGTGGCCCCTTTCTTTGAGATAACTCTGCACTATTGCGAGCTGCAAATGCCACTCCCAGCTTAGCTGTGCAGAAGAAGAACAACAAGAAGAAGAAATATCTCGAAATATGTCCGTCAGGCCCCTTCCCTTGAGATATATCTGCAAATATCTCGGAAACGAAGCGAGCTATGGCAAAATGTTAAGAGACCTTTTTTGTAGAGAATTAAGTTTCCTACTTTTTATGTTCTATGATATTTTTTGATCAGATGCGTAGTTCTCGAGATATATCAAGATATTTAAAAGTTCCGAAGCCGCACCAACATAATAGAGATACAGAAACACCGTGGCCCCTTTCTTTGAGATAACTCTGCACTACTGCGAGCTGCAAATGCCACTTCCAGCTTAGCTGTGCAGAAGAAGAACAACAAGAAGAAGAGATATCTCGAAATATGTCCGTCAGACCCCTTCCCTTGAGATAAATCTGCAAATATCTCGGAAACGAAGCGAGCTATGGCAAAATGTTAAGAGACCTTTTTTGTAGAGAATTAAGTTTCCTACTTTTTATGTTCTATGATATTTTTTGATCAGATGCGTTGTTCTCGAGATATATCAAGATATTTAAAAGTTCCGAAGCCGCACCAACATAATAGAGATACAGAAACACCGTGGCCCCTTTCTTTGAGATAACTCTGCACTATTGCGAGCTGCAAATCCCACTCCCAGCTTAGCTGTGCAGAAGAAGAACAACAAGAAGAAGAAATATCTCGAAATATGTCCGTCAGGCCCCTTCCCTTGAGATATATCTGCAAATATCTCGGAAACCAAGCGAGCTATGGCAAAATGTTAAGAGACCTTTTTTGTAGAGAATTAAGTTTCCTACTTTTTATGTTCTATGATATTTTTTGATCGGATGCGTAGTTCTCGAGATATATCAAGATATTTAAAAGTTCCGAAGCCGCACCAACATAATAGAGATACAGAAACACCGTGGCCCCTTTCTTTGAGATAACTCTGCACTATTGCGCGCTGCAAATGCCACTTCCAGCTTAGCTGTGCAGAAGAAGAACAACAAGAAGAAGAAATATCTCGAAATATGCCCGTCAGGCCCCTTCCATTGAGATAAATCTGCAAATATCTCGGAAACGAAGCGAGCTATGGCAAAATGTTAAGAGACCTTTTTTGTAGAGAATTAAGTTTCCTACTTTTTATGTTCTATGATATTTTTTGATCAGATGCGTAGTTCTCGAGATATATCGAGATATTTAAAAGTTCCGAAGCCGCACCAACATAATAGAGATACTGAAACACCGTGGCCCCTTTCTTTGAGATAACTCTGCACTAGTGCGAGCCGCAAATGCCACTTCCAGCTTAGCTGTGCAGAAGAAGAACAACAAGAAGAAGAAATATCTCGAAATATGTCCGTCAGGCCCCTTCCCTTGAGATAAATATGCAAATATCTCGGAAACGAAGCGAGCTATGGCAAAATGTTAAGAGACCTTTTTTGTAGAGAATTAAGTTTCCTACTTTTTATGTTCTATGATATTTTTTGATCGGATGCGTAGTTCTCGAGATATATCAAGATATTTAAAAGTTCCGAAGCCGCACCAACATAATAGAGATACAGAAACACCGTGGCCCCTTTCTTTGAGATAACTCTGCACTATTGCGCGCTGCAAATGCCACTTCCAGCTTAGCTGTGCAGAAGAAGAACAACAAGAAGAAGAAATATCTCGAAATATGCCCGTCAGGCCCCTTCCATTGAGATAAATCTGCAAATATCTCGGAAACGAAGCGAGCTATGGCAAAATGTTAAGAGACCTTTTTTGTAGAGAACTAAGTTTCCTACTTTTTATGTTCTATGATATTTTTTGATCAGATGCGTTGTTCTCGAGATATATCAAGATATTTAAAAGTTCCGAAGCCGCACCAACATAATAGAGATACAGAAACACCGTGGCCCCTTTCTTTGAGATAACTCTGCACTAGTGCGAGCCGCAAATGCCACTTCCAGTTTAGCTGTGCAGAAGAAGAACAACAAGAAGAAGAAATATCTCGGAATATGTTCGTTAGGCCCCTTCCCTTGAGATAAATCTGCAAATATCTCGGAAACGAAGCCAGCTATGGCAAAATGTTAAGAGACCTTTTTTGTAGAGAATTAAGTTTCCTACTTTTTATGTTCTATGATATTTTTTGATCAGATGCGTAGTTCTCGAGATATATGAAGATATTTAAAAGTTCCGGAGCCGCACCAACATAATAGAGATACAGAAACACCGTGGCCCCTTTCTTTCAGGTAACTCTGCACTATTGCGAGCTGCAAATGCCACTTCCAGCTTAGCTGTGCAGAAGAAGAACAACAAGAAGAAGAAATATCTCGAAATATGTCCGTCAGGCCCCTTCCCTTGAGATATATCTGCAAATATCTCGGAAACGAAGCGAGCTATGGCAAAATCTTAAGAGGCCTTTTTTGTAGAGAATTATGTTTCCTACAATTTAGGTTCTATGATATTTTTTGATCAGAAGCGTAGTTTTCGAGATATATCGAGATATTTAAAAGTTCCGAAGCCGCACCAACATAATAGAGATACAGAAACACCATGGCCCCTTTCTTTGAGATAACTCTGCACTATTGCGAGCTGCAAATGCCACTTCCAGCTTAGCTATGCAGAGGAAGAACAACAAGAAGAAGAAATATCTCGAAATATGTCCGTCAGGCCAGTTCCTTTGAGCTGAATCTGCAAATATCTCGGAAACGAAGCGAGCTATGGCAAAATGTTAAGAGACGTTTTTTGTAGAGAATTATGTTTCCTACAATTTATGTTCTATGATATTTTTTGATCAGAAGCGTAGTTTTCGAGATATATCGAGATATTTAAAAGTTCCGAAGCCGCACCAACATAATAGAGATACAGAAACACCGTGGCCCCTTTCTTTGAGATAACTCTGCACTAGTGCGAGCCGCAAATGCCACTTCCAGCTTAGCTGTGCAGAAGAAGAACAACAAGAAGAAGAAATATCTCGAAATATGTCCGTCAGGCCCCTTCCCTTGAAATATATCTGCAAATATCTCGGAAACGAAGCGAGCTATGGCAAAATGTTAAGAAACCGTTTTTGTAGAGAATTAAGTTTCCTACTTTTTATGTTCTATGATATTTTTTGATCGGACGCGTAGTTCTCGAGATATATCAAGATATTTAAAAGTTGCGAAGCCGCACCAACATAATAGAGATACAGAAACACCGTGGCCCCTTTCGTTGAGATAACTCTGCACTAGTGCGAGCCGCAAATGCCACTTCCAGCTTAACTGTGCAGAAGAAGAACAACAAGAAGAAGAAATATCTCGAAATATGTCCGTCAGGCCCCTTCCCTTGAGATAAATCTGCAAATATCTCGGAAACGAAGAGAGCTATGGCAAAATGTTAAGAGACCTTTTTGGTAGAGAATTAAGTTTCCTACTTTTCATGTTCTATGATATTTTTTGATCAGATGCGTAGCTCTCGAGATATATCAAGATATTTAAAAGTTCCGAAGCCGCACCAACATAATAGAGATACAGAAACACCGTGGCCCCTTTCTTTGAGATAACTCTGCACTATTGCGAGCTGCAAATGCCACTTCCAGCTTAGCTGTGCAGAAGAAGAACAACAAGAAGAAGAAATATCTCGAAATATGTCCGTCAGGCCAGTTCCTTTGAGCTGAATCTGCAAATATCTCGGAAACGAATTGAGCTATGGCAAAATGTTAAGAGACATTTTTTGTAGAGAATTATGTTTCCTACAATTTATGTTCTATGATGTTTTTTGATCAGAAGCGTAGTTTTCGAGATATATCGAGATACTTAAAAGTTCCGAAGCCGCACTAACATAATAGAGATACAGAAACACCGTGGCCCCTTTCTTTGAGATAACTCTGCACTATTGCGAGCTGCAAATGCCACTTCCAGCTTAGCTGTGCAGAAGAAGAACAACAAGAAGAAGAAATATCTCGAAATATGTCCGTCAGGCCCCTTCCCTTGAGATAAATCTGCAAATATCTCGGAAACGAAGCAAGCTATGGCAAAATGTTAAGAGACCTTTTTTGTAGAGAATTATGTTTCCTACTTTTTATGTTCTATGATATTTTTTGATCAGATGCGTAGTTCTCGAGATATATCAAGATATTTAAAAGTTCCGAAGCTGCACCAACATAATAGAGGTACAGAAACACCGTGGCCTCTTTCTTTGAGATAACTCTGCACTATTGCGAGCTGCAAATGCCACTTCGAGCTTAGCTGTGCAGAAGAAGAACAACAAGAAGAAGAAATATCTCGAAATATGTCCGTCAGACCCCTTCCCTTGAGATGAATCTGCAAATATCTCGGAAACGAAGCGAGCTATGGCAAAATGTTAAGAGACCTTTTTTGTAGAGAATTAAGTTTCCTACTTTTTATGTTCTATGATATTTTTTGATCAGATGCGTAGTTCTCGAGATATATCAAGATATTTAAAAGTTCCGAAGCCGCACCAACATAATAGAGATACAGAAACACCGTGGCCCCTTTCTTTGAGATAACTCTGCACCATTGCGAGCTGCAAATGCCACTTCCAGCTTAGCTGTGCAGAGCAAGAACAACAAGAAGAAGAAATATCTCGAAATATGTCCGTCAGGCCAGTTCCTTTGAGCTGAATCTGCAAATATCTCGGAAACGAAGCGAACTATGGCAAAATGTTAAGAGACGTTTTTTGTAGAGAATTATGTTTCCTACAATTTATGTTCTATGATATTTCTTGATCAGAAGCGTAGTTTTCGAGATATATCGAGATACTTAAAAGTTCCGAAGCCGCACCAACATAATAGAGATACAGAAACACCGTGGCCCCTTTCTTTGAGATAACTGTGCACTAGTGCGAGCCGCAAATGCCACTTCCAGCTTAGCTGTGCAGAAGAAGAACAACAAGAAGAAGAAATATCTCGAAATATGTCCGTCAGACCCCTTCCCTTAAGATGAATCTGCAAATATCGCGGAAACGAAGCGAGCTATGGCAAAATGTTAAGAGACCTTTTTTGTAGAGAATAATGTTTCCTACAATTTACGTTCTATGATATTTTTTGATCAGAAGCGTAGTTTTCGAGATATATCGAGATATTTAAAAGTTCCGAAGACGCACCAACATAATAGAGATACAGAAACACCGTGGCCCCTTTCTTTGAGATAACTGTGCACTAGTGCGAGCCGCAAATGCCACTTCCAGCTTAGCTGTGCAGAAGAAGAACAACAAGAAGAAGAAATATCTCGAAATATGTCCGTCAGGCCCCTTCCCTTGAGATAAATCTGCAAATATCTCGGAAACGAAGCGAGCTATGGCAAAATGTTAAGAGACCTTTTTTGTAGAGAATTATGTTTCTTACTTTTTATGTTCTATGATATTTTTTGATCAGACGCGTAGTTCTCGAGATATATCAAGATATTTAAAAGTTCCGAAGCCGCACCAACATAATAGAGATACAGAAACACCGTGGCCCCTTTCTTTGAGATAACTCTGCACTAGTGCGAGCCGCAAATGCCACTTCCAGCTTAGCTGTGCAGAAGAAGAACAACAAGAAGAAGAAATATCTCGAAATATGTCCGTCAGGCCCCTTCCCTTGAGATAAATATGCAAATATCTCGGAAACGAAGAGAGCTATGGCAAAATGTTAAGAGACCTGTTTTGTAGAGAATTAAGTTTCCTACTTTTCATGTTCTATGATATTTTTTGATCAGATGCGTAGTTCTCGAGATATATCAAGATATTTAAAAGTTCCGAAGCCGCACCAACATAATAGAGATACAGAAACACCGTGCCCCTTTCTTTGAGATAACTCTGCACTAGTGCGAGCCGCAAATGCCACTTCCAGCTTAGCTGTGCAGAAGAAGAACAACAAGAAGAAGAAATATCTCGAAATATGTCCGTCAGGCCCCTTCCCTTGAGATAAATCTGCAAATATCTCGGAAACGAAGCAAGCTATGGCAAAATGTTAAGAGACCTTTTTTGTAGAGAATTATGTTTTCTACAATTTATGTTCTATGATATTTTTTGATCAGAAGCGTAGTTTTCGAGATATATCGAGATATTTAAAAGTTCCGAAGCCGCACCAACATAATAGAGATACAGAAACACCGTGGCCCCTTTCTTTGAGATAACTCTGCACTAGTGCGAGCTGCAGATGCCACTTCCAGCTTAGCTGTGCAGAAGAAGAACAACAAGAAGAAGAAATATCTCGAAATATGTCCGTCAGGCCCCTTCCCTTGAGATAAATCTGCAAATATCTCGGAAACGAAGCGAGCTATGGCAAAATGTTAAGAGACCTTTTTTGTAGAGAATTAAGTTTCCTACTTTTTATGTTCTATGATATTTTTTGATCAGATGCGTAGTTCTCGAGATATATCAAGATATTTAAAAGTTCCGAAGCCGCACCAACATAATAGAGATACAGAAACACCGTGGCCCCTTTCTTTGAGATAACTCTGCACTAGTGCGAGCCGCAAATGCCACTTCCAGCTTAGCTGTGCAGAAGAAGAACATCAAGAAGAGGAAATATCTCGAAATATGTCCGTCAGGCCCCTTCCCTTGAGATAAATCTGCAAATATCTCGGAAACGAAGCGAGCTATGGCAAAATGTTAAGAGACCTTTTTTGTAGAGAATTAAGTTTCCTACTTTTCATGTTCTATGATATTTTTTGATCAGAAGCGTAGTTTTCGAGATATATCGAGATATTTAAAAGTTCCGAAGCCGCACCAACATAATAGAGATACAGAAACACCGTGGCCCCTTGCGTTGAGATAACTCTGCACTAGTGCGAGGGGCAAATGCCACTTCCAGCTTAGCTGTGCAGAAGAAGAACAACAAGAAGAAGAAATATCTCGAAATATGTCCGTCAGGCCCCTTCCCTTGAGATAAATCTGCAAATATCTCGGAAACGAAGCGAGCTATGGCAAAATGTTAAGAGACCTTTTTTGTAGAGAATTATGTTTCCTACTTTTTATGTTCTATGATATTTTTTGATCAGATGCGTAGTTCTCGAGATATATCAAGATATTTAAAAGTTCCGAAGCCGCACCAACATAATAGAGATACAGAAACACCGTGGCCCCTTTCTTTGAGATAACTCTGCACTATGGCGAGCTGCAAATGCCACTTCCAGCTTAGCTGTGCAGAGGAAGAACAACAAGAAGAAGAAATATCTCGAAATATGTCCGTCAAGCCAGTTCCTTTGAGCTGAATCTGCAAATATCTCGGAAACGAAGCGAGCTATGGCAAAATGTTAAGAGACCTTTTTTGTAGAGAATTAAGTTTCCTACTTTTTATGTTGTATGATATTTTTTGATCAGATGCGTAGTTCTCGAGATATATCAAGATATTTAAAAGTTCCGAAGCCGCACCAACATAATAGGGATACAGAAACACCGTGGCCCCTTTCTTTGAGATAACTCTGCACTAGTGCGAGCCGCAAATGCCACTTCCAGCTTAGCTGTGCAGAAGAAGAACAACAAGAAGAAGAAATATCTCGAAATATGTCCGTCAGGCCCCTTCCCTTGAGATAAATCTGCAAATATCTCGGAAACGAAGCGAGCTATGGCAAAATGTTAAGAGACCTTTTTTGTAGAGAATTATGTTTTCTACAATTTACGTTCTATGATATTTTTTGATCAGAAGCGTAGTTTTCGAGATATATCGAGATATTTAAAAGTTCCGAAGCCGCACCAACATAATAGAGATACAGAAACACCGTGGCCCCTTTCTTTGAGATAACTCTGCACTAGTGCGAGCCGCAAATGCCACTTCCAGCTTAGCTGTGCAGAAGAAGAACAACAAGAAGAAGAAATATCTCGAAATATGTCCGTCAGGCCACTTCCCTTGAGATAAATCTGCAAATATCTCGGAAACGAAGCGAGCTATGGCAAAATGTTAAGAGACCTTTTTTGTAGAGAATTAAGTTTCCTACTTTTTATGTTCTATGATATTTTTTGATCAGACGCGTAGTTCTCGAGATATATCAAGATATTTAAAAGTTCCGAAGCCGCACCAACATAATAGAGATACAGAAACACCGTGGCCCCTTTCTTTGAGATAACTCTGCACTAGTGCGAGCCGCAAATGCCACTTCCAGCTTAGCTGTGCAGAAGAAGAACAACAAGAAGAAGAAATATCTCGAAATATGTCCGTCAGGCCCCTTCCCTTGAGATAAATATGCAAATATCTCGGAAACGAAGCGAGCTATGGCAAAATGTTAAGAGACCTTTTTTGTAGAGAATTAAGTTTCCTACTTTTTATGTTCTATGATATTTTTTGATCAGATGCGTAGTTCTCGAGATATATCAAGATATTTAAAAGTTCCGAAGCCGCACCAACATAATAGAGATACAGAAACACCGTGGCCCCTTTCTTTGAGATAACTCTGCACCATTGCGAGCTGCAAATGCCACTTCCAGCTTAGCTGTGCAGAGCAAGAACAACAAGAAGAAGAAATATCTCGAAATATGTCCGTCAGGCCAGTTCCTTTGAGCTGAATCTGCAAATATCTCGGAAACGAAGCGAACTATGGCAAAATGTTAAGAGACGTTTTTTGTAGAGAATTATGTTTCCTACAATTTATGTTCTATGATATTTCTTGATCAGAAGCGTAGTTTTCGAGATATATCGAGATACTTAAAAGTTCCGAAGCCGCACCAACATAATAGAGATACAGAAACACCGTGGCCCCTTTCTTTGAGATAACTGTGCACTAGTGCGAGCCGCAAATGCCACTTCCAGCTTAGCTGTGCAGAAGAAGAACAACAAGAAGAAGAAATATCTCGAAATATGTCCGTCAGGCCCCTTCCCTTGAGATAAATCTGCAAATATCTCGGAAACGAAGCGAGCTATGGCAAAATGTTAAGAGACCTTTTTTGTAGAGAATTATGTTTCTTACTTTTTATGTTCTATGATATTTTTTGATCAGACGCGTAGTTCTCGAGATATATCAAGATATTTAAAAGTTCCAAAGCCGCACCAACATAATAGAGATACAGAAACACCGTGGCCCCTTTCTTTGAGATATCTCTGCACTATTGCGAGCTGCAAATGCCACTTCCAGCTTAGCTGTGCAGAAGAAGAACAACAAGAAGAAGAAATATCTCGAAATATGTCCGTCAGGCCACTTCCCTTGAGATAAATCTGCAAATATCTCGGAAACGAAGCGAGCTATGGCAAAATGTTAAGAGACCTTTTTTGTAGAGAATTAAGTTTCCTACTTTTTATGTTCGATGATATTTTTTGATCAGATGCGTAGTTCTCGAGATATATCAAGATATTTAAAAGTTCCGAAGCTGCACCAACATAATAGAGGTACAGAAACACCGTGGCCTCTTTCTTTGAGATAACTCTGCACTATTGCGAGCTGCAAATGCCACTTCGAGCTTAGCTGTGCAGAAGAAGAACAACAAGAAGAAGAAATATCTCGAAATATGTCCGTCAGACCCCTTCCCTTAAGATGAATCTGCAAATATCGCGGAAACGAAGCGAGCTATGGCAAAATGTTAAGAGACCTTTTTTGTAGAGAATAATGTTTCCTACAATTTACGTTCTATGATATTTTTTGATCAGAAGCGTAGTTTTCGAGATATATCGAGATATTTAAAAGTTCCGAAGACGCACCAACATAATAGAGATACAGAAACACCGTGGCCCCTTTCTTTGAGATAACTGTGCACTAGTGCGAGCCGCAAATGCCACTTCCAGCTTAGCTGTGCAGAAGAAGAACAACAAGAAGAAGAAATATCTCGAAATATGTCCGTCAGGCCCCTTCCCTTGAGATAAATCTGCAAATATCTCGGAAACGAAGCGAGCTATGGCAAAATGTTAAGAGACCTTTTTTGTAGAGAATTATGTTTCTTACTTTTTATGTTCTATGATATTTTTTGATCAGACGCGTAGTTCTCGAGATATATCAAGATATTTAAAAGTTCCGAAGCCGCACCAACATAATAGAGATACAGAAACACCGTGGCCCCTTTCTTTGAGATAACTCTGCACTAGTGCGAGCCGCAAATGCCACTTCCAGCTTAGCTGTGCAGAAGAAGAACAACAAGAAGAAGAAATATCTCGAAATATGTCCGTCAGGCCCCTTCCCTTGAGATAAATATGCAAATATCTCGGAAACGAAGCGAGCTATGGCAAAATGTTAAGAGACCTTTTTTGTAGAGAATTAAGTTTCCTACTTTTTATGTTCGATGATATTTTTTGATCAGATGCGTAGTTCTCGAGATATATCAAGATATTTAAAAGTTCCGAAGCTGCACCAACATAATAGAGGTACAGAAACACCGTGGCCCCTTTCTTCGAGATAACTGTGCACTAGTGCGAGCCGCAAATGCCACTTCCAGCTTAGCTGTGCAGAAGAAGAACAACAAGAAGAAGAAATATCTCGAAATATGCCCGTCAGGCCCCTTCCCTTGAAATATATCTGCAAATATCTCGGAAACGAAGCGAGCTATGGCAAAATGTTAAGAGACCGTTTTTGTAGAGAATTAAGTTTCCTACTTTTTATGTTCTATGATATTTTTTGATCAGACGCGTAGTTCTCGAGATATATCAAGATATTTAAAAGTTCCGAAGCCGCACCAACATAATAGAGATACAGAAACACCGTGGCCCCTTTCGTTGAGATAACTCTGAACTATTGCGAGCTGCAAATGCCACTTCCAGCTTAGCTGTGCAGAAGAAGAACAACAAGAAGAAGAAATATCTCGAAATATGTCCGCCAGGCCCCTTCCCTTGAGATAAATCTGCAAATATCTCGGAAACGAAGAGAGCTATGGCAAAATGTTAAGAGACCTGTTTTGTAGAGAATTAAGTTTCCTACTTTTCATGTTCTATGATATTTTTTGATCAGATGCGTAGTTCTCGAGATATATCAAGATATTTAAAAGTTCCGAAGCCGCACCAACATAATAGAGATACAGAAACACCGTGGCCCCTTTCTTTGAGATAACTCTGCACTGTTGCGAGCTGTAAATGCCACTTCCAGCTTAGCTGTGCAGAAGAAGAACAACAAGAAGAAGAAATATCTCGAAATATGTCCGTCAGGCCCCTTCCCTTGAGATATATCTGCAAATATCTCGGAAACGAAGCGAGCTATGGCAAAATGTTAAGAGACCTTTTTTGTAGAGAATTATGCTTCCTACAATTTATGTTCTATGATATTTTTTGATCAGAAGCGTAGTTTTCGAGATATATCGAGATATTTAAAAGTTCCGAAGCCGCACCAACATAATAGAGATACAGAAACACCGTGGCCCCTTTCGTTGAGATAACTCTGCACTAGTGCGAGGGGCAAATGCCACTTCCAGCTTAGCTGTGCAGAAGAAGAACAACAAGAAGAAGAAATATCTCGAAATATGTCCGTCAGGCCCCTTCCCTTGAGATAAATCTGCAAATATCTCGGAAACGAAGCGAGCTATGGCAAAATGTTAAGAGACCTTTTTTGTAGAGAATTATGTTTCCTACTTTTTATGTTCTATGATATTTTTTGATCAGATGCGTAGTTCTCGAGATATATCAAGATATTTAAAAGTTCCGAAGCCGCACCAACATAATAGAGATACAGAAACACCGTGGCCCCTTTCTTTGAGATAACTCTGCACTATGGCGAGCTGCAAATGCCACTTCCAGCTTAGCTGTGCAGAGGAAGAACAACAAGAAGAAGAAATATCTCGAAATATGTCCGTCAAGCCAGTTCCTTTGAGCTGAATCTGCAAATATCTCGGAAACGAAGCGAGCTATGGCAAAATGTTAAGAGACCTTTTTTGTAGAGAATTAAGTTTCCTACTTTTTATGTTCTATGATATTTTTTGATCAGATGCGTAGTTCTCGAGATATATCAAGATATTTAAAAGTTCCGAAGCCGCACCAACATAATAGAGATACAGAAACACCGTGCCCCTTTCTTTGAGATAACTCTGCACTATTGCGAGCTGCAAATGCCACTTCCAGCTTAGCTGTGCAGAGGAAGAACAACAAGAAGAAGAAATATCTCGAAATATGTCCGTCAGGCCAGTTCCTTTGAGCTGAATCTGCAAATATCTCGGAAACGAAGCGAGCTATGGCAAAATATTAAGAGACGTTTTTTGTAGAGAATTATGTTTCCTACAATTTATGTTCTATGATATTTTTTGATCAGAAGCGTAGTTTTCGAGATATATCGAGATATTTAAAAGTTCCGAAGCCGCACCAACATAATAGAGATACAGAAACACCGTGGCCCCTTTCTTTGAGATAACTCTGCACTAGTGCGAGCCGCAAATGCCACTTCCAGCTTAGCTGTGCAGAAGAAGAACAACAAGAAGAAGAAATATCTCGAAATATGTCCGTCAGGCCCCTTCCCTTGAGATAAATCTGCAAATATCTCGGAAACGAAGCAAGCTATGGCAAAATGTTAAGAGACCTTTTTTGTAGAGAATTATGTTTTCTACAATTTATGTTCTATGATATTTTTTGATCAGAAGCGTAGTTTTCGAGATATATCGAGATATTTAAAAGTTCCGAAGCCGCACCAACATAATAGAGATACAGAAACACCGTGGCCCCTTTCTTTGAGATAACTCTGCACTAGTGCGAGCTGCAGATGCCACTTCCAGCTTAGCTGTGCAGAAGAAGAACAACAAGAAGAAGAAATATCTCGAAATATGTCCGTCAGGCCCCTTCCCTTGAGATAAATCTGCAAATATCTCGGAAACGAAGCGAGCTATGGCAAAATGTTAAGAGACCTTTTTTGTAGAGAATTAAGTTTCCTACTTTTTATGTTCTATGATATTTTTTGATCAGATGCGTAGTTCTCGAGATATATCAAGATATTTAAAAGTTCCGAAGCCGCACTAACATAATAGAGATACAGAAACACCGTGGCCCCTTTCTTTGAGATAACTCTGCACTAGTGCGAGCCGCAAATGCCACTTCCAGCTTAGCTGTGCAGAAGAAGAACAACAAGAAGAGGAAATATCTCGAAATATGTCCGTCAGGCCCCTTCCCTTGAGATAAATCTGCAAATATCTCGGAAACGAAGCGAGCTATGGCAAAATGTTAAGAGACCTTTTTTGTAGAGAATTAAGTTTCCTACTTTTTATGTTCTATGATATTTTTTGATCAGAAGCGTAGTTTTCGAGATATATCGAGATATTTAAAAGTTCCGAAGCCGCACCAACATAATAGAGATACAGAAACACCGTGGCCCCTTGCGTTGAGATAACTCTGCACTAGTGCGAGGGGCAAATGCCACTTCCAGCTTAGCTGTGCAGAAGAAGAACAACAAGAAGAAGAAATATCTCGAAATATGTCCGTCAGGCCCCTTCCCTTGAGATAAATCTGCAAATATCTCGGAAACGAAGCGAGCTATGGCAAAATGTTAAGAGACCTTTTTTGTAGAGAATTATGTTTCCTACTTTTTATGTTCTATGATATTTTTTGATCAGATGCGTAGTTCTCGAGATATATCAAGATATTTAAAAGTTCCGAAGCCGCACCAACATAATAGAGATACAGAAACACCGTGGCCCCTTTCTTTGAGATAACTCTGCACTATGGCGAGCTGCAAATGCCACTTCCAGCTTAGCTGTGCAGAGGAAGAACAACAAGAAGAAGAAATATCTCGAAATATGTCCGTCAAGCCAGTTCCTTTGAGCTGAATCTGCAAATATCTCGGAAACGAAGCGAGCTATGGCAAAATGTTAAGAGACCTTTTTTGTAGAGAATTAAGTTTCCTACTTTTTATGTTCTATGATATTTTTTGATCAGATGCGTAGTTCTCGAGATATATCAAGATATTTAAAAGTTCCGAAGCCGCACCAACATAATAGGGATACAGAAACACCGTGGCCCCTTTCTTTGAGATAACTCTGCACTAGTGCGAGCCGCAAATGCCACTTCCAGCTTAGCTGTGCAGAAGAAGAACAACAAGAAGAAGAAATATCTCGAAATATGTCCGTCAGGCCCCTTCCCTTGAGATAAATCTGCAAATATCTCGGAAACGAAGCGAGCTATGGCAAAATGTTAAGAGACCTTTTTTGTAGAGAATTATGTTTTCTACAATTTACGTTCTATGATATTTTTTGATCAGAAGCGTAGTTTTCGAGATATATCGAGATATTTAAAAGTTCCGAAGCCGCACCAACATAATAGAGATACAGAAACACCGTGGCCCCTTTCTTTGAGATAACTCTGCACTAGTGCGAGCCGCAAATGCCACTTCCAGCTTAGCTGTGCAGAAGAAGAACAACAAGAAGAAGAAATATCTCGAAATATGTCCGACAGGCCCCTTCCCTTGAGATAAATCTGCAAATATCTCGGAAACGAAGCGAGCTATGGCGAAATGTTAAGAGACCTTTTTTGTAGAGAATTAAGTTTCCTACTTTTTATCTTCTATGATATTTTTTGATCAGATGCGTAGTTCTCGAAATATATCAAGATATTTAAAAGTTCCGAAGCCGCACCAACATAATAGAGATACAGAAACACCGTGGCCCCTCTCTTTGAGATAACTCTGCACTATTGCGAGCTGCAAATGCCACTTCCAGCTTAGCTGTGCAGAGGAAGAACAACAAGAAGAAGAAATATCTCGAAATATGTCCGTCAGGCCAGTTCCTTTGAGCTGAATCTGCAAATATCTCGGAAACGAAGCGAGCTATGGCAAAATGTTAAGAGACGTTTTTTGTAGAGAATTATGTTTCCTACAATTTATGTTCTATGATATTTTTTGATCAGAAGCGTAGTTTTCGAGATATATCGAGATATTTAAAAGTTCCGAAGCCGCACCAACATAATAGGGATACAGAAACACCGTGGCCCCTTTCTTTGTGATAACACTGCACTAGTGCGAGCCGCAAATGCCACTTCCAGCTTAGCTGTGCAGAAGAAGAACAACAAGAAGAAGAAATATCTCGAAATATGTCCGTCAGGCCCCTTCCCTTGAGATAAATCTGCAAATATCTCGGAAACGAAGCGAGCTATGGCAAAATGTTAAGAGACCTTTTTTGTAGAGAATTATGTTTTCTACAATTTATGTTCTATGATATTTTTTGATCAGAAGCGTAGTTTTCGAGATATATCGAGATATTTAAAAGTTCCGAAGCCGCACCAACATAATAGAGATACAGAAACACCGTGGCCCCTTTCTTTGAGATAACTCTGCACTAGTGCGAGCTGCAAATGCCACTTCCAGCTTAGCTGTGCAGAAGAAGAACAACAAGAAGAAGAAATATCTCGAAATATGTCCGTCACGCCCCTTCCCTTGAGATAAATCTGCAAATATCTCGGAAACGAAACGAGCTATGGCAAAATGTTTAGAGACCTTTCTTGTAGAGAATTAAGTTTCCTACTTTTTATGTAGTATGATATTTTTTGATCAGATGCGTAGTTCTCGAGATATATCAAGATATTTAAAAGTTCCGAAGCCGCACCAACATAATAGAGATACAGAAACACCGTGGCCCCTTTCTTTGAGATAACTCTGCACTATTGCGCGCTGCAAATGCCACTTCCAGCTTAGCTGTGCAGAAGAAGAACAACAAAAAGAAGAAATATCTCGAAATATGTCCGTCAGGCCCCTTCCCTTGAGATAAATCTGCAAATATCTCGGAAACGAAGCGAGCTATGGCAAAATGTTAAGAGACCTTTTTTGTAGAGAATTAAGTTTCCTACTTTTTATGTTCTATGATATTTTTCGATCAGAGGCGTAGTTCTCGAGATATATCAAGATATTTAAAAGTTCCGAAGCCGCACCAACATAATAGAGATACAGAAACACCATGGCCCCTTTCTTTGAGATAACTCTGCACGATTGCGAGCTGGAAATGCCACTTCCAGTTTAGCTGTGCAGAAGAAGAACAACAAGAAGAAGAAATATCTCGAAATATGTCCATCAGGACCCTTCCCTTGAGATAAATCTGCAAATTTCTCGGAAACGAAGCGAGCTATGGCAAAATGTTAAGAGACCTTTTTTGTAAAGAATTATGTTTCCTACAATTTATGTTCTATGATATTTTTTGATCAGAAGCGTAGTTTTCGAGATATATCGAGATATTTAAAAGTTCCGAAGCCGCACCAACATAATAGAGATACAGAAACACCGTGGCCCCTTTCTTTGGGATAACTCTGCACTATTGCGAGCTGCAAATGCCACTTCCAGCTTAGCTGTGCAGAAGAAGAACAAGAAGAAGAAGAAATATCTCGAAATATGTCCGTCAGGCCACTTCCCTTGAGATAAATCTGCAAATATCTCGGAAACGAAGCGAGCTATGGCAAAATGTTGAGAGACCTTTTTTGTAGAGAATTAAGTTTCCTACTTTTTATGTGCTATGATATTTTTTGATCAGATGCGTAGTTCTCGAGATATATCAAGATATTTAAAAGTTCCGAAGCCGCACCAACATAATAGAGATACAGAAACACCGTGGCCCCTTTCTTTGAGATAACTCTGCACTATTGCGAGCTGGAAATGCCACTTCCAGTTTAGCTGTGCAGAAGAAGAACAACAAGAAGAAGAAATATCTCGAAATATGTCCGTTAGGCCCCTTCCCTTGAGATAAATCTGCAAATATCTCGGAAACGAAGCGAGCTATGGCAAAATGTTAAGAGACCTTTTTTGTAGAGAATTAAGTTTCCTACTTTTTATGTTCTATGATATTTTTTGATCAGAAGCGTAGTTTTCGAGATATATCGAGATATTTAAAAGTTCCGAAGCCGCACCAACATAATAGAGATACAGAAACACCGTGGCCCCTTTCTTTGAGATAACTCTGCACTAGTGCGAGCCGCAAATGCCACTTCCAGCTTAGCTGTGCAGAAGAAGAACAACAAGAAGAAGAAATATCTCGAAATATGTCCGTCAGGCCCCTTCCCTTGAGATAAATATGCAAATATCTCGGAAACGAAGCGAGCTATGGCAAAATGTTAAGAGACCTTTTTTGTAGAGAATTAAGTTTCCTACCTTTTATGTTCTATGATATTTTTTGATCAGATGCGTAGTTCTCGAGATATATCAAGATATTTAAAAGTTCCGAAGCCGCACCAACATAATAGAGATACAGAAACACCGTGGCCCCTTTCTTTGAGATAACTCTGCACTATTGCGAGCTGGAAATGCCACTTCCAGTTTAGCTGTGCAGAAGAAGAACAACAAGAAGAAGAAATATCTCGAAATATGTCCGTCAGGCCCCTTCCCTTGAGATATATCTGCAAATATCTCGGAAACGAAGCGAGCTATGGCAAAATGTTAAGAGACCTTTTTTGTAGAGAATTATGTTTCCTACAATTTATGTTCTATGATATTTTTTGATCAGAAGCGTAGTTTTCGAGATATATCGAGATATTTAAAAGTTCCGAAGCCGCACCAACATAATAGAGATACAGAAACACCGTGGCCCCTTTCTTTGAGATAACTCTGCACTAGTGCGAGCCGCAAATGCCACTTCCAGCTTAGCTGTGCAGAAGAAGAACAACAAGAAGAAGAAATATCTCGAAATATGTCCGTCAGGCCCCTTCCCTTGAGATAAATATGCAAATATCTCGGAAACGAAGCGAGCTATGGCAAAATGTTAAGAGACCTTTTTTGTAGAGAATTAAGTTTCCTACTTTTTATGTTCTATGATATTTTTTGATCAGAAGCGTAGTTTTCGAGATATATCGAGATATTTAAAAGTTCCGAAGCCGCACCAACATAATAGAGATACAGAAACACCGTGGCCCCTTTCTTTGAGATAACTCTGCACTAGTGCGAGCCGCAAATGCCACTTCCAGCTTAGCTGTGCAGAAGAAGAACAACAAGAAGAAGAAATATCTCGAAATATGTCCGTCAGGCCCCTTCCCTTGAGATAAATATGCAAATATCTCGGAAACGAAGCGAGCTATGGCAAAATGTTAAGAGACCTTTTTTGTAGAGAATTAAGTTTCCTACTTTTTCTGTTCTATGATATTTTTTGATCAGATGCGTAGTTCTCGAGATATATCAAGATATTTAAAAGTTCCGAAGCCGCACCAACATAATAGAGATACAGAAACACCGTGGCCCCTTTCTTTGAGATAACTCTGCACTAGTGCGAGCCGCAAATGCCACTTCCAGCTTAGCTGTGCAGAAGAAGAACAACTAGAAGAAGAAATATCTCGAAATATGTCCGTCAGGCCCCTTCCCTAGAGATAAATCTGCAAATATCTCGGAAACGAAGCGAGCTATGGCAAAATGTTAAGAGACCTTTTTTGTAGAGAATTAAGTTTCCTACTTTTTATGTTCTATGATATTTTTTGATCAGATGCGTAGTTCTCGAGATATATCAAGATATTTAAAAGTTCCGAAGCCGCACCAACATAATAGAGATACAGAAACATCGTGGCCCCTTTCTTTGAGATAACTCTGCACTATTGCGAGCTGGAAATGCCACTTCCAGTTTAGCTGTGCAGAAGAAGAACAACAAGAAGAAGAAATATCTCGAAATATGTCCGTCAGGCCCCTTCCCTTGAGATATATCTGCAAATATCTCGGAAACGAAGCGAGCTATGGCAAAATGTTAAGAGACCTTTTTTGTAGAGAATTAAGTTTCCTACTTTTTATGTTCTATGATATTTTTTGATCAGATGCGTAGTTCTCGAGATATATCAAGATATTTAAAAGTTCCGAAGCCGCACCAACATAATAGAGATACAGAAACACCGTGGCCCCTTTCTTTGAGATAACTCTGAACTATTGCGAGCTGGAAATGCCACTTCCAGTTTAGCTGTGCAGAAGAAGAACAACAAGAAGAAGAAATATCTCGAAATATGTCCGTTAGGCCCCTTCCCTTGAGATAAATCTGCAAATATCTCGGAAACGAAGCGAGCTATGGCAAAATGTTAAGAGACCTTTTTCGTAGAGAATTAAGGTTCCTACTTTTTATGTTCTATGATATTTTTTGATCAGATGCTTAGTTCTCGAGATATATCAAGATATTTAAAAGTTCCGAAGCCGCACCAACATAATAGAGATACAGAAACACCGTGGCCCCTTTCTGTGAGATAACTCTGCAATATTGCGAGCTGCAAATGCCACTTCCAGCTTAGCTGTGCAGAGGAAGAACAACAAGAAGAAGAAATATCTCGAAATATGTCCGTCAGGCCAGTTCCTTTGAGCTGAATCTGCAAATATCTCGGAAACGAAGCGAGCTATGGCAAAATGTTAAGAGACCTTTTTTGTAGAGAATTAAGTTTCCTACTTTTTATGTTCGATGATATTTTTTGATCAGATGCGTAGTTCTCGAGACATATCAAGATATTTAAAAGTTCCGAAGCTGCACCAACATAATAGAGGTACAGAAACACCGTGGCCTCTTTCTTTGAGATAACTCTGCACTATTGCGAGCTGCAAATGCCACTTCGAGCTTAGCTGTGCAGAAGAAGAACAACAAGAAGAAGAAATATCTCGAAATATGTCCGTCAGACCCCTTCCCTTGAGATGAATCTGCAAATATCTCGGAAACGAAGCGAGCTATGGCAAAATGTTAAGAGACCTTTTTTGTAGAGAATTATGTTTCCTACAATTTATGTTCTATGATATTTTTTGATCAGAAGCGTAGTTTTCGAGATATATCGAGATATTTAAAAGTTCCGAAGCCGCACCAACATAATAGAGATACAGAAACACCGTGGCCCCTTTCTGTGAGATAACTCTGCAATATTGCGAGCCGCAAATGCCACTTCCAGCTTAGCTGTGCAGAGGAAGAACAACAAGAAGAAGAAATATCTCGAAATATGTCCGTCAGGCCAGTTCCTTTGAGCTGAATCTGCAAATATCTCGGAAACGAAGCGAGCTATGGCAAAATGTTAAGAGACCTTTTTTGTAGAGAATTAAGTTTCCTACCTTTTATGTTCTATGATATTTTTTGATCAGATGCGTAGTTCTCGAGATATATCAAGATATTTAAAAGTTCCGAAGCCGCACCAACATAATAGAGATACAGAAACACCGTGGCCCCTTTCTTTGAGATAACTCTGCACTAGTGCGAGCCGCAAATGCCACTTCCAGCTTAGCTGTGCAGAAGAAGAACAACAAGAAGAAGAAATATCTCGAAATATGTCCGTCAGGCCCCTTCCCTTGACATAAATCTGCAAATATCTCGGAAACGAAGCGAGCTATGGCAAAATGTTAAGAGACCTTATTTGTAGAGAATTAAGTTTCCTACTTTTTACGTTCTATGATATTTTTTGATCAGATGCGTAGTTCTCGAGATATATCAAGATATTTAAAAGTTCCGAAACCGCACCAACATAATAGAGATACAGAAACACCGTGGCCCCTTTCTTTGAGATATCTCTGCACTATTGCGAGCTGCAAATGCCACTTCCAGCTTAGCTGTGCAGAAGAAGAACAACAAGAAGAAGAAATATCTCGAAATATGTCCGTCAGGCCCCTTCCCTTGACATAAATCTGCAAATATCTCGGAAACGAAGCGAGCTATGGCAAAATGTTAAGAGACCTTATTTGTAGAGAATTAAGTTTCCTACTTTTTACGTTCTATGATATTTTTTGATCAGATGCGTAGTTCTCGAGATATATCAAGATATTTAAAAGTTCCGAAGCCGCACCAACATAATAGAGATACAGAAACACCGTGGCCCCTTTCTTTGAGATAACTCTGCACTAGTGCGAGCTGCAAATGCCACTTCCAGCTTAGCTGTGCAGAAGAAGAACAACAAGAAGAAGAAATATCTCGAAATATGTCCGTCACGCCCCTTCCCTTGAGATAAATCTGCAAATATCTCGGAAACGAAACGAGCTATGGCAAAATGTTTAGAGACCTTTCTTGTAGAGAATTAAGTTTCCTACTTTTTATGTAGTATGATATTTTTTGATCAGATGCGTAGTTCTCGAGATATATCAAGATATTTAAAAGTTCCGAAGCCGCACCAACATAATAGAGATACAGAAACACCGTGGCCCCTTTCTTTGAGATAACTCTGCACTATTGCGCGCTGCAAATGCCACTTCCAGCTTAGCTGTGCAGAAGAAGAACAACAAAAAGAAGAAATATCTCGAAATATGTCCGTCAGGCCCCTTCCCTTGAGATAAATCTGCAAATATCTCGGAAACGAAGCGAGCTATGGCAAAATGTTAAGAGACCTTTTTTGTAGAGAATTAAGTTTCCTACTTTTTATGTTCTATGATATTTTTCGATCAGAGGCGTAGTTCTCGAGATATGTCAAGATATTTAAAAGTTCCGAAGCCGCACCAACATAATAGAGATACAGAAACACCATGGCCCCTTTCTTTGAGATAACTCTGCACGATTGCGAGCTGGAAATGCCACTTCCAGTTTAGCTGTGCAGAAGAAGAACAACAAGAAGAAGAAATATCTCGAAATATGTCCATCAGGACCCTTCCCTTGAGATAAATCTGCAAATTTCTCGGAAACGAAGCGAGCTATGGCAAAATGTTAAGAGACCTTTTTTGTAAAGAATTATGTTTCCTACAATTTATGTTCTATGATATTTTTTGATCAGAAGCGTAGTTTTCGAGATATATCGAGATATTTAAAAGTTCCGAAGCCGCACCAACATAATAGAGATACAGAAACACCGTGGCCCCTTTCTTTGGGATAACTCTGCACTATTGCGAGCTGCAAATGCCACTTCCAGCTTAGCTGTGCAGAAGAAGAACAAGAAGAAGAAGAAATATCTCGAAATATGTCCGTCAGGCCACTTCCCTTGAGATAAATCTGCAAATATCTCGGAAACGAAGCGAGCTATGGCAAAATGTTGAGAGACCTTTTTTGTAGAGAATTAAGTTTCCTACTTTTTATGTGCTATGATATTTTTTGATCAGATGCGTAGTTCTCGAGATATATCAAGATATTTAAAAGTTCCGAAGCCGCACCAACATAATAGAGATACAGAAACACCGTGGCCCCTTTCTTTGAGATAACTCTGCACTATTGCGAGCTGGAACTGCCACTTCCAGTTTAGCTGTGCAGAAGAAGAACAACAAGAAGAAGAAATATCTCGAAATATGTCCGTTAGGCCCCTTCCCTTGAGATAAATCTGCAAATATCTCGGAAACGAAGCGAGCTATGGCAAAATGTTAAGAGACCTTTTTTGTAGAGAATTAAGTTTCCTACTTTTTATGTTCTATGATATTTTTTGATCAGAAGCGTAGTTTTCGAGATATATCGAGATATTTAAAAGTTCCGAAGCCGCACCAACATAATAGAGATACAGAAACACCGTGGCCCCTTTCTTTGAGATAACTCTGCACTAGTGCGAGCCGCAAATGCCACTTCCAGCTTAGCTGTGCAGAAGAAGAACAACAAGAAGAAGAAATATCTCGAAATATGTCCGTCAGGCCCCTTCCCTTGAGATAAATATGCAAATATCTCGGAAACGAAGCGAGCTATGGCAAAATGTTAAGAGACCTTTTTTGTAGAGAATTAAGTTTCCTACCTTTTATGTTCTATGATATTTTTTGATCAGATGCGTAGTTCTCGAGATATATCAAGATATTTAAAAGTTCCGAAGCCGCACCAACATAATAGAGATACAGAAACACCGTGGCCCCTTTCTTTGAGATAACTCTGCACTATTGCGAGCTGGAAATGCCACTTCCAGTTTAGCTGTGCAGAAGAAGAACAACAAGAAGAAGAAATATCTCGAAATATGTCCGTCAGGCCCCTTCCCTTGAGATATATCTGCAAATATCTCGGAAACGAAGCGAGCTATGGCAAAATGTTAAGAGACCTTTTTTGTAGAGAATTATGTTTCCTACAATTTATGTTCTATGATATTTTTTGATCAGAAGCGTAGTTTTCGAGATATATCGAGATATTTAAAAGTTCCGAAGCCGCACCAACATAATAGAGATACAGAAACACCGTGGCCCCTTTCTTTGAGATAACTCTGCACTAGTGCGAGCCGCAAATGCCACTTCCAGCTTAGCTGTGCAGAAGAAGAACAACAAGAAGAAGAAATATCTCGAAATATGTCCGTCAGGCCCCTTCCCTTGAGATAAATATGCAAATATCTCGGAAACGAAGCGAGCTATGGCAAAATGTTAAGAGACCTTTTTTGTAGAGAATTAAGTTTCCTACTTTTTATGTTCTATGATATTTTTTGATCAGAAGCGTAGTTTTCGAGATATATCGAGATATTTAAAAGTTCCGAAGCCGCACCAACATAATAGAGATACAGAAACACCGTGGCCCCTTTCTTTGAGATAACTCTGCACTAGTGCGAGCCGCAAATGCCACTTCCAGCTTAGCTGTGCAGAAGAAGAACAACAAGAAGAAGAAATATCTCGAAATATGTCCGTCAGGCCCCTTCCCTTGAGATAAATATGCAAATATCTCGGAAACGAAGCGAGCTATGGCAAAATGTTAAGAGACCTTTTTTGTAGAGAATTAAGTTTCCTACTTTTTATGTTCTATGATATTTTTTGATCAGATGCGTAGTTCTCGAGATATATCAAGATATTTAAAAGTTCCGAAGCCGCACCAACATAATAGAGATACAGAAACACCGTGGCCCCTTTCTTTGAGATAACTCTGCACTAGTGCGAGCCGCAAATGCCACTTCCAGCTTAGCTGTGCAGAAGAAGAACAACTAGAAGAAGAAATATCTCGAAATATGTCCGTCAGGCCCCTTCCCTAGAGATAAATCTGCAAATATCTCGGAAACGAAGCGAGCTATGGCAAAATGTTAAGAGACCTTTTTTGTAGAGAATTAAGTTTCCTACTTTTTATGTTCTATGATATTTTTTGATCAGATGCGTAGTTCTCGAGATATATCAAGATATTTAAAAGTTCCGAAGCCGCACCAACATAATAGAGATACAGAAACATCGTGGCCCCTTTCTTTGAGATAACTCTGCACTATTGCGAGCTGGAAATGCCACTTCCAGTTTAGCTGTGCAGAAGAAGAACAACAAGAAGAAGAAATATCTCGAAATATGTCCGTTAGGCCCCTTCCCTTGAGATAAATCTGCAAATATCTCGGAAACGAAGCGAGCTATGGCAAAATGTTAAGAGACCTTTTTTGTAGAGAATTAAGTTTCCTACTTTTTATGTTCTATGATATTTTTTGATCAGAAGCGTAGTTTTCGAGATATATCGAGATATTTAAAAGTTCCGAAGCCGCACCAACATAATAGAGATACAGAAACACCGTGGCCCCTTTCTTTGAGATAACTCTGCACTAGTGCGAGCCGCAAATGCCACTTCCAGCTTAGCTGTGCAGAAGAAGAACAACAAGAAGAAGAAATATCTCGAAACATGTCCGTCAGGACCCTTCCCTTGAGATAAATATGCAAATATCTCGGAAACGAAGCGAGCTATGGCAAAATCTTAAGAGACCTTTTTTGTAGAGAATTAAGTTTCCTACTTTTTATGTTGTATGATATTTTTTGATCAGATGCGTAGTTCTCGAGATATATCAAGATATTTAAAAGTTCCGAAGCCGCACCAACATAATAGAGATACAGAAACACCGTGGCCCCTTTCTTTGAGATAACTCTGCACTATTGCGAGCTGCAAATGCCACTTCCAGCTTAGCTGTGCAGAGGAAGAACAACAAGAAGAAGAAATATCTCGAAATATGTCCGTCAGGCCCCTTCCCTTGAGATATATCTGCAAATATCTCGGAAACGAAGCGAGCTATGGCAAAATGTTAAGAGACCTTTTTTGTAGAGAATTAAGTTTCCTACTTTTTATGTTCTATGATATTTTTTGATCAGAAGCATAGTTTTCGAGATATATCGAGATATTTAAAAGTTCCGAAGCCGCACCAACATAATAGAGATACAGAAACACCGTGGCCCCTTTCTTTGAGATAACTCTGCACTAGTGCGAGCCGCAAATGCCACTTCCAGCTTAGCTGTGCAGAAGAAGAACAACAAGAAGAAGAAATATCTCGAAATATGTCCGTTAGGCCCCTTCCCTTGAGATAAATCTGCAAATATCTCGGAAACGAAGCGAGCTATGGCAAAATGTTAAGAGACCTTTTTTGTAGAGAATTAAGTTTCCTACTTTTTATGTTCTATGATATTTTTTGATCAGAAGCGTAGTTTTCGAGATATATCGAGATATTTAAAAGTTCCGAAGCCGCACCAACATAATAGAGATACAGAAACACCGTGGCCCCTTTCTTTGAGATAACTCTGCACTAGTGCGAGCCGCAAATGCCACTTCCAGCTTAGCTGTGCAGAAGAAGAACAACAAGAAGAAGAAATATCTCGAAACATGTCCGTCAGGACCCTTCCCTTGAGATAAATATGCAAATATCTCGGAAACGAAGCGAGCTATGGCAAAATCTTAAGAGACCTTTTTTGTAGAGAATTAAGTTTCCTACTTTTTATGTTGTATGATATTTTTTGATCAGATGCGTAGTTCTCGAGATATATCAAGATATTTAAAAGTTCCGAAGCCGCACCAACATAATAGAGATACAGAAACACCGTGGCCCCTTTCTTTGAGATAACTCTGCACTATTGCGAGCTGCAAATGCCACTTCCAGCTTAGCTGTGCAGAGGAAGAACAACAAGAAGAAGAAATATCTCGAAATATGTCCGTCAGGCCCCTTCCCTTGAGATATATCTGCAAATATCTCGGAAACGAAGCGAGCTATGGCAAAATGTTAAGAGACCTTTTTTGTAGAGAATTAAGTTTCCTACTTTTTATGTTCTATGATATTTTTTGATCAGAAGCATAGTTTTCGAGATATATCGAGATATTTAAAAGTTCCGAAGCCGCACCAACATAATAGAGATACAGAAACACCGTGGCTCCTATCTTTGAGATAACTCTGCACTAGTGCGAGCCGCAAATGCCACTTCCAGCTTAGCTGTGCAGAAGAAGAACAACAAGAAGAAGAAATATCTCGAAATATGTCCGTCAGGCCCCTTCCCTTGAGATATATCTGCAAATATCTCGGAAACGAAGCGAGCTATGGCAAAATGTTAAGAGACCTTTTTTGTAGAGAATTAAGTTTCCTACTTTTTATGTTCTATGATATTTTTTGATCAGATGCGTAGTTCTCGAGATATATCAAGATATTTAAAAGTTCCGAAGCCGCACCAACATAATAGAGATACAGAAACACCGTGGCCCCTTTCTTTGAGATAACTCTGAACTATTGCGAGCTGGAAATGCCACTTCCAGTTTAGCTGTGCAGAAGAAGAACAACAAGAAGAAGAAATATCTCGAAATATGTCCGTTAGGCCCCTTCCCTTGAGATAAATCTGCAAATATCTCGGAAACGAAGCGAGCTATGGCAAAATGTTAAGAGACCTTTTTCGTAGAGAATTAAGTTTCCTACTTTTTATGTTCTATGATATTTTTTGATCAGATGCTTAGTTCTCGAGATATATCAAGATATTTAAAAGTTCCGAAGCCGCACCAACATAATAGAGATACAGAAACACCGTGGCCCCTTTCTGTGAGATAACTCTGCAATATTGCGAGCTGCAAATGCCACTTCCAGCTTAGCTGTGCAGAGGAAGAACAACAAGAAGAAGAAATATCTCGAAATATGTCCGTCAGGCCAGTTCCTTTGAGCTGAATCTGCAAATATCTCGGAAACGAAGCGAGCTATGGCAAAATGTTAAGAGACCTTTTTTGTAGAGAATTAAGTTTCCTACTTTTTATGTTCGATGATATTTTTTGATCAGATGCGTAGTTCTCGAGACATATCAAGATATTTAAAAGTTCCGAAGCTGCACCAACATAATAGAGGTACAGAAACACCGTGGCCTCTTTCTTTGAGATAACTCTGCACTATTGCGAGCTGCAAATGCCACTTCGAGCTTAGCTGTGCAGAAGAAGAACAACAAGAAGAAGAAATATCTCGAAATATGTCCGTCAGACCCCTTCCCTTGAGATGAATCTGCAAATATCTCGGAAACGAAGCGAGCTATGGCAAAATGTTAAGAGACCTTTTTTGTAGAGAATTATGTTTCCTACTTTTTACGTTCTATGATATTTTTTGATCAGATGCGTAGTTCTCGAGATATATCAAGATATTTAAAAGTTCCGAAACCGCACCAACATAATAGAGATACAGAAACACCGTGGCCCCTTTCTTTGAGATATCTCTGCACTATTGCGAGCTGCAAATGCCACTTCCAGCTTAGCTGTGCAGAAGAAGAACAACAAGAAGAAGAAATATCTCGAAATATGTCCGTCAGGCCCCTTCCCTTGACATAAATCTGCAAATATCTCGGAAACGAAGCGAGCTATGGCAAAATGTTAAGAGACCTTATTTGTAGAGAATTAAGTTTCCTACTTTTTACGTTCTATGATATTTTTTGATCAGATGCGTAGTTCTCGAGATATATCAAGATATTTAAAAGTTCCGAAGCCGCACCAACATAATAGAGATACAGAAACACCGTGGCCCCTTTCTTTGAGATAACTCTGCACTATTGCGAGCTGCAAATGCCACTTCCAGCTTAGCTGTGCAGAGGAAGAACAACAAGAAGAAGAAATATCTCGAAATATGCCCGTCAGGCCCCTTCCCTTGAGATATATCTGCAAATATCTCGGAAACGAAGCGAGCTATGGCAAAATGTTAAGAGACCTTTTTTGTAGAGAATTAAGTTTCCTACTTTTTATGTTCTATGATATTTTTTGATCAGAAGCATAGTTTTCGAGATATATCGAGATATTTAAAAGTTCCGAAGCCGCACCAACATAATAGAGATACAGAAACACCGTGGCTCCTTTCTTTGAGATAACTCTGCACTAGTGCGAGCCGCAAATGCCACTTCCAGCTTAGCTGTGCAGAAGAAGAACAACAAGAAGAAGAAATATCTCGAAATATGTCCGTCAGGCCCCTTCCCTTGAGATATATCTGCAAATATCTCGGGAACGAAGCGAGCTATGGCAAAATGTTAAGAGACCTTTTTTGTAGAGAATTAAGTTTCCTACTTTTTATGTTCTATGATATTTTTTGATCAGATGCGTAGTTCTCGAGATATATCAAGATATTTAAAAGTTCCGAAGCCGCACCAACATAATAGAGATACAGAAACACCGTGGCCCCTTTCTTTGAGATAACTCTGCACTATTGCGAGCTGGAAATGCCACTTCCAGTTTAGCTGTGCAGAAGAAGAACAACAAGAAGAAGAAATATCTCGAAATATGTCCGTTAGGCCCCTTCCCTTGAGATAAATCTGCAAATATCTCGGAAACGAAGCGAGCTATGGCAAAATGTTAAGAGACCTTTTTCGTAGAGAATTAAGTTTCCTACTTTTTATGTTCTATGATATTTTTTGATCAGATGCTTAGTTCTCGAGATATATCAAGATATTTAAAAGTTCCGAAGCCGCACCAACATAATAGAGATACAGAAACACCGTGGCCCCTTTCTGTGAGATAACTCTGCAATATTGCGAGCTGCAAATGCCACTTCCAGCTTAGCTGTGCAGAGGAAGAACAACAAGAAGAAGAAATATCTCGAAATATGTCCGTCAGGCCAGTTCCTTTGAGCTGAATCTGCAAATATCTCGGAAACGAAGCGAGCTATGGCAAAATGTTAAGAGACCTTTTTTGTAGAGAATTAAGTTTCCTACTTTTTATGTTCGATGATATTTTTTGATCAGATGCGTAGTTCTCGAGACATATCAAGATATTTAAAAGTTCCGAAGCTGCACCAACATAATAGAGGTACAGAAACACCGTGGCCTCTTTCTTTGAGATAACTCTGCACTATTGCGAGCTGCAAATGCCACTTCGAGCTTAGCTGTGCAGAAGAAGAACAACAAGAAGAAGAAATATCTCGAAATATGTCCGTCAGGCCCCTTCCCTTGAGATGAATCTGCAAATATCTCGGAAACGAAGCGAGCTATGGCAAAATGTTAAGAGACCTTTTTTGTAGAGAATTATGTTTCCTACAATTTATGTTCTATGATATTTTTTGATCAGAAGCGTAGTTTTCGAGATATATCGAGATATTTAAAAGTTCCGAAGCCGCACCAACATAATAGAGATACAGAAACACCGTGGCCCCTTTCTTTGAGATAACTCTGCACTAGTGCGAGCCGCAAATGCCACTTCCAGCTTAGCTGTGCAGAAGAAGAACAACAAGAAGAAGAAATATCTCGAAATATGTCCGTCAGGCCCCTTCCCTTGAGATAAATATGCAAATATCTCGGAAACGAAGCGAGCTATGGCAAAATGTTAAGAGACCTTTTTTGTAGAGAATTAAGTTTCCTACTTTTTATGTTCTATGATATTTTTTGATCAGATGCTTAGTTCTCGAGATATATCAAGATATTTAAAAGTTCCGAATCCGCACCAACATAATAGAGATACAGAAACACCGTGGCCCCTTTCTGTGAGATAACTCTGCAATATTGCGAGCTGCAAATGCCACTTCCAGCTTAGCTGTGCAGAGGAAGAACAACAAGAAGAAGAAATATCTCGAAATATGTCCGTCAGGCCAGTTCCTTTGAGCTGAATCTGCAAATATCTCGGAAACGAAGCGAGCTATGGCAAAATGTTAAGAGACCTTTTTTGTAGAGAATTAAGTTTCCTACCTTTTATGTTCTATGATATTTTTTGATCAGATGCGTAGTTCTCGAGATATATCAAGATATTTAAAAGTTCCGAAGCCGCACCAACATAATAGAGATACAGAAACACCGTGGCCCCTTTCTTTGAGATAACTCTGCACTAGTGCGAGCCGCAAATGCCACTTCCAGCTTAGCTGTGCAGAAGAAGAACAACAAGAAGAAGAAATATCTCGAAATATGTCCGTCAGGCCCCTTCCCTTGACATAAATCTGCAAATATCTCGGAAACGAAGCGAGCTATGGCAAAATGTTAAGAGACCTTATTTGTAGAGAATTAAGTTTCCTACTTTTTACGTTCTATGATATTTTTTGATCAGATGCGTAGTTCTCGAGATATATCAAGATATTTAAAAGTTCCGAAACCGCACCAACATAATAGAGATACAGAAACACCGTGGCCCCTTTCTTTGAGATATCTCTGCACTATTGCGAGCTGCAAATGCCACTTCCAGCTTAGCTGTGCAGAAGAAGAACAACAAGAAGAAGAAATATCTCGAAATATGTCCGTCAGGCCCCTTCCCTTGACATAAATCTGCAAATATCTCGGAAACGAAGCGAGCTATGGCAAAATGTTAAGAGACCTTATTTGTAGAGAATTAAGTTTCCTACTTTTTACGTTCTATGATATTTTTTGATCAGATGCGTAGTTCTCGAGATATATCAAGATATTTAAAAGTTCCGAAGCCGCACCAACATAATAGAGATACAGAAACACCGTGGCCCCTTTCTTTGAGATAACTCTGCACTATTGCGAGCTGTAAATGCCACTTCCAGCTTAGCGGTGCAGAAGAAGAACAACAAGAAGAAGAAATATCTCGAAATATGTCCGTCAGGCCCCTTCCCTTGAGATATATCTGCAAATATCTCGGAAACGAAGCGAGCTATGGCAAAATGTTAAGAGACCTTTTTTGTAGAGAATTATGTTTCCTACAATTTATGTTCTATGATATTTTTTGATCAGAAGCGTAGTTTTCGAGATATATCGAGATATTTAAAAGTTCCGAAGACGCACCAACATAATAGAGATACAGAAACACCGTGGCCCCTTTCTTTGAGATAACTCTGCACTAGTGCGAGCCGCAAATGCCACTTCCAGCTTAGCTGTGCAGAAGAAGAACAACAAGAAGAAGAAATATCTCGAAATATGTCCGTCAGGCCCCTTCCCTTGAGATAAATATGCAAATATCTCGGAAACGAAGCGAGCTGTGGCAAAATGTTAAGAGACCGTTGTGGTAGAGAATTAAGTTTCCTACTTTTTATGTTCTATGATATTTTTTGATCAGACGCGTAGTTCTCGAGATATATCAAGATATTTAAAAGTTCCGAAGCCGCACCAACATAATAGAGATACAGAAACACCGTGGCCCCTTTCTGTGAGATAACTCTGCAATATCGCGAGTTGCAAATGCCACTTCCAGCTTAGCTGTGCAGAGGCAGAACAACAAGAGGAAGAAATATCTCGAAATATGTCCGTCAGGCCAGTTCCTTTGAGCTGAATCTGCAAATATCTCGGAAACGAAGCGAGCTATGGCAAAATGTTAAGAGACCTTTTTTGTAGAGAATTAAGTTTCCTACTTTTCACGTTCGATGATATTTTTTGATCAGATGCGTAGTACTCGAGATATATCAAGATATTTCAAAGTTCCGAAGCTGCACCAACATAATAGAGGTACAGAAACACCGTGGCCTCTTTCTTTGAGATAACTCTGCACTATTGCGAGCTGCAAATGCCACTTCGAGCTTAGCTGTGCAGAAGAAGAACAACAAGAAGAAGAAATATCTCGAAATATGTCCGTCAGGCCCCTTCCCTTGAGATAAATCTGCAAATATCTCGGAAACGAAGAGAGCTATGGCAAAATGTTAAGAGACCTTTTTTGTAGAGAATTATGTTTCCTACTTTTTATGTTCTATGATATTTTTTGATCAGACCCGTAGTTCTCGAGATATATCAAGATATTTAAAAGTTCCGAAGCCGCACCAACATAATAGAGATACAGAAACACCGTGGCCCCTTTCTTTGAGATATCTCTGCACTATTGCGAGCTGCAAATGCCACTTCCAGCTTAGCTGTGCAGAAGAAGAACAACAAGAAGAAGAAATATCTCGAAATATGTCCGTCAGGCCCCTTCCCTTGAGATAAATCTGCAAATATCTCGGAAACGAAGAGAGCTATGGCAAAATGTTAAGAGACCTTTTTTGTAGAGAATTATGTTTCCTACAATTTATGTTCTATGATATTTTTTGATCAGAAGCGTAGTTTTCGAGATATATCGAGATATTTAAAAGTTCCGAAGCCGCACCAACATAATAGAGATACAGAAACACCGTGGCGCCTTTCTTTGAGATAACTCTGCACTAGTGCGAGCCGCAAATGCCACTTCCAGCTTAGCTGTGCAGAAGAAGAACAACAAGAAGAAGAAATATCTCGAAATATGTCCGTCAGGCCTCTTCCCTTGAGATAAATATGCAAATATCTCGGAAACGAAGCGAGCTATGGCAAAATATTAAGAGACCTTTTTTGTAGAGAATTAAGTTTCCTACTTTTTATGTTCTATGATATTTTTTGATCAGATGCTTAGTTCTCGAGATATATCAAGATATTTAAAAGTTCCGAAGCCGCACCAACATAATAGAGATACAGAAACACCGTGGCCCCTTTCTTTGAGATATCTCTGCACTATTGCGAGCTGCAAATGCCACTTCCAGCTTAGCTGTGCAGAAGAAGAACAACAAGAAGAAGAAATATCTCGAAATATGTCCGTCAGTCCCCTTCCCTTGAGATAAATCTGCAAATATCTCGGAAACGAAGAGAGCTATGGCAAAATATTAAGAGACCTTTTTTGTAGAGAATTAAGTTTCCTACTTTTTATGTTCTATGATATTTTTTGATCAGATGCTTAGTTCTCGAGATATATCAAGATATTTAAAAGTTCCGAAGCCGCACCAACATAATAGAGATACAGAAACACCGTGGCCCCTTTCTGTGAGATAACTCTGCAATATCGCGAGCTGCAAATGCCACTTCCAGCTTAGCTGTGCAGAGGCAGAACAACAAGAAGAAGAAATATCTCGAAATATGTCCGTCAGGCCAGTTCCTTTGAGCTGAATCTGCAAATATCTCGGAAACGAAGCGAGCTATGGCAAAATGTTAAGAGACCTTTTTTGTAGAGAATTAAGTTTCCTACGTTTTATGTTCGATGATATTTTTTGATCAGATGCGTAGTTCTCGAGATATATCAAGATATTTAAAAGTTCCGAAGCTGCACCAACATAATAGAGGTACAGAAACACCGTGGCCTCTTTCTTTGAGATAACTCTGCACTATTGCGAGCTGCAAATGCCACTTCGAGCTTAGCTGTGCAGAAGAAGAACAACAAGAAGAAGAAATATCTCGAAATATGTCCGTCAGACCCCTTCCCTTGAGATGAATCTGCAAATATCTCGGAAACGAAGCGAGCTATGGCAAAATGTTAAGAGACCTTTTTTGTAGAGAATTAAGTTTCCTACTTTTTATGTTCTATGATATTTTTTGATCAGAAGCGTAGTTTTCGAGATATATCGAGATATTTAAAAGTTCCGAAGCCACACCAACATAATAGAGATACAGAAACACCGTGGCCCCTTTCTTTGAGATAACTCTGCACTAGTGCGAGCCGCAAATGCCACTTCCAGCTTAGCTGTGCAGAAGAAGAACAACAAGAAGAAGAAATATCTCGAAATATGTCCGTCAGGCCCCTTCCCTTGAGATAAATATGCAAATATCTCGGAAACGAAGCGAGCTATGGCAAAATGTTAAGAGACCTTTTTTGTAGAGAATTAAGTTTCCTACTTTTTATGTTCTATGATATTTTTTGATCAGATGCGTAGTTCTCGAGATATATCAAGATATTTAAAAGTTCCGAAGCCGCACCAACATAATAGAGATACAGAAACACCGTGGCCCCTTTCTTTGAGATAACTCTGCACTAGTGCGAGCCGCAAATGCCACTTCCAGCTTAGCTGTGCAGAAGAAGAACAACAAGAAGAAGAAATATCTCGAAATATGTCCGTCAGGCCCCTTCCCTTGAGATAAATCTGCAAATATCTCGGAAACGAAGCGAGCTATGGCAAAATGTTAAGAGACCTTTTTTGTAGAGAATTAAGTTTCCTACTTTTTATGTTCTATGATATTTTTTGATCAGATGCGTAGTTCTCGAGATATATCAAGATATTTAAAAGTTCCGAAGCCGCACCAACATAATAGAGATACAGAAACACCGTGGCCCCTTTCTTTGAGATAACTCTGCACTATTGCGAGCTGCAAATGCCACTTCCAGCTTAGCTGTGCAGAAGGAGAACAACAAGAAGAAGAAATATCTCGAAATATGTCCGTCAGGCCCCTTCCCTTGAGATAAATCTGCAAATATCTCGGAAACGAAGAGAGCTATGGCAAAATGTTAAGAGACCTTTTTTGTAGAGAATTAAGTTTCCTACTTTTCATGTTCTATGATATTTTTTGATCAGATGCGTAGTTCTCGAGATATATCAAGATATTTAAAAGTTCCGAAGCCGCACCAACATAATAGAGATACAGAAACACCGTGGCCCCTTTCTTTGAGATAACTCTGCACTAGTGCGAGCCGCAAATGCCACTTCCAGCTTAGCTGTGCAGAAGAAGAACAACAAGAAGAAGAAATATCTCGAAATATGTCCGTCAGGCCCCTTCCCTTGAGATAAATCTGCAAATATCTCGGAAACGAAGCGAGCTATGGCAAAATGTTAAGAGACCTTTTTTGTAGAGAATTATGTTTCCTACTTTTTATGTTCTATGATATTTTTTGATCAGACCCGTAGTTCTCGAGATATATCAAGATATTTAAAAGTTCCGAAGCCGCACCAACATAATAGAGATACAGAAACACCGTGGCCCCTTTCTTTGAGATAACTCTGCACTAGTGCGAGCCGCAAATGCCACTTCCAGCTTAGCTGTGCAGAAGAAGAACAACAAGAAGAAGAAATATCTCGAAATATGTCCGTCAGGCCCCTTCCCTTGAGATAAATCTGCAAATATCTCGGAAACGAAGCGAGCTATGGCAAAATGTTAAGAGACCTTTTTTGTAGAGAATTAAGTTTCCTACTTTTTATGTTCTATGATAGTTTTTGATCAGATGCGTAGTTCTCGAGATATATCAAGATATTTAAAAGTTCCGAAGCCGCACCAACATAATAGAGATACAGAAACACCGTGGCCCCTTTCTTTGAGATAACTCTGCACTATTGCGAGCTGCAAATGCCACTTCCAGCTTAGCTGTGCAGAAGGAGAACAACAAGAAGAAGAAATATCTCGAAATATGTCCGTCAGGCCCCTTCCCTTGAGATAAATCTGCAAATATCTCGGAAACGAAGAGAGCTATGGCAAAATGTTAAGAGACCTTTTTTGTAGAGAATTAAGTTTCCTACTTTTCATGTTCTATGATATTTTTTGATCAGATGCGTAGTTCTCGAGATATATCAAGATATTTAAAAGTTCCGAAGCTGCACCAACATAATAGAGGTACAGAAACACCGTGGCCTCTTTCTTTGAGATAACTCTGCACTATTGCGAGCTGCAAATGCCACTTCGAGCTTAGCTGTGCAGAAGAAGAACAACAAGAAGAAGAAATATCTCGAAATATGTCCGTCAGACCCCTTCCCTTGAGATGAATCTGCAAATATCTCGGAAACGAAGCGAGCTATGGCAAAATGTTAAGAGACCTTTTTTGTAGAGAATTAAGTTTCCTACTTTTTATGTTCTATGATATTTTTTGATCAGAAGCGTAGTTTTCGAGATATATCGAGATATTTAAAAGTTCCGAAGCCGCACCAACATAATAGGGATACAGAAACACCGTGGCCCCTTTCTTTGAGATAACTCTGCACTAGTGCGAGCCGCAAATGCCACTTCCAGCTTAGCTGTGCAGAAGAAGAACAACAAGAAGAAGAAATATCTCGAAATATGTCCGTCAGGCCCCTTCCCTTGAGATAAATATGCAAATATCTCGGAAACGAAGCGAGCTATGGCAAAATGTTAAGAGACCTTTTTTGTAGAGAATTAAGTTTCCTACCTTTTATGTTCTATGATATTTTTTGATCAGATGCGTAGTTCTCGAGATATATCAAGATATTTAAAAGTTCCGAAGCCGCACCAACATAATAGAGATACAGAAACACCGTGGCCCCTTTCTTTGAGATAACTCTGCACTAGTGCGAGCCGCAAATGCCACTTCCAGCTTAGCTGTGCAGAAGAAGAACAACAAGAAGAAGAAATATCTCGAAATATGTCCGTCAGGCCCCTTCCCTTGAGATAAATATGCAAATATCTCGGAAACGAAGCGAGCTATGGCAAAATGTTAAGAGACCTTTTTTGTAGAGAATTAAGTTTCCTACTTTTTATGTTCTATGATATTTTTTGATCAGATGCGTAGTTCTCGAGATATATCAAGATATTTAAAAGTTCCGAAGCCGCACCAACATAATAGAGATACAGAAACACCGTGGCCCCTTTCTTTGAGATAACTCTGCACTAGTGCGAGCCGCAAATGCCACTTCCAGCTTAGCTGTGCAGAAGAAGAACAACAAGAAGAAGAAATATCTCGAAATATGTCCGTCAGGCCCCTTCCCTTGAGATAAATCTGCAAATATCTCGGAAACGAAGCGAGCTATGGCAAAATGTTAAGAGACCTTTTTTGTAGAGAATTAAGTTTCCTACTTTTTATGTTCTATGATATTTTTTGATCAGATGCGTAGTTCTCGAGATATATCAAGATATTTAAAAGTTCCGAAGCCGCACCAACATAATAGAGATACAGAAACACCGTGGCCCCTTTCTTTGAGATAACTCTGCACTATTGCGAGCTGCAAATGCCACTTCCAGCTTAGCTGTGCAGAAGGAGAACAACAAGAAGAAGAAATATCTCGAAATATGTCCGTCAGGCCCCTTCCCTTGAGATAAATCTGCAAATATCTCGGAAACGAAGGGAGCTATGGCAAAATGTTAAGAGACCTTTTTTGTAGAGAATTAAGTTTCCTACTTTTCATGTTCTATGATATTTTTTGATCAGATGCGTAGTTCTCGAGATATATCAAGATATTTAAAAGTTCCGAAGCCGCACCAACATAATAGAGATACAGAAACACCGTGGCCCCTTTCTTTGAGATAACTCTGCACTAGTGCGAGCCGCAAATGCCACTTCCAGCTTAGCTGTGCAGAAGAAGAACAACAAGAAGAAGAAATATCTCGAAATATGTCCGTCAGGCCCCTTCCCTTGAGATAAATCTGCAAATATCTCGGAAACGAAGCGAGTTATGGCAAAATGTTAAGAGACCTTTTTTGTAGAGAATTATGTTTCCTACTTTTTATGTTCTATGATATTTTTTGATCAGACCCGTAGTTCTCGAGATATATCAAGATATTTAAAAGTTCCGAAGCCGCACCAACATAATAGAGATACAGAAACACCGTGGCCCCTTTCTTTGAGATATCTCTGCACTATTGCGAGCTGCAAATGCCACTTCCAGCTTAGCTGTGCAGAAGAAGAACAACAAGAAGAAGAAATATCTCGAAATATGTCCGTCAGGCCCCTTCCCTTGACATAAATCTGCAAATATCTCGGAAACGAAGCGAGCTATGGCAAAATGTTAAGAGACCTTATTTGTATAGAATTAAGCTTCCTACTTTTTACGTTCTATGATATTTTTTGATCAGATGCGTAGTTCTCGAGATATATCAAGATATTTAAAAGTTCCGAAGCCGCACCAACATAATAGAGATACAGAAACACCGTGGCCCCTTTCTTTGAGATAACTCTGCACTATTGCGAGCTGTAAATGCCACTTCCAGCTTAGCGGTGCAGAAGAAGAACAACAAGAAGAAGAAATATCTCGAAATATGTCCGTCAGGCCCCTTCCCTTGAGATATATCTGCAAATATCTCGGAAACGAAGCGAGCTATGGCAAAATGTTAATAGACCTTTTTTGTAGAGAATTATGTTTCCTACAATTTATGTTCTATGATATTTTTTGATCAGAAGCGTAGTTTTCGAGATATATCGAGATATTTAAAGGTTCCGAAGCCGCACCAACATAATAGAGATACAGAAACACCGTGGCCCCTTTCTTTGAGATAACTCTGCACTAGTGCGAGCCGCAAATGCCACTTCCAGCTTAGCTGTGCAGAAGAAGAACAACAAGAAGAAGAAATATCTCGAAATATGAGCGTCAGGCCCCTTCCCTTGAGATAAATATGCAAATATCTCGGAAACGAAGCGAGCTATGGCAAAATGTTAAGAGACCTTTTTTGTAGAGAACTAAGTTTCCTACTTTTTATGTTCTATGATATTTTTTGATCAGATGCGTAGTTCTCGAGATATATCAAGATATTTAAAAGTTCCGAAGCCGCACCAACATAATAGAGATACAGAAACACCGTGGCCCCTTTCTTTGAGATAACTCTGCACTATTGCGAGCTGCAAATGCCACTTCCAGCTTAGCTGTGCAGAGGAAGAACAACAAGAAGAAGAAATATCTCGAAATATGTCCGTCAGGCCCCTTCCCTTGAGATAAATATGCAAATATCTCGGAAACGAAGCGAGCTATGGCAAAATGTTAAGAGACCTTTTTTGTAGAGAATTAAGTTTCCTACTTTTTATGTTCTATGATATTTTTTGATCAGATGCGTAGTTCTCGAGATATATCAAGATATTTAAAAGTTCCGAAGCCGCACCAACATAATAGAGATACAGAAACACCGTGGCCCCTTTCTTTGAGATAACTCTGCACTATTGCGAGCTGGAAATGCCACTTCCAGTTTAGCTGTGCAGAAGAAGAACAACAAGAAGAAGGAATATCTCGAAATATGTCCGTCAGGCCCCTTCCCTTGAGATATATCTGCAAATATCTCGGAAACGAAGCGAGCTATGGCAAAATGTTAAGAGACCTTTTTTGTAGAGAATTATGTTTCCTACAATTTATGTTCTATGATATTTTTTGATCAGAAGCGTAGTTTTCGAGATATATCGAGATATTTAAAAGTTCCGAAGCCGCACCAACATAATAGAGATACAGAAACACCGTGGCCCCTTTCTTTGAGATAACTCTGCACTAGTGCGAGCCGCAAATGCCACTTCCAGCTTAGCTGTGCAGAAGAAGAACAACAAGAAGAAGAAATATCTCGAAATATGTCCGTCAGGCCCCTTCCCTTGAGATAAATATGCAAATATCTCGGAAACGAAGCGAGCTATGGCAAAATGTTAAGAGACCTTTTTTGTAGAGAATTAAGTTTCCTACTTTTTATGTTCTATGATATTTTTTGATCAGATGCGTAGTTCTCGAGATATATCAAGATATTTAAAAGTTCCGAAGCCGCACCAACATAATAGAGATACAGAAACACCGTGGCCCCTTTCTTTGAGATAACTCTGCACTAGTGCGAGCCGCAAATGCCACTTCCAGCTTAGCTGTGCAGAAGAAGAACAACAAGAAGAAGAAATATCTCGAAATATGTCCGTCAGGCCCCTTCCCTTGAGATAAATCTGCAAATATCTCGGAAACGAAGTGAGCTATGGCAAAATGTTAAGAGACCTTTTTTGTAGAGAATTAAGTTTCCTACTTTTTATGTTCTATGATATTTTTTGATCAGATGCGTAGTTCTCGAGATATATCAAGATATTTAAAAGTTCCGAAGCCGCACCAACATAATAGAGATACAGAAACACCGTGGCCCCTTTCTTTGAGATAACTCTGCACTATTGCGAGCTGCAAATGCCACTTCCAGCTTAGCTGTGCAGAAGGAGAACAACAAGAAGAAGAAATATCTCGAAATATGTCCGTCAGGCCCCTTCCCTTGAGATAAATCTGCAAATATCTCGGAAACGAAGAGAGCTATGGCAAAATGTTAAGAGACCTTTTTTGTAGAGAATTAAGTTTCCTACTTTTCATGTTCTATGATATTTTTTGATCAGATGCGTAGTTCTCGAGATATATCAAGATATTTAAAAGTTCCGAAGCCGCACCAACATAATAGAGATACAGAAACACCGTGGCCCCTTTCTTTGAGATAACTCTGCACTAGTGCGAGCCGCAAATGCCACTTCCAGCTTAGCTGTGCAGAAGAAGAACAACAAGAAGAAGAAATATCTCGAAATATGTCCGTCAGGCCCCTTCCCTTGAGATAAATCTGCAAATATCTCGGAAACGAAGCGAGCTATGGCAAAATGTTAAGAGACCTTTTTTGTAGAGAATTATGTTTCCTACTTTTTATGTTCTATGATATTTTTTGATCAGACCCGTAGTTCTCGAGATATATCAAGATATTTAAAAGTTCCGAAGCCGCACCAACATAATAGAGATACAGAAACACCGTGGCCCCTTTCTTTGAGATATCTCTGCACTATTGCGAGCTGCAAATGCCACTTCCAGCTTAGCTGTGCAGAAGAAGAACAACAAGAAGAAGAAATATCTCGAAATATGTCCGTCAGGCCCCTTCCCTTGACATAAATCTGCAAATATCTCGGAAACGAAGCGAGCTATGGCAAAATGTTAAGAGACCTTATTTGTATAGAATTAAGCTTCCTACTTTTTACGTTCTATGATATTTTTTGATCAGATGCGTAGTTCTCGAGATATATCAAGATATTCAAAAGTTCCGAAGCCGCACCAACATAATAGAGATACAGAAACACCGTGGCCCCTTTCTTTGAGATAACTCTGCACTATTGCGAGCTGTAAATGCCACTTCCAGCTTAGCGGTGCAGAAGAAGAACAACAAGAAGAAGAAATATCTCGAAATATGTCCGTCAGGCCCCTTCCCTTGAGATATATCTGCAAATATCTCGGAAACGAAGCGAGCTATGGCAAAATGTTAAGAGACCTTTTTTGTAGAGAATTATGTTTCCTACAATTTATGTTCTATGATATTTTTTGATCAGAAGCGTAGTTTTCGAGATATATCGAGATATTTAAAGGTTCCGAAGCCGCACCAACATAATAGAGATACAGAAACACCGTGGCCCCTTTCTTTGAGATAACTCTGCACTAGTGCGAGCCGCAAATGCCACTTCCAGCTTAGCTGTGCAGAAGAAGAACAACAAGAAGAAGAAATATCTCGAAATATGAGCGTCAGGCCCCTTCCCTTGAGATAAATATGCAAATATCTCGGAAACGAAGCGAGCTATGGCAAAATGTTAAGAGACCTTTTTTGTAGAGAATTAAGTTTCCTACTTTTTATGTTCTATGATATTTTTTGATCAGATGCGTAGTTCTCGAGATATATCAAGATATTTAAAAGTTCCGAAGCCGCACCAACATAATAGAGATACAGAAACACCGTGGCCCCTTTCTTTGAGATAACTCTGCACTATTGCGAGCTGCAAATGCCACTTCCAGCTTAGCTGTGCAGAGGAAGAACAACAAGAAGAAGAAATATCTCGAAATATGTCCGTCAGGCCAGTTCCTTTGAGCTGAATCTGCAAATATCTCGGAAACGAAGCGAGCTATGGCAAAATGTTAAGAGACGTTTTTTGTAGAGAATTATGTTTCCTACAATTTATGTTCTATGATATTTTTTGATCAGAAGCGTAGTTTTCGAGATATATCGAGATATTTAAAAGTTCCGAAGCCGCACCAACATAATAGAGATACAGAAACACCGTGGCCCCTTTCTTTGAGATAACTCTGCACTAGTGCGAGCCGCAAATGCCACTTCCAGCTTAGCTGTGCAGAAGAAGAACAACAAGAAGAAGAAATATCTCGAAATATGTCCGTCAGGCCCCTTCCCTTGAGATAAATATGCAAATATCTCGGAAACGAAGCGAGCTATGGCAAAATGTTAAGAGACCTTTTTTGTAGAGAATTAAGTTTCCTACTTTTTATGTTCTATGATATTTTTTGATCAGATGCGTAGTTCTCGAGATATATCAAGATATTTAAAAGTTCCGAAGCCGCACCAACATAATAGAGATACAGAAACACCGTGGCCCCTTTCTTTGAGATAACTCTGCACTAGTGCGAGCCGCAAATGCCACTTCCAGCTTAGCTGTGCAGAAGAAGAACAACAAGAAGAAGAAATATCTCGAAATATGTCCGTCAGGCCCCTTCCCTTGAGATAAATCTGCAAATATCTCGGAAACGAAGTGAGCTATGGCAAAATGTTAAGAGACCTTTTTTGTAGAGAATTAAGTTTCCTACTTTTTATGTTCTATGATATTTTTTGATCAGATGCGTAGTTCTCGAGATATATCAAGATATTTAAAAGTTCCGAAGCCGCACCAACATAATAGAGATACAGAAACACCGTGGCCCCTTTCTTTGAGATAACTCTGCACTATTGCGAGCTGCAAATGCCACTTCCAGCTTAGCTGTGCAGAAGGAGAACAACAAGAAGAAGAAATATCTCGAAATATGTCCGTCAGGCCCCTTCCCTTGAGATAAATCTGCAAATATCTCGGAAACGAAGAGAGCTATGGCAAAATGTTAAGAGACCTTTTTTGTAGAGAATTAAGTTTCCTACTTTTCATGTTCTATGATATTTTTTGATCAGATGCGTAGTTCTCGAGATATATCAAGATATTTAAAAGTTCCGAAGCCGCACCAACATAATAGAGATACAGAAACACCGTGGCCCCTTTCTTTGAGATAACTCTGCACTAGTGCGAGCCGCAAATGCCACTTCCAGCTTAGCTGTGCAGAAGAAGAACAACAAGAAGAAGAAATATCTCGAAATATGTCCGTCAGGCCCCTTCCCTTGAGATAAATCTGCAAATATCTCGGAAACGAAGCGAGCTATGGCAAAATGTTAAGAGACCTTTTTTGTAGAGAATTATGTTTCCTACTTTTTATGTTCTATGATATTTTTTGATCAGACCCGTAGTTCTCGAGATATATCAAGATATTTAAAAGTTCCGAAGCCGCACCAACATAATAGAGATACAGAAACACCGTGGCCCCTTTCTTTGAGATATCTCTGCATTATTGCGAGCTGCAAATGCCACTTCCAGCTTAGCTGTGCAGAAGAAGAACAACAAGAAGAAGAAATATCTCGAAATATGTCCGTCAGGCCCCTTCCCTTGACATAAATCTGCAAATATCTCGGAAACGAAGCGAGCTATGGCAAAATGTTAAGAGACCTTATTTGTATAGAATTAAGCTTCCTACTTTTTACGTTCTATGATATTTTTTGATCAGATGCGTAGTTCTCGAGATATATCAAGATATTCAAAAGTTCCGAAGCCGCACCAACATAATAGAGATACAGAAACACCGTGGCCCCTTTCTTTGAGATAACTCTGCACTATTGCGAGCTGTAAATGCCACTTCCAGCTTAGCGGTGCAGAAGAAGAACAACAAGAAGAAGAAATATCTCGAAATATGTCCGTCAGGCCCCTTCCCTTGAGATATATCTGCAAATATCTCGGAAACGAAGCGAGCTATGGCAAAATGTTAAGAGACCTTTTTTGTAGAGAATTATGTTTCCTACAATTTATGTTCTATGATATTTTTTGATCAGAAGCGTAGTTTTCGAGATATATCGAGATATTTAAAGGTTCCGAAGCCGCACCAACATAATAGAGATACAGAAACACCGTGGCCCCTTTCTTTGAGATAACTCTGCACTAGTGCGAGCCGCAAATGCCACTTCCAGCTTAGCTGTGCAGAAGAAGAACAACAAGAAGAAGAAATATCTCGAAATATGAGCGTCAGGCCCCTTCCCTTGAGATAAATATGCAAATATCTCGGAAACGAAGCGAGCTATGGCAAAATGTTAAGAGACCTTTTTTGTAGAGAATTAAGTTTCCTACTTTTTATGTTCTATGATATTTTTTGATCAGATGCGTAGTTCTCGAGATATATCAAGATATTTAAAAGTTCCGAAGCCGCACCAACATAATAGAGATACAGAAACACCGTGGCCCCTTTCTTTGAGATAACTCTGCACTATTGCGAGCTGCAAATGCCACTTCCAGCTTAGCTGTGCAGAGGAAGAACAACAAGAAGAAGAAATATCTCGAAATATGTCCGTCAGGCCAGTTCCTTTGAGCTGAATCTGCAAATATCTCGGAAACGAAGCGAGCTATGGCAAAATGTTAAGAGACGTTTTTTGTAGAGAATTATGTTTCCTACAATTTATGTTCTATGATATTTTTTGATCAGAAGCGTAGTTTTCGAGATATATCGAGATATTTAAAAGTTCCGAAGCCGCACCAACATAATAAAGATACAGAAACACCGTGGCCCCTTTCTTTGAGATAACTGTGCACTAGTGCGAGCCGCAAATGCCACTTCCAGCTTAGCTGTGCAGAAGAAGAACAACAAGAAGAAGAAATATCTCGAAATATGTCCGTCAGGCCCCTTCCCTTGAGATAAATCTGCAAATATCTCGGAAACGAAGAGAGCTATGGCAAAATGTTAAGAGACCTTTTTTGTAGAGAATTAAGTTTCCTACTTTTCATGTTCTATGATATTTTTTGATCAGATGCGTAGTTCTCGAGATATATCAAGATATTTAAAAGTTCCGAAGCCGCACCAACATAATAGAGATACAGAAACACCGTGGCCCCTTTCTTTGAGATAACTCTGCACTAGTGCGAGCCGCAAATGCCACTTCCAGCTTAGCTGTGCAGAAGAAGAACAACAAGAAGAAGAAATATCTCGAAATATGTCCGTCAGGCCCCTTCCCTTGAGATAAATCTGCAAATATCTCGGAAACGAAGCGAGCTATGGCAAAATGTTAAGAGACCTTTTTTGTAGAGAATTAAGTTTCCTACTTTTTATGTTCTATGATATTTTTTGATCAGATGCGTAGTTCTCGAGATATATCAAGATATTTAAAAGTTCCGAAGCCGCACCAACATAATAGAGATACAGAAACACCGTGGCCCCTTTCTTTGAGATAACTCTGCACTATTGCGAGCTGGAAATGCCACTTCCAGTTTAGCTGTGCAGAAGAAGAACAACAAGAAGAAGAAATATCTCGAAATATGTCCGTTAGGCCCCTTCCCGTGAGATAAATCTGCAAATATCTCGGAAACGAAGCGAGCTATGGCAAAATGTTAAGAGACCTTATTTGTAGAGAATTAAGTTTCCTACTTTTTACGTTCTATGATATTTTTTGATCAGATGCGTAGTTCTCGAGATATATCAAGATATTTAAAAGTTCCGAAACCGCACCAACATAATAGAGATACAGAAACACCGTGGCCCCTTTCTTTGAGATATCTCTGCACTATTGCGAGCTGCAAATGCCACTTCCAGCTTAGCTGTGCAGAAGAAGAACAACAAGAAGAAGAAATATCTCGAAATATGTCCGTTAGGCCCCTTCCCGTGAGATAAATCTGCAAATATCTCGGAAACGAAGCGAGCTATGGCAAAATGTTAAGAGACCTTATTTGTAGAGAATTAAGTTTCCTACTTTTTACGTTCTATGATATTTTTTGATCAGATGCGTAGTTCTCGAGATATATCAAGATATTTAAAAGTTCCGAAACCGCACCAACATAATAGAGATACAGAAACACCGTGGCCCCTTTCTTTGAGATATCTCTGCACTATTGCGAGCTGCAAATGCCACTTCCAGCTTAGCTGTGCAGAAGAAGAACAACAAGAAGAAGAAATATCTCGAAATATGTCCGTCAGGCCCCTTCCCTTGACATAAATCTGCAAATATCTCGGAAACGAAGCGAGCTATGGCAAAATGTTAAGAGACCTTATTTGTAGAGAATTAAGTTTCCTACTTTTTACGTTCTATGATATTTTTTGATCAGATGCGTAGTTCTCGAGATATATCAAGATATTTAAAAGTTCCGAAACCGCACCAACATAATAGAGATACAGAAACACCGTGGCCCCTTTCTTTGAGATATCTCTGCACTATTGCGAGCTGCAAATGCCACTTCCAGCTTAGCTGTGCAGAAGAAGAACAACAAGAAGAAGAAATATCTCGAAATATGTCCGTCAGGCCCCTTCCCTTGAGATATATCTGCAAATATCTCGGAAACGAAGCGAGCTATGGCAAAATGTTAAGAGACCTTTTTTGTAGAGAATTATGTTTCCTACAATTCATGTTCTATGATATTTTTTGATCAGAAGCGTAGTTCTCGAGATATATCAAGATATTTAAAAGTTCCGAGGCCGCACCAACATAATAGAGATACAGAAACACCGTGGCCCCTTTCTTTGAGATAACTCTGCACTAGTGCGAGCCGCAAATGCCACTTCCAGCTTAGCTGTGCAGAAGAAGAACAACAAGAAGAAGAAATATCTCGAAATATGTCCGTCAGGCCCCTTCCCTTGAGATAAATCTGCAAATATCTCGGAAACGAAGCGAGCTATGGCAAAATGTTAAGAGACCTTTTTTGTAGAGAATTAAGTTTCCTACTTTTTATGTTGTATGATATTTTTTGATCAGATGCGTAGTTCTAGAGATATATCAAGATATTTGAAAGTTCCGAAGCCGCACCAACATAATAGAGATACAGAAACACCGTGGCCCCTTTCTTTGAGATAACTCTGCACTATTGCGAGCTGCAAATGCCACTTCCAGCTTAGCTGTGCAGAGGAAGAACAACAAGAAGAAGAAATATCTCGAAATATGTCCGTTAGGCCCCTTCCCGTGAGATAAATCTGCAAATATCTCGGAAACGAAGCGAGCTATGGCAAAATGTTAAGAGACCTTATTTGTAGAGAATTAAGTTTCCTACTTTTTACGTTCTATGATATTTTTTGATCAGATGCGTAGTTCTCGAGATATATCAAGATATTTAAAAGTTCCGAAACCGCACCAACATAATAGAGATACAGAAACACCGTGGCCCCTTTCTTTGAGATATCTCTGCACTATTGCGAGCTGCAAATGCCACTTCCAGCTTAGCTGTGCAGAAGAAGAACAACAAGAAGAAGAAATATCTCGAAATATGTCCGTTAGGCCCCTTCCCGTGAGATAAATCTGCAAATATCTCGGAAACGAAGCGAGCTATGGCAAAATGTTAAGAGACCTTATTTGTAGAGAATTAAGTTTCCTACTTTTTACGTTCTATGATATTTTTTGATCAGATGCGTAGTTCTCGAGATATATCAAGATATTTAAAAGTTCCGAAACCGCACCAACATAATAGAGATACAGAAACACCGTGGCCCCTTTCTTTGAGATATCTCTGCACTATTGCGAGCTGCAAATGCCACTTCCAGCTTAGCTGTGCAGAAGAAGAACAACAAGAAGAAGAAATATCTCGAAATATGTCCGTCAGGCCCCTTCCCTTGACATAAATCTGCAAATATCTCGGAAACGAAGCGAGCTATGGCAAAATGTTAAGAGACCTTATTTGTAGAGAATTAAGTTTCCTACTTTTTACGTTCTATGATATTTTTTGATCAGATGCGTAGTTCTCGAGATATATCAAGATATTTAAAAGTTCCGAAACCGCACCAACATAATAGAGATACAGAAACACCGTGGCCCCTTTCTTTGAGATATCTCTGCACTATTGCGAGCTGCAAATGCCACTTCCAGCTTAGCTGTGCAGAAGAAGAACAACAAGAAGAAGAAATATCTCGAAATATGTCCGTCAGGCCCCTTCCCTTGAGATATATCTGCAAATATCTCGGAAACGAAGCGAGCTATGGCAAAATGTTAAGAGACCTTTTTTGTAGAGAATTATGTTTCCTACAATTCATGTTCTATGATATTTTTTGATCAGAAGCGTAGTTCTCGAGATATATCAAGATATTTAAAAGTTCCGAGGCCGCACCAACATAATAGAGATACAGAAACACCGTGGCCCCTTTCTTTGAGATAACTCTGCACTAGTGCGAGCCGCAAATGCCACTTCCAGCTTAGCTGTGCAGAAGAAGAACAACAAGAAGAAGAAATATCTCGAAATATGTCCGTCAGGCCCCTTCCCTTGAGATAAATCTGCAAATATCTCGGAAACGAAGCGAGCTATGGCAAAATGTTAAGAGACCTTTTTTGTAGAGAATTAAGTTTCCTACTTTTTATGTTGTATGATATTTTTTGATCAGATGCGTAGTTCTAGAGATATATCAAGATATTTGAAAGTTCCGAAGCCGCACCAACATAATAGAGATACAGAAACACCGTGGCCCCTTTCTTTCAGATAACTCTGCACTATTGCGAGCTGCAAATGCCACTTCCAGCTTAGCTGTGCAGAGGAAGAACAACAAGAAGAAGAAATATCTCGAAATATGTCCGTCAGGCCAGTTCCTTTGAGCTGAATCTGCAAATATCTCGGAAACGAAGCGAGCTATGGCAGAATGTTAAGAGACGTTTTTTATAGAGAATTATGTTTCCTACAATTTATGTTCTATGATATTTTTTGATCAGAAGCGTAGTTTTCGAGATATATCGAGATATTTAAAAGTTCCGAAGCCGCACCAACATAATAGGGATACAGAAACACCGTGGCCCCTTTCTTTGAGATAACTCTGCACTAGTGCGAGCCGCAAATGCCACTTCCAGCTTAGCTGTGCAGAAGAAGAACAACAAGAAGAAGAAATATCTCGAAATATGTCCGTCAGGCCCCTTCCCTTGAGATCAATCTGCAAATATCTCGGAAACGAAGCGAGCTATGGCAAAATGTTAAGAGACCTTTTTTGTAGAGAATTAAGTTTCCTACTTTTTATGTTCTATGATATTTTTTGATCAGATGCGTAGTTCTCGAGATATATCGAGATATTTAAAAGTTCCGAAGCCGCACCAACATAATAGAGATACAGAAACACCGTGGCCCCTTTCTTTGAGATAACTCTGCACTATTGCGAGCTGTAAATGCCACTTCCAGCTTAGCTGTGCAGAAGAAGAACAACAAGAAGAAGAAATATCTCGAAATATGTCCGTCAGGCCCCTTCCCTTGAGATATATCTGCAAATATCTCGGAAACGAAGCGAGCTATGGCAAAATGTTAAGATACCTTTTTTGTAGAGAATTATGTTTCCTACAATTTATGTTCTATGATATTTTTTGATCAGAAGCGTAGTTTTCGAGATACATCGAGATATTTAAAAGTTCCGAAGCCGCACCAACATAATAGGGATACAGAAACACCGTGGCCCCTTTCTTTGAGATAACTCTGCACTAGTGCGAGCCGCAAATGCCACTTCCAGCTGAGCTGTGCAGAAGAAGAACAACAAGAAGAAGAAATATCTCGAAATATGTCCGTCAGGCCCCATCCCTTGAGATAAATCTGCAAATATCTCGGAAACGAAGAGAGCTATGGCAAAATGTTAAGAGACCTTTTTTGTAGAGAATTAAGTTTCCTACTTTTCATGTTCTATGATATTTTTTGATCAGATGCGTAGTTCTCGAGATATATCAAGATATTTAAAAGTTCCGAAACCGCACCAACATAATAGAGATACAGAAACACCGTGGCCCCTTTCTTTGAGATATCTCTGCACTATTGCGAGCTGCAAATGCCACTTCCAGCTTAGCTGTGCAGAAGAAGAACAACAAGAAGAAGAAATATCTCGAAATATGTCCGTCAGGCCCCTTCCCTTGAGATAAATCTGCAAATATCTCGGAAACGAAGCGAGCTATGGCAAAATGTTAAGAGACCTTTTTTGTAGAGAATTAAGTTTCCTACTTTTTATGTTGTATGATATTTTTTGATCAGATGCGTAGTTCTAGAGATATATCAAGATATTTGAAAGTTCCGAAGCCGCACCAACATAATAGAGATACAGAAACACCGTGGCCCCTTTCTTTGAGATAACTCTGCACTATTGCGAGCTGCAAATGCCACTTCCAGCTTAGCTGTGCAGAGGAAGAACAACAAGAAGAAGAAATATCTCGAAATATGTCCGTTAGGCCCCTTCCCGTGAGATAAATCTGCAAATATCTCGGAAACGAAGCGAGCTATGGCAAAATGTTAAGAGACCTTATTTGTAGAGAATTAAGTTTCCTACTTTTTACGTTCTATGATATTTTTTGATCAGATGCGTAGTTCTCGAGATATATCAAGATATTTAAAAGTTCCGAAACCGCACCAACATAATAGAGATACAGAAACACCGTGGCCCCTTTCTTTGAGATATCTCTGCACTATTGCGAGCTGCAAATGCCACTTCCAGCTTAGCTGTGCAGAAGAAGAACAACAAGAAGAAGAAATATCTCGAAATATGTCCGTTAGGCCCCTTCCCGTGAGATAAATCTGCAAATATCTCGGAAACGAAGCGAGCTATGGCAAAATGTTAAGAGACCTTATTTGTAGAGAATTAAGTTTCCTACTTTTTACGTTCTATGATATTTTTTGATCAGATGCGTAGTTCTCGAGATATATCAAGATATTTAAAAGTTCCGAAACCGCACCAACATAATAGAGATACAGAAACACCGTGGCCCCTTTCTTTGAGATATCTCTGCACTATTGCGAGCTGCAAATGCCACTTCCAGCTTAGCTGTGCAGAAGAAGAACAACAAGAAGAAGAAATATCTCGAAATATGTCCGTCAGGCCCCTTCCCTTGACATAAATCTGCAAATATCTCGGAAACGAAGCGAGCTATGGCAAAATGTTAAGAGACCTTATTTGTAGAGAATTAAGTTTCCTACTTTTTACGTTCTATGATATTTTTTGATCAGATGCGTAGTTCTCGAGATATATCAAGATATTTAAAAGTTCCGAAACGGCACCAACATAATAGAGATACAGAAACACCGTGGCCCCTTTCTTTGAGATATCTCTGCACTATTGCGAGCTGCAAATGCCACTTCCAGCTTAGCTGTGCAGAAGAAGAACAACAAGAAGAAGAAATATCTCGAAATATGTCCGTCAGGCCCCATCCCTTGAGATAAATCTGCAAATATCTCGGAAACGAAGAGAGCTATGGCAAAATGTTAAGAGACCTTTTTTGTAGAGAATTAAGTTTCCTACTTTTCATGTTCTATGATATTTTTTGATCAGATGCGTAGTTCTCGAGATATATCAAGATATTTAAAAGTTCCGAAACCGCACCAACATAATAGAGATACAGAAACACCGTGGCCCCTTTCTTTGAGATATCTCTGCACTATTGCGAGCTGCAAATGCCACTTCCAGCTTAGCTGTGCAGAAGAAGAACAACAAGAAGAAGAAATATCTCGAAATATGTCCGTCAGGCCCCTTCCCTTGAGATAAATCTGCAAATATCTCGGAAACGAAGCGAGCTATGGCAAAATGTTAAGAGACCTTTTTTGTAGAGAATTAAGTTTCCTACTTTTTATGTTGTATGATATTTTTTGATCAGATGCGTAGTTCTAGAGATATATCAAGATATTTGAAAGTTCCGAAGCCGCACCAACATAATAGAGATACAGAAACACCGTGGCCCCTTTCTTTGAGATAACTCTGCACTATTGCGAGCTGCAAATGCCACTTCCAGCTTAGCTGTGCAGAGGAAGAACAACAAGAAGAAGAAATATCTCGAAATATGTCCGTTAGGCCCCTTCCCGTGAGATAAATCTGCAAATATCTCGGAAACGAAGCGAGCTATGGCAAAATGTTAAGAGACCTTATTTGTAGAGAATTAAGTTTCCTACTTTTTACGTTCTATGATATTTTTTGATCAGATGCGTAGTTCTCGAGATATATCAAGATATTTAAAAGTTCCGAAACCGCACCAACATAATAGAGATACAGAAACACCGTGGCCCCTTTCTTTGAGATATCTCTGCACTATTGCGAGCTGCAAATGCCACTTCCAGCTTAGCTGTGCAGAAGAAGAACAACAAGAAGAAGAAATATCTCGAAATATGTCCGTTAGGCCCCTTCCCGTGAGATAAATCTGCAAATATCTCGGAAACGAAGCGAGCTATGGCAAAATGTTAAGAGACCTTATTTGTAGAGAATTAAGTTTCCTACTTTTTACGTTCTATGATATTTTTTGATCAGATGCGTAGTTCTCGAGATATATCAAGATATTTAAAAGTTCCGAAACCGCACCAACATAATAGAGATACAGAAACACCGTGGCCCCTTTCTTTGAGATATCTCTGCACTATTGCGAGCTGCAAATGCCACTTCCAGCTTAGCTGTGCAGAAGAAGAACAACAAGAAGAAGAAATATCTCGAAATATGTCCGTCAGGCCCCTTCCCTTGACATAAATCTGCAAATATCTCGGAAACGAAGCGAGCTATGGCAAAATGTTAAGAGACCTTATTTGTAGAGAATTAAGTTTCCTACTTTTTACGTTCTATGATATTTTTTGATCAGATGCGTAGTTCTCGAGATATATCAAGATATTTAAAAGTTCCGAAACGGCACCAACATAATAGAGATACAGAAACACCGTGGCCCCTTTCTTTGAGATATCTCTGCACTATTGCGAGCTGCAAATGCCACTTCCAGCTTAGCTGTGCAGAAGAAGAACAACAAGAAGAAGAAATATCTCGAAATATGTCCGTCAGGCCCCTTCCCTTGAGATATATCTGCAAATATCTCGGAAACGAAGCGAGCTATGGCAAAATGTTAAGAGACCTTTTTTGTAGAGAATTATGTTTCCTACAATTCATGTTCTATGATATTTTTTGATCAGAAGCGTAGTTCTCGAGATATATCAAGATATTTAAAAGTTCCGAGGCCGCACCAACATAATAGAGATACAGAAACACCGTGGCCCCTTTCTTTGAGATAACTCTGCACTAGTGCGAGCCGCAAATGCCACTTCCAGCTTAGCTGTGCAGAAGAAGAACAACAAGAAGAAGAAATATCTCGAAATATGTCCGTCAGGCCCCTTCCCTTGAGATAAATCTGCAAATATCTCGGAAACGAAGCGAGCTATGGCAAAATGTTAAGAGACCTTTTTTGTAGAGAATTAAGTTTCCTACTTTTTATGTTGTATGATATTTTTTGATCAGATGCGTAGTTCTAGAGATATATCAAGATATTTGAAAGTTCCGAAGCCGCACCAACATAATAGAGATACAGAAACACCGTGGCCCCTTTCTTTGAGATAACTCTGCACTATTGCGAGCTGCAAATGCCACTTCCAGCTTAGCTGTGCAGAGGAAGAACAACAAGAAGAAGAAATATCTCGAAATATGTCCGTTAGGCCCCTTCCCGTGAGATAAATCTGCAAATATCTCGGAAACGAAGCGAGCTATGGCAAAATGTTAAGAGACCTTATTTGTAGAGAATTAAGTTTCCTACTTTTTACGTTCTATGATATTTTTTGATCAGATGCGTAGTTCTCGAGATATATCAAGATATTTAAAAGTTCCGAAACCGCACCAACATAATAGAGATACAGAAACACCGTGGCCCCTTTCTTTGAGATATCTCTGCACTATTGCGAGCTGCAAATGCCACTTCCAGCTTAGCTGTGCAGAAGAAGAACAACAAGAAGAAGAAATATCTCGAAATATGTCCGTTAGGCCCCTTCCCGTGAGATAAATCTGCAAATATCTCGGAAACGAAGCGAGCTATGGCAAAATGTTAAGAGACCTTATTTGTAGAGAATTAAGTTTCCTACTTTTTACGTTCTATGATATTTTTTGATCAGATGCGTAGTTCTCGAGATATATCAAGATATTTAAAAGTTCCGAAACCGCACCAACATAATAGAGATACAGAAACACCGTGGCCCCTTTCTTTGAGATATCTCTGCACTATTGCGAGCTGCAAATGCCACTTCCAGCTTAGCTGTGCAGAAGAAGAACAACAAGAAGAAGAAATATCTCGAAATATGTCCGTCAGGCCCCTTCCCTTGACATAAATCTGCAAATATCTCGGAAACGAAGCGAGCTATGGCAAAATGTTAAGAGACCTTATTTGTAGAGAATTAAGTTTCCTACTTTTTACGTTCTATGATATTTTTTGATCAGATGCGTAGTTCTCGAGATATATCAAGATATTTAAAAGTTCCGAAACCGCACCAACATAATAGAGATACAGAAACACCGTGGCCCCTTTCTTTGAGATATCTCTGCACTATTGCGAGCTGCAAATGCCACTTCCAGCTTAGCTGTGCAGAAGAAGAACAACAAGAAGAAGAAATATCTCGAAATATGTCCGTCAGGCCCCTTCCCTTGAGATATATCTGCAAATATCTCGGAAACGAAGCGAGCTATGGCAAAATGTTAAGAGACCTTTTTTGTAGAGAATTATGTTTCCTACAATTCATGTTCTATGATATTTTTTGATCAGAAGCGTAGTTCTCGAGATATATCAAGATATTTAAAAGTTCCGAGGCCGCACCAACATAATAGAGATACAGAAACACCGTGGCCCCTTTCTTTGAGATAACTCTGCACTAGTGCGAGCCGCAAATGCCACTTCCAGCTTAGCTGTGCAGAAGAAGAACAACAAGAAGAAGAAATATCTCGAAATATGTCCGTCAGGCCCCTTCCCTTGAGATAAATCTGCAAATATCTCGGAAACGAAGCGAGATATGGCAAAATGTTAAGAGACCTTTTTTGTAGAGAATTAAGTTTCCTACTTTTTATGTTGTATGATATTTTTTGATCAGATGCGTAGTTCTAGAGATATATCAAGATATTTGAAAGTTCCGAAGCCGCACCAACATAATAGAGATACAGAAACACCGTGGCCCCTTTCTTTGAGATAACTCTGCACTATTGCGAGCTGCAAATGCCACTTCCAGCTTAGCTGTGCAGAGGAAGAACAACAAGAAGAAGAAATATCTCGAAATATGTCCGTCAGGCCAGTTCCTTTGAGCTGAATCTGCAAATATCTCGGAAACGAAGCGAGCTATGGCAGAATGTTAAGAGACGTTTTTTATAGAGAATTATGTTTCCTACAATTTATGTTCTATGATATTTTTTGATCAGAAGCGTAGTTTTCGAGATATATCGAGATATTTAAAAGTTCCGAAGCCGCACCAACATAATAGGGATACAGAAACACCGTGGCCCCTTTCTTTGAGATAACTCTGCACTAGTGCGAGCCGCAAATGCCACTTCCAGCTTAGCTGTGCAGAAGAAGAACAACAAGAAGAAGAAATATCTCGAAATATGTCCGTCAGGCCCCTTCCCTTGAGATCAATCTGCAAATATCTCGGAAACGAAGCGAGCTATGGCAAAATGTTAAGAGACCTTTTTTGTAGAGAATTAAGTTTCCTACTTTTTATGTTCTATGATATTTTTTGATCAGATGCGTAGTTCTCGAGATATATCGAGATATTTAAAAGTTCCGAAGCCGCACCAACATAATAGAGATACAGAAACACCGTGGCCCCTTTCTTTGAGATAACTCTGCACTATTGCGAGCTGTAAATGCCACTTCCAGCTTAGCTGTGCAGAAGAAGAACAACAAGAAGAAGAAATATCTCGAAATATGTCCGTCAGGCCCCTTCCCTTGAGATATATCTGCAAATATCTCGGAAACGAAGCGAGCTATGGCAAAATGTTAAGATACCTTTTTTGTAGAGAATTATGTTTCCTACAATTTATGTTCTATGATATTTTTTGATCAGAAGCGTAGTTTTCGAGATACATCGAGATATTTAAAAGTTCCGAAGCCGCACCAACATAATAGGGATACAGAAACACCGTGGCCCCTTTCTTTGAGATAACTCTGCACTATTGCGAGCTGCAAATGCCACTTCCAGCTTAGCTGTGCAGAAGAAGAACAACAAGAAGAAGAAATATCTCGAAATATGTCCGTTAGGCCCCTTCCCGTGAGATAAATCTGCAAATATCTCGGAAACGAAGCGAGCTATGGCAAAATGTTAAGAGACCTTATTTGTAGAGAATTAAGTTTCCTACTTTTTACGTTCTATGATATTTTTTGATCAGATGCGTAGTTCTCGAGATATATCAAGATATTTAAAAGTTCCGAAACCGCACCAACATAATAGAGATACAGAAACACCGTGGCCCCTTTCTTTGAGATATCTCTGCACTATTGCGAGCTGCAAATGCCACTTCCAGCTTAGCTGTGCAGAAGAAGAACAACAAGAAGAAGAAATATCTCGAAATATGTCCGTTAGGCCCCTTCCCGTGAGATAAATCTGCAAATATCTCGGAAACGAAGCGAGCTATGGCAAAATGTTAAGAGACCTTATTTGTAGAGAATTAAGTTTCCTACTTTTTACGTTCTATGATATTTTTTGATCAGATGCGTAGTTCTCGAGATATATCAAGATATTTAAAAGTTCCGAAACCGCACCAACATAATAGAGATACAGAAACACCGTGGCCCCTTTCTTTGAGATATCTCTGCACTATTGCGAGCTGCAAATGCCACTTCCAGCTTAGCTGTGCAGAAGAAGAACAACAAGAAGAAGAAATATCTCGAAATATGTCCGTCAGGCCCCTTCCCTTGACATAAATCTGCAAATATCTCGGAAACGAAGCGAGCTATGGCAAAATGTTAAGAGACCTTATTTGTAGAGAATTAAGTTTCCTACTTTTTACGTTCTATGATATTTTTTGATCAGATGCGTAGTTCTCGAGATATATCAAGATATTTAAAAGTTCCGAAACCGCACCAACATAATAGAGATACAGAAACACCGTGGCCCCTTTCTTTGAGATATCTCTGCACTATTGCGAGCTGCAAATGCCACTTCCAGCTTAGCTGTGCAGAAGAAGAACAACAAGAAGAAGAAATATCTCGAAATATGTCCGTCAGGCCCCTTCCCTTGAGATATATCTGCAAATATCTCGGAAACGAAGCGAGCTATGGCAAAATGTTAAGAGACCTTTTTTGTAGAGAATTATGTTTCCTACAATTCATGTTCTATGATATTTTTTGATCAGAAGCGTAGTTCTCGAGATATATCAAGATATTTAAAAGTTCCGAGGCCGCACCAACATAATAGAGATACAGAAACACCGTGGCCCCTTTCTTTGAGATAACTCTGCACTAGTGCGAGCCGCAAATGCCACTTCCAGCTTAGCTGTGCAGAAGAAGAACAACAAGAAGAAGAAATATCTCGAAATATGTCCGTCAGGCCCCTTCCCTTGAGATAAATCTGCAAATATCTCGGAAACGAAGCGAGCTATGGCAAAATGTTAAGAGACCTTTTTTGTAGAGAATTAAGTTTCCTACTTTTTATGTTGTATGATATTTTTTGATCAGATGCGTAGTTCTAGAGATATATCAAGATATTTGAAAGTTCCGAAGCCGCACCAACATAATAGAGATACAGAAACACCGTGGCCCCTTTCTTTGAGATAACTCTGCACTATTGCGAGCTGCAAATGCCACTTCCAGCTTAGCTGTGCAGAGGAAGAACAACAAGAAGAAGAAATATCTCGAAATATGTCCGTCAGGCCAGTTCCTTTGAGCTGAATCTGCAAATATCTCGGAAACGAAGCGAGCTATGGCAGAATGTTAAGAGACGTTTTTTATAGAGAATTATGTTTCCTACAATTTATGTTCTATGATATTTTTTGATCAGAAGCGTAGTTTTCGAGATATATCGAGATATTTAAAAGTTCCGAAGCCGCACCAACATAATAGGGATACAGAAACACCGTGGCCCCTTTCTTTGAGATAACTCTGCACTAGTGCGAGCCGCAAATGCCACTTCCAGCTTAGCTGTGCAGAAGAAGAACAACAAGAAGAAGAAATATCTCGAAATATGTCCGTCAGGCCCCTTCCCTTGAGATCAATCTGCAAATATCTCGGAAACGAAGCGAGCTATGGCAAAATGTTAAGAGACCTTTTTTGTAGAGAATTAAGTTTCCTACTTTTTATGTTCTATGATATTTTTTGATCAGATGCGTAGTTCTCGAGATATATCGAGATATTTAAAAGTTCCGAAGCCGCACCAACATAATAGAGATACAGAAACACCGTGGCCCCTTTCTTTGAGATAACTCTGCACTATTGCGAGCTGTAAATGCCACTTCCAGCTTAGCTGTGCAGAAGAAGAACAACAAGAAGAAGAAATATCTCGAAATATGTCCGTCAGGCCCCTTCCCTTGAGATATATCTGCAAATATCTCGGAAACGAAGCGAGCTATGGCAAAATGTTAAGATACCTTTTTTGTAGAGAATTATGTTTCCTACAATTTATGTTCTATGATATTTTTTGATCAGAAGCGTAGTTTTCGAGATACATCGAGATATTTAAAAGTTCCGAAGCCGCACCAACATAATAGGGATACAGAAACACCGTGGCCCCTTTCTTTGAGATAACTCTGCACTAGTGCGAGCCGCAAATGCCACTTCCAGCTGAGCTGTGCAGAAGAAGAACAACAAGAAGAAGAAATATCTCGAAATATGTCCGTCAGGCCCCATCCCTTGAGATAAATCTGCAAATATCTCGGAAACGAAGAGAGCTATGGCAAAATGTTAAGAGACCTTTTTTGTAGAGAATTAAGTTTCCTACTTTTCATGTTCTATGATATTTTTTGATCAGATGCGTAGTTCTCGAGATATATCAAGATATTTAAAAGTTCCGAAACCGCACCAACATAATAGAGATACAGAAACACCGTGGCCCCTTTCTTTGAGATATCTCTGCACTATTGCGAGCTGCAAATGCCACTTCCAGCTTAGCTGTGCAGAAGAAGAACAACAAGAAGAAGAAGTATCTCGAAATATGTCCGTCAGGCCCCTTCCCTTGAGATAAATATGCAAATATCTCTGAAACGAAGCGAGCTATGGCAAAATGTTAAGAGACCTTTTTTGTAGAGAATTAAGTTTCCTACTTTTTATGTTCTATGATATTTTTTGATCAGATGCTTAGTTTTCGAGATATATCAAGATATTTAAAAGTTCCGAAGCCGCACCAACATAATAGAGATACAGAAACACCGTGGCCCCTTTCTGTGAGATAACTCTGCAATATCGCGAGTTGCAAATGCCACTTCCAGCTTAGCTGTGCAGAGGCAGAACAACAAGAGGAAGAAATATCTCGAAATATGTCCGTCAGGCCGGTTCCTTTGAGCTGAATCTGCAAATATCTCGGAAACGAAGCGAGCTATGGCAAAATGTTAAGAGACCTTTTTTGTAGAGAATTAAGTTTCCTACTTTTTACGTTCGATGATATTTTTTGATCAGATGCGTAGTACTCGAGATATATCAAGATATTTCAAAGTTCCGAAGCTGCACCAACATAATAGAGGTACAGAAACACCGTGGCCTCTTTCTTTGAGATAACTCTGCACTATTGCGAGCTGCAAATGCCACTTCGAGCTTAGCTGTGCAGAAGAAGAACAACAAGAAGAAGAAATATCTCGAAATATGTCCGTCAGACCCCTTCCCTTGAGATGAATCTGCAAATATCTCGGAAACGAAGCGAGCTATGGCAAAATGTTAAGAGACCTTTTTTGTAGAGAATTAAGTTTCCTACTTTTTATGTTCTATGATATTTTTTGATCAGATGCGTAGTTCTCGAGATATATCAAGATATTTAAAAGTTCCGAAGCCGCACCAACATAATAGAGATACAGAAACACCGTGGCCCCTTTCTTTGAGATAACTCTGCACTATTGCGAGCTGTAAATGCCACTTCCAGCTTAGCTGTGCAGAAGAAGAACAACAAGAAGAAGAAATATCTCGAAATATGTCCGTCAGGCCCCTTCCCTTGAGATATATCTGCAAATATCTCGGAAACGAAGCGAGCTATGGCAAAATGTTAAGAGACCTTTTTTGTAGAGAATTATGTTTCCTACAATTTATGTTCTATGATATTTTTTGATCAGAAGCGTAGTTTTCGAGATATATCGAGATATTTAAAAGTTCCGAAGCCGCACCAACATAATAGAGATACAGAAACACCGTGGCCCCTTTCTTTGAGATAACTCTGCACTAGTGCGAGCCGCAAATGCCACTTCCAGCTTAGCTGTGCAGAAGAAGAACAACAAGAAGAAGAAATATCTCGAAATATGTCCGTCAGGCCCCTTCCCTTGAGATAAATATGCAAATATCTCGGAAACGAAGCGAGCGATGGCAAAATGTTAAGAGACCTTTTTTGTAGAGAATTATGTTTCCTACTTTTTATGTTCTATGATATTTTTTGATCAGACCCGTAGTTCTCGAGATATATCAAGATATTTAAAAGTTCCGAAGCCGCACCAACATAATAGAGATACAGAAACACCGTGGCCCCTTTCTTTGAGATATCTCTGCACTATTGCGAGCTGCAAATGCCACTTCCAGCTTAGCTGTGCAGAAGAAGAACAACAAGAAGAAGAAATATCTCGAAATATGTCCGTCAGGCCCCTTCCCTTGAGATAAATCTGCAAATATCTCGGAAACGAAGAGAGCTATGGCAAAATGTTAAGAGACCTTTTTTGTAGAGAATTATGTTTCCTACTTTTTATGTTCTATGATATTTTTTGATCAGACCCGTAGTTCTCGAGATATATCAAGATATTTAAAAGTTCCGAAGCCGCACCAACATAATAGAGATACAGAAACACCGTGGCCCCTTTCTTTGAGATATCTCTGCACTATTGCGAGCTGCAAATGCCACTTCCAGCTTAGCTGTGCAGAAGAAGAACAACAAGAAGAAGAAATATCTCGAAATATGTCCGTCAGGCCCCTTCCCTTGAGATAAATCTGCAAATATCTCGGAAACGAAGAGAGCTATGGCAAAATGTTAAGAGACCTTTTTTGTAGAGAATTATGTTTCCTACAATTTATGTTCTATGATATTTTTTGATCAGAAGCGTAGTTTTCGAGATATATCGAGATATTTAAAAGTTCCGAAGCCGCACCAACATAATAGAGATACAGAAACACCGTGGCCCCTTTCTTTGAGATAACTCTGCACTAGTGCGAGCCGCAAATGCCACTTCCAGCTTAGCTGTGCAGAAGAAGAACAACAAGAAGAAGAAATATCTCGAAATATGTCCGTCAGGCCTCTTCCCTTGAGATAAATATGCAAATATCTCGGAAACGAAGCGAGCTATGGCAAAATATTAAGAGACCTTTTTTGTAGAGAATTAAGTTTCCTACTTTTTATGTTCTATGATATTTTTTGATCAGATGCTTAGTTCTCGAGATATATCAAGATATTTAAAAGTTCCGAAGCCGCACCAACATAATAGAGATACAGAAACACCGTGGCCCCTTTCTTTGAGATATCTCTGCACTATTGCGAGCTGCAAATGCCACTTCCAGCTTAGCTGTGCAGAAGAAGAACAACAAGAAGAAGAAATATCTCGAAATATGTCCGTCAGGCCCCTTCCCTTGAGATAAATCTGCAAATATCTCGGAAACGAAGAGAGCTATGGCAAAATATTAAGAGACCTTTTTTGTAGAGAATTAAGTTTCCTACTTTTTATGTTCTATGATATTTTTTGATCAGATGCTTAGTTCTCGAGATATATCAAGATATTTAAAAGTTCCGAAGCCGCACCAACATAATAGAGATACAGAAACACCGTGGCCCCTTTCTGTGAGATAACTCTGCAATATCGCGAGCTGCAAATGCCACTTCCAGCTTAGCTGTGCAGAGGCAGAACAACAAGAAGAAGAAATATCTCGAAATATGTCCGTCAGGCCAGTTCCTTTGAGCTGAATCTGCAAATATCTCGGAAACGAAGCGAGCTATGGCAAAATGTTAAGAGACCTTTTTTGTAGAGAATTAAGTTTCCTACTTTTTATGTTCGATGATATTTTTTGATCAGATGCGTAGTTCTCGAGATATATCAAGATATTTAAAAGTTCCGAAGCTGCACCAACATAATAGAGGTACAGAAACACCGTGGCCTCTTTCTTTGAGATAACTCTGCACTATTGCGAGCTGCAAATGCCACTTCGAGCTTAGCTGTGCAGAAGAAGAACAACAAGAAGAAGAAATATCTCGAAATATGTCCGTCAGACCCCTTCCCTTGAGATGAATCTGCAAATATCTCGGAAACGAAGCGAGCTATGGCAAAATGTTAAGAGACCTTTTTTGTAGAGAATTAAGTTTCCTACTTTTTATGTTCTATGATATTTTTTGATCAGAAGCGTAGTTTTCGAGATATATCGAGATATTTAAAAGTTCCGAAGCCACACCAACTTAATAGAGATACAGAAACACCGTGGCCCCTTTCTTTGAGATAACTCTGCACTAGTGCGAGCCGCAAATGCCACTTCCAGCTTAGCTGTGCAGAAGAAGAACAACAAGAAGAAGAAATATCTCGAAATATGTCCGTCAGGCCCCTTCCCTTGAGATAAATATGCAAATATCTCGGAAACGAAGCGAGCTATGGCAAAATGTTAAGAGACCTTTTTTGTAGAGAATTAAGTTTCCTACTTTTTATGTTCTATGATATTTTTTGATCAGATGCGTAGTTCTCGAGATATATCAAGATATTTAAAAGTTCCGAAGCCGCACCAACATAATAGAGATACAGAAACACCGTGGCCCCTTTCTTTGAGATAACTCTGCACTAGTGCGAGCCGCAAATGCCACTTCCAGCTTAGCTGTGCAGAAGAAGAACAACAAGAAGAAGAAATATCTCGAAATATGTCCGTCAGGCCCCTTCCCTTGAGATAAATCTGCAAATATCTCGGAAACGAAGCGAGCTATGGCAAAATGTTAAGAGACCTTTTTCGTAGAGAATTAAGTTTCCTACTTTTTATGTTCTATGATATTTTTTGATCAGATGCGTAGTTCTCGAGATATATCAAGATATTTAAAAGTTCCGAAGCCGCACCAACATAATAGAGATACAGAAACACCGTGGCCCCTTTCTTTGAGATAACTCTGCACTATTGCGAGCTGCAAATGCCACTTCCAGCTTAGCTGTGCAGAAGGAGAACAACAAGAAGAAGAAATATCTCGAAATATATCCGTCAGGCCCCTTCCCTTGAGATAAATCTGCAAATATCTCGGAAACGAAGAGAGCTATGGCAAAATGTTAAGAGACCTTTTTTGTAGAGAATTAAGTTTCCTACTTTTCATGTTCTATGATATTTTTTGATCAGATGCGTAGTTCTCGAGATATATCAAGATATTTAAAAGTTCCGAAGCCGCACCAACATAATAGAGATACAGAAACACCGTGGCCCCTTTCTTTGAGATAACTCTGCACTAGTGCGAGCCGCAAATGCCACTTCCAGCTTAGCTGTGCAGAAGAAGAACAACAAGAAGAAGAAATATCTCGAAATATGTCCGTCAGGCCCCTTCCCTTGAGATAAATCTGCAAATATCTCGGAAACGAAGAGAGCTATGGCAAAATATTAAGAGACCTTTTTTGTAGAGAATTAAGTTTCCTACTTTTTATGTTCTATGATATTTTTTGATCAGATGCTTAGTTCTCGAGATATATCAAGATATTTAAAAGTTCCGAAGCCGCACCAACATAATAGAGATACAGAAACACCGTGGCCCCTTTCTGTGAGATAACTCTGCAATATCGCGAGCTGCAAATGCCACTTCCAGCTTAGCTGTGCAGAGGCAGAACAACAAGAAGAAGAAATATCTCGAAATATGTCCGTCAGGCCAGTTCCTTTGAGCTGAATCTGCAAATATCTCGGAAACGAAGCGAGCTATGGCAAAATGTTAAGAGACCTTTTTTGTAGAGAATTAAGTTTCCTACTTTTTATGTTCGATGATATTTTTTGATCAGATGCGTAGTTCTCGAGATATATCAAGATATTTAAAAGTTCCGAAGCTGCACCAACATAATAGAGGTACAGAAACACCGTGGCCTCTTTCTTTGAGATAACTCTGCACTATTGCGAGCTGCAAATGCCACTTCGAGCTTAGCTGTGCAGAAGAAGAACAACAAGAAGAAGAAATATCTCGAAATATGTCCGTCAGACCCCTTCCCTTGAGATGAATCTGCAAATATCTCGGAAACGAAGCGAGCTATGGCAAAATGTTAAGAGACCTTTTTTGTAGAGAATTAAGTTTCCTACTTTTTATGTTCTATGATATTTTTTGATCAGAAGCGTAGTTTTCGAGATATATCGAGATATTTAAAAGTTCCGAAGCCACACCAACTTAATAGAGATACAGAAACACCGTGGCCCCTTTCTTTGAGATAACTCTGCACTAGTGCGAGCCGCAAATGCCACTTCCAGCTTAGCTGTGCAGAAGAAGAACAACAAGAAGAAGAAATATCTCGAAATATGTCCGTCAGGCCCCTTCCCTTGAGATAAATATGCAAATATCTCGGAAACGAAGCGAGCTATGGCAAAATGTTAAGAGACCTTTTTTGTAGAGAATTAAGTTTCCTACTTTTTATGTTCTATGATATTTTTTGATCAGATGCGTAGTTCTCGAGATATATCAAGATATTTAAAAGTTCCGAAGCCGCACCAACATAATAGAGATACAGAAACACCGTGGCCCCTTTCTTTGAGATAACTCTGCACTAGTGCGAGCCGCAAATGCCACTTCCAGCTTAGCTGTGCAGAAGAAGAACAACAAGAAGAAGAAATATCTCGAAATATGTCCGTCAGGCCCCTTCCCTTGAGATAAATCTGCAAATATCTCGGAAACGAAGCGAGCTATGGCAAAATGTTAAGAGACCTTTTTTGTAGAGAATTAAGTTTCCTACTTTTCATGTTCTATGATATTTTTTGATCAGATGCGTAGTTCTCGAGATATATCAAGATATTTAAAAGTTCCGAAGCCGCACCAACATAATAGAGATACAGAAACACCGTGGCCCCTTTCTTTGAGATAACTCTGCACTAGTGCGAGCCGCAAATGCCACTTCCAGCTTAGCTGTGCAGAAGAAGAACAACAAGAAGAAGAAATATCTCGAAATATGTCCGTCAGGCCCCTTCCCTTGAGATAAATCTGCAAATATCTCGGAAACGAAGCGAGCTATGGCAAAATGTTAAGAGACCTTTTTTGTAGAGAATTATGTTTCCTACTTTTTATGTTCTATGATATTTTTTGATCAGACCCGTAGTTCTCGAGATATATCAAGATATTTAAAAGTTCCGAAGCCGCACCAACATAATAGAGATACAGAAACACCGTGGCCCCTTTCTTTGAGATAACTCTGCACTAGTGCGAGCCGCAAATGCCACTTCCAGCTTAGCTGTGCAGAAGAAGAACAACAAGAAGAAGAAATATCTCGAAATATGTCCGTCAGGCCCCTTCCCTTGAGATAAATCTGCAAATATCTCGGAAACGAAGCGAGCTATGGCAAAATGTTAAGAGACCTTTTTTGTAGAGAATTAAGTTTCCTACTTTTTATGTTCTATGATAGTTTTTGATCAGATGCGTAGTTCTCGAGATATATCAAGATATTTAAAAGTTCCGAAGCTGCACCAACATAATAGAGGTACAGAAACACCGTGGCCTCTTTCTTTGAGATAACTCTGCACTATTGCGAGCTGCAAATGCCACTTCGAGCTTAGCTGTGCAGAAGAAGAACAACAAGAAGAAGAAATATCTCGAAATATGTCCGTCAGACCCCTTCCCTTGAGATGAATCTGCAAATATCTCGGAAACGAAGCGAGCTATGGCAAAATGTTAAGAGACCTTTTTTGTAGAGAATTAAGTTTCCTACTTTTTATGTTCTATGATATTTTTTGATCAGAAGCGTAGTTTTCGAGATATATCGAGATATTTAAAAGTTCCGAAGCCGCACCAACATAATAGGGATACAGAAACACCGTGGCCCCTTTCTTTGAGATAACTCTGCACTAGTGCGAGCCGCAAATGCCACTTCCAGCTTAGCTGTGCAGAAGAAGAACAACAAGAAGAAGAAATATCTCGAAATATGTCCGTCAGGCCCCTTCCCTTGAGATAAATATGCAAATATCTCGGAAACGAAGCGAGCTATGGCAAAATGTTAAGAGACCTTTTTTGTAGAGAATTAAGTTTCCTACCTTTTATGTTCTATGATATTTTTTGATCAGATGCGTAGTTCTCGAGATATATCAAGATATTTAAAAGTTCCGAAGCCGCACCAACATAATAGAGATACAGAAACACCGTGGCCCCTTTCTTTGAGATAACTCTGCACTAGTGCGAGCCGCAAATGCCACTTCCAGCTTAGCTGTGCAGAAGAAGAACAACAAGAAGAAGAAATATCTCGAAATATGTCCGTCAGGCCCCTTCCCTTGAGATAAATATGCAAATATCTCGGAAACGAAGCGAGCTATGGCAAAATGTTAAGAGACCTTTTTTGTAGAGAATTAAGTTTCCTACTTTTTATGTTCTATGATATTTTTTGATCAGATGCGTAGTTCTCGAGATATATCAAGATATTTAAAAGTTCCGAAGCCGCACCAACATAATAGAGATACAGAAACACCGTGGCCCCTTTCTTTGAGATAACTCTGCACTAGTGCGAGCCGCAAATGCCACTTCCAGCTTAGCTGTGCAGAAGAAGAACAACAAGAAGAAGAAATATCTCGAAATATGTCCGTCAGGCCCCTTCCCTTGAGATAAATCTGCAAATATCTCGGAAACGAAGCGAGCTATGGCAAAATGTTAAGAGACCTTTTTTGTAGAGAATTAAGTTTCCTACTTTTTATGTTCTATGATATTTTTTGATCAGATGCGTAGTTCTCGAGATATATCAAGATATTTAAAAGTTCCGAAGCCGCACCAACATAATAGAGATACAGAAACACCGTGGCCCCTTTCTTTGAGATAACTCTGCACTATTGCGAGCTGCAAATGCCACTTCCAGCTTAGCTGTGCAGAAGGAGAACAACAAGAAGAAGAAATATCTCGAAATATGTCCGTCAGGCCCCTTCCCTTGAGATAAATCTGCAAATATCTCGGAAACGAAGGGAGCTATGGCAAAATGTTAAGAGACCTTTTTTGTAGAGAATTAAGTTTCCTACTTTTCATGTTCTATGATATTTTTTGATCAGATGCGTAGTTCTCGAGATATATCAAGATATTTAAAAGTTCCGAAGCCGCACCAACATAATAGAGATACAGAAACACCGTGGCCCCTTTCTTTGAGATAACTCTGCACTAGTGCGAGCCGCAAATGCCACTTCCAGCTTAGCTGTGCAGAAGAAGAACAACAAGAAGAAGAAATATCTCGAAATATGTCCGTCAGGCCCCTTCCCTTGAGATAAATCTGCAAATATCTCGGAAACGAAGCGAGTTATGGCAAAATGTTAAGAGACCTTTTTTGTAGAGAATTATGTTTCCTACTTTTTATGTTCTATGATATTTTTTGATCAGACCCGTAGTTCTCGAGATATATCAAGATATTTAAAAGTTCCGAAGCCGCACCAACATAATAGAGATACAGAAACACCGTGGCCCCTTTCTTTGAGATATCTCTGCACTATTGCGAGCTGCAAATACCACTTCCAGCTTAGCTGTGCAGAAGAAGAACAACAAGAAGAAGAAATATCTCGAAATATGTCCGTCAGGCCCCTTCCCTTGACATAAATCTGCAAATATCTCGGAAACGAAGCGAGCTATGGCAAAATGTTAAGAGACCTTATTTGTATAGAATTAAGCTTCCTACTTTTTACGTTCTATGATATTTTTTGATCAGATGCGTAGTTCTCGAGATATATCAAGATATTTAAAAGTTCCGAAGCCGCACCAACATAATAGAGATACAGAAACACCGTGGCCCCTTTCTTTGAGATAACTCTGCACTATTGCGAGCTGTAAATGCCACTTCCAGCTTAGCGGTGCAGAAGAAGAACAACAAGAAGAAGAAATATCTCGAAATATGTCCGTCAGGCCCCTTCCCTTGAGATATATCTGCAAATATCTCGGAAACGAAGCGAGCTATGGCAAAATGTTAATAGACCTTTTTTGTAGAGAATTATGTTTCCTACAATTTATGTTCTATGATATTTTTTGATCAGAAGCGTAGTTTTCGAGATATATCGAGATATTTAAAGGTTCCGAAGCCGCACCAACATAATAGAGATACAGAAACACCGTGGCCCCTTTCTTTGAGATAACTCTGCACTAGTGCGAGCCGCAAATGCCACTTCCAGCTTAGCTGTGCAGAAGAAGAACAACAAGAAGAAGAAATATCTCGAAATATGAGCGTCAGGCCCCTTCCCTTGAGATAAATATGCAAATATCTCGGAAACGAAGCGAGCTATGGCAAAATGTTAAGAGACCTATTTTGTAGAGAATTATGTTTCCTACAATTTATGTTCTATGATATTTTTTGATCAGAAGCGTAGTTTTCGAGATATATCGAGATATTTAAAAGTTCCGAAGCCGCACCAACATAATAGAGATACAGAAACACCGTGGCCCCTTTCTTTGAGATAACTCTGCACTAGTGCGAGCCGCAAATGCCACTTCCAGCTTAGCTGTGCAGAAGAAGAACAACAAGAAGAAGAAATATCTCGAAATATGTCCGTCAGGCCCCTTCCCTTGAGATAAATATGCAAATATCTCGGAAACGAAGCGAGCGATGGCAAAATGTTAAGAGACCTTTTTTGTAGAGAATTAAGTTTCCTACTTATTATGTTCTATGATATTTTTTGATCAGATGCGTAGTTCTCTAGATATATCAAGATATTTAAAAGTTCCGAAGCCGCACCAACATAATAGAGATACAGAAACACCGTGGCCCCTTTCTTTGAGATAACTCTGCACTAGTGCGAGCCGCAAATGCCACTTCCAGCTTAGCTGTGCAGAAGAAGAACAACAAGAAGAAGAAATATCTCGAAATATGTCCGTCAGGCCCCTTCCCTTGAGGTAAATCTGCAAATATCTCGGAAACGAAGCGAGCTATGGCAAAATGTTAAGAGACCTTTTTTGTAGAGAATTAAGTTTCCTACATTTTATGTTCTATGATATTTTTTGATCAGATGCGTAGTTCTCGAGATATATCAAGATATTTAAAAGTTCCGAAGCCGCACCAACATAATAGAGATACAGAAACACCGTGGCCCCTTTCTTTGAGATAACTCTGCACTATTGCGAGCTGGAAATGCCACTTCCAGTTTAGCTGTGCAGAAGAAGAACAACAAGAAGAAGGAATATCTCGAAATATGTCCGTCAGGCCCCTTCCCTTGAGATATATCTGCAAATATCTCGGAAACGAAGCGAGCTATGGCAAAATGTTAAGAGACCTTTTTTGTAGAGAATTATGTTTCCTACAATTTATGTTCTATGATATTTTTTGATCAGAAGCGTAGTTTTCGAGATATATCGAGATATTTAAAAGTTCCGAAGCCGCACCAACATAATAGAGATACAGAAACACCGTGGCCCCTTTCTTTGAGATAACTCTGCACTAGTGCGAGCCGCAAATGCCACTTCCAGCTTAGCTGTGCAGAAGAAGAACAACAAGAAGAAGAAATATCTCGAAATATGTCCGTCAGGCCCCTTCCCTTGAGATAAATATGCAAATATCTCGGAAACGAAGCGAGCTATGGCAAAATGTTAAGAGACCTTTTTTGTAGAGAATTAAGTTTCCTACTTTTTATGTTCTATGATATTTTTTGATCAGATGCGTAGTTCTCGAGATATATCAAGATATTTAAAAGTTCCGAAGCCGCACCAACATAATAGAGATACAGAAACACCGTGGCCCCTTTCTTTGAGATAACTCTGCACTAGTGCGAGCCGCAAATGCCACTTCCAGTTTAGCTGTGCAGAAGAAGAACAACAAGAAGAAGAAATATCTCGAAATATGTCCGTCAGGCCCCTTCCCTTGAGATAAATCTGCAAATATCTCGGAAACGAAGTGAGCTATGGCAAAATGTTAAGAGACCTTTTTTGTAGAGAATTAAGTTTCCTACTTTTTATGTTCTATGATATTTTTTGATCAGATGCGTAGTTCTCGAGATATATCAAGATATTTAAAAGTTCCGAAGCCGCACCAACATAATAGAGATACAGAAACACCGTGGCCCCTTTCTTTGAGATAACTCTGCACTATTGCGAGCTGCAAATGCCACTTCCAGCTTAGCTGTGCAGAAGGAGAACAACAAGAAGAAGAAATATCTCGAAATATGTCCGTCAGGCCCCTTCCCTTGAGATAAATCTGCAAATATCTCGGAAACGAAGAGAGCTATGGCAAAATGTTAAGAGACCTTTTTTGTAGAGAATTAAGTTTCCTACTTTTCATGTTCTATGATATTTTTTGATCAGATGCGTAGTTCTCGAGATATATCAAGATATTTAAAAGTTCCGAAGCCGCACCAACATAATAGAGATACAGAAACACCGTGGCCCCTTTCTTTGAGATAACTCTGCACTAGTGCGAGCCGCAAATGCCACTTCCAGCTTAGCTGTGCAGAAGAAGAACAACAAGAAGAAGAAATATCTCGAAATATGTCCGTCAGGCCCCTTCCCTTGAGATAAATCTGCAAATATCTCGGAAACGAAGCGAGCTATGGCAAAATGTTAAGAGACCTTTTTTGTAGAGAATTATGTTTCCTACTTTTTATGTTCTATGATATTTTTTGATCAGACCCGTAGTTCTCGAGATATATCAAGATATTTAAAAGTTCCGAAGCCGCACCAACATAATAGAGATACAGAAACACCGTGGCCCCTTTCTTTGAGATATCTCTGCACTATTGCGAGCTGCAAATGCCACTTCCAGCTTAGCTGTGCAGAAGAAGAACAACAAGAAGAAGAAATATCTCGAAATATGTCCGTCAGGCCCCTTCCCTTGACATAAATCTGCAAATATCTCGGAAACGAAGCGAGCTATGGCAAAATGTTAAGAGACCTTATTTGTATAGAATTAAGCTTCCTACTTTTTACGTTCTATGATATTTTTTGATCAGATGCGTAGTTCTCGAGATATATCAAGATATTCAAAAGTTCCGAAGCCGCACCAACATAATAGAGATACAGAAACACCGTGGCCCCTTTCTTTGAGATAACTCTGCACTATTGCGAGCTGTAAATGCCACTTCCAGCTTAGCGGTGCAGAAGAAGAACAACAAGAAGAAGAAATATCTCGAAATATGTCCGTCAGGCCCCTTCCCTTGAGATATATCTGCAAATATCTCGGAAACGAAGCGAGCTATGGCAAAATGTTAAGAGACCTTTTTTGTAGAGAATTATGTTTCCTACAATTTATGTTCTATGATATTTTTTGATCAGAAGCGTAGTTTTCGAGATATATCGAGATATTTAAAGGTTCCGAAGCCGCACCAACATAATAGAGATACAGAAACACCGTGGCCCCTTTCTTTGAGATAACTCTGCACTAGTGCGAGCCGCAAATGCCACTTCCAGCTTAGCTGTGCAGAAGAAGAACAACAAGAAGAAGAAATATCTCGAAATATGAGCGTCAGGCCCCTTCCCTTGAGATAAATATGCAAATATCTCGGAAACGAAGCGAGCTATGGCAAAATGTTAAGAGACCTTTTTTGTAGAGAATTAAGTTTCCTACTTTTTATGTTCTATGATATTTTTTGATCAGATGCGTAGTTCTCGAGATATATCAAGATATTTAAAAGTTCCGAAGCCGCACCAACATAATAGAGATACAGAAACACCGTGGCCCCTTTCTTTGAGATAACTCTGCACTATTGCGAGCTGCAAATGCCACTTCCAGCTTAGCTGTGCAGTGGAAGAACAACAAGAAGAAGAAATATCTCGAAATATGTCCGTCAGGCCAGTTCCTTTGAGCTGAATCTGCAAATATCTCGGAAACGAAGCGAGCTATGGCAAAATGTTAAGAGACGTTTTTTGTAGAGAATTATGTTTCCTACAATTTATGTTCTATGATATTTTTTGATCAGAAGCGTAGTTTTCGAGATATATCGAGATATTTAAAAGTTCCGAAGCCGCACCAACATAATAAAGATACAGAAACACCGTGGCCCCTTTCTTTGAGATAACTGTGCACTAGTGCGAGCCGCAAATGCCACTTCCAGCTTAGCTGTGCAGAAGAAGAACAACAAGAAGAAGAAATATCTCGAAATATGTCCGTCAGGCCCCTTCCCTTGAGATAAATCTGCAAATATCTCGGAAACGAAGCGAGCTATGGCAAAATGTTAAGAGACCTTTTTTGTAGAGAATTAAGTTTCCTACTTTTTATGTTCTATGATATTTTTTGATCAGATGCGTAGTTCTCGAGATATATCAAGATATTTAAAAGTTCCGAAGCCGCACCAACATAATAGAGATACAGAAACACCGTGGCCCCTTTCTTTGAGATAACTCTGCACTATTGCGAGCTGGAAATGCCACTTCCAGTTTAGCTGTGCAGAAGAAGAACAACAAGAAGAAGAAATATCTCGAAATATGTCCGTTAGGCCCCTTCCCGTGAGATAAATCTGCAAATATCTCGGAAACGAAGCGAGCTATGGCAAAATGTTAAGAGACCTTATTTGTAGAGAATTAAGTTTCCTACTTTTTACGTTCTATGATATTTTTTGATCAGATGCGTAGTTCTCGAGATATATCAAGATATTTAAAAGTTCCGAAACCGCACCAACATAATAGAGATACAGAAACACCGTGGCCCCTTTCTTTGAGATATCTCTGCACTATTGCGAGCTGCAAATGCCACTTCCAGCTTAGCTGTGCAGAAGAAGAACAACAAGAAGAAGAAATATCTCGAAATATGTCCGTTAGGCCCCTTCCCGTGAGATAAATCTGCAAATATCTCGGAAACGAAGCGAGCTATGGCAAAATGTTAAGAGACCTTATTTGTAGAGAATTAAGTTTCCTACTTTTTACGTTCTATGATATTTTTTGATCAGATGCGTAGTTCTCGAGATATATCAAGATATTTAAAAGTTCCGAAACCGCACCAACATAATAGAGATACAGAAACACCGTGGCCCCTTTCTTTGAGATATCTCTGCACTATTGCGAGCTGCAAATGCCACTTCCAGCTTAGCTGTGCAGAAGAAGAACAACAAGAAGAAGAAATATCTCGAAATATGTCCGTCAGGCCCCTTCCCTTGACATAAATCTGCAAATATCTCGGAAACGAAGCGAGCTATGGCAAAATGTTAAGAGACCTTATTTGTAGAGAATTAAGTTTCCTACTTTTTACGTTCTATGATATTTTTTGATCAGATGCGTAGTTCTCGAGATATATCAAGATATTTAAAAGTTCCGAAACCGCACCAACATAATAGAGATACAGAAACACCGTGGCCCCTTTCTTTGAGATATCTCTGCACTATTGCGAGCTGCAAATGCCACTTCCAGCTTAGCTGTGCAGAAGAAGAACAACAAGAAGAAGAAATATCTCGAAATATGTCCGTCAGGCCCCTTCCCTTGAGATATATCTGCAAATATCTCGGAAACGAAGCGAGCTATGGCAAAATGTTAAGAGACCTTTTTTGTAGAGAATTATGTTTCCTACAATTCATGTTCTATGATATTTTTTGATCAGAAGCGTAGTTCTCGAGATATATCAAGATATTTAAAAGTTCCGAGGCCGCACCAACATAATAGAGATACAGAAACACCGTGGCCCCTTTCTTTGAGATAACTCTGCACTAGTGCGAGCCGCAAATGCCACTTCCAGCTTAGCTGTGCAGAAGAAGAACAACAAGAAGAAGAAATATCTCGAAATATGTCCGTCAGGCCCCTTCCCTTGAGATAAATCTGCAAATATCTCGGAAACGAAGCGAGCTATGGCAAAATGTTAAGAGACCTTTTTTGTAGAGAATTAAGTTTCCTACTTTTTATGTTGTATGATATTTTTTGATCAGATGCGTAGTTCTAGAGATATATCAAGATATTTGAAAGTTCCGAAGCCGCACCAACATAATAGAGATACAGAAACACCGTGGCCCCTTTCTTTGAGATAACTCTGCACTATTGCGAGCTGCAAATGCCACTTCCAGCTTAGCTGTGCAGAGGAAGAACAACAAGAAGAAGAAATATCTCGAAATATGTCCGTCAGGCCAGTTCCTTTGAGCTGAATCTGCAAATATCTCGGAAACGAAGCGAGCTATGGCAGAATGTTAAGAGACGTTTTTTATAGAGAATTATGTTTCCTACAATTTATGTTCTATGATATTTTTTGATCAGAAGCGTAGTTTTCGAGATATATCGAGATATTTAAAAGTTCCGAAGCCGCACCAACATAATAGGGATACAGAAACACCGTGGCCCCTTTCTTTGAGATAACTCTGCACTAGTGCGAGCCGCAAATGCCACTTCCAGCTTAGCTGTGCAGAAGAAGAACAACAAGAAGAAGAAATATCTCGAAATATGTCCGTCAGGCCCCTTCCCTTGAGATCAATCTGCAAATATCTCGGAAACGAAGCGAGCTATGGCAAAATGTTAAGAGACCTTTTTTGTAGAGAATTAAGTTTCCTACTTTTTATGTTCTATGATATTTTTTGATCAGATGCGTAGTTCTCGAGATATATCGAGATATTTAAAAGTTCCGAAGCCGCACCAACATAATAGAGATACAGAAACACCGTGGCCCCTTTCTTTGAGATAACTCTGCACTATTGCGAGCTGTAAATGCCACTTCCAGCTTAGCTGTGCAGAAGAAGAACAACAAGAAGAAGAAATATCTCGAAATATGTCCGTCAGGCCCCTTCCCTTGAGATATATCTGCAAATATCTCGGAAACGAAGCGAGCTATGGCAAAATGTTAAGATACCTTTTTTGTAGAGAATTATGTTTCCTACAATTTATGTTCTATGATATTTTTTGATCAGAAGCGTAGTTTTCGAGATACATCGAGATATTTAAAAGTTCCGAAGCCGCACCAACATAATAGGGATACAGAAACACCGTGGCCCCTTTCTTTGAGATAACTCTGCACTAGTGCGAGCCGCAAATGCCACTTCCAGCTGAGCTGTGCAGAAGAAGAACAACAAGAAGAAGAAATATCTCGAAATATGTCCGTCAGGCCCCATCCCTTGAGATAAATCTGCAAATATCTCGGAAACGAAGAGAGCTATGGCAAAATGTTAAGAGACCTTTTTTGTAGAGAATTAAGTTTCCTACTTTTCATGTTCTATGATATTTTTTGATCAGATGCGTAGTTCTCGAGATATATCAAGATATTTAAAAGTTCCGAAACCGCACCAACATAATAGAGATACAGAAACACCGTGGCCCCTTTCTTTGAGATATCTCTGCACTATTGCGAGCTGCAAATGCCACTTCCAGCTTAGCTGTGCAGAAGAAGAACAACAAGAAGAAGAAATATCTCGAAATATGTCCGTCAGGCCCCTTCCCTTGACATAAATCTGCAAATATCTCGGAAACGAAGCGACCTATGGCAAAATGTTAAGAGACCTTATTTGTAGAGAATTAAGTTTCCTACTTTTTACGTTCTATGATATTTTTTGATCAGATGCGTAGTTCTCGAGATATATCAAGATATTTAAAAGTTCCGAAACCGCACCAACATAATAGAGATACAGAAACACCGTGGCCCCTTTCTTTGAGATATCTCTGCACTATTGCGAGCTGCAAATGCCACTTCCAGCTTAGCTGTGCAGAAGAAGAACAACAAGAAGAAGAAATATCTCGAAATATGTCCGTCAGGCCCCTTCCCTTGAGATATATCTGCAAATATCTCGGAAACGAAGCGAGCTATGGCAAAATGTTAAGAGACCTTTTTTGTAGAGAATTATGTTTCCTACAATTCATGTTCTATGATATTTTTTGATCAGAAGCGTAGTTCTCGAGATATATCAAGATATTTAAAAGTTCCGAAGCCGCACCAACATAATAGAGATACAGAAACACCGTGGCCCCTTTCTTTGAGATAACTCTGCACTAGTGCGAGCCGCAAATGCCACTTCCAGCTTAGCTGTGCAGAAGAAGAACAACAAGAAGAAGAAATATCTCGAAATATGTCCGTCAGGCCCCTTCCCTTGAGATAAATCTGCAAATATCTCGGAAACGAAGCGAGCTATGGCAAAATGTTAAGAGACCTTTTTTGTAGAGAATTAAGTTTCCTACTTTTTATGTTCTATGATATTTTTTGATCAGATGCGTAGTTCTCGAGATATATCAAGATATTTGAAAGTTCCGAAGCCGCACCAACATAATAGAGATACAGAAACACCGTGGCCCCTTTCTTTGAGATAACTCTGCACTATTGCGAGCTGCAAATGCCACTTCCAGCTTAGCTGTGCAGAGGAAGAACAACAAGAAGAAGAAATATCTCGAAATATGTCCGTCAGGCCAGTTCCTTTGAGCTGAATCTGCAAATATCTCGGAAACGAAGCGAGCTATGGCAGAATGTTAAGAGACGTTTTATATAGAGAATTATGTTTCCTACAATTTATGTTCTATGATATTTTTTGATCAGAAGCGTAGTTTTCGAGATATATCGAGATATTTAAAAGTTCCGAAGCCGCACCAACATAATAGGGATACAGAAACACCGTGGCCCCTTTCTTTGAGATAACTCTGCACTAGTGCGAGCCGCAAATGCCACTTCCAGCTTAGCTGTGCAGAAGAAGAACAACAAGAAGAAGAAATATCTCGAAATATGTCCGTCAGGCCCCTTCCCTTGAGATAAATCTGCAAATATCTCGGAAACGAAGCGAGCTATGGCAAAATGTTAAGAGACCTTTTTTGTAGAGAATTAAGTTTCCTACTTTTTATGTTCTATGATATTTTTTGATCAGATGCGCAGTTCTCGAGATATATCAAGATATTTAAAAGTTCCGAAGCCGCACCAACATAATAGAGATACAGAAACACCGTGGCCCCTTTCTTCGAGATAACTCTGCACTATTGCGAGCTGTAAATGCCACTTCCAGCTTAGCTGTGCAGAAGAAGAACAACAAGAAGAAGAAATATCTCGAAATATGTCCGTCAGGCCCCTTCCCTTGAGATATATCTGCAAATATCTCGGAAACGAAGCGAGCTATGGCAAAATGTTAAGAGACCTTTTTTGTAGAGAATTATGTTTCCTACAATTTATGTTCTATGATATTTTTTGATCAGAAGCGTAGTTTTCGAGATACATCGAGATATTTAAAAGTTCCGAAGCCGCACCAACATAATAGAGATACAGAAACACCGTGGCCCCTTTCTTTGAGATAACTCTGCACTAGTGCGAGCCGCAAATGCCACTTCCAGCTTAGCTGTGCAGAAGAAGAACAACAAGAAGAAGAAATATCTCGGAATATGTCCGTCAGGCCCCTTCCCTTGAGATAAATCTGCAAATATCTCGGAAACGAAGCGAGCTATGGCAAAATGTTAAGAGACCTTTTTTGTACACAATTAAGTTTCCTACTTTTTATGTTCTATGATATTTTTTGATCAGATGCGTAGTTCTCGAGATATATCAAGATATTTAAAAGTTCCGAAGCCGCACCAACATAATAGAGATACAGAAACACCGTGGCCCCTTTCTTTGAGATAACTCTGCTCTATTGCGAGCTGCAAATGCCACTTCCAGCTTAGCTGTGCAGAAGAAGAACAACAAGAAGAAGAAATATCTCGAAATATGTCCGTCAGGCCAGTTCCTTTGAGCTGAATCTGCAAATATCTCGGAAACGAAGCGAGCTATGGCAAAATGTTAAGAGACGTTTTTTGTAGAGAGTTATGTTTCCTACAATTTATGTTCTATGATATTTTTTGATCAGAAGCGTAGTTTTCGAGATATATCGAGATATTTAAAAGTTCCGAAGCCGCACCAACATAATAGAGATACAGAAACACCGTGGCCGCTTTCTTTGAGATAACTCTGCACTAGTGCGAGCCGCAAATGCCACTTCCAGCTTAGCTGTGCAGAAGAAGAACAACAAGAAGAAGAAATATCTCGAAATATGTCCGTCAGGCCCCTTCCCTTGAGATAAATCTTCAAATATCTCGGAAACGAAGCGAGCTATGGCAAAATGTTAAGAGACCTTTTTTGTAGAGAATTAAGTTTCCTACTTTTTATCGTCTATGATATTTTTTGATCAGATGCGTAGTTCTCGAGATATATCAAGATATTTAAAAGTTCCGAAGCCGCACCAACATAATAGAGATACAGAAACACCGTGGCCCCTCTCTTTGAGATAACTCTGCACTATTGCGAGCTGCAAATGCCACTTCCAGCTTAGCTGTGCAGAGGAAGAACAACAAGAAGAAGAAATATCTCGAAATACGTCCGTCAGGCCCCTTCCCTTGAGATAAATCTGCAAATATCTCGGAAACGAAGCGTGCTATGGCAAAATGTTTAGAGACCTTTCTTGTAGAGAATTAAGTTTCCTACTTTTTATGTAGTATGATATTTTTAGATCAGATGCGTAGTTCTCGAGATATATCAAGATATTTAAAAGTTCCGAAGCCGCACCAACATAATAGAGATACAGAAACACCGTGGCCCCTTTCTTTGAGATAACTCTGCACTATTGCGAGCTGCAAATGCCACTTCCAGCTTAGCTGTGCAGAAGAAGAACAACAAGAAGAAGAAATATCTCGAAATATGTCCGTCAGGCCCCTTCCCTTGAGATATATCTGCAAATATCTCGGAAACGAAGCGAGCTATGGCAAAATGTTAAGAGACCTTTTTTGTAGAGAATTATGTTTCCTACAATTTATGTTCTATGATATTTTTTGATCAGAAGCGTAGTTTTCGAGATACATCCAGATATTTAAAAGTTCCGAAGCCGCACCAACATAATAGAGATACAGAAACACCGTGGCCCCTTTCTTTGAGATAACTCTGCACTAGTGCGAGCCGCAAATGCCACTTCCAGCTTAGCTGTGCAGAAGAAGAACAACAAGAAGAAGAAATATCTCGAAATATGTCCGTCAGGCCCCTTCCCTTGAGATATATCTGCAAATATCTCGGAAACGAAGCGAGCTATGGCAAAATGTTAAGAGACCTTTTTTGTAGAGAATTCTGTTTCCTACAATTTATGTTCTATGATATTTTTTTATCAGAAGCGTAGTTTTCGAGATATATCGAGATATTTAAAAGTTCCGAAGCCGCACCAACATAATAGGGATACAGAAACACCGTGGCCCCTTTCTTTGAGATAACTCTGCACTATTGCGAGCTGCAAATGCCACTTCCAGCTTAGCTGTGCAGAGGAAGAACAACAAGAAGAAGAAATATCTCGAAATATGTCCGTCAGGCCAGTTCCTTTGAGCTGAATCTGCAAATATCTCGGAAACGAAGCGAGCTATGGCAGAATGTTAAGAGACGTTTTTTATAGAGAATTATGTTTCCTACAATTTATGTTCTATGATATTTTTTGATCAGAAGCGTAGTTTTCGAGATATATCGAGATATTTAAAAGTTCCGAAGCCGCACCAACATAATAGGGATACAGAAACACCGTGGCCCCTTTCTTTGAGATAACTCTGCACTAGTGCGAGCCGCAAATGCCACTTCCAGCTTAGCTGTGCAGAAGAAGAACAACAAGAATAAGAAATATCTCGAAATATGTCCGTCAGGCCCCTTCCCTTGAGATAAATCTGCAAATATCTCGGAAACGAAGCGAGCTATGGCAAAATGTTAAGAGACCTTTTTTGTAGAGAATTAAGTTTCCTACTTTTTATGTTCTATGATATTTTTTGATCAGATGCGTAGTTCTCGAGATATATCAAGATATTTAAAAGTTCCGAAGCCGCACCAACATAATAGAGATACAGAAACACCGTGGCCCCTTTCTTTGAGATAACTCTGCACTATTGCGAGCTGTAAATGCCACTTCCAGCTTAGCTGTGCAGAAGAAGAACAACAAGAAGAAGAAATATCTCGAAATATGTCCGTCAGGCCCCTTCCCTTGAGATATATCTGCAAATATCTCGGAAACGAAGCGAGCTATGGCAAAATGTTAAGATACCTTTTTTGTAGAGAATTATGTTTCCTGCAATTTATGTTCTATGATATTTTTTGATCAGAAGCGTAGTTTTCGAGATACATCGAGATATTTAAAAGTTCCGAAGCCGCACCAACATAATAGGGATACAGAAACACCGTGGCCCCTTTCTTTGAGATAACTCTGCACTAGTGCGAGCCGCAAATGCCACTTCCAGCTTAGCTGTGCAGAAGAAGAACAACAAGAAGAAGAAATATCTCGAAATATGTCCGTCAGGCCCCTTCCCTTGAGATAAATCTGCAAATATCTCGGAAACGAAGCGAGCTATGGCAAAATGTTGAGAGACCTTTTTTGTAGAGAATTAAGTTTCCTACTTTTTATGTTCTATGATATTTTTTGATCAGATGCGTAGTTCTCGAGATATATCAAGATATTTAAAAGTTCCGAAGCCGCACCAACATAATAGAGCTACAGAAACACCGTGGCCCCTTTCTTTGAGATAACTCTGCACTATTGCGAGCTGCAAATGCCACTTCCAACTTAGCTGTGCAGAGGAAGAACAACAAGAAGAAGAAATATCTCGAAATATGTCCGTCAGGCCAGTTCCTTTGAGCTGAATCTGCAAATATCTCGGAAACGAAGCGAACTATGGCAAAATGTTAAGAGACGTTTTTTATAGAGAATTATGTTTCCTACAATTTATGTTGTATGATATTTTTTGATCAGAAGCGTAGTTTTCGAGATATATCGAGATATTTAAAAGTTCCGAAGCCGCACCAACATAATAGGGATACAGAAACACCGTGGCCCCTTTCTTTGAGATAACTCTGCACTAGTGCGAGCCGCAAATGCCACTTCCAGCTTAGCTGTGCAGAAGAAGAACAACAAGAACAAGAAATATCTCGAAATATGTCCGTCAGGCCCCTTCCCTTGAGATAAATCTGCAAATATCTCGGAAACGAAGCGAGCTATGGCAAAATGTTAAGAGACCTTTTTTGTAGAGAATTAAGTTTCCTACTTTTTATGTTCTATGATATTTTTTGATCAGTTGCGTAGTTCTCGAGATATATCAAGATATTTAAAAGTTCCGAAGCCGCACCAACATAATAGAGATACAGAAACACCGTGGCCCCTTTCTTCGAGATAACTCTGCACTATTGCGAGCTGTAAATGCCACTTCCAGCTTAGCTGTGCAGAAGAAGAACAACAAGAAGAAGAAATATCTCGAAATATGTCCGTCAGGCCCCTTCCCTTGAGATATATCTGCAAATATCTCGGAAACGAAGCGAGCTATGGCAAAATGTTAAGAGACCTTTTTTGTAGAGAATTATGTTTCCTACAATTTATGTTCTATGATATTTTTTGATCAGATGCGTAGTTCTCGAGATATATCAAGATATTTAAAAGTTCCGAAGCCGCACCAACATAATAGAGATACAGAAACACCGTGGCCCCTTTCTTTGAGATAACTCTGCACTATTGCGAGCTGCAAATGCCACTTCCAGCTTAGCTGTGCAGAGGAAGAACAACAAGAAGAAGAAATATCTCGAAATATGTCCGTCAGGCCAGTTCCTTTGAGCTGAATCTGCAAATATCTCGGAAACGAAGCGAGCTATGGCAAAATGTTAAGAGACCTTTTTTGTAGAGAATTATGTTTCCTACAATTTATGTTCTATGATATTTTTTGATCAGAAGCGTAGTTTTCGAGATACATCGAGATATTTAAAAGTTCCGAAGCCGCACCAACATAATAGGGATACAGAAACACCGTGGCCCCTTTCTTTCAGATAACTATGCACTATTGCGAGCTGCAAATGCCACTTCCAGCTTAGCTGTGCAGAAGAACAACAAGAAGAAGAAATATCTCGAAATATGTCCGTCAGGCCCCTTCCCTTGAGATAAATCTGCAAATATCTCGGAAACGAAGAGAGCTATGGCAAAATGTTAAGAGACTTTTTTTGTAGAGAATTAAGTTTCCTACTTTTTATGTTCTATGATGTTTTTTGATCTGATGCGTAGTTCTCGAGATATATCAAGATATTTAAAAGTTCCGAAGCCGCACCAACATAATAGAGATACAGAAACACCGTGGCCCCTTTCTTCGAGATAACTCTGCACTATTGCGAGCTGTAAATGCCACTTCCAGCTTAGCTGTGCAGAAGAAGAACAACAAGAAGAAGAAATATCTCGAAATATGTCCGTCAGGCCCCTTCCCTTGAGATATATCTGCAAATATCTCGGAAACGAAGCGAGCTATGGCAAAATGTTAAGAGACCTTTTTTGTAGAGAATTATGTTTCCTACAATTTATGTTCTATGATATTTTTTGATCAGAAGCGTAGTTTTCGAGATACATCGAGATATTTAAAAGTTCCGAAGCCGCACCAACATAATAGAGATACAGAAACACCGTGGCCCCTTTCTTTGAGATAACTCTGCACTAGTGCGAGCCGCAAATGCCACTTCCAGCTTAGCTGTGCAGAAGAAGAACAACAAGAAGAAGAAATATCTCGAAATATGTCCGTCAGGCCCCTTCCCTTGAGATAAATCTGCAAATATCTCGGAAACGAAGCGAGCTATGGCAAAATGTTAAGAGACCTTTTTTGTACAGAATTAAGTTTCCTACTTTTTATGTTCTATGATATTTTTTGATCAGATGCGTAGTTCTCGAGATATATCAAGATATTTAAAAGTTCCGAAGCCGCACCAACATAATAGAGATACAGAAACACCGTGGCCCCTTCCTTTGAGATAACTCTGCACTATTGCGAGCTGCAAATGCCACTTCCAGCTTAGCTGTGCAGAGGAAGAACAACAAGAAGAAGAAATATCTCGAAATATGTCCGTCAGGCCCCTTCCCTTGAGATAAATCTGCAAATATCTCGGAAACGAAGCGAGCTATGGCAAAATGTTAAGAGACCTTTTTTGTAGAGAATTATGTTTCCTACTTTTTATGTTCTATGATATTTTTTGATCAGACGCGTAGCTCTCGAGATATATCAAGATATTTAAAAGTTCCGAAGCCGCACCAACATAATAGAGATACAGAAACACCGTGGCCCCTCTCTTTAAGATAACTCTGCACTATTGCGAGCTGGAAATGCCACTTCCAGTTTAGCTGTGCAGAAGAAGAACAACAAGAAGAAGAAATATCTCGAAATATGTCCGTTAGGCCCCTTCCCTTGAGATAAATCTGCAAATATCTCGGAAACGAAGCGAGCTATGGCAAAATGTTAAGAGACCTTTTTTGTAGAGAATTATGTTTCCTACTTTTTATGTTCTATGATATTTTTTGATCAGACGCGTAGCTCTCGAGATATATCAAGATATTTAAAAGTTCCGAAGCCGCACCAACATAATAGAGATACAGAAACACCGTGGCCCCTCTCTTTGAGATAACTCTGCACTATTGCGAGCTGGAAATGCCACTTCCAGTTTAGCTGTGCAGAAGAAGAACAACAAGAAGAAGAAATATCTCGAAATATGTCCGTTAGGCCCCTTCCCTTGAGATAAATCTGCAAATATCTCGGAAACGAAGCGAGCTATGGCAAAATGTTAAGAGACCTTTTTTGTAGAGAATTATGTTTCCTACTTTTTATGTTCTATGATATTTTTTGATCAGAAGCGTAGTTTTCGAGATATATCGAGATATTTAAAAGTTCCGAAGCCGCACCAACATAATAGAGATACAGAAACACCGTGGCCCCTTTCTTTGAGATAACTCTGCACTAGTGCGAGCCGCAAATGCCACTTCCAGCTTAGCTGTGCAGCAGAAGAACAACAAGAAGAAGAAATATCTCGAAATATGTCCGTCAGGCCACTTCCCTTGAGATAAATCTGCAAATATCTCGGAAACGAAGCGAGCTATGGCAAAATGTTAAGAGACCTTTTTTGTAGAGAATTATGTTTCCTACTTTTTATCTTCTATGATATTTTTTGATCAGACGCGTAGCTCTCGAGATATATCAAGATATTTAAAAGTTCCGAAGCCGCACCAACATAATAGAGATACAGAAACACCGTGGCCCCTCTCTTTGAGATAACTCTGCACTATTGCGAGCTGGAAATGCCACTTCCAGTTTAGCTGTGCAGAAGAAGAACAACAAGAAGAAGAAATATCTCGAAATATGTCCGTCAGGCCCCTTCCCTTGAGATAAATCTGCAAATATCTCGGAAACGAAGCGAGCTATGGCAAAATGTTAAGAGACCTTTTTTGTAGAGAATTATGTTTCCTACAATTTATGTTCTATGATATTTTTTGATCAGAAGCGTAGTTTTCGAGATATATCGAGATATTTAAAAGTTCCGAAGCCGCACCAACATAATAGAGATACAGAAACACCGTGGCCCCTTTCTTTGAGATAACTCTGCACTAGTGCGAGCCGCAAATGCCACTTCCAGCTTAGCTGTGCAGAAGAAGAACAACAAGACGAAGAAATATCTCGAAATATGTCCGTCAGGCCCCTTCCCTTGAGATCAATCTGCAAATATCTCGGAAACGAAGCGAGCTATGGCAAAATGTTAAGAGACCTTTTTTGTAGAGAATTAAGTTTCCTACTTTTTATGTTCTATGATATTTTTTGATCAGATGCGTAGTTCTCGAGATATATCAAGATATTTAAAAGTTCCGAAGCCGCACCAACATAATAGAGATACAGAAACACCGTGGCCCCTTTCTTTGAGATAACTCTGCACTATTGCGAGCTGCAAATGCCACTTCCAGCTTAGCTGTGCAGAGGAAGAACAACAAGAAGAAGAAATATCTCGAAATATGTCCGTCAGGCCAGTTCCTTTGAGCTGAATCTGCAAATATCTCGGAAACGAAGCGAGCTATGGCAAAATGTTAAGAGACGTTTTTTGTAGAGAATTATGTTTCCTACAATTTATGTTCTATGATATTTTTTGATCAGAAGCGTAGTTTTCGAGATATATCGAAATATTTAAAAGTTCCGAAGCCGCACCAACATAATAGGGATACAGAAACACCGTGGCCCCTTTCTTTGAGATAACTCTGCACTAGTGCGAGCCGCAAATGCCACTTCCAGCTTAGCTGTGCAGAAGAAGAACAACAAGAAGAAGAAATATCTCGAAATATGTCCGTCAGGCCCGTTCCCTTGAGATAAATCTGCAAATATCTCGGAAACGAAGCGAGCTATGGTAAAATGTTGAGAGACCTTTTTTGTAGAGAATTAAGTTTCCTACTTTTTATGTTCTATGATATTTTTTGATCAGATGCGTAGTTCTCGAGATATATCAAGATATTTAAAAGTTCCGAAGCCGCACCAACATAATAGAGATACAGAAACACCGTGGCCCCTTTCTTTGAGATAACTCTGCACTATTGCGAGCTGCGAATGCCATTTCCAGCTTAGCTGTGCAGAGGAAGAACAACAAGAAGAAGAAATATCTCGAAATGTGTCCGTCAGGCCAGTTCCTTTGAGCTGAATCTGCAAATATCTCGGAAACGAAGCGAGCTATGGCAAAATGTTAAGAGACGTTTTTTGTAGAGAATTATGTTTCCTACAATTTATGTTCTATGATATTTTTTGATCAGAAGCGTAGTTTTCGAGATATATCGAGATATTTAAAAGTTCCGAAGCCGCACCAACATAATAGGGATACAGAAACACCGTGGCCCCTTTCTTTGAGATAACTCTGCACTTGTGCGAGCCGCAAATGCCACTTCCAGCTTAGCTGTGCAGAAGAAGAACAACAAGAAGAAGAAATATCTCGAAATATGTCCGTCAGGCCCCTTCCCTTGAGATATATCTGCAAATATCTCGGAAACGAAGCGAGCTATGGCAAAATGTTAAGAGACCTTTTTTGTAGAGAATTATGTTTCCTACTTTTTATGTTCTATGATATTTTTTGATCAGAAGCGTAGTTTTCGAGATATATCGAGATATTTAAAAGTTCCGAAGCCGCACCAACATAATAGAGATACAGAAACACCGTGGCCCCTTTCTTTGAGATAACTCTGCACTAGTGCGAGCCGCAAATGCCACTTCCAGCTTAGCTGTGCAGCAGAAGAACAACAAGAAGAAGAAATATCTCGAAATATGTCCGTCAGGCCACTTCCCTTGAGATAAATCTGCAAATATCTCGGAAACGAAGCGAGCTATGGCAAAATGTTAAGAGACCTTTTTTGTAGAGAATTATGTTTCCTACTTTTTATCTTCTATGATATTTTTTGATCAGACGCGTAGCTCTCGAGATATATCAAGATATTTAAAAGTTCCGAAGCCGCACCAACATAATAGAGATACAGAAACACCGTGGCCCCTCTCTTTGAGATAACTCTGCACTATTGCGAGCTGGAAATGCCACTTCCAGTTTAGCTGTGCAGAAGAAGAACAACAAGAAGAAGAAATATCTCGAAATATGTCCGTCAGGCCCCTTCCCTTGAGATAAATCTGCAAATATCTCGGAAACGAAGCGAGCTATGGCAAAATGTTAAGAGACCTTTTTTGTAGAGAATTATGTTTCCTACAATTTATGTTCTATGATATTTTTTGATCAGAAGCGTAGTTTTCGAGATATATCGAGATATTTAAAAGTTCCGAAGCCGCACCAACATAATAGAGATACAGAAACACCGTGGCCCCTTTCTTTGAGATAACTCTGCACTAGTGCGAGCCGCAAATGCCACTTCCAGCTTAGCTGTGCAGAAGAAGAACAACAAGACGAAGAAATATCTCGAAATATGTCCGTCAGGCCCCTTCCCTTGAGATCAATCTGCAAATATCTCGGAAACGAAGCGAGCTATGGCAAAATGTTAAGAGACCTTTTTTGTAGAGATTTAAGTTTCCTACTTTTTATGTTCTATGATATTTTTTGATCAGATGCGTAGTTCTCGAGATATATCAAGATATTTAAAAGTTCCGAAGCCGCACCAACATAATAGAGATACAGAAACACCGTGGCCCCTTTCTTTGAGATAACTCTGCACTATTGCGAGCTGCAAATGCCACTTCCAGCTTAGCTGTGCAGAGGAAGAACAACAAGAAGAAGAAATATCTCGAAATATGTCCGTCAGGCCAGTTCCTTTGAGCTGAATCTGCAAATATCTCGGAAACGAAGCGAGCTATGGCAAAATGTTAAGAGACGTTTTTTGTAGAGAATTATGTTTCCTACAATTTATGTTCTATGATATTTTTTGATCAGAAGCGTAGTTTTCGAGATATATCGAAATATTTAAAAGTTCCGAAGCCGCACCAACATAATAGGGATACAGAAACACCGTGGCCCCTTTCTTTGAGATAACTCTGCACTAGTGCGAGCCGCAAATGCCACTTCCAGCTTAGCTGTGCAGAAGAAGAACAACAAGAAGAAGAAATATCTCGAAATATGTCCGTCAGGCCCGTTCCCTTGAGATAAATCTGCAAATATCTCGGAAACGAAGCGAGCTATGGTAAAATGTTGAGAGACCTTTTTTGTAGAGAATTAAGTTTCCTACTTTTTATGTTCTATGATATTTTTTGATCAGATGCGTAGTTCTCGAGATATATCAAGATATTTAAAAGTTCCGAAGCCGCACCAACATAATAGAGATACAGAAACACCGTGGCCCCTTTCTTTGAGATAACTCTGCACTATTGCGAGCTGCGAATGCCATTTCCAGCTTAGCTGTGCAGAGGAAGAACAACAAGAAGAAGAAATATCTCGAAATGTGTCCGTCAGGCCAGTTCCTTTGAGCTGAATCTGCAAATATCTCGGAAACGAAGCGAGCTATGGCAAAATGTTAAGAGACGTTTTTTGTAGAGAATTATGTTTCCTACAATTTATGTTCTATGATATTTTTTCATCAGAAGCGTAGTTTTCGAGATATATCGAGATATTTAAAAGTTCCGAAGCCGCACCAACATAATAGGGATACAGAAACACCGTGGCCCCTTTCTTTGAGATAACTCTGCACTTGTGCGAGCCGCAAATGCCACTTCCAGCTTAGCTGTGCAGAAGAAGAACAACAAGAAGAAGAAATATCTCGAAATATGTCCGTCAGGCCCCTTCCCTTGAGATATATCTGCAAATATCTCGGAAACGAAGCGAGCTATGGCAAAATGTTAAGAGACCTTTTTTGTAGAGAATTATGTTTCCTACTTTTTATGTTCTATGATATTTTTTGATCAGATGCGTAGTTCTCGAGATATATCAAGATATTTAAAAGTTCCGAAGCCGCACCAACATAATAGAGATACAGAAACACCGTGGCCCCTTTCTTTGAGATAACTCTGCACTATTGCGAGCTGTAAATGCCACTTCCAGCTTAGCTGTGCAGAAGAAGAACAACAAGAAGAAGAAATATCTCGAAATATGTCCGTCAGGCCCCTTCCCTTGAGATAAATCTGCAAATATCTCGGAAACGAAGCGAGCTATGGCAAAATGTTGAGAGACGTTTTTTGTAGAGAATTATGTTTCCTACAATTTATGTTCTATGATATTTTTTGATCAGAAGCGTAGTTTTCGAGATATATTGAGATATTTAAAAGTTCCGAAGCCGCACCAACATAATAGGGATACAGAAACACCGTGGCCCCTTTCTTTGAGATAACTCTGCACTTGTGCGAGCCGCAAATGCCACTTCCAGCTTAGCTGTGCAGAAGAAGAACAACAAGAAGAAGAAATATCTCGAAATATGTCCGTCAGGCCCCTTCCCTTGAGATATATCTGCAAATATCTCGGAAACGAAGCGAGCTATGGCAAAATGTTAAGAGACCTTTTTTGTAGAGAATTATGTTTCCTACTTTTTATGTTCTATGATATTTTTTGATCAGATGCGTAGTTCTCGAGATATATCAAGATATTTAAAAGTTCCGAAGCCGCACCAACATAATAGAGATACAGAAACACCGTGGCCCCTTTCTTTGAGATAACTCTGCACTATTGCGAGCTGTAAATGCCACTTCCAGCTTAGCTGTGCAGAAGAAGAACAACAAGAAGAAGAAATATCTCGAAATATGTCCGTCAGGCCCCTTCCCTTGAGATAAATCTGCAAATATCTCGGAAACGAAGCGAGCTATGGCAAAATGTTGAGAGACCTTTTTTGTAGAGAATTAAGTTTCCTACTTTTTATGTTCTATGATATTTTTTGATCAGATGCGTAGTTCTCGAGATATATCAAGATATTTAAAAGTTCCGAAGCCGCACCAACATAATAGAGATACAGAAACACGGTGGCCCCTCTCTTTGAGATAACTCTGCACTATTGCGAGCTGGAAATGCCACTTCCAGTTTAGCTGTGCAGACGAAGAACAACAAGAAGAAGAAATATCTCGAAATATGTCCGTTAGGCCCCTTCCCTTGAGATAAATCTGCAAATATCTCGGAAACGAAGCGAGCTATGGCAAAATGTTAAGAGACCTTTTTTGTAGAGAATTATGTTTCCTACAATTTATGTTCTATGATATTTTTTGATCAGAAGCGTAGTTTTCGAGATATATCGAGATATTTAAAAGTTCCGAAGCCGCACCAACATAATAGAGATACAGAAACACCGTGGCCCCTTTCTTTGAGATAACTCTGCACTATTGCGAGCTGCAAATGCCACTTCCAGCTTAGCTGTGCAGAGGAAGAACAACAAGAAGAAGAAATATCTCGAAATATGTCCGTCAGGCCAGTTCCTTTGAGCTGAATCTGCAAATATCTCGGAAACGAAGCGAGCTATGGCAAAATGTTAAGAGACGTTTTTTGTAGAGAATTATGTTTCCTACAATTTATGTTCTATGATATTTTTTGATCAGAAGCGTAGTTTTCGAGATATATCGAGATATTTAAAAGTTCCGAAGCCGCACCAACATAATAGGGATACAGAAACACCGTGGCCCCTTTCTTTGAGATAACTCTGCACTTGTGCGAGCCGCAAATGCCACTTCCAGCTTAGCTGTGCAGAAGAAGAACAACAAGAAGAAGAAATATCTCGAAATATGTCCGTCAGGCCCCTTCCCTTGAGATATATCTGCAAATATCTCGGAAACGAAGCGAGCTATGGCAAAATGTTAAGAGACCTTTTTTGTAGAGAATTATGTTTCCTACTTTTTATGTTCTATGATATTTTTTGATCAGATGCGTAGTTCTCGAGATATATCAAGATATTTAAAAGTTCCGAAGCCGCACCAACATAATAGAGATACAGAAACACCGTGGCCCCTTTCTTTGAGATAACTCTGCACTATTGCGAGCTGTAAATGCCACTTCCAGCTTAGCTGTGCAGAAGAAGAACAACAAGAAGAAGAAATATCTCGAAATATGTCCGTCAGGCCCCTTCCCTTGAGATAAATCTGCAAATATCTCGGAAACGAAGCGAGCTATGGCAAAATGTTGAGAGACCTTTTTTGTAGAGAATTAAGTTTCCTACTTTTTATGTTCTATGATATTTTTTGATCAGATGCGTAGTTCTCGAGATATATCAAGATATTTAAAAGTTCCGAAGCCGCACCAACATAATAAAGATACAGAAACACGGTGGCCCCTCTCTTTGAGATAACTCTGCACTATTGCGAGCTGGAAATGCCACTTCCAGTTTAGCTGTGCAGAAGAAGAACAACAAGAAGAAGAAATATCTCGAAATATGTCCGTTAGGCCCCTTCCCTTGAGATAAATCTGCAAATATCTCGGAAACGAAGCGAGCTATGGCAAAATGTTAAGAGACCTTTTTTGTAGAGAATTATGTTTCCTACAATTTATGTTCTATGATATTTTTTGATCAGAAGCGTAGTTTTCGAGATATATCGAGATATTTAAAAGTTCCGAAGCCGCACCAACATAATAGAGATACAGAAACACCGTGGCCCCTTTCTTTGAGATAACTCTGCACTAGTGCGAGCCGCAAATGCCGCTTCCAGCTTAGCTGTGCAGAAGAAGAACAACAAGAAGAAGAAATATCTCGAAATATGTCCGTCAGGCCCCTTCCCTTGAGATAAATCTGCAAATATCTCGGAAACGAAGCGATCTATGGCAAAATGTTAAGAGACCTTTTTTGTAGAGAATTAAGTTTCCTACTTTTTATGTTCTATGATATTTTTTGATCAGATGCGTAGTTCTCGAGATATATCAAGATATTTAAAAGTTCCGAAGCCGCACCAACATAATAAAGATACAGAAACACGGTGGCCCCTCTCTTTGAGATAACTCTGCACTATTGCGAGCTGGAAATGCCACTTCCAGTTTAGCTGTGCAGAAGAAGAACAACAAGAAGAAGAAATATCTCGAAATATGTCCGTTAGGCCCCTTCCCTTGAGATAAATCTGCAAATATCTCGGAAACGAAGCGAGCTATGGCAAAATGTTAAGAGACCTTTTTTGTAGAGAATTATGTTTCCTACAATTTATGTTCTATGATATTTTTTGATCAGAAGCGTAGTTTTCGAGATATATCGAGATATTTAAAAGTTCCGAAGCCGCACCAACATAATAGAGATACAGAAACACCGTGGCCCCTTTCTTTGAGATAACTCTGCACTAGTGCGAGCCGCAAATGCCGCTTCCAGCTTAGCTGTGCAGAAGAAGAACAACAAGAAGAAGAAATATCTCGAAATATGTCCGTCAGGCCCCTTCCCTTGAGATAAATCTGCAAATATCTCGGAAACGAAGCGATCTATGGCAAAATGTTAAGAGACCTTTTTTGTAGAGAATTAAGTTTCCTACTTTTTATGTTCTATGATATTTTTTGATCAGATGCGTAGTTCTCGAGATATATCAAGATATTTAAAAGTTCCGAAGCCGCACCAACATAATAGAGATACAGAAACACCGTGGCCCCTTTCTTTGAGATAACTCTGCAGTATTGCGAGCTGTAAATGCCACTTCCAGCTTAGCTGTGCAGGAGAAGAACAACAAGAAGAAGAAATATCTCGAAATATGTCCGTCAGGCCCCTTCCCTTGAGATATATCTGCAAATATCTCGGAAACAAAGCGAGCTATGGCAAAATGTTAAGAGACCTTTTTTGTAGAGAATTATGTTTCCTACTTTTTATGTTGTATGATATTTTTTGATCAGATGCGTAGTTCTCGAGATATATCAAGATATTTAAAAGTTCCGAAGCCGCACCAACATAATAGAGATACAGAAACACCGTGGCCCCTTTCTTTGAGATAACTCTGCACTATTGCGAGCTGTAAATGCCACTTCCAGCTTAGCTGTGCAGAAGAAGAACAACAAGAAGAAGAAATATCTCGAAATATGTCCGTCAGGCCCCTTCCCTTGAGATAAATCTGCAAATATCTCGGAAACGAAGCGAGCTATGGCAAAATGTTGAGAGACCTTTTTTGTAGAGAATTAAGTTTCCTACTTTTTACGTTCTATGATATTTTTTGATCAGATGCGTAGTTCTCGAGATATATCAAGATATTTAAAAGTTCCGAAGCCGCACCAACATAATAGAGATACAGAAACACGGTGGCCCCTCTCTTTGAGATAACTCTGCACTATTGCGAGCTGGAAATGCCACTTCCAGTTTAGCTGTGCAGAAGAAGAACAACAAGAAGAAGAAATATCTCGAAATATGTCCGTTAGGCCCCTTCCCTTGAGATAAATCTGCAAATATCTCGGAAACGAAGCGAGCTATGGCAAAATGTTAAGAGACCTTTTTTGTAGAGAATTATGTTTCCTACAATTTATGTTCTATGATATTTTTTGATCAGAAGCGTAGTTTTCGAGATATATCGAGATATGTAAAAGTTCCGAAGCCGCACCAACATAATAGAGATACAGAAACACCGTGGCCCCTTTCTTTGAGATAACTCTGCACTAGTGCGAGCCGCAAATGCCGCTTCCAGCTTAGCTGTGCAGAAGAAGAACAACAAGAAGAAGAAATATCTCGAAATATGTCCGTCAGGCCCCTTCCCTTGAGATAAATCTGCAAATATCTCGGAAACGAAGCGATCTATGGCAAAATGTTAAGAGACCTTTTTTGTAGAGAATTAAGTTTCCTACTTTTTATGTTCTATGATATTTTTTGATCAGATGCGTAGTTCTCGAGATATATCAAGATATTTAAAAGTTCCGAAGCCGCACCAACATAATAGAGATACAGAAACACCGTGGCCCCTTTCTTTGAGATAACTCTGCAGTATTGCGAGCTGTAAATGCCACTTCCAGCTTAGCTGTGCAGGAGAAGAACAACAAGAAGAAGAAATATCTCGAAATATGTCCGTCAGGCCCCTTCCCTTGAGATATATCTGCAAATATCTCGGAAACGAAGCGAGCTATGGCAAAATGTTAAGAGACCTTTTTTGTAGAGAATTATGTTTCCTACGTTTTATGTTCTATGATATTTTTTGATCAGATGCGTAGTTCTCGAGATATATCAAGATATTTAAAAGTTCCGAAGCCGCACCAACATAATAGAGATACAGAAACACCGTGGCCCCTTTCTTTGAGATAACTCTGCACTATTGCGAGCTGTAAATGCCACTTCCAGCTTAGCTGTGCAGAAGAAGAACAACAAGAAGAAGAAATATCTCGAAATATGTCCGTCAGGCCCCTTCCCTTGAGATAAATCTGCAAATATCTCGGAAACGAAGCGAGCTATGGCAAAATGTTGAGAGACCTTTTTTGTAGAGAATTAAGTTTCCTACTTTTTATGTTCTATGATATTTTTTGATCAGATGCGTAGTTCTCGAGATATATCAAGATATTTAAAAGTTCCGAAGCCGCACCAACATAATAGAGATACAGAAACACGGTGGCCCCTCTCTTTGAGATAACTCTGCACTATTGCGAGCTGGAAATGCCACTTCCAGTTTAGCTGTGCAGAAGAAGAACAACAAGAAGAAGAAATATCTCGAAATATGTCCGTTAGGCCCCTTCCCTTGAGATAAATCTGCAAATATCTCGGAAACGAAGCGAGCTATGGCAAAATGTTAAGAGACCTTTTTTGTAGAGAATTATGTTTCCTACAATTTATGTTCTATGATATTTTTTGATCAGAAGCGTAGTTTTCGAGATATATCGAGATATTTAAAAGTTCCGAAGCCGCACCAACATAATAGAGATACAGAAACACCGTGGCCCCTTTCTTTGAGATAACTCTGCACTAGTGCGAGCCGCAAATGCCACTTCCAGCTTAGCTGTGCAGAAGAAGAACAACAAGAAGAAGAAATATCTCGAAATATGTCCGTCAGGCCCCTTCCCTTGAGATAAATCTGCAAATATCTCGGAAACGAAGCGATCTATGGCAAAATGTTAAGAGACCTTTTTTGTAGAGAATTAAGTTTCCTACTTTTTATGTTCTATGATATTTTTTGATCAGATGCGTAGTTCTCGAGATATATCAAGATATTTAAAAGTTCCGAAGCCGCACCAACATAATAGAGATACAGAAACACCGTGGCCCCTTTCTTTGAGATAACTCTGCACTAGTGCGAGCCGCAAATGCCACTTCCAGCTTAGCTGTGCAGAAGAAGAACAACAAGAAGAAGAAATATCTCGAAATATGTCCGTCAGGCCCCTTCCCTTGAGATAAATCTGCAAATATCTCGGAAACGAAGCGAGCTATGGTAAAATGTTAAGAGACCTTTTTTGTAGAGAATTAAGTTTCCTACTTTTTATGTTCTATGATATTTTTTGATCAGATGCGTAGTTCTCGAGATATATCAAGATATTTAAAAGTTCCGAAGCCGCACCAACATAATAGAGATACAGAAACACCGTGGCCCCTTTCTTTGAGATAACTCTGCACTAGTGCGAGCCGCAAATGCCACTTCCAGCTTAGCTGTGCAGAAGAAGAACAACAAGAAGAAGAAATATCTCGAAATATGTCCGTCAGGCCCCTTCCCTTGAGATAAATCTGCAAATATCTCGGAAACGAAGCGAGCTATGGTAAAATGTTAAGAGACCTTTTTTGTAGAGAATTAAGTTTCCTACTTTTTATGTTCTATGATATTTTTTGATCAGATGCGTAGTTCTCGAGATATATCAAGATATTTAAAAGTTCCGAAGCCGCACCAACATAATAGAGATACAGAAACACCGTGGCCCCTCTCTTTGAGATAACTCTGCACTATTGCGAGCTGGAAATGCCACTTCCAGTTTAGCTGTGCAGAAGAAGAACAACAAGAAGAAGAAATATCTCGAAATATGTCCGTCAGGCCCCTTCCCTTGAGATAAATCTGCAAATATCTCGGAAACGAAGCGAGCTATGGCAAAATGTTAAGAGACCTTTTTTGTAGAGAATTATGTTTCCTACAATTTATGTTCTATGATATTTTTTGATCAGAAGCGTAGTTTTCGAGATATATCGAGATATTTAAAAGTTCCGAAGCCGCACCAACATAATAGAGATACAGAAACACCGTGGCCCCTTTCTTTGAGATAACTCTGCACTAGTGCGAGCCGCAAATGCCACTTCCAGCTTAGCTGTGCAGAAGAAGAACAACAACAAGAAGAAATATCTCGAAATATGTCCGTCAGGCCCCTTCCCTTGAGATAAATCTGCAAATATCTCGGAAACGAAGCGAGCTATGGCAAAATGTTAAGAGACCTTTTTTGTAGAGAATTAGGTTTCCTACTTTTTATGTTCTATGATATTTTTTGATCAGATGCGTAGTTCTCGAGATATATCAAGATATTTAAAAGTTCCGAAGCCGCACCAACATAATAGAGATACAGAAACACCGTGGCCCCTTTCTTTGAGATAACTCTGCACTATTGCGAGCTGCAAATGCCACTTCCAGCTTAGCTGTGCAGAGGAAGAACAACAAGAAGAAGAAATATCTCGAAATATGTCCGTCAGGCCAGTTCCTTTGAGCTGAATCTGCAAATATCTCGGAAACGAAGCGAGCTATGGCAAAATGTTGAGAGACCTTTTTTGTAGAGAATTAAGTTTCCTACTTTTTGTGTTCTATGATATTTTTTGATCAGATGCGTAGTTCTCGAGATATATCAAGATATTTAAAAGTTCCGAAGCCGCACCAACATAATAAAGATACAGAAACACGGTGGCCCCTCTCTTTGAGATAACTCTGCACTATTGCGAGCTGGAAATGCCACTTCCAGTTTAGCTGTGCAGAAGAAGAACAACAAGAAGAAGAAATATCTCGAAATATGTCCGTTAGGCCCCTTCCCTTGAGATAAATCTGCAAATATCTCGGAAACGAAGCGAGCTATGGCAAAATGTTAAGAGACCTTTTTTGTAGAGAATTATGTTTCCTACAATTTATGTTCTATGATATTTTTTGATCAGAAGCGTAGTTTTCGAGATATATCGAGATATTTAAAAGTTCCGAAGCCGCACCAACATAATAGAGATACAGAAACACCGTGGCCCCTTTCTTTGAGATAACTCTGCACTAGTGCGAGCCGCAAATGCCGCTTCCAGCTTAGCTGTGCAGAAGAAGAACAACAAGAAGAAGAAATATCTCGAAATATGTCCGTCAGGCCCCTTCCCTTGAGATAAATCTGCAAATATCTCGGAAACGAAGCGATCTATGGCAAAATGTTAAGAGACCTTTTTTGTAGAGAATTAAGTTTCCTACTTTTTATGTTCTATGATATTTTTTGATCAGATGCGTAGTTCTCGAGATATATCAAGATATTTAAAAGTTCCGAAGCCGCACCAACATAATAGAGATACAGAAACACCGTGGCCCCTTTCTTTGAGATAACTCTGCAGTATTGCGAGCTGTAAATGCCACTTCCAGCTTAGCTGTGCAGGAGAAGAACAACAAGAAGAAGAAATATCTCGAAATATGTCCGTCAGGCCCCTTCCCTTGAGATATATCTGCAAATATCTCGGAAACGAAGCGAGCTATGGCAAAATGTTAAGAGACCTTTTTTGTAGAGAATTATGTTTCCTACTTTTTATGTTGTATGATATTTTTTGATCAGATGCGTAGTTCTCGAGATATATCAAGATATTTAAAAGTTCCGAAGCCGCACCAACATAATAGAGATACAGAAACACCGTGGCCCCTTTCTTTGAGATAACTCTGCACTATTGCGAGCTGTAAATGCCACTTCCAGCTTAGCTGTGCAGAAGAAGAACAACAAGAAGAAGAAATATCTCGAAATATGTCCGTCAGGCCCCTTCCCTTGAGATAAATCTGCAAATATCTCGGAAACGAAGCGAGCTATGGCAAAATGTTGAGAGACCTTTTTTGTAGAGAATTAAGTTTCCTACTTTTTATGTTCTATGATATTTTTTGATCAGATGCGTAGTTCTCGAGATATATCAAGATATTTAAAAGTTCCGAAGCCGCACCAACATAATAGAGATACAGAAACACGGTGGCCCCTCTCTTTGAGATAACTCTGCACTATTGCGAGCTGGAAATGCCACTTCCAGTTTAGCTGTGCAGAAGAAGAACAACAAGAAGAAGAAATATCTCGAAATATGTCCGTTAGGCCCCTTCCCTTGAGATAAATCTGCAAATATCTCGGAAACGAAGCGAGCTATGGCAAAATGTTAAGAGACCTTTTTTGTAGAGAATTATGTTTCCTACAATTTATCTTCTATGATATTTTTTGATCAGAAGCGTAGTTTTCGAGATATATCGAGATATGTAAAAGTTCCGAAGCCGCACCAACATAATAGAGATACAGAAACACCGTGGCCCCTTTCTTTGAGATAACTCTGCACTAGTGCGAGCCGCAAATGCCGCTTCCAGCTTAGCTGTGCAGAAGAAGAACAACAAGAAGAAGAAATATCTCGAAATATGTCCGTCAGGCCCCTTTCCTTGAGATAAATCTGCAAATATCTCGGAAACGAAGCGATCTATGGCAAAATGTTAAGAGACCTTTTTTGTAGAGAATTAAGTTTCCTACTTTTTATGTTCTATGATATTTTTTGATCAGATGCGTAGTTCTCGAGATATATCAAGATATTTAAAAGTTCCGAAGCCGCACCAACATAATAGAGATACAGAAACACCGTGGCCCCTTTCTTTGAGATAACTCTGCAGTATTGCGAGCTGTAAATGCCACTTCCAGCTTAGCTGTGCAGGAGAAGAACAACAAGAAGAAGAAATATCTCGAAATATGTCCGTCAGGCCCCTTCCCTTGAGATATATCTGCAAATATCTCGGAAACGAAGCGAGCTATGGCAAAATGTTAAGAGACCTTTTTTGTAGAGAATTATGTTTCCTACGTTTTATGTTCTATGATATTTTTTGATCAGATGCGTAGTTCTCGAGATATATCAAGATATTTAAAAGTTCCGAAGCCGCACCAACATAATAGAGATACAGAAACACCGTGGCCCCTTTCTTTGAGATAACTCTGCACTATTGCGAGCTGTAAATGCCACTTCCAGCTTAGCTGTGCAGAAGAAGAACAACAAGAAGAAGAAATATCTCGAAATATGTCCGTCAGGCCCCTTCCCTTGAGATAAATCTGCAAATATCTCGGAAACGAAGCGAGCTATGGCAAAATGTTGAGAGACCTTTTTTGTAGAGAATTAAGTTTCCTACTTTTTATGTTCTATGATATTTTTTGATCAGATGCGTAGTTCTCGAGATATATCAAGATATTTAAAAGTTCCGAAGCCGCACCAACATAATAGAGATACAGAAACACGGTGGCCCCTCTCTTTGAGATAACTCTGCACTATTGCGAGCTGGAAATGCCACTTCCAGTTTAGCTGTGCAGAAGAAGAACAACAAGAAGAAGAAATATCTCGAAATATGTCCGTTAGGCCCCTTCCCTTGAGATAAATCTGCAAATATCTCGGAAACGAAGCGATCTATGGCAAAATGTTAAGAGACCTTTTTTGTAGAGAATTAAGTTTCCTACTTTTTATGTTCTATGATATTTTTTGATCAGATGCGTAGTTCTCGAGATATATCAAGATATTTAAAAGTTCCGAAGCCGCACCAACATAATAGAGATACAGAAACACCGTGGCCCCTTTCTTTGAGATAACTCTGCACTAGTGCGAGCCGCAAATGCCACTTCCAGCTTAGCTGTGCAGAAGAAGAACAACAAGAAGAAGAAATATCTCGAAATATGTCCGTCAGGCCCCTTCCCTTGAGATAAATCTGCAAATATCTCGGAAACGAAGCGAGCTATGGTAAAATGTTAAGAGACCTTTTTTGTAGAGAATTAAGTTTCCTACTTTTTATGTTCTATGATATTTTTTGATCAGATGCGTAGTTCTCGAGATATATCAAGATATTTAAAAGTTCCGAAGCCGCACCAACATAATAGAGATACAGAAACACCGTGGCCCCTTTCTTTGAGATAACTCTGCACTAGTGCGAGCCGCAAATGCCACTTCCAGCTTAGCTGTGCAGAAGAAGAACAACAAGAAGAAGAAATATCTCGAAATATGTCCGTCAGGCCCCTTCCCTTGAGATAAATCTGCAAATATCTCGGAAACGAAGCGAGCTATGGTAAAATGTTAAGAGACCTTTTTTGTAGAGAATTAAGTTTCCTACTTTTTATGTTCTATGATATTTTTTGATCAGATGCGTAGTTCTCGAGATATATCAAGATATTTAAAAGTTCCGAAGCCGCACCAACATAATAGAGATACAGAAACACCGTGGCCCCTCTCTTTGAGATAACTCTGCACTATTGCGAGCTGGAAATGCCACTTCCAGTTTAGCTGTGCAGAAGAAGAACAACAAGAAGAAGAAATATCTCGAAATATGTCCGTCAGGCCCCTTCCCTTGAGATAAATCTGCAAATATCTCGGAAACGAAGCGAGCTATGGCAAAATGTTAAGAGACCTTTTTTGTAGAGAATTATGTTTCCTACAATTTATGTTCTATGATATTTTTTGATCAGAAGCGTAGTTTTCGAGATATATCGAGATATTTAAAAGTTCCGAAGCCGCACCAACATAATAGAGATACAGAAACACCGTGGCCCCTTTCTTTGAGATAACTCTGCACTAGTGCGAGCCGCAAATGCCACTTCCAGCTTAGCTGTGCAGAAGAAGAACAACAACAAGAAGAAATATCTCGAAATATGTCCGTCAGGCCCCTTCCCTTGAGATAAATCTGCAAATATCTCGGAAACGAAGCGAGCTATGGCAAAATGTTAAGAGACCTTTTTTGTAGAGAATTAGGTTTCCTACTTTTTATGTTCTATGATATTTTTTGATCAGATGCGTAGTTCTCGAGATATATCAAGATATTTAAAAGTTCCGAAGCCGCACCAACATAATAGAGATACAGAAACACCGTGGCCCCTTTCTTTGAGATAACTCTGCACTATTGCGAGCTGCAAATGCCACTTCCAGCTTAGCTGTGCAGAGGAAGAACAACAAGAAGAAGAAATATCTCGAAATATGTCCGTCAGGCCAGTTCCTTTGAGCTGAATCTGCAAATATCTCGGAAACGAAGCGAGCTATGGCAAAATGCTAAGAGACGTTTTTTGTAGAGAATTATGTTTCCTACAATTTATGTTCTATGATATTTTTTGATCAGAAGCGTAGGTTTCGAGATATATCGAGATATTTAAAAGTTCCGAAGCCGCACCAACATAATAGGGATACAGAAACACCGTGGCCCCTTTCTTTGAGATAACTCTGCACTAGTGCGAGCCGCAAATGCCACTTCCAGCTTAGCTGTGCAGAAGAAGAACAACAAGAAGAAGAAATATCTCGAAATATGTCCGTCAGGCCCCTTCCCTTGAGATAAATCTGCAAATATCTCGGAAACGAAGCGAGCTATGGCAAAATGTTAAGCGACTTTATTTGTAGAGAATTAAGTTTCCTACTTTTTACGTTCTATGATATTTTTTAATCAGATGTGTAGTTCTCGAGATATATAAAGATATTTTAAAGTTCCGAAGCCGCACCAACATAATAGAGATACAGAAACACCGTGGCCCCTTTCTTTGAGATAACTCTGCAGTATTGCGAGCTGTAAATGCCACTTCCAGCTTAGCTGTGCAGGAGAAGAACAACAAGAAGAAGAAATATCTCGAAATATGTCCGTCAGGCCCCTTCCCTTGAGATATATCTGCAAATATCTCGGAAACGAAGCGAGCTATGGCAAAATGTTTAGAGACCTTTTTTGTAGAGAATTATGTTTCCTACTTTTTATGTTCTATGATATTTTTTGATCAGAAGCGTAGTTTTCGAGATATATCGAGATATTTAAAAGTTCCGAAGCCGCACCAACATAATAGAGATACAGAAACACCGTGGCCCCTTTCTTTGAGATAACTCTGCACTATTGCGAGCTGCAAATGCCACTTCCAGCTTAGCTGTGCAGAGGAAGAACAACAAGAAGAAGAAATATCTCGAAATATGTCCGTCAAGCCAGTTCCTTTGAGCTGAATCTGCAAATATCTCGGAAACGAAGCGAGCTATGGCAAAATGTTAAGAGACCTTTTTTGTAGAGAATTAAGTTTCCTACTTTTTATCTTCTATGATATTTTCTGATCAGATGCGTAGTTCTCGAGATATATCAAGATATTTAAAAGTTCCGAAGCCGCACCAACATAATAGAGATATAGAAACACCGTGGCCCCTTTCTTTGAGATAGCTCTGCACTAGTGCGAGCCGCAAATGCCACTTCCAGCTTAGCTGTGCAGCAGAAGAACAACAAGAAGAAGAAATATCTCGAAATATGTCCGTCAGGCCACTTCCTTTGAGATAAATCTGCAAATATCTCGGAAACGAAGCGAGCTATGGCAAAACGTTAAGAGACCTTTTTTGTAGAGAATTATGTTTCCTACTTTTTTTGTTCTATGATATTTTTTGATCAGACGCGTAGCTCTCGAGATATATCAAGATATTTAAAAGTTCCGAAGCCGCACCAACATAATAGAGATACAGAAACACCGTGGCCCCTCTCTTTGAGATAACTCTGCACTATTGCGAGCTGGAAATGCCACTTCCAGTTTAGCTGTGCAGAAGAAGAACAACAAGAAGAAGAAATATCTCGAAATATGTCCGTTAGGCCCCTTCCCTTGAGATAAATCTGCAAATATCTCGGAAACGAAGCGAGCTATGGCAAAATGTTAAGAGACCTTTTTTGTAGAGAATTATGTTTCCTACAATTTATGTTCTATGATATTTTTTGATCAGAAGCGTAGTTTTCGAGATATATCGAGATATTTAAAAGTTCCGAAGCCGCACCAACATAATAGAGATACAGAAACACCGTGGCCACTTTCTTTGAGATAACTCTGCACTAGTGCGAGCTGCAAATGCCACTTCCAGCTTAGCTGTGCAGAGGAAGAACAACAAGAAGAAATATCTCGAAATATGTCCGTCAGGCCAGTTCCTTTGAGCTGAATCTGCAAATATCTCGGAAACGAAGCGAGCTATGGCAAAATGTTAAGAGACGTTTTTTGTAGAGAATTATGTTTCCTACAATTTATGTTCTATGATATTTTTTGATCAGAAGCGTAGTTTTCGAGATATATCGAGATATTTAAAAGTTCCGATGCCGCACCAACATAATAGGGATACAGAAACACCGTGGCCCCTTTCTTTGAGATAACTCTGCACTAGTGCGAGCCGCAAATGCCACTTCCAGCTTAGCTGTGCAGAAGAAGTACAACAAGAAGAAGAAATATCTCGAAATATATCCGTCAGGCCCCTTCCCTTGAGATAAATCTGCAAATATCTCGGAAACGAAGCGAGCTATGGCAAAATGTTAAGAGACCTTTTTTGTAGAGAATTAAGTTTCCTACTTTTTATGTTCTATGATATTTTTTGATCAGATGCGTAGTTCTCGAGATATATCAAGATATTTAAAAGTTCCGAAGCCGCACCAACATAATAGAGATACAGAAACACCGTGGCCCCTTTCTTTGAGATAACTCTGCACTACTGCGAGCTGCAAATGCCACTTCCAGCTTAGCTGTGCAGAGGAAGAACAACAAGAAGAAGAAATATCTCGAAATATGTCCGTCAGGCCAGTTCCTTTGAGCTGAATCTGCAAATATCTCGGAAACGAAGCGAGCTATGGCAAAATGTTAAGAGACGTTTTTTGTAGAGAATTATGTTTCCTACAATTTATGTTCTATGATATTTTTTGATCAGAAGCGTAGTTTTCGAGATATATCGAGATATTTAAAAGTTCCGAAGCCGCACCAACATAATAGGGATACAGAAACACCGTGGCCCCTTTCTTTGAGATAACTCTGCACTAGTGCGAGCCGCAAATGCCACTTCCAGCTTAGCTGTGCAGAAGAAGAACAACAAGTAGAAGAAATATCTCGAAATATGTCCGTCAGGCCCCTTCCCTTGAGATAAATCTGCAAATATCTCGGAAACGAAGCGAGCTATGGCAAAATGTTAAGAGACCTTTTTTGTAGAGAATTAAGTTTCCTACTTTTTATGTTCTATGATATTTTTTGATCAGATGCGTAGTTCTCGAGATATATCAAGATATTTAAAAGTTCCGAAGCCGCACCAACATAATAGAGATACAGAAACACCGTGGCCCCTTTCTTTGAGATAACTCTGCAGTATTGCGAGCTGTAAATGCCACTTCCAGCTTAGCTGTGCAGGAGAAGAACAACAAGAAGAAGAAATATCTCGAAATATGTCCGTCAGGCCCCTTCCCTTGAGATATATCTGCAAATATCTCGGAAACGAAGCGAGCTATGGCAAAATGTTAAGAGACCTTTTTTGTAGAGAATTATGTTTCCTACTTTTTATGTTCTATGATATTTTTTGATCAGATGCGTAGTTCTCGAGATATATCAAGATATTTAAAAGTTCCGAAGCCGCACCAACATAATAGAGATACAGAAACATCGTGGCCCCTTTCTTTGAGATAACTCTGCACTATTGCGAGCTGTAAATGCCACTTCCAGCTTAGCTGTGCAGAAGAAGAACAACAAGAAGAAGAAATATCTCGAAATATGTCCGTCAGGCCCCTTCCCTTGAGATAAATCTGCAAATATCTCGGAAACGAAGCGAGCTATGGCAAAATGTTGAGAGACCTTTTTTGTAGAGAATTAAGTTTCCTACTTTTTATGTTCTATGATATTTTTTCATCAGATGCGTAGTTCTCGAGATATATCAAGATATTTAAAAGTTCCGAAGCCGCACCAACATAATAGAGATACAGAAACACCGTGGCCCCTCTCTTTGAGATAACTCTGCACTATTGCGAGCTGGAAATGCCACTTCCAGTTTAGCTGTGCAGAAGAAGAACAACAAGAAGAAGAAATATCTCGAAATATGTCCGTTAGGCCCCTTCCCTTGAGATAAATCTGCAAATATCTCGGAAACGAAGCGAGCTATGGCAAAATGTTAAGAGACCTTTTTTGTAGAGAATTATGTTTCCTACTTTTTATGTTCTATGATATTTTTTGATCAGACGCGTAGCTCTCGAGATATATCAAGATATTTAAAAGTTCCGAAGCCGCACCAACATAATAGAGATACAGAAACACCGTGGCCCCTCTCTTTGAGATAACTCTGCACTATTGCGAGCTGGAAATGCCACTTCCAGTTTAGCTGTGCAGAAGAAGAACAACAAGAAGAAGAAATATCTCGAAATATGTCCGTTAGGCCCCTTCCCTTGAGATAAATCTGCAAATATCTCGGAAACGAAGCGAGCTATGGCAAAATGTTAAGAGACCTTTTTTGTAGAGAATTATGTTTCCTACTTTTTATGCTGTATGATATTTTTTGATCAGAAGCGTAGTTTTCGAGATATATCGAGATATTTAAAAGTTCCGAAGCCGCACCAACATAATAGAGATACAGAAACACCGTGGCCCCTTTCTTTGAGATAACTCTGCACTATTGCGAGCTGCAAATGCCACTTCCAGCTTAGCTGTGCAGAGGAAGAACAACAAGAAGAAGAAATATCTCGAAATATGTCCGTCAGGCCAGTTCCTTTGAGCTGAATCTGCAAATATCTCGGAAACGAAGCGAGCTATGGCAAAATGTTAAGAGACCTTTTTTGTAGAGAATTAAGTTTCCTACTTTTTATCTTCTATGATATTTTCTGATCAGATGCGTAGTTCTCGAGATATATCAAGATATTTAAAAGTTCCGAAGCCGCACCAACATAATAGAGATACAGAAACACCGTGGCCCCTCTCTTTGAGATAACTCTGCACTATTGCGAGCTGGAAATGCCACTTCCAGTTTAGCTGTGCAGAAGAAGAACAACAAGAAGAAGAAATATCTCGAAATATGTCCGTTAGGCCCCTTCCCTTGAGATAAATCTGCAAATATCTCGGAAACGAAGCGAGCTATGGCAAAATGTTAAGAGACCTTTTTTGTAGAGAATTATGTTTCCTACTTTTTATGTTGTATGATATTTTTTGATCAGAAGCGTAGTTTTCGAGATATATCGAGATATTTAAAAGTTCCGAAGCCGCACCAACATAATAGAGATACAGAAACACCGTGGCCCCTTTCTTTGAGATAACTCTGCACTATTGCGAGCTGCAAATGCCACTTCCAGCTTAGCTGTGCAGAGGAAGAACAACAAGAAGAAGAAATATCTCGAAATATGTCCGTCAGGCCAGTTCCTTTGAGCTGAATCTGCAAATATCTCGGAAACGAAGCGAGCTATGGCAAAATGTTAAGAGACCTTTTTTGTAGAGAATTAAGTTTCCTACTTTTTATCTTCTATGATATTTTCTGATCAGATGCGTAGTTCTCGAGATATATCAAGATATTTAAAAGTTCCGAAGCCGCACCAACATAATAGAGATACAGAAACACCGTGGCCCCTTTCTTTGAGATAACTCTGCACTAGTGCGAGCCGCAAATGCCACTTCCAGCTTAGCTGTGCAGAAGAAGTACAACGAGAAGAAGAAATATCTCGAAATATGTCCGTCAGGCCCCTTCCCTTGAGATAAATCTGCAAATATCTCGGAAACGAAGCGAGCTATGGCAAAATGTTAAGAGACCTTTTTTGTAGAGAATTAAGTTTCCTACTTTTTATGTTCTATGATATTTTTTGATCAGATGCGTAGTTCTCGAGATATATCAAGATATTTAAAAGTTCCGAAGCCGCACCAACATAATAGAGATACAGAAACACCGTGGCCCCTTTCTTTGAGATAACTCTGCACTAGTGCGAGCCGCAAATGCCACTTCCAGCTTAGCCGTGCAGAAGAAGTACAACAAGAAGAAGAAATATCTCGAAATATGTCCGTCAGGCCCCTTCCCTTGAGATAAATCTGCAAATATCTCGGAAACGAAGCGAGCTATGGCAAAATGTTAAGAGACCTTTTTTGTAGAGAATTAAGTTTCCTACTTTTTATGTTCTATGATATTTTTTGATCAGATGCGTAGTTCTCGAGATATATCAAGATATTTAAAAGTTCCGAAGCCGCACCAACATAATAGAGATACAGAAACACCGTGGCCCCTCTCTTTGAGATAACTCTGCACTATTGCGAGCTGGAAATGCCACTTCCAGTTTAGCTGTGCAGAAGAAGAACAACAAGAAGAAGAAATATCTCGAAATATGTCCGTTAGGCCCCTTCCCTTGAGATAAATCTGCAAATATCTCGGAAACGAAGCGAGCTATGGCAAAATGTTAAGAGACCTTTTTTGTAGAGAATTAAGTTTCCTACTTTTTATGTTCTATGATATTTTTTGATCAGATGCGTAGTTCTCGAGATATATCAAGATATTTAAAAGTTCCGAAGCTGCACCAACATAATAGAGATACAGAAACACCGTGGCCCCTCTCTTTGAGATAACTCTGCACTATTGCGAGCTGGAAATGCCACTTCCAGTTTAGCTGTGCAGAAGAAGAACAACAAGAAGAAGAAATATCTCGAAATATGTCCGTTAGGCCCCTTCCCTTGAGATAAATCTGCAAATATCTCGGAAACGAAGCGAGCTATGGCAAAATGTTAAGAGACCTTTTTTGTAGAGAATTAAGTTTCCTACTTTTTATGTTCTATGATATTTTTTGATCAGATGCGTAGCTCTCGAGATATATCAAGATATTTAAAAGTTCCGAAGCCGCACCAACATAATAGAGATACAGAAACACCGTGGCCCCTTTCTTTGAGATAACTCTGCACTATTGCGAGCTGTAAATGCCACTCCCAGCTTAGCTGTGCAGAAGAAGAACAACAAGAAGAAGACATATCTCGAAATATGTCCGTCAGGCCCCTTCCCTTGAGATATATCTGCAAATATCTCGGAAACGAAGCGAGGTATGGCAAAATGTTAAGAGACCTTTTTTGTAGAGAATTATGTTTCCTACAATTTATCTTCTATGATATTTTTTGATCAGAAGCGTAGTTTTCGAGATATATCGAGATATTTAAAAGTTCCAAAGCCGCACCAACATAATAGAGATACAGAAACACCGTGGCCCCTTTCTTTGAGATCACTCTGCACTAGTGCGAGCCGCAAGTGCCACTTCCAGCTTAGCTGTGCAGAAGAAGAACAACAAGAAGAAGAAATATCTCGAAATATGTCCGTCAGGCCCCTTCCCTTCAGATAAATCTGCAAATATCTCGGAAACGAAGCGAGCTATGGCAAAATGTTAAGAGACCTTTTTTGTAGAGAATTAAGTTTCCTACTTTTTATGTTCTATGATATTTTTTGATCAGATGCGTAGTTCTCGAGATATATCAAGATATTTAAAAGTTCCGAAGCCGCACCAACATAATAGAGATACAGAAACACCGTGGCCCCTTTCTTTGAGATAACTCTGCACTATTGCGAGCTGCAAATGCCACTTCCAGCTTAGCTGTGCAGAGGAAGAACAACAAGAAGAAGAAATATCTCGAAATATGTCCGTCAGGCCAGTTCCTTTGAGCTGAATCTGCAAATATCTCGGAAACGAAGCGAGCTATGGCAAAATGTTAAGAGACGTTTTTTGTAGAGAATTATGTTTCCTACAATTTATGTTCTATGATATTTTTTGATCAGAAGCGTAGTTTTCGAGATATATCGAGATACTTAAAAGTTCCGAAGCCGCACCAACATAATAGGGATACAGAAACACCGTGGCCCCTTTCTTTGAGATAACTCTGCACTAGTGCGAGCCGCAAATGCCACTTCCAGCTTAGCTGTGCAGAAGAAGAACAACAAGAAGAAGTAATATCTCGAAATATGTCCGTCAGGCCCCTTCCCTTGAGATAAATCTGCAAATATCTCGGAAACGAAGCGAGCTATGGCAAAATGTTAAGAGACCTTTTTTGTAGAGAATTAAGTTTTCTACTTTTTATGTTCTATGATATTTTTTGATCAGATGCGTAGTTCTCGAGATATATCAAGATATTTAAAAGTTCCGAAGCCGCACCAACATAATAGAGATACAGAAACACCGTGGCCCCTTTCTTTGAGATAACTCTGCAGTATTGCGAGCTGTAAATGCCACTTCCAGCTTAGCTGTGCAGGAGAAGAACAACAAGAAGAAGAAATATCTCGAAATATGTCCGTTAGGCCCCTTCCCTTGAGATAAATCTGCAAATATCTCGGAAACGAAGCGAGCTATGGCAAAATGTTAAGAGACCTTTTTTGTAGAGAATTAAGTTTCCTACTTTTTATGTTCTATGATATTTTTTGATCAGATGCGTAGTTCTCGAGATATATCAAGATATTTAAAAGTTCCGAAGCCGCACCAACATAATAGAGATACAGAAACACCGTGGCCCCTTTCTTTGAGATAACTCTGCACTATTGCGAGCTGTAAATGCCACTCCCAGCTTAGCTGTGCAGAAGAAGAACAACAAGAAGAAGACATATCTCGAAATATGTCCGTCAGGCCCCTTCCCTTGAGATATATCTGCAAATATCTCGGAAACGAAGCGAGCTATGGCAAAATGTTAAGAGACCTTTTTTGTAGAGAATTATGTTTCCTACAATTTATGTTCTATGATATTTGTTGATCAGAAGCGTAGTTTTCGAGATATATCGAGATATTTAAAAGTTCCGAAGCCGCACCAACATAATAGGGATACAGAAACACCGTGGCCCCTTTCTTTGAGATAACTCTGCACTAGTGCGAGCCGCAAATGCCACTTCCAGCTTAGCTGTGCAGAAGAAGAACAACAAGAAGAAGAAATATCTCGAAATATGTCCGTCAGGCCCCTTCCCTTGAGATAAATCTGCAAATATCTCGGAAACGAAGCGAGCTATGGCAAAATGTTAAGAGACCTTTTTTGTAGAGAATTAAGTTTCCTACTTTTTATGTTCTATGATATTTTTTGATCAGATGCGTAGTTCTCGAGATATATCAAGATATTTAAAAGTTCCGAAGCCGCACCAACATAATAGAGATACAGAAACACCGTGGCCCCTTTCTTTGAGATAACTCTGCAGTATTGCGAGCTGTAAATGCCACTTCCAGCTTAGCTGTGCAGAAGAAGTACAACAAGAAGAAGACTTATCTCGAAATATGTCCGTCAGGCCCCTTCCCTTGAGATAAATCTGCAAATATCTCGGAAACGAAGCGAGCTATGGCAAAATGTTAAGAGACCTTTTTTGTAGAGAATTAAGTTTCCTACTTTTTATGTTCTATGATATTTTTTGATCAGATGCGTAGTTCTCGAGATATATCAAGATATTTAAAAGTTCCGAAGCCGCACCAACATAATAGAGATACAGAAACACCGTGGCCCCTCTCTTTGAGATAACTCTGCACTATTGCGAGCTGGAAATGCCACTTCCAGTTTAGCTGTGCAGAAGAAGAACAACAAGAAGAAGAAATATCTCGAAATATGTCCGTTAGGCCCCTTCCCTTGAGATAAATCTGCAAATATCTCGGAAACGAAGCGAGCTATGGCAAAATGTTAAGAGACCTTTTTTGTAGAGAATTAAGTTTCCTACTTTTTATGTTCTATGATATTTTTTGATCAGATGCGTAGTTCTCGAGATATATCAAGATATTTAAAAGTTCCGAAGCCGCACCAACATAATAGAGATACAGAAACACCGTGGCCCCTTTCTTTGAGATAACTCTGCACTATTGCGAGCTGTAAATGCCACTCCCAGCTTAGCTGTGCAGAAGAAGAACAACAAGAAGAAGACATATCTCGAAATATGTCCGTCAGGCCCCTTCCCTTGAGATATATCTGCAAATATCTCGGAAACGAAGCGAGCTATGGCAAAATGTTAAGAGACCTTTTTTGTAGAGAATTATGTCTCCTACAATTTATGTTCTATGATATTTTTTGATCAGAAGCGTAGTTTTCGAGATATATCGAGATATTTAAAAGTTCCAAAGCCGCACCAACATAATAGAGATACAGAAACACCGTGGCCCCTTTCTTTGAGATAACTCTGCACTAGTGCGAGCCGCAAGTGCCACTTCCAGCTTAGCTGTGCAGAAGAAGAACAACAAGAAGAAGACATATCTCGAAGTATGTCCGTCAGGCCCCTTCCCTTGAGATATATCTGCAAATATCTCGGAAACGAAGCGAGCTATGGCAAAATGTTAAGAGACCTTTTTTGTAGAGAATTATGTTTCCTACAATTTATCTTCTATGATATTTTTTGATCAGAAGCGTAGTTTTCGAGATATATCGAGATATTTAAAAGTTCCAAAGCCGCACCAACATAATAGAGATACAGAAACACCGTGGCCCCTTTCTTTGAGATAACTCTGCACTAGTGCGAGCCGCAAGTGCCACTTCCAGCTTAGCTGTGCAGAAGAAGAACAACAAGAAGAAGAAATATCTCGAAATATGTCCGTCAGGCCCCTTCCCTTGAGATAAATCTGCAAATATCTCGGAAACAAAGCGAGCTATGGCAAAATGTTAAGAGACCTTTTTTGTAGAGAATTAAGTTTCCTACTTTTTATGTTCTATGATATTTTTTGATCAGATGCGTAGTTCTCGAGATATATCAAGATATTTAAAAGTTCCGAAGCCGCACCAACATAATAGAGATACAGAAACACCGTGGCCCCTTTCTTTGAGATAACTCTGCACTATTGCGAGCTGCAAATGCCACTTCCAGCTTAGCTGTGCAGAGGAAGAACAACAAGAAGAAGAAATATCTCGAAATATGTCCGTCAGGCCAGTTCCTTTGAGCTGAATCTGCAAATATCTCGGAAACGAAGCGAGCTATGGCAAAATGTTAAGAGACGTTTTTTGTAGAGAATTATGTTTCCTACAATTTATGTTCTATGATATTTTTTGATCAGAAGCGTAGTTTTCGAGATATATCGAGATACTTAAAAGTTCCGAAGCCGCACCAACATAATAGGGATACAGAAACACCGTGGCCCCTTTCTTTGAGATAACTCTGCACTAGTGCGAGCCGCAAATGCCACTTCCAGCTTAGCTGTGCAGAAGAAGAACAACAAGAAGAAGTAATATCTCGAAATATGTCCGTCAGGCCCCTTCCCTTGAGATAAATCTGCAAATATCTCGGAAACGAAGCGAGCTATGGCAAAATGTTAAGAGACCTTTTTTGTAGAGAATTAAGTTTCCTACTTTTTATGTTCTATGATATTTTTTGATCAGATGCGTAGTTCTCGAGATATATCAAGATATTTAAAAGTTCCGAAGCCGCACCAACATAATAGAGATACAGAAACACCGTGGCCCCTTTCTTTGAGATAACTCTGCACTATTGCGAGCTGTAAATGCCACTTCCAGCTTAGCTGTGCAGGAGAAGAACAACAAGAAGAAGAAATATCTCGAAATATGTCCGTTAGGCCCCTTCCCTTGAGATAAATCTGCAAATATCTCGGAAACGAAGCGAGCTATGGCAAAATGTTAAGAGACCTTTTTTGTAGAGAATTAAGTTTCCTACTTTTTATGTTCTATGATATTTTTTGATCAGATGCGTAGTTCTCGAGATATATCAAGATATTTAAAAGTTCCGAAGCCGCACCAACATAATAGAGATACAGAAACACCGTGGCCCCTTTCTTTGAGATAACTCTGCACTATTGCGAGCTGTAAATGCCACTCCCAGCTTAGCTGTGCAGAAGAAGAACAACAAGAAGAAGACATATCTCGAAATATGTCCGTCAGGCCCCTTCCCTTGAGATATATCTGCAAATATCTCGGAAACGAAGCGAGCTATGGCAAAATGTTAAGAGACCTTTTTTGTAGAGAATTATGTTTCCTACAATTTATGTTCTATGATATTTGTTGATCAGAAGCGTAGTTTTCGAGATATATCGAGATATTTAAAAGTTCCGAAGCCGCACCAACATAATAGGGATACAGAAACACCGTGGCCCCTTTCTTTGAGATAACTCTGCACTAGTGCGAGCCGCAAATGCCACTTCCAGCTTAGCTGTGCAGAAGAAGAACAACAAGAAGAAGAAATATCTCGAAATATGTCCGTCAGGCCCCTTCCCTTGAGATAAATCTGCAAATATCTCGGAAACGAAGCGAGCTATGGCAAAATGTTAAGAGACCTTTTTTGTAGAGAATTAAGTTTCCTACTTTTTATGTTCTATGATATTTTTTGATCAGATGCGTAGTTCTCGAGATATATCAAGATATTTAAAAGTTCCGAAGCCGCACCAACATAATAGAGATACAGAAACACCGTGGCCCCTTTCTTTGAGATAACTCTGCAGTATTGCGAGCTGTAAATGCCACTTCCAGCTTAGCTGTGCAGGAGAAGAACAACAAGAAGAAGAAATATCTCGAAATATGTCCGTCAGGCCCCTTCCCTTGAGATATATCTGCAAATATCTCGGAAACGAAGCGAGCTATGGCAAAATCTTAAGAGACCTTTTTTGTAGAGAATTATGTTTCCTACAATTTACGTTCTCTGATATTTTTTGATCAGAAGCGTAGTTTTCGAGATATATCGAGATATTTAAAAGTTCCGAAGCCGCACCAACATAATAGAGATACAGAAACACCGTGGCCCCTTTCTTTGAGATAACTCTGCACGATTGCGACCTGCAAATGCCACTTCCAGCTTAGCTGTGCAGAAGAAGAACAACAAGAAGAAGAAATATCTCGAAATATGTCCGTCAGGCCCCTTCCCTTGAGATAAATCTGCAAATATCTCGGAAACGAAGCGAGCTACGGCAAAATGTTAAGAGACCTTTTTTGTAGAAAATTAGGATTCCTACTTTTTATGTTCTATGATATTTTTTGAACAGATGCGTAGTTCTCGAGATATATCAAGATATTTAAAAGTTCCGAAGCCGCACCAACATAATAGAGATACAGAAACACCGTGGCCCCTTTCTTTGAGATAACTCTGCACTATTGCGCGCTGCAAATGGCACTTCCAGCTTAGCTGTGCAGAAGAAGAACAACAAGAAGAAGAAATATCTCGAAATATGTCCGTCAGGCCCCTTCCCTTGAGATAAATCTGCGAATATCTCGGAAACGAAGCGAGCTATGGCAAAATGTTAAGAGACCTTTTTTGTAGAGAATTAAGTTTCCTACTTTTTATGTTCTATGATATTTTTTCATCAGAAGCGTAGTTTTCGAGATATATCGAGATATTTAAAAGTTCCGAAGCCGCACCAACATAATAGAGATACAGAAACACCGTGGCCCCTTTCTTTGAGATAACTCTGCACTATTGCGAGCTGCAAATGCCACTTCCAGCTTAGCTGTGCAGAAGAAGAACAACAAGAAGAAGAAATATCTGGAAATATGTCCGTCAGGCCCATTCCCTTGAGATAAATCTGCAAATATCTCGGAAACGAAGCGAGCTACGGCAAAATGTTAAGAGACCTTTTTTGTAGAAAATTAGGATTCCTACTTTTTATGTTCTATGATATTTTTTGAACAGATGCGTAGTTCTCGAGATATATCAAGATATTTAAAAGTTCCGAAGCCGCACCAACATAATAGAGATACAGAAACACCGTGGCCCCTTTCTTTGAGATAACTCTGCACTATTGCGCGCTGCAAATGGCACTTCCAGCTTAGCTGTGCAGAAGAAGAACAACAAGAAGAAGAAATATCTCGAAATATGTCCGTCAGGCCCCTTCCCTTGAGATAAATCTGCGAATATCTCGGAAACGAAGCGAGCTATGGCAAAATGTTAAGAGACCTTTTTTGTAGAGAATTAAGTTTCCTACTTTTTATGTTCTATGATATTTTTTGATCAGATGCGTAGTTCTCGAGATATATCAAGATATTTAAAAGTTCCGAAGCGGCACCAACATAATAGAGATACAGAAACACCGTGGCCCCTTTCTTTGAGGTAACTCTGCACTATTGCGAGCTGCAAATGCCACTTCCAGCTTAGCTGTGCAGAAGAAGAACAACAAGAAGAAGAAATATCTCGAAATATGTCCCTCAGGCCCCTTCCCTTGAGATAAATCTGCAAATATCTCGGAAACCAAGCGAGCTATGGCAAAATGTTAAGAGACCTTATTTGTAGAGAATTCAGTTTCCTACTTTTTATGTTCTACGATATTTTTTGATCAGATGCGTAGTTCTCGAGATATATCAAGATATTTAAAAGTTCCGAAGCCGCACCAACATAATAGAGATACAGAAACACCGTGGCCCCTTTCTTTGAGATAACTCTGCACTATTGCGAGCTGCAAATGCCACTTCCAGCTTAGCTGTGCAGAAGAAGAACAACAAGAAGAAGAAATATCTCGAAATATGTCCGTCAGGCCCCTTCCCTTGAGATAAATCTGCAAATATCTCGGAAACGAAGCGAGCTATGGCAAAATCTTAAGAGACCTTTTTTGTAGAGAATTAAGTTTCCTACTTTTTATGTTCTATGATATTTTTTGATCAGATGCGTAGTTCTCGAGATATATCAAGATATTTAAAAGTTCCGAAGCCGCACCAACATAATAGAGATACAGAAACACCGTGGCCCCTTTCTTTGAGATAACTCTGCACTACTGCGAGCTGCAAATGCCACTTCCAGCTTAGCTGTGCAGAAGAAGAACAACAAGAAGAAGAAATATCTCGAAATATGTCCGTCAGGCCCCTTCCCTTGGGATAAATCTGCAAATATCTCGGAAAGGAAGCGAGCTATGGCAAAATGTTAAGAGACCTTTTTTGTAGAGAATTAAGTTTCCTACTTTTTATGTTCTATGATATTTTTTGATCAGATGCGTAGTTCTCGAGATATATCCAGATATTTAAAAGTTCCGAAGCGGCACCAACATAATAGAGATACAGAAACACCGTGGCCCCTTTCTTTGAGGTAACTCTGCACTATTGCGAGCTGCAAATGCCACTTCCAGCTTAGCTGTGCAGAAGAAGAACAACAAGAAGAAGAAATATCTCGAAATATGTCCCTCAGGCCCCTTCCCTTGAGATAAATCTGCAAATATCTCGGAAACCAAGCGAGCTATGGCAAAATGTTAAGAGACCTTATTTGTAGAGAATTAAGTTTCCTACTTTTTATGTTCTACGATATTTTTTGATCAGATGCGTAGTTCTCGAGATATATCAAGATATTTAAAAGTTCCGAAGCCGCACCAACATAATAGAGATACAGAAACACCCTGGCCCCTTTCTTTGAGATAACTCTGCACTATTGCGAGCTGCAAATGCCACTTCCAGCTTAGCTGTGCAGAAGAAGAACAACAAGAAGAAGAAATATCTCGAAATATGTCCGTCAGGCCCCTTCCCTTGAGATAAATCTGCAAATATCTCGGAAACGAAGCGAGCTATGGCAAAATTTTAAGAGACCTTTTTTGTAGAGAATTATGTTTCCTACAATTTACGTTCTCTGATATTTTTTGATCAGAAGCGCAGTTTTCGAGATATATCGAGATATTTAAAAGTTTCGAAGCCGCACCAACATAATAGAGATACAGAAACACCGTAGCCCCTTTCTTTGAGATAACTCTGCACTATTGCGACCTGCAAATGCCACTTCCAGCTTAGCTGTGCAGAAGAAGAACAACAAGAAGAAGAAATATCTCGAAATATGTCCGTCGGCCCCTTCCCTTGAGATAAATCTGCAAATATCTCGGAAACGAAGCGAGCTATGGCAAAATGTTAAGAGACCTTTTTTGTAGAGAATTAAGTTTCCTACTTTTTATGTTCTATGATATTTTTCGATCAGAGGCGTAGTTCTCGAGATATATCAAGATATTTAAAAGTTCCGAAGCCGCACCAACATAATAGAGATACAGAAACACCGTGGCCCCTCTCTTTGAGATAACTCTGCAATATTGCGAGCTGGAAATGCCACTTCCAGTTTAGCTGTGCAGAAGAAGAACAACAAGAAGAAGAAATATCTCGAAATATGTCCGTTTGGCCCCTTCCCTTGAGATAAATCTGCAAATATCTCGGAAACGAAGCGAGCTATGGCAAAATGTTAAGAGACCTTTTTTGTAGAGAATTAAGTTTCCTACTTTTTATCTTCTATGATATTTTCTGATCAGATGCGTAGTTCTCGAGATATATCAAGATATTTAAAAGTTCCGAAGCCGCACCAACATAATAGAGATACAGAAACACCGTGGCCCCTCTCTTTGAGATAACTCTGCACAATTGCGAGCTGCAAATGCCACTTCCAGCTTAGCTGTGCAGAAGAGGAACAACAAGAAGAACAAATATCTCGAAATATGTCCGTCAGGCCCCTTCCCTTGAGATAAATCTGCAAATATCTCGGAAACGAAGCGAGCTATGGCAAAATGTTAAGAGACCTTTTTTGTAGAGAATTAAGTTTCCTACTTTTTATCTTCTATGATATTTTCTGATCAGATGCGTAGTTCTCGAGATATATCAAGATATTTAAAAGTTCCGAAGCCGCACCAACATAATAGAGATACAGAAACACCGTGGCCCCTCTCTTTGAGATAACTCTGCACAATTGCGAGCTGCAAATGCCACTTCCAGCTTAGCTGTGCAGAAGAGGAACAACAAGAAGAAGAAATATCTCGAAATATGTCCGTCAGGCCCCTTCCCTTGAGATAAATCTGCAAATATCTCGGAAACGAAGCGAGCTATGGCAAAATGTTAAGAGACCTTTTTTGTAGAGAATTATGTTTCCTACTTTTTATGTTCTATGATATTTTTTGATCAGACGCGTAGTTCTCGAGATATATCAAGATATTTAAAAGTTCCGAAGCCGCACCAACATAATAGAGATACAGAAACACCGTGGCTCCTTTCTTTGAGATAACTCTGCACTATTGCGACCTGGAAATGCCACTTCCAGTTTAGCTGTGCAGAAGAAGAACAACAAGAAGAAGAAATATCTCGAAATATGTCCGTTAGGCCCCTTCCCTTGAGATAAATCTGCAAATATCTCGGAAACGAAGCGAGCTATGGCAAAATGTTAAGAGACCTTTTTTGTAGAGAATTAAGTTTCCTACGTTTTATGTTCTATGATATTTTTTGATCAGATGCGTAGTTCTCGAGATATATCAAGATATTTAAAAGTTCCGAAGCCGCACCAACATAATAGAGATACAGAAACACCGTGGCCCCTTTCTTTGAGATAACTCTGCACTATTGCGAGCTGCAAATGCCACTTCCAGCTTAGCTGTGCAGAAGAAGAACAACAAGAAGAAGAAATATCTCGAAATATGTCCGTCAGGCCCCTTCCCTTGAGATAAATCTGCAAATATCTCGGAAACGAAGGGAGCTATGGCAAAATGATAAGAGACCTTTTTTGTAGAGAATTAAGTTTCCTACTTTTTATGTTCTATGATATTTTTTGATCAGACGCGTAGTTCTCGAGATATATCAAGATATTTAAAAGTTCCGAAGCCGCACCAACATAATAGAGATACAGAAACACCGTGGCTCCTTTCTTTGAGATAACTCTGCACTATTGCGACCTGGAAATGCCACTTCCAGTTTAGCTGTGCAGAAGAAGAACAACAAGAAGAAGAAATATCTCGAAATATGTCCGTTAGGCCCCTTCCCTTGAGATAAATATGCAAATATCTCGGAAACGAAGCGAGCTATGGCAAAATGTTAAGACACCTTTTTTGTAGAGAATTAAGTTTCCTACGTTTTATGTTCTATGATATTTTTTGATCAGATGCGTAGTTCTCGAGATATATCAAGATATTTAAAAGTTCCGAAGCCGCACCAACATAATAGAGATACAGAAACACCGTGGCCCCTTTCTTTGAGTTAACTCTGCACTATTGCGAGCTGGAAATGCCAGTTCCAGCTTAGCTGTGCAGAAGAAGAACAACAAGAAGAAGAAATATCTCGAAATATGTCCGTTAGGCCCCTTCCCTTGAGATAAATCTGCAAATATCTCGGAAACGAAGCGAGGTATGGCAAAATGTTAAGAGACCTTTTTTGTAGAGAATTAAGTTTCCTACGTTTTATGTTCTATGATATTTTTTGATCAGATGCGTAGTTCTCGAGATATATCAAGATATTTAAAAGTTCCGAAGCCGCACCAACATAATAGAGATACAGAAACACCGTGGCCCCTTTCTTTGAGATAACTCTGCACTATTGCGAGCTGCAAATGCCACTTCCAGCTTCGCTGTGCAGAAGAAGAACAACAAGAAGAAGAAATATCTCGAAATATGTCCGTCAGGCCCCTTCCCTTGAGATAAATCTGCAAATATCTCGGAAACGAAGAGAGCTATGGCAAAATGATAAGAGACCTTTTTTGTAGAGAATTAAGTGTCCTACTTTTTATGTTCTATGATATTTTTTGATCAGATGCGTAGTTCTCGAGATATATCAAGATATTTAAAAGTTCCGAAGCCGCACCAACATAATAGAGATACAGAAACACCGTGGCCCCTTTCTTTGAGATAACTCTGCACTATTGCGAGCTGCAAATGCCACTTCCAGCTTAGCTGTGCAGAGGAAGAACAACAAGAAGAAGAAATATCTCGAAATATGTCCGTCAGGCCAGTTCCTTTGAGCTGGTTCTGCAAATATCTCGGAAACGAAGCGAGCTATGGCAAAATGTTAAGAGACGTTTTTTGTAGAGAATTATGTTTCCTACAATTTATGTTCTATGATATTTTTTGATCAGAAGCGTAGTTTTCGAGATATATCGAGATATTTAAAAGTTCCGAAGCCGCACCAACATAATAGAGATACAGAAACACCGTGGCCCCTTTCTTTGAGATAACTCTGCACTAGTGCGAGCCGCAAATGCCACTTCCAGCTTAGCTGTGCAGAAGAAGAACAACAAGAAGAAGAAATATCTCGAAATATGTCCGTCAGGCCCCTTACCTTGAGATAAATCTGCAAATATCTCGGAAACGAAGCGAGCTATGGCAAAATGTTAAGAGACCTTTTTTGTAGAGAATTACGTTTCCTACTTTTTATCTTCTCTGATATTTTCTGATCAGATGCGTAGTTCTCGAGATATATCAAGATATTTAAAAGTTCCGAAGCCGCACCAACATAATAGAGATACAGAAACACCGTGGCCCCTCTCTTTGAGATAACTCTGCACAATTGCGAGCTGCAAATGCCACTTCCAGCTTAGCTGTGCAGAAGAGGAACAACAAGAAGAAGAAATATCTCGAAATATGTCCGTCAGGCCCCTTCCCTTGAGATAAATCTGCAAATATCTCGGAAACGAAGCGAGCTATGGCAAAATGTTAAGAGACCTTTTTTGTAGAGAATTATGTTTCCTACTTTTTATGTTCTATGATATTTTTTGATCAGACGCGTAGTTCTCGAGATATATCAAGATATTTAAAAGTTCCGAAGCCGCACCAACATAATAGAGATACAGAAACACCGTGGCTCCTTTCTTTGAGATAACTCTGCACTATTGCGACCTGGAAATGCCACTTCCAGTTTAGCTGTGCAGAAGAAGAACAACAAGAAGAAGAAATATCTCGAAATATGTCCGTTAGGCCCCTTCCCTTGAGATAAATCTGCAAATATCTCGGAAACGAAGCGAGCTATTGCAAAATGTTAAGAGACCTTTTTTGTAGAGAATTGAGTTTCCTACTTTTTATGTTCTATGATATTTTTTGATCAGATGCGTAGTTCTCGAGATATATCAAGATATTTAAAAGTTAAGAAGCCGCACCAACATAATAGAGATACAGAAACACCGTGGCCCCTTTCTTTGAGATAACTCTGCACTATTGCGAGCTGCAAATGCCACTTCCAGCTTAGCTATGCAGAAGAGGAACAACAAGAAGAAGAAATATCTCGGAATATGTCCGTCAGGCCCCTTCCCTTGAGATAAATCTGCAAATATCTCGGAAACGATGCCAGGTATGGGAAAATGTTAAGAGACCTTTTTTGTAGAGAATTATGTTTCCTACTTTTTATGTTCTATGATATTTTTTGATCAGACGCGTAGTTCTCGAGATATATCAAGATATTTAAAAGTTCCGAAGCCGCACCAACATAATAGAGATACAGAAACACCGTGGCTCCTTTCTTTGAGATAACTCTGCACTATTGCGACCTGGAAATGCCACTTCCAGTTTAGCTGTGCAGAAGAAGAACAACAAGAAGAAGAAATATCTCGAAATATGTCCGTCAGGCCCCTTCCCTTGAGATAAATCTGCAAATATCTCGGAAACGAAGAGAGCTATGGCAAAATGATAAGAGACCTTTTTTGTAGAGAATTAAGTGTCCTACTTTTTATGTTCTATGATATTTTTTGATCAGATGCGTAGTTCTCGAGATATATCAAGATATTTAAAAGTTCCGAAGCCGCACCAACATAATAGAGATACAGAAACACCGTGGCCCCTTTCTTTGAGATAACTCTGCACTATTGCGAGCTGCAAATGCCACTTCCAGCTTAGCTGTGCAGAGGAAGAACAACAAGAAGAAGAAATATCTCGAAATATGTCCGTCAGGCCAGTTCCTTTGAGCTGAATCTGCAAATATCTCGGAAACGAAGCGAGCTATGGCAAAATGATAAGAGACGTTTTTTGTAGAGAATTATGTTTCCTACAATTTATGTTCTATGATATTTTTTGATCAGAAGCGTAGTTTTCGAGATACATCGAGATATTTAAAAGTTCCGAAGACGCACCAACATAATAGAGATACAGAAACACCGTGGCCCCTTTCTTTGAGATAACTCTGCACTAGTGCGAGCCGCAAATGCCACTTCCAGCTTAGCTGTGCAGAAGAAGAACAACAAGAAGAAGAAATATCTCGAAATATGTCCGTCAGGCCGCTTACCTTGAGATAAATCTGCAAATATCTCGGAAACGAAGCGAGCTATGGCAAAATGTTAAGAGACCTTTTTTGTAGAGAATTAAGTTTCCTACTTTTTATCTTCTCTGATATTTTCTGATCAGATGCGTAGTTCTCGAGATATATCAAGATATTTAAAAGTTCCGAAGCCGCACCAACATAATAGAGATACAGAAACACCGTGGCCCCTCTCTTTGAGATAACTCTGCACAATTGCGAGCTGCAAATGCCACTTCCAGCTTAGCTGTGCAGAAGAGGAACAACAAGAAGAAGAAATATCTCGAAATATGTCCGTCAGGCCCCTTCCCTTGAGATAAATCTGCAAATATCTCGGAAACGAAGCGAGCTATGGCAAAATGTTAAGAGACCTTTTTTGTAGAGAATTATGTTTCCTACTTTTTATGTTCTATGATATTTTTTGATCAGACGCGTAGTTCTCGAGATATATCAAGATATTTAAAAGTTCCGAAGCCGCACCAACATAATAGAGATACAGAAACACCGTGGCTCCTTTCTTTGAGATAACTCTGCACTATTGCGACCTGGAAATGCCACTTCCAGTTTAGCTGTGCAGAAGAAGAACAACAAGAAGAAGAAATATCTCGAAATATGTCCGTCAGGCCAGTTCCTTTGAGCTGGTTCTGCAAATATCTCGGAAACGAAGCGAGCTATGGCAAAATGTTAAGAGACGTTTTTTGTAGAGAATTATGTTTCCTACAATTTATGTTCTATGATATTTTTTGATCGGAAGCGTAGTTTTCGAGATATATCGAGATATTTAAAAGTTCCGAAGCCGCACCAACATAATAGAGATACAGAAACACCGTGGCCCCTCTCTTTGAGATAACTCTGCACTAGTGCGAGCCGCAAATGCCACTTCCAGCTTAGCTGTGCAGAAGAAGAACAACAAGAAGAAGAAATATCTCGAAATATGTCCGTCAGGCCGCTTACCTTGAGATAAATCTGCAAATATCTCGGAAACGAAGCGAGCTATGGCAAAATGTTAAGAGACCTTTTTTGTAGAGAATTAAGTTTCCTACTTTTTATCTTCTCTGATATTTTCTGATCAGATGCGTAGTTCTCGAGATATATCAAGATATTTAAAAGTTCCGAAGCCGCACCAACATAATAGAGATACAGAAACACCGTGGCCCCTCTCTTTGAGATAACTCTGCACAATTGCGAGCTGCAAATGCCACTTCCAGCTTAGCTGTGCAGAAGAGGAACAACAAGAAGAAGAAATATCTCGAAATATGTCCGTCAGGCCCCTTCCCTTGAGATAAATCTGCAAATATCTCGGAAACGAAGCGAGCTATGGCAAAATGTTAAGAGACCTTTTTTGTAGAGAATTATGTTTCCTACTTTTTATGTTCTATGATATTTTTTGATCAGACGCGTAGTTCTCGAGATATATCAAGATATTTAAAAGTTCCGAAGCCGCACCAACATAATAGAGATACAGAAACACCGTGGCTCCTTTCTTTGAGATAACTCTGCACTATTGCGACCTGGAAATGCCACTTCCAGTTTAGCTGTGCAGAAGAAGAACAACAAGAAGAAGAAATATCTCGAAATATGTCCGTCAGGCCAGTTCCTTTGAGCTGGTTCTGCAAATATCTCGGAAACGAAGCGAGCTATGGCAAAATGTTAAGAGACGTTTTTTGTAGAGAATTATGTTTCCTACAATTTATGTTCTATGATATTTTTTGATCGGAAGCGTAGTTTTCGAGATATATCGAGATATTTAAAAGTTCCGAAGCCGCACCAACATAATAGAGATACAGAAACACCGTGGCCCCTCTCTTTGAGATAACTCTGCACTAGTGCGAGCCGCAAATGCCACTTCCAGCTTAGCTGTGCAGAAGAAGAACAACAAGAAGAAGAAATATCTCGAAATATGTCCGTCAGGCCGCTTACCTTGAGATAAATCTGCAAATATCTCGGAAACGAAGCGAGCTATGGCAAAATGTTAAGAGACCTTTTTTGTAGAGAATTAAGTTTCCTACTTTTTATCTTCTCTGATATTTTCTGATCAGATGCGTAGTTCTCGAGATATATCAAGATATTTAAAAGTTCCGAAGCCGCACCAACATAATAGAGATACAGAAACACCGTGGCCCCTCTCTTTGAGATAACTCTGCACAATTGCGAGCTGCAAATGCCACTTCCAGCTTAGCTGTGCAGAAGAGGAACAACAAGAAGAAGAAATATCTCGAAATATGTCCGTCAGGCCCCTTCCCTTGAGATAAATCTGCAAATATCTCGGAAACGAAGCGAGCTATGGCAAAATGTTAAGAGACCTTTTTTGTAGAGAATTATGTTTCCTACTTTTTATGTTCTATGATATTTTTTGATCAGACGCGTAGTTCTCGAGATATATCAAGATATTTAAAAGTTCCGAAGCCGCACCAACATAATAGAGATACAGAAACACCGTGGCTCCTTTCTTTGAGATAACTCTGCACTATTGCGACCTGGAAATGCCACTTCCAGTTTAGCTGTGCAGAAGAAGAACAACAAGAAGAAGAAATATCTCGAAATATGTCCGTCAGGCCCCTTCCCTTGAGATAAATCTGCAAATATCTCGGAAACGAAGAGAGCTATGGCAAAATGATAAGAGACCTTTTTTGTAGAGAATTAAGTGTCCTACTTTTTATGTTCTATGATATTTTTTGATCAGATGCGTAGTTCTCGAGATATATCAAGATATTTAAAAGTTCCGAAGCCGCACCAACATAATAGAGATACAGAAACACCGTGGCCCCTTTCTTTGAGATAACTCTGCACTATTGCGAGCTGCAAATGCCACTTCCAGCTTAGCTGTGCAGAGGAAGAACAACAAGAAGAAGAAATATCTCGAAATATGTCCGTCAGGCCAGTTCCTTTGAGCTGAATCTGCAAATATCTCGGAAACGAAGCGAGCTATGGCAAAATGATAAGAGACGTTTTTTGTAGAGAATTATGTTTCCTACAATTTATGTTCTATGATATTTTTTGATCAGAAGCGTAGTTTTCGAGATACATCGAGATATTTAAAAGTTCCGAAGACGCACCAACATAATAGAGATACAGAAACACCGTGGCCCCTTTCTTTGAGATAACTCTGCACTAGTGCGAGCCGCAAATGCCACTTCCAGCTTAGCTGTGCAGAAGAAGAACAACAAGAAGAAGAAATATCTCGAAATATGTCCGTCAGGCCGCTTACCTTGAGATAAATCTGCAAATATCTCGGAAACGAAGCGAGCTATGGCAAAATGTTAAGAGACCTTTTTTGTAGAGAATTAAGTTTCCTACTTTTTATCTTCTCTGATATTTTCTGATCAGATGCGTAGTTCTCGAGATATATCAAGATATTTAAAAGTTCCGAAGCCGCACCAACATAATAGAGATACAGAAACACCGTGGCCCCTCTCTTTGAGATAACTCTGCACAATTGCGAGCTGCAAATGCCACTTCCAGCTTAGCTGTGCAGAAGAGGAACAACAAGAAGAAGAAATATCTCGAAATATGTCCGTCAGGCCCCTTCCCTTGAGATAAATCTGCAAATATCTCGGAAACGAAGCGAGCTATGGCAAAATGTTAAGAGACCTTTTTTGTAGAGAATTATGTTTCCTACTTTTTATGTTCTATGATATTTTTTGATCAGACGCGTAGTTCTCGAGATATATCAAGATATTTAAAAGTTCCGAAGCCGCACCAACATAATAGAGATACAGAAACACCGTGGCTCCTTTCTTTGAGATAACTCTGCACTATTGCGACCTGGAAATGCCACTTCCAGTTTAGCTGTGCAGAAGAAGAACAACAAGAAGAAGAAATATCTCGAAATATGTCCGTCAGGCCAGTTCCTTTGAGCTGGTTCTGCAAATATCTCGGAAACGAAGCGAGCTATGGCAAAATGTTAAGAGACGTTTTTTGTAGAGAATTATGTTTCCTACAATTTATGTTCTATGATATTTTTTGATCGGAAGCGTAGTTTTCGAGATATATCGAGATATTTAAAAGTTCCGAAGCCGCACCAACATAATAGAGATACAGAAACACCGTGGCCCCTCTCTTTGAGATAACTCTGCACTAGTGCGAGCCGCAAATGCCACTTCCAGCTTAGCTGTGCAGAAGAAGAACAACAAGAAGAAGAAATATCTCGAAATATGTCCGTCAGGCCGCTTACCTTGAGATAAATCTGCAAATATCTCGGAAACGAAGCGAGCTATGGCAAAATGTTAAGAGACCTTTTTTGTAGAGAATTAAGTTTCCTACTTTTTATCTTCTCTGATATTTTCTGATCAGATGCGTAGTTCTCGAGATATATCAAGATATTTAAAAGTTCCGAAGCCGCACCAACATAATAGAGATACAGAAACACCGTGGCCCCTCTCTTTGAGATAACTCTGCACAATTGCGAGCTGCAAATGCCACTTCCAGCTTAGCTGTGCAGAAGAGGAACAACAAGAAGAAGAAATATCTCGAAATATGTCCGTCAGGCCCCTTCCCTTGAGATAAATCTGCAAATATCTCGGAAACGAAGCGAGCTATGGCAAAATGTTAAGAGACCTTTTTTGTAGAGAATTATGTTTCCTACTTTTTATGTTCTATGATATTTTTTGATCAGACGCGTAGTTCTCGAGATATATCAAGATATTTAAAAGTTCCGAAGCCGCACCAACATAATAGAGATACAGAAACACCGTGGCTCCTTTCTTTGAGATAACTCTGCACTATTGCGACCTGGAAATGCCACTTCCAGTTTAGCTGTGCAGAAGAAGAACAACAAGAAGAAGAAATATCTCGAAATATGTCCGTCAGGCCAGTTCCTTTGAGCTGGTTCTGCAAATATCTCGGAAACGAAGCGAGCTATGGCAAAATGTTAAGAGACGTTTTTTGTAGAGAATTATGTTTCCTACAATTTATGTTCTATGATATTTTTTGATCGGAAGCGTAGTTTTCGAGATATATCGAGATATTTAAAAGTTCCGAAGCCGCACCAACATAATAGAGATACAGAAACACCGTGGCCCCTCTCTTTGAGATAACTCTGCACTAGTGCGAGCCGCAAATGCCACTTCCAGCTTAGCTGTGCAGAAGAAGAACAACAAGAAGAAGAAATATCTCGAAATATGTCCGTCAGGCCGCTTACCTTGAGATAAATCTGCAAATATCTCGGAAACGAAGCGAGCTATGGCAAAATGTTAAGAGACCTTTTTTGTAGAGAATTAAGTTTCCTACTTTTTATCTTCTCTGATATTTTCTGATCAGATGCGTAGTTCTCGAGATATATCAAGATATTTAAAAGTTCCGAAGCCGCACCAACATAATAGAGATACAGAAACACCGTGGCCCCTCTCTTTGAGATAACTCTGCACAATTGCGAGCTGCAAATGCCACTTCCAGCTTAGCTGTGCAGAAGAGGAACAACAAGAAGAAGAAATATCTCGAAATATGTCCGTCAGGCCCCTTCCCTTGAGATAAATCTGCAAATATCTCGGAAACGAAGCGAGCTATGGCAAAATGTTAAGAGACCTTTTTTGTAGAGAATTATGTTTCCTACTTTTTATGTTCTATGATATTTTTTGATCAGACGCGTAGTTCTCGAGATATATCAAGATATTTAAAAGTTCCGAAGCCGCACCAACATAATAGAGATACAGAAACACCGTGGCTCCTTTCTTTGAGATAACTCTGCACTATTGCGACCTGGAAATGCCACTTCCAGTTTAGCTGTGCAGAAGAAGAACAACAAGAAGAAGAAATATCTCGAAATATGTCCGTTAGGCCCCTTCCCTTGAGATAAATCTGCAAATATCTCGGAAACGAAGCGAGCTATTGCAAAATGTTAAGAGACATTTTTTGTAGAGAATTGAGTTTCCTACGTTTTACGTTGTATGATATTTTTTGATCAAATGCGTAGTTCTCGAGATATATCAAGATATTTAAAAGTTCCGAAGCCGCACCAACATAATAGAGATACAGAAACACCGTGGCCCCTCTCTTTGAGATAACTCTGCACAATTGCGAGCTGCAAATGCCACTTCCAGCTTAGCTGTGCAGAAGAAGAACAACAAGAAGAAGAAATATCTCGAAATATGTCCGTTAGGCCCCTTCCCTTGAGATAAATCTGCAAATATCTCGGAAACGAAGCGAGCTATGGCAAAATGTTAAGAGACCTTTTTTGTAGAGAATTAAGTTTCCTACGTTTTATGTTCTATGATATTTTTTGATCAGATGCGTAGTTCTCGAGATATATCAAGATATTTAAAAGTTCCGAAGCCGCACCAACATAATAGAGATACAGAAACACCGTGGCCCCTTTCTTTGAGATAACTCTGCACTATTGCGAGCTGCAAATGCCACTTCCAGCTTAGCTGTGCAGAAGAAGAACAACAAGAAGAAGAAATATCTCGAAATATGTCCGTCAGGCCCCTTCCCTTGAGATAAATCTGCAAATATCTCGGAAACGAAGAGAGCTATGGCAAAATGATAAGAGACCTTTTTTGTAGAGAATTAAGTGTCCTACTTTTTATGTTCTATGATATTTTTTGATCAGATGCGTAGTTCTCGAGATATATCAAGATATTTAAAAGTTCCGAAGCCGCACCAACATAATAGAGATACAGAAACACCGTGGCCCCTTTCTTTGAGATAACTCTGCACTATTGCGAGCTGCAAATGCCACTTCCAGCTTAGCTGTGCAGAGGAAGAACAACAAGAAGAAGAAATATCTCGAAATATGTCCGTCAGGCCAGTTCCTTTGAGCTGAATCTGCAAATATCTCGGAAACGAAGCGAGCTATGGCAAAATGATAAGAGACGTTTTTTGTAGAGAATTATGTTTCCTACAATTTATGTTCTATGATATTTTTTGATCAGAAGCGTAGTTTTCGAGATACATCGAGATATTTAAAAGTTCCGAAGACGCACCAACATAATAGAGATACAGAAACACCGTGGCCCCTTTCTTTGAGATAACTCTGCACTAGTGCGAGCCGCAAATGCCACTTCCAGCTTAGCTGTGCAGAAGAAGAACAACAAGAAGAAGAAATATCTCGAAATATGTCCGTCAGGCCGCTTACCTTGAGATAAATCTGCAAATATCTCGGAAACGAAGCGAGCTATGGCAAAATGTTAAGAGACCTTTTTTGTAGAGAATTAAGTTTCCTACTTTTTATCTTCTCTGATATTTTCTGATCAGATGCGTAGTTCTCGAGATATATCAAGATATTTAAAAGTTCCGAAGCCGCACCAACATAATAGAGATACAGAAACACCGTGGCCCCTCTCTTTGAGATAACTCTGCACTATTGCGAGCTGCAAATGCCACTTCCAGCTTAGCTATGCAGAAGAGGAACAACAAGAAGAAGAAATATCTCGGAATATGTCCGTCAGGCCCCTTCCCTTGAGATAAATCTGCAAATATCTCGGAAACGAAGCGAGCTATGGCAAAATGTTAAGAGACCTTTTCTGTAGAGAATTAAGTTTTCTACTTTTTATGTTCCATGATATTTTTTGATCAGATGCGTAGTTCTCGAGATACATCAAGATATTTAAAAGTTCTGAAGCTGCACCAACATAATAGAGATACAGAAACACCGTGGCCCCTTTCTTTGAGATAACTCTGCACTAGTGCGAGCCGCAAATGCCACTTCCAGCTTAGCTGTGCAGAAGAAGAACAACAAGAAGAAGAAATATCTGGAAATATGTCCGTTAGGCCCCTTCCCTTGAGATAAATCTGCAAATATCTCGGAAACGAAGCGAGCTATGGCAAAATGTTGAGAGACCTTTTTTGTAGAGAATTAAGTTTCCTACTATTTATGTTCTATGATATTTTTGGATCAGATGCGTAGTTCTCGAGATATATCAAGATATTTAAAAGTTCCGAAGCCGCACCAACATAATAGAGATACAGAAACACCGTGGCCCCTTTCTTTGAGATATCTCTGCACTATTGCGAGCTGCAAATGCCACTTCCAGCTTCGCTGCGCAGAAGAAGAACAACAAGAAGAAGAAATATCTCGAAATATGTCCGTCAGGCCCCTTCCCTTGAGATAAATCTGCAAATATCTCGGAAACGAAGCGAGCTATTGCAAAATGTTAAGAGACCTTTTTTGTAGAGAATTAGGTTTCCTACTTTTTATGTTCTATGATATTTTTTGATCAGATGAGTAGTTCTCGAGATATATCGAGATATTTAAAAGTTCCGAAGCCGCACCAACATAATAGAGATACAGAAACACCGTGGCCCCTTTCGTTGAGATAACTCTGCACTATTGCAAGCTGTAAATGCCACTTCCAGTTAAGCTGTGCAGAAGAAGAACAACAAGAAGAAGAAATATCTCGAAATATGTCCGTCAGGCCCCTTCCCTTGAGATATATCTGCAAATATCTCGGAAACGAAGCGAGCTATGGCAAAATGTTAAGAGACCTTTTTTGTAGAGAATTATGTTTCCTACAATTTATGTTCTATGATATTTTTTGTTCAGAAGCGTAGTTTTCGAGATATATCGAGATATTTAAAAGTTCCGAAGCCGCACCAACATAATAGAGATACAGAAACACCGTGGCCCCTTTCGTTGAGATAACTCTGCACTAGTGCGAGCCGCAAATGCCACTTCCAGCTTAGCTGTGCAGAAGAAGAACAACAAGAAGAAGAAATATCTCGAAATATGTCCGTCAGGCCCCTTCCCTTGAGATAAATCTGCAAATATCTCGGAAACGAAGCGAGCTATGGCAAAATGTTAAGAGACCTATTTTGTAGAGAATTAGGTTTCCTACTTTTTATGTTCTATGATATTTTTTGATCAGATGAGTAGTTCTCGAGATATATCAAGATATTTAAAAGTTCCGAAGCCGCACCAACATAATAGAGATACAGAAACACCGTGGCCCCTTTCTTTGAGAGAACTCTGCACTATTGCGAGCTGTAAATGCCACTTCCAGTTAAGCTGTGCAGAAGAAGAACAACAAGAAGAAGAAATATCTCGAAATATGTCCGTCAGGCCCCTTCCCTTGAGATATATCTGCAAATATCTCGGAAACGAAGCGAGCTATGGCAAAATGTTAAGAGACCTTTTTTGTAGAGAATTATGTTTCCTACAATTTATGTTCTATGATATTTTTTGATCAGAAGCGTAGTTTTCGAGATATATCGCGATATTTAAAAGTTCCGAAGCCGCACCAACATAATAGAGATACAGAAACACCGTGGCCCCTTTCGTTGAGATAACTCTGCACTAGTGCGAGCCGCAAATGCCACTTCCAGCTTAGCTGTGCAGAAGAAGAACAACAAGAAGAAGAAATATCTCGAAATATGTCCGTCAGGCCCCTTCCCTTGAGATAAATCTGCAAATATCTCGGAAACGAAGCGAGCTATGGCAAAATGTTAAGAGACCTTTTTTGTAGAGAATTAGGTTTCCTACTTTTTATGTTCTATGATATTTTTTGATCAGATGAGTAGTTCTCGAGATATATCGAGATATTTAAAAGTTCCGAAGCCGCACCAACATAATAGAGATACAGAAACACCGTGGCCCCTTTCGTTGAGATAACTCTGCACTAGTGCGAGCCGCAAATGCCACTTCCAGCTTAGCTGTGCAGAAGAAGAACAACAAGAAGAAGAAATATCTCGAAATATGTCCGTCAGGCCCCTTCCCTTGAGATAAATATGCAAATATCTCGGAAACGAAGCGAGCTATGGCAAAATGTTAAGCGACCTTTTTTGTAGAGAATTAAGTTTCCTACTTTTTATGTTCTATGATATTTTTTGATCAGATGCGTAGTTCTCGAGATATATCAAGATATTTAAAAGTTCCGAAGCCGCACCAACATAATAGAGATACAGAAACACCGTGGCCCCTTTCTTTGAGATAACTCTGCACTATTGCGAGCTGCAAATGCCACTTTCAGCTTAGCTGTACAGAAGAAGAACAACAAGAAGAAGAAATATCTCGAAATATGTCCGTCAGGCCACTTCCCTTGAGATAAATCTGCAAATATCTCGGAAACGAAGCGAGCTATGGCAAAATGTTAAGAGACGTTTTTTGTAGAGAATTATGTTTCCTACAATTTATGTTCTATGATATTTTCTGATCAGAAGCGTAGTTTTCGAGATATATCGAGATATTTAAAAGTTCCGAAGCCGCACCAACATAATAGAGATACAGAAACACCGTGGCCCCTTTCTTTGAGATAACTCTGCACTATTGCGAGCTGTAAATGCCACTTCCAGCTTAGCTGTGCAGAAGAAGAACAACAACAAGAAGAAATATCTCGAAATATGTCCGTCAGGCCCCTTCCCTTGAGATATATCTGCAAATATCTCGGAAACGAAGCGAGCTATGGCAAAATGTTAAGAGACCTTTTTTGTAGAGAATTATGTTTCCTACAATTTATGTTCTATGATATTTTTTGATCAGAAGCGTAGTTTTCGAGATATATCGAGATATTTAAAAGTTCCGAAGCCGCACCAACATAATAGAGATACAGAAACACCGTGGCACCTTTCTTTGGGATAACTCTGCACTATTGCGAGCTGCAAATGCCACTTCCAGCTTAGCTGTGCAGAAGAAGAACAACAAGAAGAAGAAATATCTCGAAATATGTCCGTCAGGCCCCTTCCCTTGAGATATATCTGCAAATATCTCGGAAACGAAGCGAGCTATGGCAAAATGTTAAGAGACCTTTTTTGTAGAGAATTATGTTTCCTACAATTTATGTTCTATGATATTTTTTGATCAGAAGCGTAGTTTTCGAGATATATCGAGATATTTAAAAGTTCCGAAGCCGCACCAACATAATAGAGATACAGAAACACCGTGGCACCTTTCTTTGGGATAACTCTGCACTATTGCGAGCTGCAAATGCCACTTCCAGCTTAGCTGTGCAGAAGAAGAACAACAAGAAGAAGAAATATCTCGAAATATGTCCGTCAGGCCACTTCCCTTGAGATAAATCTGCAAATATCTCGGAAACGAAGCGAGCTATGGCAAAATGTTAAGAGACCTTTTTTGTAGAGAATTAAGTTTCCTACTTTTTATGTTCGATGATATTTTTTGATCAGATGCGTAGTTCTCGAGATATATCAAGATATTTAAAAGTTCCGAAGCTGCACCAACATAATAGAGGTACAGAAACACCGTGGCCTCTTTCTTTGAGATAACTCTGCACTATTGCGAGCTGCAAATGCCACTTCGAGCTTAGCTGTGCAGAAGAAGAACAACAAGAAGAAGAAATATCTCGAAATATGTCCGTCAGACCCCTTCCCTTGAGATGAATCTGCAAATATCTCGGAAACGAAGCGAGCTATGGCAAAACGTTAAGAGACCTTTTTTGTAGAGAATAATATTTCCTACAATTTACGTTCTATGATATTTTTTGATCAGAAGCGTAGTTTTCGAGATATATCGAGATATTTAAAAGTTCCGAAGCCGCACCAACATAATAGAGATACAGAAACACCGTGGCCCCTTTCTTTGAGATAACTCTGCACTATTGCGACCTGCAAATGCCACTTCCAGCTCAGCTGTGCAGAAGAAGAACAACAAGAAGAAGAAATATCTCGAAATATGTCCGTCAGGCCCCTTCCCTTGAGATAAATCTGCAAATATCTCGGAAACGAAGCGAGCTATGGCAAAATGTTAAGAGACCTTTTTTGTAGAGAATTAAGTTTCCTACTTTTTATGTTCTATGATATTTTTTGATCAGATGCGTAGTTCTCGAGATATATCGAGATATTTAAAAGTTGCGAAGCCGCACCAACATAATAGAGATACAGAAACACCGTGGCCCCTTTCTTTGGGATAACTCTGCACTATTGCGAGCTGCAAATGCCACTTCCAGCTTAGCTGTGCAGAAGAAGAACAACAAGAAGAAGAAATATCTCGAAATATGTCCGTCAGGCCACTTCCCTTGAGATAAATCTGCAAATATCTCGGAAACGAAGCGAGCTATGGCAAAATGTTAAGAGACCTTTTTTGTAGAGAATTAAGTTTCCTACTTTTTATGTTCGATGATATTTTTTGATCAGATGCGTAGTTCTCGAGATATATCAAGATATTTAAAAGTTCCGAAGCTGCACCAACATAATAGAGGTACAGAAACACCGTGGCCACTTCGAGCTTAGCTGTGCAGAAGAAGAACAACAAGAAGAAGAAATATCTCGAAATATGTCCGTCAGACCCCTTCCCTTGAGATGAATCTGCAAATATCTCGGAAACGAAGCGAGCTATGGCAAAACGTTAAGAGACCTTTTTTGTAGAGAATAATATTTCCTACAATTTACGTTCTATGATATTTTTTGATCAGAAGCGTAGTTTTCGAGATATATCGAGATATTTAAAAGTTCCGAAGCCGCACCAACATAATAGAGATACAGAAACACCGTGGCCCCTTTCTTTGAGATAACTCTGCACTATTGCGACCTGCAAATGCCACTTCCAGCTCAGCTGTGCAGAAGAAGAACAACAAGAAGAAGAAATATCTCGAAATATGTCCGTCAGGCCCCTTCCCTTGAGATAAATCTGCAAATATCTCGGAAACGAAGCGAGCTATGGCAAAATGTTAAGAGACCTTTTTTGTAGAGAATTAAGTTTCCTACTTTTTATGTTCTATGATATTTTTTGATCAGATGCGTAGTTCTCAAGATATATCAAGATATTTAAAAGTTCCGAAGCCGCACCAACATAATAGAGATACAGAAACACCGTGGCCCCTTTCTTTGAGATAACTCTGCACTATTGCGAGCTGCAAATGCCACTTCCAGCTTAGCTGTGCAGAGGAAGAACAACAAGAAGAAGAAATATCTCGAAATATGTCCGTCAGGCCAGTTCCTTTGAGCTGAATCTGCAAATATCTCGGAAACGAAGCGAGCTATGGCAAAATGTTAAGAGACGTTTTTTGTAGAGAATAATGTTTCCTACAATTTATGTTCTATGATATTTTTTGATCAGAAGCGTAGTTTTCGAGATATATCGAGATATTTAAAAGTTCCGAAGACGCACCAACATAATAGAGATACAGAAACACCGTGGCCCCTTTCTTTGAGATAACTGTGCACCAGTGCGAGCCGCAAATGCCACTTCCAGCTTAGCTGTGCAGAAGAAGAACAACAAGAATAAGAAATATCTCGAAATATGTCCGTCAGGCCCCTTCCCTTGAGATATATCTGCAAATATCTCGGAAACGAAGCGAGCTATGGCAAAATGTTAAGAGACCTTTTTGTAGAGAATTATGTTTCCTACTTTTTATATTCTATGATATTTTTTGATCAGACGCGTAGTTCTCGAGATATATCAAGATATTTAAAAGTTCCGAAGCCGCACCAACATAATAGAGATACAGAAACACCGTGGCCCCTTTCTTTGAGATAACTCTGCACTATTGCGAGCTGTAAATGCCACTTCCAGCTTAGCTGTGCAGAAGAAGAACAACAAGAAGAAGAAATATCTCGAAATATGTCCGTCAGGCCCCTTCCCTTGAGATATATCTGCAAATATCTCGGAAACGAAGCGAGCTATGGCAAAATGTTAAGAGACCTTTTTTGTAGAGAATTATGTTTCCTACAATTTATGTTCTATGATATTTTTTGATCAGAAGCGTAGTTTTCGAGATATATCGAGATATTTAAAAGTTCCGAAGCCGTACCAACATAATAGAGATACAGAAGCACCGTGGCCCCTTTCTTTGAGATAACTCTGCACTAGTGCGAGCCGCAAATGCCACTTCCAGCTTAGCTGTGCAGAAGAAGAACAACAAGAAGAAGAAATATCTCGAAATATGTCCGTCAGGCCCCTTCCCTTGACATAAATCTGCAAATATCGCGGAAACGAAGCGAGCTATGGCAAAATGTTAAGAGACCTTTTTTGTAGAGAATTATGTTTCCTACAATTTATGTTCTACGATATTTTTTGATCAGAAGCGTAGTTTTCGAGATATATCGAGATATTTAAAAGTTCCGAAGCCGCACCAACATAATAGAGATACAGAAACACCGTGGCCGCTTTCTTTGAGATAACTCTGCACTAGTGCGAGCTGCAAATGCCACTTCCAGCTTAGCTGTGCAGAAGAAGAACAACAAGAAGAAGAAATATCTCGAAATATGTCCGTCAGACCCCTTCCCTTGAGATAAATCTGCAAATATCTCGGAAACGAAGCGAGCTATGGCAAAATGTTAAGAGACCTTTTTTGTAGAGAATTAAGTTTCCTACTTTTTATGTTCTATGATATTTTTTGATCAGATGCGTAGTTCTCGAGATATATCAAGATATTTAAAAGTTCCGAAGCCGCACCAACATAATAGAGATACAGAAACACCGTGGCCGCTTTCTTTGAGATAACTCTGCACTATTGCGCGCTGCAAATGCCACTTCCAGCTTAGCTGTGCAGAAGAAGAACAACAAGAAGAAGAAATATCTCGAAATATGTCCGTCAGGCCCCTTCCCTTGAGATAAATCTGCAAATATCTCGGAAACGAAGCGAGCTATGGCAAAATGTTAAGAGACCTTTTTTGTAGAGAATTATGTTTCCTACAATTTATGATCTATGATATTTTTTGATCAGAAGCGTAGTTTTCGAGATATATCGAGATATTTAAAAGTTCCGAAGCCGCACCAACATAATAGAGATACAGAAACATCGTGGCCCCTTTCTTTGGGATAACACTGCACTATTGCGAGCTGGAAATGCCACTTCCAGCTTAGCTGTGCAGAAGAAGAACAACAAGAAGAAGAAATATCTCGAAATATGTCCGTCAGGCCACTTCCCTTGAGATAAATCTGCAAATATCTCGGAAACGAAGCGAGCTATGGCAAAATGTTAAGAGACGTTTTTTGTAGAGAATTATGTTTCCTACAATTTATGTTCTATGATATTTTTTGATCAGAAGCGTAGTTTTCGAGATATATCGAGATATTTAAAAGTTCCGAAGACGCACCAACATAATAGAGATACAGAAACACCGTGGCCCCTTTCTTTCAGATAACTGTGCACCAGTGCGAGCCGCAAATGCCACTTCCAGCTTAGCTGTGCAGAAGAAGAACAACAAGAAGAAGAAATATCTCGAAATATGTCCGTCAGGCCCCTTCCCTTGACATAAATCTGCAAATATCGCGGAAACGAAGCGAGCTATGGCAAAATGTTAAGAGACCTTTTTTGTAGAGAATTATGTTTCCTACAATTTATGTTCTACGATATTTTTTGATCAGAAGCGTAGTTTTCGAGATATATCGAGATATTTAAAAGTTCCGAAGCCGCACCAACATAATAGAGATACAGAAACACCGTGGCCCCTTTCTTTGAGATAACTCTGCACTAGTGCGAGCTGCAAATGCCACTTCCAGCTTAGCTGTGCAGAAGAAGAACAACAAGAAGAAGAAATATCTCGAAATATGTCCGTCAGACCCCTTCCCTTGAGATAAATCTGCAAATATCTCGGAAACGAAGCGAGCTATGGCAAAATGTTAAGAGACCTTTTTTGTAGAGAATTAAGTTTCCTACTTTTTATGTTCTATGATATTTTTTGATCAGATGCGTAGTTCTCGAGATATATCAAGATATTTAAAAGTTCCGAAGCCGCACCAACATAATAGAGATACAGAAACACCGTGGCCGCTTTCTTTGAGATAACTCTGCACTATTGCGCGCTGCAAATGCCACTTCCAGCTTAGCTGTGCAGAAGAAGAACAACAAGAAGAAGAAATATCTCGAAATATGTCCGTCAGGCCCCTTCCCTTGAGATAAATCTGCAAATATCTCGGAAACGAAGCGAGCTATGGCAAAATGTTAAGAGACCTTTTTTGTAGAGAATTATGTTTCCTACAATTTATGATCTATGATATTTTTTGATCAGAAGCGTAGTTTTCGAGATATATCGAGATATTTAAAAGTTCCGAAGCCGCACCAACATAATAGAGATACAGAAACATCGTGGCCCCTTTCTTTGGGATAACACTGCACTATTGCGAGCTGGAAATGCCACTTCCAGCTTAGCTGTGCAGAAGAAGAACAACAAGAAGAAGAAATATCTCGAAATATGTCCGTCAGGCCACTTCCCTTGAGATAAATCTGCAAATATCTCGGAAACGAAGCGAGCTATGGCAAAATGTTAAGAGACGTTTTTTGTAGAGAATTATGTTTCCTACAATTTATGTTCTATGATATTTTTTGATCAGAAGCGTAGTTTTCGAGATATATCGAGATATTTAAAAGTTCCGAAGACGCACCAACATAATAGAGATACAGAAACACCGTGGCCCCTTTCTTTCAGATAACTGTGCACCAGTGCGAGCCGCAAATGCCACTTCCAGCTTAGCTGTGCAGAAGAAGAACAACAAGAAGAAGAAATATCTCGAAATATGTCCGTCAGGCCCCTTCCCTTGAGATAAATCTGCAAATATCTCGGAAACGAAGCGAGCTATTGCAAAATGTTAAGAGACCTTTTTTGTAGAGAATTAAGTTTCCTACTTTTTATGTTCTATGATATTTTTTGATCAGATGCGTAGTTCTCGAGATATATCAAGATATTTAAAAGTTCCGAAGCCGCACCAACATAATAGGGATACAGAAACACCGTGGCCCCTTTCTTTGAGATAACTCTGCACTAGTGCGAGCCGCAAATGCCACTTCCAGCTTAGCTGTGCAGAAGAAGAACAACAAGAAGAAGAAATATCTCGAAATATGTCCGTCAGGCCCCTTCCCTTGAGATAAATCTGCAAATATCTCGGAAACGAAGCGAGCTATCGCAAAATGTTAAGAGACCTTTTTTGTAGAGAATTATGTTTCCTACAATTTATGTTCTATGATATTTTTTGATCAGAAGCGTAGTTTTCGAGATATATCGAGATATTTAAAAGTTCCGAAGCCGCACCAACATAATAGAGATACAGAAACACCGTGGCCCCTTTCTTTGAGATAACTCTGCACTAGTGCGAGCTGCAAATGCCACTTCCAGCTTAGCTGTGCAGAAGAAGAACAACAAGAAGAAGAAATATCTCGAAATATGTCCGTCAGGCCCCTTCCCTTGAGATAAATCTGCAAATATCTCGGAAACGAAGCGAGCTATGGCAAAATGTTAAGAGACCTTTTTTGTAGAGAATTAAGTTTCCTACTTTTTATGTTCTACGATATTTTTTGATCAGAAGCGTAGTTTTCGAGATATATCGAGATATTTAAAAGTTCCGAAGCCGCACCAACATAATAGAGATACAGAAACACCGTGGCCCCTTTCTTTGAGATAACTCTGCACTATTGCGAGCTGCAAATGCCACTTCCAGCTTAGCTGTGCAGAGGAAGAACAACAAGAAGAAGAAATATCTCGAAATATGTCCGTCAGGCCAGTTCCTTTGAGCTGAATCTGCAAATATCTCGGAAACGAAGCGAGCTATGGCAAAATGTTAAGAGACGTTTTTTGTAGAGAATTATGTTTCCTACAATTTATGTTCTATGATATTTTTTGATCAGAAGCGTAGTTTTCGAGATATATCGAGATATTTAAAAGTTCCGAAGACGCACCAACATAATAGAGATACAGAAACACCGTGGCCCCTTTCTTTGAGATAACTGTGCACCAGTGCGAGCCGCAAATGCCACTTCCAGCTTAGCTGTGCAGAAGAAGAACAACAAGAAGAAGAAATATCTCGAAATATGTCCGTCAGGCCCCTTCCCTTGAGATAAATCTGCAAATATCTCGGAAACGAAGCGAGCTATTGCAAAATGTTAAGAGCCCTTTTTTGTAGAGAATTAAGTTTCCTACTTTTTATGTTCTATGATATTTTTTGATCAGATGCGTAGTTCTCGAGATATATCAAGATATTTAAAAGTTCCGAAGCCGCACCAACATAATAGGGATACAGAAACACCGTGGCCCCTTTCTTTGAGATAACTCTGCACTAGTGCGAGCCGCAAATGCCACTTCCAGCTTAGCTGTGCAGAAGAAGAACAACAAGAAGAAGAAATATCTCGAAATATGTCCGTCAGGCCCCTTCCCTTGAGATAAATCTGCAAATATCTCGGAAACGAAGCGAGCTATGGCAAAATGTTAAGAGACCTTTTTTGTAGAGAATTAAGTTTCCTACTTTTTATGTTCTACGATATTTTTTGATCAGAAGCGTAGTTTTCGAGATATATCGAGATATTTAAAAGTTCCGAAGCCGCACCAACATAATAGAGATACAGAAACACCGTGGCCCCTTTCTTTGAGATAACTCTGCACTATTGCGAGCTGCAAATGCCACTTCCAGCTTAGCTGTGCAGAGGAAGAACAACAAGAAGAAGAAATATCTCGAAATATGTCCGTCAGGCCAGTTCCTTTGAGCTGAATCTGCAAATATCTCGGAAACGAAGCGAGCTATGGCAAAATGTTAAGAGACGTTTTTTGTAGAGAATTATGTTTCCTACAATTTATGTTCTATGATATTTTTTGATCAGAAGCGTAGTTTTCGAGATATATCGAGATATTTAAAAGTTCCGAAGACGCACCAACATAATAGAGATACAGAAACACCGTGGCCCCTTTCTTTGAGATAACTGTGCACCAGTGCGAGCCGCAAATGCCACTTCCAGCTTAGCTGTGCAGAAGAAGAACAACAAGAAGAAGAAATATCTCGAAATATGTCCGTCAGGCCCCTTCCCTTGAGATAAATCTGCAAATATCTCGGAAACGAAGCGAGCTATTGCAAAATGTTAAGAGCCCTTTTTTGTAGAGAATTAAGTTTCCTACTTTTTATGTTCTATGATATTTTTTGATCAGATGCGTAGTTCTCGAGATATATCAAGATATTTAAAAGTTCCGAAGCCGCACCAACATAATAGGGATACAGAAACACCGTGGCCCCTTTCTTTGAGATAACTCTGCACTAGTGCGAGCCGCAAATGCCACTTCCAGCTTAGCTGTGCAGAAGAAGAACAACAAGAAGAAGAAATATCTCGAAATATGTCCGTCAGGCCCCTTCCCTTGAGATAAATCTGCAAATATCTCGGAAACGAAGCGAGCTATGGCAAAATGTTAAGAGACCTTTTTTGTAGAGAATTAAGTTTCCTACTTTTTATGTTCTACGATATTTTTTGATCAGAAGCGTAGTTTTCGAGATATATCGAGATATTTAAAAGTTCCGAAGCCGCACCAACATAATTGAGATACAGAAACACCGTGGCCCCTTTCTTTGAGATAACTCTGCACTATTGCGAGCTGCAAATGCCACTTCCAGCTTAGCTGTGCAGAGGAAGAACAACAAGAAGAAGAAATATCTCGAGATATGTCCGTCAGGCCAGTTCCTTTGAGCTGAATCTGCAAATATCTCGGAAACGAAGCGAGCTATGGCAAAATGTTAAGAGACGTTTTTTGTAGAGAATTATGTTTCCTACAATTTATGTTCTATGATATTTTTTGATCAGAAGCGTAGTTTTCGAGATATATCGAGATATTTAAAAGTTCCGAAGACGCACCAACATAATAGAGATACAGAAACACCGTGGCCCCTTTCTTTGAGATAACTGTGCACTAGTGCGAGCCGCAAATGCCACTTCCAGCTTAGCTGTGCAGAAGAAGAACAACAAGAAGAAGAAATATCTCGAAATATGTCCGTCAGGCCCCTTCCCTTGAGATATATTTGCAAATATCTCGGAAACGAAGCGAGCTATGGCAAAATGTTAAGAGACCTTTTTTGTAGAGAATTATGTTTCCTACAATTTATGTTCAATGATATTTTTTGATCAGAAGCGTAGTTTTCGAGATATATCGAGATATTTAAAAGTTCCGCAGCCGCACCAACATAATAGAGATACAGAAACACCGTGGCCCCTTTCTTTGAGATAACTCTGCACTATTGCGACCTGCAAATGCCACTTCCAGCTCAGCTGTGCAGAAGAAGAACAACAAGAAGAAGAAATATCTCGAAATATGTCCGTTAGGCCCCTTCCCTTGAGATAAATCTGCAAATATCTCGGAAACGAAGCGAGCTATGGCAAAATGTTTAGAGACCTTTCTTGTAGAGAATTAAGTTTCCTACTTTTTATGTAGTATGATATTTTTTGATCAGATGCGTAGTTCTCGAGATATATCAAGATATTTAAAAGTTCCGAAGCCGCACCAACATAATAGAGATACAGAAACACCGTGGCCCCTTTCTTTGAGATAACTCTGCACTAGTGCGAGCCGCAAATGCCACTTCCAGCTTAGCTGTGCAGAAGAAGAACAACAAGAAGAAGAAATATCTCGAAATATGTCCGTCAGGCCCCTTCCCTTGAGATAAATATGCAAATATCTCGGAAACGAAGCGAGCTATGGCAAAATGTTAAGAGACCTTTTTTGTAGAGAATTAAGTTTCCTACTTTTTATGTTCTATGATATTTTTTGATCAGATGCGTAGTTCTCGAGATATATCAAGATATTTAAAAGTTCCGAAGCCGCACCAACATAATAGAGATACAGAAACACCGTGGCCCCTTTCTTTGGGATAACTCTGCACTAGTTCGAGCCGCAAATGCCACTTCCAGCTTAGCTGTGCAGAAGAAGAACAACAAGAAGAAGAAATATCTCGAAATATGTCCGTCAGGCCCCTTCCCTTGAGATAAATATGCAAATATCTCGGAAACGAAGCGAGCTATGGCAAAATGTTAAGAGACCTTTTTTGTAGAGAATTAAGTTTCCTACTTTTTATCTTCTATGATATTTTTTGATCAGATGCGTAGTTCTCGAGATATATCAAGATATTTAAAAGTTCCGAAGCCGCACCAACATAATAGAGATACAGAAACACCGTGGCCCCTTTCTTTGAGATAACTCTGCACTATTGCGAGCTGCAAATGCCACTTCCAGCTTAGCTGTGCAGAGGAAGAACAACAAGAAGAAGAAATATCTCGAAATATGTCCGTCAGGCCAGTTCCTTTGAGCTGAATCTGCAAATATCTCGGAAACGAAGCGATCTATGGCAAAATGTTAAGAGACGTTTTTTGTAGAGAATTATGTTTCCTACAATTTATGTTCTATGATATTTTTTGATCAGAAGCGTAGTTTTCGAGATATATCGAGATATTTAAAAGTTCCGAAGCCGCACCAACATAATAGAGATACAGAAACACCGTGGCCCCTTTCTTTGAGATAACTCTGCACTATTGCGAGCTGCAAATGCCACTTCCAGCTCAGCTGTGCAGAAGAAGAACAACAAGAAGAAGAAGTATCTCGAAATACGTCCGTCAGGCCCCTTCCCTTGAGATAAATCTGCAAATATCTCGGAAACGAAGCGAGCTATGGCAAAATGTTAAGAGACCTTTTTTGTAGAGAATTAAGTTTCCTACTTTTTATGTTCTATGATATTTCTTGATCAGATGCGTAGTTCTCGAGATATATCAAGATATTTAAAAGTTCCGAAACCGCACCAACATAATAGAGATACAGAAACACCGTGGCCCCTTTCTTTGATATAACTCTGCACTAGTGAGAGCCGCAAATGCAACTTCCAGCTTAGCTGTGCAGAAGAAGAACAACAAGAAGAAGAAATATCTCGAAATATGTCCGTCAGGCCCCTTCCCTTGAGATAAATCTGCAAATGTCTCGGAAACGAAGCGAGCTATGGCAAAATGTTAAGAGACCTTTTTTGTAGAGAATTAAGTTTCCTACTTTTTATGTTCTATGATATTTTTTGATCAGATGCGTAGTTCTCGAGATATATCAAGATATTTAACAGTTCCGAAGCCGCACCAACATAATAGAGATACAGAAACACCGTGGCCCCTTTCTTTGAGATAACTCTGCACTATTGCGAGCTGCAAATGCCACTTCCAGCTTAGCTGTGCAGAGGAAGAACAACAAGAAGAAGAAATATCTCGAAATATGTCCGTCAGGCCAGTTCCTTTGAGCTGAATCTGCAAATATCTCGGAAACCAAGCGAGCTATGGCAAAATGTTAAGAGACGTTTTTTGTAGAGAATTAAGTTTCCTACTTTTTATGTTCTATGATATTTTTTGATCAGATGCGTAGTTCTCGAGATATATCAAGATATTTAAAAGTTCCGAAACCGCACCAACATAATAGAGATACAGAAACACCGTGGCCCCGTTCTTTGAGATAACTCTGCACTAGTGCGAGCCGCAAATGCCACTTCCAGCTTAGCTGTGCAGAAGAAGAACAACGAGAAGAAGAAATATCTCGAAATATGTCCGTCAGGCCCCTTCCCTTGAGATAAATATGCAAATATCTCGGAAACGAAGCGAGCTATGGCAAAATGTTAAGCGACCTTTTTTGTAGAGAATTAAGTTTCCTACTTTTTATGTTCTATGATATTTTTTGATCAGATGCGTAGTTCTCGAGATATATCAAGATATTTAAAAGTTCCGAAGCCGCACCAACATAATAGAGATACAGAAACACCGTGGCCCCTTTCTTTGAGATAACTCTGCACTATTGCGAGCTGCAAATGCCACTTTCAGCTTAGCTGTACAGAAGAAGAACAACAAGAAGAAGAAATATCTCGAAATATGTCCGTCAGGCCACTTCCCTTGAGATAAATCTGCAAATATCTCGGAAACGAAGCGAGCTATGGCAAAATGTTAAGAGACGTTTTTTGTAGAGAATTATGTTTCCTACAATTTATGTTCTATGATATTTTTTGATCAGAAGCGTAGTTTTCGAGATATATCGAGATATTTAAAAGTTCCGAAGCCGCACCAACATAATAGAGATACAGAAACACCGTGGCCCCTTTCTTTGAGATAACTCTGCACTATTGCGAGCTGTAAATGCCACTTCCAGCTTAGCTGTGCAGAAGAAGAACAACAAGAAGAAGAAATATCTCGAAATATGTCCGTCAGGCCCCTTCCCTTGAGATATATCTGCAAATATCTCGGAAACGAAGCGAGCTATGGCAAAATGTTAAGAGACCTTTTTTGTAGAGAATTATGTTTCCTACAATTTATGTTCTATGATATTTTTTGATCAGAAGCGTAGTTTTCGAGATATATCGAGATATTTAAAAGTTCCGAAGCCGCACCAACATAATAGAGATACAGAAACACCGTGGCACCTTTCTTTGGGATAACTCTGCACTATTGCGAGCTGCAAATGCCACTTCCAGCTTAGCTGTGCAGAAGAAGAACAACAAGAAGAAGAAATATCTCGAAATATGTCCGTCAGGCCCCTTCCCTTGAGATAAATCTGCAAATATCTCGGAAACGAAGCGAGCTATGGCAAAATGTTAAGAGACCTTTTTTGTAGAGAATTAAGTTTCCTACTTTTTATGTTCTATGATATTTTTTGATCAGATGCGTAGTTCTCGAGATATATCGAGATATTTAAAAGTTGCGAAGCCGCACCAACATAATAGAGATACAGAAACACCGTGGCCCCTTTCTTTGGGATAACTCTGCACTATTGCGAGCTGCAAATGTCACTTCCAGCTTAGCTGTGCAGAAGAAGAACAACAAGAAGAAGAAATATCTCGAAATATGTCCGTCAGGCCACTTCCCTTGAGATAAATCTGCAAATATCTCGGAAACGAAGCGAGCTATGGCAAAATGTTAAGAGACCTTTTTTGTAGAGAATTAAGTTTCCTACTTTTTATGTTCGATGATATTTTTTGATCAGATGCGTAGTTCTCGAGATATATCAAGATATTTAAAAGTTCCGAAGCTGCACCAACATAATAGAGGTACAGAAACACCGTGGCCACTTCGAGCTTAGCTGTGCAGAAGAAGAACAACAAGAAGAAGAAATATCTCGAAATATGTCCGTCAGACCCCTTCCCTTGAGATGAATCTGCAAATATCTCGGAAACGAAGCGAGCTATGGCAAAACGTTAAGAGACCTTTTTTGTAGAGAATAATATTTCGTACAATTTACGTTCTATGATATTTTTTGATCAGAAGCGTAGTTTTCGAGATATATCGAGATATTTAAAAGTTCCGAAGCCGCACCAACATAATAGAGATACAGAAACACCGTGGCCCCTTTCTTTGAGATAACTCTGCACTATTGCGACCTGCAAATGCCACTTCCAGCTCAGCTGTGCAGAAGAAGAACAACAAGAAGAAGAAATATCTCGAAATATGTCCGTCAGGCCCCTTCCCTTGAGATAAATCTGCAAATATCTCGGAAACGAAGCGAGCTATGGCAAAATGTTAAGAGACCTTTTTTGTAGAGAATTAAGTTTCCTACTTTTTATGTTCTATGATATTTTTTGATCAGATGCGTAGTTCTCGAGATATATCAAGATATTTAAAAGTTCCGAAGCCGCACCAACATAATAGAGATACAGAAACACCGTGGCCCCTTTCTTTGAGATAACTCTGCACTATTGCGAGCTGCAAATGCCACTTCCTGCTTAGCTGTGCAGAGGAAGAACAACAAGAAGAAGAAATATCTCGAAATATGTCCGTCAGGCCAGTTCCTTTGAGCTGAATCTGCAAATATCTCGGAAACGAAGCGAGCTATGGCAAAATGTTAAGAGACGTTTTTTGTAGAGAATAATGTTTCCTACAATTTATGTTCTATGATATTTTTTGATCAGAAGCGTAGTTTTCGAGATATATCGAGATATTTAAAAGTTCCGAAGACGCACCAACATAATAGAGATACAGAAACACCGTGGCCCCTTTCTTTGAGATAACTGTGCACCAGTGCGAGCCGCAAATGCCACTTCCAGCTTAGCTGTGCAGAAGAAGAACAACAAGAATAAGAAATATCTCGAAATATGTCCGTCAGGCCCCTTCCCTTGAGATATATCTGCAAATATCTCGGAAACGAAGCGAGCTATGGCAAAATGTTAAGAGACCTTTTTGTAGAGAATTATGTTTCCTACTTTTTATATTCTATGATATTTTTTGATCAGACGCGTAGTTCTCGAGATATATCAAGATATTTAAAAGTTCCGAAGCCGCACCAACATAATAGAGATACAGAAACACCGTGGCCCCTTTCTTTGAGATAACTCTGCACTATTGCGAGCTGTAAATGCCACTTCCAGCTTAGCTGTGCAGAAGAAGAACAACAAGAAGAAGAAATATCTCGAAATATGTCCGTCAGGCCCCTTCCCTTGAGATATATCTGCAAATATCTCGGAAACGAAGCGAGCTATGGCAAAATGTTAAGAGACCTTTTTTGTAGAGAATTATGTTTCCTACAATTTATGTTCTATGATATTTTTTGATCAGAAGCGTAGTTTTCGAGATATATCGAGATATTTAAAAGTTCCGAAGCCGCACCAACATAATAGAGATACAGAAACACCGTGGCCCCTTTCTTTGAGATAACTCTGCACTAGTGCGAGCCGCAAATGCCACTTCCAGCTTAGCTGTGCAGAAGAAGAACAACAAGAAGAAGAAATATCTCGAAATATGTCCGTCAGGCCCCTTCCCTTGACATAAATCTGCAAATATCGCGGAAACGAAGCGAGCTATGGCAAAATGTTAAGAGACCTTTTTTGTAGAGAATTATGTTTCCTACAATTTATGTTCTACGATATTTTTTGATCAGAAGCGTAGTTTTCGAGATATATCGAGATATTTAAAAGTTCCGAAGCCGCACCAACATAATAGAGATACAGAAACACCGTGGCCCCTTTCTTTGAGATAACTCTGCACTAGTGCGAGCTGCAAATGCCACTTCCAGCTTAGCTGTGCAGAAGAAGAACAACAAGAAGAAGAAATATCTCGAAATATGTCCGTCAGGCCCCTTCCCTTGAGATATATCTGCAAATATCTCGGAAACGAAGCGAGCTATGGCAAAATGTTAAGAGACCTTTTTGTAGAGAATTATGTTTCCTACTTTTTATATTCTATGATATTTTTTGATCAGACGCGTAGTTCTCGAGATATATCAAGATATTTAAAAGTTCCGAAGCCGCACCAACATAATAGAGATACAGAAACACCGTGGCCCCTTTCTTTGAGATAACTCTGCACTATTGCGAGCTGTAAATGCCACTTCCAGCTTAGCTGTGCAGAAGAAGAACAACAAGAAGAAGAAATATCTCGAAATATGTCCGTCAGGCCCCTTCCCTTGAGATATATCTGCAAATATCTCGGAAACGAAGCGAGCTATGGCAAAATGTTAAGAGACCTTTTTTGTAGAGAATTATGTTTCCTACAATTTATGTTCTATGATATTTTTTGATCAGAAGCGTAGTTTTCGAGATATATCGAGATATTTAAAAGTTCCGAAGCCGCACCAACATAATAGAGATACAGAAACACCGTGGCCCCTTTCTTTGAGATAACTCTGCACTAGTGCGAGCCGCAAATGCCACTTCCAGCTTAGCTGTGCAGAAGAAGAACAACAAGAAGAAGAAATATCTCGAAATATGTCCGTCAGGCCCCTTCCCTTGACATAAATCTGCAAATATCGCGGAAACGAAGCGAGCTATGGCAAAATGTTAAGAGACCTTTTTTGTAGAGAATTATGTTTCCTACAATTTATGTTCTACGATATTTTTTGATCAGAAGCGTAGTTTTCGAGATATATCGAGATATTTAAAAGTTCCGAAGCCGCACCAACATAATAGAGATACAGAAACACCGTGGCCCCTTTCTTTGAGATAACTCTGCACTAGTGCGAGCTGCAAATGCCACTTCCAGCTTAGCTGTGCAGAAGAAGAACAACAAGAAGAAGAAATATCTCGAAATATGTCCGTCAGGCCCCTTCCCTTGAGATAAATCTGCAAATATCTCGGAAACGAAGCGAGCTATGGCAAAATGTTAAGAGACCTTTTTTGTAGAGAATTAAGTTTCCTACTTTTTATGTTCTATGATATTTTTTGATCAGATGCGTAGTTCTCGAGATATATCAAGATATTTAAAAGTTCCGAAGCCGCACCAACATAATAGAGATACAGAAACACCGTGGCCGCTTTCTTTGAGATAACTCTGCACTATTGCGCGCTGCAAATGCCACTTCCAGCTTAGCTGTGCAGAAGAAGAACAACAAGAAGAAGAAATATCTCGAAATATGTCCGTCAGGCCCCTTCCCTTGAGATAAATCTGCAAATATCTCGGAAACGAAGCGAGCTATCGCAAAATGTTAAGAGACCTTTTTTGTAGAGAATTATGTTTCCTACAATTTATGTTCTATGATATTTTTTGATCAGAAGCGTAGTTTTCGAGATATATCGAGATATTTAAAAGTTCCGAAGCCGCACCAACATAATAGAGATACAGAAACACCGTGGCCCCTTTCTTTGAGATAACTCTGCACTAGTGCGAGCTGCAAATGCCACTTCCAGCTTAGCTGTGCAGAAGAAGAACAACAAGAAGAAGAAATATCTCGAAATATGTCCGTCAGGCCCCTTCCCTTGAGATAAATCTGCAAATATCTCGGAAACGAAGCGAGCTATGGCAAAATGTTAAGAGACCTTTTTTGTAGAGAATTAAGTTTCCTACTTTTTATGTTCTACGATATTTTTTGATCAGAAGCGTAGTTTTCGAGATATATCGAGATATTTAAAAGTTCCGAAGCCGCACCAACATAATAGAGATACAGAAACACCGTGGCCCCTTTCTTTGAGATAACTCTGCACTATTGCGAGCTGCAAATGCCACTTCCAGCTTAGCTGTGCAGAGGAAGAACAACAAGAAGAAGAAATATCTCGAAATATGTCCGTCAGGCCAGTTCCTTTGAGCTGAATCTGCAAATATCTCGGAAACGAAGCGAGCTATGGCAAAATGTTAAGAGACGTTTTTTGTAGAGAATTATATTTCCTACAATTTATGTTCTATGATATTTTTTGATCAGAAGCGTAGTTTTCGAGATATATCGAGATATTTAAAAGTTCCGAAGACGCACCAACATAATAGAGATACAGAAACACCGTGGCCCCTTTCTTTGAGATAACTGTGCACCAGTGCGAGCCGCAAATGCCACTTCCAGCTTAGCTGTGCAGAAGAAGAACAACAAGAAGAAGAAATATCTCGAAATATGTCCGTCAGGCCCCTTCCCTTGAGATAAATCTGCAAATATCTCGGAAACGAAGCGAGCTATTGCAAAATGTTAAGAGACCTTTTTTGTAGAGAATTAAGTTTCCTACTTTTTATGTTCTATGATATTTTTTGATCAGATGCGTAGTTCTCGAGATATATCAAGATATTTAAAAGTTCCGAAGCCGCACCAACATAATAGGGATACAGAAACACCGTGGCCCCTTTCTTTGAGATAACTCTGCACTAGTGCGAGCCGCAAATGCCACTTCCAGCTTAGCTGTGCAGAAGAAGAACAACAAGAAGAAGAAATATCTCGAAATATGTCCGTCAGGCCCCTTCCCTTGAGATAAATCTGCAAATATCTCGGAAACGAAGCGAGCTATGGCAAAATGTTAAGAGACCTTTTTTGTAGAGAATTAAGTTTCCTACTTTTTATGTTCTACGATATTTTTTGATCAGAAGCGTAGTTTTCGAGATATATCGAGATATTTAAAAGTTCCGAAGCCGCACCAACATAATTGAGATACAGAAACACCGTGGCCCCTTTCTTTGAGATAACTCTGCACTATTGCGAGCTGCAAATGCCACTTCCAGCTTAGCTGTGCAGAGGAAGAACAACAAGAAGAAGAAATATCTCGAAATATGTCCGTCAGGCCAGTTCCTTTGAGCTGAATCTGCAAATATCTCGGAAACGAAGCGAGCTATGGCAAAATGTTAAGAGACGTTTTTTGTAGAGAATTATGTTTCCTACAATTTATGTTCTATGATATTTTTTGATCAGAAGCGTAGTTTTCGAGATATATCGAGATATTTAAAAGTTCCGAAGACGCACCAACATAATAGAGATACAGAAACACCGTGGCCCCTTTCTTTGAGATAACTGTGCACTAGTGCGAGCCGCAAATGCCACTTCCAGCTTAGCTGTGCAGAAGAAGAACAACAAGAAGAAGAAATATCTCGAAATATGTCCGTCAGGCCCCTTCCCTTGAGATATATCTGCAAATATCTCGGAAACGAAGCGAGCTATGGCAAAATGTTAAGAGACCTTTTTTGTAGAGAATTATGTTTCCTACAATTTATGTTCAATGATATTTTTTGATCAGAAGCGTAGTTTTCGAGATATATCGAGATATTTAAAAGTTCCGCAGCCGCACCAACATAATAGAGATACAGAAACACCGTGGCCCCTTTCTTTGAGATAACTCTGCACTATTGCGACCTGCAAATGCCACTTCCAGCTCAGCTGTGCAGAAGAAGAACAACAAGAAGAAGAAATATCTCGAAATATGTCCGTTAGGCCCCTTCCCTTGAGATAAATCTGCAAATATCTCGGAAACGAAGCGAGCTATGGCAAAATGTTTAGAGACCTTTCTTGTAGAGAATTAAGTTTCCTACTTTTTATGTAGTATGATATTTTTTGATCAGATGCGTAGTTCTCGAGATATATCAAGATATTTAAAAGTTCCGAAGCCGCACCAACATAATAGAGATACAGAAACACCGTGGCCCCTTTCTTTGAGATAACTCTGCACTAGTGCGAGCCGCAAATGCCACTTCCAGCTTAGCTGTGCAGAAGAAGAACAACAAGAAGAAGAAATATCTCGAAATATGTCCGTCAGGCCCCTTCGCTTGAGATAAATATGCAAATATCTCGGAAACGAAGCGAGCTATGGCAAAATGTTAAGAGACCTTTTTTGTAGAGAATTAAGTTTCCTACTTTTTATGTTCTATGATATTTTTTGATCAGATGCGTAGTTCTCGAGATATATCAAGATATTTAAAAGTTCCGAAGCCGCACCAACATAATAGAGATACAGAAACACCGTGGCCCCTTTCTTTGGGATAACTCTGCACTAGTCCGAGCCGCAAATGCCACTTCCAGCTTAGCTGTGCAGAAGAAGAACAACAAGAAGAAGAAATATCTCGAAATATGTCCGTCAGGCCCCTTCCCTTGAGATAAATATGCAAATATCTCGGAAACGAAGCGAGCTATGGCAAAATGTTAAGAGACCTTTTTTGTAGAGAATTAAGTTTCCTACTTTTTATCTTCTATGATATTTTTTGATCAGATGCGTAGTTCTCGAGATATATCAAGATATTTAAAAGTTCCGAAGCCGCACCAACATAATAGAGATACAGAAACACCGTGGCCCCTTTCTTTGAGATAACTCTGCACTATTGCGAGCTGCAAATGCCACTTCCAGCTTAGCTGTGCAGAGGAAGAACAACAAGAAGAAGAAATATCTCGAAATATGTCCGTCAGGCCAGTTCCGTTGAGCTGAATCTGCAAATATCTCGGAAACGAAGCGAGCTATGGCAAAATGTTAAGAGACGTTTTTTGTAGAGAATTATGTTTCCTACAATTTATGTTCTATGATATTTTTTGATCAGAAGCGTAGTTTTCGAGATATATCGAGATATTTAAAAGTTCCGAAGACGCACCAACATAATAGAGATACAGAAACACCGTGGCCCCTTTCTTTGAGATAACTGTGCACTAGTGCGAGCCGCAAATGCAACTTCCAGCTTAGCTGTGCAGAAGAAGAACAACAAGAAGAAGAAATATCTCGAAATATGTCCGTCAGGCCCCTTCCCTTGAGATAAATCTGCAAATATCTCGGAAACGAAGCGAGCTATGGCAAAATGTTAAGAGACCTTTTTTGTAGAGAATTAAGTTTCCTACTTTTTATCTTCTATGATATTTTTTGATCAGATGCGTAGTTCTCGAGATATATCAAGATATTTAAAAGTTCCGAAGCCGCACCAACATAATAGAGATACAGAAACACCGTGGCCCCTTTCTTTGAGATAACTCTGCACTATTGCGAGCTGCAAATGCCACTTCCAGCTTAGCTGTGCAGAGGAAGAACAACAAGAAGAAGAAATATCTCGAAATATGTCCGTCAGGCCCCTTCCCTTGAGATATATCTGCAAATATCTCGGAAACGAAGCGAGCTATGGCAAAATGTTAAGAGACCTTTTTTGTAGAGAATTATGTTTCCTACAATTTATGTTCAATGATATTTTTTGATCAGAAGCGTAGTTTTCGAGATATATCGAGATATTTAAAAGTTCCGAAGCCGCACCAACATAATAGAGATACAGAATCACCGTGGCCCCTTTCTTTGAGATAACTCTGCACTAGTGAGAGCCGCAAATGCCACTTCCAGCTTAGCTGTGCAGCAGAAGAACAACAAGAAGAAGAAATATCTCGAAATATGTCCGTCAGGCCCCTTCCCTTGAGATAAATATGCAAATATCTCGGAAACGAAGCGAGCTATGGCAAAATGTTAAGAGACCTTTTTTGTAGAGAATTAAGTTTCCTACTTTTTATGTTCTATGATATTTTTTGATCAGATGCGTAGTTCTCGAGATATATCAAGATATTTAAAAGTTCCGAAGCCGCACCAACATAATAGAGATACAGAAACACCGTGGCCCCTTTCATTGAGATAACTCTGCACTATTGCGAGCTGGAAATGCCAGTTCCAGCTTAGCTGTGCAGAAGAAGAACAACAAGAAGAAGAAATATCTCGAAATATGTCCGTCAGACCACTTCCCTTGAGATGAATCTGCAAATTCTCGGAAACGAAGCGAGCTATGGCAAAATGTTAAGAGACCTTTTTTGTAGAGAATAATGTTTGCTACAATTTACGTTCTATGATATTTTTTGATCAGAAGCGTAGTTTTCGAGATATATCGAGATATTTAAAAGTTCCGAAGCCGCACCAACATAATAGAGATACAGAAACACCGTGGCCCCTTTCTTTGAGATGACTCTGCACGATTGCGAGCTGGAAATGCCACTTCCAGCTCAGCTGTGCAGAAGAAGAACAACAAGAAGAAGAAATATCTCGAAATATGTCCGTTAGGCCCCTTCCCTTGAGATAAATCTGCAAATATCTCGGAAACGAAGCGAGCTATGGCAAAATGTTTAGAGACCTTTCTTGTAGAGAATTAAGTTTCCTACTTTTTATGTAGTATGATATTTTTTGATCAGATGCGTATTTCTCGAGATATATCAAGATATTTAAAAGTTCCGAAGCCGCACCAACATAATAGAGATACAGAAACACCGTGGCCCCTTTCTTTGAGATAACTCTGCACTAGTGCGAGCCGCAAATGCCACTTCCAGCTTAGCTGTGCAGAAGAAGAACAACAAGAAGAAGAAATATCTCGAAATATGTCCGTCAGGCCCCTTCCCTTGAGATAAATATGCAAATATCTCGGAAACGAAGCGAGCTATGGCAAAATGTTAAGAGACCTTTTTTGTAGAGAATTAAGTTTCCTACTTTTTATGTTCTATGATATTTTTTGATCAGATGCGTAGTTCTCGAGATATATCAAGATATTTAAAAGTTCCGAAGCCGCACCAACATAATAGAGATACAGAAACACCGTGGCCCCTTTCTTTGGGATAACTCTGCACTAGTCCGAGCCGCAAATGCCACTTCCAGCTTAGCTGTGCAGAAGAAGAACAACAAGAAGAAGAAATATCTCGAAATATGTCCGTCAGGCCCCTTCCCTTGAGATAAATATGCAAATATCTCGGAAACGAAGCGAGCTATGGCAAAATGTTAAGAGACCTTTTTTGTAGAGAATTAAGTTTCCTACTTTTTATCTTCTATGATATTTTTTGATCAGATGCGTAGTTCTCGAGATATATCAAGATATTTAAAAGTTCCGAAGCCGCACCAACATAATAGAGATACAGAAACACCGTGGCCCCTTTCTTTGAGATAACTCTGCACTATTATGAGCTGCAAATGCCACTTCCAGCTTAGCTGTGCAGAAGAAGAACAACAAGAAGAAGAAATATCTCGAAATATGTCCGTCAGGCCAGTTCCTTTGAGCTGAATCTGCAAATATCTCGGAAACGAAGCGAGCTATGGCAAAATGTTAAGAGACGTTTTTTGTAGAGAATTATGTTTCCTACAATTTATGTTCTATGATATTTTTTGATCAGAAGCGTAGTTCTCGAGATATATCGAGATATTTAAAAGTTCCGAAGCCGCACCAACATAATAGGGATACAGAAACACCGTGGCCCCTATCTTTGAGATAACTCTGCACTAGTGCGAGCCGCAAATGCCACTTCCAGCTTAGCTGTGCAGAAGAGGAACAACAGGAAGAAGAAATATCTCGAAATATGTCCGTCAGGCCCCTTCCCTTGAGATAAATCTGCAAATATCTCGGAAACCAAGAGAGCCATGGCAAAATGTTAAGAGACCTTTTTTGTAGAGAATTAAGTTTCCTACTTTTCATGTTCTATGATATTTTTTGATCAGATGCGTAGTTCTCGAGATATATCAAGATATTTAAAAGTTCCGAAGCCGCACCAACATAATAGAGATACAGAAACACCGTGGCCCCTCTCTTTGAGATAACTCTGCACTATTGCGAGCTGGAAATGCCACTTCCAGTTTAGCTGTGCAGAAGAAGAACAACAAGAAGAAGAAATATCTCGAAATATGTCCATCAGGCCCCTTCCCTTGAGATATATCTGCAAATATCTCGGAAACGAAGCGAGCTATGGCAAAATGTTAGGAGACCTTTTTTGTAGAGAATTATGTTTCCTACAATTTATGTTCTATGATATTTTTTGATCAGAAGCGTAGTTCTCGAGATATATCTAGATATTTAAAAGTTCCGAAGCCGCACCAACATAATAGGGATACAGAAACACCGTGGCCCCTTTCTTTGAGATAACTCTGCACTAGTGCGAGCCGCAAATGCCACTACCAGCTTAGCTGTGCAGAAGAAGAACAACAAGAAGAAGAAATATCTCGAAATATGTCCGTCAGGCCCCTTCCCTTGAGATATATCTGCAAATATCTCGGAAACGAAGCGAGCTATGGCAAAATGTTAAGAGATCTTTTTTGTGGAGAATTATGTTTCCTACAATTTATGTTCTATGATATTTTTTGATCAGAAGCGTAGTTTTCGAGATATATCGAGATATTTAAAAGTTCCGAAGCCGCACCAACATAATAGAGATACAGAAACACCGTGGCCCCTTTCTTTGAGATAACTGTGCACTAGTGCGAGCCGCAAATGCCACTTCCAGCTTAGCTGTGCAGAAGAAGAACAACAAGAAGAAGAAATATCTCGAAATATGTCCGTCCGGCCCCTTCCCTTGAGATAAATCTGCAAATATCTCGGAAACGAAGCGAGCTATGGCAAAATGTTTAGAGACCTTTCTTGTAGAGAATTAAGTTTCCTACTTTTTATGTAGTATGATATTTTTTGATCAGATGCGTAGTTCTCGAGATATATCAAGATATTTAAAAGTTCCGAAGCCGCACCAACATAATAGAGATACAGAAACACCGTGGCCCCTTTCTTTGAGATAACTCTGCACTATTGCGCGCTGCAAATGCCACTTCCAGCTTAGCTGTGCAGAAGAAGAACAACAAGAAGAAGAAATATCTCGAAATATGTCCGTCAGGCCCCTTCCCTTGAGATAAATCTGCAAATATCTCGGAAACGAAGCGAGCTATGGCAAAATGTTAAGAGACCTTTTTTGTAGAGAATTAAGTTTCCTACTTTTTATGTTCTATGATATTTTTCGATCAGAGGCGCAGTTCTCGAGATATATCAAGATATTTAAAAGTTCCGAAGCCGCACCAACATAATAGAGATACAGAAACACCGTGGCCCCTTTCTTTGAGATAACTCTGCACGATTGCGAGCTGGAAATGCCACTTCCAGTTTAGCTGTGCAGAAGAAGAACAACAAGAAGAAGAAATATCTCGAAATATGTCCATCAGGACCCTTCCCTTGAGATAAATCTGCAAATATCTCGGAAACGAAGCGAGCTATGGCAAAATGTTCAGGGACCTTTTTTGTAGAGAATAATGTTTCCTACAATTTACGTTCTATGATATTTTTTGATCAGAAGCGTAGTTTTCGAGATATATCGAGATATTTAAAAGTTCCGAAGCCGCACCAACATAATAGAGATACAGAAACACCGTGGCCCCTTTCTTTGAGATAATTCTGCACTATTGCGACCTGCAAATGCCACTTCCAGCTCAGCTGTGCAGAAGAAGAACAACAAGAAGAAGAAATATCTCGAAATATGTCCGTCAGGCCCCTTCCCTTGAGATAAATCTGCAAATATCTCGGAAACGAAGCGAGCTATGGCAAAATGTTAAGAGACCTTTTTTGTAGAGAATTAAGTTTCCTACTTTTTACGTTCTATGATATTTTTTGATCAGATGCGTAGTTCTCGAGATATATCAAGATATTTAAAAGTTCCGAAGCCGCACCAACATAATAGAGATACAGAAACACCGTGGCCCCTTTCTTTGAGATAAGTCTGCACTAGTGCGAGCCGCAAATGCCACTTCCAGCTTAGCTGTGCAGAAGAAGAACAACAAGAAGAAGAAATATCTCGAAATATGTCCGTCAGGCCCCTTCCCTTGAGATATATCTGCAAATATCTCGGAAAGGAAGCGAGCTATGGCAAAATGTTAAGAGACCTCTTTTGTAGAGAATTAAGTTTCCTACTTTTCATGTTCTATGATATTTTTTGATCAGATGCGTAGTTCTCGAGATATATCAAGATATTTAAAAGTTCCGAAGCCGCACCAACATAATAGAGATACAGAAACACCGTGGCCCCTTTCTTTGAGATAAGTCTGCACTAGTGCGAGCCGCAAATGCCACTTCCAGCTTAGCTGTGCAGAAGAAGAACAACAAGAAGAAGAAATATCTCGAAATATGTCCGTCAGGCCCCTTCCCTTGAGATAAATCTGCAAATATCTCGGAAACGAAGCGAGCTATGGCAAAATGTTAAGAGACCTTTTTTGTAGAGAATTAAGTTTGCTACTTTTTATGTTCTATGATATTTTTTGATCAGATGCGTAGTTTTCGAGATATATCGAGATATTTAAAAGTTCCGAAGACGCACCAACATAATAGAGATACAGAAACACCGTGGCCCCTTTCTTTGAGATAACTGTGCACTAGTGCGAGCCGCAAATGCCACTTCCAGCTTAGCTGTGCAGAAGAAGAACAACAAGAAGAAGAAATATCTCGAAATATGTCCGTCCGGCCCCTTCCCTTGAGATAAATCTGCAAATATCTCGGAAACGAAGCGAGCTATGGCAAAATGTTTAGAGACCTTTCTTGTAGAGAATTAAGTTTCCTACTTTTTATGTAGTATGATATTTTTTGATCAGATGCGTAGTTCTCGAGATATATCAAGATATTTAAAAGTTCCGAAGCCGCACCAACATAATAGAGATACAGAAACACCGTGGCCCCTTTCTTTGAGATAACTCTGCACTATTGCGCGCTGCAAATGCCACTTCCAGCTTAGCTGTGCAGAAGAAGAACAACAAGAAGAAGAAATATCTCGAAATATGTCCGTCAGGCCCCTTCCCTTGAGATAAATCTGCAAATATCTCGGAAACGAAGCGAGCTATGGCAAAATGTTAAGAGACCATTTTTGTAGAGAATTAAGTTTCCTACTTTTTATGTTCTATGATATTTTTCGATCAGAGGCGCAGTTCTCGAGATATATCAAGATATTTAAAAGTTCCGAAGCCGCACCAACATAATAGAGATACAGAAACACCGTGGCCCCTTTCTTTGAGATAACTCTGCACGATTGCGAGCTGGAAATGCCACTTCCAGTTTAGCTGTGCAGAAGAAGAACAACAAGAAGAAGAAATATCTCGAAATATGTCCATCAGGACCCTTCCCTTGAGATAAATCTGCAAATATCTCGGAAACGAAGCGAGCTATGGCAAAATGTTCAGGGACCTTTTTTGTAGAGAATAATGTTTCCTACAATTTACGTTCTATGATATTTTTTGATCAGAAGCGTAGTTTTCGAGATATATCGAGATATTTAAAAGTTCCGAAGCCGCACCAACATAATAGAGATACAGAAACACCGTGGCCCCTTTCTTTGAGATAATTCTGCACTATTGCGACCTGCAAATGCCACTTCCAGCTCAGCTGTGCAGAAGAAGAACAACAAGAAGAAGAAATATCTCGAAATATGTCCGTCAGGCCCCTTCCCTTGAGATAAATCTGCAAATATCTCGGAAACGAAGCGAGCTATGGCAAAATGTTAAGAGACCTTTTTTGTAGAGAATTAAGTTTCCTACTTTTTACGTTCTATGATATTTTTTGATCAGATGCGTAGTTCTCGAGATATATCAAGATATTTAAAAGTTCCGAAGCCGCACCAACATAATAGAGATACAGAAACACCGTGGCCCCTTTCTTTGAGATAAGTCTGCACTAGTGCGAGCCGCAAATGCCACTTCCAGCTTAGCTGTGCAGAAGAAGAACAACAAGAAGAAGAAATATCTCGAAATATGTCCGTCAGGCCCCTTCCCTTGAGATATATCTGCAAATATCTCGGAAAGGAAGCGAGCTATGGCAAAATGTTAAGAGACCTCTTTTGTAGAGAATTAAGTTTCCTACTTTTCATGTTCTATGATATTTTTTGATCAGATGCGTAGTTCTCGAGATATATCAAGATATTTAAAAGTTCCGAAGCCGCACCAACATAATAGAGATACAGAAACACCGTGGCCCCTTTCTTTGAGATAAGTCTGCACTAGTGCGAGCCGCAAATGCCACTTCCAGCTTAGCTGTGCAGAAGAAGAACAACAAGAAGAAGAAATATCTCGAAATATGTCCGTCAGGCCCCTTCCCTTGAGATAAATCTGCAAATATCTCGGAAACGAAGCGAGCTATGGCAAAATGTTAAGAGACCTTTTTTGTAGAGAATTAAGTTTGCTACTTTTTATGTTCTATGATATTTTTTGATCAGATGCGTAGTTTTCGAGATATATCGAGATATTTAAAAGTTCCGAAGACGCACCAACATAATAGAGATACAGAAACACCGTGGCCCCTTTCTTTGAGATAACTGTGCACTAGTGCGAGCCGCAAATGCCACTTCCAGCTTAGCTGTGCAGGAGAAGAACAACAAGATGAAGAAATATCTCGAAATATGTCCGTCAGGCCCCTTCCCTTGAGATATATCTGCAAATATCTCGGAAACGAAGCGAGCTATGGCAAAATGTTAAGAGACCTCTTTTGTAGAGAATTAAGTTTCCTACTTTTCATGTTCTATGATATTTTTTGATCAGATGCGTAGTTCTCGAGATATATCAAGATATTTAAAAGTTCCGAAGCCGCACCAACATAATAGAGATACAGAAACACCGTGGCCCCTTTCTTTGAGATAAGTCTGCACTATTGCGAGCTGCAAATGCCACTTCCAGCTTAGCTGTGCAGAGGAAGAACAACAAGAAGAAGAAATATCTCGAAATATGTCCGTCAGGCCCCTTCCCTTGAGATATATCTGCAAATATCTCGGAAACGAAGCGAGCTATGGCAAAATGTTAAGAGACCTTTTTTGTAGAGAATTATGTTTCCTACAATTTATGTTCAATGATATTTTTTGATCAGAAGCGTAGTTTTCGAGATATATCGAGATATTTAAAAGTTCCGAAGCCGCACCAACATAATAGAGATACAGAATCACCGTGGCCCCTTTCTTTGAGATAACTCTGCACTAGTGAGAGCCGCAAATGCCACTTCCAGCTTAGCTGTGCAGAAGAAGAACAACAAGAAGAAGAAATATCTCGAAATATGTCCGTCAGGCCCCTTCCCTTGAGATAAATATGCAAATATCTCGGAAACGAAGCGAGCTATGGCAAAATGTTAAGAGACCTTTTTTGTAGAGAATTAAGTCTCCTACTTTTTATGTTCTATGATATTTTTTGATCAGATGCGTAGTTCTCGAGATATATCAAGATATTTAAAAGTTCCGAAGCCGCACCAACATAATAGAGATACAGAAACACCGTGGCCCCTTTCATTGAGATAACTCTGCACTATTGCGAGCTGGAAATGCCAGTTCCAGCTTAGCTGTGCAGAAGAAGAACAACAAGAAGAAGAAATATCTCGAAATATGTCCGTCAGACCACTTCCCTTGAGATGAATCTGCAAATTCTCGGAAACGAAGCGAGCTATGGCAAAATGTTTAGAGACCTTTCTTGTAGAGAATTAAGTTTCCTACTTTTTATGTAGTATGATATTTTTTGATCAGATGCGTATTTCTCGAGATATATCAAGATATTTAAAAGTTCCGAAGCCGCACCAACATAATAGAGATACAGAAACACCGTGGCCCCTTTCTTTGAGATAACTCTGCACTAGTGCGAGCCGCAAATGCCACTTCCAGCTTAGCTGTGCAGAAGAAGAACAACAAGAAGAAGAAATATCTCGAAATATGTCCGTCAGGCCCCTTCCCTTGAGATAAATATGCAAATATCTCGGAAACGAAGCGAGCTATGGCAAAATGTTAAGAGACCTTTTTTGTAGAGAATTAAGTTTCCTACTTTTTATGTTCTATGATATTTTTTGATCAGATGCGTAGTTCTCGAGATATATCAAGATATTTAAAAGTTCCGAAGCCGCACCAACATAATAGAGATACAGAAACACCGTGGCCCCTTTCTTTGGGATAACTCTGCACTAGTCCGAGCCGCAAATGCCACTTCCAGCTTAGCTGTGCAGAAGAAGAACAACAAGAAGAAGAAATATCTCGAAATATGTCCGTCAGGCCCCTTCCCTTGAGATATATCTGCAAATATCTCGGAAACGAAGCGAGCTATGGCAAAATGTTAAGAGACCTTTTTTGTGGAGAATTATGTTTCCTACAATTTATGTTCTATGATATTTTTTGATCAGAAGCGTAGTTTTCGAGATATATCGAGATATTTAAAAGTTCCGAAGCCGCACCAACATAATAGAGATACAGAAACACCGTGGCCCCTTTCTTTGAGATAACTGTGCACTAGTGCGTGCCGCAAATGCCACTTCCAGCTTAGCTGTGCAGAAGAAGAACAACAAGAAGAAGAAATATCTCGAAATATGTCCGTCAGGCCCCTTCCCTTGAGATAAATCTGCAAATATCTCGGAAACGAAGCGAGCTATGGCAAAATGTTTAGAGACCTTTCTTGTAGAGAATTAAGTTTCCTACTTTTTATGTAGTATGATATTTTTTGATCAGATGCGTAGTTCTCGAGATATATCAAGATATTTAAAAGTTCCGAAGCCGCACCAACATAATAGAGATACAGAAACACCGTGGCCCCTTTCTTTGAGATAACTCTGCACTATTGCGCGCTGCAAATGCCACTTCCAGCTTAGCTGTGCAGAAGAAGAACAACAAGAAGAAGAAATATCTCGAAATATGTCCGTCAGGCCCCTTCCCTTGAGATAAATCTGCAAATATCTCGGAAACGAAGCGAGCTATGGCAAAATGTTAAGAGACCTTTTTTGTAGAGAATTAAGTTTCCTACTTTTTATGTTCTATGATATTTTTCGATCAGAGGCGCAGTTCTCGAGATATATCAAGATATTTAAAAGTTCCGAAGCCGCACCAACATAATAGAGATACAGAAACACCGTGGCCCCTTTCTTTGAGATAACTCTGCACGATTGCGAGCTGGAAATGCCACTTCCAGTTTAGCTGTGCAGAAGAAGAACAACAAGAAGAAGAAATATCTCGAAATATGTCCATCAGGACCCTTCCCTTGAGATAAATCTGCAAATATCTCGGAAACGAAGCGAGCTATGGCAAAATGTTCAGGGACCTTTTTTGTAGAGAATAATGTTTCCTACAATTTACGTTCTATGATATTTTTTGATCAGAAGCGTAGTTTTCGAGATATATCGAGATATTTAAAAGTTCCGAAGCCGCACCAACATAATAGAGATACAGAAACACCGTGGCCCCTTTCTTTGAGATAATTCTGCACTATTGCGACCTGCAAATGCCACTTCCAGCTCAGCTGTGCAGAAGAAGAACAACAAGAAGAAGAAATATCTCGAAATATGTCCGTCAGGCCCCTTCCCTTGAGATAAATCTGCAAATATCTCGGAAAGGAAGCGAGCTATGGCAAAATGTTAAGAGACCTCTTTTGTAGAGAATTAAGTTTCCTACTTTTCATGTTCTATGATATTTTTTGATCAGATGCGTAGTTCTCGAGATATATCAAGATATTTAAAAGTTCCGAAGCCGCACCAACATAATAGAGATACAGAAACACCGTGGCCCCTTTCTTTGAGATAAGTCTGCACTAGTGCGTGCCGCAAATGCCACTTCCAGCTTAGCTGTGCAGAAGAAGAACAACAAGAAGAAGAAATATCTCGAAATATGTCCGTCAGGCCCCTTCCCTTGAGATAAATCTGCAAATATCTCGGAAACGAAGCGAGCTATGGCAAAATGTTAAGAGACCTTTTTTGTAGAGAATTAAGTTTGCTACTTTTTATGTTCTATGATATTTTTTGATCAGATGCGTAGTTTTCGAGATATATCGAGATATTTAAAAGTTCCGAAGACGCACCAACATAATAGAGATACAGAAACACCGTGGCCCCTTTCTTTGAGATAACTGTGCACTAGTGCGAGCCGCAAATGCCACTTCCAGCTTAGCTGTGCAGGAGAAGAACAACAAGATGAAGAAATATCTCGAAATATGTCCGTCAGGCCCCTTCCCTTGAGATATATCTGCAAATATCTCGGAAACGAAGCGAGCTATGGCAAAATGTTAAGAGACCTCTTTTGTAGAGAATTAAGTTTCCTACTTTTCATGTTCTATGATATTTTTTGATCAGATGCGTAGTTCTCGAGATATATCAAGATATTTAAAAGTTCCGAAGCCGCACCAACATAATAGAGATACAGAAACACCGTGGCCCCTTTCTTTGAGATAAGTCTGCACTAGTGCGAGCCGCAAATCCCACTTCCAGCTTAGCTGTGCAGAAGAAGAACAAAAAGAAGAAGAAATATCACGAAATATGTCCGTCAGGCCAGTTCCTTTGAGCTGAATCTGCAAATATCTCGGAAACGAAGCGAGCTATGGCAAAATGTTGAGAGACGTTTTTTGTAGAGAATTATGTTTCCTACAATTTATGTTCTATGATATTTTTTGATCAGAAGCGTAGTTCTCGAGATATATCGAGATATTTAAAAGTTCCGAAGCCGCACCAACATAATAGGGATACAGAAACACCGTGGCCCCTTTCTTTGAGATAACTCTGCACTAGTGCGAGCCGCAAATGCCACTTCCAGCTTAGCTGTGCAGAAGAGGAACAACAGGAAGAAGAAATATCTCGAAATATGTCCGTCAGGCCCCTTCCCTTGAGATAAATCTGCAAATATCTCGGAAACCAAGAGAGCTATGGCAAAATGTTAAGAGACCTTTTTTGTAGAGAATTAAGTTTCCTACTTTTCATGTTCTATGATATTTTTTGATCAGATGCGTAGTTCTCGAGATATATCAAGATATTTAAAAGTTCCGAAGCCGCACCAACATAATAGAGATACAGAAACACCGTGGCCCCTTTCTTTGAGATAACTCTGCACGATTGCGAGCTGGAAATGCCACTTCCAGTTTAGCTGTGCAGAAGACGAACAACAAGAAGAAGAAATATCTCGAAATATGTCCATCAGGACCCTTCCCTTGAGATAAATCTGCAAATATCTCGGAAACGAAGCGAGCTATGGCAAAATGTTAAGAGACCTTTTTTGTAGAGAATTAAGTTTCCTACTTTTTATGTTCTATGATATTTTTTGATCAGATGCGTAGTTCTCGAGATATATCAAGATATTTAAAAGTTCCGAAGCCGCACCAACATAACAGAGATACAGAAACACCGTGGCCCCTTTCTTTGAGATAACTCTGCACTATTGCGAGCTGCAAATGCCACTTCCAGCTTAGCTGTGCAGAGGAAGAACAACAAGAAGAAGAAATATCTCGAAATATGTCCGTCAGGCCAGTTCCTTTGAGCTGAATCTGCAAATATCTCGGAAACGAAGCGAGCTATGGCAAAATGTTAAGAGACGTTTTTTGTAGAGAATTATGTTTCCTACAGTTTATGTTCTATGATATTTTTTGATCAGAAGCGTAGTTCTCGAGATATATCGAGATATTTAAAAGTTCCGAAGCCGCACCAACATAATAGGGATACAGAAACACCGTGGCCCCTTTCTTTGAGATAACACTGCACTAGTGCGAGCCGCAAATGCCACTTCCAGCTTAGCTATGCAGAAGAGGAACAACAGGAAGAAGAAATATCTCGAAATATGTCCGTCAGGCCCCTTCCCTTGAGATAAATCTGCAAATATCTCGGAAACCAAGAGAGCTATGGCAAAATGTTAAGAGACCTTTTTTGTAGAGAATTAAGTTTCCTACTTTTCATGTTCTATGATATTTTTTGATCAGATGCGTAGTTCTCGAGATATATCAAGATATTTAAAAGTTCCGAAGCCGCACCAACATAATAGAGATACAGAAACACCGTGGCCCCTCTCTTTGAGATAACTCAGCACTATTCCGAGCTGTAAATGCCACTTCCAGCTTAGCTGTGCAGAAGAAGAACAACAAGAAGAAGAAATATCTCGAAATATGTCCGTCAGGCCCCTTCCCTTGATATATATCTGCAAATATCTCGGAAACGAAGCGAGCTATGGCAAAATGTTAAGAGACCTTTTTTGTAGAGAATTATGTTTTCTACAATTTATGTTCTATGATATTTTTTGATCAGAAGCGTAGTTCTCGAGATATATCGAGATATTTAAAAGTTCCGAAGCCGCACCAACATAATAGGGACACAGAAACACCGTGGCCCCTTTCTTTGGGATAACTCTGCACTAGTGCGAGCCGCAAATGCCACTACCAGCTTAGCTGTGCAGAAGAAGAACAACAAGAAGAAGAAATATCTCGAAATATGTCCGTCAGGCCCCTTCCCTTGAGATATATCTGCAAATATCTCGGAAACGAAGCGAGCTATGGCAAAATGTTAAGAGACCTTTTTTGTAGAGAATTATGTTTCCTACAATTTATGTTCTATGATATTTTTTGATCAGAAGCGTAGTTTTCGAGATATGTCGAGATATTTAAAAGTTCCGAAGCCGCACCAACATAATAGAGATACAGAAACACCGTGGCCCCTTTCTTTGAGATAACTGTGCACGAGTGCGAGCCGCAAATGCGACTTCCAGCTTAGCTGTGCAGAAGAAGAACAACAAGAAGAAGAAATATCTCGAAATATGTCCGTCAGGCCCCTTCCCTTGAGATATATCTGCAAATATCTCGGAAACGAAGCGAGCTATGGCAAAATGTTAGGAGACCGTTTTTGTAGAGAATTAAGTTTCCTACTTTTTATGTTCTATGATATTTTTTGATCAGACGCGTAGTTCTCGAGATATATCAAGATATTTAAAAGTTCCGAAGCCCCACCAACATAATAGAGATACAGAAACACCGTGGCCCCTTTCTTTGAGATAACTCTGCACTATTGCGAGCTGCAAATGCCACTTCCAGCTTAGCTGTGCAGAAGAAGAACAACAAGAAGAAGAAATATCTCGAAATATGTCCGTCAGGCCCCTTCCCTTGAGATATATCTGCAAATATCTCGGAAACGAAGCGAGCTATGGCAAAATGTTAAGAGACCTTTTTTGTCGAGAATTATGTTTCCTACAATTTATGTTCTATGATATTTTTTGATCAGAAGCGTAGTTTTCGAGATATATCGAGATATTTAAAAGTTCCGAAGCCGCACCAACATAATAGAGATACAGAAACACCGTGGCCCCTTTCTTTGAGATAACTCTGCACTATTGCGAGCTGGAAATGCCACTTCCAGTTTAGCTGTGCAGAAGAAGAACAACAAGAAGAAGAAATATCTCGAAATATGTCCGTTAGTCCCCTTCCCTTGAGATAAATCTGCAAGTATCTCGGAAACGAAGCGAGCTATGGCAAAATGTTAAGAGACCGTTTTTGTAGAGAATTAAGTTTCCTACTTTTTATGTTCTATGATATTTTTTGATCAGACGCGTAGTTCTCGAGATATATCAAGATATTTAAAAGTTCCGAAGCCGCACCAACATAATAGAGATACAGAAACACCGTGGCCCCTTTCTTTGAGATCACTCTGCACTATTGCGAGCTGCAAATGCCACTTCCAGCTTAGCTGTGCAGAAGAAGAACAACAAGAAGAAGAAATATCTCGAAATATGTCCGTCAGGCCCCTTCCCTTGAGATATATCTGCAAATATCTCGGAAACGAAGCGAGCTATGGCAAAATGTTAAGAGACCTTTTTTGTCGAGAATTATGTTTCCTACAATTTATGTTCTATGATATTTTTTGATCAGAAGCGTAGTTTTCGAGATATATCGAGATATTTAAAAGTTCCGAAGCCGCACCAACATAATAGAGATACAGAAACACCGTGGCCCCTTTCTTTGAGATAACTCTGCACTATTGCGAGCTGGAAATGCCACTTCCAGTTTAGCTGTGCAGAAGAAGAACAACAAGAAGAAGAAATATCTCGAAATATGTCCGTTAGTCCCCTTCCCTTGAGATAAATCTGCAAATATCTCGGAAACGAAGCGAGCTATGGCAAAATGTTAAGAGACCGTTTTTGTAGAGAATTAAGTTTCCTACTTTTTATGTTCTATGATATTTTTTGATCAGATGCGTAGTTCTCGAGATATATCAAGATATTTAAAAGTTCCGAAGCCGCACCAACATAATAGAGATACAGAAACACCGTGGCCCCTTTCTTTGAGATAACTCTGCACTATTGCGCGCTGCAAATGCCACTTCCAGCTTAGCTGTGCAGAAGAAGAACAAGAAGAAGAAGAAATATCTCGAAATATGTCCGTCAGGCCCCTTCCCTTGAGATAAATCTGCAAATATCTCGGAAACGAAGCGAGCTATGGCAAAATGTTAAGAGACCTTTTTTGTAGAGAATTAAGTTTCCTACTTTTTATGTTGTATGATATTTTTTGATCAGATGCGTAGTTCTCGAGATATATCAAGATATTTAAAAGTTCCGAAGCCGCACCAACATAATAGAGATACAGAAACACCGTGGCCCCTTTCTTTGAGATAACTCTGCACTATTGCGAGCTGCAAATGCCACTTCCAGCTTAGCTGTGCAGAGGAAGAACAACAAGAAGAAGAAATATCTCGAAATATGTCCGTCAGGCCCCTTCCCTTGAGATATATCTGCAAATATCTCGGAAACGAAGCGAGCTATGGCAAAATGTTAAGAGACCTTTTTTGTAGAGAATTATGTTTCCTACAATTTATGTTCTATGATATTTTTTGATCAGAAGCGTAGTTCTCGAGATATATCGAGATATTTAAAAGTTCCGAAGCCGCACCAACATAATAGGGATACAGAAACACCGTGGCCCCTTTCTTTGAGATAACTCTGCACTAGTGCGAGCCGCAAATGCCACTTCCAGCTTAGCTGTGCAGAAGAAGAACAACAAGAAGTAGAAATATCTCGAAATATGTCCGTCAGGCCCCTTCCCTTGAGATAAATCTGCAAATATCTCGGAAACGAAGCGAGCTATGGCAGAATGTTAAGAGACGTTTTTTGTAGAGAATTATGTTTCCTACAATTTATGTTCTATGATATTTTTTGATCAGAAGCGTAGTTCTCGAGATATATTGAGATATTTAAAAGTTCCGAAGCCGCACCAACATAATAGGGATACCGAAACACCGTGGCCCCTTTCTTTGAGATAACTCTGCACTAGTGCGAGCCGCAAATGCCACTTCCAGCTTAGCTGTGCAGAAGAAGAACAACAAGAAGAAGAAATATCTCGAAATATGTCCGTCAGGCCCCTTCCCTTGAGATAAATCTGCAAATATCTCGGAAACGAAGCGAGCTATGGCAAAATGTTAAGAGACCTTTTTTGTAGAGAATTAAGTTTCCTACTTTTTATGTTCTATGATATTTTTTGATCAGATGCGTAGTTCTCGAGATATATCAAGATATTTAAAAGTTCCGAAGCCGCACCAACATAATAGAGATACAGAAACACCGTGGCCCCTTTCTTTGAGATAACTCTGCACTATTGCGAGCTGGAAATGCCACTTCCAGTTTAGCTGTGCAGAAGAAGAACAACAAGAAGAAGAAATATCTCGAAATATGTCCGTTAGTCCCCTTCCCTTGAGATAAATCTGCAAATATCTCGGAAACGAAGCGAGCTATGGCAAAATGTTAAGAGACAGTTTTTGTAGAGAATTAAGTTTCCTACTTTTTATGTTCTATGATATTTTTTGATCAGACGCGTAGTTCTCGAGATATATCAAGATATTTAAAAGTTCCGAAGCCGCACCAACATAATAGAGATACAGAAACACCGTGGCCCCTTCCTTTGAGATCACTCTGCACTATTGCGAGCTGCAAATGCCACTTCCAGCTTAGCTGTGCAGAAGAAGAACAACAAGAAGAAGAAATATCTCGAAATATGTCCGTCAGGCCCCTTCCCTTGAGATATATCTGCAAATATCTCGGAAACGAAGCGAGCTATGGCAAAATGTTAAGAGACCTTTTTTGTCGAGAATTATGTTTCCTACAATTTATGTTCTATGATATTTTTTGATCAGAAGCGTAGTTTTCGAGATATATCGAGATATTTAAAAGTTCCGAAGCCGCACCAACATAATAGAGATACAGAAACACCGTGGCCCCTTTCTTTGAGATAACTCTGCACTATTGCGAGCTGGAAATGCCACTTCCAGTTTAGCTGTGCAGAAGAAGAACAACAAGAAGAAGAAATATCTCGAAATATGTCCGTTAGTCCCCTTCCCTTGAGATAAATCTGCAAATATCTCGGAAACGAAGCGAGCTATGGCAAAATGTTAAGAGACCGTTTTTGTAGAGAATTAAGTTTCCTACTTTTTATGTTCTATGATATTTTTTGATCAGACGCGTAGTTCTCGAGATATATCAAGATATTTAAAAGTTCCGAAGCCGCACCAACATAATAGAGATACAGAAACACCGTGGCCCCTTTCTTTGAGATCACTCTGCACTATTGCGAGCTGCAAATGCCACTTCCAGCTTAGGTGTGCAGAAGAAGAACAACAAGAAGAAGAAATATCTCGAAATATGTCCGTCAGGCCCCTTCCCTTGAGATATATCTGCAAATATCTCGGAAACGAAGCGAGCTATGGCAAAATGTTAAGAGACCTTTTTTGTCGAGAATTATGTTTCCTACAATTTATGTTCTATGATATTTTTTGATCAGAAGCGTAGTTTTCGAGATATATCGAGATATTTAAAAGTTCCGAAGCCGCACCAACATAATAGAGATACAGAAACACCGTGGCCCCTTTCTTTGAGATAACTCTGCACTATTGCGAGCTGGAAATGCCACTTCCAGTTTAGCTGTGCAGAAGAAGAACAACAAGAAGAAGAAATATCTCGAAATATGTCCGTTAGTCCCCTTCCCTTGAGATAAATCTGCAAATATCTCGGAAACGAAGCGAGCTATGGCAAAATCTTAAGAGACCTTTTTTGTAGAGAATTAAGTTTCCTACTTTTTATGTTCTATGATATTTTTTGATCAGATGCGTAGTTCTCGAGATATATCAAGATATTTAAAAGTTCCGAAGCCGCACCAACATAATAGAGATACAGAAACACCGTGGCCCCTTTCTTTGAGATAACTCTGCACTATTGCGCGCTGCAAATGCCACCTCCAGCTTAGCTGTGCAGAAGAAGAACAACAAGAAGAAGAAATATCTCGAAATATGTCCGTCAGGCTCCTTCCCTTGAGATATATCTGCAAATATCTCGGAAAGGAAGCGAGCTATGGCAAAATGTTAAGAGACCTTTTTTGTAGAGAATTAAGTTTCCTACTTTCTATGTTCTATGATATTTTTTGATCAGATGCGTAGTTCTCGAGATATATCAAGATATTTAAAAGTTCCGAAGCCGCACCAACATAATAGAGATACAGAAACACCGTGGCCCCTTTCTTTGAGATAACTCTGCACTATTGCGCGCTGCAAATGCCACTTCCAGCTTAGCTGTGCAGAAGAAGAACAAGAAGAAGAAGAAATATCTCGAAATATGTCCGTCAGGCCCCTTCCCTTGAGATAAATCTGCAAATATCTCGGAAACGAAGCGAGCTATGGCAAAATGTTAAGAGACCTTTTTTGTAGAGAATTAAGTTTCCTACTTTTTATGTTGTATGATATTTTTTGATCAGATGCGTAGTTCTCGAGATATATCAAGATATTTAAAAGTTCCGAAGCCGCACCAACATAATAGAGATACAGAAACACCGTGGCCCCTTTCTTTGAGATAACTCTGCACTATTGCGAGCTGCAAATGCCACTTCCAGCTTAGCTGTGCAGAAGAAGAACAACAAGAAGAAGAAATATCTCGAAATATGTCCGTCAGGCCCCTTCCCTTGAGATATATCTGCAAATATCTCGGAAACGAAGCGAGCTATGGCAAAATGTTAAGAGACCTTTTTTGTCGAGAATTATGTTTCCTACAATTTATGTTCTATGATATTTTTTGATCAGATGCGTAGTTCTCGAGATATATCAAGATATTTAAAAGTTCCGAAGCCGCACCAACATAATAGAGATACAGAAACACCGTGGCCCCTTTCTTTGAGATAACTCTGCACTATTGCGAGCTGCAAATGCCACTTCCAGCTTAGCTGTGCAGAGGAAGAACAACAAGAAGAAGAAATATCTCGAAATATGTCCGTCAGGCCCCTTCCCTTGAGATATATCTGCAAATATCTCGGAAACGAAGCGAGCTATGGCAAAATGTTAAGAGACCTTTTTTGTAGAGAATTATGTTTCCTACAATTTATGTTCTATGATATTTTTTGATCAGAAGCGTAGTTCTCGAGATATATCGAGATATTTAAAAGTTCCGAAGCCGCACCAACATAATAGGGATACAGAAACACCGTGGCCCCTTTCTTTGAGATAACTCTGCACTAGTGCGAGCCGCAAATGCCACTTCCAGCTTAGCTGTGCAGAAGAAGAACAACAAGAAGAAGAAATATCTCGAAATATGTCCGTCAGGCCCCTTCCCTTGAGATAAATCTGCAAATATCTCGGAAACGAAGCGAGCTATGGCAGAATGTTAAGAGACGTTTTTTGTAGAGAATTATGTTTCCTACAATTTATGTTCTATGATATTTTTTGATCAGAAGCGTAGTTCTCGAGATATATCAAGATATTTAAAAGTTCCGAAGCCGCACCAACATAATAGAGATACAGAAACACCGTGGCCCCTTTCTTTGAGATCACTCTGCACTATTGCGAGCTGCAAATGCCACTTCCAGCTTAGCTGTGCAGAAGAAGAACAACAAGAAGAAGAAATATCTCGAAATATGTCCGTCAGGCCCCTTCCCTTGAGATATATCTGCAAATATCTCGGAAACGAAGCGAGCTATGGCAAAATGTTAAGAGACCCTTTTTGTCGAGAATTATGTTTCCTACAATTTATGTTCTATGATATTTTTTGATCAGAAGCGTAGTTTTCGAGATATATCGAGATATTTAAAAGTTCCGAAGCCGCACCAACATAATAGAGATACAGAAACACCGTGGCCCCTTTCTTTGAGATAACTCTGCACTATTGCGAGCTGGAAATGCCACTTCCAGTTTAGCTGTGCAGAAGAAGAACAACAAGAAGAAGAAATATCTCGAAATATGTCCGTTAGTCCCCTTCCCTTGAGATAAATCTGCAAATATCTCGGAAACGAAGCGAGCTATGGCAAAATCTTAAGAGACCTTTTTTGTAGAGAATTAAGTTTCCTACTTTTTATGTTCTATGATATTTTTTGATCAGATGCGTAGTTCTCGAGATATATCAAGATATTTAAAAGTTCCGAAGCCGCACCAACATAATAGAGATACAGAAACACCGTGGCCCCTTTCTTTGAGATAACTCTGCACTATTGCGCGCTGCAAATGCCACCTCCAGCCTAGCTGTGCAGAAGAAGAACAACAAGAAGAAGAAATATCTCGAAATATGTCCGTCAGGCTCCTTCCCTTGAGATATATCTGCAAATATCTCGGAAAGGAAGCGAGCTATGGCAAAATGTTAAGAGACCTTTTTTGTAGAGAATTAAGTTTCCTACTTTTTATGTTCTATGATATTTTTTGATCAGATGCGTAGTTCTCGAGATATATCAAGATATTTAAAAGTTCCGAAGCCGCACCAACATAATAGAGATACAGAAACACCGTGGCCCCTTTCTTTGAGATAACTCTGCACTATTGCGCGCTGCAAATGCCACTTCCAGCTTAGCTGTGCAGAAGAAGAACAAGAAGAAGAAGAAATATCTCGAAATATGTCCGTCAGGCCCCTTCCCTTGAGATAAATCTGCAAATATCTCGGAAACGAAGCGAGCTATGGCAAAATGTTAAGAGACCTTTTTTGTAGAGAATTAAGTTTCCTACTTTTTATGTTCTATGATATTTTTTGATCAGATGCGTAGTTCTCGAGATATATCAAGATATTTAAAAGTTCCGAAGCCGCACCAACATAATAGAGATACAGAAACACCGTGGCCCCTCTCTTTGAGATAACTCTGCACTATTCCGAGCTGTAAATGCCACTTCCAGCTTAGCTGTGCAGAAGAAGAACAACAAGAAGAAGAAATATCTCGAAATATGTCCGTCAGGCCCCTTCCCTTGTGATATATCTGCAAATATCTCGGAAACGAAGCGAGCTATGGCAAAATGTTAAGAGACCTTTTTTGTAGAGAATTATGTTTCCTACAATTTATATTCTATGATATTTTTTGATCAGAAGCGTAGTTCTCGAGATATATCGAGATATTTAAAAGTTCCGAAGCCGCACCAACATAATAGGGATACAGAAACACCGTGGCCCCTTTCTTTGAGATAACTCTGCACTAGTGCGAGCCGCAAATGCCACTTCCAGCTTAGCTGTGCAGAAGAAGAACAACAAGAAGAAGAAATATCTCGAAATATGTCCGTCAGGCCCCTTCCCTTGAGATAAATCTGCAAATATCTCGGAAACGAAGCGAGCTATGGCAAAATGTTAAGAGACGTTTTTTGTAGAGAATTAAGTTTCCTACTTTTCATGTTCTATGATATTTTTTGATCAGATGCGTAGTTCTCGAGATATATCAAGATATTTAAAAGTTCCGAAGCCGCACCAACATAATAGAGATACAGAAACACCGTGGCCCCTTTCTTTGAGATAACTCTGCACTATTGCGAGCTGGAAATGCCACTTCCAGTTTAGCTGTGCAGAAGAAGAACAACAAGAAGAAGAAATATCTCGAAATATGTCCGTCAGGCCCCTTCCCTTGAGATATATCTGCAAATATCTCGGAAACGAAGCGAGCTATGGCAAAATGTTAAGAGACCTTTTTTGTCGAGAATTATGTTTCCTACAATTTATGTTCTATGATATTTTTTGATCAGAAGCGTAGTTTTCGAGATATATCGAGATATTTAAAAGTTCCGAAGCCGCACCAACATAATAGAGATACAGAAACACCGTGGCCCCTTTCTTTGAGATAACTCTGCACTATTGCGAGCTGGAAATGCCACTTCCAGTTTAGCTGTGCAGAAGAAGAACAACAAGAAGAAGAAATATCTCGAAATATGTCCGTTAGTCCCCTTCCCTTGAGATAAATCTGCAAATATCTCGGAAACGAAGCGAGCTATGGCAAAATCTTAAGAGACCTTTTTTGTAGAGAATTAAGTTTCCTACTTTTTATGTTCTATGATATTTTTTGATCAGATGCGTAGTTCTCGAGATATATCAAGATATTTAAAAGTTCCGAAGCCGCACCAACATAATAGAGATACAGAAACACCGTGGCCCCTTTCTTTGAGATAACTCTGCACTATTGCGCGCTGCAAATGCCACCTCCAGCTTAGCTGTGCAGAAGAAGAACAACAAGAAGAAGAAATATCTCGAAATATGTCCGTCAGGCTCCTTCCCTTGAGATATATCTGCAAATATCTCGGAAAGGAAGCGAGCTATGGCAAAATGTTAAGAGACCTTTTTTGTAGAGAATTAAGTTTCCTACTTTTTATGTTCTATGATATTTTTTGATCAGATGCGTAGTTCTCGAGATATATCAAGATATTTAAAAGTTCCGAAGCCGCACCAACATAATAGAGATACAGAAACACCGTGGCCCCTTTCTTTGAGATAACTCTGCACTATTGCGCGCTGCAAATGCCACTTCCAGCTTAGCTGTGCAGAAGAAGAACAAGAAGAAGAAGAAATATCTCGAAATATGTCCGTCAGGCCCCTTCCCTTGAGATAAATCTGCAAATATCTCGGAAACGAAGCGAGCTATGGCAAAATGTTAAGAGACCTTTTTTGTAGAGAATTAAGTTTCCTACTTTTTATGTTGTATGATATTTTTTGATCAGATGCGTAGTTCTCGAGATATATCAAGATATTTAAAAGTTCCGAAGCCGCACCAACATAATAGAGATACAGAAACACCGTGGCCCCTTTCTTTGAGATAACTCTGCACTATTGCGAGCTGCAAATGCCACTTCCAGCTTAGCTGTGCAGAGGAAGAACAACAAGAAGAAGAAATATCTCGAAATATGTCCGTCAGGCCCCTTCCCTTGAGATATATCTGCAAATATCTCGGAAACGAAGCGAGCTATGGCAAAATGTTAAGAGACCTTTTTTGTAGAGAATTATGTTTCCTACAATTTATGTTCTATGATATTTTTTGATCAGAAGCGTAGTTCTCGAGATATATCGAGATATTTAAAAGTTCCGAAGCCGCACCAACATAATAGGGATACAGAAACACCGTGGCCCCTTTCTTTGAGATAACTCTGCACTAGTGCGAGCCGCAAATGCCACTTCCAGCTTAGCTGTGCAGAAGAAGAACAACAAGAAGAAGAAATATCTCGAAATATGTCCGTCAGGCCCCTTCCCTTGAGATAAATCTGCAAATATCTCGGAAACGAAGCGAGCTATGGCAGAATGTTAAGAGACGTTTTTTGTAGAGAATTATGTTTCCTACAATTTATGTTCTATGATATTTTTTGATCAGACGCGTAGTTCTCGAGATATATCAAGATATTTAAAAGTTCCGAAGCCGCACCAACATAATAGAGATACAGAAACACCGTGGCCCCTTTCTTTGAGATCACTCTGCACTATTGCGAGCTGCAAATGCCACTTCCAGCTTAGCTGTGCAGAAGAAGAACAACAAGAAGAAGAAATATCTCGAAATATGTCCGTCAGGCCCCTTCCCTTGAGATATATCTGCAAATATCTCGGAAACGAAGCGAGCTATGGCAAAATGTTAAGAGACCCTTTTTGTCGAGAATTATGTTTCCTACAATTTATGTTCTATGATATTTTTTGATCAGAAGCGTAGTTTTCGAGATATATCGAGATATTTAAAAGTTCCGAAGCCGCACCAACATAATAGAGATACAGAAACACCGTGGCCCCTTTCTTTGAGATAACTCTGCACTATTGCGAGCTGGAAATGCCACTTCCAGTTTAGCTGTGCAGAAGAAGAACAACAAGAAGAAGAAATATCTCGAAATATGTCCGTTAGTCCCCTTCCCTTGAGATAAATCTGCAAATATCTCGGAAACGAAGCGAGCTATGGCAAAATCTTAAGAGACCTTTTTTGTAGAGAATTAAGTTTCCTACTTTTTATGTTCTATGATATTTTTTGATCAGATGCGTAGTTCTCGAGATATATCAAGATATTTAAAAGTTCCGAAGCCGCACCAACATAATAGAGATACAGAAACACCGTGGCCCCTTTCTTTGAGATAACTCTGCACTATTGCGCGCTGCAAATGCCACCTCCAGCTTAGCTGTGCAGAAGAAGAACAACAAGAAGAAGAAATATCTCGAAATATGTCCGTCAGGCTCCTTCCCTTGAGATATATCTGCAAATATCTCGGAAAGGAAGCGAGCTATGGCAAAATGTTAAGAGACCTTTTTTGTAGAGAATTAAGTTTCCTACTTTTTATGTTCTATGATATTTTTTGATCAGATGCGTAGTTCTCGAGATATATCAAGATATTTAAAAGTTCCGAAGCCGCACCAACATAATAGAGATACAGAAACACCGTGGCCCCTTTCTTTGAGATAACTCTGCACTATTGCGCGCTGCAAATGCCACTTCCAGCTTAGCTGTGCAGAAGAAGTACAAGAAGAAGAAGAAATATCTCGAAATATGTCCGTCAGGCCCCTTCCCTTGAGATAAATCTGCAAATATCTCGGAAACGAAGCGAGCTATGGCAAAATGTTAAGAGACCTTTTTTGTAGAGAATTAAGTTTCCTACTTTTTATGTTCTATGATATTTTTTGATCAGATGCGTAGTTCTCGAGATATATCAAGATATTTAAAAGTTCCGAAGCCGCACCAACATAATAGAGATACAGAAACACCGTGGCCCCTCTCTTTGAGATAACTCTGCACTATTCCGAGCTGTAAATGCCACTTCCAGCTTAGCTGTGCAGAAGAAGAACAACAAGAAGAAGAAATATCTCGAAATATGTCCGTCAGGCCCCTTCCCTTGTGATATATCTGCAAATATCTCGGAAACGAAGCGAGCTATGGCAAAATGTTAAGAGACCTTTTTTGTAGAGAATTATGTTTCCTACAATTTATATTCTATGATATTTTTTGATCAGAAGCGTAGTTCTCGAGATATATCGAGATATTTAAAAGTTCCGAAGCCGCACCAACATAATAGGGATACAGAAACACCGTGGCCCCTTTCTTTGAGATAACTCTGCACTAGTGCGAGCCGCAAATGCCACATCCAGCTTAGCTGTGCAGAAGAAGAACAACAAGAAGAAGAAATATCTCGAAATATGTCCGTCAGGCCCCTTCCCTTGAGATAAATCTGCAAATATCTCGGAAACGAAGCGAGCTATGGCAAAATGTTAAGAGACGTTTTTTGTAGAGAATTAAGTTTCCTACTTTTCATGTTCTATGATATTTTTTGATCAGATGCGTAGTTCTCGAGATATATCAAGATATTTAAAAGTTCCGAAGCCGCACCAACATAATAGAGATACAGAAACACCGTGGCCCCTTTCTTTGAGATAACTCTGCACTATTGCGAGCTGGAAATGCCACTTCCAGTTTAGCTGTGCAGAAGAAGAACAACAAGAAGAAGAAATATCTCGAAATATGTCCGTCAGGCCCCTTCCCTTGAGATATATCTGCAAATATCTCGGAAACGAAGCGAGCTATGGCAAAATGTTAAGAGACCTTTTTTGTCGAGAATTATGTTTCCTACAATTTATGTTCTATGATATTTTTTGATCAGAAGCGTAGTTTTCGAGATATATCGAGATATTTAAAAGTTCCGAAGCCGCACCAACATAATAGGGATACAGAAACACCGTGGCCCCTTTCTTTGAGATAACTCTGCACTATTGCGAGCTGTAAATGCCACTTCCAGCTTAGCTGTGCAGAAGAAGAACAACAAGAAGAAGAAATATCTCGAAATATGTCCGTCAGGCCCCTTCCCTTGAGATATATCTGCAAATATCTCGGAAACGAAGCGAGCTATGGCAAAATGTTAAGAGACCTTTTTTGTCGAGAATTATGTTTCCTACAATTTATGTTCTATGATATTTTTTGATCAGAAGCGTAGTTTTCGAGATATATCGAGATATTTAAAAGTTCCGAAGCCGCACCAACATAATAGAGATACAGAAACACCGTGGCCCCTTTCTTTGAGATAACTCTGCACTATTGCGAGCTGGAAATGCCACTTCCAGTTTAGCTGTGCAGAAGAAGAACAACAAGAAGAAGAAATATCTCGAAATATGTCCGTTAGTCCCCTTCCCTTGAGATAAATCTGCAAATATCTCGGAAACGAAGCGAGCTATGGCAAAATGTTAAGAGACCTTTTTTGTAGAGAATTAAGTTTCCTACTTTCTATGTTCTATGATATTTTTTGATCAGATGCGCAGTTCTCGAGATATATCCAGATATTTAAAAGTTCCGAAGCGGCACCAACATAATAGAGATACAGACACACCGTGGCCCCTTTCTTTGAGGTAACTCTGCACTATTGCGAGCTGCAAATGCCACTTCCAGCTTAGCTGTGCAGAAGAAGAACAACAAGAAGAAGAAATATCTCGAAATATATCCGTCAGGCCCCTTCCCTTGAGATAAATCTGCAAATATCTCGGAAACCAAGCGAGCTATGGCAAAATGTTAAGAGACCTTTTTTGTAGAGAATTATGTTTCCTACAATTTACGTTCTCTGATATTTTTTGATCAGAAGCGTAGTTTTCGAGATATATCGAGATATTTAACAGTTCCGAAGCCGCACCAACATAATAGAGATACAGAAACACCGTGGCCCCTTTCTTTGAGATAACTCTGCACTATTGCGACCTGCAAATGCCACTTCCAGCTTAGCTGTGCAGAAGAGGAACAACAAGAAGAAGAAATATCTCGGAATATGTCCGTCAGGCCCCTTCCCTTGAGATAAATCTGCAAATATCTCGGAAACGAAGCGAGCTATGGCAAAATGTTAAGAGACCTTTTTTGTAGAGAATTAAGTTTCCTACTTTTTATGGTCTATGATATTTTTCGATCAGAGGCGTAGTTCTCGAGATATATCAAGATATTTAAAAGTTCCGAGGCCGCACCAACATAATAGATACAGAAACACCGTGGCCCCTTTCTTTGAGATAACTCTGCACTATTGCGAGCTGCAAATGCCACTTCCAGCTTAGCTGTGCAGAAGAAGAACAACAAGAAGAAGAAATATCTCGAAATATGTCCGTCAGGCCCCTTCCCTTGAGATAAATCTGCAAATATCTCGGAAACCAAGCGAGCTATGGCAAAATGTTAAGAGACCTTTTTTGTAGAGAATTATGTTTCCTACAATTTACGTTCTCTGATATTTTTTGATCAGAAGCGTAGTTTTCGAGATACATCGAGATATTTAAAAGTTCCGAAGCCGCACCAACATAATAGAGATACAGAAACACCGTGGCCCCTTTCTTTGAGATAACTCTGCACTATTGCGACCTGCAAATGCCACTTCCAGCTTCGCTGTGCAGAAGAAGAACAACAAGAAGAAGAAATATCTCGGAATATGTCCGTCAGGCCCCTTCCCTTGAGCTAAATCTGCAAATATCTCGGAAACGATGCCAGCTATGGGAAAATGTTAAGAGACCTTTTTTGTAGAGAATTAAGTTTCCTACTTTTTATGTTCTATGATATTTTTCGATCAGAGGCGTAGTTCTCGAGATATATCAAGATATTTAAAAGTTCCGAAGCCGCACCAACATAATAGAGATACAGAAACACGGTGGCCCCTTTCTTTGAGATAACTCTGCACTATTGCGCGCTGCAAATGCCACTTCCAGCTTAGCTGTGCAGAAGAAGAACAACAAGAAGAAGAAATATCTCGAAATATGTCCGTCAGGCCCCTTCCCTTGAGATAAATCTGCAAATATGTCGGAAACGAAGCGAGCTATGGCAAAATGTTAAGAGACCTTTTTTGTAGAGAATTAAGTTTCCTACTTTTTACGGTCTATGATATTTTTCGATCAGAGGCGTAGTTCTCGAGATATATCAAGATATTTAAAAGTTCCGAAGCCGCACCAACATAATAGAGATACAGAAACACCGTGGCCCCTTTCTTTGAGATAACTCTGCACTAGTGCGAGCCGCAAATGCCGCTTCCAGCTTAGCTGTGCAGAAGAAGAACAACAAGAAGAAGAAATATCTCGAAATATGTCCGTCAGGCCCCTTCCCTCGAGATAAATCTGCAAATATCTCGGAAACGAAGCGAGCTATGGCAAAATGTAAAGAGACCTTTTTTGTAGAGAATTAAGTTTCCTACTTTTTGTGTTCTATGATATTTTTTGATCGGATGCGTAGTTCTCGAGATATATCAAGATATTTAAAAGTTCCGAAGCCGCACCAACATAATAGAGATACAGAAACACCGTGGCCCCTTTCTTTGAGGTAACTCTGCACTATTGCGAGCTGCAAATGCCACTTCCAGCTTAGCTGTGCAGAAGAAGAACAACAAGAAGAAGAAATATCTCGAAATATGTCCGTCAGGCCCCTTCCCTTGAGATAAATCTGCAAATATCTCGGAAACCAAGCGAGCTATGGCAAAATGTTAAGAGACCTTATTTGTAGAGAATTAAGTTTCCTACTTTTTATGTTCTACGATATTTTTTGATCAGATGCGTAGTTCTCGAGATATATCAAGATATTTAAAAGTTCCGAAGCCGCACCAACATAATAGAGATACAGAAACACCGTGGCCCCTTTCTTTGAGATAACTCTGCACTATTGCGTGCTGCAAATGCCACTTCCAGCTTAGCTGTGCAGAAGAAGAACAACAAGAAGAAGAAATATCTCGAAATATGTCCGTCAGGCCCCTTCCCTTGAGATAAATCTGCAAATATCTCGGAAACCAAGCGAGCTATGGCAAAATGTTAAGAGACCTTTTTTGTAGAGAATTAAGTTTCCTACTTTTTACGGTCTATGATATTTTTCGATCAGAGGCGTAGTTCTCGAGATATATCAAGATATTTAAAAGTTCCGAAGCCGCACCAACATAATAGAGATACAGAAACACCGTGGCCCCTTTCTTTGAGATAACTCTGCACTAGTGCGAGCCGCAAATGCCGCTTCCAGCTTAGCTGTGCAGAAGAAGAACAACAAGAAGAAGAAATATCTCGAAATATGTCCGTCAGGCCCCTTCCCTCGAGATAAATCTGCAAATATCTCGGAAACGAAGCGAGCTATGGCAAAATGTAAAGAGACCTTTTTTGTAGAGAATTAAGTTTCCTACTTTTTGTGTTCTATGATATTTTTTGATCGGATGCGTAGTTCTCGAGATATATCAAGATATTTAAAAGTTCCGAAGCCGCACCAACATAATAGAGATACAGAAACACCGTGGCCCCTTTCTTTGAGGTAACTCTGCACTATTGCGAGCTGCAAATGCCACTTCCAGCTTAGCTGTGCAGAAGAAGAACAACAAGAAGAAGAAATATCTCGAAATATGTCCGTCAGGCCCCTTCCCTTGAGATAAATCTGCAAATATCTCGGAAACCAAGCGAGCTATGGCAAAATGTTAAGAGACCTTATTTGTAGAGAATTAAGTTTCCTACTTTTTATGTTCTACGATATTTTTTGATCAGATGCGTAGTTCTCGAGATATATCAAGATATTTAAAAGTTCCGAAGCCGCACCAACATAATAGAGATACAGAAACACCGTGGCCCCTTTCTTTGAGATAACTCTGCACTATTGCGTGCTGCAAATGCCACTTCCAGCTTAGCTGTGCAGAAGAAGAACAACAAGAAGAAGAAATATCTCGAAATATGTCCGTCAGGCCCCTTCCCTTGAGATAAATCTGCAAATATCTCGGAAACCAAGCGAGCTATGGCAAAATGTTAAGAGACCTTTTTTGTAGAGAATTATGTTTCCTACAATTTACGTTCTCTGATATTTTTTGATCAGAAGCGTAGTTTTCGAGATATATCGAGATATTTAACAGTTCCGAAGCCGCACCAACATAATAGAGATACAGAAACACCGTGGCCCCTTTCTTTGAGAGAACTCTGCACTATTGCGACCTGCAAATGCCACTTCCAGCTTAGCTGTGCAGAAGAGGAACAACAAGAAGAAGAAATATCTCGGAATATGTCCGTCAGGCCCCTTCCCTTGAGATAAATCTGCAAATATCTCGGAAACGAAGCGAGCTATGGCAAAATGTTAAGAGACCTTTTTTGTAGAGAATTAAGTTTCCTACTTTTTATGGTCTATGATATTTTTCGATCAGAGGCGTAGTTCTCGAGATATATCAAGATATTTAAAAGTTCCGAGGCCGCACCAACATAATAGATACAGAAACACCGTGGCCCCTTTCTTTGAGATAACTCTGCACTATTGCGAGCTGCAAATGCCACTTCCAGCTTAGCTGTGCAGAAGAAGAACAACAAGAAGAAGAAATATCTCGAAATATGTCCGTCAGGCCCCTTCCCTTGAGATAAATCTGCAAATATCTCGGAAACCAAGCGAGCTATGGCAAAATGTTAAGAGACCTTTTTTGTAGAGAATTATGTTTCCTACAATTTACGTTCTCTGATATTTTTTGATCAGAAGCGTAGTTTTCGAGATGCATCGAGATATTTAAAAGTTCCGAAGCCGCACCAACATAATAGAGATACAGAAACACCGTGGCCCCTTTCTTTGAGATAACTCTGCACTATTGCGACCTGCAAATGCCACTTCCAGCTTCGCTGTGCAGAAGAGGAACAACAATCAGAAGAAATATCTCGGAATATGTCCGTCAGGCCCCTTCCCTTGAGCTAAATCTGCAAATATCTCGGAAACGATGCCAGCTATGGGAAAATGTTAAGAGACCTTTTTTGTAGAGAATTAAGTTTCCTACTTTTTATGTTCTATGATATTTTTCGATCAGAGGCGTAGTTCTCGAGATATATCAAGATATTTAAAAGTTCCGAAGCCGCACCAACATAATAGAGATACAGAAACACCGTGGCCCCTTTCTTTGAGATAACTCTGCACTAGTGCGAGCCGCAAATGCCGCTTCCAGCTTAGCTGTGCAGAAGAAGAACAACAAGAAGAAGAAATATCTCGAAATATGTCCGTCAGGCCCCTTCCCTCGAGATAAATCTGCAAATATCTCGGAAACGAAGCGAGCTATGGCAAAATGTAAAGAGACCTTTTTTGTAGAGAATTAAGTTTCCTACTTTTTGTGTTCTATGATATTTTTTGATCGGATGCGTAGTTCTCGAGATATATCAAGATATTTAAAAGTTCCGAAGCCGCACCAACATAATAGAGATACAGAAACACCGTGGCCCCTTTCTTTGAGATAACTCTGCACTATTGCGCGCTGCAAATGCCACTTCCAGCTTAGCTGTGCAGAAGAAGAACAACAAGAAGAAGAAATATCTCGAAATATGCCCGTCAGGTCCCTTCCATTGAGATAAATCGGCAAATATCTCGGAAACGAAGCGAGCTATGGCAAAATGTTAAGAGATCTTTTTTGTAGAGAATTAAGTTTCCTACTTTTTATGTTCTATGATATTTTTTGATCAGATGCGTAGTTCTCGAGATATATCCAGATATTTAAAAGTTCCGAAGCGGCACCAAGATAATAGAGATACAGAAACACCGTGGCCCCTTTCTTTGAGGTAACTCTGCACTATTGCGCGCTGCAAATGCCACTTCCAGCTTAGCTGTGCAGAAGAAGAACAACAAGAAGAAGAAATATCTCGAAATATGTCCGTCAGGCCCCATCCCTTGAGATAAATCTGCAAATATCTCGGAAACGAAGCGAGCTATGGCAAAATGTTAAGAGACCTTTTTTGTAGAGAATAATGTTTCCTACAATTTACGTTCTATGATATTTTTTGATCAGAAGCGTAGTTTTCGAGATATATCGAGATATTTAAAAGTTCCGAAGACGCACCAACATAATAGAGATACAGAAACACCGTGGCCCCTTTCTTTGAGATAACTGTGCACTAGTGCGAGCCGCAAATGCCACTTCCAGCTTAGCTGTGCAGAAGAAGAAGAACAAGAAGAAGAAATATCTCGAAATATGCCCGTCAGGCCCCTTCCCTTGAGATATATCTGCAAATATCTCGGAAACGAAGTGAGCTATGGCAAAATGTTAGGAGACCGTTTTTGTAGAGAATTAAGTTTCCTACTTTTTATGTTCTATGATATTTTTTGATCAGACGCGTAGTTCTCGAGATATATCAAGATATTTAAAAGTTCCGAAGCCGCACCAACATAATAGAGATACAGAAACTCCGTGGCCCCTTTCTTTGAGATAACTCTGCACTATTGCGTGCTGTAAATGCCACTTCCAGCTTAGCTGTGCAGAAGAAGAACAACAAGAAGAAGAAATATCTCGAAATATGTCCGTCAGGCCCCTTCCCTTGAGATATATCTGCAAATATCTCGGAAACGAAGCGAGCTATGGCAAAATGTTAAGAGACCTTTTTTGTAGAGAATTATGTTTCCTACAATTTACGTTCTATGATATTTTTTGATCAGAAGCGTAGTTTTCGAGATATATCGAGATATTTAAAAGTTCCGAAGCCGCACCAACATAATAGAGATACAGAAACACCGTGGCCCCTTTCTTTGAGATAACTCTGCACTAGTGCGAGCCGCAAATGCCACTTCCAGCTTAGCTGTGCAGAAGAAGAACAACAAGAAGAAGAAATATCTCGAAATATGCCCGCCAGGCCCCTTCCATTGAGATAAATCTGCTAATATCTCGGAAACGAAGCGAGCTATGGCAAAATGTTAAGAGACCTTTTTTGTAGAGAATTAAGTTTCCTACTTTTTATGTTCTATGATATTTTTTGATCAGATGCGTAGTTCTCGAGATATATCAAGATATTTAAAAGTTCCGAAGCCGCACCAACATAATAGAGATACAGAAACACCGTGGCCCCTTTCTTTGAGATAACTCTGCACTACTGCGAGCTGCAAATGCCACTTCCAGCTTAGCTGTGCAGAAGAAGAACAACAAGAAGAAGAAATATCTCGAAATATGTCCGTCAGACCCCTTCCCTTGAGATAAATCTGCAAATATCTCGGAAACGAAGCGAGCTATGGCAAAATGTTAAGAGACCTTTTTTGTAGAGAATTAAGTTTCCTACTTTTTATGTTCTATGATATTTTTTGATCAGATGCGTAGTTCTCGAGATATATCGAGATATTTAAAAGTTCCGAAGCCGCACCAACATTATAGAGATACAGAAACACCGTGGCCCCTTTCTTTGAGATAACTCTGCACTAGTGCGAGCCGCAAATGCCACTTCCAGCTTAGCTGTGCAGAAGAAGAACAACAAGAAGAAGAAATATCTCGAAATATGTCCGTCAGGCCCCTTCCCTTGAGATAAATATGCAAATATCTCGGAAACGAAGCGAGCTATGGCAAAATGTTAAGAGACCTTTTTTGTAGAGATTTAAGTTTCCTACTTTTTATGTTCTATGATATTTTTTGATCAGATGCGTTGTTCTCGAGATATATCAAGATATTTAAAAGTTCCGAAGCCGCACCAACATAATAGAGATACAGAAACACCGTGGCCCCTTTCTTTGAGATAACTCTGCACTAGTGCGAGCCGCAAATGCCACTTCCAGCTTAGCTGTGCAGAAGAAGAACAACAAGAAGAAGAAATATCTCGAAATATGTCCGTCAGGCCCCTTCCCTTGAGATAAATCTGCAAATATCTCGGAAACGAAGCGAGCTATTGCAAAATGTTAAGAGACGTTTTTTGTAGAGAATTAAGTTTCCTACTTTTTATGTTCTATGATATTTTTTGATCAGATGCGTAGTTCTCGAGATATATCAAGATATTTAAAAGTTCCGAAGCCGCACCAACATAATAGAGATACAGAAACACCGTGGCCCCTTTCGTTGAGATAACTCTGCACTATTGCGAGCTGCAAATGCCACTTCCAGCTTAGCTGTGCAGAAGAAGAACAACAAGAAGAAGAAATATCTCGAAATATGTCCGTCAGGCCCCTTCCCTTGAGATAAATCTGCAAATATCTCGGAAACCAAGCGAGCTATGGCAAAATGTTAAGAGACCTTTTTTGTAGAGAATTATGTTTCCTACAATTTACGTTCTCTGATATTTTTTGATCAGAAGCGTAGTTTTCGAGATATATCGAGATATTTAAAAGTTCCGAAGCCGCACCAACATAATAGAGATACAGAAACACCGTGGCCCCTTTCTTTGAGATAACTCTGCACTATTGCGACCTGCAAATGCCACTTCCAGCTTCGCTGTGCAGAAGAGGAACAACAAGAAGAAGAAATATCTCGGAATATGTCCGTCAGGCCCCTTCCCTTGAGCTAAATCTGCAAATATCTCGGAAACGATGCCAGCTATGGGAAAATGTTAAGAGACCTTTTTTGTAGAGAATTAAGTTTCCTACTTTTTATGTTCTATGATATTTTTCGATCAGAGGCGTAGTTCTCGAGATATATCAAGATATTTAAAAGTTCCGAAGCCGCACCAACATAATAGAGATACAGAAACACCTTGGCCCCTTTCTTTGAGATAACTCTGCACTATTGCGCGCTGCAAATGCCACTTCCAGCTTAGCTGTGCAGAAGAAGAACAACAAGAAGAAGAAATATCTCGAAATATGTCCGTCAGGCCCCTTCCCTTGAGATAAATCTGCAAATATCTCGGAAACGAAGCGAGCTATGGCAAAATGTTAAGAGACCTTTTTTGTAGAGAATTAAGTTTCCTACTTTTTACGGTCTATGATATTTTTCGATCAGAGGCGTAGTTCTCGAGATATATCAAGATATTTAAAAGTTCCGAAGCCGCATCAACATAATAGAGATACAGAAACACCGTGGCCCCTTTCTTTGAGATAACTCTGCACTAGTGCGAGCCGCAAATGCCGCTTCCAGCTTAGCTGTGCAGAAGAAGAACAACAAGAAGAAGAAATATCTCGAAATATGTCCGTCAGGCCCCTTCCCTCGAGATAAATCTGCAAATATCTCGGAAACGAAGCGAGCTATGGCAAAATGTTAAGAGACCTTTTTTGTAGAGAATTAAGTTTCCTACTTTTTATGTTCTATGATATTTTTTGATCAGATGCGTAGTTCTCGAGATATATCCAGATATTTAAAAGTTCCGAAGCGGCACCAAGATAATAGAGATACAGAAACACCGTGGCCCCTTTCTTTGAGGTAACTCTGCACTATTGCGAGCTGCAAATGCCACTTCCAGCTTAGCTGTGCAGAAGAAGAACAACAAGAAGAAGAAATATCTCGAAATATGTCCGTCAGGCCCCTTCCCTTGAGATAAATCTGCAAATATCTCGGAAACCAAGCGAGCTATGGCAAAATGTTAAGAGACCTTATTTGTAGAGAATTAAGTTTCCTACTTTTTATGTTCTACGATATTTTTTGATCAGATGCGTAGTTCTCGAGATATATCAAGATATTTAAAAGTTCCGAAGCCGCACCAACATAATAGAGATACAGAAACACCGTGGCCCCTTTCTTTGAGATAACTCTGCACTATTGCGTGCTGCAAATGCCACTTCCAGCTTAGCTGTGCAGAAGAAGAACAACAAGAAGAAGAAATATCTCGAAATATGTCCGTCAGGCCCCTTCCCTTGAGATAAATCTGCAAATATCTCGGAAACCAAGCGAGCTATGGCAAAATGTTAAGAGACCTTTTTTGTAGAGAATTATGTTTCCTACAATTTACGTTCTCTGATATTTTTTGATCAGAAGCGTAGTTTTCGAGATACATCGAGATATTTAAAAGTTCCGAAGCCGCACCAACATAATAGAGATACAGAAACACCGTGGCCCCTTTCTTTGAGATAACTCTGCACTATTGCGACCTGCAAATGCCACTTCCAGCTTAGCTGTGCAGAAGAAGAACAACAAGAAGAAGAAATATCTCGAAATATGTCCGTCAGGCCCCTTCCCTCGAGATAAATCTGCAAATATCTCGGAAACGAAGCGAGCTATGGCAAAATGTAAAGAGACCTTTTTTGTAGAGAATTAAGTTTCCTACTTTTTGTGTTCTATGATATTTTTTGATCGGATGCGTAGTTCTCGAGATATATCAAGATATTTAAAAGTTCCGAAGCCGCACCAACATAATAGAGATACAGAAACACCGTGGCCCCTTTCTTTGAGATAACTCTGCACTATTGCGCGCTGCAAATGCCACTTCCAGCTTAGCTGTGCAGAAGAAGAACAACAAGAAGAAGAAATATCTCGAAATATGCCCGTCAGGCCCCTTCCATTGAGATAAATCGGCAAATATCTCGGAAACGAAGCGAGCTATGGCAAAATGTTAAGAGACCTTTTTTGTAGAGAATTAAGTTTCCTACTTTTTATGTTCTATGATATTTTTTGATCAGATGCGTAGTTCTCGAGATATATCCAGATATTTAAAAGTTCCGAAGCGGCACCAAGATAATAGAGATACAGAAACACCGTGGCCCCTTTCTTTGAGGTAACTCTGCACTATTGCGAGCTGCAAATGCCACTTCCAGCTTAGCTGTGCAGAAGAAGAACAACAAGAAGAAGAAATATCTCGAAATATGTCCGTCAGGCCCCTTCCCTTGAGATAAATCTGCAAATATCTCGGAAACCAAGCGAGCTATGGCAAAATGTTAAGAGACCTTATTTGTAGGGAATTAAGTTTCCTACTTTTTATGTTCTACGATATTTTTTGATCAGATGCGTAGTTCTCGAGATATATCAAGATATTTAAAAGTTCCGAAGCCGCACCAACATAATAGAGATACAGAAACACCGTGGCCCCTTTCTTTGAGATAACTCTGCACTATTGCGTGCTGCAAATGCCACTTCCAGCTTAGCTGTGCAGAAGAAGAACAACAAGAAGAAGAAATATCTCGAAATATGTCCGTCAGGCCCCTTCCCTTGAGATAAATCTGCAAATATCTCGGAAACCAAGCGAGCTATGGCAAAATGTTAAGAGACCTTTTTTGTAGAGAATTATGTTTCCTACAATTTACGTTCTCTGATATTTTTTGATCAGAAGCGTAGTTTTCGAGATATATCGAGATATTTAAAAGTTCCGAAGCCGCACCAACATAATAGAGATACAGAAACACCGTGGCCCCTTTCTTTGAGATAACTCTGCACTATTGCGACCTGCAAATGCCACTTCCAGCTTCGCTGTGCAGAAGAGGAACAACAAGAAGAAGAAATATCTCGGAATATGTCCGTCAGGCCCCTTCCCTTGAGCTAAATCTGCAAATATCTCGGAAACGATGCCAGCTATGGGAAAATGTTAAGAGACCTTTTTTGTAGAGAATTAAGTTTCCTACTTTTTATGTTCTATGATATTTTTCGATCAGAGGCGTAGTTCTCGAGATATATCAAGATATTTAAAAGTTCCGAAGCCGCACCAACATAATAGAGATACAGAAACACCTTGGCCCCTTTCTTTGAGATAACTCTGCACTATTGCGCGCTGCAAATGCCACTTCCAGCTTAGCTGTGCAGAAGAAGAACAACAAGAAGAAGAAATATCTCGAAATATGTCCGTCAGGCCCCTTCCGTTGAGATAAATCTGCAAATATCTCGGAAACGAAGCGAGCTATGGCAAAATGTTAAGAGACCTTTTTTGTAGAGAATTAAGTTTCCTACTTTTTACGGTCTATGATATTTTTCGATCAGAGGCGTAGTTCTCGAGATATATCAAGATATTTAAAAGTTCCGAAGCCGCATCAACATAATAGAGATACAGAAACACCGTGGCCCCTTTCTTTGAGATAACTCTGCACTAGTGCGAGCCGCAAATGCCGCTTCCAGCTTAGCTGTGCAGAAGAAGAACAACAAGAAGAAGAAATATCTCGAAATATGTCCGTCAGGCCCCTTCCCTCGAGATAAATCTGCAAATATCTCGGAAACGAAGCGAGCTATGGCAAAATGTAAAGAGACCTTTTTTGTAGAGAATTAGGTTTCCTACTTTTTGTGTTCTATGATATTTTTTGATCGGATGCGTAGTTCTCGAGATATATCAAGATATTTAAAAGTTCCGAAGCGGCACCAAGATAATAGAGATACAGAAACACCGTGGCCCCTTTCTTTGAGGTAACTCTGCACTATTGCGAGCTGCAAATGCCACTTCCAGCTTAGCTGTGCAGAAGAAGAACAACAAGAAGAAGAAATATCTCGAAATATGTCCGTCAGGCCCCTTCCCTTGAGATAAATCTGCAAATATCTCGGAAACCAAGCGAGCTATGGCAAAATGTTAAGAGACCTTATTTGTAGAGAATTAAGTTTCCTACTTTTTATGTTCTACGATATTTTTTGATCAGATGCGTAGTTCTCGAGATATATCAAGATATTTAAAAGTTCCGAAGCCGCACCAACATAATAGAGATACAGAAACACCGTGGCCCCTTTCTTTGAGATAACTCTGCACTATTGCGTGCTGCAAATGCCACTTCCAGCTTAGCTGTGCAGAAGAAGAACAACAAGAAGAAGAAATATCTCGAAATATGTCCGTCAGGCCCCTTCCCTTGAGATAAATCTGCAAATATCTCGGAAACCAAGCGAGCTATGGCAAAATGTTAAGAGACCTTTTTTGTAGAGAATTATGTTTCCTACAATTTACGTTCTCTGATATTTTTTGATCAGAAGCGTAGTTTTCGAGATACATCGAGATATTTAAAAGTTCCGAAGCCGCACCAACATAATAGAGATACAGAAACACCGTGGCCCCTTTCTTTGAGATAACTCTGCACTATTGCGACCTGCAAATGCCACTTCCAGCTTAGCTGTGCAGAAGAAGAACAACAAGAAGAAGAAATATCTCGAAATATGTCCGTCAGGCCCCTTCCCTCGAGATAAATCTGCAAATATCTCGGAAACGAAGCGAGCTATGGCAAAATGTAAAGAGACCTTTTTTGTAGAGAATTAAGTTTCCTACTTTTTGTGTTCTATGATATTTTTTGATCGGATGCGTAGTTCTCGAGATATATCAAGATATTTAAAAGTTCCGAAGCCGCACCAACATAATAGAGATACAGAAACACCGTGGCCCCTTTCTTTGAGATAACTCTGCACTATTGCGCGCTGCAAATGCCACTTCCAGCTTAGCTGTGCAGAAGAAGAACAACAAGAAGAAGAAATATCTCGAAATATGCCCGTCAGGCCCCTTCCATTGAGATAAATCGGCAAATATCTCGGAAACGAAGCGAGCTATGGCAAAATGTTAAGAGACCTTTTTTGTAGAGAATTAAGTTTCCTACTTTTTATGTTCTATGATATTTTTTGATCAGATGCGTAGTTCTCGAGATATATCCAGATATTTAAAAGTTCCGAAGCGGCACCAAGATAATAGAGATACAGAAACACCGTGGCCCCTTTCTTTGAGGTAACTCTGCACTATTGCGAGCTGCAAATGCCACTTCCAGCTTAGCTGTGCAGAAGAAGAACAACAAGAAGAAGAAATATCTCGAAATATGTCCGTCAGGCCCCTTCCCTTGAGATAAATCTGCAAATATCTCGGAAACCAAGCGAGCTATGGCAAAATGTTAAGAGACCTTATTTGTAGGCAATTAAGTTTCCTACTTTTTATGTTCTACGATATTTTTTGATCAGATGCGTAGTTCTCGAGATATATCAAGATATTTAAAAGTTCCGAAGCCGCACCAACATAATAGAGATACAGAAACACCGTGGCCCCTTTCTTTGAGATAACTCTGCACTATTGCGTGCTGCAAATGCCACTTCCAGCTTAGCTGTGCAGAAGAAGAACAACAAGAAGAAGAAATATCTCGAAATATGTCCGTCAGGCCCCTTCCCTTGAGATAAATCTGCAAATATCTCGGAAACCAAGCGAGCTATGGCAAAATGTTAAGAGACCTTTTTTGTAGAGAATTATGTTTCCTACAATTTACGTTCTCTGATATTTTTTGATCAGAAGCGTAGTTTTCGAGATATATCGAGATATTTAAAAGTTCCGAAGCCGCACCAACATAATAGAGATACAGAAACACCGTGGCCCCTTTCTTTGAGATAACTCTGCACTATTGCGACCTGCAAATGCCACTTCCAGCTTCGCTGTGCAGAAGAGGAACAACAAGAAGAAGAAATATCTCGGAATATGTCCGTCAGGCCCCTTCCCTTGAGCTAAATCTGCAAATATCTCGGAAACGATGCCAGCTATGGGAAAATGTTAAGAGACCTTTTTTGTAGAGAATTAAGTTTCCTACTTTTTATGTTCTATGATATTTTTCGATCAGAGGCGTAGTTCTCGAGATATATCAAGATATTTAAAAGTTCCGAAGCCGCACCAACATAATAGAGATACAGAAACACCTTGGCCCCTTTCTTTGAGATAACTCTGCACTATTGCGCGCTGCAAATGCCACTTCCAGCTTAGCTGTGCAGAAGAAGAACAACAAGAAGAAGAAATATCTCGAAATATGTCCGTCAGGCCCCTTCCGTTGAGATAAATCTGCAAATATCTCGGAAACGAAGCGAGCTATGGCAAAATGTTAAGAGACCTTTTTTGTAGAGAATTAAGTTTCCTACTTTTTACGGTCTATGATATTTTTCGATCAGAGGCGTAGTTCTCGAGATATATCAAGATATTTAAAAGTTTCGAAGCCGCATCAACATAATAGAGATACAGAAACACCGTGGCCCCTTTCTTTGAGATAACTCTGCACTAGTGCGAGCCGCAAATGCCGCTTCCAGCTTAGCTGTGCAGAAGAAGAACAACAAGAAGAAGAAATATCTCGAAATATGTCCGTCAGGCCCCTTCCCTCGAGATAAATCTGCAAATATCTCGGAAACGAAGCGAGCTATGGCAAAATGTAAAGAGACCTTTTTTGTAGAGAATTAGGTTTCCTACTTTTTGTGTTCTATGATATTTTTTGATCGGATGCGTAGTTCTCGAGATATATCAAGATATTTAAAAGTTCCGAAGCCGCACCAACATAATAGAGATACAGAAACACCGTGGCCCCTTTCTTTGAGATAACTCTGCACTATTGCGCGCTGCAAATGCCACTTCCAGCTTAGCTGTGCAGAAGAAGAACAACAAGAAGAAGAAATATCTCGAAATATGCCCGTCAGGCCCCTTCCATTGAGATAAATCGGCAAATATCTCGGAAACGAAGCGAGCTATGGCAAAATGTTAAGAGACCTTTTTTGTAGAGAATTAAGTTTCCTACTTTTTATGTTCTATGATATTTTTTGATCAGATGCGTAGTTCTCGAGATATATCCAGATATTTAAAAGTTCCGAAGCGGCACCAAGATAATAGAGATACAGAAACACCGTGGCCCCTTTCTTTGAGGTAACTCTGCACTATTGCGAGCTGCAAATGCCACTTCCAGCTTAGCTGTGCAGAAGAAGAACAACAAGAAGAAGAAATATCTCGAAATATGTCCGTCAGGCCCCTTCCCTTGAGATAAATCTGCAAATATCTCGGAAACCAAGCGAGCTATGGCAAAATGTTAAGATACCTTTTTTGTAGAGAATTATGTTTCCTACAATTTACGTTCTCTGATATTTTTTGATCAGAAGCGTAGTTTTCGAGATATATCGAGATATTTAACAGTTCCGAAGCCGCACCAACATAATAGAGATACAGAAACACCGTGGCCCCTTTCTTTGAGATAACTCTGCACTATTGCGACCTGCAAATGCCACTTCCAGCTTAGCTGTGCAGAAGAAGAACAACAAGAAGAAGAAATATCTCGAAATATGTCCGTCAGGCCCCTTCCCTTGAGATAAATCTGCAAATATCTCGGAAACCAAGCGAGCTATGGCAAAATGTTAAGAGACCTTTTTTGTAGAGAATTATGTTTCCTACAATTTACGTTCTCTGATATTTTTTGATCAGAAGCGTAGTTTTCGAGATACATCGAGATATTTAAAAGTTCCGAAGCCGCACCAACATAATAGAGATACAGAAACACCGTGGCCCCTTTCTTTGAGATAACTCTGCACTATTGCGACCTGCAAATGCCACTTCCAGCTTAGCTGTGCAGAAGAAGAACAACAAGAAGAAGAAATATCTCGAAATATGTCCGTCAGGCCCCTTCCCTCGAGATAAATCTGCAAATATCTCGGAAACGAAGCGAGCTATGGCAAAATGTAAAGAGACCTTTTTTGTAGAGAATTAAGTTTCCTACTTTTTGTGTTCTATGATATTTTTTGATCGGATGCGTAGTTCTCGAGATATATCAAGATATTTAAAAGTTCCGAAGCCGCACCAACATAATAGAGATACAGAAACACCGTGGCCGCTTTCTTTGAGATAACTCTGCACTATTGCGTGCTGCAAATGCCACTTCCAGCTTAGCTGTGCAGAAGAAGAACAACAAGAAGAAGAAATATCTCGAAATATGTCCGTCAGGCCCCTTCCCTTGAGATAAATCTGCAAATATCTCGGAAACCAAGCGAGCTATGGCAAAATGTTAAGAGACCTTTTTTGTAGAGAATTATGTTTCCTACAATTTACGTTCTCTGATATTTTTTGATCAGAAGCGTAGTTTTCGAGATATATCGAGATATTTAACAGTTCCGAAGCCGCACCAACATAATAGAGATACAGAAACACCGTGGCCCCTTTCTTTGAGATAACTCTGCACTATTGCGACCTGCAAATGCCACTTCCAGCTTAGCTGTGCAGAAGAAGAACAACAAGAAGAAGAAATATCTCGAAATATGTCCGTCAGGCCCCTTCCCTTGAGATAAATCTGCAAATATCTCGGAAACCAAGCGAGCTATGGCAAAATGTTAAGAGACCTTTTTTGTAGAGAATTATGTTTCCTACAATTTACGTTCTCTGATATTTTTTGATCAGAAGCGTAGTTTTCGAGATACATCGAGATATTTAAAAGTTCCGAAGCCGCACCAACATAATAGAGATACAGAAACACCGTGGCCCCTTTCTTTGAGATAACTCTGCACTAGTGCGAGCCGCAAATGCCGCTTCCAGCTTAGCTGTGCAGAAGAAGAACAACAAGAAGAAGAAATATCTCGAAATATGTCCGTCAGGCCCCTTCCCTCGAGATAAATCTGCAAATATCTCGGAAACGAAGCGAGCTATGGCAAAATGTAAAGAGACCTTTTTTGTAGAGAATTAAGTTTCCTACTTTTTGTGTTCTATGATATTTTTTGATCGGATGCGTAGTTCTCGAGATATATCAAGATATTTAAAAGTTCCGAAGCCGCACCAACATAATAGAGATACAGAAACACCGTGGCCCCTTTCTTTGAGATAACTCTGCACTATTGCGCGCTGCAAATGCCACTTCCAGCTTAGCTGTGCAGAAGAAGAACAACAAGAAGAAGAAATATCTCGAAATATGCCCGTCAGGCCCCTTCCATTGAGATAAATCGGCAAATATCTCGGAAACGAAGCGAGCTATGGCAAAATGTTAAGAGACCTTTTTTGTAGAGAATTAAGTTTCCTACTTTTTATGTTCTATGATATTTTTTGATCAGATGCGTAGTTCTCGAGATATATCCAGATATTTAAAAGTTCCGAAGCGGCACCAAGATAATAGAGATACAGAAACACCGTGGCCCCTTTCTTTGAGGTAACTCTGCACTATTGCGAGCTGCAAATGCCACTTCCAGCTTAGCTGTGCAGAAGAAGAACAACAAGAAGAAGAAATATCTCGAAATATGTCCGTCAGGCCCCTTCCCTTGAGATAGATCTGCAAATATCTCGGAAACCAAGCGAGCTATGGCAAAATGTTAAGAGACCTTATTTGTAGGGAATTAAGTTTCCTACTTTTTATGTTCTACGATATTTTTTGATCAGATGCGTAGTTCTCGAGATATATCAAGATATTTAAAAGTTCCGAAGCCGCACCAACATAATAGAGATACAGAAACACCGTGGCCCCTTTCTTTGAGATAACTCTGCACTATTGCGTGCTGCAAATGCCACTTCCAGCTTAGCTGTGCAGAAGAAGAACAACAAGAAGAAGAAATATCTCGAAATATGTCCGTCAGGCCCCTTCCCTTGAGATAAATCTGCAAATATCTCGGAAACCAAGCGAGCTATGGCAAAATGTTAAGAGACCTTTTTTGTAGAGAATTATGTTTCCTACAATTTACGTTCTCTGATATTTTTTGATCAGAAGCGTAGTTTTCGAGATATATCGAGATATTTAAAAGTTCCGAAGCCGCACCAACATAATAGAGATACAGAAACACCGTGGCCCCTTTCTTTGAGATAACTCTGCACTATTGCGACCTGCAAATGCCACTTCCAGCTTCGCTGTGCAGAAGAGGAACAACAAGAAGAAGAAATATCTCGGAATATGTCCGTCAGGCCCCTTCCCTTGAGCTAAATCTGCAAATATCTCGGAAACGATGCCAGCTATGGGAAAATGTTAAGAGACCTTTTTTGTAGAGAATTAAGTTTCCTACTTTTTATGTTCTATGATATTTTTCGATCAGAGGCGTAGTTCTCGAGATATATCAAGATATTTAAAAGTTCCGAAGCCGCACCAACATAATAGAGATACAGAAACACCTTGGCCCCTTTCTTTGAGATAACTCTGCACTATTGCGCGCTGCAAATGCCACTTCCAGCTTAGCTGTGCAGAAGAAGAACAACAAGAAGAAGAAATATCTCGAAATATGTCCGTCAGGCCCCTTCCCTTGAGATAAATCTGCAAATATCTCGGAAACGAAGCGAGCTATGGCAAAATGTTAAGAGACCTTTTTTGTAGAGAATTAAGTTTCCTACTTTTTACGGTCTATGATATTTTTCGATCAGAGGCGTAGTTCTCGAGATATATCAAGATATTTAAAAGTTCCGAAGCCGCATCAACATAATAGAGATACAGAAACACCGTGGCCCCTTTCTTTGAGATAACTCTGCACTAGTGCGAGCCGCAAATGCCGCTTCCAGCTTAGCTGTGCAGAAGAAGAACAACAAGAAGAAGAAATATCTCGAAATATGTCCGTCAGGCCCCTTCCCTCGAGATAAATCTGCAAATATCTCGGAAACGAAGCGAGCTATGGCAAAATGTAAAGAGACCTTTTTTGTAGAGAATTAAGTTTCCTACTTTTTGTGTTCTATGATATTTTTTGATCGGATGCGTAGTTCTCGAGATATATCAAGATATTTAAAAGTTCCGAAGCCGCACCAACATAATAGAGATACAGAAACACCGTGGCCCCTTTCTTTGAGATAACTCTGCACTATTGCGCGCTGCAAATGCCACTTCCAGCTTAGCTGTGCAGAAGAAGAACAACAAGAAGAAGAAATATCTCGAAATATGCCCGTCAGGCCCCTTCCATTGAGATAAATCGGCAAATATCTCGGAAACGAAGCGAGCTATGGCAAAATGTTAAGAGACCTTTTTTGTAGAGAATTAAGTTTCCTACTTTTTATGTTCTATGATATTTTTTGATCAGATGCGTAGTTCTCGAGATATATCCAGATATTTAAAAGTTCCGAAGCGGCACCAAGATAATAGAGATACAGAAACACCGTGGCCCCTTTCTTTGAGGTAACTCTGCACTATTGCGAGCTGCAAATGCCACTTCCAGCTTAGCTGTGCAGAAGAAGAACAACAAGAAGAAGAAATATCTCGAAATATGTCCGTCAGGCCCCTTCCCTTGAGATAAATCTGCAAATATCTCGGAAACCAAGCGAGCTATGGCAAAATGTTAAGAGACCTTATTTGTAGAGAATTAAGTTTCCTACTTTTTATGTTCTACGATATTTTTTGATCAGATGCGTAGTTCTCGAGATATATCAAGATATTTAAAAGTTCCGAAGCCGCACCAACATAATAGAGATACAGAAACACCGTGGCCCCTTTCTTTGAGATAACTCTGCACTATTGCGTGCTGCAAATGCCACTTCCAGCTTAGCTGTGCAGAAGAAGAACAACAAGAAGAAGAAATATCTCGAAATATGTCCGTCAGGCCCCTTCCCTTGAGATAAATCTGCAAATATCTCGGAAACCAAGCGAGCTATGGCAAAATGTTAAGAGACCTTTTTTGTAGAGAATTATGTTTCCTACAATTTACGTTCTCTGATATTTTTTGATCAGAAGCGTAGTTTTCGAGATATATCGAGATATTTAACAGTTCCGAAGCCGCACCAACATAATAGAGATACAGAAACACCGTGGCCCCTTTCTTTGAGATAACTCTGCACTATTGCGACCTGCAAATGCCACTTCCAGCTTAGCTGTGCAGAAGAAGAACAACAAGAAGAAGAAATATCTCGAAATATGTCCGTCAGGCCCCTTCCCTTGAGATAAATCTGCAAATATCTCGGAAACCAAGCGAGCTATGGCAAAATGTTAAGAGACCTTTTTTGTAGAGAATTATGTTTCCTACAATTTACGTTCTCTGATATTTTTTGATCAGAAGCGTAGTTTTCGAGATACATCGAGATATTTAAAAGTTCCGAAGCCGCACCAACATAATAGAGATACAGAAACACCGTGGCCCCTTTCTTTGAGATAACTCTGCACTAGTGCGAGCCGCAAATGCCGCTTCCAGCTTAGCTGTGCAGAAGAAGAACAACAAGAAGAAGAAATATCTCGAAATATGTCCGTCAGGCCCCTTCCCTCGAGATAAATCTGCAAATATCTCGGAAACGAAGCGAGCTATGGCAAAATGTAAAGAGACCTTTTTTGTAGAGAATTAAGTTTCCTACTTTTTGTGTTCTATGATATTTTTTGATCGGATGCGTAGTTCTCGAGATATATCAAGATATTTAAAAGTTCCGAAGCCGCACCAACATAATAGAGATACAGAAACACCGTGGCCCCTTTCTTTGAGATAACTCTGCACTATTGCGCGCTGCAAATGCCACTTCCAGCTTAGCTGTGCAGAAGAAGAACAACAAGAAGAAGAAATATCTCGAAATATGCCCGTCAGGCCCCTTCCATTGAGATAAATCGGCAAATATCTCGGAAACGAAGCGAGCTATGGCAAAATGTTAAGAGACCTTTTTTGTAGAGAATTAAGTTTCCTACTTTTTATGTTCTATGATATTTTTTGATCAGATGCGTAGTTCTCGAGATATATCCAGATATTTAAAAGTTCCGAAGCGGCACCAAGATAATAGAGATACAGAAACACCGTGGCCCCTTTCTTTGAGGTAACTCTGCACTATTGCGAGCTGCAAATGCCACTTCCGGCTTAGCTGTGCAGAAGAAGAACAACAAGAAGAAGAAATATCTCGAAATATGTCCGTCAGGCCCCTTCCCTTGAGATAGATCTGCAAATATCTCGGAAACCAAGCGAGCTATGGCAAAATGTTAAGAGACCTTATTTGTAGGGAATTAAGTTTCCTACTTTTTATGTTCTACGATATTTTTTGATCAGATGCGTAGTTCTCGAGATATATCAAGATATTTAAAAGTTCCGAAGCCGCACCAACATAATAGAGATACAGAAACACCGTGGCCCCTTTCTTTGAGATAACTCTGCACTATTGCGTGCTGCAAATGCCACTTCCAGCTTAGCTGTGCAGAAGAAGAACAACAAGAAGAAGAAATATCTCGAAATATGTCCGTCAGGCCCCTTCCCTTGAGATAAATCTGCAAATATCTCGGAAACCAAGCGAGCTATGGCAAAATGTTAAGAGACCTTTTTTGTAGAGAATTATGTTTCCTACAATTTACGTTCTCTGATATTTTTTGATCAGAAGCGTAGTTTTCGAGATATATCGAGATATTTAAAAGTTCCGAAGCCGCACCAACATAATAGAGATACAGAAACACCGTGGCCCCTTTCTTTGAGATAACTCTGCACTATTGCGACCTGCAAATGCCACTTCCAGCTTCGCTGTGCAGAAGAGGAACAACAAGAAGAAGAAATATCTCGGAATATGTCCGTCAGGCCCCTTCCCTTGAGCTAAATCTGCAAATATCTCGGAAACGATGCCAGCTATGGGAAAATGTTAAGAGACCTTTTTTGTAGAGAATTAAGTTTCCTACTTTTTATGTTCTATGATATTTTTCGATCAGAGGCGTAGTTCTCGAGATATATCAAGATATTTAAAAGTTCCGAAGCCGCACCAACATAATAGAGATACAGAAACACCTTGGCCCCTTTCTTTGAGATAACTCTGCACTATTGCGCGCTGCAAATGCCACTTCCAGCTTAGCTGTGCAGAAGAAGAACAACAAGAAGAAGAAATATCTCGAAATATGTCCGTCAGGCCCCTTCCCTTGAGATAAATCTGCAAATATCTCGGAAACGAAGCGAGCTATGGCAAAATGTTAAGAGACCTTTTTTGTAGAGAATTAAGTTTCCTACTTTTTACGGTCTATGATATTTTTCGATCAGAGGCGTAGTTCTCGAGATATATCAAGATATTTAAAAGTTCCGAAGCCGCATCAACATAATAGAGATACAGAAACACCGTGGCCCCTTTCTTTGAGATAACTCTGCACTAGTGCGAGCCGCAAATGCCGCTTCCAGCTTAGCTGTGCAGAAGAAGAACAACAAGAAGAAGAAATATCTCGAAATATGTCCGTCAGGCCCCTTCCCTCGAGATAAATCTGCAAATATCTCGGAAACGAAGCGAGCTATGGCAAAATGTAAAGAGACCTTTTTTGTAGAGAATTAAGTTTCCTACTTTTTGTGTTCTATGATATTTTTTGATCGGATGCGTAGTTCTCGAGATATATCAAGATATTTAAAAGTTCCGAAGCCGCACCAACATAATAGAGATACAGAAACACCGTGGCCCCTTTCTTTGAGATAACTCTGCACTATTGCGCGCTGCAAATGCCACTTCCAGCTTAGCTGTGCAGAAGAAGAACAACAAGAAGAAGAAATATCTCGAAATATGCCCGTCAGGCCCCTTCCATTGAGATAAATCGGCAAATATCTCGGAAACGAAGCGAGCTATGGCAAAATGTTAAGAGACCTTTTTTGTAGAGAATTAAGTTTCCTACTTTTTATGTTCTATGATATTTTTTGATCAGATGCGTAGTTCTCGAGATATATCCAGATATTTAAAAGTTCCGAAGCGGCACCAAGATAATAGAGATACAGAAACACCGTGGCCCCTTTCTTTGAGGTAACTCTGCACTATTGCGAGCTGCAAATGCCACTTCCGGCTTAGCTGTGCAGAAGAAGAACAACAAGAAGAAGAAATATCTCGAAATATGTCCGTCAGGCCCCTTCCCTTGAGATAGATCTGCAAATATCTCGGAAACCAAGCGAGCTATGGCAAAATGTTAAGAGACCTTATTTGTAGGGAATTAAGTTTCCTACTTTTTATGTTCTACGATATTTTTTGATCAGATGCGTAGTTCTCGAGATATATCAAGATATTTAAAAGTTCCGAAGCCGCACCAACATAATAGAGATACAGAAACACCGTGGCCCCTTTCTTTGAGATAACTCTGCACTATTGCGTGCTGCAAATGCCACTTCCAGCTTAGCTGTGCAGAAGAAGAACAACAAGAAGAAGAAATATCTCGAAATATGTCCGTCAGGCCCCTTCCCTTGAGATAAATCTGCAAATATCTCGGAAACCAAGCGAGCTATGGCAAAATGTTAAGAGACCTTTTTTGTAGAGAATTATGTTTCCTACAATTTACGTTCTCTGATATTTTTTGATCAGAAGCGTAGTTTTCGAGATATATCGAGATATTTAAAAGTTCCGAAGCCGCACCAACATAATAGAGATACAGAAACACCGTGGCCCCTTTCTTTGAGATAACTCTGCACTATTGCGACCTGCAAATGCCACTTCCAGCTTCGCTGTGCAGAAGAGGAACAACAAGAAGAAGAAATATCTCGGAATATGTCCGTCAGGCCCCTTCCCTTGAGCTAAATCTGCAAATATCTCGGAAACGATGCCAGCTATGGGAAAATGTTAAGAGACCTTTTTTGTAGAGAATTAAGTTTCCTACTTTTTATGTTCTATGATATTTTTCGATCAGAGGCGTAGTTCTCGAGATATATCAAGATATTTAAAAGTTCCGAAGCCGCACCAACATAATAGAGATACAGAAACACCTTGGCCCCTTTCTTTGAGATAACTCTGCACTATTGCGCGCTGCAAATGCCACTTCCAGCTTAGCTGTGCAGAAGAAGAACAACAAGAAGAAGAAATATCTCGAAATATGTCCGTCAGGCCCCTTCCCTTGAGATAAATCTGCAAATATCTCGGAAACGAAGCGAGCTATGGCAAAATGTTAAGAGACCTTTTTTGTAGAGAATTAAGTTTCCTACTTTTTACGGTCTATGATATTTTTCGATCAGAGGCGTAGTTCTCGAGATATATCAAGATATTTAAAAGTTCCGAAGCCGCATCAACATAATAGAGATACAGAAACACCGTGGCCCCTTTCTTTGAGATAACTCTGCACTAGTGCGAGCCGCAAATGCCGCTTCCAGCTTAGCTGTGCAGAAGAAGAACAACAAGAAGAAGAAATATCTCGAAATATGTCCGTCAGGCCCCTTCCCTCGAGATAAATCTGCAAATATCTCGGAAACGAAGCGAGCTATGGCAAAATGTAAAGAGACCTTTTTTGTAGAGAATTAAGTTTCCTACTTTTTGTGTTCTATGATATTTTTTGATCGGATGCGTAGTTCTCGAGATATATCAAGATATTTAAAAGTTCCGAAGCCGCACCAACATAATAGAGATACAGAAACACCGTGGCCCCTTTCTTTGAGATAACTCTGCACTATTGCGCGCTGCAAATGCCACTTCCAGCTTAGCTGTGCAGAAGAAGAACAACAAGAAGAAGAAATATCTCGAAATATGCCCGTCAGGCCCCTTCCATTGAGATAAATCGGCAAATATCTCGGAAACGAAGCGAGCTATGGCAAAATGTTAAGAGACCTTTTTTGTAGAGAATTAAGTTTCCTACTTTTTATGTTCTATGATATTTTTTGATCAGATGCGTAGTTCTCGAGATATATCCAGATATTTAAAAGTTCCGAAGCGGCACCAAGATAATAGAGATACAGAAACACCGTGGCCCCTTTCTTTGAGGTAACTCTGCACTATTGCGAGCTGCAAATGCCACTTCCAGCTTAGCTGTGCAGAAGAAGAACAACAAGAAGAAGAAATATCTCGAAATATGTCCGTCAGGCCCCTTCCCTTGAGATAAATCTGCAAATATCTCGGAAACCAAGCGAGCTATGGCAAAATGTTAAGAGACCTTATTTGTAGAGAATTAAGTTTCCTACTTTTTATGTTCTACGATATTTTTTGATCAGATGCGTAGTTCTCGAGATATATCAAGATATTTAAAAGTTCCGAAGCCGCACCAACATAATAGAGATACAGAAACACCGTGGCCCCTTTCTTTGAGATAACTCTGCACTATTGCGTGCTGCAAATGCCACTTCCAGCTTAGCTGTGCAGAAGAAGAACAACAAGAAGAAGAAATATCTCGAAATATGTCCGTCAGGCCCCTTCCCTTGAGATAAATCTGCAAATATCTCGGAAACCAAGCGAGCTATGGCAAAATGTTAAGAGACCTTTTTTGTAGAGAATTATGTTTCCTACAATTTACGTTCTCTGATATTTTTTGATCAGAAGCGTAGTTTTCGAGATATATCGAGATATTTAACAGTTCCGAAGCCGCACCAACATAATAGAGATACAGAAACACCGTGGCCCCTTTCTTTGAGATAACTCTGCACTATTGCGACCTGCAAATGCCACTTCCAGCTTAGCTGTGCAGAAGAAGAACAACAAGAAGAAGAAATATCTCGAAATATGTCCGTCAGGCCCCTTCCCTTGAGATAAATCTGCAAATATCTCGGAAACCAAGCGAGCTATGGCAAAATGTTAAGAGACCTTTTTTGTAGAGAATTATGTTTCCTACAATTTACGTTCTCTGATATTTTTTGATCAGAAGCGTAGTTTTCGAGATACATCGAGATATTTAAAAGTTCCGAAGCCGCACCAACATAATAGAGATACAGAAACACCGTGGCCCCTTTCTTTGAGATAACTCTGCACTATTGCGACCTGCAAATGCCACTTCCAGCTTAGCTGTGCAGAAGAAGAACAACAAGAAGAAGAAATATCTCGAAATATGTCCGTCAGGCCCCTTCCCTCGAGATAAATCTGCAAATATCTCGGAAACGAAGCGAGCTATGGCAAAATGTAAAGAGACCTTTTTTGTAGAGAATTAAGTTTCCTACTTTTTGTGTTCTATGATATTTTTTGATCGGATGCGTAGTTCTCGAGATATATCAAGATATTTAAAAGTTCCGAAGCCGCACCAACATAATAGAGATACAGAAACACCGTGGCCCCTTTCTTTGAGATAACTCTGCACTATTGCGCGCTGCAAATGCCACTTCCAGCTTAGCTGTGCAGAAGAGGAACAACAAGAAGAAGAAATATCTCGGAATATGTCCGTCAGGCCCCTTCCCTTGAGCTAAATCTGCAAATATCTCGGAAACGATGCCAGCTATGGGAAAATGTTAAGAGACCTTTTTTGTAGAGAATTAAGTTTCCTACTTTTTATGTTCTATGATATTTTTCGATCAGAGGCGTAGTTCTCGAGATATATCAAGATATTTAAAAGTTCCGAAGCCGCACCAACATAATAGAGATACAGAAACACCTTGGCCCCTTTCTTTGAGATAACTCTGCACTATTGCGCGCTGCAAATGCCACTTCCAGCTTAGCTGTGCAGAAGAAGAACAACAAGAAGAAGAAATATCTCGAAATATGTCCGTCAGGCCCCTTCCCTTGAGATAAATCTGCAAATATCTCGGAAACGAAGCGAGCTATGGCAAAATGTTAAGAGACCTTTTTTGTAGAGAATTAAGTTTCCTACTTTTTACGGTCTATGATATTTTTCGATCAGAGGCGTAGTTCTCGAGATATATCAAGATATTTAAAAGTTCCGAAGCCGCATCAACATAATAGAGATACAGAAACACCGTGGCCCCTTTCTTTGAGATAACTCTGCACTAGTGCGAGCCGCAAATGCCGCTTCCAGCTTAGCTGTGCAGAAGAAGAACAACAAGAAGAAGAAATATCTCGAAATATGTCCGTCAGGCCCCTTCCCTCGAGATAAATCTGCAAATATCTCGGAAACGAAGCGAGCTATGGCAAAATGTAAAGAGACCTTTTTTGTAGAGAATTAAGTTTCCTACTTTTTGTGTTCTATGATATTTTTTGATCGGATGCGTAGTTCTCGAGATATATCAAGATATTTAAAAGTTCCGAAGCCGCACCAACATAATAGAGATACAGAAACACCGTGGCCCCTTTCTTTGAGATAACTCTGCACTATTGCGCGCTGCAAATGCCACTTCCAGCTTAGCTGTGCAGAAGAAGAACAACAAGAGGAAGAAATATCTCGAAATATGCCCGTCAGGCCCCTTCCATTGAGATAAATCGGCAAATATCTCGGAAACGAAGCGAGCTATGGCAAAATGTTAAGAGACCTTTTTTGTAGAGAATTAAGTTTCCTACTTTTTATGTTCTATGATATTTTTTGATCAGATGCGTAGTTCTCGAGATATATCCAGATATTTAAAAGTTCCGAAGCGGCACCAAGATAATAGAGATACAGAAACACCGTGGCCCCTTTCTTTGAGGTAACTCTGCACTATTGCGAGCTGCAAATGCCACTTCCAGCTTAGCTGTGCAGAAGAAGAACAACAAGAAGAAGAAATATCTCGAAATATGTCCGTCAGGCCCCTTCCCTTGAGATAAATCTGCAAATATCTCGGAAACCAAGCGAGCTATGGCAAAATGTTAAGAGACCTTATTTGTAGGGAATTAAGTTTCCTACTTTTTATGTTCTACGATATTTTTTGATCAGATGCGTAGTTCTCGAGATATATCAAGATATTTAAAAGTTCCGAGGCCGCACCAACATAATAGATACAGAAACACCGTGGCCCCTTTCTTTGAGATAACTCTGCACTATTGCGAGCTGCAAATGCCACTTCCAGCTTAGCTGTGCAGAAGAAGAACAACAAGAAGAAGAAATATCTCGAAATATGTCCGTCAGGCCCCTTCCCTTGAGATAAATCTGCAAATATCTCGGAAACCAAGCGAGCTATGGCAAAATGTTAACAGACCTTTTTTGTAGAGAATTATGTTTCCTACAATTTACGTTCTCTGATATTTTTTGATCAGAAGCGTAGTTTTCGAGATACATCGAGATATTTAAAAGTTCCGAAGCCGCACCAACATAATAGAGATACAGAAACACCGTGGCCCCTTTCTTTGAGATAACTCTGCACTATTGCGCGCTGCAAATGCCACTTCCAGCTTAGCTGTGCAGAAGAGGAACAACAAGAAGAAGAAATATCTCGGAATATGTCCGTCAGGCCCCTTCCCTTGAGCTAAATCTGCAAATATCTCGGAAACGATGCCAGCTATGGGAAAATGTTAAGAGACCTTTTTTGTAGAGAATTAAGTTTCCTACTTTTTATGTTCTATGATATTTTTCGATCAGAGGCGTAGTTCTCGAGATATATCAAGATATTTAAAAGTTCCGAAGCCGCACCAACATAATAGAGATACAGAAACACCTTGGCCCCTTTCTTTGAGATAACTCTGCACTATTGCGCGCTGCAAATGCCACTTCCAGCTTAGCTGTGCAGAAGAAGAACAACAAGAAGAAGAAATATCTCGAAATATGTCCGTCAGGCCCCTTCCCTTGAGATAAATCTGCAAATATCTCGGAAACGAAGCGAGCTATGGCAAAATGTTAAGAGACCTTTTTTGTAGAGAATTAAGTTTCCTACTTTTTACGGTCTATGATATTTTTCGATCAGAGGCGTAGTTCTCGAGATATATCAAGATATTTAAAAGTTCCGAAGCCGCATCAACATAATAGAGATACAGAAACACCGTGGCCCCTTTCTTTGAGATAACTCTGCACTAGTGCGAGCCGCAAATGCCGCTTCCAGCTTAGCTGTGCAGAAGAAGAACAACAAGAAGAAGAAATATCTCGAAATATGTCCGTCAGGCCCCTTCCCTCGAGATAAATCTGCAAATATCTCGGAAACGAAGCGAGCTATGGCAAAATGTAAAGAGACCTTTTTTGTAGAGAATTAAGTTTCCTACTTTTTGTGTTCTATGATATTTTTTGATCGGATGCGTAGTTCTCGAGATATATCAAGATATTTAAAAGTTCCGAAGCCGCACCAACATAATAGAGATACAGAAACACCGTGGCCCCTTTCTTTGAGATAACTCTGCACTATTGCGCGCTGCAAATGCCACTTCCAGCTTAGCTGTGCAGAAGAAGAACAACAAGAAGAAGAAATATCTCGAAATATGCCCGTCAGGCCCCTTCCATTGAGATAAATCGGCAAATATCTCGGAAACGAAGCGAGCTATGGCAAAATGTTAAGAGACCTTTTTTGTAGAGAATTAAGTTTCCTACTTTTTATGTTCTATGATATTTTTTGATCAGATGCGTAGTTCTCGAGATATATCCAGATATTTAAAAGTTCCGAAGCGGCACCAAGATAATAGAGATACAGAAACACCGTGGCCCCTTTCTTTGAGGTAACTCTGCACTATTGCGAGCTGCAAATGCCACTTCCAGCTTAGCTGTGCAGAAGAAGAACAACAAGAAGAAGAAATATCTCGAAATATGTCCGTCAGGCCCCTTCCCTTGAGATAAATCTGCAAATATCTCGGAAACCAAGCGAGCTATGGCAAAATGTTAAGAGACCTTATTTGTAGGGAATTAAGTTTCCTACTTTTTATGTTCTACGATATTTTTTGATCAGATGCGTAGTTCTCGAGATATATCAAGATATTTAAAAGTTCCGAAGCCGCACCAACATAATAGAGATACAGAAACACCGTGGCCCCTTTCTTTGAGATAACTCTGCACTATTGCGTGCTGCAAATGCCACTTCCAGCTTAGCTGTGCAGAAGAAGAACAACAAGAAGAAGAAATATCTCGAAATATGTCCGTCAGGCCCCTTCCCTTGAGATAAATCTGCAAATATCTCGGAAACCAAGCGAGCTATGGCAAAATGTTAAGAGACCTTTTTTGTAGAGAATTATGTTTCCTACAATTTACGTTCTCTGATATTTTTTGATCAGAAGCGTAGTTTTCGAGATATATCGAGATATTTAACAGTTCCGAAGCCGCACCAACATAATAGAGATACAGAAACACCGTGGCCCCTTTCTTTGAGATAACTCTGCACTATTGCGACCTGCAAATGCCACTTCCAGCTTAGCTGTGCAGAAGAGGAACAACAAGAAGAAGAAATATCTCGGAATATGTCCGTCAGGCCCCTTCCCTTGAGATAAATCTGCAAATATCTCGGAAACGAAGCGAGCTATGGTAAAATGTTAAGAGACCTTTTTTGTAGAGAATTAAGTTTCCTACTTTTTATGGTCTATGATATTTTTCGATCAGAGGCGTAGTTCTCGAGATATATCAAGATATTTAAAAGTTCCGAGGCCGCACCAACATAATAGATACAGAAACACCGTGGCCCCTTTCTTTGAGATAACTCTGCACTATTGCGAGCTGCAAATGCCACTTCCAGCTTAGCTGTGCAGAAGAAGAACAACAAGAAGAAGAAATATCTCGAAATATGTCCGTCAGGCCCCTTCCCTTGAGATAAATCTGCAAATATCTCGGAAACCAAGCGAGCTATGGCAAAATGTTAAGAGACCTTTTTTGTAGAGAATTATGTTTCCTACAATTTACGTTCTCTGATATTTTTTGATCAGAAGCGTAGTTTTCGAGATACATCGAGATATTTAAAAGTTCCGAAGCCGCACCAACATAATAGAGATACAGAAACACCGTGGCCCCTTTCTTTGAGATAACTCTGCACTATTGCGACCTGCAAATGCCACTTCCAGCTTCGCTGTGGAGAAGAGGAACAACAAGAAGAAGAAATATCTCGGAATATGTCCGTCAGGCCCCTTCCCTTGAGATAAATCTGCAAATATCTCGGAAACGATGCCAGCTATGGGAAAATGTTAAGAGACCTTTTTTGTAGAGAATTAAGTTTCCTACTTTTTATGTTCTATGATATTTTTCGATCAGAGGCGTAGTTCTCGAGATATATCAAGATATTTAAAAGTTCCGAAGCCGCACCAACATAATAGAGATACAGAAACACCGTGGCCCCTTTCTTTGAGATAACTCTGCACTATTGCGCGCTGCAAATGCCACTTCCAGCTTAGCTGTGCAGAAGAAGAACAACAAGAAGAAGAAATATCTCGAAATATGTCCGTCAGGCCCCTTCCCTTGAGATAAATCTGCAAATATCTCGGAAACGAAGCGAGCTATGGCAAAATGTTAAGAGACCTTTTTTGTAGAGAATTAAGTTTCCTACTTTTTACGGTCTATGATATTTTTCGATCAGAGGCGTAGTTCTCGAGATATATCAAGATATTTAAAAGTTCCGAAGCCGCACCAACATAATAGAGATACAGAAACACCGTGGCCCCTTTCTTTGAGATAACTCTGCACTATTGCGCGCTGCAAATGCCACTTCCAGCTTAGCTGTGCAGAAGAAGAACAACAAGAAGAAGAAATATCTCGAAATATGCCCGTCAGGCCCCTTCCATTGAGATAAATCGGCAAATATCTCGGAAACGAAGCGAGCTATGGCAAAATGTTAAGAGACCTTTTTTGTAGAGAATTAAGTTTCCTACTTTTTATGTTCTATGATATTTTTTGATCAGATGCGTAGTTCTCGAGATATATCAAGATATTTAAAAGTTCCGAAGCGGCACCAAGATAATAGAGATACAGAAACACCGTGGCCCCTTTCTTTGAGGTAACTCTGCACTATTGCGAGCTGCAAATGCCACTTCCAGCTTAGCTGTGCAGAAGAAGAACAACAAGAAGAAGAAATATCTCGAAATATGTCCGTCAGGCCCCTTCCCTTGAGATAAATCTGCAAATATCTCGGAAACCAAGCGAGCTATGGCAAAATGTTAAGAGACCTTATTTGTAGAGAATTAAGTTTCCTACTTTTTATGTTCTACGATATTTTTTGATCAGATGCGTAGTTCTCGAGATATATCAAGATATTTAAAAGTTCCGAAGCCGCACCAACATAATAGAGATACAGAAACACCGTGGCCCCTTTCTTTGAGATAACTCTGCACTATTGCGTGCTGCAAATGCCACTTCCAGCTTAGCTGTGCAGAAGAAGAACAACAAGAAGAAGAAATATCTCGAAATATGTCCGTCAGGCCCCTTCCCTTGAGATAAATCTGCAAATATCTCGGAAACGAAACGAGCTATGGCAAAATGTTAAGAGACCTTTTTTGTACAGAATTATCTTTCCTACAATTTACGTTCTCCGATATTTTTTGATCAGAAGCGTAGTTTTCGAGATATATCGAGATATTTAAAAGTTCCGAAGCCGCACCAACATAATAGAGATGCAGAAACACCGTGGCCCCTTTCTTTGGGATAACTCTGCACTATTGCGATGCCACTTCCAGCTTAGCTGTGCAGAAGAAGAACAACAAGAAGAAGAAATATCTCGAAATATGTCCGTCAGGCCACTTCCCTTGAGATAAATCTGCAAATATCTCGGAAACGAAGCGAGCTATGGCAAAATGTTAAGAGACCTTTTTTGTAGAGAATTAAGTTTCCTACTTTTTATGTTCGATGATATTTTTTGATCAGATGCGTAGTTCTCGAGATATATCAAGATATTTAAAAGTTCCGAAGCTGCACCCACATAATAGAGGTACAGAAACACCGTGGCCTCTTTCTTTGAGATAACTCTGCACTATTGCGAGCTGCAAATGCCACTTCCAGCTTAGCTGTGCAGAAGAAGAACAACAAGAAGAAGAAACATCTCGAAATATGTCCGTCAGGCCCCTTCCCTTGAGATAAATCTGCAAATATCTCGGAAACGAAGCGAGCTATGGCAAAATGTTTAGAGACCTTTCTTGTAGAGAATTAAGTTTCCTACTTTTTATGTAGTATGATATTTTTTGATCAGATGCGTAGTTCTCGAGATATATCAAGATATTTAAAAGTTCCGAAGCCGCACCAACATAATAGAGATACAGAAACACCGTGGCCCCTTTCTTTGAGATAACTCTGCACTATTGCGCGCTGCAAATGCCACGTCCAGCTTAGCTGTGCGGAAGAAGAACAACAAGAAGAAGAAATATCTCGAAATATGTCCGTCAGGCCCCATCCCTTGAGATAAATCTGCAAATATCTCGGAAACGAAGCGAGCTATGGCAAAATGTTAAGAGACCTTTTTTGTAGAGAATAATGTTTCCTACAATTTACGTTCTATGATATTTTTTGATCAGAAGCGTAGTTTTCGAGATATATCGAGATATTTAAAAGTTCCGAAGACGCACCAACATAATAGAGATACAGAAACACCGTGGCCCCTTTCTTTGAGATAACTGTGCACTAGTGCGAGCCGCAAATGCCACTTCCAGCTTAGCTGTGCAGAAGAAGAACAACAAGAAGAAGAAATATCTCGAAATATGTCCGTCAGGCCCCTTCCCTTGAGATATATCTACAAATATCTCGGAAACGAAGTGAGGTATGGCAAAATGTTAAGTGACCGTTTTTGTAGAGAATTAAGTTTCCTACTTTTTATGTTCTATGATATTTTTTGATCAGACGCGTAGTTCTCGAGATATATCAAGATATTTAAAAGTTCCGAAGCCGCACCAACATAATAGAGATACAGAAACACCGTGGCCCCTTTCTTTGAGATAACTCTGCACTATTGCGAGCTGTAAATGCCACTTCCAGCTTAGCTGTGCAGAAGAAGAACAACAAGAAGAAGAAATATCTCGAAATATGTCCGTTAGTCCCCTTCCCTTGAGATAAATCTGCAAATATCTCGGAAACGAAGCGAGCTATGGCAAAATCTTAAGAGACCTTTTTTGTAGAGAATTAAGTTTCCTACTTTTTACGGTGTATGATATTTTTCGATCAGAGGCGTAGTTCTCGAGATATATCAAGATATTTAAAAGTTCCGAAGCCGCACCAACATAATAGAGATACAGAAACACCGTGGCCCCTTTCTTTGAGATAACTCTGCACTAGTGCGAGCCGCAAATGCCGCTTCCAGCTTAGCTGTGCAGAAGAAGAACAACAAGAAGAAGAAATATCTCGAAATATGTCCGTCAGGCCCCTTCCCTCGAGATAAATCTGCAAATATCTCGGAAACGAAGCGAGCTATGGCAAAATGTAAAGAGACCTTTTTTGTAGAGAATTAAGTTTCCTACTTTTTGTGTTCTATGATATTTTTTGATCGGATGCGTAGTTCTCGAGATATATCAAGATATTTAAAAGTTCCGAAGCCGCACCAACATAATAGAGATACAGAAACACCGTGGCCCCTTTCTTTGAGGTAACTCTGCACTATTGCGAGCTGCAAATGCCACTTCCAGCTTAGCTGTGCAGAAGAAGAACAACAAGAAGAAGAAATATCTCGAAATATGTCCGTCAGGCCCCTTCCCTTGAGATAAATCTGCAAATATCTCGGAAACCAAGCGAGCTATGGCAAAATGTTAAGAGACCTTATTTGTAGAGAATTAAGTTTCCTACTTTTTATGTTCTACGATATTTTTTGATCAGATGCGTAGTTCTCGAGATATATCCAGATATTTAAAAGTTCCGAAGCGGCACCAAGATAATAGAGATACAGAAACACCGTGGCCCCTTTCTTTGAGGTAACTCTGCACTATTGCGAGCTGCAAATGCCACTTCCAGCTTAGCTGTGCAGAAGAAGAACAACAAGAAGAAGAAATATCTCGAAATATGTCCGTCAGGCCCCTTCCCTTGAGATAAATCTGCAAATATCTCGGAAACCAAGCGAGCTATGGCAAAATGTTAAGAGACCTTATTTGTAGAGAATTAAGTTTCCTACTTTTTATGTTCTACGATATTTTTTGATCAGATGCGTAGTTCTCGAGATATATCAAGATATTTAAAAGTTCCGAAGCCGCACCAACATAATAGAGATACAGAAACACCGTGGCCCCTTTCTTTGAGATAACTCTGCACTATTGCGAGCTGCAAATGCCACTTCCAGCTTAGCTGTGCAGAAGAAGAACAACAAGAAGAAGAAATATCTCGAAATATGTCCGTCAGGCCCCTTCCCTTGAGATAAATCTGCAAATATCTCGGAAACGAAACGAGCTATGGCAAAATGTTAAGAGACCTTTTTTGTACAGAATTATCTTTCCTACAATTTACGTTCTCCGATATTTTTTGATCAGAAGCGTAGTTTTCGAGATATATCGAGATATTTAAAAGTTCCGAAGCCGCACCAACATAATAGAGATGCAGAAACACCGTGGCCCCTTTCTTTGGGATAACTCTGCACTATTGCGATGCCACTTCCAGCTTAGCTGTGCAGAAGAAGAACAACAAGAAGAAGAAATATCTCGAAATATGTCCGTCAGGCCACTTCCCTTGAGATAAATCTGCAAATATCTCGGAAACGAAGCGAGCTATGGCAAAATGTTAAGAGACCTTTTTTGTAGAGGATTAAGTTTCCTACTTTTTATGTTCGATGATATTTTTTGATCAGATGCGTAGTTCTCGAGATATATCAAGATATTTAAAAGTTCCGAAGCTGCACCCACATAATAGAGGTACAGAAACACCGTGGCCTCTTTCTTTGAGATAACTCTGCACTATTGCGAGCTGCAAATGCCACTTCCAGCTTAGCTGTGCAGAAGAAGAACAACAAGAAGAAGAAACATCTCGAAATATGTCCGTCAGGCCCCTTCCCTTGAGATAAATCTGCAAATATCTCGGAAACGAAGCGAGCTATGGCAAAATGTTTAGAGACCTTTCTTGTAGAGAATTAAGTTTCCTACTTTTTATGTAGTATGATATTTTTTGATCAGATGCGTAGTTCTCGAGATATATCAAGATATTTAAAAGTTCCGAAGCCGCACCAACATAATAGAGATACAGAAACACCGTGGCCCCTTTCTTTGAGATAACTCTGCACTATTGCGCGCTGCAAATGCCACGTCCAGCTTAGCTGTGCAGAAGAAGAACAACAAGAAGAAGAAATATCTCGAAATATGTCCGTCAGGCCCCATCCCTTGAGATAAATCTGCAAATATCTCGGAAACGAAGCGAGCTATGGCAAAATGTTAAGAGACCTTTTTTGTAGAGAATAATGTTTCCTACAATTTACGTTCTATGATATTTTTTGATCAGAAGCGTAGTTTTCGAGATATATCGAGATATTTAAAAGTTCCGAAGACGCACCAACATAATAGAGATACAGAAACACCGTGGCCCCTTTCTTTGAGATAACTGTGCACTAGTGCGAGCCGCAAATGCCACTTCCAGCTTAGCTGTGCAGAAGAAGAACAACAAGAAGAAGAAATATCTCGAAATATGTCCGTCAGGCCCCTTCCCTTGAGATATATCTGCAAATATCTCGGAAACGAAGTGAGGTATGGCAAAATGTTAAGAGACCGTTTTTGTAGAGAATTAAGTTTCCTACTTTTTATGTTCTATGATATTTTTTGATCAGACGCGTAGTTCTCGAGATATATCAAGATATTTAAAAGTTCCGAAGCCGCACCAACATAATAGAGATACAGAAACACCGTGGCCCCTTTCTTTGAGATAACTCTGCACTATTGCGAGCTGTAAATGCCACTTCCAGCTTAGCTGTGCAGAAGAAGAACAACAAGAAGAAGAAATATCTCGAAATATGTCCGTCAGGCCCCTTCCCTTGAGATATATCTGCAAATATCTCGGAAACGAAGCGAGCTATGGCAAAATGTTAAGAGACCTTTTTTGTAGAGAATTATGTTTCCTACAATTTATGTTCTATGATATTTTTTGATCAGAAGCGTAGTTTTCGAGATATATCGAGATATTTAAAAGTTCCGAAGCCGCACCAACATAATAGAGATACAGAAACACCGTGGCCCCTTTCTTTGAGATAACTCTGCACTAGTGCGAGCCGCAAATGCCACTTCCAGCTTAGCTGTGCAGAAGAAGAACAACAAGAAGAAGAAATATCTCGAAATATGTCCGTCAGGCCCCTTCCCTTGAGATAAATCTGCAAATATCTCGGAAACGAAGCGAGCTATGGCAAAATGTTAAGAGACCTTTTCTGTAGAGAATTAAGTTTCCTACTTTTTACGGTCTATGATATTTTTCGATCAGAGGCGTAGTTCTCGAGATATATCAAGATATTTAAAAGTTCCGAAGCCGCACCAACATAATAGAGATACAGAAACACCGTGGCCCCTTTCTTTGAGATAACTCTGCACTAGTGCGAGCCGCAAATGCCGCTTCCAGCTTAGCTGTGCAGAAGAAGAACAACAAGAAGAAGAAATATCTCGAAATATGTCCGTCAGGCCCCTTCCCTCGAGATAAATCTGCAAATATCTCGGAAACGAAGCGAGCTATGGCAAAATGTTAAGAGACCTTTTTTGTAGAGAATTAAGTTTCCTACTTTTTATGTTCTATGATATTTTTTGATCAGATGCGTAGTTCTCGAGATATATCCAGATATTTAAAAGTTCCGAAGCGGCACCAAGATAATAGAGATACAGAAACACCGTGGCCCGTTTCTTTGAGGTAACTCTGCACTATTGCGAGCTGCAAATGCCACTTCCAGCTTAGCTGTGCAGAAGAAGAACAACAAGAAGAAGAAATATCTCGAAATATGTCCGTCAGGCCCCTTCCCTTGAGATAAATCTGCAAATATCTCGGAAACCAAGCGAGCTATGGCAAAATGTTAAGAGACCTTATTTGTAGAGAATTAAGTTTCCTACTTTTTATGTTCTACGATATTTTTTGATCAGATGCGTAGTTCTCGAGATATATCAAGATATTTAAAAGTTCCGAAGCCGCACCAACATAATAGAGATACAGAAACACCGTGGCCCCTTTCTTTGAGATAACTCTGCACTATTGCGAGCTGCAAATGCCACTTCCAGCTTAGCTGTGCAGAAGAAGAACAACAAGAAGAAGAAATATCTCGAAATATGTCCGTCAGGCCCCTTCCCTTGAGATAAATCTGCAAATATCTCGGAAACGAAACGAGCTATGGCAAAATGTTAAGAGACCTTTTTTGTACAGAATTATCTTTCCTACAATTTACGTTCTCCGATATTTTTTGATCAGAAGCGTAGTTTTCGAGATATATCGAGATATTTAAAAGTTCCGAAGCCGCACCAACATAATAGAGATGCAGAAACACCGTGGCCCCTTTCTTTGGGATAACTCTGCACTATTGCGATGCCACTTCCAGCTTAGCTGTGCAGAAGAAGAACAACAAGAAGAAGAAATATCTCGAAATATGTCCGTCAGGCCACTTCCCTTGAGATAAATCTGCAAATATCTCGGAAACGAAGCGAGCTATGGCAAAATGTTAAGAGACCTTTTTTGTAGAGAATTAAGTTTCCTACTTTTTATGTTCGATGATATTTTTTGATCAGATGCGTAGTTCTCGAGATATATCGAGATATTTAAAAGTTCCGAAGCCGCACCAACATTATAGAGATACAGAAACACCGTGGCCCCTTTCTTTGAGATAACTCTGCACTAGTGCGAGCCGCAAATGCCACTTCCAGCTTAGCTGTGCAGAAGAAGAACAACAAGAAGAAGAAATATCTCGAAATATGTCCGTCAGGCCCCTTCCCTTGAGATAAATATGCAAATATCTCGGAAACGAAGCGAGCTATGGCAAAATGTTAAGAGACCTTTTTTGTAGAGAATTAAGTTTCCTACTTTTTATGTTCTATGATATTTTTTGATCAGATGCGTTGTTCTCGAGATATATCAAGATATTTAAAAGTTCCGAAGCCGCACCAACATAATAGAGATACAGAAACACCGTGGCCCCTTTCTTTGAGATAACTCTGCACTATTGCGAGCTGCAAATGCCACTTCCAGCTTAGCTGTGCAGAAGAAGAACAACAAGAAGAAGAAATATCTCGAAATATGTCTGTCAGGCCCCTTCCCTTGAGATAAATATGCAAATATCTCGGAAACGAAGCGAGCTATGGCAAAATGTTAAGAGACCTTTTTTGTAGAGAATTAAGTTTCCTACTTTTTATGTTCTATGATATTTTTTGATCAGATGCGTTGTTCTCGAGATATATCGAGATATTTAAAAGTTCCGAAGCCGCACCAACATAATAGAGATACAGAAACACCGTGGCCCCTTTCTTTGAGATAACTCTGCACTAGTGCGAGCCGCAAATGCCACTTCCAGCTTAGCTGTGCAGAAGAAGAACAACAAGAAGAAGAAATATCTCGAAATATGCCCGTCAGGCCCCTTCCATTGAGATAAATCTGCAAATATCTCGGAAACGAAGCGAGCTATGGCAAAATGTTAAGAGACCTTTTTTGTAGAGAATTAAGTTTCCTACTTTTTATGTTCTATGATATTTTTTGATCAGATGCGTAGTTCTCGAGATATATCAAGATATTTAAAAGTTCCGAAGCCGCACCAACATAATAGAGATACAGAAACACCGTGGCCCCTTTCTTTGAGATAACTCTGCACTACTGCGAGCTGCAAATGCCACTTCCAGCTTAGCTGTGCAGAAGAAGAACAACAAGAAGAAGAAATATCTCGAAATATGTCCGTCAGACCCCTTCCCTTGAGATAAATCTGCAAATATCTCGGAAACGAAGCGAGCTATGGCAAAATGTTAAGAGACCTTTTTTGTAGAGAATTAAGTTTCCTACTTTTCATGTTCTATGATATTTTTTGATCAGATGCGTAGTTCTCGAGATATATCGAGATATTTAAAAGTTCCGAAGCCGCACCAACATTATAGAGATACAGAAACACCGTGGCCCCTTTCTTTGAGATAACTCTGCACTAGTGCGAGCCGCAAATGCCACTTCCAGCTTAGCTGTGCAGAAGAAGAACAACAAGAAGAAGAAATATCTCGAAATATGTCCGTCAGGCCCCTTCCCTTGAGATAAATATGCAAATATCTCGGAAACGAAGCGAGCTATGGCAAAATGTTAAGAGACCTTTTTTGTAGAGAATTAAGTTTCCTACTTTTTATGTTCTATGATATTTTTTGATCAGATGCGTTGTTCTCGAGATATATCAAGATATTTAAAAGTTCCGAAGCCGCACCAACATAATAGAGATACAGAAACACCGTGACCCCTTTCTTTGAGATAACTCTGCACTATTGCGAGCTGCAAATGCCACTTCCAGCTTAGCTGTGCAGAAGAAGAACAACAAGAAGAAGAAATATCTCGAAATATGTCTGTCAGGCCCCTTCCCTTGAGATAAATATGCAAATATCTCGGAAACGAAGCGAGCTATGGCAAAATGTTAAGAGACCTTTTTTGTAGAGAATTAAGTTTCCTACTTTTTATGTTCTATGATATTTTTTGATCAGATGCGTTGTTCTCGAGATATATCGAGATATTTAAAAGTTCCGAAGCCGCACCAACATAATAGAGATACAGAAACACCGTGGCCCCTTTCTTTGAGATAACTCTGCACTAGTGCGAGCCGCAAATGCCACTTCCAGCTTAGCTGTGCAGAAGAAGAACAACAAGAAGAAGAAATATCTCGAAATATGCCCGTCAGGCCCCTTCCATTGAGATAAATCTGCAAATATCTCGGAAACGAAGCGAGCTATGGCAAAATGTTAAGAGACCTTTTTTGTAGAGAATTAAGTTTCCTACTTTTTATGTTCTATGATATTTTTTGATCAGATGCGTAGTTCTCGAGATATATCAAGATATTTAAAAGTTCCGAAGCCGCACCAACATAATAGAGATACAGAAACACCGTGGCCCCTTTCTTTGAGATAACTCTGCACTACTGCGAGCTGCAAATGCCACTTCCAGCTTAGCTGTGCAGAAGAAGAACAACAAGAAGAAGAAATATCTCGAAATATGTCCGTCAGGCCCCTTCCCTTGAGATAAATATGCAAATATCTCGGAAACGAAGCGAGCTATGGCAAAATGTTAAGAGACCTTTTTTGTAGAGAATTAAGTTTCCTACTTTTTATGTTCTATGATATTTTTTGATCAGATGCGTTGTTCTCGAGATATATCAAGATATTTAAAAGTTCCGAAGCCGCACCAACATAATAGAGATACAGAAACACCGTGGCCCCTTTCTTTGAGATAACTCTGCACTATTGCGAGCTGCAAATGCCACTTCCAGCTTAGCTGTGCAGAAGAAGAACAACAAGAAGAAGAAATATCTCGAAATATGTCTGTCAGGCCCCTTCCCTTGAGATAAATATGCAAATATCTCGGAAACGAAGCGAGCTATGGCAAAATGTTAAGAGACCTTTTTTGTAGAGAATTAAGTTTCCTACTTTTTATGTTCTATGATATTTTTTGATCAGATGCGTTGTTCTCGAGATATATCAAGATATTTAAAAGTTCCGAAGCCGCACCAACATAATAGAGATACAGAAACACCGTGGCCCCTTTCTTTGAGATAACTCTGCACTAGTGCGAGCCGCAAATGCCGCTTCCAGCTTAGCTGTGCAGAAGAAGAACAACAAGAAGAAGAAATATCTCGAAATATGTCCGTCAGGCCCCTTCCCTCGAGATAAATCTGCAAATATCTCGGAAACGAAGCGAGCTATGGCAAAATGTTAAGAGACCTTTTTTGTAGAGAATTAAGTTTCCTACTTTTTATGTTCTATGATATTTTTTGATCAGATGCGTAGTTCTCGAGATATATCCAGATATTTAAAAGTTCCGAAGCGGCACCAAGATAATAGAGATACAGAAACACCGTGGCCCGTTTCTTTGAGGTAACTCTGCACTATTGCGAGCTGCAAATGCCACTTCCAGCTTAGCTGTGCAGAAGAAGAACAACAAGAAGAAGAAATATCTCGAAATATGTCCGTCAGGCCCCTTCCCTTGAGATAAATCTGCAAATATCTCGGAAACCAAGCGAGCTATGGCAAAATGTTAAGAGACCTTATTTGTAGAGAATTAAGTTTCCTACTTTTTATGTTCTACGATATTTTTTGATCAGATGCGTAGTTCTCGAGATATATCAAGATATTTAAAAGTTCCGAAGCCGCACCAACATAATAGAGATACAGAAACACCGTGGCCCCTTTCTTTGAGATAACTCTGCACTATTGCGAGCTGCAAATGCCACTTCCAGCTTAGCTGTGCAGAAGAAGAACAACAAGAAGAAGAAATATCTCGAAATATGTCCGTCAGGCCCCTTCCCTTGAGATAAATCTGCAAATATCTCGGAAACGAAACGAGCTATGGCAAAATGTTAAGAGACCTTTTTTGTACAGAATTATCTTTCCTACAATTTACGTTCTCCGATATTTTTTGATCAGAAGCGTAGTTTTCGAGATATATCGAGATATTTAAAAGTTCCGAAGCCGCACCAACATAATAGAGATGCAGAAACACCGTGGCCCCTTTCTTTGGGATAACTCTGCACTATTGCGATGCCACTTCCAGCTTAGCTGTGCAGAAGAAGAACAACAAGAAGAAGAAATATCTCGAAATATGTCCGTCAGGCCACTTCCCTTGAGATAAATCTGCAAATATCTCGGAAACGAAGCGAGCTATGGCAAAATGTTAAGAGACCTTTTTTGTAGAGAATTAAGTTTCCTACTTTTTATGTTCGATGATATTTTTTGATCAGATGCGTAGTTCTCGAGATATATCGAGATATTTAAAAGTTCCGAAGCCGCACCAACATTATAGAGATACAGAAACACCGTGGCCCCTTTCTTTGAGATAACTCTGCACTAGTGCGAGCCGCAAATGCCACTTCCAGCTTAGCTGTGCAGAAGAAGAACAACAAGAAGAAGAAATATCTCGAAATATGTCCGTCAGGCCCCTTCCCTTGAGATAAATATGCAAATATCTCGGAAACGAAGCGAGCTATGGCAAAATGTTAAGAGACCTTTTTTGTAGAGAATTAAGTTTCCTACTTTTTATGTTCTATGATATTTTTTGATCAGATGCGTTGTTCTCGAGATATATCAAGATATTTAAAAGTTCCGAAGCCGCACCAACATAATAGAGATACAGAAACACCGTGGCCCCTTTCTTTGAGATAACTCTGCACTATTGCGAGCTGCAAATGCCACTTCCAGCTTAGCTGTGCAGAAGAAGAACAACAAGAAGAAGAAATATCTCGAAATATGTCTGTCAGGCCCCTTCCCTTGAGATAAATATGCAAATATCTCGGAAACGAAGCGAGCTATGGCAAAATGTTAAGAGACCTTTTTTGTAGAGAATTAAGTTTCCTACTTTTTATGTTCTATGATATTTTTTGATCAGATGCGTTGTTCTCGAGATATATCGAGATATTTAAAAGTTCCGAAGCCGCACCAACATAATAGAGATACAGAAACACCGTGGCCCCTTTCTTTGAGATAACTCTGCACTAGTGCGAGCCGCAAATGCCACTTCCAGCTTAGCTGTGCAGAAGAAGAACAACAAGAAGAAGAAATATCTCGAAATATGCCCGTCAGGCCCCTTCCATTGAGATAAATCTGCAAATATCTCGGAAACGAAGCGAGCTATGGCAAAATGTTAAGAGACCTTTTTTGTAGAGAATTAAGTTTCCTACTTTTTATGTTCTATGATATTTTTTGATCAGATGCGTAGTTCTCGAGATATATCAAGATATTTAAAAGTTCCGAAGCCGCACCAACATAATAGAGATACAGAAACACCGTGGCCCCTTTCTTTGAGATAACTCTGCACTACTGCGAGCTGCAAATGCCACTTCCAGCTTAGCTGTGCAGAAGAAGAACAACAAGAAGAAGAAATATCTCGAAATATGTCCGTCAGACCCCTTCCCTTGAGATAAATCTGCAAATATCTCGGAAACGAAGCGAGCTATGGCAAAATGTTAAGAGACCTTTTTTGTAGAGAATTAAGTTTCCTACTTTTCATGTTCTATGATATTTTTTGATCAGATGCGTAGTTCTCGAGATATATCGAGATATTTAAAAGTTCCGAAGCCGCACCAACATTATAGAGATACAGAAACACCGTGGCCCCTTTCTTTGAGATAACTCTGCACTAGTGCGAGCCGCAAATGCCACTTCCAGCTTAGCTGTGCAGAAGAAGAACAACAAGAAGAAGAAATATCTCGAAATATGTCCGTCAGGCCCCTTCCCTTGAGATAAATATGCAAATATCTCGGAAACGAAGCGAGCTATGGCAAAATGTTAAGAGACCTTTTTTGTAGAGAATTAAGTTTCCTACTTTTTATGTTCTATGATATTTTTTGATCAGATGCGTTGTTCTCGAGATATATCAAGATATTTAAAAGTTCCGAAGCCGCACCAACATAATAGAGATACAGAAACACCGTGACCCCTTTCTTTGAGATAACTCTGCACTATTGCGAGCTGCAAATGCCACTTCCAGCTTAGCTGTGCAGAAGAAGAACAACAAGAAGAAGAAATATCTCGAAATATGTCTGTCAGGCCCCTTCCCTTGAGATAAATATGCAAATATCTCGGAAACGAAGCGAGCTATGGCAAAATGTTAAGAGACCTTTTTTGTAGAGAATTAAGTTTCCTACTTTTTATGTTCTATGATATTTTTTGATCAGATGCGTTGTTCTCGAGATATATCGAGATATTTAAAAGTTCCGAAGCCGCACCAACATAATAGAGATACAGAAACACCGTGGCCCCTTTCTTTGAGATAACTCTGCACTAGTGCGAGCCGCAAATGCCACTTCCAGCTTAGCTGTGCAGAAGAAGAACAACAAGAAGAAGAAATATCTCGAAATATGCCCGTCAGGCCCCTTCCATTGAGATAAATCTGCAAATATCTCGGAAACGAAGCGAGCTATGGCAAAATGTTAAGAGACCTTTTTTGTAGAGAATTAAGTTTCCTACTTTTTATGTTCTATGATATTTTTTGATCAGATGCGTAGTTCTCGAGATATATCAAGATATTTAAAAGTTCCGAAGCCGCACCAACATAATAGAGATACAGAAACACCGTGGCCCCTTTCTTTGAGATAACTCTGCACTACTGCGAGCTGCAAATGCCACTTCCAGCTTAGCTGTGCAGAAGAAGAACAACAAGAAGAAGAAATATCTCGAAATATGTCCGTCAGGCCCCTTCCCTTGAGATAAATATGCAAATATCTCGGAAACGAAGCGAGCTATGGCAAAATGTTAAGAGACCTTTTTTGTAGAGAATTAAGTTTCCTACTTTTTATGTTCTATGATATTTTTTGATCAGATGCGTTGTTCTCGAGATATATCAAGATATTTAAAAGTTCCGAAGCCGCACCAACATAATAGAGATACAGAAACACCGTGGCCCCTTTCTTTGAGATAACTCTGCACTATTGCGAGCTGCAAATGCCACTTCCAGCTTAGCTGTGCAGAAGAAGAACAACAAGAAGAAGAAATATCTCGAAATATGTCTGTCAGGCCCCTTCCCTTGAGATAAATATGCAAATATCTCGGAAACGAAGCGAGCTATGGCAAAATGTTAAGAGACCTTTTTTGTAGAGAATTAAGTTTCCTACTTTTTATGTTCTATGATATTTTTTGATCAGATGCGTTGTTCTCGAGATATATCAAGATATTTAAAAGTTCCGAAGCCGCACCAACATAATAGAGATACAGAAACACCGTGGCCCCTTTCTTTGAGATAACTCTGCACTATTGCGAGCTGCAAATGCCACTTCCAGCTTAGCTGTGCAGAAGAAGAACAACAAGAAGAAGAAATATCTCGAAATATGTCTGTCAGGCCCCTTCCCTTGAGATATATCTGCAAATATCTCGGAAACGAAGCGAGCTATGGCAAAATGTTGAGAGACCTTTTTTGTAGAGAATTAAGTTTCCTACTTTTTATGTTCTATGATATTTTTTGATCGGATGCGTAGTTCTCGAGATATATCAAGATATTTAAAAGTTCCGAAGCCGCACCAACATAATAGAGATACAGAAACACCGTGGCCCCTTTCTTTGAGATAACTCTGCACTAGTGCGAGCCGCAAATGCCACTTCCAGCTTAGCTGTGCAGAAGAAGAACAACAAGAAGAAGAAATATCTCGAAATATGTCCGTCAGGCCCCTTCCCTTGAGATAAATATGCAAATATCTCGGAAACGAAGCGAGCTATGGCAAAATGTTAAGAGACCTTTTTTGTAGAGAATTAAGTTTCCTACTTTTTATGTTCTATGATATTTTTTGATCAGATGCGTTGTTCTCCAGATATATCAAGATATTTAAAAGTTCCGAAGCCGCACCAACATAATAGAGATACAGAAACACCGTGGCCCCTTTCTTTGAGATAACTCTGCACTATTGCGAGCTGCAAATGCCACTTCCAGCTTAGCTGTGCAGAAGAAGAACAACAAGAAGAAGAAATATCTCGAAATATGTCTGTCAGGCCCCTTCCCTTGAGATATATCTGCAAATATCTCGGAAACGAAGCGAGCTATGGCAAAATGTTGAGAGACCTTTTTTGTAGAGAATTAAGTTTCCTACTTTTTATGTTCTATGATATTTTTTGATCGGATGCGTAGTTCTCGAGATATATCAAGATATTTAAAAGTTCCGAAGCCGCACCAACATAATAGAGATACAGAAACACCGTGGCCCCTTTCTTTGAGATAACTCTGCACTAGTGCGAGCCGCAAATGCCGCTTCCAGCTTAGCTGTGCAGAAGAAGAACAACAAGAAGAAGAAATATCTCGAAATATGTCCGTCAGGCCCCTTCCCTTGAGATAAATCTGCAAATATCTCGGAAACGAAGCGAGCTATGGCAAAATGTTAAGAGACGTTTTTTGTAGAGAATTAAGTTTCCTACAATTTATGTTCTATGATATTTTTTGATCAGAAGCGTAGTTTTCGAGATATATCGAGATATTTAAAAGTTCCGAAGCCGCACCAACATAATAGAGATACAGAAACACCGTGGCCCCTTTCTTTGAGATAACTCTGCACTAGTGCGAGCCGCGAATGCCACTTCCAGCTTAGCTGTGCAGAAGAAGAACAACAAGAAGAAGAAATATCTCGAAATATGTCCGTCAGGCCCCTTCCCTTGAGATAAATCTGCAAATATCTCGGAAACGAAGCGAGCTATGGCAAAATGTTAAGAGACCTTTTTTGTAGAGAATTAAGTTTCCTACTTTTTATGTTCGATGATATTTTTTGATCATATGCGTAGTTCTCGAGATATATCAAGATATTTAAAAGTTCCGAAGCTGCACCCACATAATAGAGGTACAGAAACACCGTGGCCTCTTTCTTTGAGATAACTCTGCACTATTGCGAGCTGCAAATGCCACTTCCAGCTTAGCTGTGCAGAAGAAGAACAACAAGAAGAAGAAACATCTCGAAATATGTCCGTCAGGCCCCTTCCCTTCAGATAAATCTGCAAATATCTCGGAAACGAAGCGAGCTATGGCAAAATGTTTAGAGACCTTTCTTGTAGAGAATTAAGTTTCCTACTTTTTATGTAGTATGATATTTTTTGATCAGATGCGTAGTTCTCGAGATATATCAAGATATTTAAAAGTTCCGAAGCCGCACCAACATAATAGAGATACAGAAACACCGTGGCCCCTTTCTTTGAGATAACTCTGCACTATTGCGCGCTGCAAATGCCACTTCCAGCTTAGCTGTGCAGAAGAAGAACAACAAGAAGAAGAAATATCTCGAAATATGTCCGTCAGGCCCCATCCCTTGAGATAAATCTGCAAATATCTCGGAAACGAAGCGAGCTATGGCAAAATGTTAAGAGACCTTTTTTGTAGAGAATAATGTTTCCTACAATTTACGTTCTATGATATTTTTTGATCAGAAGCGTAGTTTTCGAGATATATCGAGATATTTAAAAGTTCCGAAGACGCACCAACATAATAGAGATACAGAAACACCGTGGCCCCTTTCTTTGAGATAACTGTGCACTAGTGCGAGCCGCAAATGCCACTTCCAGCTTAGCTGTGCAGAAGAAGAACAACAAGAAGAAGAAATATCTCGAAATATGTCCGTCAGGCCCCTTCCCTTGAGATATATCTGCAAATATCTCGGAAACGAAGTGAGCTATGGCAAAATGTTAAGAGACCGTTTTTGTAGAGAATTAAGTTTCCTACTTTTTATGTTCTATGATATTTTTTGATCAGACGCGTAGTTCTCGAGATATATCAAGATATTTAAAAGTTCCGAAGCCGCACCAACATAATAGAGATACAGAAACACCGTGGCCCCTTTCTTTGAGATAACTCTGCACTATTGCGAGCTGTAAATGCCACTTCCAGCTTAGCTGTGCAGAAGAAGAACAACAAGAAGAAGAAATATCTCGAAATATGTCCGTCAGGCCCCTTCCCTTGAGATATATCTGCAAATATCTCGAAAACGAAGCGAGCTATGGCAAAATGTTAAGAGACCTTTTTTGTAGAGAATTATGTTTCCTACAATTTATGTTCTATGATATTTTTTGATCAGAAGCGTAGTTTTCGAGATATATCGAGATATTTAAAAGTTCCGAAGCCGCACCAACATAATAGAGATACAGAAACACCGTGGCCCCTTTCTTTGAGATAACTCTGCACTAGTGCGAGCCGCAAATGCCACTTCCAGCTTAGCTGTGCAGAAGAAGAACAACAAGAAGAAGAAATATCTCGAAATATGTCCGTCAGGCCCCTTCCCTTGAGATAAATATGCAAATATCTCGGAAACGAAGCGAGCTATGGCAAAATGTTAGGAGACCTTTTTTGTAGAGAATTAAGTTTCCTACTTTTTATGTTCTATGATATTTTTTGATCAGATGCGTTGTTCTCGAGATATATCAAGATATTTAAAAGTTCCGAAGCCGCACCAACATAATAGAGATACAGAAACACCGTGGCCCCTTTCTTTGAGAAAGCTCTGCACTATTGCGAGCTGCAAATGCCACTTCCAGCTTAGCTGTGCAGAAGAAGAACAACAAGAAGAAGAAATATCTCGAAATATGTCTGTCAGGCCCCTTCCCTTGAGATATATCTGCAAATATCTCGGAAACGAAGCGAGCTATGGCAAAATGTTGAGAGACCTTTTTTGTAGAGAATTAAGTTTCCTACTTTTTATGTTCTATGATATTTTTTGATCAGATACGTAGTTCTCGAGATATATCAAGATATTTAAAAGTTCCGAAGCCGCACCAACATAATAGAGATACAGAAACACCGTGGCCCCTTTCTTTGAGATAACTCTGCACTATTGCGCGCTGCAAATGCCACTTCCAGCTTAGCTGTGCAGAAGAAGAACAACAAGAAGAAGAAATATCTCGAAATATGCCCGTCAGGCCCCTTCCATTGAGATAAATCTGCAAATATCTCGGAAACGAAGCGAGCTATGGCAAAATGTTAAGAGACCTTTTTTGTAGAGAATTAAGTTTCCTACTTTTTATGTTCGATGATATTTTTTGATCAGATGCGTAGTTCTCGAGATATATCAAGATATTTAAAAGTTCCGAAGCTGCACCCACATAATAGAGGTACAGAAACACCGTGGCCTCTTTCTTTGAGATAACTCTGCACTATTGCGAGCTGCAAATGCCACTTCCAGCTTAGCTGTGCAGAAGAAGAACAACAAGACGAAGAAACATCTCGAAATATGTCCGTCAGGCCCCTTCCCTTGAGATAAATCTGCAAATATCTCGGAAACGAAGCGAGCTATGGCAAAATGTTTAGAGACCTTTCTTGTAGAGAATTAAGTTTCCTACTTTTTATGTAGTATGATATTTTTTGATCAGATGCGTAGTTCTCGAGATATATCAAGATATTTAAAAGTTCCGAAGCCGCACCAACATAATAGAGATACAGAAACACCGTGGCCCCTTTCTTTGAGATAACTCTGCACTATTGCGACCTGCAAATGCCACTTCCAGCTTAGCTGTGCAGAAGAGGAACAACAAGAAGAAGAAATATCTCGGAATATGTCCGTCAGGCCCCTTCCCTTGAGCTAAATCTGCAAATCTCTCGGAAACGATGCCAGCTATGGGAAAATGTTAAGAGACCTTTTTTGTAGAGAATTAAGTTTCCTACTTTTTATGTTCTATGATATTTTTCGATCAGAGGCGTAGTTCTCGAGATATATCAAGATATTTAAAAGTTCCGAAGCCGCACCAACATAATAGAGATACAGAAACACCGTGGCCCCTTTCCTTGAGATAACTCTGCACTATTGCGCGCTGCAAATGCCACTTCCAGCTTAGCTGTGCAGAAGAAGAACAACAAGAAGAAGAAATATCTCGAAATATGTCCGTCAGGCCCCTTCCCTTGAGATAAATCTGCAAATATATCGGAAACGAAGCGAGCTATGGCAAAATGTTAAGAGACCTTTTTTGTAGAGAATTAAGTTTCCTACTTTTTACGGTCTATGATATTTTTCGATCAGAGGCGTAGTTCTCGAGATATATCAAGATATTTAAAAGTTCCGAAGCCGCACCAACATAATAGAGATACAGAAACACCGTGGCCCCTTTCTTTGAGATAACTCTGCACTAGTGCGAGCCGCAAATGCCGCTTCCAGCTTAGCTGTGCAGAAGAAGAACAACAAGAAGAAGAAATATCTCGAAATATGTCCGTCAGGCCCCTTCCCTCGAGATAAATCTGCAAATATCTCGGAAACGAAGCGAGCTATGGCAAAATGTTAAGAGACCTTATTTGTAGAGAATTAAGTTTCCTACTTTTTATGTTCTACGATATTTTTTGATCAGATGCGTAGTTCTCGAGATATATCAAGATATTTAAAAGTTCCGAAGCCGCACCAACATAATAGAGATACAGAAACACCGTGGCCCCTTTCTTTGAGATAACTCTGCACTATTGCGAGCTGCAAATGCCACTTCCAGCTTAGCTGTGCAGAAGAAGAACAACAAGAAGAAGAAATATCTCGAAATATGTCTGTCGGGCCCCTTCCCTTGAGATATATCTGCAAATATCTCGGAAACGAAGCGAGCTATGGCAAAATGTTGAGAGACCTTTTTTGTAGAGAATTAAGTTTCCTACTTTTTATGTTCTATGATATTTTTTGATCAGATACGTAGTTCTCGAGATATATCAAGATATTTAAAAGTTCCGAAGCCGCACCAACATAATAGAGATACAGAAACACCGTGGCCCCTTTCTTTGAGATAACTCTGCACTATTGCGCGCTGCAAATGCCACTTCCAGCTTAGCTGTGCAGAAGAAGAACAACAAGAAGAAGAAATATCTCGAAATATGCCCGTCAGGCCCCTTCCATTGAGATAAATCTGCAAATATCTCGGAAACGAAGCGAGCTATGGCAAAATGTTAAGAGACCTTTTTTGTAGAGAATTAAGTTTCCTACTTTTTATGTTCGATGATATTTTTTGATCAGATGCGTAGTTCTCGAGATATATCAAGATATTTAAAAGTTCCGAAGCTGCACCCACATAATAGAGGTACAGAAACACCGTGGCCTCTTTCTTTGAGATAACTCTGCACTATTGCGAGCTGCAAATGCCACTTCCAGCTTAGCTGTGCAGAAGAAGAACAACAAGACGAAGAAACATCTCGAAATATGTCCGTCAGGCCCCTTCCCTTGAGATAAATCTGCAAATATCTCGGAAACGAAGCGAGCTATGGCAAAATGTTTAGAGACCTTTCTTGTAGAGAATTAAGTTTCCTACTTTTTATGTAGTATGATATTTTTTGATCAGATGCGTAGTTCTCGAGATATATCAAGATATTTAAAAGTTCCGAAGCCGCACCAACATAATAGAGATACAGAAACACCGTGGCCCCTTTCTTTGAGATAACTCTGCACTATTGCGACCTGCAAATGCCACTTCCAGCTTAGCTGTGCAGAAGAGGAACAACAAGAAGAAGAAATATCTCGGAATATGTCCGTCAGGCCCCTTCCCTTGAGCTAAATCTGCAAATCTCTCGGAAACGATGCCAGCTATGGGAAAATGTTAAGAGACCTTTTTTGTAGAGAATTAAGTTTCCTACTTTTTATGTTCTATGATATTTTTCGATCAGAGGCGTAGTTCTCGAGATATATCAAGATATTTAAAAGTTCCGAAGCCGCACCAACATAATAGAGATACAGAAACACCGTGGCCCCTTTCCTTGAGATAACTCTGCACTATTGCGCGCTGCAAATGCCACTTCCAGCTTAGCTGTGCAGAAGAAGAACAACAAGAAGAAGAAATATCTCGAAATATGTCCGTCAGGCCCCTTCCCTTGAGATAAATCTGCAAATATATCGGAAACGAAGCGAGCTATGGCAAAATGTTAAGAGACCTTTTTTGTAGAGAATTAAGTTTCCTACTTTTTACGGTCTATGATATTTTTCGATCAGAGGCGTAGTTCTCGAGATATATCAAGATATTTAAAAGTTCCGAAGCCGCACCAACATAATAGAGATACAGAAACACCGTGGCCCCTTTCTTTGAGATAACTCTGCACTAGTGCGAGCCGCAAATGCCGCTTCCAGCTTAGCTGTGCAGAAGAAGAACAACAAGAAGAAGAAATATCTCGAAATATGTCCGTCAGGCCCCTTCCCTCGAGATAAATCTGCAAATATCTCGGAAACGAAGCGAGCTATGGCAAAATGTTAAGAGACCTTATTTGTAGAGAATTAAGTTTCCTACTTTTTATGTTCTACGATATTTTTTGATCAGATGCGTAGTTCTCGAGATATATCAAGATATTTAAAAGTTCCGAAGCCGCACCAACATAATAGAGATACAGAAACACCGTGGCCCCTTTCTTTGAGATAACTCTGCACTATTGCGAGCTGCAAATGCCACTTCCAGCTTAGCTGTGCAGAAGAAGAACAACAAGAAGAAGAAATATCTCGAAATATGTCTGTCGGGCCCCTTCCCTTGAGATATATCTGCAAATATCTCGGAAACGAAGCGAGCTATGGCAAAATGTTGAGAGACCTTTTTTGTAGAGAATTAAGTTTCCTACTTTTTATGTTCTATGATATTTTTTGATCAGATACGTAGTTCTCGAGATATATCAAGATATTTAAAAGTTCCGAAGCCGCACCAACATAATAGAGATACAGAAACACCGTGGCCCCTTTCTTTGAGATAACTCTGCACTATTGCGCGCTGCAAATGCCACTTCCAGCTTAGCTGTGCAGAAGAAGAACAACAAGAAGAAGAAATATCTCGAAATATGCCCGTCAGGCCCCTTCCATTGAGATAAATCTGCAAATATCTCGGAAACGAAGCGAGCTATGGCAAAATGTTAAGAGACCTTTTTTGTAGAGAATTAAGTTTCCTACTTTTTATGTTCGATGATATTTTTTGATCAGATGCGTAGTTCTCGAGATATATCAAGATATTTAAAAGTTCCGAAGCTGCACCCACATAATAGAGGTACAGAAACACCGTGGCCTCTTTCTTTGAGATAACTCTGCACTATTGCGAGCTGCAAATGCCACTTCCAGCTTAGCTGTGCAGAAGAAGAACAACAAGACGAAGAAACATCTCGAAATATGTCCGTCAGGCCCCTTCCCTTGAGATAAATCTGCAAATATCTCGGAAACGAAGCGAGCTATGGCAAAATGTTTAGAGACCTTTCTTGTAGAGAATTAAGTTTCCTACTTTTTATGTAGTATGATATTTTTTGATCAGATGCGTAGTTCTCGAGATATATCAAGATATTTAAAAGTTCCGAAGCCGCACCAACATAATAGAGATACAGAAACACCGTGGCCCCTTTCTTTGAGATAACTCTGCACTATTGCGACCTGCAAATGCCACTTCCAGCTTAGCTGTGCAGAAGAGGAACAACAAGAAGAAGAAATATCTCGGAATATGTCCGTCAGGCCCCTTCCCTTGAGCTAAATCTGCAAATATCTCGGAAACGATGCCAGCTATGGGAAAATGTTAAGAGACCTTTTTTGTAGAGAATTAAGTTTCCTACTTTTTATGTTCTATGATATTTTTCGATCAGAGGCGTAGTTCTCGAGATATATCAAGATATTTAAAAGTTCCGAAGCCGCACCAACATAATAGAGATACAGAAACACCGTGGCCCCTTTCCTTGAGATAACTCTGCACTATTGCGCGCTGCAAATGCCACTTCCAGCTTAGCTGTGCAGAAGAAGAACAACAAGAAGAAGAAATATCTCGAAATATGTCCGTCAGGCCCCTTCCCTTGAGATAAATCTGCAAATATATCGGAAACGAAGCGAGCTATGGCAAAATGTTAAGAGACCTTTTTTGTAGAGAATTAAGTTTCCTACTTTTTACGGTCTATGATATTTTTCGATCAGAGGCGTAGTTCTCGAGATATATCAAGATATTTAAAAGTTCCGAAGCCGCACCAACATAATAGAGATACAGAAACACCGTGGCCCCTTTCTTTGAGATAACTCTGCACTAGTGCGAGCCGCAAATGCCGCTTCCAGCTTAGCTGTGCAGAAGAAGAACAACAAGAAGAAGAAATATCTCGAAATATGTCCGTCAGGCCCCTTCCCTCGAGATAAATCTGCAAATATCTCGGAAACGAAGCGAGCTATGGCAAAATGTTAAGAGACCTTATTTGTAGAGAATTAAGTTTCCTACTTTTTATGTTCTACGATATTTTTTGATCAGATGCGTAGTTCTCGAGATATATCAAGATATTTAAAAGTTCCGAAGCCGCACCAACATAATAGAGATACAGAAACACCGTGGCCCCTTTCTTTGAGATAACTCTGCACTATTGCGAGCTGCAAATGCCACTTCCAGCTTAGCTGTGCAGAAGAAGAACAACAAGAAGAAGAAATATCTCGAAATATGTCCGTCAGGCCCCTTCCCTTGAGATATATCTGCAAATATCTCGGAAACGAAGTGAGGTATGGCAAAATGTTAAGAGACCGTTTTTGTAGAGAATTAAGTTTCCTACTTTTTATGTTCTATGATATTTTTTGATCAGACGCGTAGTTCTCGAGATATATCAAGATATTTAAAAGTTCCGAAGCCGCACCAACATAATAGAGATACAGAAACACCGTGGCCCCTTTCTTTGAGATAACTCTGCACTAGTGCGAGCCGCAAATGCCACTTCCAGCTTAGCTGTGCAGAAGAAGAACAACAAGAAGAAGAAATATCTCGAAATATGCCCGTCAGGCCCCTTCCATTGAGATAAATCTGCAAATATCTCGGAAACGAAGCGAGCTGTGGCAAAATGTTAAGAGACCTTTTTTGTAGAGAGTTAAGTTTCCTACTTTTTATGTTCTATGATATTTTTTGATCAGATGCGTAGTTCTCGAGATATATCAAGATATTTAAAAGTTCCGAAGCCGCACCAACATAATAGAGATACAGAAACACCGTGGCCCCTTTCTTTGAGATAACTCTGCACTACTGCGAGCTGCAAATGCCACTTCCAGCTTAGCTGTGCAGAAGAAGAACAACAAGAAGAAGAAATATCTAGAAATATGTCCGTCAGACCCCTTCCCTTGAGATAAATCTGCAAATATCTCGGAAACGAAGCGAGCTATGGCAAAATGTTAAGAGACCTTTTTTGTAGAGAATTAAGTTTCCTACTTTTTATGTTCTATGATATTTTTTGATCAGACGCGTAGTTCTCGAGATATATCAAGATATTTGAAAGTTCCGAAGCCGCACCAACATAATAGAGATACAGAAACACCGTGGCCCCTTTCTTTGAGATAACTCTGCACTATTGCGAGCTGTAAATGCCACTTCCAGCTTAGCTGTGCAGAAGAAGAACAACAAGAAGAAGAAATATCTCGAAATATGTCCGTCAGGCCCCTTCCCTTGAGATAAATATGCAAATATCTCGGAAACGAAGTGAGCTATGGCAAAATGTTAAGAGACCTTTTTTGTAGAGAATTAAGTTTCCTACTTTTTATGTTCTATGATATTTTTTGATCAGATGCGTTGTTCTCGAGATATATCAAGATATTTAAAAGTTCCGAAGCCGCACCAACATAATAGAGATACAGAAACACCGTGGCCCCTTTCTTTGAGATAACTCTGCACTATTGCGAGCTGCAAATGCCACTCCCAGCTTAGCTGTGCAGAAGAAGAACAACAAGAAGAAGAAATATCTCGAAATATGTCCGTCAGGCCCCTTCCCTTGAGATATATCTGCAAATATCTCGGAAACGAAGCGAGCTATGGCAAAATGTTAAGAGACCTTTTTTGTAGAGAATTAAGTTTCCTACTTTTTATGTTCTATGATATTTTTTGATCAGATGCGTAGTTCTCGAGATATATCAAGATATTTAAAAGTTCCGAAGCCGCACCAACATAATAGAGATACAGAAACACCGTGGCCCCTTTCTTTGAGATAACTCTGCACTACTGCGAGCTGCAAATGCCACTTCCAGCTTAGCTGTGCAGAAGAAGAACAACAAGAAGAAGAAATATCTCGAAATATGTCCGTCAGACCCCTTCCCTTGAGATAAATCTGCAAATATCTCGGAAACGAAGCGAGCTATGGCAAAATGTTAAGAGACCTTTTTTGTAGAGAATTAAGTTTCCCACTTTTTATGTTCTATGATATTTTTTGATCAGACGCGTAGTTCTCGAGATATATCGAGATATTTAAAAGTTCCGAAGCCGCACCAACATAATAGAGATACCGAAACACCGTGGCCCCTTTCTTTGAGATAACTCTGCACTAGTGCGAGCCGCAAATGCCACTTCCAGCTTAGCTGTGCAGAAGAAGAACAACAAGAAGAAGAAATATCTCGAAATATGTCCGTCAGGCCCCTTCCCTTGAGATAAATATGCAAATATCTCGGAAACGAAGCGAGCTATGGCAAAATGTTAAGAGACCTTTTTTGTAGAGAATTAAGTTTCCTACTTTTTATGTTCTATGATATTTTTTGATCAGATGCGTTGTTCTCGAGATATATCAAGATATTTAAAAGTTCCGAAGCCGCACCAACATAATAGAGATACAGAAACACCGTGGCCCCTTTCTTTGAGATAACTCTGCACTATTGCGAGCTGCAAATGCCACTTCCAGCTTAGCTGTGCAGAAGAAGAACAACAAGAAGAAGAAATATCTCGAAATATGTCTGTCAGGCCCCTTCCCTTGAGATATATCTGCAAATATCTCGGAAACGAAGCGAGCTATGGCAAAATGTTGAGAGTCCTTTTTTGTAGAGAATTAAGTTTCCTACTTTTTATGTTCTATGATATTTTTTGATCGGATGCGTAGTTCTCGAGATATATCATGATATTTAAAAGTTCCGAAGCCGCACCAACATAATAGAGATACAGAAACACCGTGGCCCCTTTCTTTGAGATAACTCTGCACTATTGCGCGCTGCAAATGCCACTTCCAGCTTAGCTGTGCAGAAGAAGAACAACGAGAAGAAGAAATATCTCGAAATATGCCCGTCAGGCCCCTTCCATTGAGATAAATCTGCAAATATCTCGGAAACGAAGCGAGCTATGGCAAAATGTTAAGAGACCTTTTTTGTAGAGAATTAAGTTTCCTACTTTTTATGTTCTATGATATTTTTTGATCAGATGCGTAGTTCTCGAGATATATCAAGATATTTAAAAGTTCCGAAGCCGCACCAACATAATAGAGATACAGAAACACCGTGGCCCCTTTCTTTGAGATAACTCTGCACTACTGCGAGCTGCAAATGCCACTTCCAGCTTAGCTGTGCAGAAGAAGAACAACAAGAAGAAGAAATATCTCGAAACATGTCCGTCAGACCCCTTCCCTTGAGATAAATCTGCAAATATCTCGGAAACGAAGCGAGCTATTGCAAAACGTTAAGAGACCTTTTTTGTAGAGAATTAGGTTTCCTACTTTTTATGTTCTATGATATTTTTTGATCAGATGCGTAGTTCTCGAGATATATCAAGATATTTAAAAGCTCCGAAGCTGCACCAACATAATAGAGGTACAGAAACACCGTGGCCCCTTTCTTTGAGATAACTCTGCACTAGTGCGAGCCGCAAATGCCACTTCCAGCTTAGCTGTGCAGAAGAAGAACAACAAGAAGAAGAATTATCTCGAAATATGTCCGTCAGGCCCCTTCCCTTGAGATAAATCTGCAAATATCTCGGAAACGAAGCGAGCTATGGCAAAATGTTAAGAGACCTTTTTTGTAGAGAATTAAGTTTCCTACTTTTTATGTTCTATGATATTTTTTGATCAGATGCGTAGTTCTCGAGATATACCAACATATTTAAAAGTTCCGAAGCCGCACCAACATAATAGAGATACAGAAACACCGTGGCCCCTTTCTTTGAGATAACTCTGCACTATTGCGAGCTGCAAATGCCACTTCCAGCTTAGCTGTGCGGAGGAAGAACAACAAGAAGAAGAAATATCTCGAAATATGTCCGTCAGGCCAGTTCCTTTGAGCTGAATCTGCAAATATCTCGGAAACGAAGCGAGCTATGGCAAAATGTTAAGAGACGTTTTTTGTAGAGAATTATGTTTCCTACAATTTATGTTCTATGATATTTTTTGATCAGAAGCGTAGTTTTCGAGATATATCGAGATATTTAAAAGTTCCGAAGCCGCACCAACATAATAGAGATACAGAAACACCGTGGCCCCTTTCTTTGAGATAACTCTGCACTAGTGCGAGCCGCAAAAACCACTTCCAGCTTAGCTGTGCAGAAGAAGAACAACAAGAAGAAGAAATATCTCGAAATATGTCCGTCAGGCCCCTTCCCTTGAGATAAATATGCAAATATCTCGGAAACGAAGCGAGCTATGGCAAAATGTTAAGAGACCTTTTTTGTAGAGAATTAATTTTCCTACTTTTTATGTTCTATGATATTTTTTGATCAGATACGTAGTTCTCGAGATATATCAAGATATTTAAAAGTTCCGAAGCCGCACCAACATAATAGAGATACAGAAACACCGTGGCCCCTTTCTTTGAGATAACTCTGCACTATTGCGAGCTGTAAATGCCACTTCCAGCTTAGCTGTGCAGAAGAAGAACAACAAGAAGAAGAAATATCTCGAAATATGTCCGTCAGGCCCCTTCCCTTGAGATATATCTGCAAATATCTCGGAAACGAAGCGAGCTATGGCAAAATGTTAAGAGACCTTTTTTGTAGAGAATTATGTTTCCTACAATTTATGTTCTATGATATTTTTTGATCAGAAGCGTAGTTTTCGAGATATATCGAGATATTTAAAAGTTCCGAAGCCGCACCAACATAATAGAGATACAGAAACACCGTGGCCCCTTTCTTTGAGATAACTCTGCACTAGTGCGAGCTGCAAATGCCACTTCCAGCTTAGCTGTGCGGAGGAAGAACAACAAGAAGAAGAAATATCTCGAAATATGTCCGTCAGGCCAGTTCCTTTGAGCTGAATCTGCAAATATCTCGGAAACGAAGCGAGCTATGGCAAAATGTTAAGAGACGTTTTTTGTAGAGAATTATGTTTCCTACAATTTATGTTCTATGATATTTTTTGATCAGAAGCGTAGTTTTCGAGATATATCGAGATATTTAAAAGTTCCGAAGCCGCACCAACATAATAGAGATACAGAAACACCGTGGCCCCTTTCTTTGAGATAACTCTGCACTAGTGCGAGCCGCAAATGCCACTTCCAGCTTAGCTGTGCAGAAGAAGAACAACAAGAAGAAGAAATATCTCGAAATATGTCCGTCAGGCCCCTTCCCTTGAGATAAATATGCAAATATCTCGGAAACGAAGCGAGCTATGGCAAAATGTTAAGAGACCTTTTTTGTAGAGAATTAATTTTCCTACTTTTTATGTTCTATGATATTTTTTGATCAGATACGTAGTTCTCGAGATATATCAAGATATTTAAAAGTTCCGAAGCCGCACCAACATAATAGAGATACAGAAACACCGTGGCCCCTTTCTTTGAGATAACTCTGCACTATTGCGAGCTGTAAATGCCACTTCCAGCTTAGCTGTGCAGAAGAAGAACAACAAGAAGAAGAAATATCTCGAAATATGTCCGTCAGGCCCCTTCCCTTGAGATATATCTGCAAATATCTCGGAAACGAAGCGAGCTATGGCAAAATGTTAAGAGACCTTTTTTGTAGAGAATTATGTTTCCTACAATTTATGTTCTATGATATTTTTTGATCAGAAGCGTAGTTTTCGAGATATATCGAGATATTTAAAAGTTCCGAAGCCGCACCAACATAATAGAGATACAGAAACACCGTGGCCCCTTTCTTTGAGATAACTCTGCACTAGTGCGAGCTGCAAATGCCACTTCCAGCTTAGCTGTGCGGAGGAAGAACAACAAGAAGAAGAAATATCTCGAAATATGTCCGTCAGGCCAGTTCCTTTGAGCTGAATCTGCAAATATCTCGGAAACGAAGCGAGCTATGGCAAAATGTTAAGAGACGTTTTTTGTAGAGAATTATGTTTCCTAACAATTTATGTTCTATGATATTTTTTGATCAGAAGCGTAGTTTTCGAGATATATCGAGATATTTAAAAGTTCCGAAGCCGCACCAACATAATAGAGATACAGAAACACCGTGGCCCCTTTCTTTGAGATAACTCTGCACTAGTGCGAGCCGCAAATGCCACTTCCAGCTTAGCTGTGCAGAAGAAGAACAACAAGAAGAAGAAATATCTCGAAATATGTCCGTCAGGCCCCTTCCCTTGAGATAAATATGCAAATATCTCGGAAACGAAGCGAGCTATGGCAAAATGTTAAGAGACCTTTTTTGTAGAGAATTAATTTTCCTACTTTTTATGTTCTATGATATTTTTTGATCAGATACGTAGTTCTCGAGATATATCAAGATATTTAAAAGTTCCGAAGCCGCACCAACATAATAGAGATACAGAAACACCGTGGCCCCTTTCTTTGAGATAACTCTGCACTATTGCGAGCTGTAAATGCCACTTCCAGCTTAGCTGTGCAGAAGAAGAACAACAAGAAGAAGAAATATCTCGAAATATGTCCGTCAGGCCCCTTCCCTTGAGATATATCTGCAAATATCTCGGAAACGAAGCGAGCTATGGCAAAATGTTAAGAGACCTTTTTTGTAGAGAATTATGTTTCCTACAATTTATGTTCTATGATATTTTTTGATCAGAAGCGTAGTTTTCGAGATATATCGAGATATTTAAAAGTTCCGAAGCCGCACCAACATAATAGAGATACAGAAACACCGTGGCCCCTTTCTTTGAGATAACTCTGCACTAGTGCGAGCCGCAAATGCCACTTCCAGCTTAGCTGTGCAGAAGAAGAACAACAAGAAGAAGAAATATCTCGAAATATGTCCGTCAGGCCCCTTCCCTTGAGATAAATATGCAAATATCTCGGAAACGAAGCGTGCTATGGCAAAATGTTAAGAGACCTTTTTTGTACAGAATTAAGTTTCCTACTTTTTATGTTCTATGATATTTTTTGATCAGATGCGTAGTTCTCGAGATATATCAAGATATTTAAAAGTTCCGAAGCCGCACCAACATAATAGAGATACAGAAACACCGTGGCCCCTTTCTTTGAGATAACTCTGCACTATTGCGAGCTGTAAATGCCACTTCCAGCTTAGCTGTGCAGAAGAAGAACAACAAGAAGAAGAAATATCTCGAAATATGTCCGTCAGGCCCCTTCCCTTGAAATATATCTGCAAATATCTCGGAAACGAAGCGAGCTATGGCAAAATGTTAAGAAACCGTTTTTGTAGAGAATTAAGTTTCCTACTTTTTATGTTCTATGATATTTTTTGATCGGACGCGTAGTTCTCGAGATATATCAAGATATTTAAAAGTTCCGAAGCCGCACCAACATAAGAGAGATACAGAAACACCGTGGCCCCTTTCGTTGAGATAACTCTGCACTAGTGCGAGCCGCAAATGCCACTTCCAGCTTAACTGTGCAGAAGAAGAACAACAAGAAGAAGAAATATCTCGAAATATGTCCGTTAGGCCCCTTCCCTTGAGATAAATCTGCAAATATCTCGGAAACGAAGCGAGCTATGGCAAAATGTTAAGAGACCTTTTTTGTAGAGAATTAAGTTTCCTACTTTTTATGTTCTATGATATTTTTTGATCAGATGCGTAGTTCTCGAGATATACCAAGATATTTAAAAGTTCCGAAGCCGCACCAACATAATAGAGATACAGAAACACCGTGGCCCCTTTCTTTGAGATAACTCTGCACTATTGCGAGCTGCAAATGCCACTTCCAGCTTAGCTGTGCAGAGCAAGAACAACAAGAAGAAGAAATATCTCGAAATATGTCCGTCAGGCCCCTTCCCTTGAGATAAATATGCAAATATCTCGGAAACGAAGCGTGCTATGGCAAAATGTTAAGAAACCTTTTTTGTAGAGAATTAAGTTTCCTACTTTTTATGTTCTATGATATTTTTTGATCAGATGCGTAGTTCTCGAGATATATCAAGATATTTAAAAGTTCCGAAGCCGCACCAACATAATAGAGATACAGAAACACCGTGGCCCCTTTCTTTGAGATAACTCTGCACCATTGCGAGCTGCAAATGCCACTTCCAGCTTAGCTGTGCAGAGCAAGAACAACAAGAAGAAGAAATATCTCGAAATATGTCCGTCAGGCCAGTTCCTTTGAGCTGAATCTGCAAATATCTCGGAAACGAAGCGAGCTATGGCAAAATGTTAAGAGACGTTTTTTGTAGAGAATTATGTTTCCTACAATTTATGTTCTATGATATTTTTTGATCAGAAGCGTAGTTTTCGAGATATATCGAGATATTTAAAAGTTCCGAAGCCGCACCAACATAATAGAGATACAGAAACACCGTGGCCCCTTTCTTTGAGATAACTCTGCACTAGTGCGAGCCGCAAATGCCACTTCCAGCTTAGCTGTGCAGAAGAAGAACAACAAGAAGAAGAAATATCTCGAAATATGTCCGTCAGGCCCCTTCCCTTGAGATAAATATGCAAATATCTCGGAAACGAAGCGAGCTATGGCAAAATGTTAAGAGACCTTTTTTGTAGAGAATTAAGTTTCCTACTTTTTATGTTCTATGATATTTTTTGATCAGATACGTAGTTCTCGAGATATATCAAGATATTTAAAAGTTCCGAAGCCGCACCAACATAATAGAGATACAGAAACACCGTGGCCCCTTTCTTTGAGATAACTCTGCACTATTGCGAGCTGTAAATGCCACTTCCAGCTTAGCTGTGCAGAAGAAGAACAACAAGAAGAAGAAATATCTCGAAATATGTCCGTCAGGCCCCTTCCCTTGAGCTGAATCTGCAAATATCTCGGAAACGAAGCGAGCTATGGCAAAATGTTAAGAGACGTTTTTTGTAGAGAATTATGTTTCCTACAATTTATGTTCTATGATATTTTTTGATCAGAAGCGTAGTTTTCGAGATATATCGAGATATTTAAAAGTTCCGGAGCCGCACCAACATAATAGAGATACAGAAACACCGTGGCCCCTTTCTTTGAGATAACTCTGCACTAGTGCGAGCCGCAAATGCCACTTCCAGCTTAGCTGTGCAGAAGAAGAACAACAAGAAGAAGAAATATCTCGAAATATGTCCGTCAGGCCCCTTCCCTTGAAATATATCTGCAAATATCTCGGAAACGAAGCGAGCTATGGCAAAATGTTAAGAAACCGTTTTTGTAGAGAATTAAGTTTCCTACTTTTTATGTTCTATGATATTTTTTGATCGGACGCGTAGTTCTCGAGATATATCAAGATATTTAAAAGTTCCGAAGCCGCACCAACATAATAGAGATACAGAAACACCGTGGCCCCTTTCGTTGAGATAACTCTGCACTAGTACGAGCCGCAAATGCCACTTCCAGCTTAACTGTGCAGAAGAAGAACAACAAGAAGAAGAAATATCTCGAAATATGTCCGTCAGGCCCCTTCCCTTGAGATAAATCTGCAAATATCTCGGAAACGAAGCGAGCTATGGCAAAATGTTAAGAGACCTTTTTTGTAGAGAATTAAGTTTCCTACTTTTTATGTTCTATGATATTTTTTTATCAGATGCGTAGTTCTCGAGATATATCAAGATATTTAAAAGTTCCGAAGCCGCACCAACATAATAGAGATACAGAAACACCGTGGCCCCTTGCTTTGAGATAACTCTGCACTATTGCGAGCTGCAAATGACACTTCCAGCTTAGCTGTGCAGAAGAAGAACAACAAGAAGAAGAAATATCTCGAAATATGTCCGTCAGGCCAGTTCCTTTGAGCTGAATCTGCAAATATCTCGGAAACGAAGCGAGCTATGGCAAAATGTTAAGAGACATTTTTTGTAGAGAATTATGTTTCCTACAATTTATGTTCTATGATATTTTTTGATCAGAAGCGTAGTTTTCGAGATATATCGAGATACTTAAAAGTTCCGAAGCCGCACCAACATAATAGAGATACAGAAACACCGTGGCCCCTTTCTTTGAGATAACTGTGCACTAGTCCGAGCCGCAAATGCCACTTCCAGCTTAGCTGTGCAGAAGAAGAACAACAAGTAGAAGAAATATCTCGAAATATGTCCGTCAGGCCCCTTCCCTTGAGATAAATCTGCAAATATCTCGGAAACGAAGCGAGCTATGGCAAAATGTTAAGAGACCTTTTTTGTAGAGAATTATGTTTCTTACTTTTTATGTTCTATGATATTTTTTGATCAGATGCGTAGTTCTCGAGATATATCAAGATATTTAAAAGTTCCGAAGCCGCACCAACATAATAGAGATACAGAAACACCGTGGCCCCTTTCTTTGAGATATCTCTGCACTATTGCGAGCTGCAAATGCCACTTCCAGCTTAGCTGTGCAGAAGAAGAACAACAAGAAGAAGAAATATCTCGAAATATGTCCGTCAGGCCACTTCCCTTGAGATAAATCTGCAAATATCTCGGAAACGAAGCGTGCTATGGCAAAATGTTAAGAAACCTTTTTTGTAGAGAATTAAGTTTCCTACTTTTTATGTTCTATGATATTTTTTGATCAGATGCGTAGTTCTCGAGATATATCAAGATATTTAAAAGTTCCGAAGCCGCACCAACATAATAGAGATACAGAAACACCGTGGCCCCTTTCTTTGAGATAACTCTGCACCATTGCGAGCTGCAAATGCCACTTCCAGCTTAGCTGTGCAGAGCAAGAACAACAAGAAGAAGAAATATCTCGAAATATGTCCGTCAGGCCAGTTCCTTTGAGCTGAATCTGCAAATATCTCGGAAACGAAGCGAGCTATGGCAAAATGTTAAGAGACGTTTTTTGTAGAGAATTATGTTTCCTACAATTTATGTTCTATGATATTTTTTGATCAGAAGCGTAGTTTTCGAGATATATCGAGATATTTAAAAGTTCCGAAGCCGCACCAACATAATAGAGATACAGAAACACCGTGGCCCCTTTCTTTGAGATAACTCTGCACTAGTGCGAGCCGCAAATGCCACTTCCAGCTTAGCTGTGCAGAAGAAGAACAACAAGAAGAAGAAATATCTCGAAATATGTCCGTCAGGCCCCTTCCCTTGAGATAAATATGCAAATATCTCGGAAACGAAGCGAGCTATGGCAAAATGTTAAGAGACCTTTTTTGTAGAGAATTAAGTTTCCTACTTTTTATGTTCTATGATATTTTTTGATCAGATACGTAGTTCTCGAGATATATCAAGATATTTAAAAGTTCCGAAGCCGCACCAACATAATAGAGATACAGAAACACCGTGGCCCCTTTCTTTGAGATAACTCTGCACTATTGCGAGCTGTAAATGCCACTTCCAGCTTAGCTGTGCAGAAGAAGAACAACAAGAAGAAGAAATATCTCGAAATATGTCCGTCAGGCCCCTTCCCTTGAGCTGAATCTGCAAATATCTCGGAAACGAAGCGAGCTATGGCAAAATGTTAAGAGACGTTTTTTGTAGAGAATTATGTTTCCTACAATTTATGTTCTATGATATTTTTTGATCAGAAGCGTAGTTTTCGAGATATATCGAGATATTTAAAAGTTCCGGAGCCGCACCAACATAATAGAGATACAGAAACACCGTGGCCCCTTTCTTTGAGATAACTCTGCACTAGTGCGAGCCGCAAATGCCACTTCCAGCTTAGCTGTGCAGAAGAAGAACAACAAGAAGAAGAAATATCTCGAAATATGTCCGTCAGGCCCCTTCCCTTGAAATATATCTGCAAATATCTCGGAAACGAAGCGAGCTATGGCAAAATGTTAAGAAACCGTTTTTGTAGAGAATTAAGTTTCCTACTTTTTATGTTCTATGATATTTTTTGATCGGACGCGTAGTTCTCGAGATATATCAAGATATTTAAAAGTTCCGAAGCCGCACCAACATAATAGAGATACAGAAACACCGTGGCCCCTTTCGTTGAGATAACTCTGCACTAGTACGAGCCGCAAATGCCACTTCCAGCTTAACTGTGCAGAAGAAGAACAACAAGAAGAAGAAATATCTCGAAATATGTCCGTCAGGCCCCTTCCCTTGAGATAAATCTGCAAATATCTCGGAAACGAAGCGAGCTATGGCAAAATGTTAAGAGACCTTTTTTGTAGAGAATTAAGTTTCCTACTTTTTATGTTCTATGATATTTTTTTATCAGATGCGTAGTTCTCGAGATATATCAAGATATTTAAAAGTTCCGAAGCCGCACCAACATAATAGAGATACAGAAACACCGTGGCCCCTTGCTTTGAGATAACTCTGCACTATTGCGAGCTGCAAATGACACTTCCAGCTTAGCTGTGCAGAAGAAGAACAACAAGAAGAAGAAATATCTCGAAATATGTCCGTCAGGCCAGTTCCTTTGAGCTGAATCTGCAAATATCTCGGAAACGAAGCGAGCTATGGCAAAATGTTAAGAGACATTTTTTGTAGAGAATTATGTTTCCTACAATTTATGTTCTATGATATTTTTTGATCAGAAGCGTAGTTTTCGAGATATATCGAGATACTTAAAAGTTCCGAAGCCGCACCAACATAATAGAGATACAGAAACACCGTGGCCCCTTTCTTTGAGATAACTGTGCACTAGTCCGAGCCGCAAATGCCACTTCCAGCTTAGCTGTGCAGAAGAAGAACAACAAGTAGAAGAAATATCTCGAAATATGTCCGTCAGGCCCCTTCCCTTGAGATAAATCTGCAAATATCTCGGAAACGAAGCGAGCTATGGCAAAATGTTAAGAGACCTTTTTTGTAGAGAATTATGTTTCTTACTTTTTATGTTCTATGATATTTTTTGATCAGATGCGTAGTTCTCGAGATATATCAAGATATTTAAAAGTTCCGAAGCCGCACCAACATAATAGAGATACAGAAACACCGTGGCCCCTTTCTTTGAGATATCTCTGCACTATTGCGAGCTGCAAATGCCACTTCCAGCTTAGCTGTGCAGAAGAAGAACAACAAGAAGAAGAAATATCTCGAAATATGTCCGTCAGGCCACTTCCCTTGAGATAAATCTGCAAATATCTCGGAAACGAAGCGAGCTATGGCAAAATGTTAAGAGACCTTTTTTGTAGAGAATTAAGTTTCCTACTTTTTATGTTGTATGATATTTTTTGATCAGACGCGAAGTTCTCGAGATATATCAAGATATTTAAAAGTTCCGAAGCCGCACCAACATAATAGAGATACAGAAACACCGTGGCCCCTTTCATTGAGATAACTCTGCACTAGTGCGAGCCGCAAATGCCACTTCCAGCTTCGCTGTGCAGAAGAAGAACAACAAGAAGAAGAAATATATCGAAATATGTCCGTCAGGCCCCTTCCCTTGAGATAAATCTGCAAATATCTCGGAAACGAAGAGAGCTATGGCAAAATGTTAAGAGACCTTTTTGGTAGAGAATTAAGTTTCCTACTTTTCATGTTCTATGATATTTTTTGATCAGATGCGTAGTTCTCGAGATATATCAAGATATTTAAAAGTTCCGAAGCCGCACCAACATAATAGAGATACAGAAACACCGTGGCCCCTTTCTTTGAGATAACTCTGCACTATTGCGAGCTGCAAATGCCACTTCCAGCTTAGCTGTGCAGAAGAAGAACAATAAGAAGAAGAAATATCTCGAAATATGTCCGTCAGGCCAGTTCCTTTGAGCTGAATCTGCAAATATCTCGGAAACGAAGCGAGCTATGGCAAAATGTTAAGAGACATTTTTTGTAGAGAATTATGTTTCCTACAATTTATGTTCTATGATATTTTTTGATCAGAAGCGTAGTTTTCGAGATATATCGAGATACTTAAAAGTTCCGAAGCCGCACCAACATAATAGAGATACAGAAACACCGTGGCCCCTTTCTTTGAGATAACTGTGCACTAGTGCGAGCCGCAAATGCCACTTCCAGCTTAGCTGTGCAGAAGAAGAACAACAAGTAGAAGAAATATCTCGAAATATGTCCGTCAGGCCCCTTCCCTTGAGATATATCTGCAAATATCTCGGAAACGAAGCGAGCTATGGCAAAATCTTAAGAGACCTTTTTTGTAGAGAATTATGTGTCCTACAATTTAGGTTCTATGATATTTTTTGATCAGAAGCGTAGTTTTCGAGATATATCGAGATATTTAAAAGTTCCGAAGCCGCACCAACATAATAGAGATACAGAAACACCGTGGCCCCTTTCATTGAGATAACTCTGCACTAGTGCAAGCCGCAAATGCCACTTCCAGCTTAGCTGTGCAGAAGAAGAACAACAAGAAGAAGAAATATCTCGAAATATGTCCGTCAGGCCCCTTCCCTTGAGATAAATCTGCAAATATCTCGGAAACGAAGAGAGCTATGGCAAAATGTTAAGAGACCTTTTTGGTAGAGAATTAAGTTTCCTACTTTTCATGTGATATGATATTTTTTGATCAGATGCGTAGTTCTCGAGATATATCAAGATATTTAAAAGTTCCGAAGCCGCACCAACATAATAGAGATACAGAAACACCGTGGCCCCTTTCTTTGAGATAACTCTGCACTATTGCGAGCTGCAAATGCCACTTCCAGCTTAGCTGTGCAGAAGAAGAACAACAAGAAGAAGAAATATCTCGAAATATGTCCGTCAGGCCCATTCCCTTGAGATATATCTGCAAATATCTCGGAAACGAAGCGAGCTATGGCAAAATGTTAAGAGACCTTTTTTGTAGAGAATTATGTTTCCTACAATTTAGTTTCTATGATATTTTTTGATCAGAAGCGTAGTTTTCGAGATATATCGAGATATTTAAAAGTTCCGAAGCCGCACCAACATAATAGAGATACAGAAACACCGTGGCCCCTTTCTTTGAGATAACTCTGCACTAGTGCGAGCCGCAAATGCCACTTCCAGCTTAGCTGTGCAGAAGAAGAACAACAAGAAGAAGAAATATCTCGAAATATGTCCGTCAGGCCCCTTCCCTTGAGATAAATATGCAAATATCTCGGAAACGAAGCGAGCTATGGCAAAATGTTAAGAGACCTTTTTTGTAGAGAATCAAGTTTCCTACTTTTTATGTTCTATGATATTTTTTGATCAGATACGTAGTTCTCGAGATATATCAAGATATTTAAAAGTTCCGAAGCCGCACCAACATAATAGAGATACAGAAACACCGTGGCCCCTTTCTTTGAGATAACTCTGCACTATTGCGAGCTGTAAATGCCACTTCCAGCTTAGCTGTGCAGAAGAAGAACAACAAGAAGAAGAAATATCTCGAAATATGTCCGTCAGGCCCCTTCCCTTGAGATATATCTGCAAATATCTCGGAAACGAAGCGAGCTATGGCAAAATGTTAAGAGACCTTTTTTGTAGAGAATTATGTTTGCTACAATTTATGTTCTATGATATTTTTTGATCAGAAGCGTAGTTTTCGAGATATATCGAGATATTTAAAAGTTCCGAAGCCGCACCAACATAATAGAGATACAGAAACACCGTGGCCCCTTTCTTTGAGATAACTCTGCACTAGTGCGAGCCGCAAATGCCACTTCCAGCTTAGCTGTGCAGAAGAAGAACAACAAGAAGAAGAAATATCTCGAAATATGTCCGTCAGGCCCCTTCCCTTGAGATAAATATGCAAATATCTCGGAAACGAAGCGAGCTATGGCAAAATGTTAAGAGACCTTTTTTGTAGAGAATTATGTTTCCTACTTTTTATGTTCTATGATATTTTTTGATCAGATGCGTAGTTCTCGAGATATATCAAGATATTTAAAAGTTCCGAAGCCGCACCAACATAATAGAGATACAGAAACACCGTGGCCCCTTTCTTTGAGATAACTCTGCACTATGGCGAGCTGCAAATGCCACTTCCAGCTTAGCTGTGCAGAGGAAGAACAACAAGAAGAAGAAATATCTCGAAATATGTCCGTCAGGCCAGTTCCTTTGAGCTGAATCTGCAAATATCTCGGAAACGAAGCGAGCTATGGCAAAATGTTAAGAGACGTTTTTTGTAGAGAATTATGTTTCCTACAATTTATGTTCTATGATATTTTTTGATCAGAAGCGTAGTTTTCGAGATATATCGAGATATTTAAAAGTTCCGAAGCCGCACCAACATAATAGGGATACAGAAACACCGTGGCCCCTTTCTTTGAGATAACTCTGCACTAGTGCGAGCCGCAAATGCCACTTCCAGCTTAGCTGTGCAGAAGAAGAACAACAAGAAGAAGAAATATCTCGAAATATGTCCGTCAGGCCCCTTCCCTTGAGATAAATCTGCAAGTATCTCGGAAACGAAGCGAGCTATGGCAAAATGTTAAGAGAACTTTTTTGTAGAGAATTATGTTTTCTACAATTTATGTTCTATGATATTTTTTGATCAGAAGCGTAGTTTTCGAGATATATCGAGATATTTAAAAGTTCCGAAGCCGCACCAACATAATAGAGATACAGAAACACCGTGGCCCCTTTCTTTGAGATAACTCTGCACTAGTGCGAGCTGCAAATGCCACTTCCAGCTTAGCTGTGCAGAAGAAGAACAACAAGAAGAAGAAATATCTCGAAATATGTCCGTCAGGCCCCTTCCCTTGAGATAAATCTGCAAATATCTCGGAAACGAAGCGAGCTATGGCAAAATGTTAAGAGAACTTTTTTGTAGAGAATTAAGTTTCCTACTTTTTATGTTCTATGATATTTTTTGATCAGATGCGTAGTTCTCGAGATATATCAAGATATTTAAAAGTTCCGAAGCCGCACCAACATAATAGAGATACAGAAACACCGTGGCCCCTTTCTTTGAGATAACTCTGCACTAGTGCGAGCCGCAAATGCCACTTCCAGCTTAGCTGTGCAGAAGAAGAACAACAAGAAGAAGAAATATCTCGAAATATGTCCGTCAGGCCCCTTCCCTTGAGATAAATCTGCAAATATCTCGGAAACGAAGCGAGCTATGGCAAAATGTTAAGAGACCTTTTCTGTAGAGAATTATGTTTCCTACAATTTATGTTCTATGATATTTTTTGATCAGAAGCGTAGTTTTCGAGATATATCGAGATATTTAAAAGTTCCGAAGCCGCACCAACATAATAGAGATACAGAAACACCGTGGCCCCTTTCTTTGAGATAACTCTGCACTAGTGCGAGCTGCAAATGCCACTTCCAGCTTAGCTGTGCAGAAGAAGAACAACAAGAAGAAGAAATATCTCGAAATATGTCCGTCAGGCCCCTTCCCTTGAGATAAATCTGCAAATATCTCGGAAACGAAGCGAGCTATGGCGAAATGTTAAGAGACCTTTTTTGTAGAGAATTAAGTTTCCTACTTTTTATCTTCTATGATATTTTTTGATCAGATGCGTAGTTCTCGAAATATATCAAGATATTTAAAAGTTCCGAAGCAGCACCAACATAATAGAGATACAGAAACACCGTGGCCCCTCTCTTTGAGATAACTCTGCACTATTGCGAGCTGCAAATGCCACTTCCAGCTTAGCTGTGCAGAAGAAGAACAACAAGAATAAGAAATATCTCGAAATATGTCCGTCACGCCCCTTCCCTTGAGATAAATCTGCAAATATCTCGGAAACGAAGCGAGCTATGGCAAAATGTTTAGAGACCTTTCTTGTAGAGAATTAAGTTTCCTACTTTTTATGTAGTATGATATTTTTCGATCAGATGCGTAGTTCTCGAGATATATCAAGATATTTAAAAGTTCCGAAGCCGCACCAACATAATAGAGATACAGAAACACCGTGGCCCCTTTCTTTGAGATAACTCTGCACTAGTGCGAGCTGCAAATGCCACTTCCAGCTTAGCTGTGCAGAAGAAGAACAACAAGAAGAAGAAATATCTCGAAATATGTCCGTCAGGCCCCTTCCCTTGAGATAAATCTGCAAATATCTCGGAAACGAAGCGAGCTATGGCAAAATGTTAAGAGACCTTTTTTGTAGAGAATTAAGTTTCCTACTTTTTATGTTCTATGATATTTTTTGATCAGAAGCGTAGTTTTCGAGATATATCGAGATATTTAAAAGTTCCGAAGCCGCACCAACATAATAGAGATACAGAAACACCGTGGCCCCTTTCTTTGGGATAACTCTGCACTATTGCGAGCTGCAAATGCCACTTCCAGCTTAGCTGTGCATAAGAAGAACAACAAGAAGAAGAAATATCTCGAAATATGTCCGTCAGGCCCCTTCCCTTGAGATAAATCTGCAAATATCTCGGAAACGAAGAGAGCTATGGCAAAATGTTAAGAGACCTTTTTTGTAGAGAATTATGTTTCCTACAATTTATGTTGTATGATATTTTTTGATCAGAAGCGTAGTTTTCGAGATATATCGAGATATTTAAAAGTTCCGCAGCCGCACCAACATAATAGAGATACAGAAACACCGTGGCCCCTTTCTTTGAGATAACTCTGCACTAGTGCGGGCCGCAAATGCCACTTCCAGCTTAGCTGTGCAGAAGAAGAACAACAAGAAGAAGAAATATCTCGAAATATGTCCGTCAGGCCCCTTCCCTTGAGATAAATATGCAAATATCTCGGAAACGAAGCGAGCTATGGCAAAATGTTAAGAGACCTTTTTTGTAGAGAATTAAGTTTCCTACTTTTTATGTTCTATGATATTTTTTGATCAGATGCGTAGTTCTCGAGATATATCAAGATATTTAAAAGTTCCGAAGCCGCACCAACATAATAGAGATACAGAAACACCGTGGCCCCTTTTTTTGAGATAACTCTGCACTATTGCGAGCTGCAAATGCCACTTCCAGCTTAGCTGTGCAGAAGAAGAACAACAAGAAGAAGAAGTATCTCGAAATATGTCCGTCAGGCCCCTTCCCTTGAGATAAATCTGCAAATATCTCGGAAACGAAGAGAGCTATGGCAAAATGTTAAGAGACCTTTTTTGTAGAGAATTATGTTTCCTACTTTTTATGTTCTATGATATTTTTTGATCAGACGCGTAGTTCTCGAGATATATCAAGATATTTAAAAGTTCCGATGCCGCACCAACATAATAGAGATACAGAAACACCGTGGCCCCTTTCTTTGAGATAACTCTGCACTATTGCGAGCTGCAAATGCCACTTCCAGCTTAGCTGTGCAGAAGAAGAACAACAAGAAGAAGAAATATCTCGAAATATGTCCGTCAGGCCCCTTCCCTTGAGATAAATATGCAAATATCTCGGAAACGAAGCGAGCTGTGGCAAAATGTTAAGAGACCGTTGTTCTAGAGAATTAAGTTTCCTACTTTTTATGTTCTATGATATTTTTTGATCAGACGCGTAGTTCTCGAGATACATCAAGATATTTAAAAGTTCCGAAGCCGCACCAACATAATAGAGATACAGAAACACCGTGGCCCCTTTCTTTGAGATAACTCTGCACTATTGCGAGCTGCAAATGCCACTTCCAGCTTAGCTGTGCAGAAGAAGAACAACAAGAAGAAGAAATATCTCGAAATATGTCCGTCAGGCCCCTTCCCTTGAGATAAATGTGCAAATATCTCGGAAACGAAGAGAGCTATGGCAAAATATTAAGAGACCTTTTTTGTAGAGAATTATGTTTCCCACAATTTATGTTCTATGATATTTTTTGATCAGAAGCGTAGTTTTCGAGATATATCGAGATATTTAAAAGTTCCGAAGCCGCACCAACATAATAGAGATACAGAAACACCGTGGCCCCTTTCTTTGAGATAACTCTGCACTAGTGCGAGCTGCAAATGCCACTTCCAGCTTAGCTGTGCAGAAGAAGAACAACAAGAAGAATAAATATCTCGAAATATGTCCGTCAGGCCCCTTCCCTTGAGATAAATCTGCAAATATCTCGGAAACGAAGAGAGCTATGGCAAAATGTTAAGAGACCTTTTTTGTAGAGAATTATGTTTCCTACAATTTATGTTCTATGATATTTTTTGATCAGAAGCGTAGTTTTCGAGATATATCGAGATATTTAAAAGTTCCGAAGCCGCACCAACATAATAGAGATACAGAAACACCGTGGCCCCTTTCTTTGAGATAACTCTGCACTAGTGCGAGCCGCAAATGCCACTTCCAGCTTAGCTGTGCAGAGGAAGAACAACAAGAAGAAGAAATATCTCGAAATATGTCCGTCAGGCCAGTTCCTTTGAGCTGAATCTGCAAATATCTCGGAAACGAAGCGAGCTATGGCAAAATGTTAAGAGACCTTTTTTGTAGAGAATTAAGTTTCCTACTTTTTATGTTCGATGATATTTTTTGATCAGATGCGTAGTTCTCGAGATATATCAAGATATTTAAAAGTTCCGAAGCTGCACCAACATAATAGAGGTACAGAAACACCGTGGCCTCTTTCTTTGAGATAACACTGCACTATTGCGAGCTGCAAATGCCACTTCGAGCTTAGCTGTGCAGAAGAAGAACAACAAGAAGAAGAAATATCTCGAAATATGTCCGTCAGACCCCTTCCCTTGAGATGAATCTGCAAATATCTCGGAAACGAAGCGAGCTATGGCAAAATGTTAAGAGACCTTTTTTGTAGAGAATTAAGTTTCCTACTTTTTATGTTCTATGATATTTTTTGATCAGAAGCGTAGTTTTCGAGATATATCGAGATATTTAAAAGTTCCGAAGCCGCACCAACATAATAGAGATACAGAAACACCGCGGCCCCTTTCTTTGAGATAACTCTGCACTAGTGCGAGCCGCAAATGCCACTTCCAGCTTAGCTGTGCAGAAGAAGAACAACAAGAAGAAGAAATATCTCGAAATATGTCCGTCAGGCCCCTTCCCTTGAGATAAATCTGCAAATATCTCGGAAACGAAGAGAGCTATGGCAAAATGTTAAGAGACCTTTTTTGTAGAGAATTATGTTTCCTACAATTTATGTTCTATGATATTTTTTGATCAGAAGCGTAGTTTTCGAGATATATCGAGATATTTAAAAGTTCCGAAGCCGCACCAACATAATAGAGATACAGATACACCGTGGCCCCTTTCTTTGAGATAACTCTGCACTAGTGCGAGCTGCAAATGCCACTTCCAGCTTAGCTGTGCAGAAGAAGAACAACAAGAAGAAGAAATATCTCGAAATATGTCCGTCAGGCCCCTTCCCTTGAGATAAATCTGCAAATATCTCGGAAACGAAGAGAGCTATGGCAAAATGTTAAGAGACCTTTTTTGTAGAGAATTATGTTTCCTACAATTTATGTTCTATGATATTTTTTGATCAGAAGCGTAGTTTTCGAGATATATCGAGATATTTAAAAGTTCCGAAGCCGCACCAACATAATAGAGATACAGAAACACCGTGGCCCCTTTCTTTGAGATAACTCTGCACTAGTGCGAGCCGCAAATGCCACTTCCAGCTTAGCTGTGCAGAAGAAGAACAACAAGAAGAAGAAATATCTCGAAATATGTCCGTCAGGCCCCTTCCGTTGAGATAAATATGCAAATATCTCGGAAACGAAGCGAGCTATGGCAAAATGTTAAGAGACCTTTTTTGTAGAGAATTAAGTTTCCTACTTTTTATGTTCTATGATATTTTTTGATCAGAAGCGTAGTTTTCGAGATATATCGAGATATTTAAAAGTTCCGAAGCCGCACCAACATAATAGAGATACAGAAACACCGTGGCCCCTTTCTTTGAGATAACTCTGCACTAGTGCGAGCCGCAAATGCCACTTCCAGCTTAGCTGTGCAGAAGAAGAACAACAAGAAGAAGAAATATCTCGAAATATGTCCGTCAGGCCCCTTCCCTTGAGATAAATCTGCAAATATCTCGGAAACGAAGCGAGCTATGGCAAAATGTTAAGAGACCTTTTTTGTAGAGAATTAAGTTTCCTACTTTTTATGTTCTATGATATTTTTTGATCAGACGCGTAGTTCTCGAGATATATCAAGATATTTAAAAGTTCCGAAGCCGCACCAACATAATAGAGATACAGAAACACCGTGGCCCCTTTCTTTGAGATAACTCTGCACTATTGCGAGCTGCAAATGCCACTTCCAGCTTAGCTGTGCAGAAGAAGAACAACAAGAAGGAGAAATATCTCGAAATATGTCCGTCAGGCCCCTTCCCTTGAGATAAATCTGCAAATATCTCGGAAACGAAGAGAGCTATGGCAAAATGTTAAGAGACCTTTTTTGTAGAGAATTATGTTTCCTACAATTTATGTTCTATGATATTTTTTGATCAGAAGCGTAGTTTTCGAGATATATCGAGATATTTAAAAGTTCCGAAGCCGCACCAACATAATAGAGATACAGAAACACCGTGGCCCCTTTCTTTGAGATAACTCTGCACTAGTGCGAGCCGCAAATGCCAGTTCCAGCTTAGCTGTGCAGAAGAACAACAACAAGAAGAAGAAATATCTCGAAATATGTCCGCCAGGCCCCTTCCCTTGAGATATATCTGCAAATATCTCGGAAACGAAGCGAGCTATGGCAAAATGTTAAGAGACCTTTTTTGTAGAGAATTAAGTTTCCTACTTTTTATGTTCTATGATATTTTTTGATCAGATGCGTAGTTCTCGAGATATATCAAGATATTTAAAAGTTCCGAAGCCGCACCAACATAATAGAGATACAGAAACACCGTGGCCCCTTTCTTTGAGATAACTCTGCACTATTGCGAGCTGCAAATGCCACTTCCAGCTTAGCTGTGCAGAGTAAGAACAACAAGAAGAAGAAATATCTCGAAATATGTCCGTCAGGCCAGTTCCTTTGAGCTGAATCTGCAAATATCTCGGAAACGAAGCGAGCTATGGCAAAATGTTAAGAGACCGTTTTTGTAGAGAATTAAGTTTCCTACTTTTTATGTTCTATGATATTTTTTGATCAGATGCGTAGTTCTCGAGATATATCAAGATATTTAAAAGTTCCGAAGCCGCACCAACATAATAGAGATACAGAAACACCGTGGCCCCTTTCTTTGAGATAACTCTGCACTAGTGCGAGCCGCAAATGCCACTTCCAGCTTAGCTGTGCAGAAGAAGAACAACAAGAAGAAGAAATATCTCGAAATATGTCCGTCAGGCCCCTTCCCTTGAGATATATCTGCAAATATCTCGGAAACGAAGCGAGCTATGGCAAAATGTTAAGAGACCTTTTTTGTAGAGAATTAAGTTTCCTACTTTTTATGTTCTATGATATTTTTTGATCAGATGCGTAGTTCTCGAGATATATCAAGATATTTAAAAGTTCCGAAGCCGCACCAACATAATAGAGATACAGAAACACCGTGGCCCCTTTCTTTGAGATAACTCTGCACTAGTGCGAGCCGCAAATGCCACTTCCAGCTTAGCTGTGCAGAAGAAGAACAACAAGAAGAAGAAATATCTCGAAATATGTCCGTCAGGCCCCTTCCCTTGAGATAAATCTGCAAATATCTCGGAAACGAAGAGAGCTATGGCAAAATGTTAAGAGACCTTTTTTGTAGAGAATTATGTTACCTACAATTTATGTTCTATGATATTTTTTGATCAGAAGCGTAGTTTTCGAGATATATCGAGATATTTAAAAGTTCCGAAGCCGCACCAACATAATAGAGATACAGAAACACCGTGGCCCCTTTCTTTGAGATAACTCTGCACTAGTGCGAGCCGCAAATGCCACTTCCAGCTTAGCTGTGCAGAAGAAGAACAACAAGAAGAAGAAATATCTCGAAATATGTCCGTCAGGCCCCTTCCGTTGAGATAAATATGCAAATATCTCGGAAACGAAGCGAGCTATGGCAAAATGTTAAGAGACCTTTTTTGTAGAGAATTAAGTTTCCTACTTTTTATGTTCTATGATATTTTTTGATCAGACGCGTAGTTCTCGAGATATATCAAGATATTTAAAAGTTCCGAAGCCGCACCAACATAATAGAGATACAGAAACACCGTGGCCCCTTTCTTTGAGATAACTCTGCACTATTGCGAGCTGCAAATGCCACTTCCAGCTTAGCTGTGCAGAAGAAGAACAACAAGAAGGAGAAATATCTCGAAATATGTCCGTCAGGCCCCTTCCCTTGAGATAAATCTGCAAATATCTCGGAAACGAAGAGAGCTATGGCAAAATGTTAAGAGACCTTTTTTGTAGAGAATTATGTTTCCTACAATTTATGTTCTATGATATTTTTTGATCAGAAGCGTAGTTTTCGAGATATATCGAGATATTTAAAAGTTCCGAAGCCGCACCAACATAATAGAGATACAGAAACACCGTGGCCCCTTTCTTTGAGATAACTCTGCACTAGTGCGAGCCGCAAATGCCAGTTCCAGCTTAGCTGTGCAGAAGAACAACAACAAGAAGAAGAAATATCTCGAAATATGTCCGCCAGGCCCCTTCCCTTGAGATAAATCTGCAAATATCTCGGAAACGAAGCGAGCTATGGCAAAATGTTAAGAGACCTTTTTTGTAGAGAATTAAGTTTCCTACTTTTTATGTTCTATGATATTTTTTGATCAGATGCGTAGTTCTCGAGATATATCAAGATATTTAAAAGTTCCGCGGCCGCACCAACATAATAGAGATACAGAAACACCGTGGCCCCTTTCTTTGAGATAACTCTGCACTAGTGCGAGCCGCAAATGCCACTTCCAGCTTAGCTGTGCAGAAGAAGAACAACAAGAAGAAGAAATATCTCGAAATATGTACGTCAGGCCCCTTCCCTTGAGATATATCTGCAAATATCTCGGAAACGAAGCGAGCTATGGCAAAATGTTAAGAGACCTTTTTTGTAGACAATTAAGTTTCCTACTTTTTATGTTCTATGATATTTTTTGATCAGATGCGTAGTTCTCGAGATATATCAAGATATTTAAAAGTTCCGAAGCCGCACCAACATAATAGAGATACAGAAACACCGTGGCCCCTTTCTTTGAGATAACTCTGCACTATTGCGAGCTGCAAATGCCACTTCCAGCTTAGCTGTGCAGAGTAAGAACAACAAGAAGAAGAAATATCTCGAAATATGTCCGTCAGGCCAGTTCCTTTGAGCTGAATCTGCAAATATCTCGGAAACGAAGCGAGCTATGGCAAAATGTTAAGAGACCGTTTTTGTAGAGAATTAAGTTTCCTACTTTTTATGTTCTATGATATTTTTTGATCAGATGCGTAGTTCTCGAGATATATCAAGATATTTAAAAGTTCCGAAGCCGCACCAACATAATAGAGATACAGAAACACCGTGGCCCCTTTCTTTGAGATAACTCTGCACTAGTGCGAGCCGCAAATGCCACTTCCAGCTTAGCTGTGCAGAAGAAGAACAACAAGAAGAAGAAATATCTCGAAATATGTCCGTCAGGCCCCTTCCCTTGAGATATATCTGCAAATATCTCGGAAACGAAGCGAGCTATGGCAAAATGTTAAGAGACCTTTTTTGTAGAGAATTATGTTTCCTACAATTTATGTTCTATGATATTTTTTGATCAGAAGCGTAGTTTTCGAGATATATCGTGATATTTAAAAGTTCCGAAGCCGCACCAACATAATAGAGATACAGAAACACCGTGGCCCCTTTCTTTGAGATAACTCTGCACTATTGCGAGCTGCAAATGCCACTTCCAGCTTAGCTGTGCAGAAGAAGAACAACAAGAATAAGAAATATCTCGAAATATGTCCGTCACGCCCCTTCCCTTGAGATAAATCTGCAAATATCTCGGAAACGAAGCGAGCTATGGCAAAATGTTTAGAGACCTTTCTTGTAGAGAATTAAGTTTCCTACTTTTTATGTAGTATGATATTTTTCGATCAGATGCGTAGTTCTCGAGATATATCAAGATATTTAAAAGTTCCGAAGCCGCACCAACATAATAGAGATACAGAAACACCGTGGCCCCTTTCTTTGAGATAACTCTGCACTAGTGCGAGCTGCAAATGCCACTTCCAGCTTAGCTGTGCAGAAGAAGAACAACAAGAAGAAGAAATATCTCGAAATATGTCCGTCAGGCCCCGTCCCTTGAGATAAATCTGCAAATATCTCGGAAACGAAGCGAGCTATGGCAAAATGTTAAGAGACCTTTTTTGTAGAGAATTAAGTTTCCTACTTTTTATGTTCTATGATATTTTTTGATCAGATGCGTAGTTCTCGAGATATATCAAGATATTTAAAAGTTCCGAAGCCGCACCAACATAATAGAGATACAGAAACACCGTGGCCCCTTTCTTTGGGATAACTCTGCACTAGTGCGAGCTGCAAATGCCACTTCCAGCTTAGCTGTGCAGAAGAAGAACAACAAAAAGAAGAAATATCTCGAAATATGTCCGTCAGGCCCCTTCCCTTGAGATAAATCTGCAAATATCTCGGAAACGAAGCGAGCTATGGCAAAATGTTAAGAGACGTTTTTTGTAGAGAATTATGTTTCCTACAATTTATGTTCTATGATATTTTTTGATCAGAAGCGTAGTTTTCGAGATATATCGAGATATTTAAAAGTTCCGAAGCCGCACCAACATAATAGAGATACAGAAACACCGTGGCCCCTTTCTTCGAGATAACTCTGCACTAGTGCGAGCCGCAAATGCCACTTCCAGCTTAGCTGTGCAGAAGAAGAACAACAAGAAGAAGAAATATCTCGAAATATGTCCGACAGGCCCCTTCCCTTGAGATAAATCTGCAAATATCTCGGAAACGAAGCGAGCTATGGCGAAATGTTAAGAGACCTTTTTTGTAGAGAATTAAGTTTCCTACTTTTTATCTTCTATGATATTTTTTGATCAGATGCGTAGTTCTCTAAATATATCAAGATATTTAAAAGTTCCGAAGCCGCACCAACATAATAGAGATACAGAAACACCGTGGCCCCTCTCTTTGAGATAACTCTGCACTATTGCGAGCTGCAAATGCCACTACCAGCTTAGCTGTGCAGAGGAAGAACAACAAGAAGAAGAAATATCTCGAAATATGTCCGTCAGGCCAGTTCCTTTGAGCTGAATCTGCAAATATCTCGGAAACGAAGCGAGCTATGGCAAAATGTTAAGAGACGTTTTTTGTAGAGAATTATGTTTCCTACAATTTATGTTCTATGATATTTTTTGATCAGAAGCGTAGTTTTCGAGATATATCGAGATATTTAAAAGTTCCGATGCCGCACCAACATAATAGGGATACAGAAACACCGTGGCCCCTTTCTTTGAGATAACTCTGCACTAGTGCGAGCCGCAAATGCCACTTCCAGCTTAGCTGTGCAGAAGAAGAACAACAAGAAGAAGAAATATCTCGAAATATGTCCGTCAGGCCCCTTCCCTTGAGATAAATCTGCACATATCTCGGAAACGAAGCGAGCTATGTCAAAATGTTAAGAGACCTTTTTTGTAGAGAATTATGTTTTCTACAATTTATGTTCTATGATATTTTTTGATCAGAAGCGTAGTTTTCGAGATATATCGAGATATTTAAAAGTTCCGAAGCCGCACCAACATAATAGAGATACAGAAACACCGTGGCCCCTTTCTTTGAGATAACTCTGCACTAGTGCGAGCTGCAAATGCCACTTCCAGCTTAGCTGTGCAGAAGAAGAACAACAAGAAGAAGAAATATCTCGAAATATGTCCGTCAGGCCCCTTCCTTTGAGATAAATCTGCAAATATCTCGGAAACGAAGCGAGCTATGGCAAAATGTTAAGAGACCTTTTTTGTAGAGAATTAAGTTTCCTACTTTTTATGTTCTATGATATTTTTTGATCAGATGCGTAGTTCTCGAGATATATCAAGATATTTAAAAGTTCCGAAGCCGCACCAACATAATAGAGATACAGAAACACCGTGGCCCCTTTCTTTGAGATAACTCTGCACTAGTGCGAGCCGCAAATGCCACTTCCAGCTTAGCTGTGCAGAAGAAGAACAACAAGAAGAAGAAATATCTCGAAATATGTCCTTCAGGCCCCTTCCCTTGAGATAAATCTGCAAATATCTCGGAAACGAAGCGAGCTATGGCAAAATGTTAAGAGACCTTTTTTGTAGAGAATTAAGTTTCCTACTTTTTATGTTCTATGATATTTTTTGATCAGATGCGTAGTTCTCGAGATATATCAAGATATTTAAAAGTTCCGAAGCCGCACCAACATAATAGAGATACAGAAACACCGTGGCCCCTTTCTTTGAGATAACTCTGCACTATTGCGAGCTGCAAATGCCACTTCCAGCTTAGCTGTGCAGAGGAAGAACAACAAGAAGAAGAAATATCTCGAAATATGTCCGTCAGGCCAGTTCCTTTGAGCTGAATCTGCAAATATCTCGGAAACAAAGCGAGCTATGGCAAAATGTTAAGAGACGTTTTTTGTAGAGAATTATGTTTCCTACAATTTATGTTCTATGATATTTTTTGATCAGAAGCGTAGTTTTCGAGATATATCGAGATATTTAAAAGTTCCGAAGCCGCACCAACATAATAGAGATACAGAAACAGCGTGGCCCCTTTCTTTGGGATAACTCTGCACTAGTGCGAGCCGCAAATGCCACTTCCAGCTTAGCTGTGCAGAAGAAGAACAACAAGAAGAAGAAATATCTCGAAATATGTCCGTCAGGCCCCTTCCTTTGAGATAAATCTGCAAATATCTCGGAAACGAAGCGAGCTATGGCAAAATGTTAAGAGACCTTTTTTGTAGAGAATTAAGTTTCCTACTTTTTATGTTCTATGATATTTTTTGATCAGATGCGTAGTTCTCGAGATATATCAAGATATTTGAAAGTTCCGAAGCCGCACCAACAGAATAGAGATACAGAAACACCGTGGCCCCTTTCTTTGAGATAACTCTGCACTAGTGCGAGCCGCAAATGCCACTTCCAGCTTAGCTGTGCAGAAGAAGAACAACAAGAAGAAGAAATATCTCGAAATATGTCCGTCAGGCCCCTTCCCTTGAGATAAATCTGCAAATATCTCGGAAACGAAGCGAGCTATGGCAAAATGTTAAGAGACCTTTTCTGTAGAGAATTATGTTTCCTACAATTTATGTTCTATGATATTTTTTGATCAGAAGCGTAGTTTTCGAGATATATCGAGATATTTAAAAGTTCCGAAGCCGCACGAACATAATAGAGATACAGAAACACCTTGGCCCCTTTCTTTGAGATAACTCTGCACTAGTGCGAGCTGCAAATGACACTTCCAGCTTAGCTGTGCAGAAGAAGAACAACAAGAAGAAGAAATATCTCGAAATATGTCCGTCAGGCCCCTTCCCTTGAGATAAATCTGCAAATATCTCGGAAACGAAGCGAGCTATGGCAAAATGTTAAGAGACCTTTTTTGTAGAGAATTAAGTTTCCTACTTTTTATGTTCTATGATATTTTTTGATCAGATGCGTAGTTCTCGAGATATATCAAGATATTTAAAAGTTCCGAAGCCGCACCAACATAATAGAGATACAGAAACACCGTGGCCCCTTTCTTTGAGATAACTCTGCACTATTGCGAGCTGCAAATGCCACTTCCAGCTTAGCTGTGCAGAGGAAGAACAACAAGAAGAAGAAATATCTCGAAATATGTCCGTCAGGCCAGTTCCTTTGAGCTGAATCTGCAAATATCTCGGAAACGAAGCGAGCTGTGGCAAAATGTTAAGAGACCGTTGTTCTAGAGAATTAAGTTTCCTACTTTTTATGTTCTATGATATTTTTTGATCAGACGCGTAGTTCTCGAGATACATCAAGATATTTAAAAGTTCCGAAGCCGCACCAACATAATAGAGATACAGAAACACCGTGGCCCCTTTCTTTGAGATAACTCTGCACTATTGCGAGCTGCAAATGCCACTTCCAGCTTAGCTGTGCAGAAGAAGAACAACAAGAAGAAGAAATATCTCGAAATATGTCCGTCAGGCCCCTTCCCTTGAGATAAATGTGCAAATATCTCGGAAACGAAGAGAGCTATGGCAAAATATTAAGAGACCTTTTTTGTAGAGAATTATGTTTCCCACAATTTATGTTCTATGATATTTTTTGATCAGAAGCGTAGTTTTCGAGATATATCGAGATATTTAAAAGTTCCGAAGCCGCACCAACATAATAGAGATACAGAAACACCGTGGCCCCTTTCTTTGAGATAACTCTGCACTAGTGCGAGCTGCAAATGCCACTTCCAGCTTAGCTGTGCAGAAGAAGAACAACAAGAAGAATAAATATCTCGAAATATGTCCGTCAGGCCCCTTCCCTTGAGATAAATCTGCAAATATCTCGGAAACGAAGAGAGCTATGGCAAAATGTTAAGAGACCTTTTTTGTAGAGAATTATGTTTCCTACAATTTATGTTCTATGATATTTTTTGATCAGAAGCGTAGTTTTCGAGATATATCGAGATATTTAAAAGTTCCGAAGCCGCACCAACATAATAGAGATACAGAAACACCGTGGCCCCTTTCTTTGAGATAACTCTGCACTAGTGCGAGCCGCAAATGCCACTTCCAGCTTAGCTGTGCAGAGGAAGAACAACAAGAAGAAGAAATATCTCGAAATATGTCCGTCAGGCCAGTTCCTTTGAGCTGAATCTGCAAATATCTCGGAAACGAAGCGAGCTATGGCAAAATGTTAAGAGACCTTTTTTGTAGAGAATTAAGTTTCCTACTTTTTATGTTCGATGATATTTTTTGATCAGATGCGTAGTTCTCGAGATATATCAAGATATTTAAAAGTTCCGAAGCTGCACCAACATAATAGAGGTACAGAAACACCGTGCCCTCTTTCTTTGAGATAACACTGCACTATTGCGAGCTGCAAATGCCACTTCGAGCTTAGCTGTGCAGAAGAAGAACAACAAGAAGAAGAAATATCTCGAAATATGTCCGTCAGACCCCTTCCCTTGAGATGAATCTGCAAATATCTCGGAAACGAAGCGAGCTATGGCAAAATGTTAAGAGACCTTTTTTGTAGAGAATTAAGTTTCCTACTTTTTATGTTCTATGATATTTTTTGATCAGAAGCGTAGTTTTCGAGATATATCGAGATATTTAAAAGTTCCGAAGCCGCACCAACATAATAGAGATACAGAAACACCGCGGCCCCTTTCTTTGAGATAACTCTGCACTAGTGCGAGCCGCAAATGCCACTTCCAGCTTAGCTGTGCAGAAGAAGAACAACAAGAAGAAGAAATATCTCGAAATATGTCCGTCAGGCCCCTTCCCTTGAGATAAATCTGCAAATATCTCGGAAACGAAGAGAGCTATGGCAAAATGTTAAGAGACCTTTTTTGTAGAGAATTATGTTTCCTACAATTTATGTTCTATGATATTTTTTGATCAGAAGCGTAGTTTTCGAGATATATCGAGATATTTAAAAGTTCCGAAGCCGCACCAACATAATACAGATACAGATACACCGTGGCCCCTTTCTTTGAGATAACTCTGCACTAGTGCGAGCTGCAAATGCCACTTCCAGCTTAGCTGTGCAGAAGAAGAACAACAAGAAGAAGAAATATCTCGAAATATGTCCGTCAGGCCCCTTCCCTTGAGATAAATCTGCAAATATCTCGGAAACGAAGAGAGCTATGGCAAAATGTTAAGAGACCTTTTTTGTAGAGAATTATGTTTCCTACAATTTATGTTCTATGATATTTTTTGATCAGAAGCGTAGTTTTCGAGATATATCGAGATATTTAAAAGTTCCGAAGCCGCACCAACATAATAGAGATACAGAAACACCGTGGCCCCTTTCTTTGAGATAACTCTGCACTAGTGCGAGCCGCAAATGCCACTTCCAGCTTAGCTGTGCAGAAGAAGAACAACAAGAAGAAGAAATATCTCGAAATATGTCCGTCAGGCCCCTTCCGTTGAGATAAATATGCAAATATCTCGGAAACGAAGCGAGCTATGGCAAAATGTTAAGAGACCTTTTTTGTAGAGAATTAAGTTTCCTACTTTTTATGTTCTATGATATTTTTTGATCAGAAGCGTAGTTTTCGAGATATATCGAGATATTTAAAAGTTCCGAAGCCGCACCAACATAATAGAGATACAGAAACACCGTGGCCCCTTTCTTTGAGATAACTCTGCACTAGTGCGAGCCGCAAATGCCACTTCCAGCTTAGCTGTGCAGAAGAAGAACAACAAGAAGAAGAAATATCTCGAAATATGTCCGTCAGGCCCCTTCCCTTGAGATAAATCTGCAAATATCTCGGAAACGAAGCGAGCTATGGCAAAATGTTAAGAGACCTTTTTTGTAGAGAATTAAGTTTCCTACTTTTTATGTTCTATGATATTTTTTGATCAGACGCGTAGTTCTCGAGATATATCAAGATATTTAAAAGTTCCGAAGCCGCACCAACATAATAGAGATACAGAAACACCGTGGCCCCTTTCTTTGAGATAACTCTGCACTATTGCGAGCTGCAAATGCCACTTCCAGCTTAGCTGTGCAGAAGAAGAACAACAAGAAGGAGAAATATCTCGAAATATGTCCGTCAGGCCCCTTCCCTTGAGATAAATCTGCAAATATCTCGGAAACGAAGAGAGCTATGGCAAAATGTTAAGAGACCTTTTTTGTAGAGAATTATGTTTCCTACAATTTATGTTCTATGATATTTTTTGATCAGAAGCGTAGTTTTCGAGATATATCGAGATATTTAAAAGTTCCGAAGCCGCACCAACATAATAGAGATACAGAAACACCGTGGCCCCTTTCTTTGAGATAACTCTGCACTAGTGCGAGCCGCAAATGCCAGTTCCAGCTTAGCTGTGCAGAAGAACAACAACAAGAAGAAGAAATATCTCGAAATATGTCCGCCAGGCCCCTTCCCTTGAGATATATCTGCAAATATCTCGGAAACGAAGCGAGCTATGGCAAAATGTTAAGAGACCTTTTTTGTAGAGAATTAAGTTTCCTACTTTTTATGTTCTATGATATTTTTTGATCAGATGCGTAGTTCTCGAGATATATCAAGATATTTAAAAGTTCCGAAGCCGCACCAACATAATAGAGATACAGAAACACCGTGGCCCCTTTCTTTGAGATAACTCTGCACTATTGCGAGCTGCAAATGCCACTTCCAGCTTAGCTGTGCAGAGTAAGAACAACAAGAAGAAGAAATATCTCGAAATATGTCCGTCAGGCCAGTTCCTTTGAGCTGAATCTGCAAATATCTCGGAAACGAAGCGAGCTATGGCAAAATGTTAAGAGACCGTTTTTGTAGAGAATTAAGTTTCCTACTTTTTATGTTCTATGATATTTTTTGATCAGATGCGTAGTTCTCGAGATATATCAAGATATTTAAAAGTTCCGAAGCCGCACCAACATAATAGAGATACAGAAACACCGTGGCCCCTTTCTTTGAGATAACTCTGCACTAGTGCGAGCCGCAAATGCCACTTCCAGCTTAGCTGTGCAGAAGAAGAACAACAAGAAGAAGAAATATCTCGAAATATGTCCGTCAGGCCCCTTCCCTTGAGATATATCTGCAAATATCTCGGAAACGAAGCGAGCTATGGCAAAATGTTAAGAGACCTTTTTTGTAGAGAATTAAGTTTCCTACTTTTTATGTTCTATGATATTTTTTGATCAGATGCGTAGTTCTCGAGATATATCAAGATATTTAAAAGTTCCGAAGCCGCACCAACATAATAGAGATACAGAAACACCGTGGCCCCTTTCTTTGAGATAACTCTGCACTAGTGCGAGCCGCAAATGCCACTTCCAGCTTAGCTGTGCAGAAGAAGAACAACAAGAAGAAGAAATATCTCGAAATATGTCCGTCAGGCCCCTTCCCTTGAGATAAATCTGCAAATATCTCGGAAACGAAGAGAGCTATGGCAAAATGTTAAGAGACCTTTTTTGTAGAGAATTATGTTACCTACAATTTATGTTCTATGATATTTTTTGATCAGAAGCGTAGTTTTCGAGATATATCGAGATATTTAAAAGTTCCGAAGCCGCACCAACATAATAGAGATACAGAAACACCGTGGCCCCTTTCTTTGAGATAACTCTGCACTAGTGCGAGCCGCAAATGCCACTTCCAGCTTAGCTGTGCAGAAGAAGAACAACAAGAAGAAGAAATATCTCGAAATATGTCCGTCAGGCCCCTTCCGTTGAGATAAATATGCAAATATCTCGGAAACGAAGCGAGCTATGGCAAAATGTTAAGAGACCTTTTTTGTAGAGAATTAAGTTTCCTACTTTTTATGTTCTATGATATTTTTTGATCAGACGCGTAGTTCTCGAGATATATCAAGATATTTAAAAGTTCCGAAGCCGCACCAACATAATAGAGATACAGAAACACCGTGGCCCCTTTCTTTGAGATAACTCTGCACTATTGCGAGCTGCAAATGCCACTTCCAGCTTAGCTGTGCAGAAGAAGAACAACAAGAAGGAGAAATATCTCGAAATATGTCCGTCAGGCCCCTTCCCTTGAGATAAATCTGCAAATATCTCGGAAACGAAGAGAGCTATGGCAAAATGTTAAGAGACCTTTTTTGTAGAGAATTATGTTTCCTACAATTTATGTTCTATGATATTTTTTGATCAGAAGCGTAGTTTTCGAGATATATCGAGATATTTAAAAGTTCCGAAGCCGCACCAACATAATAGAGATACAGAAACACCGTGGCCCCTTTCTTTGAGATAACTCTGCACTAGTGCGAGCCGCAAATGCCAGTTCCAGCTTAGCTGTGCAGAAGAACAACAACAAGAAGAAGAAATATCTCGAAATATGTCCGCCAGGCCCCTTCCCTTGAGATAAATCTGCAAATATCTCGGAAACGAAGCGAGCTATGGCAAAATGTTAAGAGACCTTTTTTGTAGAGAATTAAGTTTCCTACTTTTTATGTTCTATGATATTTTTTGATCAGATGCGTAGTTCTCGAGATATATCAAGATATTTAAAAGTTCCGCGGCCGCACCAACATAATAGAGATACAGAAACACCGTGGCCCCTTTCTTTGAGATAACTCTGCACTAGTGCGAGCCGCAAATGCCACTTCCAGCTTAGCTGTGCAGAAGAAGAACAACAAGAAGAAGAAATATCTCGAAATATGTCCGTCAGGCCCCTTCCCTTGAGATATATCTGCAAATATCTCGGAAACGAAGCGAGCTATGGCAAAATGTTAAGAGACCTTTTTTGTAGAGAATTAAGTTTCCTACTTTTTATGTTCTATGATATTTTTTGATCAGATGCGTAGTTCTCGAGATATATCAAGATATTTAAAAGTTCCGAAGCCGCACCAACATAATAGAGATACAGAAACACCGTGGCCCCTTTCTTTGAGATAACTCTGCACTATTGCGAGCTGCAAATGCCACTTCCAGCTTAGCTGTGCAGAGTAAGAACAACAAGAAGAAGAAATATCTCGAAATATGTCCGTCAGGCCAGTTCCTTTGAGCTGAATCTGCAAATATCTCGGAAACGAAGCGAGCTATGGCAAAATGTTAAGAGACCGTTTTTGTAGAGAATTAAGTTTCCTACTTTTTATGTTCTATGATATTTTTTGATCAGATGCGTAGTTCTCGAGATATATCAAGATATTTAAAAGTTCCGAAGCCGCACCAACATAATAGAGATACAGAAACACCGTGGCCCCTTTCTTTGAGATAACTCTGCACTAGTGCGAGCCGCAAATGCCACTTCCAGCTTAGCTGTGCAGAAGAAGAACAACAAGAAGAAGAAATATCTCGAAATATGTCCGTCAGGCCCCTTCCCTTGAGATATATCTGCAAATATCTCGGAAACGAAGCGAGCTATGGCAAAATGTTAAGAGACCTTTTTTGTAGAGAATTATGTTTCCTACAATTTATGTTCTATGATATTTTTTGATCAGAAGCGTAGTTTTCGAGATATATCGTGATATTTAAAAGTTCCGAAGCCGCACCAACATAATAGAGATACAGAAACACCGTGGCCCCTTTCTTTGAGATAACTCTGCACTAGTGCGAGCCGCAAATGCCACTTCCAGCTTAGCTGTGCAGAAGAAGAACAACAAGAAGAAGAAATATCTCGAAATATGTCCGTCAGGCCCCTTCCCTTGAGATAAATATGCAAATATCTCGGAAACGAAGCGAGCTATGGCAAAATGTTAAGAGACCTTTTTTGTAGAGAATTAAGTTTCCTACTTTTTATGTTCTATGATATTTTTTGATCAGATGCGTAGTTCTCGAGATATATCAAGATATTTAAAAGTTCCGAAGCCGCACCAACATAATAGAGATACAGAAACACCGTGGCCCCTTTCTTTGAGATAACTCTGCACTATTGCGAGCTGCAAATGCCACTTCAAGCTTAGCTGTGCAGAGGAAGAACAACAAGAAGAAGAAATATCTCGAAATATGTCCGTCAGGCCAGTTCCTTTGAGCTGAATCTGCAAATATCTCGGAAACGAAGCGAGCTATGGCAAAATGTTAAGAGACCTTTTTTATAGAGAATTAAGTTTCCTACCTTTTATGTTCTATGATATTTTTTGATCAGATGCGTAGTTCTCGAGATATATCAAGATATTTAAAAGTTCCGAAGCCGCACCAACATAATAGAGATACAGAAACACCGTGGCCCCTTTCTTTGAGATAACTCTGCACTATTGCGAGCTGTAAATGCCACTTCCAGCTTAGCTGTGCAGAAGAAGAACAACAAGAAGAAGAAATATCTCGAAATATGTCCGTCAGGCCCCTTCCCTTGAGATATATCTGCACATATCTCGGAAACGAAGCGAGCTATGGCAAAATGTTAAGAGACCTTTTTTGTAGAGAATTATGTTTCCTACAATTTATGTTCTATGATATTTTTTGATCAGAAGCGTAGTTTTCGAGATATATCGAGATATTTAAAAGTTCCGAAGGCGCACCAACATAATAGAGATACAGAAACACCGTGGCCCCTTTCTTTGAGATAACTCTGCACTAGTGCGAGCCGCAAATGCCACTTCCAGCTTAGCTGTGCAGAAGAAGAACAACAAGAAGAAGAAATATCTCGAAATATGTCCGTCAGGCCCCTTCCCTTGAGATAAATCTGCAAATATCTCGGAAACGAAGCGAGCTATGGCAAAATGTTAAGAGACCTTTTTTGTAGAGAATTAAGTTTCCTACTTTTTATGTTCTATGATATTTTTTGATCAGATGCGTAGTTCTCGAGATATATCAAGATATTTAAAAGTTCCGAAGCCGCACCAACATAATAGAGATACAGAAACACCGTGGCCCCTTTCTTTGAGATAACTCTGCACTATTGCGAGCTGGAAATGCCACTTCCAGTTTAGCTGTGCAGAAGAAGAACAACAAGAAGAAGAAATATCTCGAAATATGTCCGTTAGGCCCCTTCCCTTGAGATGAATCTGCAAATATCTCGGAAACGAAGCGAGCTATGGCAAAATGTTAAGAGACCTTTTTTGTAGAGAATTAAGTTTCCTACTTTTTATGTTCTATGATATTTTTTGATCCGAAGCGTAGTTTTCGAGATATATCGAGATATTTAAAAGTTCCGAAGCCGCACCAACATAATAGAGATACAGAAACACCGTGGCCCCTTTCTTTGAGATAACTCTGCACTAGTGCGAGCCGCAAATGCCACTTCCAGCTTAGCTGTGCAGAAGAAGAACAACAAGAAGAAGAAATATCTCGAAATATGTCCGTCAGGCCCCTTCCCTTGAGATAAATATGCAAATATCTCGGAAACGAAGCGAGCTATGGCAAAATGTTAAGAGACCTTTTTTGTAGAGAATTAAGTTTCCTACTTTTTATGTTCTATGATATTTTTTGATCAGATGCGTAGTTCTCGAGATATATCAAGATATTTAAAAGTTCCGAAGCCGCACCAACATAATAGAGATACAGAAACACCGTGGCCCCTTTCTTTGAGATAACTCTGCACTAGTGCGAGCCGCAAATGCCACTTCCAGCTTAGCTGTGCAGAAGAAGAACAACAAGAAGAAGAAATATCTCGAAATATGTCCGTCAGGCCCCTTCCCTTGAGATAAATCTGCAAATATCTCGGAAACGAAGCGAGCTATGGCAAAATGTTAAGAGACCTTTTTTGTAGAGAATTAAGTTTCCTACTTTTTATGTTCTATGATATTTTTTGATCAGATGCGTAGTTCTCGAGATATATCAAGATATTTAAAAGTTCCGAAGCCGCACCAACATAATAGAGATACAGAAACACCGTGGCCCCTTTCTTTGAGATAACTCTGCACTAGTGCGAGCCGCAAATGCCACTTCCAGCTTAGCTGTGCAGAAGAAGAACAACAAGAAGAAGAAATATCTCGAAATATCTCCGTCAGGCCCCTTCCCTTGAGATATATCTGCAAATATCTCGGAAACGAAGCGAGCTATGGCAAAATGTTAAGAGACCTTTTTTGTAGAGAATTATGTTGCCTACAATTTATGTTCTATGATATTTTTTGATCAGAAGCGTAGTTTTCGAGATATATCGTGATATTTAAAAGTTCCGAAGCCGCACCAACATAATAGAGATACAGAAACACCGTGGCCCCTTTCTTTGAGATAACTCTGCACTATTGCGAGCTGCAAATGCCACTTCCAGCTTAGCTGTGCAGAGGAAGAACAACAAGAAGAAGAAATATCTCGAAATATGTCCGTCAGGCCAGTTCCTTTGAGCTGAATCTGCAAATATCTCGGAAACGAAGCGAGCTGTGGCAAAATGTTAAGAGACCGTTTTTGTAGAGAATTAAGTTTCCTACTTTTTATGTTCTATGATATTTTTTGGTCAGATGCGTAGTTCTCGAGATATATCAAGATATTTAAAAGTTCCGAAGCCGCACCAACATAATAGAGATACAGAAACACCGTGGCCCCTTTCTTTGAGATAACTCTGCACTAGTGCGAGCCGCAAATGCCACTTCCAGCTTAGCTGTGCAGAAGAAGAACAACAAGAAGAAGAAATATCTCGAAATATGTCCGTCAGACCCCTTCCCTTGAGATGAATCTGCCAATATCTCGGAAACGAAGCGAGCTATGGCAAAATGTTAAGAGACCTTTTTTGTAGAGAATTAAGTTTCCTACTTTTTATGTTCTATGATATTTTTTGATCAGAAGCGTAGTTTTCGAGATATATCGAGATATTTAAAAGTTCCGAAGGCGCACCAACATAATAGAGATACAGAAACACCGTGGCCCCTTTCTTTGAGATAACTCTGCACTATTGCGAGCTGCAAATGCCACTTCCAGCTTAGCTGTGCAGAGGAAGAACAACAAGAAGAAGAAATATCTCGAAATATGTCCGTCAGGCCAGTTCCTTTGAGCTGAATCTGCAAATATCTCGGAAACGAAGCGAGCTATGGCAAAATGTTAAGAGACCGTTTTTGTAGAGAATTAAGTTTCCTACTTTTTATGTTCTATGATATTTTTTGATCAGATGCGTAGTTCTCGAGATATATCAAGATATTTAAAAGTTCCGAAGCCGCACCAACATAATAGAGATACAGAAACACCGTGGCCCCTTTCTTTGAGATAACTCTGCACTAGTGCGAGCCGCAAATGCCACTTCCAGCTTAGCTGTGCAGAAGAAGAACAACAAGAAGAAGAAATATCTCGAAATATGTCCGTCAGACCCCTTCCCTTGAGATGAATCTGCAAATATCTCGGAAACGAAGCGAGCTATGGCAAAATGTTAAGAGACCTTTTTTGTAGAGAATTAAGTTTCCTACTTTTTATGTTCTATGATATTTTTTGATCAGAAGCGTAGTTTTCGAGATATATCGAGATATTTAAAAGTTCCGAAGGCGCACCAACATAATAGAGATACAGAAACACCGTGGCCCCTTTCTTTGAGATAACTCTGCACTAGTGCGAGCCGCAAATGCCACTTCCAGCTTAGCTGTGCAGAAGAAGAACAACAAGAAGAAGAAATATCTCGAAATATGTCCGTCAGGCCCCTTCCCTTGAGATAAATCTGCAAATATCTCGGAAACGAAGCGAGCTATGGCAAAATGTTAAGAGACCTTTTTTGTAGAGAATTAAGTTTCCTACTTTTTATGTTCTATGATATTTTTTGATCAGATGCGTAGTTCTCGAGATATATCAAGATATTTAAAAGTTCCGAAGCCGCACCAACATAATAGAGATACAGAAACACCGTGGCCCCTTTCTTTGAGATAACTCTGCACTACTGCGAGCTGGAAATGCCACTTCCAGTTTAGCTGTGCAGAAGAAGAACAACAAGAAGAAGAAATATCTCGAAATATGTCCGTTAGGCCCCTTCCCTTGAGATAAATCTGCAAATATCTCGGAAACGAAGCGAGCTATGGCAAAATGTTAAGAGACCTTTTTTGTAGAGAATTAAGTTTCCTACTTTTTATGTTCTATGATATTTTTTGATCAGAAGCGTAGTTTTCGAGATATATCGATATATTTAAAAGTTCCGAAGCCGCACCAACATAATAGAGATACAGAAACACCGTGGCCCCTTTCTTTGAGATAACTCTGCACTAGTGCGAGCCGCAAATGCCACTTCCAGCTTAGCTGTGCAGAAGAAGAACAACAAGAAGAAGAAATATCTCGAAATATGTCCGTCAGGCCCCTTCCCTTGAGATAAATATGCAAATATCTCGGAAACGAAGCGAGCTATGGCAAAATGTTAAGAGACCTTTTTTGTAGAGAATTAAGTTTCCTACTTTTTATGTTCGATGATATTTTTTGATCAGATGCGTAGTTCTCGAGATATATCAAGATATTTAAAAGTTCCGAAGCTGCACCAACATAATAGAGGTACAGAAACACCGTGGCCTCTTTCTTTGAGATAACTCTGCACTATTGCGAGCTGCAAATGCCACTTCGAGCTTAGCTGTGCAGAAGAAGAACAACAAGAAGAAGAAATATCTCGAAATATGTCCGTCAGACCCGTTCCCTTGAGATGAATCTGCAAATATCTCGGAAACGAAGCGAGCTATGGCAAAATGTTAAGAGACCTTTTTTGTAGAGAATTAAGTTTCCTACTTTTTATGTTGTATGATATTTTTTGATCCGAAGCGTAGTTTTCGAGATATATCGAGATATTTAAAAGTTCCGAAGCCGCACCAACATAATAGAGATACAGAAACACCGTGGCCCCTTTCTTTGAGATAACTCTGCACTAGTGCGAGCCGCAAATGCCACTTCCAGCTTAGCTGTGCAGAAGAAGAACAACAAGAAGAAGAAATATCTCGAAATATGTCCGTCAGGCCCCTTCCCTTGAGATAAATATGCAAATATCTCGGAAACGAAGCGAGCTATGGCAAAATGTTAAGAGACCTTTTTTGTAGAGAATTAAGTTTCCTACTTTTTATGTTCTATGATATTTTTTGATCAGATGCGTAGTTCTCGAGATATATCAAGATATTTAAAAGTTCCGAAGCCGCACCAACATAATAGAGATACAGAAACACCGTGGCCCCTTTCTTTGAGATAACTCTGCAGTAGTGCGAGCCGCAAATGCCACTTCCAGCTTAGCTGTGCAGAAGAAGAACAACAAGAAGAAGAAATATCTCGAAATATGTCCGTCAGGCCCCTTCCCTTGAGATAAATCTGCAAATATCTCGGAAACGAAGCGAGCTATGGCAAAATGTTAAGAGACCTTTTTTGTAGAGAATTAAGTTTCCTACTTTTTATGTTCTATGATATTTTTTGATCAGATGCGTAGTTCTCGAGATATATCAAGATATTTAAAAGTTCCGAAGCCGCACCAACATAATAGAGATACAGAAACACCGTGGCCCCTTTCTTTGAGATAACTCTGCACTACTGCGAGCTGGAAATGCCACTTCCAGTTTAGCTGTGCAGAAGAAGAACAACAAGAAGAAGAAATATCTCGAAATATGTCCGTTAGGCCCCTTCCCTTGAGATAAATCTGCAAATATCTCGGAAACGAAGCGAGCTATGGCAAAATGTTAAGAGACCTTTTTTGTAGAGAATTAAGTTTCCTACTTTTTATGTTCTATGATATTTTTTGATCAGAAGCGTAGTTTTCGAGATATATCGATATATTTAAAAGTTCCGAAGCCGCACCAACATAATAGAGATACAGAAACACCGTGGCCCCTTTCTTTGAGATAACTCTGCACTAGTGCGAGCCGCAAATGCCACTTCCAGCTTAGCTGTGCAGAAGAAGAACAACAAGAAGAAGAAATATCTCGAAATATGTCCGTCAGGCCCCTTCCCTTGAGATAAATATGCAAATATCTCGGAAACGAAGCGAGCTATGGCAAAATGTTAAGAGACCTTTTTTGTAGAGAATTAAGTTTCCTACTTTTTATGTTCGATGATATTTTTTGATCAGATGCGTAGTTCTCGAGATATATCAAGATATTTAAAAGTTCCGAAGCTGCACCAACATAATAGAGGTACAGAAACACCGTGGCCTCTTTCTTTGAGATAACTCTGCACTATTGCGAGCTGCAAATGCCACTTCGAGCTTAGCTGTGCAGAAGAAGAACAACAAGAAGAAGAAATATCTCGAAATATGTCCGTCAGACCCGTTCCCTTGAGATGAATCTGCAAATATCTCGGAAACGAAGCGAGCTATGGCAAAATGTTAAGAGACCTTTTTTGTAGAGAATTAAGTTTCCTACTTTTTATGTTGTATGATATTTTTTGATCCGAAGCGTAGTTTTCGAGATATATCGAGATATTTAAAAGTTCCGAAGCCGCACCAACATAATAGAGATACAGAAACACCGTGGCCCCTTTCTTTGAGATAACTCTGCACTAGTGCGAGCCGCAAATGCCACTTCCAGCTTAGCTGTGCAGAAGAAGAACAACAAGAAGAAGAAATATCTCGAAATATGTCCGTCAGGCCCCTTCCCTTGAGATAAATATGCAAATATCTCGGAAACGAAGCGAGCTATGGCAAAATGTTAAGAGACCTTTTTTGTAGAGAATTAAGTTTCCTACTTTTTATGTTCTATGATATTTTTTGATCAGATGCGTAGTTCTCGAGATATATCAAGATATTTAAAAGTTCCGAAGCCGCACCAACATAATAGAGATACAGAAACACCGTGGCCCCTTTCTTTGAGATAACTCTGCAGTAGTGCGAGCCGCAAATGCCACTTCCAGCTTAGCTGTGCAGAAGAAGAACAACAAGAAGAAGAAATATCTCGAAATATGTCCGTCAGGCCCCTTCCCTTGAGATAAATCTGCAAATATCTCGGAAACGAAGCGAGCTATGGCAAAATGTTAAGAGACCTTTTTTGTAGAGAATTAAGTTTCCTACTTTTTATGTTCTATGATATTTTTTGATCAGATGCGTAGTTCTCGAGATATATCAAGATATTTAAAAGTTCCGAAGCCGCACCAACATAATAGAGATACAGAAACACCGTGGCCCCTTTCTTTGAGATAACTCTGCACTAGTGCGAGCCGCAAATGCCACTTCCAGCTTAGCTGTGCAGAAGAAGAACAACAAGAAGAAGAAATATCTCGAAATATCTCCGTCAGGCCCCTTCCCTTGAGATATATCTGCAAATATCTCGGAAACGAAGCGAGCTATGGCAAAATGTTAAGAGACCTTTTTTGTAGAGAATTATGTTGCCTACAATTTATGTTCTATGATATTTTTTGATCAGAAGCGTAGTTTTCGAGATATATCGTGATATTTAAAAGTTCCGAAGCCGCACCAACATAATAGAGATACAGAAACACCGTGGCCCCTTTCTTTGAGATAACTCTGCACTATTGCGAGCTGCAAATGCCACTTCCAGCTTAGCTGTGCAGAGGAAGAACAACAAGAAGAAGAAATATCTCGAAATATGTCCGTCAGGCCAGTTCCTTTGAGCTGAATCTGCAAATATCTCGGAAACGAAGCGAGCTATGGCAAAATGTTAAGAGACCTTTTTTGTAGAGAATTAAGTTTCCTACTTTTTATGTTCTATGATATTTTTTGATCAGATGCGTAGTTCTCGAGATATATCAAGATATTTAAAAGTTCCGAAGCCGCACCAACATAATAGAGATACAGAAACACCGTGGCCCCTTTCTTTGAGATAACTCTGCACTAGTGCGAGCCGCAAATGCCACTTCCAGCTTAGCTGTGCAGAAGAAGAACAACAAGAAGAAGAAATATCTCGAAATATGTCCGTCAGGCCCCTTCCCTTGAGATAAATATGCAAATATCTCGGAAACGAAGCGAGCTATGGCAAAATGTTAAGAGACCTTTTTTGTAGAGAATTAAGTTTCCTACTTTTTATGTTCTATGATATTTTTTGATCAGATGCGTAGTTCTCGAGATATATCAAGATATTTAAAAGTTCCGAAGCCGCACCAACATAATAGAGATACAGAAACACCGTGGCCCAGTTCTTTGAGATAACTCTGCACTATTGCGAGCTGGAAATGCCACTTCCAGTTTAGCTGTGCAGAAGAAGAACAACAAGAAGAAGAAATATCTCGAAATATGTCCGTTAGGCCCCTTCCCTTGAGATAAATCTGCAAATATCTCGGAAACAAAGCGAGCTATGGCAAAATGTTAAGAGACCTTTTTTGTAGAGAATTAAGTTTCCTACTTTTTATGATCTATGATATTTTTTGATCAGAAGCGTAGTTTTCGAGATATATCGAGATATTTAAAAGTTCCGAAGCCGCACCAACATAATAGAGATACAGAAACACCGTGGCCCCTTTCTTTGAGATAACTCTGCACTAGTGCGAGCCGCAAATGCCACTTCCAGCTTAGTTGTGCAGAAGAAGAACAACAAGAAGAGGAAATATCTCGAAATATGTCCGTCAGGCCCCTTCCCTTGAGATAAATATGCAAATATCTCGGAAACGAAGCGAGCTATGGCAAAATGTTAAGAGACCTTTTTTGTAGAGAATTAAGTTTCCTACTTTTTATGTTCTATGATATTTTTTGATCAGATGCGTAGTTCTCGAGATATATCAAGATATTTAAAAGTTCCGAAGCCGCACCAACATAATAGTGATACAGAAACACCGTGGCCCGTTTCTTTGAGATAACTCTGCACTAGTGCGAGCCGCAAATGCCACTTCCAGCTTAGCTGTGCAGAAGAAGAACAACAAGAAGAAGAAATATCTCGAAATATGTCCGTCAGGCCCCTTCCCTTGAGATATATCTGCAAATATCTCGGAAACGAAGCGAGCTATGGCAAAATGTAAAAGAGACCTTTTTTGTAGAGAATTATGTTTCCTACAATTTATGTTCTATGACATTTTTTGATCAGAAGCGTTGTTTTCGAGATATATCGAGATATTTAAAAGTTCCGAAGCCGCACCAACATAATAGAGATACAGAAACACCGTGGCCCCTTTCTTTGAGATAACTCTGCACTAGTGCGAGCCGCAAATGCCACTTCCAGCTTAGCTGTGCAGAAGAAGAACAACAAGAAGAAGAAATATCTCGAAATATGTCCGTCAGGCCCCTTCCCTTGAGATAAATATGCAAATATCTCGGAAACGAAGCGAGCTATGGCAAAATGTTAAGAGACCTTTTTTGTAGAGAATTAAGTTTCCTACTTTTTATGTTCTATGATATTTTTTGATCAGATGCGTAGTTCTCGAGATACATCAAGATATTTAAAAGTTCCGAAGCCGCACCAACATAATAGAGATACAGAAACACCGTGGCCCCTTTCTTTGAGATAATTCTGCACTATTGCGAGCTGCAAATGCCACTTCCAGCTTAGCTGTGCAGAGGAAGAACAACAAGAAGAAGAAATATCTCGAAATATGTCCGTCAGGCCAGTTCCTTTGAGCTGAATCTGCAAATATCTCGGAAACGAAGCGAGCTATCGCAAAATGTTAAGAGACCGTTTTTGTAGAGAATTAAGTTTCCTACTTTTTATGTTCTATGATATTTTTTGATGAGACGCGTAGTTCTCGAGATATATCAAGATATTTAAAAGTTCCGAAGCCGCACCAACATAATAGAGATACAGAAACACCGTGGCCCCTTTCTTTGAGATAACTCTGCACTATTGCGAGCTGCAAATGCCACTTCCAGCTTAGCTGTGCAGAAGGAGAACAACAAGAAGGAGAAATATCTCGAAATATGTCCGTCAGGCCCCTTCCCTTGAGATAAATCTGCAAATATCTCGGAAACGAAGAGAGCTATGGCAAAATGTTAAGAGACCTTTTTTGTAGAGAATTAAGTTTCCTACTTTTCATGTTCTATGATATTTTTTGATCAGATGCGTAGTTCTCGAGATATATCAAGATATTTAAAAGTTCCGAAGTCGCACCAACATAATAGAGATACAGAAACACCGTGGCCCCTTTCTTTGAGATAACTCTGCACTAGTGCGAGCCGCAAATGCCACTTCCAGCTTAGCTGTGCAGAAGAAGAACAACAAGAAGAAGAAATATCTCGAAATATGTCCGTCAGGCCCCTTCCCTTGGGATAAATCTGCAAATATCTCGGAAACCAAGCGAGCTATGGCAAAATGTTAAGAGACCTTTTTTGTAGAGAATTAAGTTTCCTACTTTTTATGTTCTATGATATTTTTTGATCAGATGCGTAGTTCTCGAGATATATCAAGATATTTAAAAGTTCCGAAGCCGCACCAACATAATAGAGATACAGAAACACCGTGGTCCCTTTCTTTGAGATAACTCTGCACTATTGCGAGCTGTAAATGCCACTTCCAGCTTAGCTGTGCAGAAGAAGAACAAACAAGAAGAAGAAATATCTCGAAATATGTCCGTCAGGCCCCTTCCCTTGAGATATATCTGCAAATATCTCGGAAACGAAGCGAGCTATGGCAAAATGTTAAGAGACCTTTTTTGTAGAGAATTATGTTTCCTACAATTTATGTTCTATGATATTTTTTGATCAGAAGCGTAGTTTTCGAGATACATCGAGATATTTAAAAGTTCCGAAGCCGCACCAACATAATAGAGATACAGAAACACCGTGGCCCCTTTCTTTGAGATAACTCTGCACTAGTGCGAGCCGCAAATGCCACTTCCAGCTTAGCTGTGCAGAAGAAGAACAACAAGAAGAAGAAATATCTCGAAATATGTCCGTCAGGCCCCTTCCCTTGAGATATATCTGCAAATATCTCGGGAACGAAGCGAGCTATGGCAAAATGTTAAGAGACCTTTTTTGTAGAGAATTCTGTTTCCTACAATTTATGTTCTATGATATTTTTTGATCAGAAGCGTAGTTTTCGAGATATATCGAGATATTTAAAAGTTCCGAAGCCGCACCAACATAATAGAGATACAGAAACACCGTGGCCCCTTTCTTTGAGATAACTCTGCACTAGTGCGAGCCGCAAATGCCACTTCCAGCTTAGCTGTGCAGAAGAAGAACAACAAGAAGAAGAAATATCTCGAAATATGTCCGTCAGGCCCCTTCCCTTGAGATAAATCTGCAAATATCTCGGAAACGAAGCGAGCTATGGCAAAATGTTAAGAGACCTTTTTTGTAGAGAATTAAGTTTCCTACTTTTTATGTTCTATGATATTTTTTGATCAGATGCGTAGTTCTCGAGATATATCAAGATATTTAAAAGTTCCGAAGCCGCACCAACATAATAGAGATACAGAAACACCGTGGCCCCTTTCTTTGAGATAACTCTGCACTATTGCGAGCTGCAAATGCCACTTCCAGCTTAGCTGTGCAGAGGAAGAACAACAAGAAGAAGAAATATCTCGAAATATGTCCGTCAGGCCAGTTCCTTTGAGCTGAATCTGCAAATATCTCGGAAACGAAGCGAGCTATGGCAAAATGTTAAGAGACGTTTTTTATAGAGAATTATGTTTCCTACAATTTATGTTCTATGATATTTTTTGATCAGAAGCGTAGTTTTCGAGATATATCGAGATATTTAAAAGTTCCGAAGCCGCACCAACATAATAGGGATACAGAAACACCGTGGCCCCTTTCTTTGAGATAACTCTGCACTAGTGCGAGCCGCAAATGCCACTTCCAGCTTAGCTGTGCAGAAGAAGAACAACAAGAAGAAGAAATATCTCGCAATATGTCCGTCAGGCCCCTTCCCTTGAGATAAATCTGCAAATATCTCGGAAACGAAGCGAGCTATGGCAAAATGTTAAGAGACCTTTTTTGTAGAGAATTAAGTTTCCTACTTTTTATGTTCTATGATATTTTTTGATCAGATGCGTAGTTCTCGAGATATATCAAGATATTTAAAAGTTCCGAAGCCGCACCAACATAATAGAGATACAGAAACACCGTGGCCCCTTTCTTTGAGATAACTCTGCACTATTGCGAGCTGCAAATGCCACTTCCAGCTTAGCTGTGCAGAGGAAGAACAACAAGAAGAAGAAATATCTCAAAATATGTCCGTCAGGCCAGTTCATTTGAGCTGAATCTGCAAATATCTCGGAAACGAAGCGAGCTATGGCAAAATGTTAAGAGACGTTTTTTACAGAGAATTATGTTTCCTACAATTTATGTTCTCTGATATTTTTTGATCAGAAGCGTAGTTTTCGAGATATATCGAGATATTTAAAAGTTCCGAAGCCGCACCAACATAATAGGGATACAGAAACACCGTGGCCCCTTTCTTTGAGATAACTCTGCACTATTGCGAGCTGTAAATGCCACTTCCAGCTTAGCTGTGCAGAAGAAGAACAACAAGAAGAAGAAATATCTCGAAATATGTCCGTCAGGCCCCTTCCCTTGAGATATATCTGCAAATATCTCGGAAACGAAGCGAGCTATGGCAAAATGTTAAGAGACCTTTTTTGTAGGGAATTAAGTTTCCTACTTTTTATGTTCTATGATATTTTTTGATCGGATGCGTAGCTCTCGAGATATATCAAGATATTTAAAAGTTCCGAAGCCGCACCAACATAATAGAGATACAGAAACACCGTGGCCCCTTTCTTTGAGATAACTCTGCACTATTGCGAGCTGCAAATGCCACTTCCAGCTTAGCTGTGCAGAAGAAGACCAACAAGAAGAAGAAATATCTCGAAATATGTCCGTCAGGCCCCTTCCCTTGAGATAAATCTGCAAATATCTCGGAAACGAAGCGAGCTATGGCAAAATGTTAAGAGACCTTATTTGTGGAGAATTAAGTTTCCTACTTTTTATGTTCTATGATATTTTTTGATCAGAAGCGTAGTTGTCGAGATACATCGAGATATTTAAAAGTTCCGAAGCCGCACCAACATAATAGAGATACAGAAACACCGTGGCCCCTTTCTTTGAGATAACTCTGCACTATTGCGAGCTGCAAATGCCACTTCCAGCTTAGCTGTGCAGAAGAAGAACAACAAGAAGAAGAAATATCTCGAAATATGTCCGTCAGGCCCCTTCCCTTGAGATATATCTGCAAATATCTCGGAAACGAAGCGAGCTATGGCAAAATGTTAAGAGACCTTTTTTGTAGAGAATTATGTTTCCTACAATTTAGGTTCTATGATATTTTTTGATCAGAAGCGTAGTTTTCGAGATATATCGAGATATTTAAAAGTTCCGAAGCCGCACCAACATAATAGAGATACAGAAACACCGTGGCCCCTTTCTTTGAGATAACTCTGCACTAGTGCGAGCCGCAAATGCCACTTCCAGCTTAGCTGTGCAGAAGAAGAACAACAAGAAGAAGAAATATCTCGAAATATGTCCGTCAGGCCCCTTCCCTTGAGATAAATCTGCAAATATCTCGGACACGAAGCGAGCTATGGCAAAATGTTAAGAGACCTTTTTTGTAGAGAATTAAGTTTCCTACTTTTTATGTTCTATGATATTTTTTGATCAGATGCGTAGTTCTCGAGATATATCAAGATATTTAAAAGTTCCGAAGCCGCACCAACATAATAGAGATACAGAAACACCGTGGCCCCTTTCTTTGAGATAACTCTGCACTATTGCGAGCTGCAAATGCCACTTCCAGCTTAGCTGTGCAGAGGAAGAACAACAAGAAGAAGAAATATCTCAAAATATGTCCGTCAGGCCAGTTCCTTTGAGCTGAATCTGCAAATATCTCGGAAACGAAGCGAGCTATGGCAAAATGTTAAGAGACGTTTTTTACAGAGAATTATGTTTCCTACAATTTATGTTCTATGATATTTTTTGATCAGAAGCGTAGTTTTCGAGATATATCGAGATATTTAAAAGTTCCGAAGCCGCACCAACATAATAGGGATACAGAAACACCGTGGCCCCTTTCTTTGAGATAACTCTGCACTAGTGCGAGCCGCAAATGCCACTTCCAGCTTAGCTGTGCAGAAGAAGAACAACAAGCAGAGGAAATATCTCGCAATATGTCCGTCAGGCCCCTTCCCTTGAGATAAATCTGCAAATATCTCGGAAACGAAGCGAGCTATGGCAAAATGTTAAGAGACCTTTTTTGTAGAGAATTAAGTTTCCTACTTTTTATGTTCTATGATATTTTTTGATCAGATGCGTAGTTCTCAAGATATATCAAGATATTTAAAAGTTCCGAAGCCGCACCAACATAATAGAGATACAGAAACACCGTGGCCCCTTTCTTTGAGATAACTCTGCACTATTGCGAGCTGTAAATGCCACTTCCAGCTTAGCTGTGCAGAAGAAGAACAACAAGAAGAAGAAATATCTCGAAATATGTCCGTCAGGCCCCTTCCCTTGAGATATATCTGCAAATATCTCGGAAACGAAGCGAGCTATGGCAAAATGTTAAGAGACCTTTTTTGTAGGGAATTAAGTTTCCTACTTTTTATGTTCTATGATATTTTTTGATCGGAGGCGTAGCTCTCGAGATATATCAAGATATTTAAAAGTTCCGAAGCCGCACCAACATAATAGAGATACAGAAACACCGTGGCCCCTTTCTTTGAGATAACTCTGCACTATTGCGAGCTGCAAATGCCACTTCCAGCTTAGCTGTGCAGAAGAAGACCAACAAGAAGAAGAAATATCTCGAAATATGTCCGTCAGGCCCCTTCCCTTGAGATAAATCTGCAAATATCTCGGAAACGAAGCGAGCTATGGCAAAATGTTAAGAGACCTTATTTGTGGAGAATTAAGTTTCCTACTTTTTATGTTCTATGATATTATTTGATCAGATGCGTAGTTCTCGAGATATATCAAGATATTTAAAAGTTCCGAAGCCGCACCAACATAATAGAGATACAGAAACACCGTGGCCCCTTTCTTTGAGATAACTCTGCACTATTGCGAGCTGGAAATGCCACTTCCAGTTTAGCTGTGCAGAAGAAGAACAACAAGAAGAAGAAATATCTCGAAATATGTCCGTCAGGCCCCTTCCCTTGAGATATATCTGCATATATCTCGGAAACGAAGCGAGCTATGGCAAAATGTTGAGAGACCTTTTTTGTAGAGAATTAAGTTTTCTACTTTTTATGTTCTATGATATTTTTTGATCAGATGCGTAGTTCTCGAGATATATCAAGATATTTAAAAGTTCCGAAGCCGCACCAACATAATAGAGATACAGAAACACCGTGGCCCCTTTCTTTGAGATAACTCGGCACTACTGCGAGCTGGAAATGCCACTTCCAGTTTAGCTGTGCAGAAGAAGAACAACAAGAAGAAGAAATATCTCGAAATATGTCCGTCAGACCTCTTCCCTTGAGATAAATCTGCAAATATCTCGGAAACGATGCGATCTATGGCAAAATGTTAAGAGACCTTTTTTGTAGAGAATTAAGTTTCCTACTTTTTATGTTCTATGATATTTTTTGATCAGATGCGTAGTTCTCGAGATATATCAAGATATTTAAAAGTTCCGAAGCCGCACCAACATAATAGAGATACAGAAACACCGTGGCCCCTTTCTTTGAGATAACTCTGCAGTATTGCGATCTGTAAATGCCACTTCCAGCTTAGCTGTGCAGGAGAAGAACAACAAGAAGAAGAAATATCTCGAAATATGTCCGTCAGGCCCCTTCCCTTGAGATAAATCTGCAAATATCTCGGAAACGAAGCGAGCTATGGCAAAATGTTAAGAGACCTTTTTTGTAGAGAATTATGTTTCCTACAATTTATGTTCTATGATATTTTTTGATCAGAAGCGTAGTTTTCGAGATATATCGAGATATTTAAAAGTTCCGAAGCCGCACCAACATAATAGAGATACAGAAACACCGTGGCCCCTTTCTTTGAGATAACTCTGCACTATTGCGAGCTGTAAATGCCACTTCCAGCTTAGCTGTGCAGAAGAAGAACAACAAGAAGAAGAAATATCTCGAAATATGTCCGTCAGGCCCCTTCCCTTGAGATATATCTGCAAATATCTCGGAAACGAAGCGAGCTATGGCAAAATGTTAAGAGACCTTTTTTGTAGAGAATTATGTTTCCTACAATTTATGTTCTATGATATTTTTTGATCAGAAGCGTAGTTTTCGAGATACATCGAGATATTTAAAAGTTCCGAAGCCGCACCAACATAATAGAGATACAGAAACACCGTGGCCCCTTTCTTTGAGATAACTCTGCACTAGTGCGAGCCGCAAATGCCACTTCCAGCTTAGCTGTGCAGAAGAAGAACAACAAGAAGAAGAAATATCTCGAAATATGTCCGTCAGGCCCCTTCCCTCGAGATAAATCTGCAAATATCTCGGAAACGAAGCGAGCTATGGCAAAATGTTAAGAGACCTTTTTTGTAGGGAATTAAGTTTCCTACTTTTTATGTTCTATGATATTTTTTGATCAGATGCGTAGTTCTCGAGATATATCAAGATATTTAAAAGTTCCGAAGCCGCACCAACATAATAGAGATACAGAAACACCGTGGCCCCTTTCTTTGAGATAAGTCTGCACTAGTGCGAGCCGCAAATGCCGCTTCCAGCTTAGCTGTGCAGAAGAAGAACAACAAGAAGAAGAAATATCTCGAAATATGTCCGTCAGGCCCCTTCCCTTGAGATAAATCTGCAAATATCTCGGAAACGAAGCGAGCTATGGCAAAATGTTAAGAGACCTTTTTTGTAGGGAATTAAGTTTCCTACTTTTCATGTTCTATGATATTTTTTGATCGGATGCGTAGCTCTCGAGATATATCAAGATATTTAAAAGTTCCGAAGTCGCACCAACATAATAGAGATACAGAAACACCGTGGCCCCTTTCTTTGAGATAACTCTGCACTATTGCGAGCTGCAAATGCCACTTCCAGCTTAGCTGTGCAGAAGAAGACCAACAAGAAGAAGAAATATCTCGAAATATGTCCGTCAGGCCCCTTCCCTTGAGATAAATCTGCAAATATCTCGGAAACGAAGCGAGCTATGGCAAAATGTTAAGAGACCTTATTTGTGGAGAATTAAGTTTCCTACTTTTTATGTTCTATGATATTATTTGATCAGATGCGTAGTTCTCGAGATATATCAAGATATTTAAAAGTTCCGAAGCCGCACCAACATAATAGAGATACAGAAACACCGTGGCCCCTTTCTTTGAGATAACTCTGCACTATTGCGAGCTGGAAATGCCACTTCCAGTTTAGCTGTGCAGAAGAAGAACAACAAGAAGAAGAAATATCTCGAAATATGTCCGTCAGGCCCCTTCCCTTGAGATAAATCTGCATATATCTCGGAAACGAAGCGAGCTATGGCAAAATGTTGAGAGACCTTTTTTGTAGAGAATTAAGTTTTCTACTTTTTATGTTCTATGATATTTTTTGATCAGATGCGTAGTTCTCGAGATATATCAAGATATTTAAAAGTTCCGAAGCCGCACCAACATAATAGAGATACAGAAACACCGTGGCCCCTTTCTTTGAGATAACTCGGCACTACTGCGAGCTGGAAATGCCACTTCCAGTTTAGCTGTGCAGAAGAAGAACAACAAGAAGAAGAAATATCTCGAAATATGTCCGTCAGACCTCTTCCCTTGAGATAAATCTGCAAATATCTCGGAAACGAAGCGATCTATGGCAAAATGTTAAGAGACCTTTGTTGTAGAGAATTAAGTTTCCTACTTTTTATGTTCTATGATATTTTTTGATCAGATGCGTAGTTCTCGAGATATATCAAGATATTTAAAAGTTCCGAAGCCGCACCAACATAATAGAGATACAGAAACACCGTGGCCCCTTTCTTTGAGATAACTCTGCAGTATTGCGATCTGTAAATGCCACTTCCAGCTTAGCTGTGCAGGAGAAGAACAACAAGAAGAAGAAATATCTCGAAATATGTCCGTCAGGCCCCTTCCCTTGAGATATATCTGCAAATATCTCGGAAACGAAGCGAGCTATGGCAAAATGTTAAGAGACCTTTTTTGTAGAGAATTATGTTTCCTACAATTTATGTTCTATGATATTTTTTGATCAGAAGCGTAGTTTTCGAGATATATCGAGATATTTAAAAGTTCCAAAGCCGCACCAACATAATAGAGATACAGAAACACCGTGGCCCCTTTCTTTGAGATAACTCTGCACTAGTGCGAGCCGCAAATGCCACTTCCAGCTTAGCTGTGCAGAAGAAGAACAACAAGAAGAAGAAATATCTCGAAATATGTCCGTCAGGCCCCTTCCCTTGAGATAAATCTGCAAATATCTCGGAAACGAAGCGAGCTATGGCAAAATGTTGAGAGACCTTTTTTGTAGAGAATTAAGTTTCCTACTTTTTATGTTCTATGATATTTTTTGATCAGATGCGTAGTTCTCGAGATATATCAAGATATTTAAAAGTTCCGAAGCCGCACCGACATAATAGAGATACAGAAACACCGTGGCCCCTCTCTTTGAGATAACTCTGCACTATTGCGAGCTGGAAATGCCACTTCCAGTTTAGCTGTGCAGAAGAAGAACAACAAGAAGAAGAAATATCTCGAAACATGTCCGTCAGGCCCCTTCCCTTGAGATAAATCTGCAAATATCTCGGAAACGAAGCGAGCTATGGCAAAATGTTAAGAGACCTTTTTTGTAGAGAATTATGTTTCCTACAATTTATGTTCTATGATATTTTTTGATCAGAAGCGTAGTTTTCGAGATATATCGAGATATTTAAAAGTTCCGAAGCCGCACCAACATAATAGAGATACAGAAACACCGTGGCCCCTTTCTTTGAGATAACTCTGCACTAGTGCGAGCCGCAAATGCCACTTCTAGCTTAGCTGTGCAGAAGAAGAACAACAAGAAGAAGAAATATCTCGAAATATGTCCGTCAGGCCCCTTCCCTTGAGATAAATCTGCAAATATCTCGGAAACGAAGCGAGCTATGGCAAAATGTTAAGAGACCTTATTTGTGGAGAATTAAGTTTCCTACTTTTTATGTTCTATGATATTATTTGATCAGATGCGTAGTTCCCGAGATATATCAAGATATTTAAAAGTTCCGAAGCCGCACCAACATAATAGAGATACAGAAACACCGTGGCCCCTTTCTTTGAGATAACTCTGCACTATTGCGAGCTGGAAATGCCACTTCCAGTTTAGCTGTGCAGAAGAAGAACAACAAGAAGAAGAAATATCTCGAAATATGTCCGTCAGGCCCCTTCCCTTGAGATAAATCTGCATATATCTCGGAAACGAAGCGAGCTATGGCAAAATGTTGAGAGACCTTTTTTGTAGAGAATTAAGTTTTCCACTTTTTATGTTCTATGATATTTTTTGATCAGATGCGTAGTTCTCGAGATATATCAAGATATTTAAAAGTTCCGAAGCCGCACCAACATAATAGAGATACAGAAACACCGTGGCCCCTTTCTTTGAGATAACTCGGCACTACTGCGAGCTGGAAATGCCACTTCCAGTTTAGCTGTGCAGAAGAAGAACAACAAGAAGAAGAAATATCTCGAAATATGTCCGTCAGACCTCTTCCCTTGAGATAAATCTGCAAATATCTCGGAAACGAAGCGAGCTATGGCAAAATGTTAAGAGACCTTTTTTGTAGAGAATTAAGTTTCCTACTTTTTATGTTCTATGATATTTTTTGATCAGAGGCGTAGTTCTCGAGATATATCAAGATATTTAAAAGTTCCGAAGCCGCACCAACATAATAGAGATACAGAAACAGCGTGGCCCCTTTCTTTGAGATAACTCTGCACTATTGCGAGCTGCAAATGCCACTTCCAGCTTAGCTGTGCAGAGGAAGAACAACAAGAAGAAGAAGTATCTCGAAATATGTCCGTCAGGCCAGTTCCTTTGAGCTGAATCTGCAAATATCTCGGAAACGAAGCGAGCTATGGCAAAATGTTAAGAGACGTTTTTTGTAGAGAATTATGTTTCCTACAATTTATGTTCTATGATATTTTTTGATCAGAAGCGTAGTTTTCGAGATATATCGAGATCTTTAAAAGTTCCGAAGCCGCACCAACATAATAGGGATACAGAAACACCGTGGCCCCTTTCTTTGAGATAACTCTGCACTAGTGCGAGCCGCAAATGCCACTTCCAGCTTAGCTGTGCAGAAGAAGAACAACAAGAAGAAGAAATATCTCGAAATATGTCCGTCAGGCCCCTTCCCTTGAGATAAATCTGCAAATATCTCGGAAACGAAGCGAGCTATGGCAAAATGTTAAGAGACGTTTTTTGTAGAGAATTATGTTTCCTACAATTTATGTTCTATGATATTTTTTGATCAGAAGCGTAGTTTTCGAGATATATTGATATATTTAAAAGTTCCGAAGCCGCACCAACATAATAGGGATACAGAAACACCGTGGCCCCTTTCTTTGAGATAACTCTGCACTAGTGCGAGCCGCAAATGCCACTTCCAGCTTAGCTGTGCAGAAGAAGAACAACAAGAAGAAGAAATATCTCGAAATATGTCCGTCAGGCCCCTTCCCTTGAGATAAATCTGCAAATATCTCGGAAACGAAGCGAGCTATGGCAAAATGTTAAGAGACCTTTTTTGTAGAGAATTAAGTTTCCTACTTTTTATGTTCTATGATATTTTTTGATCAGATGCGTAGTTCTCGAGATATATCAAGATATTTAAAAGTTCCGAAGCCGCACCAACATAATAGAGATACAGAAACACCGTGGCCCCTTTCTTTGAGATAACTCTGCAGTATTGCGAGCTGTAAATGCCACTTCCAGCTTAGCTGTGCAGGAGAAGAACAACAAGAAGAAGAAATATCTCGAAATATGTCCGTCAGGCCCCTTCCCTTGAGATATATCTGCAAATATCTCGGGAACGAAGCGAGCTATGGCAAAATGTTAAGAGACCTTTTTTGTAGAGAATTATGTCTCCTACAATTTATGTTCTATGATATTTTTTGATCAGAAGCGTAGTTTTCGAGATATATCGAGATATTTAAAAGTTCCAAAGCCGCACCAACATAATAGAGATACAGAAACACCGTGGCCCCTTTCTTTGAGATAACTCTGCACTAGTGCGAGCCGCAAATGCCACTTCCAGCTTAGCTGTGCAGAAGAAGAACAACAAGAAGAAGAAATATCTCGAAATATGTCCGTCAGGCCCCTTCCCTTGAGATAAATCTGCAAATATCTCGGAAACGAAGCGAGCTATGGCAGAATGTTGAGAGACCTTTTTTGTAGAGAATTAAGTTTCCTACTTTTTATGTTCTATGATATTTTTTGATCAGATGCGTAGTTCTCGAGATATATCAAGATATTTAAAAGTTCCGAAGCCGCACCGACATAATAGAGATACAGAAACACCGTGGCCCCTCTCTTTGAGATAACTCTGCACTATTGCGAGCTGGAAATGCCACTTCCAGTTTAGCTGTGCAGAAGAAGAACAACAAGAAGAAGAAATATCTCGAAATATGTCCGTCAGGCCCCTTCCCTTGAGATAAATCTGCAAATATCTCGGAAACGAAGCGAGCTATGGCAAAATGTTAAGAGACCTTTTTTGTAGAGAATTATGTTTCCTACAATTTATGTTCTATGATATTTTTTGATCAGAAGCGTAGTTTTCGAGATATATCGAGATATTTAAAAGTTCCGAAGCCGCACCAACATAATAGAGATACAGAAACACCGTGGCCCCTTTCTTTGAGATAACTCTGCACTAGTGCGAGCCGCAAATGCCACTTCCAGCTTAGCTGTGCAGAAGAAGAACAACAAGAAGAAGAAATATCTCGAAATATGTCCGTCAGGCCCCTTCCCTTGAGATAAATCTGCAAATATCTCGGAAACGAAGCGAGCTATGGCAAAATGTTAAGAGACCTTTTTTGTAGAGAATTAAGTTTCCTACTTTTTATGTTCTATGATATTTTTTGATCAGATGCGTAGTTCTCGAGATATATCAAGATATTTAAAAGTTCCGAAGCCGCACCAACATAATAGAGATACAGAAACACCGTGGCCCCTTTCTTTGAGATAACTCTGCACTATTGCGAGCTGCAAATGCCACTTCCAGCTTAGCTGTGCAGAGGAAGAACAACAAGAAGAAGAAATATCTCGAAATATGTCCGTCAGGCCAGTTCCTTTGAGCTGAATCTGCAAATATCTCGGAAACGAAGCGAGCTCTGGCAAAATGTTAAGAGACCTTTTTTGTAGAGAATTATGTTTCCTACTTTTTATGTTCTATGATATTTTTTGATCAGATGCGTAGTTCTCGAGATATATCAAGATATTTAAAAGTTCCGAAGCCGCACCAACATAATAGAGATACAGAAACACCGTGGCCCCTTTCTTTGAGATAACTCTGCACTATTGCGAGCTGTAAATGCCACTTCCAGCTTAGCTGTGCAGAAGAAGAACAACAAGAAGAAGAAATATCTCGAAATATGTCCGTCAGGCCCCTTCCCTTGAGATAAATCTGCAAATATCTCGGAAACGAAGCGAGCTATGGCAAAATGTTGAGAGACCTTTTTTGTAGAGAATTATGTTTCCTACAATTTATGTTCTATGATATTTTTTGATCAGAAGCGTAGTTTTCGAGATATATCGAGATATTTAAAAGTTCCGAAGCCGCACCAACATAATAGAGATACAGAAACACCGTGGCCCCTTTCTTTGAGATAACTCTGCACTAGTGCGAGCCGCAAATGCCACTTCCAGTTTAGCTGTGCAGAAGAAGAACAACAAGAAGAAGAAATATCTCGAAATATGTCCGTCAGACCTCTTCCCTTGAGATAAATCTGCAAATATCTCGGAAACGAAGCGATCTATGGCAAAATGTTAAGAGACCTTTGTTGTAGAGAATTAAGTTTCCTACTTTTTATGTTCTATGATATTTTTTGATCAGATGCGTAGTTCTCGAGATATATCAAGATATTTAAAAGTTCCGAAGCCGCACCAACATAATAGAGATACAGAAACACCGTGGCCCCTTTCTTTGAGATAACTCTGCAGTATTGCGATCTGTAAATGCCACTTCCAGCTTAGCTGTGCAGGAGAAGAACAACAAGAAGAAGAAATATCTCGAAATATGTCCGTCAGGCCCCTTCCCTTGAGATATATCTGCAAATATCTCGGAAACGAAGCGAGCTATGGCAAAATGTTAAGAGACCTTTTTTGTAGAGAATTATGTTTCCTACAATTTATGTTCTATGATATTTTTTGATCAGAAGCGTAGTTTTCGAGATATATCGAGATATTTAAAAGTTCCAAAACCGCACCAACATAATAGAGATACAGAAACACCGTGGCCCCTTTCTTTGAGATAACTCTGCACTAGTGCGAGCCGCAAATGCCACTTCCAGCTTAGCTGTGCAGAAGAAGAACAACAAGAAGAAGAAATATCTCGAAATATGTCCGTCAGGCCCCTTCCCTTGAGATAAATCTGCAAATATCTCGGAAACGAAGCGAGCTATGGCAAAATGTTGAGAGACCTTTTTTGTAGAGAATTAAGTTTCCTACTTTTTATGTTCTATGATATTTTTTGATCAGATGCGTAGTTCTCGAGATATATCAAGATATTTAAAAGTTCCGAAGCCGCACCGACATAATAGAGATACAGAAACACCGTGGCCCCTCTCTTTGAGATAACTCTGCACTATTGCGAGCTGGAAATGCCACTTCCAGTTTAGCTGTGCAGAAGAAGAACAACAAGAAGAAGAAATATCTCGAAATATGTCCGTCAGGCCCCTTCCCTTGAGATAAATCTGCAAATATCTCGGAAACGAAGCGAGCTATGGCAAAATGTTAAGAGACCTTTTTTGTAGAGAATTAAGTTTCCTACTTTTTATGTTCTATGATATTTTTTGATCAGAGGCGTAGTTCTCGAGATATATCAAGATATTTAAAAGTTCCGAAGCCGCACCAACATAATAGAGATACAGAAACACCGTGGCCCCTTTCTTTGAGATAACTCTGCACTATTGCGAGCTGCAAATGCCACTTCCAGCTTAGCTGTGCAGAGGAAGAACAACAAGAAGAAGAAGTATCTCGAAATATGTCCGTCAGGCCAGTTCCTTTGAGCTGAATCTGCAAATATCTCGGAAACGAAGCGAGCTATGGCAAAATGTTAAGAGACGTTTTTTGTAGAGAATTATGTTTCCTACAATTTATGTTCTATGATATTTTTTGATCAGAAGCGTAGTTTTCGAGATATATCGAGATCTTTAAAAGTTCCGAAGCCGCACCAACATAATAGGGATACAGAAACACCGTGGCCCCTTTCTTTGAGATAACTCTGCACTAGTGCGAGCCGCAAATGCCACTTCCAGCTTAGCTGTGCAGAAGAAGAACAACAAGAAGAAGAAATATCTCGAAATATGTCCGTCAGGCCCCTTCCCTTGAGATAAATCTGCAAATATCTCGGAAACGAAGCGAGCTATGGCAAAATGTTAAGAGACGTTTTTTGTAGAGAATTATGTTTCCTACAATTTATGTTCTATGATATTTTTTGATCAGAAGCGTAGTTTTCGAGATATATTGATATATTTAAAAGTTCCGAAGCCGCACCAACATAATAGGGATACAGAAACACCGTGGCCCCTTTCTTTGAGATAACTCTGCACTAGTGCGAGCCGCAAATGCCACTTCCAGCTTAGCTGTGCAGAAGAAGAACAACAAGAAGAAGAAATATCTCGAAATATGTCCGTCAGGCCCCTTCCCTTGAGATAAATCTGCAAATATCTCGGAAACGAAGCGAGCTATGGCAAAATGTTAAGAGACCTTTTTTGTAGAGAATTAAGTTTCCTACTTTTTATGTTCTATGATATTTTTTGATCAGATGCGTAGTTCTCGAGATATATCAAGATATTTAAAAGTTCCGAAGCCGCACCAACATAATAGAGATACAGAAACACCGTGGCCCCTTTCTTTGAGATAACTCTGCAGTATTGCGAGCTGTAAATGCCACTTCCAGCTTAGCTGTGCAGGAGAAGAACAACAAGAAGAAGAAATATCTCGAAATATGTCCGTCAGGCCCCTTCCCTTGAGATATATCTGCAAATATCTCGGGAACGAAGCGAGCTATGGCAAAATGTTAAGAGACCTTTTTTGTAGAGAATTATGTCTCCTACAATTTATGTTCTATGATATTTTTTGATCAGAAGCGTAGTTTTCGAGATATATCGAGATATTTAAAAGTTCCAAAGCCGCACCAACATAATAGAGATACAGAAACACCGTGGCCCCTTTCTTTGAGATAACTCTGCACTAGTGCGAGCCGCAAATGCCACTTCCAGCTTAGCTGTGCAGAAGAAGAACAACAAGAAGAAGAAATATCTCGAAATATGTCCGTCAGGCCCCTTCCCTTGAGATAAATCTGCAAATATCTCGGAAACGAAGCGAGCTATGGCAGAATGTTGAGAGACCTTTTTTGTAGAGAATTAAGTTTCCTACTTTTTATGTTCTATGATATTTTTTGATCAGATGCGTAGTTCTCGAGATATATCAAGATATTTAAAAGTTCCGAAGCCGCACCGACATAATAGAGATACAGAAACACCGTGGCCCCTCTCTTTGAGATAACTCTGCACTATTGCGAGCTGGAAATGCCACTTCCAGTTTAGCTGTGCAGAAGAAGAACAACAAGAAGAAGAAATATCTCGAAATATGTCCGTCAGGCCCCTTCCCTTGAGATAAATCTGCAAATATCTCGGAAACGAAGCGAGCTATGGCAAAATGTTAAGAGACCTTTTTTGTAGAGAATTATGTTTCCTACAATTTATGTTCTATGATATTTTTTGATCAGAAGCGTAGTTTTCGAGATATATCGAGATATTTAAAAGTTCCGAAGCCGCACCAACATAATAGAGATACAGAAACACCGTGGCCCCTTTCTTTGAGATAACTCTGCACTAGTGCGAGCCGCAAATGCCACTTCCAGCTTAGCTGTGCAGAAGAAGAACAACAAGAAGAAGAAATATCTCGAAATATGTCCGTCAGGCCCCTTCCCTTGAGATAAATCTGCAAATATCTCGGAAACGAAGCGAGCTATGGCAAAATGTTAAGAGACCTTTTTTGTAGAGAATTAAGTTTCCTACTTTTTATGTTCTATGATATTTTTTGATCAGATGCGTAGTTCTCGAGATATATCAAGATATTTAAAAGTTCCGAAGCCGCACCAACATAATAGAGATACAGAAACACCGTGGGCCCTTTCTTTGAGATAACTCTGCACTATTGCGAGCTGCAAATGCCACTTCCAGCTTAGCTGTGCAGAGGAAGAACAACAAGAAGAAGAAATATCTCGAAATATGTCCGTCAGGCCAGTTCCTTTGAGCTGAATCTGCAAATATCTCGGAAACGAAGCGAGCTCTGGCAAAATGTTAAGAGACCTTTTTTGTAGAGAATTATGTTTCCTACTTTTTATGTTCTATGATATTTTTTGATCAGATGCGTAGTTCTCGAGATATATCAAGATATTTAAAAGTTCCGAAGCCGCACCAACATAATAGAGATACAGAAACACCGTGGCCCCTTTCTTTGAGATAACTCTGCACTATTGCGAGCTGTAAATGCCACTTCCAGCTTAGCTGTGCAGAAGAAGAACAACAAGAAGAAGAAATATCTCGAAATATGTCCGTCAGGCCCCTTCCCTTGAGATAAATCTGCAAATATCTCGGAAACGAAGCGAGCTATGGCAAAATGTTGAGAGACCTTTTTTGTAGAGAATTATGTTTCCTACAATTTATGTTCTATGATATTTTTTGATCAGAAGCGTAGTTTTCGAGATATATCGAGATATTTAAAAGTTCCGAAGCCGCACCAACATAATAGAGATACAGAAACACCGTGGCCCCTTTCTTTGAGATAACTCTGCACTAGTGCGAGCCGCAAATGCCACTTCCAGTTTAGCTGTGCAGAAGAAGAACAACAAGAAGAAGAAATATCTCGAAATATGTCCGTCAGACCTCTTCCCTTGAGATAAATCTGCAAATATCTCGGAAACGAAGCGATCTATGGCAAAATGTTAAGAGACCTTTGTTGTAGAGAATTAAGTTTCCTACTTTTTATGTTCTATGATATTTTTTGATCAGATGCGTAGTTCTCGAGATATATCAAGATATTTAAAAGTTCCGAAGCCGCACCAACATAATAGAGATACAGAAACACCGTGGCCCCTTTCTTTGAGATAACTCTGCAGTATTGCGATCTGTAAATGCCACTTCCAGCTTAGCTGTGCAGGAGAAGAACAACAAGAAGAAGAAATATCTCGAAATATGTCCGTCAGGCCCCTTCCCTTGAGATATATCTGCAAATATCTCGGAAACGAAGCGAGCTATGGCAAAATGTTAAGAGACCTTTTTTGTAGAGAATTATGTTTCCTACAATTTATGTTCTATGATATTTTTTGATCAGAAGCGTAGTTTTCGAGATATATCGAGATATTTAAAAGTTCCAAAACCGCACCAACATAATAGAGATACAGAAACACCGTGGCCCCTTTCTTTGAGATAACTCTGCACTAGTGCGAGCCGCAAATGCCACTTCCAGCTTAGCTGTGCAGAAGAAGAACAACAAGAAGAAGAAATATCTCGAAATATGTCCGTCAGGCCCCTTCCCTTGAGATAAATCTGCAAATATCTCGGAAACGAAGCGAGCTATGGCAAAATGTTGAGAGACCTTTTTTGTAGAGAATTAAGTTTCCTACTTTTTATGTTCTATGATATTTTTTGATCAGATGCGTAGTTCTCGAGATATATCAAGATATTTAAAAGTTCCGAAGCCGCACCGACATAATAGAGATACAGAAACACCGTGGCCCCTCTCTTTGAGATAACTCTGCACTATTGCGAGCTGGAAATGCCACTTCCAGTTTAGCTGTGCAGAAGAAGAACAACAAGAAGAAGAAATATCTCGAAATATGTCCGTCAGGCCCCTTCCCTTGAGATAAATCTGCAAATATCTCGGAAACGAAGCGAGCTATGGCAAAATGTTAAGAGACCTTTTTTGTAGAGAATTATGTTTCCTACAATTTATGTTCTATGATATTTTTTGATCAGATGCGTAGTTCTCGAGATATATCAAGATATTTAAAAGTTCCGAAGCCGCACCAACATAATAGAGATACAGAAACACCGTGGCCCCTTTCTTTGAGATAACTCTGCACTATTGCGAGCTGTAAATGCCACTTCCAGCTTAGCTGTGCAGAAGAAGAACAACAAGAAGAAGAAATATCTCGAAATATGTCCGTCAGGCCCCTTCCCTTGAGATAAATCTGCAAATATCTCGGAAACGAAGCGAGCTATGGCAAAATGTTAAGAGACGTTTTTTGTAGAGAATTATGTTTCCTACAATTTATGTTCTATGATATTTTTTGATCAGAAGCGTAGTTTTCGAGATATATCGAGATATTTAAAAGTTCCGAAGCCGCACCAACATAATAGGGATACAGAAACACCGTGGCCCCTTTCTTTGAGATAACTCTGCACTATTGCGAGCTGTAAATGCCACTTCCAGCTTAGCTGTGCAGAACAAGAACAACAAGAAGAAGAAATATCTCGAAATATGTCCGTCAGGCCCCTTCCCTTGAGATAAATCTGCAAATATCTCGGAAACGAAGCGAGCTATGGCAAAATGTTGAGAGACCTTTTTTGTAGAGAATTATGTTTCCTACAATTTATGTTCTATGATATTTTTTGATCAGAAGCGTAGTTTTCGAGATATATCGAGATATTTAAAAGTTCCGAAGCCGCACCAACATAATAGAGATACAGAAACACCGTGGCCCCTTTCTTTGAGATAACTCTGCACTAGTGCGAGCCGCAAATGCCACTTCCAGTTTAGCTGTGCAGAAGAAGAACAACAAGAAGAAGAAATATCTCGAAATATGTCCGTCAGGCCCCTTCCCTTGAGATAAATCTGCAAATATCTCGGAAACGAAGCGAGCTATGGTAAAATGTTAAGAGACCTTTTTTGTAGAGAATTAAGTTTCCTACTTTTTATGTTCTATGATATTTTTTGATCAGATGCGTAGTTCTCGAGATATATCAAGATATTTAAAAGTTCCGAAGCCGCACCAACATAATAGAGATACAGAAACACCGTGGCCCCTTTCTTACAGATAACTCTGCACTATTGCGAGCTGCAAATGCCACTTCCAGCTTAGCTGTGCAGAGGAAGAACAACAAGAAGAAGAAATATCTCGAAATATGTCCGTCAGGCCAGTTGCTTTGAGCTGAATCTGCAAATATCTCGGAAACGAAGCGAGCTATGGCAAAATGTTAAGAGACGTTTTTTGTAGAGAATTATGTTTCCTACAATTTATGTTCTATGATATTTTTTGATCAGAAGCGTAGTTTTCGAGATATATCGAGATATTTAAAAGTTCCGAAGCCGCACCAACATAATAGAGATACAGAAACACCGTGGCCCCTCTCTTTGAGATAACTCTGCACTATTGCGAGCTGGAAATGCCACTTCCAGTTTAGCTGTGCAGAAGAAGAACAACAAGAAGAAGAAATATCTCGAAATATGTCCGTTAGGCCCCTTCCCTTGAGATAAATCTGCAAATATCTCGGAAACGAAGCGAGCTATGGCAAAATGTTAAGAGACGTTTTTTGTAGAGAATTATGTTTCCTACAATTTATGTTCTATGATATTTTTTGATCAGAAGCGTAGTTTTCGAGATGTATCGAGATATTTAAAAGTTCCGAAGCCGCACCAACATAATAGGGATACAGAAACACCGTGGCCCCTTTCTTTGAGATAACTCTGCACTAGTGCGAGCCGCAAATGCCACTTCCAGCTTAGCTGTGCAGAAGAAGAACAACAAGAAGAAGAAATATCTCGAAATATGTCCGTCAGGCCCCTTCCCTTGAGATAAATCTGCAAATATCTCGGAAACGAAGCGAGCTATGGCAAAATGTTAAGAGACCTTTTTTGTAGAGAATTAAGTTTCCTACTTTTTATGTTCTACGATATTTTTTGATCAGATGCGTAGTTCTCGAGATATATCAAGATATTTAAAAGTTCCGAAGCCGCACCAACATAATAGAGATACAGAAACACCGTGGCCCCTTTCTTTGAGATAACTCTGCAGTATTGCGAGCTGTAAATGCCACTTCCAGCTTAGCTGTGCAGGAGAAGAACAACAAGAAGAAGAAATATCTCGAAATATGTCCGTCAGGCCCCTTCCCTTGAGATATATCTGCAAATATCTCGGGAACGAAGCGAGCTATGGCAAAATGTTAAGAGACCTTTTTTGTAGAGAATTATGTTTCCTACAATTTATGTTCTATGATATTTTTTGATCAGAAGCGTAGTTTTCGAGATATATCAAGATATTTAAAAGTTCCGAAGCCGCACCGACATAATAGAGATACAGAAACACCGTGGCCCCTCTCTTTGAGATAACTCTGCACTATTGCGAGCTGGAAATGCCACTTCCAGTTTAGCTGTGCAGAAGAAGAACAACAAGAAGAAGAAATATCTCGAAATATGTCCGTCAGGCCCCTTCCCTTGAGATAAATCTGCAAATATCTCGGAAACGAAGCGAGCTATGGCAAAATGTTAAGAGACCTTTTTTGTAGAGAATTATGTTTCCTACAATTTATTTTCTATGATATTTTTTGATCAGAAGCGTACTTTTCGAGATATATCGAGATATTTAAAAGTTCCGAAGCCGCACCAACATAATAGAGATACAGAAACACCGTGGCCCCTTTCTTTGAGATAACTCTGCACTAGCGCGAGCCGCAAATGCCACTTCCAGCTTAGCTGTGCAGAAGAAGAACAACAAGAAGAAGAAATATCTCGAAATATGTCCGTCAGGCCCCTTCCCTTGAGATAAATCTGCAAATATCTCGGAAACGAAGCGAGCTATGGCAAAATGTTAAGAGACCTTTTTTGTAGAGAATTAAGTTTCCTACTTTTTATGTTCTATGATATTTTTTGATCAGATGCGTAGTTCTCGAGATATATCAAGATATTTAAAAGTTCCGAAGCCGCACCAACATAATAGAGATACAGAAACACCGTGGCCCCTTTCTTTGAGATAACTCTGCACTATTGCGAGCTGCAAATGCCACTTCCAGCTTAGCTGTGCAGAGGAAGAACAACAAGAAGAAGAAATATCTCGAAATATGTCCGTCAGGCCAGTTCCTTTGAGCTGAATCTGCAAATATCTCGGAAACGAAGCGAGCTATGGCAAAATGTTAAGAGACGTTTTTTGTAGAGAATTATGTTTCCTACAATTTATGTTCTATGATATTTTTTGATCAGAAGCGTAGTTTTCGAGATATATCGAGATATTTAAAAGTTCCGAAGCCGCACCAACATAATAGGGATACAGAAACACCGTGGCCCCTTTCTTTGAGATAACTCTGCACTAGTGCGAGCCGCAAATGCCACTTCCAGCTTAGCTGTGCAGAAGAAGAACAACAAGAAGAAGAAATATCTCGAAATATGTCCGTCAGGCCCCTTCCCTTGAGATAAATCTGCAAATATCTCGGAAACGAAGCGAGCTATGGTAAAATGTTAAGAGACCTTTTTTGTAGAGAATTAAGTTTCCTACTTTTTATGTTCTATGATATTTTTTGATCAGATGCGTAGTTCTCGAGATATATCAAGATATTTAAAAGTTCCGAAGCCGCACCAACATAATAGAGATACAGAAACACCGTGGCCCCTTTCTTACAGATAACTCTGCACTATTGCGAGCTGCAAATGCCACTTCCAGCTTAGCTGTGCATAGGAAGAACAACAAGAAGAAGAAATATCTCGAAATATGTCCGTCAGGCCAGTTCCTTTGATCTGAATCTGCAAATATCTCGGAAACGAAGCGAGCTATGGCAAAATGTTAAGAGACGTTTTTTGTAGAGAATTATGTGTCCTACAATTTATGTTCTATGATATTTTTTGATCTGATGCGTAGTTTTTGAGATATATCAAGATATTTAAAAGTTCCGAAGCCGCACCAACATAATAGAGATACAGAAACACCGTGGCCCCTTTCTTACAGATAACTCTGCACTATTGCGAGCTGCAAATGCCACTTCCAGCTTAGCTGTGCAGAGGAAGAACAACAAGAAGAAGAAATATCTCGAAATATGTCCGTCAGGCCAGTTGCTTTGAGCTGAATCTGCAAATATCTCGGAAACGAAGCGAGCTATGGCAAAATGTTAAGAGACGTTTTTTGTAGAGAATTATGTTTCCTACAATTTATGTTCTATGATATTTTTTGATCAGAAGCGTAGTTTTCGAGATATATCGAGATATTTAAAAGTTCCGAAGCCGCACCAACATAATAGAGATACAGAAACACCGTGGCCCCTCTCTTTGAGATAACTCTGCACTATTGCGAGCTGGAAATGCCACTTCCAGTTTAGCTGTGCAGAAGAAGAACAACAAGAAGAAGAAATATCTCGAAATATGTCCGTTAGGCCCCTTCCCTTGAGATAAATCTGCAAATATCTCGGAAACGAAGCGAGCTATGGCAAAATGTTAAGAGACGTTTTTTGTAGAGAATTATGTTTCCTACAATTTATGTTCTATGATATTTTTTGATCAGAAGCGTAGTTTTCGAGATGTATCGAGATATTTAAAAGTTCCGAAGCCGCACCAACATAATAGGGATACAGAAACACCGTGGCCCCTTTCTTTGAGATAACTCTGCACTAGTGCGAGCCGCAAATGCCACTTCCAGCTTAGCTGTGCAGAAGAAGAACAACAAGAAGAAGAAATATCTCGAAATATGTCCGTCAGGCCCCTTCCCTTGAGATAAATCTGCAAATATCTCGGAAACGAAGCGAGCTATGGCAAAATGTTAAGAGACCTTTTTTGTAGAGAATTAAGTTTCCTACTTTTTATGTTGTACGATATTTTTTGATCAGATGCGTAGTTCTCGAGATATATCAAGATATTTAAAAGTTCCGAAGCCGCACCAACATAATAGAGATACAGAAACACCGTGGCCCCTTTCTTTGAGATAACTCTGCAGTATTGCGAGCTGTAAATGCCACTTCCAGCTTAGCTGTGCAGGAGAAGAACAACAAGAAGAAGAAATATCTCGAAATATGTCCGTCAGGCCCCTTCCCTTGAGATATATCTGCAAATATCTCGGGAACGAAGCGAGCTATGGCAAAATGTTAAGAGACCTTTTTTGTAGAGAATTATGTTTCCTACAATTTATGTTCTATGATATTTTTTGATCAGAAGCGTAGTTTTCGAGATATATCAAGATATTTAAAAGTTCCGAAGCCGCACCGACATAATAGAGATACAGAAACACCGTGGCCCCTCTCTTTGAGATAACTCTGCACTATTGCGAGCTGGAAATGCCACTTCCAGTTTAGCTGTGCAGAAGAAGAACAACAAGAAGAAGAAATATCTCGAAATATGTCCGTCAGGCCCCTTCCCTTGAGATAAATCTGCAAATATCTCGGAAACGAAGCGAGCTATGGCAAAATGTTAAGAGACCTTTTTTGTAGAGAATTAAGTTTCCTACTTTTTATGTTCTATGATATTTTTTGATCAGATGCGTAGTTCTCGAGATATATCAAGATATTTAAAAGTTCCGAAGCCGCACCAACATAATAGAGATACAGAAACACCGTGGCCCTTTTCTTTGAGATAACTCTGCACTATTGCGAGCTGCAAATGCCACTTCCAGCTTAGCTGTGCAGAGGAAGAACAACAAGAAGAAGAAATATCTCGAAATATGTCCGTCAGGCCAGTTCCTTTGAGCTGAATCTGCAAATATCTCGGAAACGAAGCGAGCTATGGCAAAATGTTAAGAGACGTTTTTTGTAGAGAATTATGTTTCCTACAATTTATGTTCTATGATATTTTTTGATCAGAAGCGTAGTTTTCGAGATATATCGAGATATTTAAAAGTTCCGAAGCCGCACCAACATAATAGGGATACAGAAACACCGTGGCCCCTTTCTTTGAGATAACTCTGCACTAGTGCGAGCCGCAAATGCCACTTCCAGCTTAGCTGTGCAGAAGAAGAACAACAAGAAGAAGAAATATCTCGAAATATGTCCGTCAGGCCCCTTCCCTTGAGATAAATCTGCAAATATCTCGGAAACGAAGCGAGCTATGGTAAAATGTTAAGAGACCTTTTTTGTAGAGAATTAAGTTTCCTACTTTTTATGTTCTATGATATTTTTTGATCAGATGCGTAGTTCTCGAGATATATCAAGATATTTAAAAGTTCCGAAGCCGCACCAACATAATAGAGATACAGAAACACCGTGGCCCCTTTCTTACAGATAACTCTGCACTATTGCGAGCTGCAAATGCCACTTCCAGCTTAGCTGTGCATAGGAAGAACAACAAGAAGAAGAAATATCTCGAAATATGTCCGTCAGGCCAGTTCCTTTGATCTGAATCTGCAAATATCTCGGAAACGAAGCGAGCTATGGCAAAATGTTAAGAGACGTTTTTTGTAGAGAATTATGTTTCCTACAATTTATGTTCTATGATATTTTTTGATCTGATGCGTAGTTTTTGAGATATATCAAGATATTTAAAAGTTCCGAAGCCGCACCAACATAATAGAGATACAGAAACACCGTGGCCCCTTTCTTTGAGATAACTCTGCACTATTGCGAGCTGCAAATGCCACTTCCAGCTTAGCTGTGCAGAAGAAGAACAACAAGAAGAAGAAATATCTCGAAATATGTCCGTCAGGCCCCTTCCCTTGAGATAAATCTGCAAATATCTCGGAAACGAAGCGAGCTATGGTAAAATGTTAAGAGACCTTTTTTGTAGAGAATTAAGTTTCCTACTTTTTATGTTCTATGATATTTTTTGATCAGATGCGTAGTTCTCGAGATATATCAAGATATTTAAAAGTTCCGAAGCCGCACCAACATAATAGAGATACAGAAACACCGTGGTCCCTTTCTTACAGATAACTCTGCACTATTGCGAGCTGCAAATGCCACTTCCAGCTTAGCTGTGCATAGGAAGAACAACAAGAAGAAGAAATATCTCGAAATATGTCCGTCAGGCCAGTTCCTTTGATCTGAATCTGCAAATATCTCGGAAACGAAGCGAGCTATGGCAAAATGTTAAGAGACGTTTTTTGTAGAGAATTATGTTTCCTACAATTTATGTTCTATGATATTTTTTGATCTGATGCGTAGTTTTTGAGATATATCAAGATATTTAAAAGTTCCGAAGCCGCACCAACATAATAGAGATACAGAAACACCGTGGCCCCTTTCTTTGAGATAACTCTGCACTATTGCGAGCTGCAAATGCCACTTCCAGCTTAGCTGTGCAGAAGAAGAACATCAAGAAGAAGAAATATCTCGAAATATGTCCATCAGGCCCCTTCCCTTGAGATAAATCTGCAAATATCTCGGAAACGAAGCGAGCTATGGCAAAATGTTAAGAGACGTTTTTTGTAGAGAATTATGTTTCCTACAATTTATGTTCTATGATATTTTTTGATCTGATGCGTAGTTTTTGAGATATATCAAGATATTTAAAAGTTCCGAAGCCGCACCAACATAATAGAGATACAGAAACACCGTGGCCCCTTTCTTTGAGATAACTCTGCACTATTGCGAGCTGCAAATGCCACTTCCAGCTTAGCTGTGCAGAGGAAGAACAACAAGAAGAAGAAATATCTCGAAATATGTCCGTCAGGCCAGTTCCTTTGAGCTGAATCTGCAAATATCTCGGAAACGAAGCGAGCTATGGCAAAATGTTAAGAGACGTTTTTTGTAGAGAATTATGTTTCCTACAATTTATGTTCTATGATATTTTTTGATCAGAAGCGTAGTTTTCGAGATATATCGAGATATTTAAAAGTTCCGAAGCCGCACCAACATAATAGGGATACAGAAACACCGTGGCCCCTTTCTTTGAGATAACTCTGCAGTATTGCGAGCTGTAAATGCCACTTCCAGCTTAGCTGTGCAGAAAAAGAACAACAAGAAGAAGAAATATCTCGAAATATGTCCGTCAGGCCCCTTCCCTTGAGATAAATCTGCAAATATCTCGGAAACGAAGAGAGCTATGGCAAAATGTTAAGAGACCTTTTGTGTAGAGAATTAAGTTTCCTACTTTTTATGTTCTATGATATTTTTTGATCTGATGCGTAGTTCTCGAGATATATCAAGATATTTAAAAGTTCCGAAGCCGCACCAACATAATAGAGATACAGAAACACCGCGGCCCCTTTCTTTGAGATAACTCTGCACTATTGCGAGCTGCAAATGCCACTTCCAGCTAAGCTGTGCAGAAGAAGAACATCAAGAAGAAGAAATATCTCGAAATATGTCCGTCAGGCCCCTTCCCTTGAGATAAATCTGCAAATATCTCGGAAACGAAGAGAGCTATGGCAAAATGTTAAGAGACCTTTTTTGTAGAGAATTAAGTTTCCTACTTTTTATGTTCTATGATAGTTTTTGATCTGATGCGTAGTTCTCGAGATATATCAAGATATTTAAAAGTTCCGAAGCCGCACCAACATAATAGAGATACAGAAACACCGTGGCCCCTTTCTTTGAGATAACTCTGCACTATTGCGAGCTGTAAATGCCCCTTCCAGCTTAGCTGTGCAGAAGAAGAACATCAAGAAGAAGAAATGTCTCGAAATATGTCCGTCAGGTCCCTTCCCTTGAGATAAATCTGCAAATATCTCGGAAACGAAGAGAGCTATGGCAAAATGTTAAGAGACCTTTTTTGTAGAGAATTAAGTTTCCTACTTTTTATGTTCTATGATAGTTTTTGATCTGATGCGTAGTTCTCGAGATATATCAAGATATTTAAAAGTTCCGAAGCCGCACCAACATAATAGAGATACAGAAACACCGTGGCCCCTTTCTTTGAGATAACTCTGCACTATTGCCAGCTGTAAATGCCACTTCCAGCTTAGCTGTGCAGAAGAAGAACAACAAGAAGAAGACAAATCTCGAAATATGTCCGTCAGGCCCCTTCCCTTGAGATAAATCTGCAAATATCTCGGAAACGAAGCGAGGTATGGCAAAATGTTGAGAGACCTTTTTTGTAGAGAATTAAGTTTCCTACGTTTTATGTTCTATGATATTTTTTGATCAGATGCGTAGTTCTCGAGATATATCAAGATATTTAAAAGTTCCGAAGCCGCACCAACATAATAGAGATACAGAAACACCGTGGCCCCTTTCTTTGAGATAACTCTGCACTATTGCGAGCTGCTAATGCCACTTCCAGTTTAGCTGTGCAGAAGAAGAACATCAAGAAGAAGAAATATCTCGAAATATGTCCGTCAGGCCCCTTCCCTTGAGATAAATCTGCAAATATCTCGGAAACGAAGAGAGCTATGGCAAAATGTTAAGAGACCTTTTTTGTAGAGAATTAAGTTTCCTACTTTTTATGTTCTATGATAGTTTTTGATCTGATGCGTAGTTCTCGAGATATATCAAGATATTTAAAAGTTCCGAAGCCGCACCAACATAATAGAGATACAGAAACACCGTGGCCCCTTTCTTTGAGATAACTCTGCACTATTGCCAGCTGTAAATGCCACTTCCAGCTTAGCTGTGCAGAAGAAGAACAACAAGAAGAAGACATATCTCGAAATATGTCCGTCAGGCCCCTTCCCTTGAGATAAATCTGCAAATATCTCGGAAACGAAGCGAGGTATGGCAAAATGTTGAGAGACCTTTTTTGTAGAGAATTAAGTTTCCTACGTTTTATGTTCTATGATATTTTTTGATCAGATGCGTAGTTCTCGAGATATATCAAGATATTTAAAAGTTCCGAAGCCGCACCAACATAATAGAGATACAGAAACACCGTGGCCCCTTTCTTTGAGATAACTCTGCACTATTGCGAGCTGTAAATGCCACTTCCAGCTTAGCTGTGCAGAAGAAGAACATCAAGAAGAAGAAATGTCTCGAAATATGTCCGTCAGGTCCCTTCCCTTGAGATAAATCTGCAAATATCTCGGAAACGAAGCGAGGTATGGCAAAATGTTGAGAGACCTTTTTTGTAGAGAATTAAGTTTCCTACGTTTTATGTTCTATGATATTTTTTGATCAGATGCGTAGTTCTCGAGATATATCAAGATATTTAAAAGTTCCGAAGCCGCACCAACATAATAGAGATACAGAAACACCGTGGCCCCTTTCTTTGAGATAACTCTGCACTATTGCGAGCTGCAAATGCCACTTCCAGCTTAGCTGTGCAGAAGAAGAACATCAAGAAGAAGAAATATCTCGAAATATGTCCGTCAGGCCCCTTACCTTGAGATAAATCTGCAAATATCTCGGAAACGAAGAGAGCTATGGCAAAATGTTAAGAGACCTTTTTTGTAGAGAATTAAGTTTCCTACTTTTTATGTTCTATGATAGTTTTTGATCTGATGCGTAGTTCTCGAGATATATCAAGATATTTAAAAGTTCCGAAGCCGCACCAACATAATAGAGATACAAAAACACCGTGGCCCCTTTCTTTGAGATAACTCTGCACTATTGCGAGCTGCAAATGCCACTTCCAGCTTAGCTGTGCAGAAGAACAACAAGAAGAAGAAATATCTCGAAATATGTCCGTCAGGCCCCTTCCCTTCAGGTAAATCTGCAAATATCTCGGAAACAAAGAGAGCTATGGCAAAATGTTAAGAGACCTTTTTTGTAGAGAATTAAGTTTCCTACAATTTATGTTCTATGATATTTTTTGATCAGAAGCGTAGTTTTCGAGATATATCGAGATATTTAAAAGTTCCGAAGCCGCACCAACATAATAGAGATACAGAAACACCGTGGCCCCTTTCGTTGAGATAACTCTGCACTAGTGCGAGCCGCAAATGCCACTTCCAGCTTAGCTGTGCAGAAGAAGAACAACAAGAAGAAGAAATATCTCGAAATATGTCCGTCAGGCCCCTTCCCTTGAGATAAATCTGCAAATATCTCGGAAACGAAGCGAGCTATGGCAAAATGTTAAGAGACCTTTTTTGTAGAGAATTAAGTTTCCTACTTTTTATGTTCTATGATATTTTTTGATCAGATGCGTAGTTCTCGAGATATATCAAGATATCTAAAAGTTCCGAAGCCGCACCAACATAATAGAGATACAGAAACACCGTGGCCCCTTTCTTTGAGATAACTCTGCACTATTGCGAGCTGCAAATGCCACTTCCAGCTTAGCTGTGCAGAAGAAGAACAACAAGAAGAAGAAATATCTCGAAATATGTCCGTCAGGCCCCTTCCCTTGAGATATATCTGCAAATATCTCGGAAACGAAGCGAGCTATGGCAAAATGTTAAGAGACCTTTTTTGTAGAGAATTATGTTTCGTACAATTTATGTTCTATGATATTTTTTGGTCAGAAGCGTAGTTTTCGAGATATATCGAGATATTTAAAAGTTCCAAAGCCGCACCAACATAATAGAGATACAGAAACACCGTGGCCCCTTTCTTTGAGATAACTCTGCACTAGTGCGAGCCGCAAATGCCACTTCCAGCTTAGCTGTGCAGAAGAAGAACAACAAGAAGAAGAAATATCTCGAAATATGTCCGTCAGGCCCCTTCCCTTGAGATATATCTGCAAATATCTCGGAAACGAAGCGAGCTATGGCAAAATGTTAAGAGACCTTTTTTGTAGAGAATTAAGTTTCCTACTTTTTATGTTCTATGATATTTTTTGATCAGATGCGTAGTTCTCGAGATATATCAAGATATTTAAAAGTTCCGAAGCCGCAGCAACATAATAGAGATACAGAAACACCGTGGCCCCTTTCTTTCAGATAACTATGCACTATTGCGAGCTGCAAATGCCACTTCCAGCTTAGCTGTGCAGAAGAACAACAAGAAGAAGAAATATCTCGAAATATGTCCGTCAGGCCCCTTCCCTTGAGGTAAATCTGCAAATATCTCGGAAACAAAGAGAGCTATGGCAAAATGTTAAGAGACCTTTTTTGTAGAGAATTAAGTTTCCTACAATTTATGTTCTATGATATTTTTTGATCAGAAGCGTAGTTTTCGAGATATATCGAGATATTTAAAAGTTCCGAAGCCGCACCAACATAATAGAGATACAGAAACACCGTGGCCCCTTTCGTTGAGATAACTCTGCACTAGTGCGAGCCGCAAATGCCACTTCCAGCTTAGCTGTGCAGAAGAAGAACAACAAGAAGAAGAAATATCTCGAAATATGTCCGTCAGGCCCCTTCCCTTGAGATAAATCTGCAAATATCTCGGAAACGAAGCGAGCTATGGCAAAATGTTAAGAGACCTTTTTTGTAGAGAATTAAGTTTCCTACTTTTTATGTTCTATGATATTTTGTGATCAGATGCGTAGTTCTCGAGATATATCAAGATATTTAAAAGTTCCGAAGCCGCACCAACATAATAGAGATACAGAAACACCGTGGCCCCTTTCTTTGAGATAACTCTGCACTATTGCGAGCTGCAAATGCCACTTCCAGCTTAGCTGTGCAGAAGAAGAACAACAAGAAGAAGAAATATCTCGAAATATGTCCGTCAGGCCCCTTCCCTTGAGATAAATCTGCAAATATCTCGGAAACGAAGAGAGCTATGGCAAAATGTTAAGAGACCTTTTTTGTAGAGAATTAAGTTTCCTACTTTTTATGTTCTATGATATTTTTTGATTAGATGCGTAGTTCTCGAGATATATCAAGATATTTAAAAGTTCCGAAGCCGCACCAACATAATAGAGATACAGAAACACCGTGGCCCCTTTCTTTCAGATAACTATGCACTATTGCGAGCTGCAAATGCCACTTCCAGCTTAGCTGTGCAGAAGAACAACAAGAAGAAGAAATATCTCGAAATATGTCCGTCAGGCCCCTTCCCTTGAGATAAATCTGCAAATATCTCGGAAACGAAGAGAGCTATGGCAAAATGTTAAGAGACCTTTTGTGTAGAGAATTAAGTTTCCTACAATTTATGTTCTATGATATTTTTTGATCAGAAGCGTAGTTTTCGAGATATATCGAGATATTTAAAAGTTCCGAAGCCGCACCAACATAATAGAGATACAGAAACACCGTGGCCCCTTTCGTTGAGATAACTCTGCACTAGTGCGAGCCGCAAATGCCACTTCCAGCTTAGCTGTGCAGAAGAAGAACAACAAGAAGAAGAAATATCTCGAAATATGTCCGTCAGGCCCCTTCCCTTGAGATAAATCTGCAAATATCTCGGAAACGAAGCGAGCTATGGCAAAATGTTAAGAGACCTTTTTTGTAGAGAATTAAGTTTCCTACTTTTTATGTTCTATGATATTTTTTGATCAGATGCGTAGTTCTCGAGATATATCAAGATATCTAAAAGTTCCGAAGCCGCACCAACATAATAGAGATACAGAAACACCGTGGCCCCTTTCTTTGAGATAACTCTGCACTATTGCGAGCTGCAAATGCCACTTCCAGCTTAGCTGTGCAGAAGAAGAACAACAAGAAGAAGAAATATCTCGAAATATGTCCGTCAGGCCCCTTCCCTTGAGATAAATCTGCAAATATCTCGGAAACGAAGAGAGCTATGGCAAAATGTTAAGAGCCCTTTTTTGTAGAGAATTAAGTTTCCTACTTTTTATGTTCTATGATATTTTTTGATTAGATGCGTAGTTCTCGAGATATATCAAGATATTTAAAAGTTCCGAAGCCGCACCAACATAATAGAGATACAGAAACACCGTGGCCCCTTTCTTTCAGATAACTATGCACTATTGCGAGCTGCAAATGCCACTTCCAGCTTAGCTGTGCAGAAGAACAACAAGAAGAAGAAATATCTCGAAATATGTCCGTCAGGCCCCTTCCCTTGAGATAAATCTGCAAATATCTCGGAAACAAAGAGAGCTATGGCAAAATGTTAAGAGACCTTTTTTGTAGAGAATTAAGTTTCCTACAATTTATGTTCTATGATATTTTTTGATCAGAAGCGTAGTTTTCGAGATATATCGAGATATTTAAAAGTTCCGAAGCCGCACCAACATAATAGACATACAGAAACACCGTGGCCCCTTTCGGTGAGATAACTCTGCACTAGTGCGAGCCGCAAATGCCACTTCCAGCTTAGCTGTGCAGAAGAAGAACAACAAGAAGAAGAAATATCTCGAAATATGTCCGTCAGGCCCCTTCCCTTGAGATAAATCTGCAAATATCTCGGAAACGAAGCGAGCTATGGCAAAATGTTAAGAGACCTTTTTTGTAGAGAATTAAGTTTGCTACTTTTTATGGTCTATGATATTTTTTGATCAGATGCGTAGTTCTCGAGATATATCAAGATATCTAAAAGTTCCGAAGCCGCACCAACATAATAGAGATACAGAAACACCGTGGCCCCTTTCTTTGAGATAACTCTGCACTATTGCGAGCTGCAAATGCCACTTCCAGCTTAGCTGTGCAGAAGAAGAACAACAAGAAGAAGAAATATCTCGAAATATGTCCGTCAGGCCCCTTCCCTTGAGATAATTCTGCAAATATCTCGGAAACGAAGAGAGCTATGGCAAAATGTTAAGAGACCTTTTTTGTAGAGAATTAAGTTTCCTACTTTTTTTGTTCTATGATATTTTTTGATTAGACGCGTAGTTCTCGAGATATATCAAGATATTTAAAAGTTCCGAAGCCGCACCAACATAATAGAGATACAGAAACACCGTGGCCCCTTTCTTTGAGATAACTCTGCACTATTGCGAGCTGCAAATGCCACTTCCAGCTTAGCAGTGCAGAAGAAGAACAACAAGAAGAAGAAATATCTCGAAATATGTCCGTCAGGCCCCTTCCCTTGAGATAAATCTGCAAATATCTCGGAAACGAAGAGAGCTATGGCAAAATGTTATGAGACCTTTTTTGTAGAGAATTAAGTTTCCTACAATTTATGTTCTATGATATTTTTTGATCAGAAGCGTAGTTTTCGAGATATATCGAGATATTTAAAAGTTCCGAAGCCGCACCAACATAATAGAGATACAGAAACACCGTGGCCCCTTTCGTTGAGATAACTCTGCACTAGTGCGAGCCGCAAATGCCACTTCCAGCTTAGCTGTGCAGAAGAAGAACAACAAGAAGAAGAAATATCTCGAAATATGTCCGTCAGGCTCCTTCCCTTGAGATAAATCTGCAAATATCTCGGAAACGAAGCGAGCTATGGCAAAATGTTAAGAGACCTTTTTTGTAGAGAATTAAGTTTCCTACTTTTTATGTTCTATGATATTTTTTGATCAGATGCGTAGTTCTCGAGATATATCAAGATATTTAAAAGTTCCGAAGCCGCACCAACATAATAGAGATACAGAAACACCGTGGCCCCTTTCTTTGAGATAACTCTGCACTATTGCGAGCTGCAAATGCCACTTCCAGCTTAGCTGTGCAGAAGAAGAACAACAAGAAGAAGAAATATCTCGAAATATGTCCGTCAGGCCCCTTCCCTTGAGATAAATCTGCAAATATCTCGGAAACGAAGAGAGCTATGGCAAAATGTTAAGAGACCTTTTTTGTAGAGAATTAAGTTTCCTACTTTTTATGTTCTATGATATTTTTTGATTAGATGCGTAGTTCTCGAGATATATCAAGATATTTAAAAGTTCCGAAGCCGCACCAACATAATAGAGATACAGAAACACCGTGGCCCCTTTCTTTCAGATAACTATGCACTATTGCGAGCTGCAACTGCCACTTCCAGCTTAGCTGTGCAGAAGAAGAACAACAAGAAGAAGAAATATCTCGAAATATGTCCGTCAGGCCCCTTCCCTTGAGATAAATCTGCAAATATCTCGGAAACGAAGAGAGCTATGGCAAAATGTTAAGAGACCTTTTTTGTAGAGAATTAAGTTTCCTACTTTTTATGATCTATGATATTTTTTGATTAGATGCGTAGTTCTCGAGATATATCAAGATATTTAAAAGTTCCGAAGCCGCACCAACATAATAGAGATACAGAAACACCGTGGCCCCTTTCTTTCAGATAACTATGCACTATTGCGAGCTGCAAATGCCACTTCCAGCTTAGCTGTGCAGAAGAACAACAAGAAGAAGAAATATCTCGAAATATGTCCGTCAGGCCCCTTCCCTTGAGATAAATCTGCAAATATCTCGGAAACGAAGAGAGCTATGGCAAAATGTTAAGAGACCTTTTTTGTAGAGAATTAAGTTTCCTACAATTTATGTTCAATGATATTTTTTGATCAGAAGCGTAGTTTTCGAGATATATCGAGATATTTAAAAGTTCCGAAGCCGCACCAACATAATAGAGATACAGAAACACCGTGGCCCCTTTCGTTGAGATAACTCTGCACTAGTGCGAGCCGCAAATGCCACTTCCAGCTTAGCTGTGCAGAAGAAGAACAACAAGAAGAAGAAATATCTCGAAATATGTCCGTCAGGCCCCTTCCCTTGAGATAAATCTGCAAATATCTCGGAAACGAAGCGAGCTATGGCAAAATGTTAAGAGACCTTTTTTGTAGAGAATTAAGTTTCCTACTTTTTATGTTCTATGATATTTTTTGATCAGATGCGTAGTTCTCGAGATATATCAAGATATCTAAAAGTTCCGAAGCCGCACCAACATAATAGAGATACAGAAACACCGTGGCCCCTTTCTTTGAGATAACTCTGCACTATTGCGAGCTGCAAATGCCACTTCCAGCTTAGCAGTGCAGAAGAAGAACAACAAGAAGAAGAAATATCTCGAAATATGTCCGTCAGGCCCCTTCCCTTGAGATAAATCTGCAAATATCTCGGAAACGAAGAGAGCTATGGCAAAATGTTAAGAGACCTTTTTTGTAGAGAATTAAGTTTCCTACTTTTTATGTTCTATGATATTTTTTGATTAGATGCGTAGTTCTCGAGATATATCAAGATATTTAAAAGTTCCGAAGCCGCACCAACATAATAGAGATACAGAAACACCGTGGCCCCTTTCTTTCAGATAACTATGCACTATTGCGAGCTGCAAATGCCACTTCCAGCTTAGCTGTGCAGAAGAACAACAAGAAGAAGAAATATCTCGAAATATGTCCGTCAGGCCCCTTCCCTTGAGATAAATCTGCAAATATCTCGGAAACGAAGAGAGCTATGGCAAAATGTTAAGAGACCTTTTTTGTACAGAATTAAGTTTCCTACAATTTATGTTCTATGATATTTTTTGATCAGAAGCGTAGTTTTCGAGATATATCGAGATATTTAAAAGTTCCGAACCCGCACCAACATAATAGAGATACAGAAACACCGTGGCCCCTTTCGTTGAGATAACTCTGCACTAGTGCGAGCCGCAAATGCCACTTCCAGCTTAGCTGTGCAGAAGAAGAACAACAAGAAGAAGAAATATCTCGAAATATGTCCGTCAGGCCCCTTCCCTTGAGATAAATCTGCAAATATCTCGGAAACGAAGCGAGCTATGGCAAAATGTTAAGAGACCTTTTTTGTAGAGAATTAAGTTTCCTACTTTTTATGTTCTATGATATTTTTTGATCAGATGCGTAGTTCTCGAGATATATCAAGATATCTAAAAGTTCCGAAGCCGCACCAACATAATAGAGATACAGAAACACCGTGGCCCCTTTCTTTGAGATAACTCTGCACTATTGCGAGCTGCAAATGCCACTTCCAGCTTAGCTGTGCAGAAGAAGAACAACAAGAAGAAGAAATATCTCGAAATATGTCCGTCAGGCCCCTTCCCTTGAGATAAATCTGCAAATATCTCGGAAACGAAGAGAGCTATGGCAAAATGTTAAGAGACCTTTTTTGTAGAGAATTAAGTTTCCTACTTTTTATGTTCTATGATATTTTTTGATTAGATGCGTAGTTCTCGAGATATATCAAGATATTTAAAAGTTCCGAAGCCGCACCAACATAATAGAGATACAGAAACACGGTGGCCCCTTTCTTTCAGATAACTATGCACTATTGCGAGCTGCAAATGCCACTTCCAGCTTAGCTGTGCAGAAGAACAACAAGAAGAAGAAATATCTCGAAATATGTCCGTCAGGCCCCTTCCCTTGAGATAAATCTGCAAATATCTCGGAAACGAAGAAAGCTATGGCAAAATGTTAAGAGACCTTTTTTGTAGAGAATTAAGTTTCCTACAATTTATGTTCTATGATATTTTTTGATCAGAAGCGTAGTTTTCGAGATATATCGAGATATTTAAAAGTTCCGAAGCCGCACCAACATAATAGAGATACAGAAACACCGTGGCCCCTTTCGTTGAGATAACTCTGCACTAGTGCGAGCCGCAAATGCCACTTCCAGCTTAGCTGTGCAGAAGAAGAACAACAAGAAGAAGAAATATCTCGAAATATGTCCGTCAGGCCCCTTCCCTTGAGATAAATCTGCAAATATCTCGGAAACGAAGCGAGCTATGGCAAAATGTTAAGAGACCTTTTTTGTAGAGAATTAAGTTTCCTACTTTTTATGTTCTATGATATTTTTTGATCAGATGCGTAGTTCTCGAGATATATCAAGATATTTAAAAGTTCCGAAGCCGCACCAACATAATAGAGATACAGAAACACCGTGGCCCCTTTCTTTGAGATAACTCTGCACTATTGCGAGCTGCAAATGCCACTTCCAGCTTAGCTGTGCAGAAGAAGAACAACAAGAAGAAGAAATATCTGGAAATATGTCCGTCAGGCCCCTTCCCTTGAGATAAATCTGCAAATATCTCGGAAACGAAGCGAGCTATGGCAAAATGTTGAGAGACCTTTTTTGTACAGAATTAAGTTTCCTACTATTTATGTTCTATGATATTTTTGGATCAGATGCGTAGTTCTCGAGATATATCAAGATATTTAAAAGTTCCGAAGCCGCACCAACATAATAGAGATACAGAAACACCGTGGCGCCTTTCTTTGAGATAACTCTGCACTAGAGCGAGCCGCAAATGCCACTTCCAGCTTAGCTGTGCAGAAGAAGAACAACAAGAAGAAGAAATATCTCGAAATATGTCCGTCAGGCCACTTCCCTTGAGATAAATCTGCAAATATCTCGGAAACGAAGCGAGCTATGGCAAAATGTTAAGAGACCTTTTTTGTAGAGAATTATGTTTCCTACTTTTTATGTTCTATGATATTTTTTGATCAGACGCGTAGCTCTCGAGATATATCAAGATATTTAAAAGTTCCGAAGCCGCACCAACATAATAGAGATACAGAAACACCGTGGCCCCTTTCGTTGAGATAACTCTGCACTAGTGCGAGCCGCAAACGCCACTTCCAGCTTAGCTGTGCAGAAGAAGAACAACAAGAAGAAGAAATATCTCGAAATATGTCCGTCAGGCCCCTTCCCTTGAGATAAATCTGCAAATATCTAGGAAACGAAGCGAGCTATGGCAAAATGTTAAGAGACCTTTTTTGTAGAGAATTAAGTTTCCTACTTTTTATGTTCTATGATATTTTTTGATCAGATGCGTAGTTCTCGAGATATATCAAGATATCTAAAAGTTCCGAAGCCGCACCAACATAATAGAGATACAGAAACACCGTGGCCCCTTTCTTTGAGATAACTCTGCACTATTGCGAGCTGCAAATGCCACTTCCAGCTTAGCTGTGCAGAAGAAGAACAACAAGAAGAAGAAATATCTGGAAATATGTCCGTCAGGCCCCTTCCCTTGAGATAAATCTGCAAATATCTCGGAAACGAAGCGAGCTATGGCAAAATGTTGAGAGACCTTTTTTGTAGAGAATTAAGTTTCCTACTATTTACGTTCTATGATATTTTTGGATCAGATGCGTAGTTCTCGAGATATATCAAGATATTTAAAAGTTCCGAAGCCGCACCAACATAATAGAGATACAGAAACACCGTGGCCCCTTTCTTTGAGATAACTCTGCACTAGAGCGAGCCGCAAATGCCACTTCCAGCTTAGCTGTGCAGAAGAAGAACAACAAGAAGAAGAAATATCTCGAAATATGTCCGTCAGGCCACTTCCCTTGAGATAAATCTGCAAATATCTCGGAAACCAAGCGAGCTATGGCAAAATGTTAAGAGACCTTTTTTGTAGAGAATTATGTTTCCTACTTTTTATGTTCTATGATATTTTTTGATCAGACGCGTAGCTCTCGAGATATATCAAGATATTTAAAAGTTCCGAAGCCGCACCAACATAATAGAGATACAGAAACACCGTGGCCCCTTTCTTTGAGATAACTCTGCACTATTGCGAGCTGCAAATGCCACTTCCAGCTTAGCTGTGCAGAAGAGGAACAACAAGAAGAAGAAATATCTGGAAATATGTCCGTCAGGCCCCTTCCCTTGAGATAAATCTGCAAATATCTCGGAAACGAAGCGAGCTATGGCAAAATGTTGAGAGACCTTTTTTGTAGAGAATTAAGTTTCCTACTATTTATGTTCTATGATATTTTTGGATCAGATGCGTAGTTCTCGAGATATATCAAGATATTTAAAAGTTCCGAAGCCGCACCAACATAATAGAGATACAGAAACACCGTGGCCCCTTTCTTTGAGATAACTCTGCACTAGAGCGAGCCGCAAATGCCACTTCCAGCTTAGCTGTGCAGAAGAAGAACAACAAGAAGAAGAAATATCTGGAAATATGTCCGTCAGGCCCCTTCCCTTGAGATAAATCTGCAAATATCTCGGAAACGAAGCGAGCTATGGCAAAATGTTGAGAGACCTTTTTTGTAGAGAATTAAGTTTCCTACTATTTATGTTCTATGATATTTTTGGATCAGATGCGTAGTTCTCGAGATATATCAAGATATTTAAAAGTTCCGAAGCCGCACCAACATAATAGAGATACAGAAACACCGTGGCCCCTTTCTTTGAGATAACTCTGCACTATTGCGAGCTGTAACTGCCACTTCCAGCTTAGCTGTGCAGAAGAAGAACAACAAGAAGAAGAAATATCTCGAAATATGTCCGTCAGGCCCCTTCCCTTGAGATATATCTGCAAATATCTCGGAAACGAAGCGAGCTATGGCGAAATGTTAAGAGACCTTTTTTGTAGAGAATTATGTTTCCTACAATTTATGTTCTATGATATTTTTTGATCAGAAGCGTAGTTTTCGAGATATATCGAGATATTTAAAAGTTCCGAAGCCGCACCAACATAATAGAGATACAGAAACACCGTGGCCCCTTTCGTTGAGATAACTCTGCACTAGTGCGAGCCGCAAATGCCACTTCCAGCTTAGCTGTGCAGAAGAAGAACAACAAGAAGAAGAAATATCTGGAAATATGTCCGTCAGGCCCCTTCCCTTGAGATAAATCTGCAAATATCTCGGAAACGAAGCGAGCTATGGCAAAATGTTGAGAGACCTTTTTTGTAGAGAATTAAGTTTCCTACTATTTACGTTCTATGATATTTTTGGATCAGATGCGTAGTTCTCGAGATATATCAAGATATTTAAAAGTTCCGAAGCCGCACCAACATAATAGAGATACAGAAACACCGTGGCCCCTTTCTTTGAGATAACTCTGCACTAGAGCGAGCCGCAAATGCCACTTCCAGCTTAGCTGTGCAGAAGAAGAACAACAAGAAGAAGAAATATCTCGAAATATGTCCGTCAGGCCACTTCCCTTGAGATAAATCTGCAAATATCTCGGAAACCAAGCGAGCTATGGCAAAATGTTAAGAGACCTTTTTTGTAGAGAATTATGTTTCCTACTTTTTATGTTCTATGATATTTTTTGATCAGACGCGTAGCTCTCGAGATATATCAAGATATTTAAAAGTTCCGAAGCCGCACCAACATAATAGAGATACAGAAACACCGTGGCCCCTTTCTTTGAGATAACTCTGCACTATTGCGAGCTGCAAATGCCACTTCCAGCTTAGCTGTGCAGAAGAAGAACAACAAGAAGAAGAAATATCTGGAAATATGTCCGTCAGGCCCCTTCCCTTGAGATAAATCTGCAAATATCTCGGAAACGAAGCGAGCTATGGCAAAATGTTGAGAGACCTTTTTTGTAGAGAATTAAGTTTCCTACTATTTATGTTCTATGATATTTTTGGATCAGATGCGTAGTTCTCGAGATATATCAAGATATTTAAAAGTTCCGAAGCCGCACCAACATAATAGAGATACAGAAACACCGTGGCCCCTTTCTTTGAGATAACTCTGCACTAGAGCGAGCCGCAAATGCCACTTCCAGCTTAGCTGTGCAGAAGAAGAACAACAAGAAGAAGAAATATCTGGAAATATGTCCGTCAGGCCCCTTCCCTTGAGATAAATCTGCAAATATCTCGGAAACGAAGCGAGCTATGGCAAAATGTTGAGAGACCTTTTTTGTAGAGAATTAAGTTTCCTACTATTTATGTTCTATGATATTTTTGGATCAGATGCGTAGTTCTCGAGATATATCAAGATATTTAAAAGTTCCGAAGCCGCACCAACATAATAGAGATACAGAAACACCGTGGCCCCTTTCTTTGAGATAACTCTGCACTATTGCGAGCTGTAACTGCCACTTCCAGCTTAGCTGTGCAGAAGAAGAACAACAAGAAGAAGAAATATCTCGAAATATGTCCGTCAGGCCCCTTCCCTTGAGATATATCTGCAAATATCTCGGAAACGAAGCGAGCTATGGCGAAATGTTAAGAGACCTTTTTTGTAGAGAATTATGTTTCCTACAATTTATGTTCTATGATATTTTTTGATCAGAAGCGTAGTTTTCGAGATATATCGAGATATTTAAAAGTTCCGAAGCCGCACCAACATAATAGAGATACAGAAACACCGTGGCCCCTTTCGTTGAGATAACTCTGCACTAGTGCGAGCCGCAAATGCCACTTCCAGCTTAGCTGTGCAGAAGAAGAACAACAAGAAGAAGAAATATCTCGAAATATGTCCGTCAGGCCCCTTCCCTTGAGATAAATCTGCAAATATCTCGGAAACGAAGCGAGCTATGGCAAAATGTTAAGAGACCTTTTTTGTAGAGAATTAAGTTTCCTACTTTTTATGTTCTATGATATTTTTTGATCAGATGCGTAGTTCTCGAGATATATCAAGATATTTAAAAGTTCCGAAGCCGCACCAACATAATAGAGATACAGAAACACCGTGGCCCCTTTCTTTGAGATAACTCTGCACTATTGCGAGCTGCAAATGCCACTTCCAGCTTAGCTGTGCAGAAGAAGAACAACAAGAAGAAGAAATATCTGGAAATATGTCCGTCAGGCCCCTTCCCTTGAGATAAATCTGCAAATATCTCGGAAACGAAGCGAGCTATGGCAAAATGTTAAGAGACCTTTTTTGTAGAGAATTAAGTTTCCTACTTTTTATGTTCTATGATATTTTTTGATCAGACGCGTAGCTCTCGAGATATATCAAGATATTTAAAAGTTCCGAAGCCGCACCAACATAATAGAGATACAGAAACACCGTGGCCCCTTTCTTTGAGATAACTCTGCACTAGTGCGAGCCGCAAATGCCACTTCCAGCTTAGCTGTGCAGAAGAAGAACAACAAGAAGAAGAAATATCTCGAAATATGTCCGTCAGGCCCCTTCCCTTGACATAAATCTGCAAATATCTCGGAAACGAAGAGAGCTATGGCAAAATCTTAAGAGACCTTTTTTGTAGAGAATTAAGTTTCCTACAATTTATATTCTATGATATTTTTTGATCAGAAGCGTAGTTTTCGAGATATATCGAGATATTTAAAAGTTCCGAAGCCGCACCAACATAATAGAGATACAGAAACACCGTGGCCCCTTTCGTTGAGATAACTCTGCACTAGTGCGAGCCGCAAATGCCACTTCCAGCTTAGCTGTGCAGAAGAAGAACAACAAGAAGAAGAAATATCTCGAAATATGTCCGTCAGGCCCCTTCCCTTGAGATAAATCTGCAAATATCTCGGAAACGAAGCGAGCTATGGCAAAATGTTAAGAGACCTTTTTTGTAGAGAATTAAGTTTCCTACTTTTTATGTTCTATGATATTTTTTGATCAGATACGTAGTTCTCGAGATATATCAAGATATTTAAAAGTTCCGAAGCCGCACCAACATAATAGAGATACAGAAACACCGTGGCCCCTTTCTTTGAGATAACTCTGCACTATTGCGAGCTGCAAATGCCACTTCCAGCTTAGCTGTGCAGAAGAAGAACAACAAGAAGAAGAAATATCTCGAAATATGTCCGTCAGGCCCCTTCCCTTGAGATAAATCTGCAAATATCTCGGAAACGAAGAGAGCTATGGCAAAATGTTAAGAGACCTTTTTTGTAGAGAATTATGTTTCCTACTTTTTATGTTCTATGATATTTTTTGATCAGACGCGTAGCTCTCGAGATATATCAAGATATTTAAAAGTTCCGAAGCCGCACCAACATAATAGAGATACAGAAACACCGTGGCCCCTTTCTTTGAGATAACTCTGCACTAGTGCGAGCCGCAAATGCCACTTCCAGCTTAGCTGTGCAGAAGAAGAACAACAAGAAGAAGAAATATCTCGAAATATGTCCGTCAGGCCCCTTCCCTTGAGATAAATCTGCAAATATCTCGGAAACGAAGAGAGCTATGGCAAAATGTTAAGAGACCTTTTTTGTAGAGAATTAAGTTTCCTACAATTTATATTCTATGATATTTTTTGATCAGAAGCGTAGTTTTCGAGATATATCGAGATATTTAAAAGTTCCGAAGCCGCACCAACATAATAGAGATACAGAAACACCGTGGCCCCTTTCGTTGAGATAACTCTGCACTAGTGCGAGCCGCAAATGCCACTTCCAGCTTAGCTGTGCAGAAGAAGAACAACAAGAAGAAGAAATATCTCGAAATATGTCCGTCAGGCCCCTTCCCTTGAGATAAATCTGCAAATATCTCGGAAACGAAGCGAGCTATGGCAAAATGTTAAGAGACCTTTTTTGTAGAGAATTAAGTTTCCTACTTTTTATGTTCTATGATATTTTTTGATCAGATACGTAGTTCTCGAGATATATCAAGATATTTAAAAGTTCCGAAGCCGCACCAACATAATAGAGATACAGAAACACCGTGGCCCCTTTCTTTGAGATAACTCTGCACTATTGCGAGCTGCAAATGCCACTTCCAGCTTAGCTGTGCAGAAGAAGAACAACAAGAAGAAGAAATATCTCGAAATATGTCCGTCAGGCCCCTTCCCTTGAGATAAATCTGCAAATATCTCGGAAACGAAGAGAGCTATGGCAAAATGTTAAGTGACCTTTTTTGTAGAGAATTAAGTTTCCTACTTTTTATGTTCTATGATATTTTTTGATTAGATGCGTAGTTCTCGAGATATATCAAGATATTTAAAAGTTCCGAAGCCGCACCAACATAATAGAGATACAGAAACACCGTGGCCCCTTTCTTTCAGATAACTATGCACTATTGCGAGCTGCAAATGCCACTTCCAGCTTAGCTGTGCAGAAGAACAACAAGAAGAAGAAATATCTCGAAATATGTCCGCCAGGCCCCTTCCCTTGAGATAAATCTGCAAATATCTCGGAAACGAAGAGAGCTATGGCAAAATGTTAAGAGACATTTTTTGTAGAGAATTAAGTTTCCTACAATTTATGTTCTATGATATTTTTTGATCAGAAGCGTAGTTTTCGAGATATATCGAGATATTTAAAAGTTCCGAAGCCGCACCAACATAATAGAGATACAGAAACACCGTGGCCCCTTTCGTTGAGATAACTCTGCACTAGTGCGAGCCGCAAATGCCACTTCCAGCTTAGCTGTGCAGAAGAAGAACAACAAGAAGAAGAAATATCTCGAAATATGTCCGTCAGGCCCCTTCCCTTGAGATAAATCTGCAAATATCTCGGAAACGAAGCGAGCTATGGCAAAATGTTAAGAGACCTTTTTTGTAGAGAATTAAGTTTCCTACTTTTTATGTTCTATGATATTTTTTGATCAGATGCGTAGTTCTCGAGATATATCAAGATATTTAAAAGTTCCGAAGCCGCACCAACATAATAGAGATACAGAAACACCGTGGCCCCTTTCTTTGAGATAACTCTGCACTATTGCGAGCTGCAAATGCCACTTCCAGCTTAGCTGTGCAGAAGAAGAACAACAAGAAGAAGAAATATCTCGAAATATGTCCGTCAGGCCCCTTCCCTTGAGATAAATCTGCAAATATCTCGGAAACGAAGAGAGCTATGGCAAAATGTTAAGAGACCTTTTTTGTAGAGAATTAAGTTTCCTACTTTTTATGTTCTATGATATTTTTTGATTAGATGCGTAGTTCTCGAGATATATCAAGATATTTAAAAGTTCCGAAGCCGCACCAACATAATAGAGATACAGAAACACCGTGGCCCCTTTCTTTCAGATAACTATGCACTATTGCGAGCTGCAAATGCCACTTCCAGCTTAGCTGTGCAGAAGAACAACAAGAAGAAGAAATATCTCGAAATATGTCCGTCAGGCCCCTTCCCTTGAGATAAATCTGCAAATATCTCGGAAACGAAGAGAGCTATGGCAAAATGTTAAGAGACCTTTTTTGTAGAGAATTAAGTTTCCTACAATTTATGTTCTATGATATTTTTTGATCAGAAGCGTAGTTTTCGAGATATATCGAGATATTTAAAAGTTCCGAAGCCGCACCAACATAATAGAGATACAGAAACACCGTGGCCCCTTTCGTTGAGATAACTCTGCACTAGTGCGAGCCGCAAATGCCACTTCCAGCTTAGCTGTGCAGAAGAAGAACAACAAGAAGAAGGAATATCTCGAAATATGTCCGTCAGGCCCCTTCCCTTGAGATAAATCTGCAAATATCTCGGAAACGAAGCGAGCTATGGCAAAATGTTAAGAGACCTTTTTTGTAGAGAATTAAGTTTCCTACTTTTTATGTTGTATGATATTTTTTGATCAGATGCGTAGTTCTCGAGATATATCAAGATATTTAAAAGTTCCGAAGCCGCACCAACATAATAGAGATACAGAAACACCGTGGCCCCTTTCTTTGAGATAACTCTGCACTATTGCGAGCTGCAAATGCCACTTCCAGCTTAGCTGTGCAGAAGAAGAACAACAAGAAGAAGAAATATCTCGAAATATGTCCGCCAGGCCCCTTCCCTTGAGATAAATCTGCAAATATCTCGGAAACGAAGAGAGCTATGGCAAAATGTTAAGAGACCTTTTTTGTAGAGAATTAAGTTTCCTACTTTTTATGTTCTATGATATTTTTTGATTAGATGCGTAGTTCTCGAGATATATCAAGATATTTAAAAGTTCCGAAGCCGCACCAACATAATAGAGATACAGAAACACCGTGGCCCCTTTCTTTCAGATAACTATGCACTATTGCGAGCTGCAAATGCCACTTCCAGCGTAGCTGTGCAGAAGAACAACAAGAAGAAGAAATATCTCGAAATATGTCCGTCAGGCCCCTTCCCTTGAGATAAATCTGCAAATATCTCGGAAACGAAGAGAGCTATGGCAAAATGTTAAGAGACCTTTTTTGTAGAGAATTATGTTTCCTACTTTTTATGTTCTATGATATTTTTTGATCAGACGCGTAGCTCTCGAGATATATCAAGATATTTAAAAGTTCCGAAGCCGCACCAACATAATAGAGATACAGAAACACCGTGGCCCCTTTCTTTGAGATAACTCTGCACTAGTGCGAGCCGCAAATGCCACTTCCAGCTTAGCTGTGCAGAAGAAGAACAACAAGAAGAAGAAATATCTCGAAATATGTCCGTCAGGCCCCTTCCCTTGAGATAAATCTGCAAATATCTCGGAAACGAAGAGAGCTATGGCAAAATGTTAAGAGACCTTTTTTGTAGAGAATTAAGTTTCCTACAATTTATATTCTATGATATTTTTTGATCAGAAGCGTAGTTTTCGAGATATATCGAGATATTTAAAAGTTCCGAAGCCGCACCAACATAATAGAGATACAGAAACACCGTGGCCCCTTTCGTTGAGATAACTCTGCACTAGTGCGAGCCGCAAATGCCACTTCCAGCTTAGCTGTGCAGAAGAAGAACAACAAGAAGAAGAAATATCTCGAAATATGTCCGTCAGGCCCCTTCCCTTGAGATAAATCTGCAAATATCTCGGAAACGAAGCGAGCTATGGCAAAATGTTAAGAGACCTTTTTTGTAGAGAATTAAGTTTCCTACTTTTTATGTTCTATGATATTTTTTGATCAGATACGTAGTTCTCGAGATATATCAAGATATTTAAAAGTTCCGAAGCCGCACCAACATAATAGAGATACAGAAACACCGTGGCCCCTTTCTTTGAGATAACTCTGCACTATTGCGAGCTGCAAATGCCACTTCCAGCTTAGCTGTGCAGAAGAAGAACAACAAGAAGAAGAAATATCTCGAAATATGTCCGTCAGGCCCCTTCCCTTGAGATAAATCTGCAAATATCTCGGAAACGAAGAGAGCTATGGCAAAATGTTAAGTGACCTTTTTTGTAGAGAATTAAGTTTCCTACTTTTTATGTTCTATGATATTTTTTGATTAGATGCGTAGTTCTCGAGATATATCAAGATATTTAAAAGTTCCGAAGCCGCACCAACATAATAGAGATACAGAAACACCGTGGCCCCTTTCTTTCAGATAACTATGCACTATTGCGAGCTGCAAATGCCACTTCCAGCTTAGCTGTGCAGAAGAACAACAAGAAGAAGAAATATCTCGAAATATGTCCGCCAGGCCCCTTCCCTTGAGATAAATCTGCAAATATCTCGGAAACGAAGAGAGCTATGGCAAAATGTTAAGAGACCTTTTTTGTAGAGAATTAAGTTTCCTACAATTTATGTTCTATGATATTTTTTGATCAGAAGCGTAGTTTTCGAGATATATCGAGATATTTAAAAGTTCCGAAGCCGCACCAACATAATAGAGATACAGAAACACCGTGGCCCCTTTCGTTGAGATAACTCTGCACTAGTGCGAGCCGCAAATGCCACTTCCAGCTTAGCTGTGCAGAAGAAGAACAACAAGAAGAAGAAATATCTCGAAATATGTCCGTCAGGCCCCTTCCCTTGAGATAAATCTGCAAATATCTCGGAAACGAAGCGAGCTATGGCAAAATGTTAAGAGACCTTTTTTGTAGAGAATTAAGTTTCCTACTTTTTATGTTCTATGATATTTTTTGATTAGATGCGTAGTTCTCGAGATATATCAAGATATTTAAAAGTTCCGAAGCCGCACCAACATAATAGAGATACAGAAACACCGTGGCCCCTTTCTTTCAGATAACTATGCACTATTGCGAGCTGCAAATGCCACTTCCAGCTTAGCTGTGCAGAAGAACAACAAGAAGAAGAAATATCTCGAAATATGTCCGTCAGGCCCCTTCCCTTGAGATAAATCTGCAAATATCTCGGAAACGAAGAGAGCTATGGCAAAATGTTAAGAGACCTTTTTTGTAGAGAATTAAGTTTTCTACAATTTATGTTCTATGATATTTTTTGATCAGAAGCGTAGTTTTTGAGATATATCGAGATATTTAAAAGTTCCGAAGCCGCACCAACATAATAGAGATACAGAAACACCGTGGCCCCTTTCGTTGAGATAACTCTGCACTAGTGCGAGCCGCAAATGCCACTTCCAGCTTAGCTGTGCAGAAGAAGAACAACAAGAAGAAGAAATATCTCGAAATATGTCCGTCAGGCCCCTTCCCTTGAGATAAATCTGCAAATATCTCGGAAACGAAGCGAGCTATGGCAAAATGTTAAGAGACCTTTTTTGTAGAGAATTAAGTTTCCTACTTTTTATGTTCTATGATATTTTTTGATCAGATGCGTAGTTCTCGAGATATATCAAGATATTTAAAAGTTCCGAAGCCGCACCAACATAATAGAGATACAGAAACACCGTGGCCCCTTTCTTTGAGATAACTCTGCACTATTGCGAGCTGCAAATGCCACTTCCAGCTTAGCTGTGCAGAAGAAGAACAACAAGAAGAAGAAATATCTCGAAATATGTCCGTCAGGCCCCTTCCCTTGAGATAAATCTGCAAATATCTCGGAAACGAAGAGAGCTATGGCAAAATGTTAAGAGACCTTTTTTGTAGAGAATTAAGTTTCCTACTTTTTATGTTCTATGATATTTTTTGATTAGATGCGTAGTTCTCGAGATATATCAAGATATTTAAAAGTTCCGAAGCCGCACCAACATAATAGAGATACAGAAACACCGTGGCCCCTTTCTTTCAGATAACTATGCACTATTGCGAGCTGCAAATGCCACTTCCAGCTTAGCTGTGCAGAAGAACAACAAGAAGAAGAAATATCTCGAAATATGTCCGTCAGGCCCCTTCCCTTGAGATAAATCTGCAAATATCTCGGAAACGAAGAGAGCTATGGCAAAATGTTAAGAGACCTTTTTTGTAGAGAATTAAGTTTCCTACAATTTATGTTCTATGATATTTTTTGATCAGAAGCGTAGTTTTCGAGATATATCGAGATATTTAAAAGTTCCGAAGCCGCACCAACATAATAGAGATACAGAAACACCGTGGCCCCTTTCGTTGAGATAACTCTGCACTAGTGCGAGCCGCAAATGCCACTTCCAGCTTAGCTGTGCAGAAGAAGAACAACAAGAAGAAGGAATATCTCGAAATATGTCCGTCAGGCCCCTTCCCTTGAGATAAATCTGCAAATATCTCGGAAACGAAGCGAGCTATGGCAAAATGTTAAGAGACCTTTTTTGTAGAGAATTAAGTTTCCTACTTTTTATGTTGTATGATATTTTTTGATCAGATGCGTAGTTCTCGAGATATATCAAGATATTTAAAAGTTCCGAAGCCGCACCAACATAATAGAGATACAGAAACACCGTGGCCCCTTTCTTTGAGATAACTCTGCACTATTGCGAGCTGCAAATGCCACTTCCAGCTTAGCTGTGCAGAAGAACAACAAGAAGAAGAAATATCTCGAAATATGTCCGTCAGGCCCCTTCCCTTGAGATAAATCTGCAAATATCTCGGAAACGAAGAGAGCTATGGCAAAATGTTAAGAGACCTTTTTTGTAGAGAATTAAGTTTCCTACAATTTATGTTCTATGATATTTTTTGATCAGAAGCGTAGTTTTTGAGATATATCGAGATATTTAAAAGTTCCGAAGCCGCACCAACATAATAGAGATACAGAAACACCGTGGCCCCTTTCGTTGAGATAACTCTGCACTAGTGCGAGCCGCAAATGCCACTTCCAGCTTAGCTGTGCAGAAGAAGAACAACAAGAAGAAGAAATATCTCGAAATATGTCCGTCAGGCCCCTTCCCTTGAGATAAATCTGCAAATATCTCGGAAACGAAGAGAGCTATGGCAAAATGTTAAGAGACCTTTTTTGTAGAGAATTAAGTTTCCTACAATTTATGTTCTATGATATTTTTTGATCAGAAGCGTAGTTTTCGAGATATATCGAGATATTTAAAAGTTCCGAAGCCGCACCAACATAATAGAGATACAGAAACACCGTGGCCCCTTTCGTTGAGATAACTCTGCACTAGTGCGAGCCGCAAATGCCACTTCCAGCTTAGCTGTGCAGAAGAAGAACAACAAGAAGAAGAAATATCTCGAAATATGTCCGTCAGGCCCCTTCCCTTGAGATAAATCTGCAAATATCTCGGAAACGAAGAGAGCTATGGCAAAATGTTAAGAGACCTTTTTTGTAGAGAATTAAGTTTCCTACAATTTATGTTCTATGATATTTTTTGATCAGAAGCGTAGTTTTCGAGATATATCGAGATATTTAAAAGTTCCGAAGCCGCACCAACATAATAGAGATACAGAAACACCGTGGCCCCTTTCGTTGAGATAACTCTGCACTAGTGCGAGCCGCAAATGCCACTTCCAGCTTAGCTGTGCAGAAGAAGAACAACAAGAAGAAGAAATATCTCGAAATATGTCCGTCAGGCCACTTCCCTTGAGATAAATCTGCAAATATCTCGGAAACGAAGCGAGCTATGGCAAAATGTTAAGAGACCTTTTTTGTAGAGAATTAAGTTTCCTACTTTTTATGTTCTATGATATTTTTTGATCAGATGCGTAGTTCTCGAGATATATCAAGATATCTAAAAGTTCCGAAGCCGCACCAACATAATAGAGATACAGAAACACCGTGGCCCCTTTCTTTGAGATAACTCTGCACTATTGCGAGCTGCAAATGCCACTTCCAGCTTAGCTGTGCAGAAGAAGAACAACAAGAAGAAGAAATATCTCGAAATATGTCCGTCAGGCCCCTTCCCTTGAGATAAATCTGCAAATATCTCGGAAACGAAGAGAGCTATGGCAAAATGTTAAGAAACCTTTTTTGTAGAGAATTAAGTTTCCTACTTTTTATGTTCTATGATATTTTTTGATTAGATGCGTAGTTCTCGAGATATATCAAGATATTTAAAAGTTCCGAAGCCGCACCAACATAATAGAGATACAGAAACACCGTGGCCCCTTTCTTTCAGATAACTATGCACTATTGCGAGCTGCAAATGCCACTTCCAGCTTAGCTGTGCAGAAGAACAACAAGAAGAAGAAATATCTCGAAATATGTCCGTCAGGCCCCTTCCCTTGAGATAAATCTGCAAATATCTCGGAAACGAAGAGAGCTATGGCAAAATGTTAAGACACCTTTTTTGTAGAGAATTAAGTTTCCTACAATTTATGTTCTATGATATTTTTTGATCAGAAGCGTAGTTTTCGAGATATATCGAGATATTTAAAAGTTCCGAAGCCGCACCAACATAATAGAGATACAGAAACACCGTGGCCCCTTTCGTTGAGATAACTCTGCACTATTGCGAGCTGTAAATGCCACTTCCAGCTTAGCTGTGCAGAAGAAGAACAACAAGAAGAAGAAATATCTCGAAATATGTCCGTCAGGCCCCTTCCCTTGAGATATATCTGCAAATATCTCGGAAACGAAGCGAGCTATGGCGAAATGTTAAGAGACCTTTTTTGTAGAGAATTATGTTTCCTACAATTTATGTTCTATGATATTTTTTGATCAGAAGCGTAGTTTTCGAGATATATCGAGATATTTAAAAGTTCCGAAGCCGCACCAACATAATAGAGATACAGAAACACCGTGGCCCCTTTCGTTGAGATAACTCTGCACTAGTGCGAGCCGCAAATGCCACTTCCAGCTTAGCTGTGCAGAAGAAGAACAACAAGAAGAAGAAATATCTCGAAATATGTCCGTCAGGCCCCTTCCCTTGAGATAAATCTGCAAATATCTCGGAAACGAAGCGAGCTATGGCAAAATGTTAAGAGACCTTTTTTGTAGAGAATTAAGTTTCCTACTTTTCATGTTCTATGATATTTTTTGATCAGATGCGTAGTTCTCGAGATATATCAAGATATTTAAAAGTTCCGAAGCCGCACCAACATAATAGAGATACAGAAACACCGTGGCCCCTTTCTTTGAGATAACTCTGCACTATTGCGAGCTGCAAATGCCACTTCCAGCTTAGCTGTGCAGAAGAAGAACAACAAGAAGAAGAAGTATCTGGAAATATGTCCGTCAGGCCCCTTCCCTTGAGATAAATCTGCAAATATCTCGGAAAGGAAGCGAGCTATGGCAAAATGTTGAGAGACCTTTTTTGTAGAGAATTAAGTTTCCTACTATTTATGTTCTATGATATTTTTGGATCAGATGCGTAGTTCTCGAGATATATCAAGATATTTAAAAGTTCCGAAGCCGCACCAACATAATAGAGATACAGAAACACCGTGGCCCCTTTCTTTGAGATAACTCTGCACTAGAGCGAGCCGCAAATGCCACTTCCAGCTTAGCTGTGCAGAAGAAGAACAACAAGAAGAAGAAATATCTCGAAATATGTCCGTCAGGCCCCTTCCCTTGAGATAAATCTGCAAATATCTCGGAAACGAAGCGAGCTAGGGCAAAATGTTAAGAGACCTTTTTTGTAGAGAATTAAGTTTCCTACTTTTTATGTTCTATGATATTTTTTGATCAGATGCGTAGTTCTCGAGATATATCAAGATATTTAAAAGTTCCGAAGCCGCACCAACATAATAGAGATACAGAAACACCGTGGCCCCTTTCTTTGAGATAACTCTGCACTATTGCGAGCTGCAAATGCCACTTCCAGCTTAGCTGTGCAGAAGAAGAACAACAAGAAGAAGAAATATCTCGAAATATGTCCGTCAGGCCCCTTCCCTTGAGATAAATCTGCAAATATCTCGGAAACGAAGAGAGCTATGGCAAAATGTTAAGAGACCTTTTTTGTAGAGAATTAAGTTTCCTACTTTTTATGTTCTATGATATTTTTTGATCTGATGCGTAGTTCTCGAGATATATCAAGATATTTAAATGTTCCGAAGCCGCACCATCATAATAGAGATACAGAAACACCGTGGCCCCTTTCTTTGAGATAACTCTGCACTATTGCGAGCTGTAAATGCCACTTCCAGCTTAGCTGTGCAGAAGAAGAACAACAAGAAGAAGAAATATCTCGAAATATGTCCGTCAGGCCCCTTCCCTTGAGATATATCTGCAAATATCTCGGAAACGAAGCGAGCTATGGCGAAATGTTTAGAGACCTTTTTTGTAGAGAATTATGTTTCCTACAATTTATGTTCTATGATATTTTTTGATCAGAAGCGTAGTTTTCGAGATATATCGAGATATTTAAAAGTTCCGAAGCCGCACCAACATAATAGAGATACAGAAACACCGTGGCCCCTTTCGTTGAGATAACTCTGCACTAGTGCGAGCCGCAAATGCCACTTCCAGCTTAGCTGTGCAGAAGAAGAACAACAAGAAGAAGAAATATCTCGAAATATGTCCGTCAGGCCCCTTCCCTTGAGATAAATCTGCAAATATCTCGGAAACGAAGAGAGCTATGGCAAAATGTTAAGACACCTTTTTTGTAGAGAATTAAGTTTCCTACAATTTATGTTCTATGATATTTTTTGATCAGAAGCGTAGTTTTCGAGATATATCGAGATATTTAAAAGTTCCGAAGCCGCACCAACATAATAGAGATACAGAAACACCGTGGCCCCTTTCGTTGAGATAACTCTGCACTATTGCGAGCTGTAAATGCCACTTCCAGCTTAGCTGTGCAGAAGAAGAACAACAAGAAGAAGAAATATCTCGAAATATGTCCGTCAGGCCCCTTCCCTTGAGATATATCTGCAAATATCTCGGAAACGAAGCGAGCTATGGCGAAATGTTAAGAGACCCTTTTTGTAGAGAATTATGTTTCCTACAATTTATGTTCTATGATATTTTTTGATCAGAAGCGTAGTTTTCGAGATATATCGAGATATTTAAAAGTTCCGAAGCCGCACCAACATAATAGAGATACAGAAACACCGTGGCCCCTTTCGTTGAGATAACTCTGCACTAGTGCGAGCCGCAAATGCCACTTCCAGCTTAGCTGTGCAGAAGAAGAACAACAAGAAGAAGAAATATCTCGAAATATGTCCGTCAGGCCCCTTCCCTTGAGATAAATCTGCAAATATCTCGGAAACGAAGCGAGCTATGGCAAAATGTTAAGAGACCTTTTTTGTAGAGAATTAAGTTTCCTACTTTTCATGTTCTATGATATTTTTTGATCAGATGCGTAGTTCTCGAGATATATCAAGATATTTAAAAGTTCCGAAGCCGCACCAACATAATAGAGATACAGAAACACCGTGGCCCCTTTCTTTGAGATAACTCTGCACTATTGCGAGCTGCAAATGCCACTTCCAGCTTAGCTGTGCAGAAGAAGAACAACAAGAAGAAGAAGTATCTGGAAATATGTCCGTCAGGCCCCTTCCCTTGAGATAAATCTGCAAATATCTCGGAAAGGAAGCGAGCTATGGCAAAATGTTGAGAGACCTTTTTTGTAGAGAATTAAGTTTCCTACTATTTATGTTCTATGATATTTTTGGATCAGATGCGTAGTTCTCGAGATATATCAAGATATTTAAAAGTTCTGAAGCCGCACCAACATAATAGAGATACAGAAACACCGTGGCCCCTTTCTTTGAGATAACTCTGCACTAGAGCGAGCCGCAAATGCCACTTCCAGCTTAGCTGTGCAGAAGAAGAACAACAAGAAGAAGAAATATCTCGAAATATGTCCGTCAGGCCCCTTCCCTTGAGATAAATCTGCAAATATCTCGGAAACGAAGCGAGCTAGGGCAAAATGTTAAGAGACCTTTTTTGTAGAGAATTAAGTTTCCTACTTTTTATGTTCTATGATATTTTTTGATCAGATGCGTAGTTCTCGAGATATATCAAGATATTTAAAAGTTCCGAAGCCGCACCAACATAATAGAGATACAGAAACACCGTGGCCCCTTTCTTTGAGATAACTCTGCACTATTGCGAGCTGCAAATGCCACTTCCAGCTTAGCTGTGCAGAAGAAGAACAACAAGAAGAAGAAATATCTCGAAATATGTCCGTCAGGCCCCTTCCCTTGAGATAAATCTGCAAATATCTCGGAAACGAAGAGAGCTATGGCAAAATGTTAAGAGACCTTTTTTGTAGAGAATTAAGTTTCCTACTTTTTATGTTCTATGAAATTTTTTGATCTGATGCGTAGTTCTCGAGATATATCAAAATATTTAAAAGTTCCGAAGCCGCACCAACATAATAGAGATACAGAAACACCGTGGCCCCTTTCTTTGAGATAACTCTGCACTATTGCGAGCTGTAAATGCCACTTCCAGCTTAGCTGTGCAGAAGAAGAACAACAAGAAGAAGAAATATCTCGAAATATGTCCGTCAGGCCCCTTCCCTTGAGATATATCTGCAAATATCTCGGAAACGAAGCGAGCTATGGCAAAATGTTAAGAGACCTTTTTTGTAGAGAATTAAGTTTCCTACTTTTTATGTTCTATGATATTTTTTGATCAGATGCGTAGTTCTCGAGATATATCAAGATATTTAAAAGTTCCGAAGCCGCACCAACATAATAGAGATACAGAAACACCGTGGCCCCTTTCTTTGAGATAACTCTGCACTATTGCGAGCTGCAAATGCCACTTCCAGCTTAGCTGTGCAGAAGAAGAACAACAAGAAGAAGAAATATCTCGAAATATGTCCGTCAGGCCCCTTCCCTTGAGATAAATCTGCAAATATCTCGGAAACGAAGAGAGCTATGGTAAAATGTTAAGAGACCTTTTTTGTAGAGAATTAAGTTTCCTACTTTTTATGTTCTATGATATTTTTTGATTAGATGCGTAGTTCTCGAGATATATCAAGATATTTAAAAGTTCCGAAGCCGCACCAACATAATAGAGATACAGAAACACCGTGGCCCCTTTCTTTCAGATAACTATGCACTATTGCGAGCTGCAAATGCCACTTCCAGCTTAGCTGTGCAGAAGAACAACAAGAAGAAGAAATATCTCGAAATATGTCCGTCAGGCCCCTTCCCTTGAGATAAATCTGCAAATATCTCGGAAACGAAGAGAGCTATGGCAAAATGTTAAGAGACCTTTTTTGTAGAGAATTAAGTTTCCTACAATTTATGTTCTATGATATTTTTTGATCAGAAGCGTACTTTTTGAGATATATCGAGATATTTAAAAGTTCCGAAGCCGCACCAACATAATAGAGATACAGAAACACCGTGGCCCCTTTCGTTGAGATAACTCTGCACTAGTGCGAGCCGCAAATGCCACTTCCAGCTTAGCTGTGCAGAAGAAGAACAACAAGAAGAAGAAATATCTCGAAATATGTCCGTCAGGCCCCTTCCCTTGAGATAAATCTGCAAATATCTCGGAAACGAAGCGAGCTATGGCAAAATGTTAAGAGACCTTTTTTGTAGAGAATTAAGTTTCCTACTTTTTATGTTCTATGATATTTTTTGATCAGATGCGTAGTTCTCGAGATATATCAAGATATTTAAAAGTTCCGAAGCCGCACCAACATAATAGAGATACAGAAACACCGTGGCCCCTTTCTTTGAGATAACTCTGCACTATTGCGAGCTGCAAATGCCACTTCCAGCTTAGCTGTGCAGAAGAAGAACAACAAGAAGAAGAAATATCTCGAAATATGTCCGTCAGGCCCCTTCCCTTGAGATAAATCTGCAAATATCTCGGAAACGAAGAGAGCTATGGCAAAATGTTAAGAGACCTTTTTTGTAGAGAATTAAGTTTCCTACTTTTTATGTTCTATGATATTTTTTGATTAGATGCGTAGTTCTCGAGATATATCAAGATATTTAAAAGTTCCGAAGCCGCACCAACATAATAGAGATACAGAAACACCGTGGCCCCTTTCTTTCAGATAACTATGCACTATTGCGAGCTGCAAATGCCACTTCCAGCTTAGCTGTGCAGAAGAACAACAAGAAGAAGAAATATCTCGAAATATGTCCGTCAGGCCCCTTCCCTTGAGATAAATCTGCAAATATCTCGGAAACGAAGAGAGCTATGGCAAAATGTTAAGAGACCTTTTTTGTAGAGAATTAAGTTTCCTACTTTTTATGTTCTATGATATTTTTTGATCTGATGCGTAGTTCTCGAGATATATCAAGATATTTAAAAGTTCCGAAGCCGCACCAACATAATAGAGATACAGAAACACCGTGGCCCCTTTCTTTGAGATAACTCTGCACTATTGCGAGCTGTAAATGCCACTTCCAGCTTAGCTGTGCAGAAGAAGAACAACAAGAAGAAGAAATATCTCGAAATATGTCCGTCAGGCCCCTTCCCTTGAGATATATCTGCAAATATCTCGGAAACGAAGCGAGCTATGGCGAAATGTTTAGAGACCTTTTTTGTAGAGAATTATGTTTCCTACAATTTATGTTCTATGATATTTTTTGATCAGAAGCGTAGTTTTCGAGATATATCGAGATATTTAAAAGTTCCGAAGCCGCACCAACATAATAGAGATACAGAAACACCGTGGCCCCTTTCGTTGAGATAACTCTGCACTAGTGCGAGCCGCAAATGCCACTTCCAGCTTAGCTGTGCAGAAGAAGAACAACAAGAAGAAGAAATATCTCGAAATATGTCCGTCAGGCCCCTTCCCTTGAGATAAATCTGCAAATATCTCGGAAACGAAGCGAGCTATGGCAAAATGTTAAGAGACCTTTTTTGTAGAGAATTAAGTTTCCTACTTTTTATGTTCTATGATATTTTTTGATCAGATGCGTAGTTCTCGAGATATATCAAGATATTTAAAAGTTCCGAAGCCGCACCAACATAATAGAGATACAGAAACACCGTGGCCCCTTTCTTTGAGATAACTCTGCACTAGTGCGAGCCGCAAATGCCACTTCCAGCTTAGCTGTGCAGAAGAAGAACAACAAGAAGAAGAAATATCTCGAAATATGTCCGTCAGGCCCCTTCCCTTGAGATAAATCTGCAAATATCTCGGAAACGAAGAGAGCTATGGCAAAATGTTAACAGACCTTTTTTGTAGCGAATTAAGTTTCCTACAATTTATGTTCTATGATATTTTTTGATCAGAAGCGTAGTTTTCGAGATATATCGAGATATTTAAAAGTTCCGAAGCCGCACCAACATAATAGAGATACAGAAACACCGTGGCCCCTTTCGTTGAGATAACTCTGCACTAGTGCGAGCCGCAAATGCCACTTCCAGCTTAGCTGTGCAGAAGAAGAACAACAAGAAGAAGAAATATCTCGAAATATGTCCGTCAGGCCCCTTCCCTTGAGATAAATCTGCAAATATCTCGGAAACGAAGCGAGGTAGGGCAAAATGTTAAGAGACCTTTTTTGTAGAGAATTAAGTTTCCTACTTTTTATGTTCTATGATATTTTTTGATCAGATGCGTAGTTCTCGAGATATATCAAGATATTTAAAAGTTCCGAAGCCGCACCAACATAATAGAGATACAGAAACACCGTGGCCCCTTTCTTTGAGATAACTCTGCACTATTGCGAGCTGCAAATGCCACTTCCAGCTTAGCTGTGCAGAAGAAGAACAACAAGAAGAAGAAATATCTCGAAATATGTCCGTCAGGCCCCTTCCCTTGAGATAAATCTGCAAATATCTCGGAAACGAAGAGAGCTATGGCAAAATGTTAAGACACCTTTTTTGTAGAGAATTAAGTTTCCTACTTTTTATGTTCTATGATATTTTTGGATTAGATGCGTAATTCTCGAGATATATCAAGATATTTAAAAGTTCCGAAGCCGCACCAACATAATAGAGATACAGAAACACCGTGGCCCCTTTCTTTCAGATAACTATGCACTATTGCGAGCTGCAAATGCCACTTCCAGCTTAGCTGTGCAGAAGAACAACAAGAAGAAGAAATATCTCGAAATATGTCCGTCAGGCCCCTTCCCTTGAGATAAATCTGCAAATATCTCGGAAACGAAGAGAGCTATGGCAAAATGTTAAGAGACCTTTTTTGTAGAGAATTAAGTTTCCTACTTTTTATGTTCTATGATATTTTTTGATTAGATGCGTAGTTCTCGAGATATATCAAGATATTTAAAAGTTCCGAAGCCGCACCAACATAATAGAGATACAGAAACACCGTGGCCCCTTTCTTTCAGATAACTATGCACTATTGCGAGCTGCAAATGCCACTTCCAGCTTAGCTGTGCAGAAGAACAACAAGAAGAAGAAATATCTCGAAATATGTCCGTCAGGCCCCTTCCCTTGAGATAAATCTGCAAATATCTCGGAAACGAAGCGAGCTATGGCAAAATGTTAAGAGACCTTTTTTGTAGAGAATTAAGTTTCCTACTTTTTATGTTCTATGATATTTTTTGATCAGATGCGTAGTTCTCGAGATATATCAAGATATTTAAAAGTTCCGAAGCCGCACCAACATAATAGAGATACAGAAACACCGTGGCCCCTTTCTTTGAGATAACTCTGCACTAGTGCGAGCCGCAAATGCCACTTCCAGCTTAGCTGTGCAGAAGAAGAACAACAAGAAGAAGAAATATCTCGAAATATGTCCGTCAGGCCCCTTCCCTTGAGATAAATCTGCAAATATCTCGGAAACGAAGCGAGCTATGGCAAAATGTTAAGAGACCTTTTTTGTAGAGAATTAAGTTTCCTACTTTTCATGTTCTATGATATTTTTTGATCAGATGCGTAGTTCTCGAGATATATCAAGATATTTAAAAGTTCCGAAGCCGCACCAACATAATAGAGATACAGAAACACCGTGGCCCCTTTCTTTGAGATAACTCTGCACTATTGCGAGCTGCAAATGCCACTTCCAGCTTAGCTGTGCAGAAGAAGAACAACAAGAAGAAGAAGTATCTGGAAATATGTCCGTCAGGCCCCTTCCCTTGAGATAAATCTGCAAATATCTCGGAAACGAAGCGAGCTATGGCAAAATGTTGAGAGACCTTTTTTGTAGAGAATTAAGTTTCCTACTATTTATGTTCTATGATATTTTTGGATCAGATGCGTAGTTCTCGAGATATATCAAGATATTTAAAAGTTCCGAAGCCGCACCAACATAATAGAGATACAGAAACACCGTGGCCCCTTTCTTTGAGATAACTCTGCACTAGAGCGAGCCGCAAATGCCACTTCCAGCTTAGCTGTGCAGAAGAAGAACAACAAGAAGAAGAAATATCTCGAAATATGTCCGTCAGGCCCCTTCCCTTGAGATAAATCTGCAAATATCTCGGAAACGAAGAGAGCTATGGCAAAATGTTAAGAGACCTTTTTTGTAGAGAATTAAGTTTCCTACTTTTTATGTTCTATGATATTTTTTGATTAGATGCGTAGTTCTCGAGATATATCAAGATATTTAAAAGTTCCGAAGCCGCACCAACATAATAGAGATACAGAAACACCGTGGCCCCTTTCTTTCAGATAACTATGCACTATTGCGAGCTGCAAATGCCACTTCCAGCTTAGCTGTGCAGAAGAACAACAAGAAGAAGAAATATCTCGAAATATGTCCGTCAGGCCCCTTCCCTTGAGATAAATCTGCAAATATCTCGGAAACGAAGAGAGCTATGGCAAAATGTTAAGAGACCTTTTTTGTAGAGAATTAAGTTTCCTACAATTTATGTTCTATGATATTTTTTGATCAGAAGCGTAGTTTTTGAGATATATCGAGATATTTAAAAGTTCCGAAGCCGCACCAACATAATAGAGATACAGAAACACCGTGGCCCCTTTCGTTGAGATAACTCTGCACTAGTGCGAGCCGCAAATGCCACTTCCAGCTTAGCTGTGCAGAAGAAGAACAACAAGAAGAAGAAATATCTCGAAATATGTCCGTCTGGCCCCTTCCCTTGAGATAAATCTGCAAATATCTCGGAAACGAAGCGAGCTATGGCAAAATGTTAAGAGACCTTTTTTGTAGAGAATTAAGTTTCCTACTTTTTATGTTCTATGATATTTTTTGATCAGATGCGTAGTTCTCGAGATATATCAAGATATTTAAAAGTTCCGAAGCCGCACCAACATAATAGAGATACAGAAACACCGTGGCCCCTTTCTTTGAGATAACTCTGCACTATTGCGAGCTGCAAATGCCACTTCCAGCTTAGCTGTGCAGAAGAAGAACAACAAGAAGAAGAAATATCTCGAAATATGTCCGTCAGGCCCCTTCCCTTGAGATAAATCTGCAAATATCTCGGAAACGAAGAGAGCTATGGTAAAATGTTAAGAGACCTTTTTTGTAGAGAATTAAGTTTCCTACTTTTTATGTTCTATGATATTTTTTGATTAGATGCGTAGTTCTCGAGATATATCAAGATATTTAAAAGTTCCGAAGCCGCACCAACATAATAGAGATACAGAAACACCGTGGCCCCTTTCTTTCAGATAACTATGCACTATTGCGAGCTGCAAATGCCACTTCCAGCTTAGCTGTGCAGAAGAACAACAAGAAGAAGAAATATCTCGAAATATGTCCGTCAGGCCCCTTCCCTTGAGATAAATCTGCAAATATCTCGGAAACGAAGAGAGCTATGGCAAAATGTTAAGAGACCTTTTTTGTAGAGAATTAAGTTTCCTACAATTTATGTTCTATGATATTTTTTGATCAGAAGCGTAGTTTTTGAGATATATCGAGATATTTAAAAGTTCCGAAGCCGCACCAACATAATAGAGATACAGAAACACCGTGGCCCCTTTCGTTGAGATAACTCTGCACTAGTGCGAGCCGCAAATGCCACTTCCAGCTTAGCTGTGCAGAAGAAGAACAACAAGAAGAAGAAATATCTGGAAATATGTCCGTCAGGCCCCTTCCCTTGAGATAAATCTGCAAATATCTCGGAAACGAAGCGAGCTATGGCAAAATGTTAAGAGACCTTTTTTGTAGAGAATTAAGTTTCCTACTTTTTATGTTCTATGATATTTTTTGATCAGATGCGTAGTTCTCGAGATATATCAAGATATTTAAAAGTTCCGAAGCCGCACCAACATAATAGAGATACAGAAACACCGTGGCCCCTTTCTTTGAGATAACTCTGCACTATTGCGAGCTGCAAATGCCACTTCCAGCTTAGCTGTGCAGAAGAAGAACAACAAGAAGAAGAAATATCTCGAAATATGTCCGTCAGGCCCCTTCCCTTGAGATAAATCTGCAAATATCTCGGAAACGAAGAGAGCTATGGCAAAATGTTAAGAGACCTTTTTTGTAGAGAATTAAGTTTCCTACTTTTTATGTTCTATGATATTTTTTGATTAGATGCGTAGTTCTCGAGATATATCAAGATATTTAAAAGTTCCGAAGCCGCACCAACATAATAGAGATACAGAAACACCGTGGCCCCTTTCTTTCAGATAACTATGCACTATTGCGAGCTGCAAATGCCACTTCCAGCTTAGCTGTGCAGAAGAACAACAAGAAGAAGAAATATCTCGAAATATGTCCGTCAGGCCCCTTCCCTTGAGATAAATCTGCAAATATCTCGGAAACGAAGAGAGCTATGGCAAAATGTTAAGAGACCTTTTTTGTAGAGAATTAAGTTTCCTACTTTTTATGTTCTATGATATTTTTTGATCTGATGCGTAGTTCTCGAGATATATCAAGATATTTAAAAGTTCCGAAGCCGCACCAACATAATAGAGATACAGAAACACCGTGGCCCCTTTCTTTCAGATAACTATGCACTATTGCGAGCTGCAAATGCCACTTCCAGCTTAGCTGTGCAGAAGAACAACAAGAAGAAGAAATATCTCGAAATATGTCCGTCAGGCCCCTTCCCTTGAGATGAATCTGCAAATATCTCGGAAACGAAGAGAGCTATGGCAAAATGTTAAGAGACCTTTTTTGTAGAGAATTAAGTTTCCTACAATTTATGTTCTATGATATTTTTTGATCAGAAGCGTAGTTTTCGAGATATATCGAGATATTTAAAAGTTCCGAAGCCGCACCAACATAATAGAGATACAGAAACACCGTGGCCCCTTTCTTTCAGATAACTATGCACTATTGCGAGCTGCAAATGCCACTTCCAGCTTAGCTGTGCAGAAGAACAACAAGAAGAAGCAATATCTCGAAATATGTCCGTCAGGCCCCTTCCCTTGAGATAAATCTGCAAATATCTCGGAAACGAAGAGAGCTATGGCAAAATGTTAAGAGACCTTTTTTGTAGAGAATTAAGTTTCCTACTTTTTATGTTCTATGATATTTTTTGATCAGATGCGTAGTTCTCGAGATATATCAAGATATTTAAAAGTTCCGAAGCCGCACCAACATAATAGAGATACAGAAACACCGTGGCCCCTTTCTTTGAGATAACTCTGCACTAGTGCGAGCCGCAAATGCCACTTCCAGCTTAGCTGTGCAGAAGAAGAACAACAAGAAGAAGAAATATCTCGAAATATGTCCGTCAGGCCCCTTCCCTTGAGATAAATCTGCAAATATCTCGGAAACGAAGAGAGCTAGGGCAAAATGTTAAGAGACCTTTTTTGTAGCGAATTAAGTTTCCTACAATTTATGTTCTATGATATTTTTTGATCAGAAGCGTAGTTTTCGAGATATATCGAGATATTTAAAAGTTCCGAAGCCGCACCAACATAATAGAGATACAGAAACACCGTGGCCCCTTTCGTTGAGATAACTCTGCACTAGTGCGAGCCGCAAATGCCACTTCCAGCTTAGCTGTGCAGAAGAAGAACAACAAGAAGAAGAAATATCTCGAAATATGTCCGTCAGGCCCCTTCCCTTGAGATAAATCTGCAAATATCTCGGAAACGAAGCGAGCTAGAGCAAAATGTTAAGAGACCTTTTTTGTAGAGAATTAAGTTTCCTACTTTTTATGTTCTATGATATTTTTTGATCAGATGCGTAGTTCTCGAGATATATCAAGATATTTAAAAGTTCCGAAGCCGCACCAACATAATAGAGATACAGAAACACCGTGGCCCCTTTCTTTGAGATAACTCTGCACTATTGCGAGCTGCAAATGCCACTTCCAGCTTAGCTGTGCAGAAGAACAACAAGAAGAAGAAATATCTCGAAATATGTCCGTCAGGCCCCTTCCCTTGAGATAAATCTGCAAATATCTCGGAAACGAAGAGAGCTATGGCAAAATGTTAAGAGACCTTTTTTGTAGAGAATTAAGTTTCCTACTTTTTATGTTCTATGATATTTTTTGATTAGATGCGTAGTTCTCGAGATATATCAAGATATTTAAAAGTTCCGAAGCCGCACCAACATAATAGAGATACAGAAACACCGTGGCCCCTTTCTTTCAGATAACTATGCACTATTGCGAGCTGCAAATGCCACTTCCAGCTTAGCTGTGCAGAAGAACAACAAGAAGAAGAAATATCTCGAAATATGTCCGTCAGGCCCCTTCCCTTGAGATAAATCTGCAAATATCTCGGAAACGAAGCGAGCTATGGCAAAATGTTAAGAGACCTTTTTTGTAGAGAATTAAGTTTCCTACTTTTTATGTTCTATGATATTTTTTGATCAGATGCGTAGTTCTCGAGATATATCAAGATATTTAAAAGTTCCGAAGCCGCACCAACATAATAGAGATACAGAAACACCGTGGCCCCTTTCGTTGAGATAACCCTGCACTAGTGCGAGCCGCAAATGCCACTTCCAGCTTAGCTGTGCAGAAGAAGAACAACAAGAAGAAGAAATATCTCGAAATATGTCCGTCAGGCCCCTTCCCTTGAGATAAATCTGCAAATTTCTCGGAAACGAAGCGAGCTATGGCAAAATGTTAAGAGACCTTTTTTGTAGAGAATTAAGTTTCCTACTTTTTATGTTCTATGATATTTTTTGATCAGATGCGTAGTTCTCGAGATATATCAAGATATTTAAAAGTTCCGAAGCCGCACCAACATAATAGAGATACAGAAACACCGTGGCCCCTTTCTTTCAGATAACTATGCACTATTGCGAGCTGCAAATGCCACTTCCAGCTTAGCTGTGCAGAAGAAGAACAACAAGAAGAAGAAATATCTCGAAATATGTCCGTCAGGCCCCTTCCCTTGAGATAAATCTGCAAATATCTCGGAAACGAAGCGAGCTATGGCAAAATGTTGAAAGACCTTTTTTGTAGAGAATTAAGTTTCCTACTATTTATGTTCTATGATATTTTTGGATCAGATGCGTAGTTCTCGAGATATATCAAGATATTTAAAAGTTCCGAAGCCGCACCAACATAATAGAGATACAGAAACACCGTGGCCCCTTTCTTTCAGATAACTATGCACTATTGCGAGCTGCAAATGCCACTTCCAGCTTAGCTGTGCAGAAGAACAACAAGAAGAAGCAATATCTCGAAATATGTCCGTCAGGCCCCTTCCCTTGAGATAAATCTGCAAATATCTCGGAAACGAAGAGGTGCTATGGCAAAATGTTAAGAGACCTTTTTTGTAGAGAATTAAGTTTCCTACTTTTTATGTTCTATGATATTTTTTGATCTGATGCGTAGTTCTCGAGATATATCAAGATATTTAAAAGTTCCGAAGCCGCACCAACATAATAGAGATACAGAAACACCGTGGCCCCTTTCTTTGAGATAACTCTGCACTATTGCGAGCTGTAAATGCCACTTCCAGCTTAGCTGTGCAGAAGAAGAACAACAAGAAGAAGAAATATCTCGAAATATGTCCGTCAGGCCCCTTCCCTTGAGATATATCTGCAAATATCTCGGAAACGAAGCGAGCTATGGCGAAATGTTAAGAGACCTTTTTTGTAGAGAATTATGTTTCCTACAATTTATGTTCTATGATATTTTTTGATCAGAAGCGTAGTTTTCGAGATATATCAAGATATTTAAAAGTTCCGAAGCCGCACCAACATAATAGAGATACAGAAACACCGTGGCCCCTTTCTTTCAGATAACTATGCACTATTGCGAGCTGCAAATGCCACTTCCAGCTTATCTGTGCAGAAGAACAACAAGAAGAAGAAATATCTCGAAATATGTCCGTCAGGCCCCTTCCCTTGAGATAAATCTGCAAATATCTCGGAAACGAAGAGAGCTGTGGCAAAATGTTAAGAGACCTTTTTTGTAGAGAATTAAGTTTCCTACAATTTATGTTCTATGATATTTTTTGATCAGAAGCGTAGTTTTCGAGATATATCGAGATATTTAAAAGTTCCGAAGCCGCACAAACATAATAGAGATACAGAAACACCGTGGCCCCTTTCGTTGAGATAACTCTGCACTAGTGCGAGCCGCAAATGCCACTTGCAGCTTAGCTGTGCAGAAGAAGAACAACAAGAAGAAGAAATATCTCGAAATATGTCCGTCAGGCCCCTTCCCTTGAGATAAATCTGCAAATATCTCGGAAACGAAGCGAGCTATGGCAAAATGTTAAGAGACCTTTTTTGTAGAGAATTAAGTTTCCTACTTTTTATGTTCTATGATATTTTTTGATCAGATGCGTAGTTCTCGAGATATATCAAGATATTTAAAAGTTCCGAAGCCGCACCAACATAATAGAGATACAGAAACACCGTGGCCCCTTTCTTTGAGATAACTCTGCACTATTGCGAGCTGCAAATGCCACTTCCAGCTTAGCTGTGCAGAAGAAGAACAACAAGAAGAAGAAATATCTCGAAATATGTCCGTCAGGCCCCTTCCCTTGAGATAAATCTGCAAATATCTCGGAAACGAAGCGAGCTATGGCAAAATGTTGAGAGACCTTTTTTGTAGAGAATTAAGTTTCCTACTATTTATGTTCTATGATATTTTTGGATCAGATGCGTAGTTCTCGAGATATATCAAGATATTTAAAAGTTCCGAAGCCGCACCAACATAATAGAGATACAGAAACACCGTGGCCCCTTTCTTTCAGATAACTATGCACTATTGCGAGCTGCAAATGCCACTTCCAGCTTAGCTGTGCAGAAGAACAACAAGAAGAAGCAATATCTCGAAATATGTCCGCCAGGCCCCTTCCCTTGAGATAAATCTGCAAATATCTCGGAAACGAAGAGAGCTATGGCAAAATGTTAAGAGACCTTTTTTGTAGAGAATTAAGTTTCCTACTTTTTATGTTCTATGATATTTTTTGATCTGATGCGTAGTTCTCGAGATATATCAAGATATTTAAAAGTTCCGAAGCCGCACCAACATAATAGAGATACAGAAACACCGTGGCCCCTTTCTTTGAGATAACTCTGCACTATTGCGAGCTGTAAATGCCACTTCCAGCTTAGCTGTGCAGAAGAAGAACAACAAGAAGAAGAAATATCTCGAAATATGTCCGTCAGGCCCCTTCCCTTGAGATAAATCTGCAAATATCTCGGAAACGAAGAGAGCTATGGCAAAATGTTAAGAGACCTTTTTTGTAGAGAATTAAGTTTCCTACTTTTTATGTTCTATAATATTTTTTGATCTGATGCGTAGTTCTCGAGATATATCAAGATATTTAAAAGTTCCGAAGCCGCACCAACATAATAGAGATACAGAAACACCGTGGCCCCTTTCTTTGAGATAACTCTGCACTATTGCGAGCTGTAAATGCCACTTCCAGCTTAGCTGTGCAGAAGAAGAACAACAAGAAGAAGAAATATCTCGAAATATGTCCGTCAGGCCCCTTCCCTTGAGATATATCTGCAAATATCTCGGAAACGAAGCGAGCTATGGCGAAATGTTAAGAGACCTTTTTTGTAGAGAATTATGTTTCCTACAATTTATGTTCTATGATATTTTTTGATCAGAAGCGTAGTTTTCGAGATATATCGAGATATTTAAAAGTTCCGAAGCCGCACCAACATAATAGAGATACAGAAACACCGTGGCCCCTTTCGTTGAGATAACTCTGCACTAGTGCGAGCCGCAAATGCCACTTCCAGCTTAGCTGTGCACAAGAAGAACAACAAGAAGAAGAAATATCTCGAAATATGTCCGTCAGGCCCCTTCCCTTGAGATAAATCTGCAAATATCTCGGAAACGAAGCGAGCTATGGCAAAATGTTAAGAGACCTTTTTTGTAGAGAATTAAGTTTCCTACTTTTTATGTTCTATGATATTTTTTGATCAGATGCGTAGTTCTCGAGATATATCAAGATATTTAAAAGTTCCGAAGCCGCACCAACATAATAGAGATACAGAAACACCGTGGCCCCTTTCTTTCAGATAACTATGCACTATTGCGAGCTGCAAATGCCACTTCCAGCTTAGCTGTGCAGAAGAACAACAAGAAGAAGAAATATCTCGAAATATGTCCGTCAGGCCCCTTCCCTTGAGATAAATCTGCAAATATCTCGGAAACGAAGAGAGCTGTGGCAAAATGTTAAGAGACCTTTTTTGTAGAGAATTAAGTTTCCTACAATTTATGTTCTATGATATTTTTTGATCAGAAGCGTAGTTTTCGAGATATATCGAGATATTTAAAAGTTCCGAAGCCGCACCAACATAATAGAGATACAGAAACACCGTGGCCCCTTTCGTTGAGATAACTCTGCACTAGTGCGAGCCGCAAATGCCACTTCCAGCTTAGCTGTGCAGAAGAAGAACAACAAGAAGAAGAAATATCTCGAAATATGTCCGTCAGGCCCCTTCCCTTGAGATAAATCTGCAAATATCTCGGAAACGAAGCGAGCTATGGCAAAATGTTAACAGACCTATTTTGTAGAGAATTAAGTTTCCTACTTTTTATGTTCTATGATATTTTTTGATCAGATGCGTAGTTCTCGAGATATATCAAGATATCTAAAAGTTCCGAAGCCGCACCAACATAATAGAGATACAGAAAGACCGTGGCCCCTTTCTTTGAGATAACTCTGCACTATTGCGAGCTGCAAATGCCACTTCCAGCTTAGCTGTGCAGAAGAAGAACAACAAGAAGAAGAAATATCTCGAAATATGTCCGTCAGGCCCCTTCCCTTGAGATAAATCTGCAAATATCTCGGAAACGAAGCGAGCTATGGCAAAATGTTGAGAGACCTTTTTTGTAGAGAATTAAGTTTCCTACTATTTATGTTCTATGATATTTTTGGATCAGATGCGTAGTTCTCGAGATATATCAAGATATTTAAAAGTTCCGAAGCCGCACCAACATAATAGAGATACAGAAACACCGTGGCCCCTTTCTTTCAGATAACTATGCACTATTGCGAGCTGCAAATGCCACTTCCAGCTTAGCTGTGCAGAAGAACAACAAGAAGAAGCAATATCTCGAAATATGTCCGTCAGGCCCCTTCCCTTGAGATAAATCTGCAAATATCTCGGAAACGAAGAGAGCTATGGCAAAATGTTAAGAGACCTTTTTGGAGAGAATTAAGTTTCCTACTTTTTATGTTCTATAATATTTTTTGATCTGATGCGTAGTTCTCGAGATATATCAAGATATTTAAAAGTTCCGAAGCCGCACCAACATAATAGAGATACAGAAACACCGTGGCCCCTTTCTTTGAGATAACTCTGCACTATTGCGAGCTGTAAATGCCACTTCCAGCTTAGCTGTGCAGAAGAAGAACAACAAGAAGAAGCAATATCTCGAAATATGTCCGTCAGGCCCCTTCCCTTGAGATAAATCTGCAAATATCTCGGAAACGAAGAGAGCTATGGCAAAATGTTAAGAGACCTTTTTTGTAGAGAATTAAGTTTCCTACTTTTTATGTTCTATGATATTTTTTGATCTGATGCGTAGTTCTCGAGATATATCAAGATATTTAAAAGTTCCGAAGCCGCACCAACATAATAGAGATACAGAAACACCGTGGCCCCTTTCGTTGAGATAACTCTGCACTAGTGCGAGCCGCAAATGCCACTTCCAGCTTAGCTGTGCAGAAGAAGAACAACAAGAAGAAGAAATATCTCGAAATATGTCCGTCAGGCCCCTTCCCTTGAGATAAATCTGCAAATATCTCGGAAACGAAGCGAGCTATGGCAAAATGTTAGGAGACCTTTTTTGTAGAGAATTAAGTTTCCTACTTTTTATGTTCTATGATATTTTTTGATCAGATGCGTAGTTCTCGAGATATATCAAGATATTTAAAAGTTCCGAAGCCGCACCAACATAATAGAGATACAGAAACACCGTGGCCCCTTTCTTTGAGATAACTCTGCACTATTGCGAGCTGCAAATGCCACTTCCAGCTTAGCTGTGCAGAAGAAGAACAACAAGAAAAAGAAATATCTGGAAATATGTCCGTCAGGCCCCTTCCCTTGAGATAAATCTGCAAATATCTCGGAAACGAAGCGAGCTATGGCAAAATGTTGAGAGACCTTTTTTGTAGAGAATTAAGTTTCCTACTATTTATGTTCTATGATATTTTTGGATCAGATGCGTAGTTCTCGAGATATATCAAGATATTTAAAAGTTCCGAAGCCGCACCAACATAATAGAGATACAGAAACACCGTGGCCCCTTTCTTTGAGATAACTCTGCACTAGAGCGAGCCGCAAATGCCACTTCCAGCTTAGCTGTGCAGAAGAAGAACAACAAGAAGAAGAAATATCTCGAAATATGTCCGTCAGGCCACTTCCCTTGAGATAAATCTGCAAATATCTCGGAAACGAAGCGAGCTATGGCAAAATGTTAAGAGACCTTTTTTGTAGAGAATTATGTTTCCTACTATTTATGTTCTATGATATTTTTGGATCAGATGCGTAGCTCTCGAGATATATCAAGATATTTAAAAGTTCCGAAACCGCACCAACATAATAGAGATACAGAAACACCGTGGCCCCTTTCTTTCAGATAACTATGCACTATTGCGAGCTGCAAATGCCACTTCCAGCTTAGCTGTGCAGAAGAACAACAAGAAGAAGAAATATCTCGAAATATGTCCGTCAGGCCCCTTCCCTTGAGATATATCTGCAAATATCTCGGAAACGAAGAGAGCTATGGCAAAATGTTAAGAGACCTTTTTTGTAGAGAATTAAGTTTCCTACAATTTATGTTCTATGATATTTTTTGATCAGAAGCGTAGTTTTCGAGATAATATCGAGATATTTAAAAGTTCCGAAGCCGCACCAACATAATAGAGATACAGAAACACCGTGGCCCTTTTCGTTGAGATAACTCTGCACTAGTGCGAGCCGCAAATGCCACTTCCAGCTTAGCTGTGCAGAAGAAGAACAACAAGAAGAAGAAATATCTCGAAATATGTCCGTCAGGCCCCTTCCCTTGAGATAAATCTGCAAATATCTCGGAAACGAAGCGAGCTATGGCAAAATGTTAAGAGACCTTTTTTGTAGAGAATTAAGTTTCCTACTTTTTATGTTCTATGATATTTTTTGATCAGATGCGTAGTTCTCGAGATATATCAAGATATTTAAAAGTTCCGAAGCCGCACCAACATAATAGAGATACAGAAACACCGCGGCCCCTTTCTTTGAGATAACTCTGCACTATTGCGAGCTGCAAATGCCACTTCCAGCTTAGCTGTGCAGAAGAAGAACAACAAGAAGAAGAAATATCTGGAAATATGTCCGTCAGGCCCCTTCCCTTGAGATAAATCTGCAAATATCTCGGAAACGAAGCGAGCTATGGCAAAATGTTGAGAGACCTTTTTTGTAGAGAATTAAGTTTCCTACTATTTATGTTCTATGATATTTTTGGATCAGATGCGTAGTTCTCGAGATATATCAAGATATTTAAAAGTTCCGAAGCCGCACCAACATAATAGAGATACAGAAACACCGTGGCCCCTTTCTTTGAGATAACTCTGCACTAGAGCGAGCCGCAAATGCCACTTCCAGCTTAGCTGTGCAGAAGAAGAACAACAAGAAGAAGAAATATCTCGAAATATGTCCGTCAGGCCACTTCCCTTGAGATAAATCTGCAAATATCTCGGAAACGAAGCGAGCTATGGCAAAATGTTAAGAGACCTTTTTTGTAGAGAATTATGTTTCCTACTTTTTATGTTCTATGATATTTTTTGATCAGACGCGGAGCTCTCGAGATATATCAAGATATTTAAAAGTTCCGAAACCGCACCAACATAATAGGGATACAGAAACACCGTGGCCCCTTTCTTTGAGATAACCCTGCACTAGTGCGAGCCGCAAATGCCACTTCCAGCTTAGCTGTGCAGAAGAAGAACAACAAGAAGAAGAAATATCTCGAAATATGTCCGTCAGGCCCCTTCCCTTGAGATAAATCTGCAAATATCTCGGAAACGAAGCGAGCTATGGCGAAATGTTAAGAGACCTTTTTTGTAGAGAATTAAGTTTCCTACTTTTTATGTTCTATGATATTTTTTGATCAAATGCGTAGTTCTCGAGATATATCAAGATATTTAAAAGTTCCGAAGCCGCACCAACATAATAGAGATACAGAAACACCGTGGCCCCTTTCTTTGAGATAACTCTGCACGATTGCGAGCTGTAAATGCCACTTCCAGCTTAGCTGTGCAGAAGAAGGACAACAAGAAGAAGAAATATCTCGAAATATGTCCGACAGGCCCCTTCCCTTGAGATAAATCTGCAAATATCTCGGAAACGAAGCGAGCTATGGCGAAATGTTAAGAGACCTTTTTTGTAGAGAATTAAGTTTCCTACTTTTTATGTTCTATGATATTTTTTGATCAGATGCGTAGTTCTCGAGATATATCGAGATATTTAAAAGTTCCGAAGCCGCACCAACATAATAGAGATACAGAAACACCGTGGCCCCTCTCTTTGAGATAACTCTGCACTACTGCGAGCTGGAAATGCCACTTCCAGTATAGCTGTGCAGAAGAAGAACAACAAGAAGAAGAAATATCTCGAAATATGTCCGTTAGGCCCCTTCCCTTGAGATAAATCTGCAAATATCTCGGAAACGAAGCGAGCTATGGCAAAATGTTAAGAGACCTATTTTGTAGAGAATTAAGCATCCTACTTTTTATGTTCTATGATATTTTTTGATCAGATGCGTAGTTCTCGAGATATATCAAGATATTTAAAAGTTCCGAAGCCGCACCAACATAATAGAGATACAGAAACACCGTGGCCCCTTTCTTTGAGATAACTCTGCACTATTGCGCGCTGTAAATGCCACTTCCAGCTTAGCTGTGCAGAAGAAGAACATCAAGAAGAAGAAATATCTCGAAATATGTCCGTCAGGCCCCTTCCCTTGAGATATATCTGCAAATATCTCGGAAACGAAGCGAGCTATGACAAAATGTTAAGAGACCTTTTTTGTAGAGAATTAAGTTTCCTACAATTTATGTTCTATGATATTTTTTGATCAGATGCATAGTTCTCGAGATATATCAAGATATCTAAAAGTTCCGAAGCCGCACCAACATAATAGAGATACAGAAACACCGTGGCCCCTTTCTTTCAGATAACTATGCACTATTGCGAGCTGCAAATGCCACTTCCAGCTTAGCTGTGCAGAAGAACAACAAGAAGAAGAAATATCTCGAAATATGTCCGTCAGGCCCCTTCCCTTGAGATAAATCTGCAAATATCTCGGAAACGAAGAGAGCTATGGCAAAATGTTAAGAGACCTTTTTTGTAGAGAATTAAGTTTCCTACAATTTCTGTTCTATGATATTTTTTGATCAGAAGCGTAGTTTTCGAGATAATATCGAGATATTTAAAAGTTCCGAAACCGCACCAACATAATAGAGATACAGAAACACCGTGGCCCCTTTCGTTGAGATAACTCTGCACTAGTGCGAGCCGCAAATGCCACTTCCAGCTTAGCTGTGCAGAAGAAGAACAACAAGAAGAAGAAATATCTCGAAATATGTCCGTCAGGCCCCTTCCCTTGAGATAAATCTGCAAATATCTCGGAAACGAAGCGAGCTATGGCAAAATGTTAAGAGACCTTTTTTGTAGAGAATTATGTTTCCTACTTTTTATGTTCTATGATATTTTTTGATCAGACGCGTAGCTCTCGAGATATATCAAGATATTTAAAAGTTCCGAAACCGCACCAACATAATAGAGATACAGAAACACCGTGGCCCCTTTCTTTGAGATAACTCTGCACTAGTGCGAGCCGCAAATGCCACTTCCAGCTTAGCTGTGCAGAAGAAGAACAACAAGAAGAAGAAATATCTCGAAATATGTCCGTCAGGCCCCTTCCCTTGAGATAAATCTGCAAATATCTCGGAAACGAAGCGAGCTATGGCGAAATGTTAAGAGACCTTTTTTGTAGAGAATTAGGTTTCCTACTTTTTATGTTCTATGATATTTTCTGATCAGATGCGTAGTTCTCGAGATATATCAAGATATCTAAAAGTTCCGAAGCCGCACCAACATAATAGAGATACAGAAACACCGTGGCCCCTTTCTTTGAGATAACTCTGCACTATTGCGAGCTGCAAATGCCACTTCCAGCTTAGCTGTGCAGAAGAAGAACAACAAGAAGAAGAAATATCTCGAAATATGTCCGTCAGGCCAGTTCCTTTGAGCTGAATCTGCAAATATCTCGGAAACGAAGCGAGCTATGGCAAAATGTTAAGAGACGTTTTTTATAGAGAATTATGTTTCCTACAATTTATCTTCTATGATATTTTTTGATCAGAAGCGTAGTTTTCGAGATATATCGAGATATTTAAAAGTTCCGAAGCCGCACCAACATAATAGGGATACAGAAACACCGTGGCCCCTTTCTTTGAGATAACTCTGCACTAGTGCGAGCCGCAAATGCCACTTCCAGCTTAGCTGTGCAGAAGCAGAACAACAAGAAGAAGAAATATCTCGAAATATGTCCGTCAGGCCCCTTCCCTTGAGATATATCTGCAAATATCTCGGAAACGAAGCGAGCTATGGCAAAATGTTAAGAGACCTTTTTTGTAGAGAATTATGTTTCCTACAATTTATGTTCTATGATATTTTTTGATCAGAAGCGTAGTTTTCGAGATATATCGAGATATTTAAAAGTTCCGAAGCCGCACCAACATAATAGGGATACAGAAACACCGTGGCCCCTTTCTTTGAGATAACTCTGCACTAGTGCGAGCCGCAAATGCCACTTCCAGCTTAGCTGTGCAGAAGAAGAACAACAAGAAGAAGAAATATCTCGAAATATGTCCGTCAGGCCCCTTCCCTTGAGATAAATCTGCAAATATCTCGGAAACGAAGCGAGCTATGGCGAAATGTTAAGAGACCTTTTTTGTAGAGAATTAAGTTTCCTACTTTTTATGTTCTATGATATTTTTTGATCAGATGCGTAGTTCTCGAGATATATCAAGATATTTAAAAGTTCCGAAGCCGCACCAACATAATAGAGATACAGAAACACCGTGGCCCCTTTCTTTGAGATAACTCTGCACTAGTGCGAGCCGCAAATGCCACTTCCAGCTTAGCTGTGCAGAAGAAGAACAACAAGAAGAAGAAATATCTCGAAATATGTCCGTCAGGCCAGTTCCTTTGAGCTGAATCTGCAAATATCTCGGAAACGAAGCGAGCTATGGCAAAATGTTAAGAGACGTTTTTTATAGAGAATTATGTTTCCTACAATTTATCCTCTATGATATTTTTTGATCAGAAGCGTAGTTTTCGAGATATATCGAGATATTTAAAAGTTCCGAAGCCGCACCAACATAATAGGGATACAGAAACACCGTGGCCCCTTTCTTTGAGATAACTCTGCACTAGTGCGAGCCGCAAATGCCACTTCCAGCTTAGCTGTGCAGAAGCAGAACAACAAGAAGAAGAAATATCTCGAAATATGTCCGTCAGGCCCCTTCCCTTGAGATATATCTGCAAATATCTCGGAAACGAAGCGAGCTATGGCAAAATGTTAAGAGACCTTTTTTGTAGAGAATTATGCTTCCTACAATTTATGTTCTATGATATTTTTTGATCAGAAGCGTAGTTTTCGAGATACATCGAGATATTTAAAAGTTCCGAAGCCGCACCAACATAATAGAGATACAGAAACACCGTGGCCCCTTTCTTTGAGATAACTCTGCACTAGTGCGAGCCGCAAATGCCAGTTCCAGCTTAGCTGTGCAGAAGAAGAACAACAAGAAGAAGAAATATCTCGAAATATGTCCGTCAGGCCCCTTCCCTTGAGATAAATCTGCAAATATCTCGGAAACGAAGCGAGCTATGGCGAAATGTTAAGAGACCTTTTTTGTAGAGAATTAAGTTTCCTACTTTTTATGTTCTATGATATTTTTTGATCAGATTCGTAGTTCTCGAGATATATCAAGATATTTAAAAGTTCCGAAGCCGCACCAACATAATAGAGATACAGAAACACCGTGGCCCCTTTCTTTGAGATAACTCTGCACGATTGCGAGCTGTAAATGCCACTTCCAGCTTAGCTGTGCAGAAGAAGGACAACAAGAAGAAGAAATATCTCGAAATATGTCCGTCAGGCCCCTTCCCTTGAGATAAATCTGCAAATATCTCGGAAACGAAGCGAGCTATGGCAAAATGTTAAGAGACCTTTTTTGTAGAGAATTATGTTTCCTACTTTTTATGTTCTATGATATTTTTTGATCAGACGCGTAGCTCTCGAGATATATCAAGATATTTAAAAGTTCCGAAACCGCACCAACATAATAGAGATACAGAAACACCGTGGCCCCTCTCTTTGAGATAACTCTGCACTACTGCGAGCTGGAAATGCCACTTCCAGTTTAGCTGTGCAGAAGAAGAACAACAAGAAGAAGAAATATCTCGAAATATGTCCGTTAGGCCCCTTCCCTTGAGATAAATCTGCAAATATCTCGGAAACGAAGCGAGCTATGGCAAAATGTTAAGAGACCTCTTTTGTAGAGAATTAAGCTTCCTACTTTTTATGTTCTATGATATTTTTTGATCAGATGCGTAGTTCTCGAGATATATCAAGATATTTAAAAGTTCCGAAGCCGCACCAACATAATAGAGATACAGAAACACCGTGGCCCCTTTCTTTGAGATAACTCTGCACTAGTGCGAGCCGCAAATGCCACTTCCAGCTTAGCTGTGCAGAAGAAGAACAACAAGAAGAAGAAATATCTCGAAATATGTCCGTCAGGCCCCTTCCCTTGAGATAAATCTGCAAATATCTCGGAAACAAAGCGAGCTATGGCAAAATGTTAAGAGACGTTTTTTATAGAGAATTATGTTTCCTACAATTTATGTTCTATGATATTTTTTGATCAGAAGCGTAGTTTTCGAGATATATCGAGATATTTAAGAGTTCCGAAGCCGCACCAACATAATAGGGATACAGAAACACCGTGGCCCCTTTCTTTGAGATAACCCTGCACTAGTGCGAGCCGCAAATGCCACTTCCAGCTTAGCTGTGCAGAAGAAGGACAACAAGAAGAAGAAATATCTCGAAATATGTCCGTCAGGCCCCTTCCCTTGAGATAAATCTGCAAATATCTCGGAAACGAAGCGAGCTATGGCGAAATGTTAAGAGACCTTTTTTGTAGAGAATTAAGTTTCCTACTTTTTATGTTCTATGATATTTTTTGATCAGATGCGTAGTTCTCGAGATATATCAAGATATTTAAAAGTTCCGAAGCCGCACCAACATAATAGAGATACAGAAACACCGTGGCCCCTTTCTTTGAGATAACTCTGCACTAGTGCGAGCCGCAAATGCCACTTCCAGCTTAGCTGTGCAGAAGAAGAACAACAAGAAGAAGAAATATCTCGAAATATGTCCGTCAGGCCAGTTCCTTTGAGCTGAATCTGCAAATATCTCGGAAACGAAGCGAGCTATGGCAAAATGTTGAGAGACGTTTTTTGTAGAGAATTGTGTTTCCTACAATTTATGTTCTATGATATTTTTTGATGAGATGCGTAGTTCTCGAGATATATCAAGATATTTAAAAGTTCCGAAGCCGCACCAACATAATAGAGATACAGAAACACCGTGGCCCCTTTCTTTGAGATAACTCTGCACTATTGCGAGCTGCAAATGCCACTTCCAGCTTAGCTGTGCAGAGGAAGAACAACAAGAAGAAGAAATATCTCGAAATATGTCCGTCAGGCCAGTTCCTTTGAGCTGAATCTGCAAATATCTCGGAAACGAAGCGAGCTATGGCAAAATGTTAAGAGACGTTTTTTGTAGAGAATTATGTTTCCTACAATTTATGTTCTATGATATTTTTTGATCAGAAGCGTAGTTTTCGAGATATATCGAGATATTTAAAAGTTCCGAAGCCGCACCAACATAATAGAGATACAGAAACACCGTGGCCCCTTTCTTTGATAACTCTGCACTATTGCGAGCTGCAAATGTCACTTCCAGCTCAGCTGTGCAGAGGAAGAACAACAAGAAGAAGAAATATCTCGAAATATGTCCGTCAGGCCAGTTCCTTTGAGCTGAATCTGCAAATATCTCGGAAACGAAGCGAGCTATGGCAAAATGTTAAGAGACGTTTTTTATAGAGAATTATGTTTCCTACAATTTATGTTCTATGATATTTTTTGATCAGAAGCGTAGTTTTCGAGATATATCGAGATATTTAAAAGTTCCGAAGCCGCACCAACATAATAGGGATACAGAAACACCGTGGCCCCTTTCTTTGAGATAACTCTGCACTAGTGCGAGCCGCAAATGCCACTTCCAGCTTAGCTGTGCAGAAGAAGAACAACAAGAAGAAGAAAAATCTCGAAATATGTCCATCAGGACCCTTCCCTTGAGATAAATCTGCAAATATCTCGGAAACGAAGCGAGCTATGGCAAAATGTTAAGAGACCTTTTTTGTAGAGAATTAAGTTTCCTACTTTTTATGTTCTATGATATTTTTTGATCAGATGCGTAGTTCTCGAGATATATCAAGATATTTAAAAGTTCCGAAGCCGCACCAACATAATAGAGATACAGAAACACCGTGGCCCCTTTCTCTGAGATAACTCTGCACTATTGCGAGCTGCAAATGCCACTTCCAGCTTAGCTGTGCAGAAGAAGAACAACAAGAAGAAGAAATATCTCGAAATATGTCCATCAGGACCCTTCCCTTGAGATAAATCTGCAAATATCTCGGAAACGAAGCGAGCTATGGCAAAATGTTAAGAGACCTTTTTTGTAGAGAATAACGTTTCCTACAATTTACGTTCTATGATATTTTTTGATCAGAAGCGTAGTTTTCGAGATATATCGAGATATTTAAAAGTTCCGAAGCCGCACCAACATAATAGAGATACAGAAACACCGTGGCCCCTTTCTTTGAGATAACTCTGCACTATTGCGACCTGCAAGTGCCACTTCCAGCTCAGCTGTGCAGAAGAAGAACAACAAGAAGAAGAAATATCTCGAAATATGTCCGTCAGGCCCGTTCCTTTGAGCTGAATCTGCAAGTATCTCGGAAACGAAGCGAGCTATGGCAAAATGTTAAGAGACCTTTTTTGTAGAGAATTAAGTTTCCTACTTTTTATGTTCTATGATATTTTTCGATCAGAGGCGTAGTTCTCGAGATATATCAAGATATTTAAAAGTTCCGAAGCCGCACCAACATAATAGAGATACAGAAACACCGTGGCCCCTTTCTTTGAGATAACTCTGCACGATTGCGAGCTGGAAATGCCACTTCCAGTTTAGCTGTGCAGAAGAAGAACAACAAGAAGAAGAAATATCTCGAAATATGTCCATCAGGACCCTTCCCTTGAGATAAATCTGCAAATATCTCGGAAACGAAGCGAGCTATGGCAAAATGTTAAGAGACCTTTTTTGTAGAGAATTAAGTTTCCTACTTTTTATGTTCTATGATATTTTTTGATCAGATGCGTAGTTCTCGAGATATATCAAGATATTTAAAAGTTCCGAAGCCGCACCAACATAATAGAGATACAGAAAAACCGTGGCCCCTTTCTCTGAGATAACTCTGCACTATTGCGAGCTGCAAATGCCACTTCCAGCTTAGCTGTGCAGAAGAAGAACAACAAGAAGAAGAAATATCTGGAAATATGTCCGTCAGGCCCCTTCCCTTGAGATAAATCTGCAAATATCTCGGAAACGAAGAGAGCTATGGCAAAATCTAAAGAGACCTTTTTTGTAGAGAATTAAGTTTCCTACTTTTCATGTTCTATGATATTTTTTGATCAGATGCGTAGTTCTCGAGATATATCAAGATATTTAAAAGTTCCGAAGCAGCACCAACATAATAGAGATACAGAAACACCGTGGCCCCTTTCTTTGAGATAACTCTGCACTATTGCGAGCTGCAAATGCCACTTCCAGCTTAGCTGTGCAGAGGAAGAACAACAAGAAGAAGAAGTATCTCGAAATATGTCCGTCAGGCCCGTTCCTTTGAGCTGAATCTGCAAATATCTCGGAAACGAAGCGAGCTATGGCAAAATGTTAAGAGACGTTTTTTGTAGAGAATTATGTTTCCTACAATTTATGTTCTATCATATTTTTTGATCAGAAGCGTAGTTTTCGAGATATATCGAGATATTTAAAAGTTCCGAAGCCGCACCAACATAATAGAGATACAGAAACACCGTGGCCCCTTTCTTTGACATAACTCTGCACTAGTGCGAGCCGCAAATGCCACTTCCAGCTTAGCTGTGCAGAAGAAGAACAACAAGAAGAAGAAATATCTCGAAATATGTCCATCAGGACCCTTCCCTTGAGATAAATCTGCAAATATCTCGGAAACGAAGCGAGCTATGGCAAAATGTTAAGAGACGTTTTTTGTAGAGAATTATGTTTCCTACAATTTATGTTCTATGATATTTTTTGATCAGAAGCGTAGTTTTCGAGATATATCGAGATATTTAAAAGTTCCGAAGCCGCACCAACATAATAGAGATACAGAAACACCGTGGCCCCTTTCTTTGATAACTCTGCACTATTGCGAGCTGCAAATGTCACTTCCAGCTTAGCTGTGCAGAGGAAGAACAACAAGAAGAAGAAATATCTCGAAATATGTCCGTCAGGCCAGTTCCTTTGAGCTGAATCTGCAAATATCTCGGAAACGAAGCGAGCTATGGCAAAATGTTAAGAGACGTTTTTTATAGAGAATTATGTTTCCTACAATTTATGTTCTATGATATTTTTTGATCAGAAGCGCAGTTTTCGAGATATATCGAGATATTTAAAAGTTCCGAAGCCGCACCAACATAATAGGGATACAGAAACACCGTGGCCCCTTTCTTTGAGATAACTCTGCACTAGTGCGAGCCGCAAATGCCACTTCCAGCTTAGCTGTGCAGAAGACGAACAACAAGAAGAAGAAATATCTCGAAATATGTCCGTCAGGCCAGTTCCTTTGAGCTGAATCTGCAAATATCTCGGAAACGAAGCGAGCTATGGCAAAATGTTAAGAGACGTTTTTTGTAGAGAATTATGTTTCCTACAATTTATGTTCTATGATATTTTTTGATCAGAAGCGTAGTTTTCGAGATATATCGAGATATTTAAAAGTTCCGATGCCGCACCAACATAATAGGGATACAGAAACACCGTGGCCCCTTTCTTTGAGATAACTCTGCACTAGTGCGAGCCGCAAATGCCACTTCCAGCTTAGCTGTGCAGAAGAAGAACAACAAGAAGAAGAAATATCTCGAAATATGTCCGTCAGGCCAGTTCCTTTGAGCTGAATCTGCAAATATCTCGGAAACGAAGCGAGCTATGGCAAAATGTTAAGAGACCTTTTTTGTAGAGAATTAAGTTTCCTACTTTTTATGTTCTATGATATTTTTTGATCAGATGCGTAGTTCTCGAGATATATCGAGATATTTAAAAGTTCCGAAGCCGCACCAACATAATAGAGATACAGAAACACCGTGGCCCCTTTCTTTGAGATAACTCTGCACTAGTGCGAGCCGCAAATGCCACTTCCAGCTTAGCTGTGCAGAAGAAGAACAACAAGAAGAAGAAATATCTCGAAATATGTCCATCAGGACCCTTCCCTTGAGATAAATCTGCAAATATCTCGGAAACGAAGCGAGCTATGGCAAAATGTTAAGAGACGTTTTTTGTAGAGAATTATGTTTCCTACAATTTATGTTCTATCATATTTTTTGATCAGAAGCGTAGTTTTCGAGATATATCGAGATATTTAAAAGTTCCGAAGCCGCACCAACATAATAGAGATACAGAAACACCGTGGCCCCTTTCTTTGAGATAACTCTGCACTATTGCGACCTGCAAATGCCACTTCCAGCTCAGCTGTGCAGAAGAAGAACAACAAGAAGAAGAAATATCTCGAAATATGTCCGTCAGGCCCCTTCCCTTGAGATAAATCTGCAAATATCTCGGAAACGAAGCGAGCTATGGCGAAATGTTAAGAGACCTTTTGTGTAGAGAATTAAGTTTCCTACTTTTTATCTTATATGATATTTTTTGATCAGATGCGTAGTTCTCGAGATATATCGAGATATTTAAAAGTTCCGAAGCCGCACCAACATAATAGAGATACAGAAACACCGTGGCCCCTTTCTTTGAGATAACTCTGCACTATTGCGACCTGCAAATGCCACTTCCAGCTCAGCTGTGCAGAAGAAGAACAACAAGAAGAAGAAATATCTCGAAATATGTCCGTCAGGCCCCTTCCCTTGAGATAAATCTGCAAATATCTCGGAAACGAAGCGAGCTATGGCAAAATGTTAAGAGACCTTTTTTGTAGAGAATTAAGTTTCCTACTTTTTATGTTCTACGATATTTTTTGATCAGATGCGTAGTTCTCGAGATATATCGAGATATTTAAAAGTTCCGAAGCCGCACCAACATAATAGAGATACAGAAACACCGTGGCCCCTTTCTTTGAGATAACTCTGCACTAGTGCGAGCCGCAAATGCCACTTCCAGCTTAGCTGTGCAGAAGAAGAACAACAAGAAGAAGAAATATCTCGAAATATGTCCATCAGGACCCTTCCCTTGAGATAAATCTGCAAATATCTCGGAAACGAAGCGAGCTATGGCAAAATGTTAAGAGACGTTTTTTGTAGAGAATTATGTTTCCTACAATTTATGTTCTATCATATTTTTTGATCAGAAGCGTAGTTTTCGAGATATATCGAGATATTTAAAAGTTCCGAAGCCGCACCAACATAATAGAGATACAGAAACACCGTGGCCCCTTTCTTTGAGATAACTCTGCACTAGTGCGAGCCGCAAATGCCACTTCCAGCTTAGCTGTGCAGAAGAAGAACAACAAGAAGAAGAAATATCTCGAAATATGTCCGACAGGCCCCTTCCCTTGAGATAAATCTGCAAATATCTCGGAAACGAAGCGAGCTATGGCGAAATGTTAAGAGACCTTTTTTGTAGAGAATTAAGTTTCCTACTTTTTATCTTCTACGATATTTTTTGATCAGATGCGTAGTTCTCGAGATATATCAAGATATTTAAAAGTTCCGAAGCCGCACCAACATAATAGAGATACAGAAACACCGTGGCCCCTTTCTTTGAGATAACTCTGCACTATTGCGCGCTGCAAATGCCACTTCCAGCTTAGCTGTGCAGAAGAAGAACAACAAGAAGAAGAAATATCTCGAAATATGTCCGTCAGGCCCGTTCCTTTGAGCTGAATCTGCAAATATCTCGGAAACGAAGCGAGCTATGGCGAAATGTTAAGAGACCTTTTTTGTAGAGAATTAAGTTTCCTACTTTTTATCTTCTACGATATTTTTTGATCAGATGCGTAGTTCTCGAGATATATCAAGATATTTAAAAGTTCCGAAGCCGCACCAACATAATAGAGATACAGAAACACCGTGGCCCCTTTCTTTGAGATAACTCTGCACTATTGCGCGCTGCAAATGCCACTTCCAGCTTAGCTGTGCAGAAGAAGAACAACAAGAAGAAGAAATATCTCGAAATATGTCCGTCAGGCCCCTTCCCTTGAGATAAATCTGCAAATATCTCGGAAACGAAGCGAGCTATGGCAAAATGTTAAGAGACGTTTTTTGTAGAGAATTATGTTTCCTACAATTTATGTTCTATCATATTTTTTGATCAGAAGCGTAGTTTTCGAGATATATCGAGATATTTAAAAGTTCCGAAGCCGCACCAACATAATAGAGATACAGAAACACCGTGGCCCCTTTCTTTGAGATAACTCTGCACTAGTGCGAGCCGCAAATGCCACTTCCAGCTTAGCTGTGCAGAAGAAGAACAACAAGAAGAAGAAACATCTCGAAATATGTCCATCAGGACCCTTCCCTTGAGATAAATCTGCAAATATCTCGGAAACGAAGCGAGCTATGGCAAAATGTTAAGAGACCTTTTTTGTAGAGAATAATGTTTCCTACAATTTACGTTCTATGATATTTTTTGATCAGAAGCGTAGTTTTCGAGATATATCGAGATATTTAAAAGTTCCGAAGCCGCACCAACATAATAGAGATACAGAAACACCGTGGCCCCTTTCTTTGAGATAACTCTGCACTATTGCGACCTGCAAATGCCACTTCCAGCTCAGCTGTGCAGAAGAAGAACAACAAGAAGAAGAAATATCTCGAAATATGTCCGTCAGGCCCGTTCCTTTGAGCTGAATCTGCAAATATCTCGGAAACAAAGCGAGCTATGGCAAAATGTTAAGAGACGTTTTTTGTAGAGAATTACGTTTCCTACAATTTATGTTCTATCATATTTTTTGATCAGAAGCGTAGTTTTCGAGATATATCGAGATATTTAAAAGTTCCGAAGCCGCACCAACATAATAGAGATACAGAAACACCGTGGCCCCTTTCTTTGAGATAACTCTGCACTAATGCGAGCCGCAAATGCCACTTCCAGCTTAGCTGTGCACAAGAAGAACAACAAGAAGAAGAAATATCTCGAAATATGTCCGTCAGGCCCCTTCCCTTGAGATAAATCTGCAAATATCTCGGGAACGAAGCGAGCTATGGCAAAATGTTAAGAGACCTTTTTTGTAGAGAATTAAGTTTCCTACTTCTTATGTTCTATGATATTTTTTGATCAGATGCGTAGTTCTCGAGATATATCAAAATATTTAAAAGTTCCGAAGCCGCACCAACATAATAGAGATACAGAAACACCGTGGCCCCTTTCTTTGAGATAACTCTGCACGATTGCGAGCTGGAAATGCCACTTCCAGTTTAGCTGTGCAGAAGAAGAACAACAAGAAGAAGAAATATCTCGAAATATGTCCATCAGGACCCTTCCCTTGAGATAAATCTGCAAATATCTCGGAAACGAAGCGAGCTATGGCAAAATGTTAAGAGACCTTTTTTGTAGAGAATTAAGTTTCCTACTTTTTATGTTCTATGATATTTTTTGATCAGATGCGTAGTTCTCGAGATATATCAAGATATTTAAAAGTTCCGAAGCCGCACCAACATAATAGAGATACAGAAACACCGTGGCCCCTTTCTTTGAGATAACTCTGCACTAGTGCGAGCCGCAAATGCCACTTCCAGCTTAGCTGTGCAGAAGAAGAACAACAAGAAGAAGAAATATCTCGAAATATGTCCATCAGGACCCTTCCCTTGAGATAAATCTGCAAATATCTCGGAAACGAAGCGAGCTATGGCAAAATGTTAAGAGACGTTTTTTGTAGAGAATTATGTTTCCTACAATTTATGTTCTATCATATTTTTTGATCAGAAGCGTAGTTTTCGAGATATATCGAGATATTTAAAAGTTCCGAAGCCGCACCAACATAATAGAGATACAGAAACACCGTGGCCCCTTTCTTTGAGATAACTCTGCACTAGTGCGAGCCGCAAATGCCACTTCCAGCTTAGCTGTGCAGAAGAAGAACAACAAGAAGAAGAAATATCTCGAAATATGTCCGACAGGCCCCTTCCCTTGAGATAAATCTGCAAATATCTCGGAAACGAAGCGAGCTATGGCGAAATGTTAAGAGACCTTTTTTGTAGAGAATTAAGTTTCCTACTTTTTATCTTCTACGATATTTTTTGATCAGATGCGTAGTTCTCGAGATATATCAAGATATTTAAAAGTTCCGAAGCCGCACCAACATAATAGAGATACAGAAACACCGTGGCCCCTTTCTTTGAGATAACTCTGCACTATTGCGCGCTGCAAATGCCACTTCCAGCTTAGCTGTGCAGAAGAAGAACAACAAGAAGAAGAAATATCTCGAAATATGTCCGTCAGGCCCGTTCCTTTGAGCTGAATCTGCAAATATCTCGGAAACGAAGCGAGCTATGGCGAAATGTTAAGAGACCTTTTTTGTAGAGAATTAAGTTTCCTACTTTTTATCTTCTACGATATTTTTTGATCAGATGCGTAGTTCTCGAGATATATCAAGATATTTAAAAGTTCCGAAGCCGCACCAACATAATAGAGATACAGAAACACCGTGGCCCCTTTCTTTGAGATAACTCTGCACTATTGCGCGCTGCAAATGCCACTTCCAGCTTAGCTGTGCAGAAGAAGAACAACAAGAAGAAGAAATATCTCGAAATATGTCCGTCAGGCCCCTTCCCTTGAGATAAATCTGCAAATATCTCGGAAACGAAGCGAGCTATGGCAAAATGTTAAGAGACGTTTTTTGTAGAGAATTATGTTTCCTACAATTTATGTTCTATCATATTTTTTGATCAGAAGCGTAGTTTTCGAGATATATCGAGATATTTAAAAGTTCCGAAGCCGCACCAACATAATAGAGATACAGAAACACCGTGGCCCCTTTCTTTGAGATAACTCTGCACTAGTGCGAGCCGCAAATGCCACTTCCAGCTTAGCTGTGCAGAAGAAGAACAACAAGAAGAAGAAACATCTCGAAATATGTCCATCAGGACCCTTCCCTTGAGATAAATCTGCAAATATCTCGGAAACGAAGCGAGCTATGGCAAAATGTTAAGAGACCTTTTTTGTAGAGAATAATGTTTCCTACAATTTACGTTCTATGATATTTTTTGATCAGAAGCGTAGTTTTCGAGATATATCGAGATATTTAAAAGTTCCGAAGCCGCACCAACATAATAGAGATACAGAAACACCGTGGCCCCTTTCTTTGAGATAACTCTGCACTATTGCGACCTGCAAATGCCACTTCCAGCTCAGCTGTGCAGAAGAAGAACAACAAGAAGAAGAAATATCTCGAAATATGTCCGTCAGGCCCGTTCCTTTGAGCTGAATCTGCAAATATCTCGGAAACAAAGCGAGCTATGGCAAAATGTTAAGAGACGTTTTTTGTAGAGAATTATGTTTCCTACAATTTATGTTCTATCATATTTTTTGATCAGAAGCGTAGTTTTCGAGATATATCGAGATATTTAAAAGTTCCGAAGCCGCACCAACATAATAGAGATACAGAAACACCGTGGCCCCTTTCTTTGAGATAACTCTGCACTAATGCGAGCCGCAAATGCCACTTCCAGCTTAGCTGTGCAGAAGAAGAACAACAAGAAGAAGAAATATCTCGAAATATGTCCGTCAGGCCCCTTCCCTTGAGATAAATCTGCAAATATCTCGGGAACGAAGCGAGCTATGGCAAAATGTTAAGAGACCTTTTTTGTAGAGAATTAAGTTTCCTACTTTTTATGTTCTATGATATTTTTTGATCAGATGCGTAGTTCTCGAGATATATCAAAATATTTAAAAGTTCCGAAGCCGCACCAACATAATAGAGATACAGAAACACCGTGGCCCCTTTCTTTGAGATAACTCTGCACGATTGCGAGCTGGAAATGCCACTTCCAGTTTAGCTGTGCAGAAGAAGAACAACAAGAAGAAGAAATATCTCGAAATATGTCCATCAGGACCCTTCCCTTGAGATAAATCTGCAAATATCTCGGAAACGAAGAGAGCTATGGCAAAATGTTAAGAGACCTTTTTTGTAGAGAATTAAGTTTCCTACTTTTTATGTTCTATGATATTTTTTGATCAGATGCGTAGTTCTCGAGATATATCAAGATATTTAAAAGTTCCGAAGCCGCACCAACATAATAGAGATACAGAAACACCGTGGCCCCTTTCTCTGAGATAACTCTGCACTATTGCGAGCTGCAAATGCCACTTCCAGCTTAGCTGTGCAGAAGAAGAACAACAAGAAGAAGAAATATCTCGAAATATGTCCGTCAGGCCCCTTCCCTTGAGATAAATCTGCAAATATCTCGGAAACGAAGAGAGCTATGGCAAAATGTTAAGAGACCTTTTTTGTAGAGAATTAAGTTTCCTACTTTTCATGTTCTATGATATTTTTTGAACAGATGCGTAGTTCTCGAGATATATCAAGATATTTAAAAGTTCCGAAGCAGCACCAACATAATAGAGATACAGAAACACCGTGGCCCCTTTCTTTGAGATAACTCTGCACTATTGCGAGCTGCAAATGCCACTTCCAGCTTAGCTGTGCAGAGGAAGAACAACAAGAAGAAGAAGTATCTCGAAATATGTCCGTCAGGCCCGTTCCTTTGAGCTGAATCTGCAAATATCTCGGAAACGAAGCGAGCTATGGCAAAATGTTAAGAGACGTTTTTTGTAGTGAATTATGTTTCCTACAATTTATGTTCTATGATATTTTTTGATCAGAAGCGTAGTTTTCGAGATATATCGAGATATTTAAAAGTTCCGAAGCCGCACCAACATAATAGAGATACAGAAACACCGTGGCTCCTTTCTTTGAGATAACTCTGCACTAGTGCGAGCCGCCAATGCCACTTCCAGCTTAGCTGTGCAGAAGAAGAACAACAAGAAGAAGAAGTATCTCGAAATATGTCCGTCAGGCCCCTTCCCTTGAGATAAATCTGCAAATATCTCGGAAACGAAGCGAGCTATGGCAAAATGTTAAGAGATCTTTTTTGTAGAGAATTAAGTTTCCTACTTTTTATGTTCTATGATATTTTTTGATCAGATGCGTAGTTCTCGAGATATATCAAGATATTTAAAAGTTCCGAAGCCGCACCAACATAATAGAGATACAGAAACACCGTGGCCCCTTTCTTTGAGATAACTCTGCACTAGCGCGAGCCGCAAATGCCACTTACAGCTTAGCTGTGCAGAAGAAGAACAACGAGAAGAAGAAATATCTCGAAATATGTCCGTCAGGCCCCTTCCCTTGAGATAAATCTGCAAATATCTCGGAAACGAAGCGAGCTATGGCAAAATGTTAAGAGATCTTTTTTGTAGAGAATTAAGTTTCCTACTTTTTATGTTCTATGATATTTTTTGATCAGATGCGTAGTTCTCGAGATATATCAAGATATTTAAAAGTTCCGAAGCCGCACCAACATAATAGAGATACAGAAACACCGTGGCCCCTTTCTTTGAGATAACTCTGCACTAGCGCGAGCCGCAAATGCCACTTACAGCTTAGCTGTGCAGAAGAAGAACAACGAGAAGAAGAAATATCTCGAAATATGTCCGTCAGGCCCCTTCCCTTGAGATAAATCTGCAAATATCTCGGAAACGAAGCGAGCTATGGCAAAATGTTAAGAGACCTTTTTGTAGAGAATTAAGTTTCCTACTTTTTATGTTCTATGATATTTTTTGATCAGATGCGTAGTTCTCGAGATATATCAAGATATTTAAAGGTTCCGAAGCCGCACCAACATAATAGAGATACAGAAACACCGTGGCCCCTTTCTTTGAGATAACTCTGCACTATTGCGAGCTGTAAATGCCACTTCCAGCTTAGCTGTGCAGAAGAAGAACAACAAGAAGAAGAAATATCTCGAAATATGTCCGTCAGGCCCCTTCCCTTGAGATAAATCTGCAAATATCTCGGAAACGAAGCGAGCTATGGCAAAATGTTAAGAGACCTTTTTTGTACAGAATTATGTTTCCTACTTTTTATGTTTTATGATATTTTTTGATCAGACGCGTAGTTCTCGAGATATATCAAGATATTTAAAACTTCCGAAGCCGCACCAACATAATAGAGATACAGAAACACCGTGGCTCCTTTCTTTGAGATAACTCTGCCCTATTGCGAGCTGGAAATGCCACTTCCAGTTTAGCTGTGCAGAAGAAGAACAACAAGAAGAAGAAATATCTCGAAATATGTCCGTGAGGCCCCTTCCCTTGAGATAAATCTGGAAATATCTCGGAAACGAAGAGAGCTATGGCAAAATGTTAAGAGACCTTTTTTGTAGAGAATTAAGTTTCCTACTTTTTACGTTCTATGACATTTTTTGATCAGATGCGTAGTTCTCGAGATATATCAAGATATTTAAAAGTTCCGAAGCCGCACCAACATAGTAGAGATACAGAAACACCGTGGCCCCTTTCTTTGAGATAACTCTGCACTAGTGCGAGCCGCAAATGCCACTTACAGCTTAGCTGTGCAGAAGAAGAACAACAAGAAGAAGAAATATCTCGAAATATGTCCGTTAGGCCCCTTCCCTTGAGATAAATCTGCAAATATCTCGGAAACGAAGCGAGCTATGGCAAAATGTTAAGAGACCTTTTTTGTAGAGAATTAAGTTTCCTACTTTTTATGTTGTATGATATTTTTTGATCAGATGCGTAGTTCTCGAGATATATTAAGATATTTAAAAGTTCCGCAGCCGCACCAACATAATAGAGATACAGAAACACCGTGGCCCCTTTCTTTGAGATAACTCTGCACTATTGCGAGCTGCAAATGCCACTTCCAGCTTAGCTGTGCAGAAGAAGAACAACAAGAAGAAGAAGTATCTCGAAATATGTCCGTCAGGCCCCTTCCCTTGAGATAAATCTGCAAATATCTCGGAAACGAAGAGAGCTATGGCAAAATGTTAAGAGACCTTTTTTGTAGAGAATTAAGTTTCCTACTTTTTATGTTTTATGATATTTTTTGATCAGATGCGTAGTTCTCGAGATATATCAAGATATTTAAAAGTTCCGAAGCCGCACCAACATAATAGAGATACAGAAACACCGTGGCCCCTTTCTTTGAGATAACTCTGCACTATTGCGAGCTGCAAATGCCACTTCCAGCTTAGCTGTGCAGAGGAAGAACAACAAGAAGAAGAAGAAGTATCTCGAAATATGTCCGTCAGGCCCCTTCCCTTGAGATAAATCTGCAAATATCTCGGAAACGAAGCGAGCTATGGCAAAATGTTAGGAGACCTTTTTCGTAGAGAATTATGTTTCCTACAATTTATGTTCTATGATATTTTTTGATCAGAAGCGTAGTTTTCGAGATATATCGAGATATTTAAAGGTTCCGAAGCCGCACCAACATAATAGAGATACAGAAACACCGTGGCCCCTTTCTTTGAGCTAACTCTGCACTATTGCGAGCTGCAAATGCCACTTCCAGCTTAGCTGTGCAGAAGAAGAACAACAAGAAGAAGAAGTATCTCGAAATATGTCCGTCAGGCCCCTTCCCTTGAGATAAATCTGCAAATATCTCGGAAACGAAGCGAGCTATGGCAAAATGTTAAGAGACCTTTTTTGTAGAGAATTAAGTTTCCTACTTTTTATGTTGTATGATATTTTTTGATCAGATGCGTAGTTCTCGAGATATATTAAGATATTTAAAAGTTCCGCAGCCGCACCAACATAATAGAGATACAGAAACACCGTGGCCCCTTTCTTTGAGATAACTCTGCACTATTGCGAGCTGCAAATGCCACTTCCAGCTTAGCTGTGCAGAAGAAGAACAACAAGAAGAAGAAGTATCTCGAAATATGTCCGTCAGGCCCCTTCCCTTGAGATAAATCTGGAAATATCTCGGAAACGAAGAGAGCTATGGCAAAATGTTAAGAGACCTTTTTTGTAGAGAATTAAGTTTCCTACTTTTTACGTTCTATGACATTTTTTGATCAGATGCGTAGTTCTCGAGATATATCAAGATATTTAAAAGTTCCGAAGCCGCACCAACACAGTAGAGATACAGAAACACCGTGGCCCCTTTCTTTGAGATAACTCTGCACTAGTGCGAGCCGCAAATGCCACTTACAGCTTAGCTGTGCAGAAGAAGAACAACAAGAAGAAGAAATATCTCGAAATATGTCCGTTAGGCCCCTTCCCTTGAGATAAATCTGCAAATATCTCGGAAACGAAGCGAGCTATGGCAAAATGTTAAGAGACCTTTTTTGTAGAGAATTAAGTTTCCTACTTTTTATGTTCTATGATATTTTTTGATCAGATGCGTAGTTCTCGAGATATATTAAGATATTTAAAAGTTCCGCAGCCGCACCAACATAATAGAGATACAGAAACACCGTGGCCCCTTTCTTTGAGATAACTCTGCACTATTGCGAGCTGCAAATGCCACTTCCAGCTTAGCTGTGCAGAAGAAGAACAACAAGAAGAAGAAGTATCTCGAAATATGTCCGTCAGGCCCCTTCCCTTGAGATAAATCTGCAAATATCTCGGAAACGAAGAGAGCTATGGCAAAATGTTAAGAGACCTTTTTTGTAGAGAATTAAGTTTCCTACTTTTTATGTTCTATGATATTTTTTGATCAGATGCGTAGTTCTCGAGATATATCAAGATATTTAAAAGTTCCGAAGCCGCACCAACATAATAGAGATACAGAAACACCGTGGCCCCTTTCTTTGAGATAACTCTGCACTATTGCGAGCTGCAAATGCCACTTCCAGCTTAGCTGTGCAGAGGAAGAACAACAAGAAGAAGAAGAAGTATCTCGAAATATGTCCGTCAGGCCCGTTCCTTTGAGCTGAATCTGCAAATATCTCGGAAACGAAGCGAGCTATGGCAAAATGTTAAGAGACGTTTTTTGTAGTGAATTATGTTTCCTACAATTTATGTTCTATGATATTTTTTGATCAGAAGCGTAGTTTTCGAGATATATCGAGATATTTAAAAGTTCCGAAGCCGCACCAACATAATAGAGATACAGAAACACCGTGGCTCCTTTCTTTGAGATAACTCTGCACTAGTGCGAGCCGCAAATGCCACTTCCAGCTTAGCTGTGCAGAAGAAGAACAACAAGAAGAAGAAGTATCTCGAAATATGTCCGTCAGGCCCCTTCCCTTGAGATAAATCTGCAAATATCTCGGAAACGAAGCGAGCTATGGCAAAATGTTAAGAGACCTTTTTTGTAGAGAATTAAGTTTTCTACTTTTTATGTTCTATGATATTTTTTGATCAGATGCGTAGTTCTCGAGATATATTAAGATATTTAAAAGTTCCGCAGCCGCACCAACATAATAGAGATACAGAAACACCGTGGCCCCTTTCTTTGAGATAACTCTGCACTATTGCGAGCTGCAAATGCCACTTCCAGCTTAGCTGTGCAGAAGAAGAACAACAAGAAGAAGAAGTATCTCGAAATATGTCCGTCAGGCCCCTTCCCTGAGATAAATCTGCAAATATCTCGGAAACGAAGAGAGCTATGGCAAAATGTTAAGAGACCTTTTTTGTAGAGAATTAAGTTTCCTACTTTTTATGTTCTATGATATTTTTTGATCAGATGCGTAGTTCTCGAGATATATCAAGATATTTAAAAGTTCCGAAGCCGCACCAACATAATAGAGATACAGAAACACCGTGGCCCCTTTCTTTGAGATAACTCTGCACTATTGCGAGCTGTAAATGCCACTTCCAGCTTAGCTGTGCAGAAGAAGAACAACAAGAAGAAGAAATATCTCGAAATATGTCCGTCAGGCCCCTGCCCTTGAGATATATCTGCAAATATCTCGGAAACGAAGCGAGCTATGGCAAAATGTTAAGAGACCTTCTTTGTAGAGAATTATGTTTCCTACAATTTATGTTCTATGATATTTTTTGATCAGAAGCGTAGTTTTCGAGATATATCGAGATATTTAAAGGTTCCGAAGCCGCACCAACATAATAGAGATACAGAAACACCGTGGCCCCTTTCTTTGAGATAACTCTGCACTAGTGCGAGCCGCAAATGCCACTTCCAGCTTAGCTGTGCAGAAGAAGAACAACAAGAAGAAGAAATATCTCGAAATATGTCCGTCAGGCCCCTTCCCTTGAGATAAATCTGCAAATATCTCGGAAACGAAGCGAGCTATGGCAAAATGTTAAGAGACCTTTTTTGTACAGAATTAGGTTTCCTACTTTTTATGTTCTATGATATTTTTTGATCAGATGCGTAGTTCTCGAGATATATCAAGATATTTAAAAGTTCCGAAGCCGCACCAACATAATAGAGATACAGAAACACCGTGGCCCCTTTCTTTGAGCTAACTCTGCACTATTGCGAGCTGCAAATGCCACTTCCAGCTTAGCTGTGCAGAAGAAGAACAACAAGAAGAAGAAGTATCTCGAAATATGTCCGTCAGGCCCCTTCCCTTGAGATAAATCTGCAAATATCTCGGAAACGAAGCGAGCTATGGCAAAATGTTAAGAGACCTTTTGTGTAGAGAATTAAGTTTCCTACTTTTTATGTTCTATGATATTTTTTGATGAGATGCGTAGTTCTCGAGATATATTAAGATATTTAAAAGTTCCGAAGCCGCACCAACATAATAGAGATACAGAAACACCGTGGCCCCTTTCTTTGAGATAACCCTGCACTATTGCGAGCTGCAAATGCCACTTCCAGCTTAGCTGTGCAGAAGAAGAACAACAAGAAGAAGAAGTATCTCGAAATATGTCCGTCAGGCCCCTTCCCTTGAGATAAATCTGCAAATATCTCGGAAACGAAGAGAGCTATGGCAAAATGTTAAGAGACCTTTTTTGTAGAGAATTAAGTTTCCTACTTTTTATGTTCTATGATATTTTTTGATCAGATGCGTAGTTCTCGAGATATATCAAGATATTTAAAAGTTCCGAAGCCGCACCAACATAATAGAGATACAGAAACACCGTGGCCCCTTTCTTTGAGATAACTCTGCACTATTGCGAGCTGTAAATGCCACTTCCAGCTTAGCTGTGCAGAAGAAGAACAACAAGAAGAAGAAATATCTCGAAATATGTCCGTCAGGCCCCTGCCCTTGAGATATATCTGCAAATATCTCGGAAACGAAGCGAGCTATGGCAAAATGTTAAGAGACCTTTTTTGTAGAGAATTAAGTTTCCTACTTTTTATGTTCTATGATATTTTTTGATCAGATGCGTAGTTCTCGAGATATATCAAGATATTTAAAAGTTCCGAAGCCGCACCAACATAATAGAGATACAGAAACACCGTGGCCCCTTTCTTTGAGATAACTCTGCACTATTGCGAGCTGCAAATGCCACTTCCAGCTTAGCTGTGCAGAAGAAGAACAACAAGAAGAAGAAGTATCTCGAAATATGTCCGTCAGGCCCCTTCCCTTGAGATAAATCTGCAAATATCTCGGAAACGAAGAGAGCTATGGCAAAATGTTAAGAGACCTTTTTTGTAGAGAATTAAGTTTCCTACTTTTTATGTTCTATGATATTTTTTGATCAGATGCGTAGTTCTCGAGATATATCAAGATATTTAAAAGTTCCGAAGCCGCACCAACATAATAGAGATACAGAAACACCGTGGCCCCTTTCTTTGAGATAACTCTGCACTATTGCGAGCTGCAAATGCCACTTCCAGCTTAGCTGTGCAGAGGAAGAACAACAAGAAGAAGAAGAAGTATCTCGAAATATGTCCGTCAGGCCCGTTCCTTTGAGCTGAATCTGCAAATATCTCGGAAACGAAGCGAGCTATGGCAAAATGTTAAGAGACGTTTTTTGTAGTGAATTATGTTTCCTACAATTTATGTTCTATGATATTTTTTGATCAGAAGCGTAGTTTTCGAGATATATCGAGATATTTAAAAGTTCCGAAGCCGCACCAACATAATAGAGATACAGAAACACCGTGGCTCCTTTCTTTGAGATAACTCTGCACTAGTGCGAGCCGCAAATGCCACTTCCAGCTTAGCTGTGCAGAAGAAGAACAACAAGAAGAAGAAGTATCTCGAAATATGTCCGTCAGGCCCCTTCCCTTGAGATAAATCTGCAAATATCTCGGAAACGAAGCGAGCTATGGCAAAATGTTAAGAGACCTTTTTTGTAGAGAATTAAGTTTCCTACTTTTTATGTTCTATGATATTTTTTGATCAGATGCGTAGTTCTCGAGATATATTAAGATATTTAAAAGTTCCGCAGCCGCACCAACATAATAGAGATACAGAAACACCGTGGCCCCTTTCTTTGAGATAACTCTGCACTATTGCGAGCTGCAAATGCCACTTCCAGCTTAGCTGTGCAGAAGAAGAACAACAAGAAGAAGAAGTATCTCGAAATATGTCCGTCAGGCCCCTTCCCTTGAGATAAATCTGCAAATATCTCGGAAACGAAGAGAGCTATGGCAAAATGTTAAGAGACCTTTTTTGTAGAGAATTAAGTTTCCTACTTTTTATGTTCTATGATATTTTTTGATCAGATGCGTAGTTCTCGAGATATATCAAGATATTTAAAAGTTCCGAAGCCGCACCAACATAATAGAGATACAGAAACACCGTGGCCCCTTTCTTTGAGATAACTCTGCACTATTGCGAGCTGTAAATGCCACTTCCAGCTTAGCTGTGCAGAAGAAGAACAACAAGAAGAAGAAATATCTCGAAATATGTCCGTCAGGCCCCTTCCCTTGAGATAAATCTGCAAATATCTCGGAAACGAAGCGAGCTATGGCAAAATGTTAGGAGACCTTTTTCGTAGAGAATTATGTTTCCTACAATTTATGTTCTATGATATTTTTTGATCAGAAGCGTAGTTTTCGAGATATATCGAGATATTTAAAGGTTCCGAAGCCGCACCAACATAATAGAGATACAGAAACACCGTGGCTCCTTTCTTTGAGCTAACTCTGCACTATTGCGAGCTGCAAATGCCACTTCCAGCTTAGCTGTGCAGAAGAAGAACAACAAGAAGAAGAAGTATCTCGAAATATGTCCGTCAGGCCCCTTCCCTTGAGATAAATCTGCAAATATCTCGGAAACGAAGCGAGCTATGGCAAAATGTTAAGAGACCTTTTTTGTAGAGAATTAAGTTTCCTACTTTTTATGTTCTATGATATTTTTTGATGAGATGCGTAGTTCTCGAGATATATTAAGATATTTAAAAGTTCCGAAGCCGCACCAACATAATAGAGATACAGAAACACCGTGGCCCCTTTCTTTGAGATAACTCTGCACTAGTGCGAGCCGCAAATGCCACTTACAGCTTAGCTGTGCAGAAGAAGAACAACAAGAAGAAGAAATATCTCGAAATATGTCCGATAGGCCCCTTCCCTTGAGATAAATCTGCAAATATCTCGGAAACGAAGCGAGCTATGGCAAAATGTTAAGAGACCTTTTTTGTAGAGAATTAAGTTTCCTACTTTTTATGTTCTATGATATTTTTTGATCAGATGCGTAGTTCTCGAGATATATTAAGATATTTAAAAGTTCCGCAGCCGCACCAACATAATAGAGATAGAGAAACACCGTGGCCCCTTTCTTTGAGATAACTCTGCACTATTGCGAGCTGCAAATGCCACTTCCAGCTTAGCTGTGCAGAAGAAGAACAACAAGAAGAAGAAGTATCTCGAAATATGTCCGTCAGGCCCCTTCCCTTGAGATAAATCTGCAAATATCTCGGAAACGAAGAGAGCTATGGCAAAATGTTAAGACACCTTTTTTGTAGAGAATTAAGTTTCCTACTTTTTATGTTCTATGATATTTTTTGATCAGATGCGTAGTTCTCGAGATATATCAAGATATTTAAAAGTTCCGAAGCCGCACCAACATAATAGAGATACAGAAACACCGTGGCCCCATTCTTTGAGATAACTCTGCACTATTGCGAGCTGTAAATGCCACTTCCAGCTTAGCTGTGCAGAAGAAGAACAACAAGAAGAAGAAATATCTCGAAATATGTCCGTCAGGCCCCTGCCCTTGAGATATATCTGCAAATATCTCGGAAACGAAGCGAGCTATGGCAAAATGTTAAGAGACCTTTTTTGTAGAGAATTATGTTTCCTACAATTTATGTTCTATGATATTTTTTGATCAGAAGCGTAGTTTTCGAGATATATCGAGATATTTAAAGGTTCCGAAGCCGCACCAACATAATAGAGATACAGAAACACCGTGGCCCCTTTCTTTGAGATAACTCTGCACTAGTGCGAGCCGCAAATGCCACTTCCAGCTTAGCTGTGCAGAAGAAGAACAACAAGAAGAAGAAATATCTCGAAATATGTCCGTCAGGCCCCTTCCCTTGAGATAAATCTGCAAATATCTCGGAAACGAAGCGAGCTATGGCAAAATGTTAAGAGACCTTTTTTGTACAGAATTAGGTTTCCTACTTTTTATGTTCTATGATATTTTTTGATCAGATGCGTAGTTCTCGAGATATATCAAGATATTTAAAAGTTCCGAAGCCGCACCAACATAATAGAGATACAGAAACACCGTGGCCCCTTTCTTTGAGCTAACTCTGCACTATTGCGAGCTGCAAATGCCACTTCCAGCTTAGCTGTGCAGAAGAAGAACAACAAGAAGAAGAAGTATCTCGAAATATGTCCGTCAGGCCCCTTCCCTTGAGATAAATCTGCAAATATCTCGGAAACGAAGCGAGCTATGGCAAAATGTTAAGAGACCTTTTTTGTAGAGAATTAAGTTTCCTACTTTTTATGTTCTATGATATTTTTTGATGAGATGCGTAGTTCTCGAGATATATTAAGATATTTAAAAGTTCCGAAGCCGCACCAACATAATAGAGATACAGAAACACCGTGGCCCCTTTCTTTGAGATAACTCTGCACTATTGCGAGCTGTAAATGCCACTTCCAGCTTAGCTGTGCAGAAGAAGAACAACAAGAAGAAGAAATATCTCGAAATATGTCAGTCAGGCCCCTGCCCTTGAGATATATCTGCAAATATCTCGGAAACGAAGCGAGCTATGGCAAAATGTTAAGAGACCTTTTTTGTAGAGAATTAAGTTTCCTACTTTTTATGTTCTATGATATTTTTTGATCAGATGCGTAGTTCTCGAGATATATCAAGATATTTAAAAGTTCCGAAGCCGCACCAACATAATAGAGATACAGAAACACCGTGGCCCCTTTCTTTGAGATAACTCTGCACTATTGCGAGCTGCAAATGCCACTTCCAGCTTAGCTGTGCAGAAGAAGAACAACAAGAAGAAGAAATATCTCGAAATATGTCCGTCAGGCCCCTTCCCTTGAGATAAATCTGCAAATATCTCGGAAACGAAGAGAGCTATGGCAAAATGTTAAGAGACCTTTTTTGTAGAGAATTAAGTTTCCTACTTTTCATGTTCTATGATATTTTTTGATCAGATGCGTAGTTCTCGCGATATATCAAGATATTTAAAAGTTCCGAAGCCGCACCAACATAATAGAGATACAGAAACACCGTGGCCCCTTTCTTTGAGATAACTCTGCACTATTGCGAGCTGCAAATGCCACTTCCAGCTTAGCTGTGCAGAAGAAGAACAACAAGAAGAAGAAATATCTCGAAATATGTCGGTCAGGCCCCTTCCCTTGAGATAAATCTGCAAATATCTCGCAAACGAAGAGAGCTATGGCAAAATGTTAAGAGACCTTTTTTGTGGAGAATTAAGTTTCCTACTTTTCATGTTCTATGATATTTTTTGATCAGATGCGTAGTTCTCGAGATATACCAAGATATTTAAAAGTTCCGAAGCCGCACCAACATAATAGAGATACAGAAACACCGTGGCCCCTTTCTTTGAGATAACTCTGCACTATTGCGAGCTGTAAATGCCACTTCCAGCTAAGCTGTGCAGAAGAAGAACAACAAGAAGAAGAAATATCTCGAAATATGTCCGTCAGGCCCCTTCCCTTGAGATATATCTGCAAATATCTCGGAAACGAAGCGAGCTATGGCAAAATGTTAAGAGACCTTTTTTGTCGAGAATTATGTTTCCTACAATTTATGTTCTATGATATTTTTTGATCAGATGCGTAGTTCTCGAGATATATCAAGATATTTAAAAGTTCCGAAGCCGCACCAACATAATAGAGATACAGAAACACCGTGGCCCCTTTCTTTGAGATAACTCTGCACTATTGCGAGCTGCAAATGCCACTTCCAGCTTAGCTGTGCAGAAGAAGAACAACAAGAAGAAAAAATATCTCGAAATATGTCCGTCAGGCCCCTTCCCTTGAGATAAATCTGCAAATATCTCGGAAACGAAGAGAGCTATGGCAAAATGTTAAGAGACCTTTTTTGTAGAGAATTAAGTTTCCTACTTTTCATGTTCTATGATATTTTTTGATCATATGCGTAGTTCTCGAGATATATCAAGATATTTAAACGTTCCGAAGCCGCACCAACATAATAGAGATACAGAAACACCGTGGCCCCTTTCTTTGAGATAACTCTGCACTATTGCGCGCTGCAGATGCCACTTCCAGCTTAGCTGTGCAGAAGAAGAACAACAAGAAGAAGAAATATCTCGAAATATGTCCGTCAGGCCCCTTCCCTTGAGATAAATCTGCAAATATCTCGGAAACGAAGCGAGCTATGGCAAAATGTTAAGAGACCTTTTTTGTAGAGAATTAAGTTTCCTGCTTTTTATGTTCTATGATATTTTTTGATCAGATGCGTAGTTCTCGAGATATATCAAGATATTTAAAAGTTCCGAAGCCGCACCAACATAATAGAGATACAGAAACACCGTGGCCCCTTTCTTTGAGATAACTCTGCACTATTGCGAGCTGCAAATGCCACTTCCAGCTTAGCTGTGCAGAAGAGGAACAACAAGAAGAAGAAATATCTCGGAATATGTCCGTCAGGCCCCTTCCCTTGAGATAAATCTGCAAATATCTCGGAAACGATGCCAGCTATGGGAAAATGTTAAGAGACCTTTTTTGTAGAGAATTAAGTTTCCTACTTTTTATCTTCTATGATATTTTTTGATCAGATGCGTAGTTCTAGAGATATATCAAGATATTTAAAAGTTCCGAAGCCGCACCAACATAATAGAGATACAGAAACACCGTGGCCCCTTTCTTTGAGATAACTGTGCACTAGTGCGAGCCGCAAATGCCACTTCCAGCTTAGCTGTGCAGAAGAAGAACAACAAGAAGAAGAAATATCTCGAAATATGTCCGTCAGGCCCCTTCCCTTGAGATAAATCTGCAAATATCTCGGAAACGAAGCGAGCTATGGCAAAATGTTAAGAGACCCTTTTTGTAGAGAATTAAGTTTCCCACTTTTTATGTTCTATGATATTTTTTGATCAGACGCGTAGTTCTCGAGATATATCAAGATATTTAAAAGTTCCGAAGCCGCACCAACATAATAGAGATACAGAAACACCGTGGCCCCTTTCTTTGAGATAACTCTGCACTATTGCGAGCTGCAAATGCCACTTCCAGCTTAGCTGTGCAGAAGAAGAACAACAAGAAGAAGAAATATCTCGAAATATGTCCGTCAGGCCCCTTCCCTTGAGATAAATCTGCAAATATCTCGGAAACGAAGCGAGCTATGGCAAAATGTTAAGAGACCCTTTTTGTAGAGAATTAAGTTTCCCACTTTTTATGTTCTATGATATTTTTTGATCAGACGCGTAGTTCTCGAGATATATCAAGATATTTAAAAGTTCCGAAGCCGCACCAACATAATAGAGATACAGAAACACCGTGGCCCCTTTCTTTGAGATAACTCTGCACTATTGCGAGCTGCAAATGCCACTTCCAGCTTAGCTGTGCAGAAGAAGAACAACAAGAAGAAGAAATATCTCGAAATATGTCCGTCAGGCCCCTTCCCTTGAGATAAATCTGCAAATATCTCGGAAACCAAGCGAGCTATGGCAAAATGTTAAGAGACCTTATTTGTAGAGAATTAAGTTTCCTACTTTTTATGTTCTACGATATTTTTTGATCAGATGCGTAGTTCTCGAGATATATCAAGATATTTAAAAGTTCCGAAGCTGCACCAACAGAATAGAGATACAGAAACACCGTGGCCCCTTTCTTTGAGATAGCTCTGCACTATTGCGCGCTGCAAATGCCACTTCCAGCTTAGCTGTGCAGTAGAAGAACAACAAGAAGAAGAAATATCTCGAAATATGTCCGTCAGGCCCCTTCCCTTGAGATAAATCTGCAAATATCTCGGAAACGAAGCGAGCTATGGCAAAATGTTAAGAGACCTTTTTTGTAGAGAATTAAGTTTCCTACTTTTTATGTTCTATGATATTTTTTGATCAGATGCGTAGTTCTCGAGATATAGCAAGATATTTAAAAGTTCCGAAGCCGCACCAACATAATAGAGATACAGAAACATCGTGGCCCCTTTCTTTGAGATAACTCTGCACTACTGCGAGCTGCAAATGCCACTTCCAGCTTAGCTGTGCAGAAGAAGAACAACAAGAAGAAGAAATATCTCGAAATATGTCCGTCAGGCCCCTTCCCTTGAGATAAATCTGCAAATATCTCGGAAACGAAGCGAGCTATGGCAAAATGTTAAGAGACCTTTTTTGTAGAGAATTAAGTTTCCTACTTTTTATGTTCTATGATATTTTTTGATCAGATGCGTAGTTCTCGAGATATATCCAGATATTTAAAAGTTCCGAAGCGGCACCAACATAATAGAGATACAGAAACACCGTGGCCCCTTTCTTTGAGGTAACTCTGCACTATTGCGAGCTGCAAATGCCACTTCCAGCTTAGCTGTGCAGAAGAAGAACAACAAGAAGAAGAAATATCTTGAAATATGTCCGTCAGGCCCCTTCCCTTGAGATATATCTGCAAATATCTCGGAAACGAAGCGAGCTATGGCAAAATGTTAAGAGACCTGTTTTGTCGAGAATTATGTTTCCTACAATTTATGTTCTATGATATTTTTTGATCAGAAGCGTAGTTTTCGAGATATATCGAGATATTTAAAAGTTCCGAAGCCGCACGAACATAATAGAGATACAGAAACACCGTGGCCCCTTTCTTTGAGATGACTCTGCACTATTGCGAGCTGGAAATGCCACTTCCAGTTTAGCTGTGCAGAAGAAGAACAACAAGAAGAAGAAATATCTCGAAATATGTCCGTCAGGCCCCTTCCCTTGAGATATATCTGCAAATATCTCGGAAACGAAGCGAGCTATGCCAAAATGTTAAGAGACCTTTTTTGTAGACAATTATGTTTCCTACAATTTATGTTCTATGATATTTTTTGATCAGATGCGTAGTTTTCGAGATATATCGAGATATTTAAAAGATCCGAAGCCGCACCAACATAATAGAGATACAGAAACACCGTGGCCCCTTTCTTTGATATAACTCTGCACTGGTGCGAGCCGCAAATGCCGCTTCCAGCTGAGCTGTGCAGAAGAAGAACAACAAGAAGAAGAAATATCTCGAAATATGTCCGTCAGGCCCCTTCCCTCGAGATAAATCTGCAAATATCTCGGAAACGAAGAGAGCTATGGCAAAATGTTAAGAGACCTTTTTTGTAGAGAATTAAGTTTCCTGCTTTTTATGTTCTATGATATTTTTTGATCAGATGCGTAGTTCTCGAGATATATCAAGATATTTAAAAGTTCCGAAGCCGCACCAACATAATAGAGATACAGAAACACCGTGGCCCCTTTCTTTGAGATAACTCTGCACTATTGCGAGCTGCAAATGCCACTTCCAGCTTAGCTGTGCAGAAGAGGAACAACAAGAAGAAGAAATATCTCGAAATATGTCGGTCAGGCCCCTTCCCTTGAGATAAATCTGCAAATATCTCGCAAACGAAGAGAGCTATGGCAAAATGTTAAGAGACCTTTTTTGTGGAGAATTAAGTTTCCTACTTTTCATGTTCTATGATATTTTTTGATCAGATGCGTAGTTCTCGAGATATACCAAGATATTTAAAAGTTCCGAAGCCGCACCAACATAATAGAGATACAGAAACACCGTGGCCCCTTTCTTTGAGATAACTCTGCACTATTGCGAGCTGTAAATGCCACTTCCAGCTAAGCTGTGCAGAAGAAGAACAACAAGAAGAAGAAATATCTCGAAATATGTCCGTCAGGCCCCTTCCCTTGAGATATATCTGCAAATATCTCGGAAACGAAGCGAGCTATGGCAAAATGTTAAGAGACCTTTTTTGTCGAGAATTATGTTTCCTACAATTTATGTTCTATGATATTTTTTGATCAGATGCGTAGTTCTCGAGATATATCAAGATATTTAAAAGTTCCGAAGCCGCACCAACATAATAGAGATACAGAAACACCGTGGCCCCTTTCTTTGAGATAACTCTGCACTATTGCGAGCTGCAAATGCCACTTCCAGCTTAGCTGTGCAGAAGAAGAACAACAAGAAGAAAAAATATCTCGAAATATGTCCGTCAGGCCCCTTCCCTTGAGATAAATCTGCAAATATCTCGGAAACGAAGAGAGCTATGGCAAAATGTTAAGAGACCTTTTTTGTAGAGAATTAAGTTTCCTACTTTTCATGTTCTATGATATTTTTTGATCATATGCGTAGTTCTCGAGATATATCAAGATATTTAAACGTTCCGAAGCCGCACCAACATAATAGAGATACAGAAACACCGTGGCCCCTTTCTTTGAGATAACTCTGCACTATTGCGCGCTGCAGATGCCACTTCCAGCTTAGCTGTGCAGTAGAAGAACAACAAGAAGAAGAAATATCTCGAAATATGTCCGTCAGGCCCCTTCCCTTGAGATAAATCTGCAAATATCTCGGAAACGAAGCGAGCTATGGCAAAATGTTAAGAGACCTTTTTTGTAGAGAATTAAGTTTCCTGCTTTTTATGTTCTATGATATTTTTTGATCAGATGCGTAGTTCTCGAGATATATCAAGATATTTAAAAGTTCCGAAGCCGCACCAACATAATAGAGATACAGAAACACCGTGGCCCCTTTCTTTGAGATAACTCTGCACTATTGCGAGCTGCAAATGCCACTTCCAGCTTAGCTGTGCAGAAGAGGAACAACAAGAAGAAGAAATATCTCGGAATATGTCCGTCAGGCCCCTTCCCTTGAGATAAATCTGCAAATATCTCGGAAACGATGCCAGCTATGGGAAAATGTTAAGAGACCTTTTTTGTAGAGAATTAAGTTTCCTACTTTTTATCTTCTATGATATTTTTTGATCAGATGCGTAGTTCTAGAGATATATCAAGATATTTAAAAGTTCCGAAGCCGCACCAACATAATAGAGATACAGAAACACCGTGGCCCCTTTCTTTGAGATAACTGTGCACTAGTGCGAGCCGCAAATGCCACTTCCAGCTTAGCTGTGCAGAAGAAGAACAACAAGAAGAAGAAATATCTCGAAATATGTCCGTCAGGCCCCTTCCCTTGAGATAAATCTGCAAATATCTCGGAAACGAAGCGAGCTATGGCAAAATGTTAAGAGACCCTTTTTGTAGAGAATTAAGTTTCCCACTTTTTATGTTCTATGATATTTTTTGATCAGACGCGTAGTTCTCGAGATATATCAAGATATTTAAAAGTTCCGAAGCCGCACCAACATAATAGAGATACAGAAACACCGTGGCCCCTTTCTTTGAGATAACTCTGCACTATTGCGAGCTGCAAATGCCACTTCCAGCTTAGCTGTGCAGAAGAAGAACAACAAGAAGAAGAAATATCTCGAAATATGTCCGTCAGGCCCCTTCCCTTGAGATAAATCTGCAAATATCTCGGAAACGAAGCGAGCTATGGCAAAATGTTAAGAGACCCTTTTTGTAGAGAATTAAGTTTCCCACTTTTTATGTTCTATGATATTTTTTGATCAGACGCGTAGTTCTCGAGATATATCAAGATATTTAAAAGTTCCGAAGCCGCACCAACATAATAGAGATACAGAAACACCGTGGCCCCTTTCTTTGAGATAACTCTGCACTATTGCGAGCTGCAAATGCCACTTCCAGCTTAGCTGTGCAGAAGAAGAACAACAAGAAGAAGAAATATCTCGAAATATGTCCGTCAGGCCCCTTCCCTTGAGATAAATCTGCAAATATCTCGGAAACCAAGCGAGCTATGGCAAAATGTTAAGAGACCTTATTTGTAGAGAATTAAGTTTCCTACTTTTTATGTTCTACGATATTTTTTGATCAGATGCGTAGTTCTCGAGATATATCAAGATATTTAAAAGTTCCGAAGCTGCACCAACAGAATAGAGATACAGAAACACCGTGGCCCCTTTCTTTGAGATAGCTCTGCACTATTGCGCGCTGCAAATGCCACTTCCAGCTTAGCTGTGCAGTAGAAGAACAACAAGAAGAAGAAATATCTCGAAATATGTCCGTCAGGCCCCTTCCCTTGAGATAAATCTGCAAATATCTCGGAAACGAAGCGAGCTATGGCAAAATGTTAAGAGACCTTTTTTGTAGAGAATTAAGTTTCCTACTTTTTATGTTCTATGATATTTTTTGATCAGATGCGTAGTTCTCGAGATATAGCAAGATATTTAAAAGTTCCGAAGCCGCACCAACATAATAGAGATACAGAAACATCGTGGCCCCTTTCTTTGAGATAACTCTGCACTACTGCGAGCTGCAAATGCCACTTCCAGCTTAGCTGTGCAGAAGAAGAACAACAAGAAGAAGAAATATCTCGAAATATGTCCGTCAGGCCCCTTCCCTTGAGATAAATCTGCAAATATCTCGGAAACGAAGCGAGCTATGGCAAAATGTTAAGAGACCTTTTTTGTAGAGAATTAAGTTTCCTACTTTTTATGTTCTATGATATTTTTTGATCAGATGCGTAGTTCTCGAGATATATCCAGATATTTAAAAGTTCCGAAGCGGCACCAACATAATAGAGATACAGAAACACCGTGGCCCCTTTCTTTGAGGTAACTCTGCACTATTGCGAGCTGCAAATGCCACTTCCAGCTTAGCTGTGCAGAAGAAGAACAACAAGAAGAAGAAATATCTTGAAATATGTCCGTCAGGCCCCTTCCCTTGAGATATATCTGCAAATATCTCGGAAACGAAGCGAGCTATGGCAAAATGTTAAGAGACCTTTTTTGTCGAGAATTATGTTTCCTACAATTTATGTTCTATGATATTTTTTGATCAGAAGCGTAGTTTTCGAGATATATCGAGATATTTAAAAGTTCCGAAGCCGCACGAACATAATAGAGATACAGAAACACCGTGGCCCCTTTCTTTGAGATGACTCTGCACTATTGCGAGCTGGAAATGCCACTTCCAGTTTAGCTGTGCAGAAGAAGAACAACAAGAAGAAGAAATATCTCGAAATATGTCCGTCAGGCCCCTTCCCTTGAGATATATCTGCAAATATCTCGGAAACGAAGCGAGCTATGCCAAAATGTTAAGAGACCTTTTTTGTAGACAATTATGTTTCCTACAATTTATGTTCTATGATATTTTTTGATCAGATGCGTAGTTTTCGAGATATATCGAGATATTTAAAAGATCCGAAGCCGCACCAACATAATAGAGATACAGAAACACCGTGGCCCCTTTCTTTGATATAACTCTGCACTGGTGCGAGCCGCAAATGCCGCTTCCAGCTGAGCTGTGCAGAAGAAGAACAACAAGAAGAAGAAATATCTCGAAATATGTCCGTCAGGCCCCTTCCCTCGAGATAAATCTGCAAATATCTCGGAAACGAAGAGAGCTATGGCAAAATGTTAAGAGACCTTTTTTGTAGAGAATTAAGTTTCCTGCTTTTTATGTTCTATGATATTTTTTGATCAGATGCGTAGTTCTCGAGATATATCAAGATATTTAAAAGTTCCGAAGCCGCACCAACATAATAGAGATACAGAAACACCGTGGCCCCTTTCTTTGAGATAACTCTGCACTATTGCGAGCTGCAAATGCCACTTCCAGCTTAGCTGTGCAGAAGAGGAACAACAAGAAGAAGAAATATCTCGGAATATGTCCGTCAGGCCCCTTCCCTTGAGATAAATCTGCAAATATCTCGGAAACGATGCCAGCTATGGGAAAATGTTAAGAGACCTTTTTTGTAGAGAATTAAGTTTCCTACTTTTTATCTTCTATGATATTTTTTGATCAGATGCGTAGTTCTGGAGATATATCAAGATATTTAAAAGTTCCGAAGCCGCACCAACATAATAGAGATACAGAAACACCGTGGCCCCTTTCTTTGAGATAACTGTGCACTAGTGCGAGCCGCAAATGCCACTTCCAGCTTAGCTGTGCAGAAGAAGAACAACAAGAAGAAGAAATATCTCGAAATATGTCCGTCAGGCCCCTTCCCTTGAGATAAATCTGCAAATATCTCGGAAACGAAGCGAGCTATGGCAAAATGTTAAGAGACCCTTTTTGTAGAGAATTAAGTTTCCCACTTTTTATGTTCTATGATATTTTTTGATCAGACGCGTAGGTCTCGAGATATATCAAGATATTTACAAGTTCCGAAGCCGCACCAACATAATAGAGATACAGAAACACCGTGGCCCCTTTCTTTGAGATAACTCTGCACTATTGCGAGCTGCAAATGCCACTTCCAGCTTAGCTGTGCAGAAGAAGAACAACAAGAAGAAGAAATATCTCGAAATATGTCCGTCAGGCCCCTTCCCTTGAGATATATCTGCAAATATCTCGGAAACGAAGCGAGCTATGCCAAAATGTTAAGAGACCTTTTTTGTAGAGAATTAAGTTTCCTACTTTTTATGTTCTATGATATTTTTTGATCAGATGCGTAGTTCTCGAGATATAGCAAGATATTTAAAAGTTCCGAAGCCGCACCAACATAATAGAGATACAGAAACATCGTGGCCCCTTTCTTTGAGATAACTCTGCACTACTGCGAGCTGCAAATGCCACTTCCAGCTTAGCTGTGCAGAAGAAGAACAACAAGAAGAAGAAATATCTCGAAATATGTCCGTCAGGCCCCTTCCCTTGAGATAAATCTGCAAATATCTCGGAAACGAAGCGAGCTATGGCAAAATGTTAAGAGACCTTTTTTGTAGAGAATTAAGTTTCCTACTTTTTATGTTCTATGATATTTTTTGATCAGATGCGTAGTTCTCGAGATATATCCAGATATTTAAAAGTTCCGAAGCGGCACCAACATAATAGAGATACAGAAACACCGTGGCCCCTTTCTTTGAGGTAACTCTGCACTATTGCGAGCTGCAAATGCCACTTCCAGCTTAGCTGTGCAGAAGAAGAACAACAAGAAGAAGAAATATCTTGAAATATGTCCGTCAGGCCCCTTCCCTTGAGATATATCTGCAAATATCTCGGAAACGAAGCGAGCTATGGCAAAATGTTAAGAGACCTTTTTTGTCGAGAATTATGTTTCCTACAATTTATGTTCTATGATATTTTTTGATCAGAAGCGTAGTTTTCGAGATATATCGAGATATTTAAAAGTTCCGAAGCCGCACGAACATAATAGAGATACAGAAACACCGTGGCCCCTTTCTTTGAGATGACTCTGCACTATTGCGAGCTGGAAATGCCACTTCCAGTTTAGCTGTGCAGAAGAAGAACAACAAGAAGAAGAAATATCTCGAAATATGTCCGTCAGGCCCCTTCCCTTGAGATATATCTGCAAATATCTCGGAAACGAAGCGAGCTATGCCAAAATGTTAAGAGACCTTTTTTGTAGACAATTATGTTTCCTACAATTTATGTTCTATGATATTTTTTGATCAGATGCGTAGTTTTCGAGATATATCGAGATATTTAAAAGATCCGAAGCCGCACCAACATAATAGAGATACAGAAACACCGTGGCCCCTTTCTTTGATATAACTCTGCACTGGTGCGAGCCGCAAATGCCGCTTCCAGCTGAGCTGTGCAGAAGAAGAACAACAAGAAGAAGAAATATCTCGAAATATGTCCGTCAGGCCCCTTCCCTCGAGATAAATCTGCAAATATCTCGGAAACGAAGAGAGCTATGGCAAAATGTTAAGAGACCTTTTTTGTAGAGAATTAAGTTTCCTGCTTTTTATGTTCTATGATATTTTTTGATCAGATGCGTAGTTCTCGAGATATATCAAGATATTTAAAAGTTCCGAAGCCGCACCAACATAATAGAGATACAGAAACACCGTGGCCCCTTTCTTTGAGATAACTCTGCACTATTGCGAGCTGCAAATGCCACTTCCAGCTTAGCTGTGCAGAAGAGGAACAACAAGAAGAAGAAATATCTCGGAATATGTCCGTCAGGCCCCTTCCCTTGAGATAAATCTGCAAATATCTCGGAAACGATGCCAGCTATGGGAAAATGTTAAGAGACCTTTTTTGTAGAGAATTAAGTTTCCTACTTTTTATCTTCTATGATATTTTTTGATCAGATGCGTAGTTCTGGAGATATATCAAGATATTTAAAAGTTCCGAAGCCGCACCAACATAATAGAGATACAGAAACACCGTGGCCCCTTTCTTTGAGATAACTGTGCACTAGTGCGAGCCGCAAATGCCACTTCCAGCTTAGCTGTGCAGAAGAAGAACAACAAGAAGAAGAAATATCTCGAAATATGTCCGTCAGGCCCCTTCCCTTGAGATAAATCTGCAAATATCTCGGAAACGAAGCGAGCTATGGCAAAATGTTAAGAGACCCTTTTTGTAGAGAATTAAGTTTCCCACTTTTTATGTTCTATGATATTTTTTGATCAGACGCGTAGGTCTCGAGATATATCAAGATATTTACAAGTTCCGAAGCCGCACCAACATAATAGAGATACAGAAACACCGTGGCCCCTTTCTTTGAGATAACTCTGCACTATTGCGAGCTGCAAATGCCACTTCCAGCTTAGCTGTGCAGAAGAAGAACAACAAGAAGAAGAAATATCTCGAAATATGTCCGTCAGGCCCCTTCCCTTGAGATATATCTGCAAATATCTCGGAAACGAAGCGAGCTATGCCAAAATGTTAAGAGACCTTTTTTGTAGACAATTATGTTTCCTACAATTTATGTTCTATGATATTTTTTGATCAGATGCGTAGTTTTCGAGATATATCGAGATATTTAAAAGATCCGAAGCCGCACCAACATAATAGAGATACAGAAACACCGTGGCCCCTTTCTTTGATATAACTCTGCACTAGTGCGAGCCGCAAATGCCGCTTCCAGCTTAGCTGTGCAGAAGAAGAACAACAAGAAGAAGAAATATCTCGAAATATGTCCGTCAGGCCCCTTCCCTCGAGATAAATCTGCAAATATCTCGGAAACGAAGAGAGCTATGGCAAAATGTTAAGAGACCTTTTTTGTAGAGAATTAAGTTTCCTACTTTTTATGTTCTATGATATTTTTTGATCGGATGCGTAGTTCTCGAGATATATCAAGATATTTAAAAGTTCCGAAGCCGCACCAACATAATAGAGATACAGAAACACCGTGGCCCCTTTCTTTGAGATAACTCTGCACTATTGCGAGCTGCAAATGCCACTTCCAGCTTAGCTGTGCAGAAGAAGAACAACAAGAAGAAGAAATATCTCGAAATATGTCCGTCAGACCCCTTCCCTCGAGATAAATCTGCAAATATCTCGGAAACGAAGAGAGCTATGGCAAAATGTTAAGAGACCTTTTTTGTAGAGAATTAAGTTTCCTACTTTTCATGTTCTATGATATTTTTTGATCAGATGCGTAGTTCTCGAGATATATCAAGATATTTAAAAGTTCCGAAGCCGCACCAACATAATAGAGATACAGAAACACCGTGGCCCCTTTCTTTGAGATAACTCTGCACTATTGCGAGCTGCAAATGCCACTTCCAGCTTAGCTGTGCAGAAGAAGAACAACAAGAAGAAGAAATATCTCGAAATATGTCCGTCAGGCCCCTTCCCTTGAGATAAATCTGCAAATATCTCGGAAACGAAGCGAGCTATGGCAAAATGTTAAGAGACCCTTTTTGTAGAGAATTAAGTTTCCCACTTTTTATGTTCTATGATATTTTTTGATCAGACGCGTAGTTCTCGAGATATATCAAGATATTTAAAAGTTCCGAAGCCGCACCAACATAATAGAGATACAGAAACACCGTGGCCCCTTTCTTTGAGATAACTCTGCACTATTGCGAGCTGCAAATGCCACTTCCAGCTTAGCTGTGCAGAAGAAGAACAACAAGAAGAAGAAATATCTCGAAATATGTCCGTCAGGCCCCTTCCCTTGAGATAAATCTGCAAATATCTCGGAAACCAAGCGAGCTATGGCAAAATGTTAAGAGACCTTATTTGTAGAGAATTAAGTTTCCTACTTTTTATGTTCTACGATATTTTTTGATCAGATGCGTAGTTCTCGAGATATATCAAGATATTTAAAAGTTCCGAAGCTGCACCAACAGAATAGAGATACAGAAACACCGTGGCCCCTTTCTTTGAGATAGCTCTGCACTATTGCGCGCTGCAAATGCCACTTCCAGCTTAGCTGTGCAGTAGAAGAACAACAAGAAGAAGAAATATCTCGAAATATGTCCGTCAGGCCCCTTCCCTTGAGATAAATCTGCAAATATCTCGGAAACGAAGCGAGCTATGGCAAAATGTTAAGAGACCTTTTTTGTAGAGAATTAAGTTTCCTACTTTTTATGTTCTATGATATTTTTTGATCAGATGCGTAGTTCTCGAGATATAGCAAGATATTTAAAAGTTCCGAAGCCGCACCAACATAATAGAGATACAGAAACATCGTGGCCCCTTTCTTTGAGATAACTCTGCACTACTGCGAGCTGCAAATGCCACTTCCAGCTTAGCTGTGCAGAAGAAGAACAACAAGAAGAAGAAATATCTCGAAATATGTCCGTCAGGCCCCTTCCCTTGAGATAAATCTGCAAATATCTCGGAAACGAAGCGAGCTATGGCAAAATGTTAAGAGACCTTTTTTGTAGAGAATTAAGTTTCCTACTTTTTATGTTCTATGATATTTTTTGATCAGATGCGTAGTTCTCGAGATATATCCAGATATTTAAAAGTTCCGAAGCGGCACCAACATAATAGAGATACAGAAACACCGTGGCCCCTTTCTTTGAGGTAACTCTGCACTATTGCGAGCTGCAAATGCCACTTCCAGCTTAGCTGTGCAGAAGAAGAACAACAAGAAGAAGAAATATCTTGAAATATGTCCGTCAGGCCCCTTCCCTTGAGATATATCTGCAAATATCTCGGAAACGAAGCGAGCTATGGCAAAATGTTAAGAGACCTTTTTTGTCGAGAATTATGTTTCCTACAATTTATGTTCTATGATATTTTTTGATCAGAAGCGTAGTTTTCGAGATATATCGAGATATTTAAAAGTTCCGAAGCCGCACGAACATAATAGAGATACAGAAACACCGTGGCCCCTTTCTTTGAGATGACTCTGCACTATTGCGAGCTGGAAATGCCACTTCCAGTTTAGCTGTGCAGAAGAAGAACAACAAGAAGAAGAAATATCTCGAAATATGTCCGTCAGGCCCCTTCCCTTGAGATATATCTGCAAATATCTCGGAAACGAAGCGAGCTATGCCAAAATGTTAAGAGACCTTTTTTGTAGACAATTATGTTTCCTACAATTTATGTTCTATGATATTTTTTGATCAGATGCGTAGTTTTCGAGATATATCGAGATATTTAAAAGATCCGAAGCCGCACCAACATAATAGAGATACAGAAACACCGTGGCCCCTTTCTTTGATATAACTCTGCACTGGTGCGAGCCGCAAATGCCGCTTCCAGCTGAGCTGTGCAGAAGAAGAACAACAAGAAGAAGAAATATCTCGAAATATGTCCGTCAGGCCCCTTCCCTCGAGATAAATCTGCAAATATCTCGGAAACGAAGAGAGCTATGGCAAAATGTTAAGAGACCTTTTTTGTAGAGAATTAAGTTTCCTGCTTTTTATGTTCTATGATATTTTTTGATCAGATGCGTAGTTCTCGAGATATATCAAGATATTTAAAAGTTCCGAAGCCGCACCAACATAATAGAGATACAGAAACACCGTGGCCCCTTTCTTTGAGATAACTCTGCACTATTGCGAGCTGCAAATGCCACTTCCAGCTTAGCTGTGCAGAAGAGGAACAACAAGAAGAAGAAATATCTCGGAATATGTCCGTCAGGCCCCTTCCCTTGAGATAAATCTGCAAATATCTCGGAAACGATGCCAGCTATGGGAAAATGTTAAGAGACCTTTTTTGTAGAGAATTAAGTTTCCTACTTTTTATCTTCTATGATATTTTTTGATCAGATGCGTAGTTCTGGAGATATATCAAGATATTTAAAAGTTCCGAAGCCGCACCAACATAATAGAGATACAGAAACACCGTGGCCCCTTTCTTTGAGATAACTGTGCACTAGTGCGAGCCGCAAATGCCACTTCCAGCTTAGCTGTGCAGAAGAAGAACAACAAGAAGAAGAAATATCTCGAAATATGTCCGTCAGGCCCCTTCCCTTGAGATAAATCTGCAAATATCTCGGAAACGAAGCGAGCTATGGCAAAATGTTAAGAGACCCTTTTTGTAGAGAATTAAGTTTCCCACTTCTTATGTTCTATGATATTTTTTGATCAGACGCGTAGGTCTCGAGATATATCAAGATATTTACAAGTTCCGAAGCCGCACCAACATAATAGAGATACAGAAACACCGTGGCCCCTTTCTTTGAGATAACTCTGCACTATTGCGAGCTGCAAATGCCACTTCCAGCTTAGCTGTGCAGAAGAAGAACAACAAGAAGAAGAAATATCTCGAAATATGTCCGTCAGGCCCCTTCCCTTGAGATATATCTGCAAATATCTCGGAAACGAAGCGAGCTATGCCAAAATGTTAAGAGACCTTTTTTGTAGACAATTATGTTTCCTACAATTTATGTTCTATGATATTTTTTGATCAGATGCGTAGTTTTCGAGATATATCGAGATATTTAAAAGATCCGAAGCCGCACCAACATAATAGAGATACAGAAACACCGTGGCCCCTTTCTTTGATATAACTCTGCACTAGTGCGAGCCGCAAATGCCGCTTCCAGCTTAGCTGTGCAGAAGAAGAACAACAAGAAGAAGAAATATCTCGAAATATGTCCGTCAGGCCCCTTCCCTCGAGATAAATCTGCAAATATCTCGGAAACGAAGAGAGCTATGGCAAAATGTTAAGAGACCTTTTTTGTAGAGAATTAAGTTTCCTACTTTTTATGTTCTATGATATTTTTTGATCGGATGCGTAGTTCTCGAGATATATCAAGATATTTAAAAGTTCCGAAGCCGCACCAACATAATAGAGATACAGAAACACCGTGGCCCCTTTCTTTGAGATAACTCTGCACTATTGCGAGCTGCAAATGCCACTTCCAGCTTAGCTGTGCAGAAGAAGAACAACAAGAAGAAGAAATATCTCGAAATATGTCCGTCAGACCCCTTCCCTCGAGATAAATCTGCAAATATCTCGGAAACGAAGAGAGCTATGGCAAAATGTTAAGAGACCTTTTTTGTAGAGAATTAAGTTTCCTACTTTTCATGTTCTATGATATTTTTTGATCAGATGCGTAGTTCTCGAGATATATCAAGATATTTAAAAGTTCCGAAGCCGCACCAACATAATAGAGATACAGAAACACCGTGGCCCCTTTCTTTGAGATAACTCAGCACTATTGCGAGCTGCAAATGCCACTTCCAGCTTAGCTGTGCAGAAGAAGAACAACAAGAAGAAGAAATATCTCGAAATATGTCCGTCAGGCCCCTTCCCTTGAGATAAATCTGCAAATATCTCGGAAACGAAGAGAGCTATGGCAAAATGTTAAGAGACCTTTTTTGTAGAGAATTAAGTTTCCTACTTTTCATGTTCTATGATATTTTTTGATCAGATGCGTAGTTCTCGAGATATATCAAGATATTTAAACGTTCCGAAGCCGCACCAACATAATAGAGATACAGAAACACCGTGGCCCCTTTCTTTGAGATAACTCTGCACTATTGCGCGCTGCAAATGCCACTTCCAGCTTAGCTGTGCAGAAGAAGAACAACAAGAAGAAGAAATATCTCGAAATATGTCCGTCAGGCCCCTTCCCTTGAGATAAATCTGCAAATATCTCGGAAACGAAGCGAGCTATGGCAAAATGTTAAGAGACCTTTTTTGTAGAGAATTAAGTTTCCTGCTTTTTATGTTCTATGATATTTTTTGATCAGATGCGTAGTTCTCGAGATATATCAAGATATTTAAAAGTTCCGAAGCCGCACCAACATAATAGAGATACAGAAACACCGTGGCCCCTTTCTTTGAGATAACTCTGCACTATTGCGAGCTGCAAATGCCACTTCCAGCTTAGCTGTGCAGAAGAGGAACAACAAGAAGAAGAAATATCTCGGAATATGTCCGTCAGGCCCCTTCCCTTGAGATAAATCTGCAAATATCTCGGAAACGATGCCAGCTATGGGAAAATGTTAAGAGACCTTTTTTGTAGAGAATTAAGTTTCCTACTTTTTATCTTCTATGATATTTTTTGATCAGATGCGTAGTTCTAGAGATATATCAAGATATTTAAAAGTTCCGAAGCCGCACCAACATAATAGAGATACAGAAACACCGTGGCCCCTTTCTTTGAGATAACTGTGCACTAGTGCGAGCCGCAAATGCCACTTCCAGCTTAGCTGTGCAGAAGAAGAACAACAAGAAGAAGAAATATCTCGAAATATGTCCGTCAGGCCCCTTCCCTTGAGATAAATCTGCAAATATCTCGGAAACGAAGCGAGCTATGGCAAAATGTTAAGAGACCCTTTTTGTAGAGAATTAAGTTTCCCACTTTTTATGTTCTATGATATTTTTTGATCAGACGCGTAGTTCTCGAGATATATCAAGATATTTACAAGTTCCGAAGCCGCACCAACATAATAGAGATACAGAAACACCGTGGCCCCTTTCTTTGAGATAACTCTGCACTATTGCGAGCTGCAAATGCCACTTCCAGCTTAGCTGTGCAGAAGAAGAACAACAAGAAGAAGAAATATCTCGAAATATGTCCGTCAGGCCCCTTCCCTTGAGATAAATCTGCAAATATCTCGGAAACGAAGAGAGCTATGGCAAAATGTTAAGAGACCTTTTTTGTAGAGAATTAAGTTTCCTACTTTTCATGTTCTATGATATTTTTTGATCAGATGCGTAGTTCTCGAGATATATCAAGATATTTAAACGTTCCGAAGCCGCACCAACATAATAGAGATACAGAAACACCGTGGCCCCTTTCTTTGAGATAACTCTGCACTATTGCGCGCTGCAAATGCCACTTCCAGCTTAGCTGTGCAGAAGAAGAACAACAAGAAGAAGAAATATCTCGAAATATGTCCGTCAGGCCCCTTCCCTTGAGATATATCTGCAAATATCTCGGAAACGAAGCGAGCTATGCCAAAATGTTAAGAGACCTTTTTTGTAGACAATTATGTTTCCTACAATTTATGCTCTATGATATTTTTTGATCAGATGCGTAGTTTTCGAGATATATCGAGATATTTAAAAGATCCGAAGCCGCACCAACATAATAGAGATACAGAAACACCGTGGCCCCTTTCTTTGATATAACTCTGCACTAGTGCGAGCCGCAAATGCCGCTTCCAGCTTAGCTGTGCAGAAGAAGAACAACAAGAAGAAGAAATATCTCGAAATATGTCCGTCAGGCCCCTTCCCTCGAGATAAATCTGCAAATATCTCGGAAACGAAGAGAGCTATGGCAAAATGTTAAGAGACCTTTTTTGTAGAGAATTAAGTTTCCTACTTTTTATGTTCTATGATATTTTTTGATCGGATGCGTAGTTCTCGAGATATATCAAGATATTTAAAAGTTCCGAAGCCGCACCAACATAATAGAGATACAGAAACACCGTGGCCCCTTTCTTTGAGATAACTCTGCACTATTGCGAGCTGCAAATGCCACTTCCAGCTTAGCTGTGCAGAAGAAGAACAACAAGAAGAAGAAATATCTCGAAATATGTCCGTCAGACCCCTTCCCTCGAGATAAATCTGCAAATATCTCGGAAACGAAGCGAGCTATGGCAAAATGTTAAGAGACCTTTTTTGTAGAGAATTAAGTTTCCTGCTTTTTATGTTCTATGATATTTTTTGATCAGATGCGTAGTTCTCGAGATATATCAAGATATTTAAAAGTTCCGAAGCCGCACCAACATAATAGAGATACAGAAACACCGTGGCCCCTTTCTTTGAGATAACTCTGCACTATTGCGAGCTGCAAATGCCACTTCCAGCTTAGCTGTGCAGAAGAGGAACAACAAGAAGAAGAAATATCTCGGAATATGTCCGTCAGGCCCCTTCCCTTGAGATAAATCTGCAAATATCTCGGAAACGATGCCAGCTATGGGAAAATGTTAAGAGACCTTTTTTGTAGAGAATTAAGTTTCCTACTTTTTATCTTCTATGATATTTTTTGATCAGATGCGTAGTTCTAGAGATATATCAAGATATTTAAAAGTTCCGAAGCCGCACCAACATAATAGAGATACAGAAACACCGTGGCCCCTTTCTTTGAGATAACTGTGCACTAGTGCGAGCCGCAAATGCCACTTCCAGCTTAGCTGTGCAGAAGAAGAACAACAAGAAGAAGAAATATCTCGAAATATGTCCGTCAGGCCCCTTCCCTTGAGATATATCTGCAAATATCTCGGAAACGAAGCGAGCTATGCCAAAATGTTAAGAGACCTTTTTTGTAGACAATTATGTTTCCTACAATTTATGTTCTATGATATTTTTTGATCAGATGCGTAGTTTTCGAGATATATCGAGATATTTAAAAGATCCGAAGCCGCACCAACATAATAGAGATACAGAAACACCGTGGCCCCTTTCTTTGATATAACTCTGCACTAGTGCGAGCCGCAAATGCCGCTTCCAGCTTAGCTGTGCAGAAGAAGAACAACAAGAAGAAGAAATATCTCGAAATATGTCCGTCAGGCCCCTTCCCTCGAGATAAATCTGCAAATATCTCGGAAACGAAGAGAGCTATGGCAAAATGTTAAGAGACCTTTTTTGTAGAGAATTAAGTTTCCTACTTTTCATGTTCTATGATATTTTTTGATCGGATGCGTAGTTCTCGAGATATATCAAGATATTTAAACGTTCCGAAGCCGCACCAACATAATAGAGATACAGAAACACCGTGGCCCCTTTCTTTGAGATAACTCTGCACTATTGCGCGCTGCAAATGCCACTTCCAGCTTAGCTGTGCAGAAGAAGAACAACAAGAAGAAGAAATATCTCGAAATATGTCCGTCAGGCCCCTTCCCTTGAGATATATCTGCAAATATCTCGGAAACGAAGCGAGCTATGCCAAAATGTTAAGAGACCTTTTTTGTAGACAATTATGTTTCCTACAATTTATGCTCTATGATATTTTTTGATCAGATGCGTAGTTTTCGAGATATATCGAGATATTTAAAAGATCCGAAGCCGCACCAACATAATAGAGATACAGAAACACCGTGGCCCCTTTCTTTGATATAACTCTGCACTAGTGCGAGCCGCAAATGCCGCTTCCAGCTTAGCTGTGCAGAAGAAGAACAACAAGAAGAAGAAATATCTCGAAATATGTCCGTCAGGCCCCTTCCCTCGAGATAAATCTGCAAATATCTCGGAAACGAAGAGAGCTATGGCAAAATGTTAAGAGACCTTTTTTGTAGAGAATTAAGTTTCCTACTTTTTATGTTCTATGATATTTTTTGATCGGATGCGTAGTTCTCGAGATATATCAAGATATTTAAAAGTTCCGAAGCCGCACCAACATAATAGAGATACAGAAACACCGTGGCCCCTTTCTTTGAGATAACTCTGCACTATTGCGAGCTGCAAATGCCACTTCCAGCTTAGCTGTGCAGAAGAAGAACAACAAGAAGAAGAAATATCTCGAAATATGTCCGTCAGACCCCTTCCCTCGAGATAAATCTGCAAATATCTCGGAAACGAAGAGAGCTATGGCAAAATGTTAAAGACCTTTTTTGTAGAGAATTAAGTTTCCTACTTTTCATGTTCTATGATATTTTTTGATCAGATGCGTAGTTCTCGAGATATATCAAGATATTTAAACGTTCCGAAGCCGCACCAACATAATAGAGATACAGAAACACCGTGGCCCCTTTCTTTGAGATAACTCTGCACTATTGCGCGCTGCAAATGCCACTTCCAGCTTAGCTGTGCAGAAGAAGAACAACAAGAAGAAGAAATATCTCGAAATATGTCCGTCAGGCCCCTTCCCTTGAGATAAATCTGCAAATATCTCGGAAACGAAGCGAGCTATGGCAAAATGTTAAGAGACCTTTTTTGTAGAGAATTAAGTTTCCTGCTTTTTATGTTCTATGATATTTTTTGATCAGATGCGTAGTTCTCGAGATATATCAAGATATTTAAAAGTTCCGAAGCCGCACCAACATAATAGAGATACAGAAACACCGTGGCCCCTTTCTTTGAGATAACTCTGCACTATTGCGAGCTGCAAATGCCACTTCCAGCTTAGCTGTGCAGAAGAGGAACAACAAGAAGAAGAAATATCTCGGAATATGTCCGTCAGGCCCCTTCCCTTGAGATAAATCTGCAAATATCTCGGAAACGATGCCAGCTATGGGAAAATGTTAAGAGACCTTTTTTGTAGAGAATTAAGTTTCCTACTTTTTATCTTCTATGATATTTTTTGATCAGATGCGTAGTTCTAGAGATATATCAAGATATTTAAAAGTTCCGAAGCCGCACCAACATAATAGAGATACAGAAACACCGTGGCCCCTTTCTTTGAGATAACTGTGCACTAGTGCGAGCCGCAAATGCCACTTCCAGCTTAGCTGTGCAGAAGAAGAACAACAAGAAGAAGAAATATCTCGAAATATGTCCGTCAGGCCCCTTCCCTTGAGATATATCTGCAAATATCTCGGAAACGAAGCGAGCTATGCCAAAATGTTAAGAGACCTTTTTTGTAGACAATTATGTTTCCTACAATTTATGTTCTATGATATTTTTTGATCAGATGCGTAGTTTTCGAGATATATCGAGATATTTAAAAGATCCGAAGCCGCACCAACATAATAGAGATACAGAAACACCGTGGCCCCTTTCTTTGATATAACTCTGCACTAGTGCGAGCCGCAAATGCCGCTTCCAGCTTAGCTGTGCAGAAGAAGAACAACAAGAAGCAGAAATATCTCGAAATATGTCCGTCAGGCCCCTTCCCTCGAGATAAATCTGCAAATATCTCGGAAACGAAGAGAGCTATGGCAAAATGTTAAGAGACCTTTTTTGTAGAGAATTAAGTTTCCTACTTTTTATGTTCTATGATATTTTTTGATCGGATGCGTAGTTCTCGAGATATATCAAGATATTTAAAAGTTCCGAAGCCGCACCAACATAATAGAGATACAGAAACACCGTGGCCCCTTTCTTTGAGATAACTCTGCACTATTGCGAGCTGCAAATGCCACTTCCAGCTTAGCTGTGCAGAAGAAGAACAACAAGAAGAAGAAATATCTCGAAATATGTCCGTCAGACCCCTTCCCTCGAGATAAATCTGCAAATATCTCGGAAACGAAGAGAGCTATGGCAAAATGTTAAGAGACCTTTTTTGTAGAGAATTAAGTTTCCTACTTTTCATGTTCTATGATATTTTTTGATCAGATGCGTAGTTCTCGAGATATATCAAGATATTTAAAAGTTCCGAAGCCGCACCAACATAATAGAGATACAGAAACACCGTGGCCCCTTTCTTTGAGATAACTCTGCACTATTGCGCGCTGCAAATGCCACTTCCAGCTTAGCTGTGCAGAAGAAGAACAACAAGAAGAAGAAATATCTCGAAATATGTCCGTCAGGCCCCTTCCCTTGAGATAAATCTGCAAATATCTCGGAAACGAAGCGAGCTATGGCAAAATGTTAAGAGACCTTTTTTGTAGAGAATTAAGTTTCCTGCTTTTTATGTTCTATGATATTTTTTGATCAGATGCGTAGTTCTCGAGATATATCAAGATATTTAAAAGTTCCGAAGCCGCACCAACATAATAGAGATACAGAAACACCGTGGCCCCTTTCTTTGAGATAACTCTGCACTATTGCGAGCTGCAAATGCCACTTCCAGCTTAGCTGTGCGGAAGAGGAACAACAAGAAGAAGAAATATCTCGGAATATGTCCGTCAGGCCCCTTCCCTTGAGATAAATCTGCAAATATCTCGGAAACGATGCCAGCTATGGGAAAATGTTAAGAGACCTTTTTTGTAGAGAATTAAGTTTCCTATATTTTATCTTCTATGATATTTTTTGTTCAGATGCGTAGTTCTAAGAGATATATCAAGATATTTAAAAATTCCGAAGCCGCACCAACATAATAGAGATACAGAAACACCGTGGCCCCTTTCTTTGAGATAACTGTGCACTAGTGCGAGCCGCAAATGCCACTTCCAGCTTAGCTGTGCAGAAGAAGAACAACAAGAAGAAGAAATATCTCGAAATATGTCCGTCAGGCCCCTTCCCTTGAGATAAATCTGCAAATATCTCGGAAACGAAACGAGCTATGGCAAAATGTTAAGAGACCCTTTTTGTAGAGAATTAAGTTTCCCACTTTTTATGTTCTATGATATTTTTTGATCAGACGCGTAGTTCTCGCGATATATCAAGATATTTAAAAGTTCCGAAGCCGCACCAACATAATAGAGATACAGAAACACCGTGGCCCCTTTCTTTGAGATAACTCTGCACTATTGCGAGCTGCAAATGCCACTTCCAGCTTAGCTGTGCAGAAGAAGAACAACAAGAAGAAGAAATATCTCGAAATATGTCCGTCAGGCCCCTTCCCTTGAGATATATCTGCAAATATCTCGGAAACGAAGCGAGCTATGGCAAAATGTTAAGAGACCTTTTTTGTAGACAATTATGTTTCCTACAATTTATGTTCTATGATATTTTTTGATCAGATGCGTAGTTTTCGAGATATATCGAGATATTTAAAAGATCCGAAGCCGCACCAACATAATAGAGATACAGAAACACCGTGGCCCCTTTCTTTGATATAACTCTGCACTAGTGCGAGCCGCAAATGCCGCTTCCAGCTTAGCTGTGCAGAAGAAGAACAACAAGAAGAAGAAATATCTCGAAATATGTCCGTCAGGCCCCTTCCCTCGAGATAAATCTGCAAATATCTCGGAAACGAAGCGAGCTATGGCAAAATGTTAAGAGACCTTTTTTGTAGAGAATTAAGTTTCCTACTTTTTATGTTCTATGATATTCTTTGATCGGATGCGTAGTTCTCGAGATATATCAAGATATTTAAAAGCTCCGAAGCTGCACCAACATAATAGAGGTACAGAAACACCGTGGCCCCTTTCTTTGAGATAACTCTGCACTATTGCGAGCTGCAAATGCCACTTCCAGCTTAGCTGTACAGAAGAAGAACAACAAGAATAAGAAATATCTCGAAATATGTCCGTCAGGCCCCTTCCCTTGAGATAAATCTGCAAATATCTCGGAAACGAAGCGAGCTATGGCAAAATGTTAAGAGACCTTTTTTGTAGAGAATTATGTTTCCTACTTTTTATGTTCTATGATATTTTTCGATCAGAGGGGTAGTTCTCGAGATATATCAAGATATTTAAAAGTTCCGAAGCCGCACCAACATAATAGAGATACAGAAACACCGTGGCCCCTCTCTTTGAGATAACTCTGCACGATTGCGAGCTGGAAATGCCACTTCCAGTTTAGCTGTGCAGAAGAAGAACAACAAGAAGAAGAAATATCTCGAAATATGTCCGTCAGGACCCTTCCCTTGAGATAAATCTGCAAATATCTCGGAAACGAAGCGAGCTATGGCAAAATGTTAAGAGACCTTTTTTGTAGAGAATTATGTTTCCTACAATTTAGGTTCTCTGATATTTTTTGATCAGAAGCGTAGTTTTCGAGATATATCGAGATATTTAAAAGTTCCGAAGCCGCACCAACATAATAGAGATACGGAAACACCGTGGCCCCTTTCTTTGGGATAACTGTGCACTATTGCGAGCTGGAAATGCCACTTCCAGTTTAGCTGTGCAGAAGAAGAACAACAAGAAGAAGAAATATCTCGACATATGTCCGTGAGGCCCCTTCCCTTGAGATAAATCTGCAAATATCTCGGAAACGAAGCGAGCTACGGCAAAATATTAAGCGACCTTTTTTGTAGAAAATTAGGTTTCCTACTTTTTATGTTCTATGATATTTTTTGATCAGATGCGTAGTTCTCGAGATATATCAAGATATTTAAAAGTTCCGAAGCCGCACCAACATAATAGAGATGCAGAAACACCGTGGCCCCTTTCTTTGAGATAACTCTGCACTATTGCGAGCTGCAAATGCCACTTCCAGCTTAGCCGTGCAGAAGAAGAACAACAAGAAGAAGAAATATCTGGAAATATGTCCGTCAGGCCCCTTCCCTTGAGATAAATCTGCAAATATCTCGGAAACCAAGCGAGCTATGGCAAAATGTTAAGAGACCTTATTTGTAGAGAATTAAGTTTCCTACTTTTTATGTTCTAAGATATTTTTTGATCAGAAGCGTAGTTCTCGAGATATATCAAGATATTTAAAAGTTCCGAAGCCGCACCAACATAATAGAGATACAGAAACACCGTGGCCCCTTTCTTTGAGATAACTCTGCACTACTGCGAGCTGCAATTGCCACTTCCAGCTTAGCTGTGCAGAAGAAGAACAACAAGAAGAAGAAATATCTCGAAATATGTCCGTCAGGCCCCTTCCCTTGAGATAAATCTGCAAATATCTCGGAAACGAAGCGAGCTATGGCAAAATGTTAAGAGACCTTTTTTGTAGAGAATTATGTTTCCTACAATTTACGTTCTCTGATATTTTTTGATCAGAAGCGTAGTTTTCGAGATATATCAAGATATTTAAAAGTTCCGAAGCCGCACCAACATAATAGAGATACAGAAACACTGTGGCCCCTTTCTTTGAGATAACTCTGCACTATTGCGCGCTGCAAATGCCACTTCCAGCTTAGCTGTGCAGAAGAAGAACAACAAGAAGAAGAAATATCTCGAAATATGTCCGTCAGGCCCCTTCCCTTGAGATAAATCTGCAAATATCTGGGAAACGAAGCGAGCTATGGCAAAATGTTAAGAGACCTTTTTTGTAGAGAATTAAGTTTCCTACTTTTTATGTTCTATGATATTTTGTTGATCAGATGCGTAGTTCTCGAGATATATCAAGATATTTAAAAGCTCCGAAGCTGCACCAACATAATAGAGGTACAGAAACACCGTGGCCCCTTTCTTTGAGATAACTCTGCACTATTGCGAGCTGCAAATGCCACTTCCAGCTTAGCTGTGCAGAAGAAGAACAACAAGAATAAGAAATATTTCGAAATATGTCCGTCAGGCCCCTTCCCTTGAGATAAATCTGCAAATATCTCGGAAACGAAGCGAGCTACGGCAAAATGTTAAGAGACCTTTTTTGTAGAGAATTAAGTTTCCTACTTTTTATGTTCTATGATATTTTTCGATCAGAGGGGTAGTTCTCGAGATATATCAAGATATTTAAAAGTTCCGAAGCCGCACCAACATAATAGAGATACAGAAACACCGTGGCCCCTCTCTTTGAGATAACTCTGCACGATTGCGAGCTGGAAATGCCACTTCCAGTTTAGCTGTGCAGAAGAAGAACAACAAGAAGAAGAAATATCTCGAAATATGTCCGTCAGGACCCTTCCCTTGAGATAAATCTGCAAATATCTCGGAAACGAAGCGAGCTATAGCAAAATGTTAAGAGACCTTTTTTGTAGAGAATTATGTTTCCTATAATTTAGGTTCTCTGATATTTTTTGATCAGAAGCGTAGTTTTCGAGATATATCGAGATATTTAAAAGTTCCGAAGCCGCACCAACATAATAGAGATACGGAAACGCCGTGGCCCCTTTCTTTGGGATAGCTGTGCACTATTGCGAGCTGGAAATGCCACTTCCAGTTTAGCTGTGCAGAAGAAGAACAACAAGAAGAAGAAATATCTCGAAATATGTCCGTCAGGACCCTTCCCTTGAGATAAATCTGCAAATATCTCGGAAACGAAGCGAGCTATTGCAAAACCTTGAGAGACCTTTTTTGTAGAGAATTAAGTTTCCTACTTTTTATGTTCTATGATATTTTTTGATCAGATGCGTAGTTCTCGAGATATATCAAGATATTTAAAAGCTCCGAAGCTGCACCAACATAATAGAGGTACAGAAACACCGTGGCCCCTTTCTTTGAGATAACTCTGCACTATTGCGAGCTGCAAATGCCACTTCCAGCTTAGCTGTGCAGAAGAAGAACAACAAGAATAAGAAATATTTCGAAATATGTCCATCAGGACCCTTCCCTTGAGATAAATCTGCAAATATCTCGGAAACGAAGCGAGCTATGGCAAAATGTTAGGAGACCTTTTTTGTAGAGAATTATGTTTCCTACAATTAATGTTCTATGATATTTTTTTATCAGAAGCGTAGTTTTCGAGATATATCGAGATATTTAAAAGTTCCGAAGCCGCACCAACATAATAGAGATACGGAAACACCGTGGCCCCTTTCTTTGGGATAACTCTGCACTATTGCGAGCTGGAAATGCCACTTCCAGTTTAGCTGTGCAGAAGAAGAACAACAAGAAGAAGAAATATCTCGAAATATGTCCGACAGGACCCTTCCCTTGAGATAAATCTGCAAATATCTCGGAAACGAAGCGAGCTATTGCAAAACGTTAAGAGACCTTTTTTGTAGAGAATTAAGTTTCCTACTTTTTATATTCTATGATATTTTTTGATCAGATGCGTAGTTCTCGAGATATATCAAGATATTTAAAAGCTCCGAAGCTGCACCAACATAATAGAGGTACAGAAACACCGTGGCCCCTTTCTTTGAGATAACTCTGCACTATTGCGAGCTGCAAATGCCACTTCCAGCTTAGCTGTGCAGAAGAAGAACAACAAGAATAAGAAATATTTCGAAATATGTCCGTCAGGCCCCTTCCCTTGAGATAAATCTGCAAATATCTCGGAAACGAAGCGAGCTATGGCAAAATGTTAAGAGACCTTTTTTGTAGAGAATTAAGTTTCCTACTTTTTATGTTCTATGATATTTTTTGATCAGATGCGTAGTTCTCGAGATATAGCAAGATATTTAAAAGTTCCGAAGCCGCACCAACATAATAGAGATACAGAAACACCGTGGCCCCTTTCTTTGAGATAACTCTGCACTACTGCGAGCTGCAAATGCCACTTCCAGCTTAGCTGTGCAGAAGAAGAACAACAAGAAGAAGAAATATCTCGAAATATGTCCGTCAGGCCCCTTCCCTTGAGATAAATCTGCAAATATCTCGGAAACGAAGCGAGCTATTGCAAAACGTTAAGAGACCTTTTTTGTAGAGAATTAAGTTTCCTACTTTTTATGTTCTATGATATTTTTTGATCAGATGCGTAGTTCTCGAGATATATCAAGATATTTAAAAGTTCCGAAGCCGCACCAACATAATAGAGATACAGAAACACCGTGGCCCCTTTCTTTGAGATAACTCAGCACTATTGCGAGCTGCAAATGCCACTTCCAGCTTAGCTGTGCAGAAGAAGAACAACAAGAAGAAGAAATATCTCGAAATATGTCCGTCAGGCCCCTTCCCTTGAGATAAATCTGCAAATATCTCGGAAACGAAGCGAGCTATTGCAAAACGTTAAGAGACCTTTTTTGTAGAGAATTAAGTTTCCTACTTTTTATGTTCTATGATATTTTTTGATCAGATGCGTAGTTCTCGAGATATATCAAGATATTTAAAAGCTCCGAAGCTGCACCAACATAATAGAGGTACAGAAACACCGTGGCCCCTTTCTTTGAGATAACTCTGCACTATTGCGAGCTGCAAATGCCACTTGCAGCTTAGCTGTGCAGAAGAAGAACAACAAGAATAAGAAATATTTCGAAATATGTCCGTCAGGCCCCTTCCCTTGAGATAAATCTGCAAATATCTCGGAAACCAAGCGAGCTATGGCAAAATGTTAAGAGACCTTATTTGTAGAGAATTAAGTTTCCTACTTTTTATGTTCTACGATATTTTTTGATCAGATGCGTAGTTCTCGAGATATATCAAGATATTTAAAAGTTCCGAAGCCGCACCAACAGAATAGAGATACAGAAACACCGTGGCCCCTTTCTTTGAGATAGCTCTGCACTATTGCGCGCTGCAAATGCCACTTCCAGCTTAGGTGTGCAGAAGAAGAAGAACAAGAAGAAGAAATATCTCGAAATATGTCCGTCAGGCCCCTTCCCTTGAGATAAATCTGCAAATATCTCGGAAACGAAGCGAGCTGTGGCAAAATGTTAGGAGACCTTTTTTGTAGAGAATTATGTTTCCTACAATTTATGTTTTATGATATTTTTTGATCAGAAGCGTAGTTTTCGAGATATATCGAGATATTTAAAAGTTCCGAAGCCGCACCAACATAATAGAGATACAGAAACACCGTGGCCCCTTTCTTTGAGATAACTCTGCACGATTGCGAGCTGGAAATGCCACTTCCAGTTTAGCTGTGCAGAAGAAAAACAACAAGAAGAAGAAATATCTCGAAATATGTCCATCAGGACCCTTCCCTTGAGATAAATCTGCAAATATCTCGGAAACGAAGCGAGCTATGGCAAAATGTTAGGAGACCTTTTTCGTAGAGAATTATGTTTCCTACAATTTATGTTCTATGATATTTTTTGATCAGAAGCGTAGTTTTCGAGATATATCGAGATATTTAAAAGTTCCGAAGCCGCACCAACATAATAGAGATACGGAAACACCGTGGCCCCTTTCTTTGGGATAACTCTGCACTATTGCGAGCTGGAAATGCCACTTCCAGTTTAGCTGTGCAGAAGAAGAACAACAAGAAGAAGAAATATCTCGAAATATGTCCGTCAGGACCCTTCCCTTGAGATAAATCTGCAAATATCTCGGAAACGAAGCGAGCTATTGCAAAACGTTAAGAGACCTTTTTTGTAGAGAATTAAGTTTCCTACTTTTTATATTCTATGATATTTTTTGATCAGATTCGTAGTTCTCGAGATATATCAAGATATTTAAAAGCTCCGAAGCTGCACCAACATAATAGAGGTACAGAAACACCGTGGCCCCTTTCTTTGAGATAACTCTGCACTATTGCGAGCTGCAAATGCCACTTCCAGCTTAGCTGTGCAGAAGAAGAACAACAAGAATAAGAAATATTTCGAAATATGTCCGTCAGGCCCCTTCCCTTGAGATAAATCTGCAAATATCTCGGAAACCAAGCGAGCTATGGCAAAGTGTTAAGAGACCTTATTTGTAGAGAATTAAGTTTCCTACTTTTTATGTTCTACGATATTTTTTGATCAGATGCGTAGTTCTCGAGATATATCAAGATATTTAAAAGTTCCGAAGCCGCACCAACAGAATAGAGATACAGAAACACCGTGGCCCCTTTCTTTGAGATAGCTCTGCACTATTGCGCGCTGCAAATGCCACTTCCAGCTTAGCTGTGCAGAAGAAGAACAACAAGAAGAAGAAATATCTCGAAATATGTCCGTCAGGCCCCTTCCCTTGAGATAAATCTGCAAATATCTCGGAAACGAAGCGAGCTATGGCAAAATGTTAGGAGACCTTTTTTGTAGAGAATTATGTTTCCTACAATTTATGTTCTATGATATTTTTTGATCAGAAGCGTAGTTTTCGAGATATATCGAGATATTTAAAAGTTCCGAAGCCGCACCAACATAATAGAGATACGGAAACACCGTGGCCCCTTTCTTTGGGATAACTCTGCACTATTGCGAGCTGGAAATGCCACTTCCAGTTTAGCTGTGCAGAAGAAGAACAACAAGAAGAAGAAATATCTCGAAATATGTCCGACAGGACCCTTCCCTTGAGATAAATCTGCAAATATCTCGGAAACGAAGCGAGCTATTGCAAAACGTTAAGAGACCTTTTTTGTAGAGAATTAAGTTTCCTACTTTTTATATTCTATGATATTTTTTGATCAGATGCGTAGTTCTCGAGATATATCAAGATATTTAAAAGCTCCGAAGCTGCACCAACATAATAGAGGTACAGAAACACCGTGGCCCCTTTCTTTGAGATAACTCTGCACTATTGCGAGCTGCAAATGCCACTTCCAGCTTAGCTGTGCAGAAGAAGAACAACAAGAATAAGAAATATTTCGAAATATGTCCGTCAGGCCCCTTCCCTTGAGATAAATCTGCAAATATCTCGGAAACGAAGCGAGCTATGGCAAAATGTTAAGAGACCTTTTTTGTAGAGAATTAAGTTTCCTACTTTTTATGTTCTATGATATTTTTTGATCAGATGCGTAGTTCTCGAGATATAGCAAGATATTTAAAAGTTCCGAAGCCGCACCAACATAATAGAGATACAGAAACACCGTGGCCCCTTACTTTGAGATAACTCTGCACTACTGCGAGCTGCAAATGCCACTTCCAGCTTAGCTGTGCAGAAGAAGAACAACAAGAAGAAGAAATATCTCGAAATATGTCCGTCAGGCCCCTTCCCTTGAGATAAATCTGCAAATATCTCGGAAACGAAGCGAGCTATTGCAAAACGTTAAGAGACCTTTTTTGTAGAGAATTAAGTTTCCTACTTTTTATGTTCTATGATATTTTTTGATCAGATGCGTAGTTCTCGAGATATATCAAGATATTTAAAAGTTCCGAAGCCGCACCAACATAATAGAGATACGGAAACACCGTGGCCCCTTTCTTTGGGATAACTGTGCACTATTGCGAGCTGGAAATGCCACTTCCAGTTTAGCTGTGCAGAAGAAGAACAACAAGAAGAAGAAATATCTCGAAATATGTCCGTCAGGCCCCTTCCCTTGAGATAAATCTGCAAATATCTCGGAAACGAAGCGAGCTATGGCAAAATGTTAGGAGACCTTTTTTGTAGAGAATTATGTTTCCTACAATTTATGTTTTATGATATTTTTTGATCAGAAGCGTAGTTTTCGAGATATATCGAGATATTTAAAAGTTCCGAAGCCGCACCAACATAATAGAGATACAGAAACACCGTGGCCCCTTTCTTTGAGATAACTCTGCACTAGTGCGAGCTGCAAATGCCACTTCCAGCTTAGCTGTGCAGAAGAAGAACAACAAGAAGAAGAAATATCTCGAAATATGTCCGTCAGGCCCCTTCCCTTGAGATATATCTGCAAATATCTCGGAAACGAAGCGAGCTATGGCAAAATGTTAAGAGACCTTTTTTGTAGAGAATTATGTTTCCTACTTTTTATGTTCTATGATATTTTTTGATCAGACGCGTCGTTCTCGAGATATATCAAGATATTTAAAAGTTCCGAAGCCGCACCAACATAATAGAGATACAGAAACACCGTGGCCCCTTTCTTTGAGATAACTCTGCACTAGTGCGAGCTGCAAATGCCACTTCCAGCTTAGCTGTGCAGAAGAAGAACAACAAGAAGAAGAAATATCTCGAAATATGTCCGTCAGGCCAGTTCCTTTGAGCTGAATCTGCAAATATCTCGGAAACGAAGCGAGCTATGGCAAAATGTTAAGAGACCTTTTTTGTAGAGAATTAAGTTTCCTACTTTTCATGTTCTATGATATTTTTTGATCAGATGCGTAGCTCTCGAGATATATCAAGATATTTAAAAGTTCCGAAGCCGCACCAACATAATAGAGGTACAGAAACACCGTGGCCCCTTTCTTTGAGATAACTCTGCACTATTGCGAGCTGCAAATGCCACTTCCAGCTTAGCTGTGCAGAGGAAGAACAACAAGAAGAAGAAATATCTCGAAATATGTCCGTCAGGCCAGTTCCTTTGAGCTGAATCTGCAAATATCTCGGAAACGAAGCGAGGTATGGCAAAATGTTAAGAGACCTTTTTTGTAGAGAATTAAGTTTCCTACTTTTCATGTTCTATGATATTTTTTGATCAGATGCGTAGCTCTCGAGATATATCAAGATATTTAAAAGTTCCGAAGCCGCACCAACATAATAGAGGTACAGAAACACCGTGGCCCCTTTCTTTGAGATAACTGTGCACTAGTGCGAGCCGCAAATGCAACTTCCAGCTTAGCTGTGCAGAAGAAGAACAACAAGAAGAAGAAATATCTGGAAATATGTCCGTCAGGCCGCTTCCCTTGAGATATATCTGCAAATATCTCGGAAACGAAGCGAGCTATGGCAAAATGTTAAGAGACCTTTTTTGTAGAGAATTAAGTTTCCTACTTTTCATGTTCTATGATATTTTTTGATCAGATGCGTAGTTCTCGAGATATATCAAGATATTTAACTGTTCCGAAGCCGCACCAACATAATAGAGATACAGAAACACCGTGGCCCCTTTCTTTGAGATAACTCTGCACTATTGCGAGCTGTAAATGCCACTTCCAGCTTAGCTGTGCAGAAGAAGAACAAGAAGAAGAAGAAATATCTCGATATATGTCCCTCAGGCCCCTTCCCTTGAGATAAATCTGCAAATATCTCGGAAACCAAGCGAGCTATGGCAAAATGTTAAGAGACCTTTTTTGTAGAGAATTAAGTTTCCTACTTTTCATGTTCTATGATATTTTTTGATCAGATGCGTAGTTCTCGAGATATATCAAGATATTTAACTGTTCCGAAGCCGCACCAACATAATAGAGATACAGAAACACCGTGGCCCCTTTCTTTGAGATAACTCTGCACTATTGCGAGCTGTAAATGCCACTTCCAGCTTAGCTGTGCAGAAGAAGAACAAGAAGAAGAAGAAATATCTCGATATATGTCCCTCAGGCCCCTTCCCTTGAGATAAATCTGCAAATATCTCGGAAACCAAGCGAGCTATGGCAAAATGTTAAGAGACCTTTTTTGTAGAGAATTATGTTTCCTACAATTTATGTTCTATGATATTTTTTGATCAGAAGCGTAGTTTTCGAGATATATCGAGATATTTAAAAGTTCCGAAGCCGCACCAACATAATAGAGATACAGAAACACCGTGGCCCCTTTCTTTGAGATAACTCTGCACTAGTGCGAGCCGCAAATGCCACTTCCAGCTTAGCTGTGCAGAAGAAGAACAACAAGAAGAAGAAATATCTCGAAATATGTCCGTCAGGCCCCTTCCCTTGAGATAAATCTGCAAATATCTCGGAAACGAAGCGAGCTATGGCAAAATGTTAAGAGACCTTTTTTGTAGAGAATTAAGTTTCCTACTTTTCATGTTCTATGATATTTTTTGATCAGATGCGTAGTTCTCGAGATATATCAAGACATTTAACTGTTCCGAAGCCGCACCAACATAATAGAGATACAGAAACACCGTGGCCCCTTTCTTTGAGATAACTCTGCACTATTGCGAGCTGTAAATGCCACTTCCAGCTTAGCTGTGCAGAAGAAGAACAAGAAGAAGAAGAAATATCTCGATATATGTCCCTCAGGCCCCTTCCCTTGAGATAAATCTGCAAATATCTCGGAAACGAAGCGAGCTATGGCAAAATGTTAAGAGACCGTTTTTGTAGAGAATTAAGTTTCCTACTTTTTATGTCCTATGATATTTTTTGATCAGATGCGTAGTTCTCGAGATATATCAAGATATTTAAAAGTTCCGAAGCCGCACCAACATAATAGGGATACAGAAACACCGTGGCCCCTTTCTTTGAGATAACTCTGCACTAGTGCGAGCCGCAAATGCCACTTCCAGCTTAGCTGTGCAGAAGAAGAACAACAAGAAGAAGAAATATCTCGAAATATGTCCGTCAGGCCCCTTCCCTTGAGATAAATCTGCAAATATCTCGGAAACGAAGCGAGCTATCGCAAAATGTTAAGAGACCTTTTTTGTAGAGAATTATGTTTCCTACAATTTATGTTCTACGATATTTTTTGATCAGAAGCGTAGTTTTCGAGATATATCGAGATATTTAAAAGTTCCGAAGCCGCACCAACATAATAGAGATACAGAAACACCGTGGCCCCTTTCTTTGAGATAACTCTGCACTAGTGCGAGCTGCAAATGCCACTTCCAGCTTAGCTGTGCAGAAGAAGAACAACAAGAAGAAGAAATATCTCGAAATATGTCCGTCAGGCCCCTTCCCTTGAGATATATCTGCAAATATCTCGGAAACGAAGCGAGCTATGGCAAAATGTTAAGAGACCTTTTTTGTAGAGAATTATGTTTTCTACTTTTTATGTTCTATGATATTTTTTGATCAGACGCGTAGTTCTCGAGATATATCAAGATATTTAAAAGTTCCGAAGCCGCACCAACATAATAGAGATACAGAAACACCGTGGCCCCTTTCTTTGAGATAACTCTGCACTAGTGCGAGCTGCAAATGCCACTTCCAGCTTAGCTGTGCAGAAGAAGAACAACAAGAAGAAGAAATATCTCGAAATATGTCCGTCAGGCCCCTTCCCTTGAGATAAATCTGCAAATATCTCGGAAACGAAGCGAGCTATGGCAAAATATTAAGAGACCTTTTTTGTAGAGAATTAAGTTTCCTACTTTTCATGTTCTATGATATTTTTTGATCAGATGCGTAGTTCTCGAGATATATCAAGATATTTAAAAGTTCCGAAGCCGCACCAACATAATAGAGATACAGAAACACCGTGGCCCCTTTCTTTGAGATAACTCTGCACTAGTGCGAGCCGCAAATGCCACTTCCAGCTTAGCTGTGCAGAAGAAGAACAACAAGAAGAAGAAATATCTCGAAATATGTCCGTCAGGCCCCTTCCCTTGAGATAAATCTGCAAATATCTCGGAAACGAAGCGAGCTATCGCAAAATGTTAAGAGACCTTTTTTGTAGAGAATTATGTTTCCTACAATTTATGTTCTACGATATTTTTTGATCAGAAGCGTAGTTTTCGAGATATATCGAGATATTTAAAAGTTCCGAAGCCGCACCAACATAATAGAGATACAGAAACACCGTGGCCCCTTTCTTTGAGATAACTCTGCACTAGTGCGAGCTGCAAATGCCACTTCCAGCTTAGCTGTGCAGAAGAAGAACAACAAGAAGAAGAAATATCTCGAAATATGTCCGTCAGGCCCCTTCCCTTGAGATAAATCTGCAAATATCTCGGAAACGAAGCGAGCTATGGCAAAATGTTAAGAGACCTTTTTTGTAGAGAATTAAGTTTCCTACTTTTCATGTTCTATGATATTTTTTGATCAGATGCGTAGTTCTCGAGATATATCAAGATATTTAACTGTTCCGAAGCCGCACCAACATAATAGAGATACAGAAACACCGTGGCCCCTTTCTTTGAGATAACTCTGCACTATTGCGAGCTGTAAATGCCACTTCCAGCTTAGCTGTGCAGAAGAAGAACAAGAAGAAGAAGAAATATCTCGATATATGTCCCTCAGGCCCCTTCCCTTGAGATAAATCTGCAAATATCTCGGAAACCAAGCGAGCTATGGCAAAATGTTAAGAGACCTTTTTTGTAGAGAATTATGTTTCCTACAATTTATGTTCTATGATATTTTTTGATCAGAAGCGTAGTTTTCGAGATATATCGAGATATTTAAAAGTTCCGAAGCCGCACCAACATAATAGAGATACAGAAACACCGTGGCCCCTTTCTTTGAGATAACTCTGCACTAGTGCGAGCCGCAAATGCCACTTCCAGCTTAGCTGTGCAGAAGAAGAACAACAAGAAGAAGAAATATCTCGAAATATGTCCGTCAGGCCCCTTCCCTTGAGATAAATCTGCAAATATCTCGGAAACGAAGCGAGCTATGGCAAAATGTTAAGAGACCTTTTTTGTAGAGAATTAAGTTTCCTACTTTTTATGTTCTATGATATTTTTTGATCAGATGCGTAGTTCTCGAGATATATCAAGATATTTAAAAGTTCCGAAGCCGCACCAACATAATAGGGATACAGAAACACCGTGGCCCCTTTCTTTGAGATAACTCTGCACTAGTGCGAGCCGCAAATGCCACTTCCAGCTTAGCTGTGCAGAAGAAGAACAACAAGAAGAAGAAATATCTCGAAATATGTCCGTCAGGCCCCTTCCCTTGAGATAAATCTGCAAATATCTCGGAAACGAAGCGAGCTATCGCAAAATGTTAAGAGACCTTTTTTGTAGAGAATTATGTTTCCTACAATTTATGTTCTACGATATTTTTTGATCAGAAGCGTAGTTTTCGAGATATATCGAGATATTTAAAAGTTCCGAAGCCGCACCAACATAATAGAGATACAGAAACACCGTGGCCCCTTTCTTTGAGATAACTCTGCACTAGTGCGAGCTGCAAATGCCACTTCCAGCTTAGCTGTGCAGAAGAAGAACAACAAGAAGAAGAAATATCTCGAAATATGTCCGTCAGGCCCCTTCCCTTGAGATAAATCTGCAAATATCTCGGAAACGAAGCGAGCTATGGCAAAATGTTAAGAGACCTTTTTTGTAGAGAATTAAGTTTCCTACTTTTCATGTTCTATGATATTTTTTGATCAGATGCGTAGTTCTCGAGATATATCAAGATATTTAAAAGTTCCGAAGCCGCACCAACATAATAGAGATACAGAAACACCGTGGCCCCTTTCTTTGAGATAACTCTGCACTAGTGCGAGCCGCAAGTGCCACTTCCAGCTTAGCTGTGCAGAAGAAGAACAACAAGAAGAAGAAATATCTCGAAATATGTCCGTCAGGCCCCTTCCCTTGAGATAAATCTGCAAATATCTCGGAAACGAAGCGAGCTATCGCAAAATGTTAAGAGACCTTTTTTGTAGAGAATTATGTTTCCTACAATTTATGTTCTACGATATTTTTTGATCAGAAGCGTAGTTTTCGAGATATATCGAGATATTTAAAAGTTCCGAAGCCGCACCAACATAATAGAGATACAGAAACACCGTGGCCCCTTTCTTTGAGATAACTCTGCACTAGTGCGAGCTGCAAATGCCACTTCCAGCTTAGCTGTGCAGAAGAAGAACAACAAGAAGAAGAAATATCTCGAAATATGTCCGTCAGGCCCCTTCCCTTGAGATAAATCTGCAAATATCTCGGAAACGAAGCGAGCTATGGCAAAATGTTAAGAGACCTTTTTTGTAGAGAATTAAGTTTCCTACTTTTCATGTTCTATGATATTTTTTGATCAGATGCGTAGTTCTCGAGATATATCAAGATATTTAAATGTTCCGAAGCCGCACCAACATAATAGAGATACAGAAACACCGTGGCCCCTTTCTTTGAGATAACTCTGCACTATTGCGAGCTGTAAATGCCACTTCCAGCTTAGCTGTGCAGAAGAAGAACAACAAGAAGAAGAAATATCTCGATATATGTCCCTCAGGCCCCTTCCCTTGAGATAAATCTGCAAATATCTCGGAAACCAAGCGAGCTATGGCAAAATGTTAAGAGACCTTTTTTGTAGAGAATTATGTTTGCTACAATTTATGTTCTATGATATTTTTTGATCAGAAGCGTAGTTTTCGAGATACATCGAGATATTTAAAAGTTCCGAAGCCGCACCAACATAATAGAGATACAGAAACACCGTGGCCCCTTTCTTTGAGATAACTCTGCACTAGTGCGAGCCGCAAATGCCACTTCCAGCTTAGCTGTGCAGAAGAAGAACAACAAGAAGAAGAAATATCTCGAAATATGTCCGTCAGGCCCCTTCCCCTGAGATAAATCTGCAAATATCTCGGAAACGAAGCGAGCTATGGCAAAATGTTAAGAGACCTTTTTTGTAGAGAATTAAGTTTCCTACTTTTTATGTTCTATGATATTTTTTGATCAGATGCGTAGTTCTCGAGATATATCAAGATATTTAAAAGTTCCGAAGCCGCACCAACATAATAGGGATACAGAAACACCGTGGCCCCTTTCTTTGAGATAACTCTGCACTAGTGCGAGCCGCAAATGCCACTTCCAGCTTAGCTGTGCAGAAGAAGAACAACAAGAAGAAGAAATATCTCGAAATATGTCCGTCAGGCCCCTTCCCTTGAGATAAATCTGCAAATATCTCGGAAACGAAGCGAGCTATCGCAAAATGTTAAGAGACCTTTTTTGTAGAGAATTATGTTTCCTACAATTTATGTTCTACGATATTTTTTGATCAGAAGCGTAGTTTTCGAGATATATCGAGATATTTAAAAGTTCCGAAGCCGCACCAACATAATAGAGATACAGAAACACCGTGGCCCCTTTCTTTGAGATAACTCTGCACTAGTGCGAGCTGCAAATGACACTTCCAGCTTAGCTGTGCAGAAGAAGAACAACAAGAAGAAGAAATATCTCGAAATATGTCCGTCAGGCCCCTTCCCTTGAGATAAATCTGCAAATATCTGGGAAACGAAGCGAGCTATGGCAAAATGTTAAGAGACCTTTTTTGTAGAGAATTAAGTTTCCTACTTTTCATGTTCTATGATATTTTTTGATCAGATGCGTAGTTCTCGAGATATATCAAGATATTTAAATGTTCCGAAGCCGCACCAACATAATAGAGATACAGAAACACCGTGGCCCCTTTCTTTGAGATAACTCTGCACTATTGCGAGCTGTAAATGCCACTTCCAGCTTAGCTGTGCAGAAGAAGAACAACAAGAAGAAGAAATATCTCGAAATATGTCCCTCAGGCCCCTTCCCTTGAGATAAATCTGCAAATATCTCGGAAACCAAGCGAGCTATGGCAAAATGTTAAGAGACCTTTTTTGTAGAGAATTATGTTTCCTACAATTTATGTTCTATGATATTTTTTGATCAGAAGCGTAGTTTTCGAGATATATCGAGATATTTAAAAGTTCCGAAGCCGCACCAACATAATAGAGATACAGAAACACCGTGGCCCCTTTCTTTGAGATAACTCTGCACTAGTGCGAGCCGCAAATGCCACTTCCAGCTTAGCTGTGCAGAAGAAGAACAACAAGAAGAAGAAATATCTCGAAATATGTCCGTCAGGCCCCTTCCCTTGAGATAAATCTGCAAATATCTCGGAAACGAAGCGAGCTATGGCAAAATGTTAAGAGACCTTTTTTGTAGAGAATTAAGTTTCCTACTTTTTATGTTCTATGATATTTTTTGATCAGATGCGTAGTTCTCGAGATATATCAAGATATTTAAAAGTTCCGAAGCCGCACCAACATAATAGGGATACAGAAACACCGTGGCCCCTTTCTTTGAGATAACTCTGCACTAGTGCGAGCCGCAAATGCCACTTCCAGCTTAGCTGTGCAGAAGAAGAACAACAAGAAGAAGAAATATCTCGAAATATGTCCGTCAGGCCCCTTCCCTTGAGATAAATCTGCAAATATCTCGGAAACGAAGCGAGCTATCGCAAAATGTTAAGAGACCTTTTTTGTAGAGAATTATGTTTCCTACAATTTATGTTCTACGATATTTTTTGATCAGAAGCGTAGTTTTCGAGATATATCGAGATATTTAAAAGTTCCGAAGCCGCACCAACATAATAGAGATACAGAAACACCGTGGCCCCTTTCTTTGAGATAACTCTGCACTAGTGCGAGCTGCAAATGCCACTTCCAGCTTAGCTGTGCAGAAGAAGAACAACAAGAAGAAGAAATATCTCGAAATATGTCCGTCAGGCCCCTTCCCTTGAGATAAATCTGCAAATATCTCGGAAACGAAGCGAGCTATGGCAAAATGTTAAGAGACCTTTTTTGTAGAGAATTAAGTTTCCTACTTTTCATGTTCTATGATATTTTTTGATCAGATGCGTAGTTCTCGAGATATATCAAGATATTTAAAAGTTCCGAAGCCGCACCAACATAATAGAGATACAGAAACACCGTGGCCCCTTTCTTTGAGATAACTCTGCACTAGTGCGAGCCGCAAATGCCACTTCCAGCTTAGCTGTGCAGAAGAAGAACAACAAGAAGAAGAAATATCTCGAAATATGTCCGTCAGGCCCCTTCCCTTGAGATAAATCTGCAAATATCTCGGAAACGAAGCGAGCTATCGCAAAATGTTAAGAGACCTTTTTTGTAGAGAATTATGTTTCCTACAATTTATGTTCTACGATATTTTTTGATCAGAAGCGTAGTTTTCGAGATATATCGAGATATTTAAAAGTTCCGAAGCCGCACCAACATAATAGAGATACAGAAACACCGTGGCCCCTTTCTTTGAGATAACTCTGCACTAGTGCGAGCTGCAAATGCCACTTCCAGCTTAGCTGTGCAGAAGAAGAACAACAAGAAGAAGAAATATCTCGAAATATGTCCGTCAGGCCCCTTCCCTTGAGATAAATCTGCAAATATCTCGGAAACGAAGCGAGCTATGGCAAAATGTTAAGAGACCTTTTTTGTAGAGAATTAAGTTTCCTACTTTTCATGTTCTATGATATTTTTTGATCAGATGCGTAGTTCTCGAGATATATCAAGATATTTAAATGTTCCGAAGCCGCACCAACATAATAGAGATACAGAAACACCGTGGCCCCTTTCTTTGAGATAACTCTGCACTATTGCGAGCTGTAAATGCCACTTCCAGCTTAGCTGTGCAGAAGAAGAACAACAAGAAGAAGAAATATCTCGATATATGTCCCTCAGGCCCCTTCCCTTGAGATAAATCTGCAAATATCTCGGAAACCAAGCGAGCTATGGCAAAATGTTAAGAGACCTTTTTTGTAGAGAATTATGTTTCCTACAATTTATGTTCTATGATATTTTTTGATCAGAAGCGTAGTTTTCGAGATACATCGAGATATTTAAAAGTTCCGAAGCCGCACCAACATAATAGAGATACAGAAACACCGTGGCCCCTTTCTTTGAGATAACTCTGCACTAGTGCGAGCCGCAAATGCCACTTCCAGCTTAGCTGTGCAGAAGAAGAACAACAAGAAGAAGAAATATCTCGAAATATGTCCGTCAGGCCCCTTCCCCTGAGATAAATCTGCAAATATCTCGGAAACGAAGCGAGCTATGGCAAAATGTTAAGAGACCTTTTTTGTAGAGAATTAAGTTTCCTACTTTTTATGTTCTATGATATTTTTTGATCAGATGCGTAGTTCTCGAGATATATCAAGATATTTAAAAGTTCCGAAGCCGCACCAACATAATAGGGATACAGAAACACCGTGGCCCCTTTCTTTGAGATAACTCTGCACTAGTGCGAGCCGCAAATGCCACTTCCAGCTTAGCTGTGCAGAAGAAGAACAACAAGAAGAAGAAATATCTCGAAATATGTCCGTCAGGCCCCTTCCCTTGAGATAAATCTGCAAATATCTCGGAAACGAAGCGAGCTATCGCAAAATGTTAAGAGACCTTTTTTGTAGAGAATTATGTTTCCTACAATTTATGTTCTACGATATTTTTTGATCAGAAGCGTAGTTTTCGAGATATATCGAGATATTTAAAAGTTCCGAAGCCGCACCAACATAATAGAGATACAGAAACACCGTGGCCCCTTTCTTTGAGATAACTCTGCACTAGTGCGAGCTGCAAATGCCACTTCCAGCTTAGCTGTGCAGAAGAAGAACAACAAGAAGAAGAAATATCTCGAAATATGTCCGTCAGGCCCCTTCCCTTGAGATAAATCTGCAAATATCTCGGAAACCAAGCGAGCTATGGCAAAATGTTAAGAGACCTTTTTTGTAGAGAATTATGTTTCCTACAATTTATGTTCTATGATATTTTTTGATCAGAAGCGTAGTTTTCGAGATATATCGAGATATTTAAAAGTTCCGAAGCCGCACCAACATAATAGAGATACAGAAACACCGTGGCCCCTTTCTTTGAGATAACTCTGCACTAGTGCGAGCCGCAAATGCCACTTCCAGCTTAGCTGTGCAGAAGAAGAACAACAAGAAGAAGAAATATCTCGAAATATGTCCGTCAGGCCCCTTCCCTTGAGATAAATCTGCAAATATCTCGGAAACGAAGCGAGCTATGGCAAAATGTTAAGAGACCTTTTTTGTAGAGAATTAAGTTTCCTACTTTTTATGTTCTATGATATTTTTTGATCAGATGCGTAGTTCTCGAGATATATCAAGATATTTAAAAGTTCCGAAGCCGCACCAACATAATAGGGATACAGAAACACCGTGGCCCCTTTCTTTGAGATAACTCTGCACTAGTGCGAGCCGCAAATGCCACTTCCAGCTTAGCTGTGCAGAAGAAGAACAACAAGAAGAAGAAATATCTCGAAATATGTCCGTCAGGCCCCTTCCCTTGAGATAAATCTGCAAATATCTCGGAAACGAAGCGAGCTATCGCAAAATGTTAAGAGACCTTTTTTGTAGAGAATTATGTTTCCTACAATTTATGTTCTACGATATTTTTTGATCAGAAGCGTAGTTTTCGAGATATATCGAGATATTTAAAAGTTCCGAAGCCGCACCAACATAATAGAGATACAGAAACACCGTGGCCCCTTTCTTTGAGATAACTCTGCACTAGTGCGAGCTGCAAATGCCACTTCCAGCTTAGCTGTGCAGAAGAAGAACAACAAGAAGAAGAAATATCTCGAAATATGTCCGTCAGGCCCCTTCCCTTGAGATAAATCTGCAAATATCTGGGAAACGAAGCGAGCTATGGCAAAATGTTAAGAGACCTTTTTTGTAGAGAATTAAGTTTCCTACTTTTCATGTTCTATGATATTTTTTGATCAGATGCGTAGTTCTCGAGATATATCAAGATATTTAAATGTTCCGAAGCCGCACCAACATAATAGAGATACAGAAACACCGTGGCCCCTTTCTTTGAGATAACTCTGCACTATTGCGAGCTGTAAATGCCACTTCCAGCTTAGCTGTGCAGAAGAAGAACAACAAGAAGAAGAAATATCTCGAAATATGTCCCTCAGGCCCCTTCCCTTGAGATAAATCTGCAAATATCTCGGAAACCAAGCGAGCTATGGCAAAATGTTAAGAGACCTTTTTTGTAGAGAATTATGTTTCCTACAATTTATGTTCTATGATATTTTTTGATCAGAAGCGTAGTTTTCGAGATATATCGAGATATTTAAAAGTTCCGAAGTCGCACCAACATAATAGAGATACAGAAACACCGTGGCCCCTTTCTTTGAGATAACTCTGCACTAGTGCGAGCCGCAAATGCCACTTCCAGCTTAGCTGTGCAGAAGAAGAACAACAAGAAGAAGAAATATCTCGAAATATGTCCGTCAGGCCCCTTCCCTTGAGATAAATCTGCAAATATCTCGGAAACGAAGCGAGCTATGGCAAAATGTTAAGAGACCTTTTTTGTAGAGAATTAAGTTTCCTACTTTTTATGTTCTATGATATTTTTTGATCAGATGCGTAGTTCTCGAGATATATCAAGATATTTAAAAGTTCCGAAGCCGCACCAACATAATAGGGATACAGAAACACCGTGGCCCCTTTCTTTGAGATAACTCTGCACTAGTGCGAGCCGCAAATGCCACTTCCAGCTTAGCTGTGCAGAAGAAGAACAACAAGAAGAAGAAATATCTCGAAATATGTCCGTCAGGCCAGTTCCTTTGAGCTGAATCTGCAAATATCTCGGAAACGAAGCGAGCTATGGCAAAATGTTAAGAGACGTTTTTTGTAGAGAATTATGTTTCCTACAATTTATGTTCTATGATATTTTTTGATCAGAAGCGTAGTTTTCGAGATATATCGAGATATTTAAAAGTTCCGAAGCCGCACCAACATAATAGGGATACAGAAACACCGTGGCCCCTTTCTTTGAGATAACGCTGCACTATTGCGACCTGCAAATGCCACTTCCAGCTCAGCTGTGCAGAAGAAGAACAACAAGAAGAAGAAATATCTCGAAATACGTCCGTCAGGCCCCTTCCCTTGAGATAAATCTGCAAATATCTCGGAAACGAAGCGAGCTATGGCAAAACGTTAAGAGACCTTTTTTGTAGAGAATTAAGTTTGCTACTTTTTATGTTCTATGATATTTTTTGATCAGATGCGTAGTTCTCGAGATATATCAAGATATTTAAAAGTTCCGAAACCGCACCAACATAATAGAGATACAGAAACACCGTGGCCCCTTTCTTTGAGATAACTCTGCACTATTGCGAGCTGGAAATGCCACTTCCAGTTTAGCTGTGCAGAAGAAGAACAACAAGAAGAAGAAATATCTCGAAATATGTCCGTTAGGCCCCTTCCCTTGAGATAAATCTGCAAATATCTCGGAAACGAAGCGAGCTATGGCAAAATGTTAAGAGACCTTTTTTGTAGAGAATTAAGTTTCCTACTTTTTATGTTCGATGATATTTTTTGATCAGAAGCGTAGTTTTCGAGATATATCGAGATATTTAAAAGTTCCGAAGCCGCACCAACATAATAGAGATACAGAAACACCGTGGCCCCTTTCTTTGAGATAACTCTGCACTAGTGCGAGCTGCAAATGCCACTTCCAGCTTAGCTGTGCAGAAGAAGAACAACAAGAAGAAGAAATATCTCGAAATATGTCCGTCAGGCCCCTTCCCTTGAGATAAATCTGCAAATATCTCGAAAACGAAGCGAGCTATGGCAAAATGTTAAGAGACCTTTTTTGTAGAGAATTAAGTTTCCTACTTTTTATGTTCTATGATATTTTTTGATCAGATGCGTAGTTCTCGAGATATATCAAGATATTTAAAAGTTCCGAAGCCGCACCAACATAATAGAGATACAGAAACACCGTGGCCCCTTTCTTTGAGATAACTCTGCACTATTGCGAGCTGTAAATGCCACTACCAGCTTAGCTGTGCAGAAGAAGAACAACAAGAAGAAGAAATATCTCGAAATATGTCCGTCAGGCCCCTTCCCTTGAGATATATCTGCAAATATCTCGGAAACGCAGCGAGCTATGGCAAAATGTTAAGAGACCTTTTTTGTAGAGAATTATGTTTCCTACAATTTATGTTCTATGATATTTTTTGATCAGAAGCGTAGTTTTCGAGATATATCGAGATATTTAAAAGTTCCGAAGCCGCACCAACATAATAGAGATACAGAAACACCGTGGCCCCTTTCTTTGAGATACCTCTGCACTAGTGAGAGCCGCAAATGCCACTTCCAGCTTAGCTGTGCAGAAGAAGAACAACAAGAAGAAGAAATATCTCGAAATATGTCCGTCAGGCCCCTTCCCTTGAGATAAATCTGCAAATATCTCGGAAACGAAGCGAGCTATGGCAAAATGTTAAGAGACCTTTTTTGTAGAGAATTAAGTTTCCTACTTTTCATGTTCTATGATATTTTTTGATCAGATGCGTAGTTCTCGAGATATATCAAGATATTTAAATGTTCCGAAGCCGCACCAACATAATAGAGATACAAAAACACCGTGGCCCCTTTCTTTGAGATAACTCTGCACTATTGCGAGCTGTAAATGCCACTTCCAGCTTAGCTGTGCAGAAGAAGAACAACAAGAAGAAGAAATATCTCGAAATATGTCCCTCAGGCCCCTTCCCTTGAGATAAATCTGCAAATATCTCGGAAACCAAGCGAGATATGGCAAAATGTTAAGAGACCTTTTTTGTAGAGAATTATGTTTCCTACAATTTATGTTCTACGATATTTTTTGATCAGAAGCGTAGTTTTCGAGATATATCGAGATATTTAAAAGTTCCGAAGCCGCACCAACATAATAGAGATACAGAAACACCGTGGCCCCTTTCTTTGAGATAACTCTGCACTAGTGCGAGCCGCAAATGCCACTTCCAGTTTAGCTGTGCAGAAGAAGAACAACAAGAAGAAGAAATATCTCGAAATATGTCCGTTAGGCCCCTTCCCTTGAGATAAATCTGCAAATATCTCGGAAACGAAGCGAGCTATGGCAAAATGTTAAGAGACCTTTTTTGTAGAGAATTAAGTTTCCTACTTTTTATGTTCGATGATATTTTTTGATCAGAAGCGTAGTTTTCGAGATATATCGAGATATTTAAAAGTTCCGAAGCCGCACCGACATAATAGAGATACAGAAACACCGTGGCCCCTTTCTTTGCGATAACTCTGCACTAGTGCGAGCCGCAAATGCCACTTCCAGCTTAGCTGTGCAGAAGAAGAACAACAAGAAGAAGAAATGTCTCGAAATATGTCCGTCAGGCCCCTTCCCTTGAGATAAATATGCAAATATCTCGGAAACGAAGCGAGCTATGGCAAAATGTTAAGAGACCTTTTTTGTAGAGAATTAAGTTTCCTACTTTTTATGTTCTATGATATTTTTTGATCAGAAGCGTAGTTTTCGAGATATATCGAGATATTTAAAAGTTCCGAAGCCGCACCAACATAATAGAGATACAGAAGCACCGTGGCCCCTTTCTTTGAGATACCTCTGCACTAGTGAGAGCCGCAAATGCCACTTCCAGCTTAGCTGTGCAGAAGAAGAACAACAAGAAGAAGAAATATCTCGAAATATGTCCGTCAGGCCCCTTCCCTTGAGATAAATATGCAAATATCTCGGAAACGAAGCGAGCTATGGCAAAATGGTAAGAGACCTTTTTTGTAGAGAATTAAGTTTCCTACTTTTTATGTTCGATGATATTTTTTGATCAGAAGCGTAGTTTTCGAGATATATCGAGATATTTAAAAGTTCCGAAGCCGCACCAACATAATAGAGATACAGAAACACCGTGGCCCCTTTCTTTGAGATAACTCTGCACTAGTGCGAGCTGCAAATGCCACTTCCAGCTTAGCTGTGCAGAAGAAGAACAACAAGAAGAAGAAATATCTCGAAATATGTCCGTCAGGCCCCTTCCCTTGAGATAAATCTGCAAATATCTCGAAAACGAAGCGAGCTATGGCAAAATGTTAAGAGACCTTTTTTGTAGAGAATTAAGTTTCCTACTTTTTATGTTCTATGATATTTTTTGATCAGATGCGTAGTTCTCGAGATATATCAAGATATTTAAAAGTTCCGAAGCCGCACCAACATAATAGAGATACAGAAACACCGTGGCCCCTTTCTTTGAGATAACTCTGCACTATTGCGAGCTGTAAATGCCACTACCAGCTTAGCTGTGCAGAAGAAGAACAACAAGAAGAAGAAATATCTCGAAATATGTCCGTCAGGCCAGTTCCTTTGAGATAAATCTGCAAATATCTCGGAAACGAAGCGAGCTATGGCAAAATGTTAAGAGACCTTTTTTCTAGAGAATTAAGTTTCCTACTTTTTATGTTCTATGATATTTTTTGATCAGATGCGTAGTTCTCGAGATATATCAAGATATTTAAAAGTTCCGAAACCGCACCAACATAATAGAGATACAGAAACACCGTGGCCCCTTTCTTTGAGATAACTCTGCACTATTGCGAGCTGGAAATGCCACTTCCAGTTTAGCTGTGCAGAAGAAGAACAACAAGAAGAAGAAATATCTCGAAATATGTCCGTTAGGCCCCTTCCCTTGAGATAAATCTGCAAATATCTCGGAAACGAAGCGAGCTATGGGAAAATGTTAAGAGACCTTTTTTGTAGAGAATTAAGTTTCCTACTTTTTATGTTCGATGATATTTTTTGATCAGAAGCGTAGTTTTCGAGATATATCGAGATATTTAAAAGTTCCGAAGCCGCACCAACATAATAGAGATACAGAAACACCGTGGCCCCTTTCTTTGAGATAACTCTGCACTAGTGCGAGCCGCAAATGCCACTTCCAGCTTAGCTGTGCAGAAGAAGAACAACAAGAAGAAGAAATATCTCGAAATATGTCCGTCAGGCCCCTTCCCTTGAGATAAATATGCATATATCTCGGAAACGAAGCGAGCTATGGCAAAATGTTTAGAGACCTTTTTTGTAGAGAATTAAGTTTCCTACTTTTTATGTTCTATGATATTTTTTGATCAGAAGCGTAGTTTTCGAGATATATCGAGATATTTAAAAGTTCCGAAGCCGCACCAACATAATAGAGATACAGAAACACCGTGGCCCCTTTCTTTGAGATAACTCTGCACTAGTGCGAGCTGCAAATGCCACTTCCAGCTTAGCTGTGCAGAAGAAGAACAACAAGAAGAAGAAATATCTCGAAATATGTCCGTCAGGCCCCTTCCCTTGAGATAAATCTGCAAATATCTCGGAAACGAAGCGAGCTATGGCAAAATGTTAAGAGACCTTTTTTGTAGAGAATTAAGTTTCCTACTTTTTATGTTCTATGATATTTTTTGATCAGATGCGTAGTTCTCGAGATATATCAAGATATTTAAAAGTTCCGAAGCCGCACCAACATAATAGAGATACAGAAACACCGTGGCCCCTTTCTTTGAGATAACTATGCACTATTGCGAGCTGTAAATGCCACTTCCAGCTTAGCTGTGCAGAAGAAGAACAACAAGAAGAAGAAATATCTCGAAATATGTCCGCCAGGCCCCTTCCCTTGAGATATATCTGCAAATATCTCGGAAACGAAGCGAGCTATGGCAAAATGTTAAGAGACCTTTCTTGTAGAGAATTATGTTTCCTACAATTTATGTTCTATGATATTTTTTGATCAGAAGCGTAGTTTTCGAGATATATCGAGATATTTAAAAGTTCCGAAGCCGCACCAACATAATAGAGATACAGAAACACCGTGGCCCCTTTCTTTGAGATAACTCTGCACTAGTGAGAGCCGCAAATGCCACTTCCAGCTTAGCTGTGCAGAAGAAGAACAACAAGAAGAAGAAATATCTCGAAATATGTCCGTCAGGCCCCTTCCCTTGAGATAAATATGCAAATATCTCGGAAACGAAGCGAGCTATGGCAAAATGTTAAGAGACCTTTTTTGTAGAGAATTAAGTTTCCTACTTTTTATGTTCTATGATATTTTTTGATCAGATGCGTAGTTCTCGAGATATATCAAGATATTTAAAAGTTCCGAAGCCGCACCAACATAATAGGGATACAGAAACACCGTGGCCCCTTTCTTTGAGATAACTCTGCACTAGTGCGAGCCGCAAATGCCACTTCCAGCTTAGCTGTGCAGAAGAAGAACAACAAGAAGAAGAAATATCTCGAAATATGTCCGTCAGGCCAGTTCCTTTGAGCTGAATCTGCAAATATCTCGGAAACGAAGCGAGCTATGGCAAAATGTTAAGAGACGTTTTTTGTAGAGAATTATGTTTCCTACAATTTATGTTCTATGATATTTTTTGATCAGAAGCGTAGTTTTCGAGATATATCGAGATATTTAAAAGTTCCGAAGCCGCACCAACATAATAGGGATACAGAAACACCGTGGCCCCTTTCTTTGAGATAACTCTGCACTATTGCGACCTGCAAATGCCACTTCCAGCTCAGCTGTGCAGAAGAAGAACAACAAGAAGAAGAAATATCTCGAAATACGTCCGTCAGGCCCCTTCCCTTGAGATAAATCTGCAAATATCTCGGAAACGAAGCGAGGTATGGCAAAATGTTAAGAGACCTTTTTTGTAGAGAATTAAGTTTCCTACTTTTTATGTTCTATGATATTTTTTGATCAGATGCGTAGTTCTCGAGATATATCAAGATATTTAAAAGTTCCGAAACCGCACCAACATAATAGAGATACAGAAACACCGTGGCCTCTTTCTTTGAGATAACTCTGCACTATTGCGAGCTGGAAATGCCACTTCCAGTTTAGCTGTGCAGATGAAGAACAACAAGAAGAAGAAATATCTCGAAATATGTCCGTTAGGCCCCTTCCCTTGAGATAAATCTGCAAATATCTCGGAAACGAAGCGAGCTATGGCAAAATGTTAAGAGACCTTTTTTGTAGAGAATTAAGTTTCCTACTTTTTATGTTCGATGATATTTTTTGATCAGAAGCGTAGTTTTCGAGATATATCGAGATATTTAAAAGTTCCGAAGCCGCACCGACATAATAGAGATACAGAAACACCGTGGCCCCTTTCTTTGCGATAACTCTGCACTAGTGCGAGCCGCAAATGCCACTTCCAGCTTAGCTGTGCAGAAGAAGAACAACAAGAAGAAGAAATATCTCGAAATATGTCCGTCAGGCCCCTTCCCTTGAGATAAATATGCAAATATCTCGGAAACGAAGCGAGCTATGGCAAAATGTTAAGAGACCTTTTTTGTAGAGAATTAAGTTTCCTACTTTTTATGTTCTATGATATTTTTTGATCAGAAGCGTAGTTTTCGAGATATATCGAGATATTTAAAAGTTCCGAAGCCGCACCAACATAATAGAGATACAGAAACACCGTGGCCCCTTTCTTTGAGATAACTCTGCACTAGTGCGAGCTGCAAATGCCACTTCCAGCTTAGCTGTGCAGAAGAAGAACAACAAGAAGAAGAAATATCTCGAAATATGTCCGTCAGGCCCCTTCCCTTGAGATAAATCTGCAAATATCTCGGAAACGAAGCGAGCTATGGCAAAATGTTACGAGACCTTTTTTGTAGAGAATTAAGTTTCCTACTTTTTATGTTCGATGATATTTTTTGATCAGATGCGTAGTTCTCGAGATATATCAAGATATTTAAAAGTTCCGAAGCTGCACCAACATAATAGAGGTACAGAAACACCGTGGCCTCTTTCTTTGAGATAACTCTGCACTATTGCGAGCTGCAAATGCCGCTTTGAGCTTAGCTGTGCAGAAGAAGAACAACAAGAAGAAGAAATATCTCGAAATATGTCCGTCAGACCCCTTCCCTTGAGATGAATCTGCAAATATCTCGGAAACGAAGCGAGCTATGGCAAAATGTTAAGAGACCTTTTTTGTAGAGAATAATGTTTCCTACAATTTACGTTCTATGATATTTTTTGATCAGAAGCGTAGTTTTCGAGATATATCGAGATATTTAAAAGTTCCGAAGCCGCACCAACATAATAGGGATACAGAAACACCGTGGCCCCTTTCTTTGAGATAACTCTGCACTATTGCGACCTGCAAATGCCACTTCCAGTTTAGCTGTGCAGAAGAAGAACAACAAGAAGAAGAAATATCTCGAAATATGTCCGTTAGGCCCCTTCCCTTGAGATAAATCTGCAAATATCTCGGAAACGAAGCGAGCTATGGCAAAATGTTAAGAGACCTTTTTTGTAGAGAATTAAGTTTCCTACTTTTTATGTTCTATGATATTTTTTGATCAGAAGCGTAGTTTTCGAGATATATCGAGATATTTAAAAGTTCCGAAGCCGCACCAGCATAATAGAGATACAGAAACACCGTGGCCCCTTTCTTTGAGATACCTCTGCACTAGTGAGAGCCGCAAATGCCACTTCCAGCTTAGCTGTGCAGAAGAAGAACAACAAGAAGAAGAAATATCTCGAAATATGTCCGTCAGGCCCCTTCCCTTGAGATAAATATGCAAATATCTCGGAAACGAAGCGAGCTATGGCAAAATGGTAAGAGACCTTTTTTGTAGAGAATTAAGTTTCCTACTTTTTACGTTCTATCATATTTTTTGATCAGATGCGTAGTTCTCGAGATATATCAAGATATTTAAAAGTTCCGAAGCCGCACCAACATAATAGAGATACAGAAACACCGTGGCCCCTTTCATTGAGATAACTCTGCACTATTGCGAGCTGGAAATGCCACTTCCAGCTTAGCTGTGCAGAAGAAGAACAACAAGAAGAAGAAATATCTCGAAATATGTCCGTCAGGCCACTTCCCTTGAGATGAATCTGCAAATATCTCGGAAACAAAGCGAGCTATGGCAAAATGTTAAGAGACCTTTTTTGTAGAGAATAATGTTTCCTACAATTTACGTTCTATGATATTTTTTGATCAGAAGCGTAGTTTTCGAGATATATCGAGATATTTATAAGTTCCGAAGCCGCACCAACATAATAGAGATACAGAAACACCGTGGCCCCTTTCTTTGAGATAACTCTGCACTATTGCGACCTGCAAATGCCACTTCCAGCTCAGCTGTGCAGAAGAAGAACAACAAGAAGAAGAAATATCTCGAAATACGTCCGTCAGGCCCCTTCTCTTGAGATAAATCTGCAAATATCTCGGAAACGAAGCGAGCTATGGCAAAATGTTAAGAGACCTTTTTTGTAGAGAATTAAGTTTCCTACTTTTTATGTTCTATGATATTTTTTGATCAGATGCGTAGTTCTCGAGATATATCAAGATATTTGAAAGTTCCGAAACCGCACCAACATAATAGAGATACAGAAACACCGTGGCCCCTTTCTTTGAGATAACTCTGCACTATTGCGAGCTGGAAATGCCACTTCCAGTTTAGCTGTGCAGAAGAAGAACAACAAGAAGAAGAAATATCTCGAAATATGTCCGTTAGGCCCCTTCCCTTGAGATAAATCTGCAAATATCTCGGAAACGAAGCGAGCTATGGGAAAATGTTAAGAGACCTTTTTTGTAGAGAATTAAGTTTCCTACTTTTTATGTTCGATGATATTTTTTGATCAGAAGCGTAGTTTTCGAGATATATCGAGATATTTAAAAGTTCCGAAGCCGCACCAACATAATAGAGATACAGAAACACCGTGGCCCCTTTCTTTGAGATAACTCTGCACTAGTGCGAGCCGCAAATGCCACTTCCAGCTTAGCTGTGCAGAAGAAGAACAACAAGAAGAAGAAATATCTCGAAATATGTCCGTCAGGCCCCTTCCCTTGAGATAAATATGCAAATATCTCGGAAACGATGCGAGCTATGGCAAAATGTTTAGAGACCTTTTTTGTAGAGAATTAAGTTTCCTACTTTTTATGTTCTATGATATTTTTTGATCAGAAGCGTAGTTTTCGAGATATATCGAGATATTTAAAAGTTCCGAAGCCGCACCAACATAATAGAGATACAGAAACACCGTGGCCCCTTTCTTTGAGATAACTCTGCACTAGTGCGAGCTGCAAATGCCACTTCCAGCTTAGCTGTGCAGAAGAAGAACAACAAGAAGAAGAAATATCTCGAAATATGTCCGTCAGGCCCCTTCCCTTGAGATAAATCTGCAAATATCTCGGAAACGAAGCGAGCTATGGCAAAATGTTAAGAGACCTTTTTTGTAGAGAATTAAGTTTCCTACTTTTTATGTTCGATGATATTTTTTGATCAGATGCGTAGTTCTCGAGATATATCAAGATATTTAAAAGTTCCGAAGCTGCACCAACATAATAGAGGTACAGAAACACCGTGGCCTCTTTCTTTGAGATAACTCTGCACTATTGCGAGCTGCAAATGCCGCTTTGAGCTTAGCTGTGCAGAAGAAGAACAACAAGAAGAAGAAATATCTCGAAATATGTCCGTCAGACCCCTTCCCTTGAGATGAATCTGCAAATATCTCGGAAACGAAGCGAGCTATGGCAAAATGTTAAGAGACCTTTTTTGTAGAGAATAATGTTTCCTACAATTTACGTTCTATGATATTTTTTGATCAGAAGCGTAGTTTTCGAGATATATCGAGATATTTAAAAGTTCCGAAGCCGCACCAACATAATAGAGATACAGAAACACCGTGGCCCCTTTCTTTGAGATAACTCTGCACTATTGCGACCTGCAAATGCCACTTCCAGCTCAGCTGTGCAGAAGAAGAACAACAAGAAGAAGAAATATCTCGAAATATGTCCGTCAGGCCCCTTCCCTTGAGATAAATCTGCAAATATCTCGGAAACGAAGCGAGCTATGGCAAAATGTTAAGAGACCTTTTTTGTAGAGAATTAAGTTTCCTACTTTTTATGTTCTATGATATTTTTTGATCAGATGCGTAGTTCTCGAGATATATCAAGATATTTAAAAGTTCCGAAGCCGCACCAACATAATAGGGATACAGAAACACCGTGGCCCCTTTCTTTGAGATAACTCTGCACTAGTGCGAGCCGCAAATGCCACTTCCAGCTTAGCTGTGCAGAAGAAGAACAACAAGAAGAAGAAATATCTCGAAATATGTCCGTCAGGCCAGTTCCTTTGAGCTGAATCTGCAAATATCTCGGAAACGAAGCGAGCTATGGCAAAATGTTAAGAGACGTTTTTTGTAGAGAATTATGTTTCCTACAATTTATGTTCTATGATATTTTTTGATCAGAAGCGTAGTTTTCGAGATATATCGAGATATTTAAAAGTTCCGAAGCCGCACCAACATAATAGGGATACAGAAACACCGTGGCCCCTTTCTTTGAGATAACTCTGCACTATTGCGACCTGCAAATGCCACTTCCAGTTTAGCTGTGCAGAAGAAGAACAACAAGAAGAAGAAATATCTCGAAATATGTCCGTTAGGCCCCTTCCCTTGAGATAAATCTGCAAATATCTCGGAAACGAAGCGAGCTATGGCAAAATGTTAAGAGACCTTTTTTGTAGAGAATTAAGTTTCCTACTTTTTATGTTCGATGATATTTTTTGATCAGAAGCGTAGTTTTCGAGATATATCGAGATATTTAAAAGTTCCGAAGCCGCACCGACATAATAGAGATACAGAAACACCGTGGCCCCTTTCTTTGCGATAACTCTGCACTAGTGCGAGCCGCAAATGCCACTTCCAGCTTAGCTGTGCAGAAGAAGAACAACAAGAAGAAGAAATATCTCGAAATATGTCCGTCAGGCCCCTTCCCTTGAGATAAATATGCAAATATCTCGGAAACGAAGCGAGCTATGGCAAAATGTTAAGAGACCTTTTTTGTAGAGAATTAAGTTTCCTACTTTTTATGTTCTATGATATTTTTTGATCAGAAGCGTAGTTTTCGAGATATATCGAGATATTTAAAAGTTCCGAAGCCGCACCAACATAATAGAGATACAGAAACACCGTGGCCCCTTTCTTTGAGATACCTCTGCACTAGTGAGAGCCGCAAATGCCACTTCCAGCTTAGCTGTGCAGAAGAAGAACAACAAGAAGAAGAAATATCTCGAAATATGTCCGTCAGGCCCCTTCCCTTGAGATAAATATGCAAATATCTCGGAAACGAAGCGAGCTATGGCAAAATGGTAAGAGACCTTTTTTGTAGAGAATTAAGTTTCCTACTTTTTACGTTCTATGATATTTTTTGATCAGATGCGTAGTTCTCGAGATATATCAAGATATTTAAAAGTTCCGAAGCCGCACCAACATAATAGAGATACAGAAACACCGTGGCCCCTTTCATTGAGATAACTCTGCACTATTGCGAGCTGGAAATGCCACTTCCAGCTTAGCTGTGCAGAAGAAGAACAACAAGAAGAAGAAATATCTCGAAATATGTCCGTCAGGCCACTTCCCTTGAGATGAATCTGCAAATATCTCGGAAACAAAGCGAGCTATGGCAAAATGTTAAGAGACCTTTTTTGTAGAGAATAATGTTTCCTACAATTTACGTTCTATGATATTTTTTGATCAGAAGCGTAGTTTTCGAGATATATCGAGATATTTAAAAGTTCCGAAGCCGCACCAACATAATAGAGATACAGAAACACCGTGGCCCCTTTCTTTGAGATAACTCTGCACTATTGCGACCTGCAAATGCCACTTCCAGCTCAGCTGTGCAGAAGAAGAACAACAAGAAGAAGAAATATCTCGAAATACGTCCGTCAGGCCCCTTCTCTTGAGATAAATCTGCAAATATCTCGGAAACGAAGCGAGCTATGGCAAAATGTTAAGAGACCTTTTTTGTAGAGAATTAAGTTTCCTACTTTTTATGTTCTATGATATTTTTTGATCAGATGCGTAGTTCTCGAGATATATCAAGATATTTAAAAGTTCCGAAACCGCACCAACATAATAGAGATACAGAAACACCGTGGCCCCTTTCTTTGAGATAACTCTGCACTATTGCGAGCTGGAAATGCCACTTCCAGTTTAGCTGTGCAGAAGAAGAACAACAAGAAGAAGAAATATCTCGAAATATGTCCGTTAGGCCCCTTCCCTTGAGATAAATCTGCAAATATCTCGGAAACGAAGCGAGCTATGGCAAAATGTTAAGAGACCTTTTTTGTAGAGAATTAAGTTTCCTACTTTTTATGTTCGATGATATTTTTTGATCAGAAGCGTAGTTTTCGAGATATATCGAGATATTTAAAAGTTCCGAAGCCGCACCAACATAATAGAGATACAGAAACACCGTGGCCCCTTTCTTTGAGATAACTCTGCACTAGTGCGAGCCGCAAATGCCACTTCCAGCTTAGCTGTGCAGAAGAAGAACAACAAGAAGAAGAAATATCTCGAAATATGTCCGTCAGGCCCCTTCCCTTGAGATAAATATGCAAATATCTCGGAAACGATGCGAGCTATGGCAAAATGTTTAGAGACCTTTTTTGTAGAGAATTAAGTTTCCTACTTTTTATGTTCTATGATATTTTTTGATCAGAAGCGTAGTTTTCGAGATATATCGAGATATTTAAAAGTTCCGAAGCCGCACCAACATAATAGAGATACAGAAACACCGTGGCCCCTTTCTTTGAGATAACTCTGCACTAGTGCGAGCTGCAAATGCCACTTCCAGCTTAGCTGTGCAGAAGAAGAACAACAAGAAGAAGAAATATCTCGAAATATGTCCGTCAGGCCCCTCCCCTTGAGATAAATCTGCAAATATCTCGGAAACGAAGCGAGCTATGGCAAAATGTTAAGAGACCTTTTTTGTAGAGAATTAAGTTTCCTACTTTTTATGTTCTATGATATTTTTTGATCAGATGCGTAGTTCTCGAGATATATCAAGATATTTAAAAGTTCCGAAGCCGCACCAACATAATAGAGATACAGAAACACCGTGGCCCCTTTCTTTGAGATAACTCTGCACTAGTGCGAGCCGCAAATGCCACTTCCAGCTTAGCTGTGCAGAAGAAGAACAACAAGAAGAAGAAATATCTCGAAATATGTCCGCCAGGCCCCTTCCCTTGAGATATATCTGCAAATATCTCGGAAACGAAGCGAGCTATGGCAAAATGTTAAGAGACCTTTCTTGTAGAGAATTATGTTTCCTACAATTTATGTTCTATGATATTTTTTGATCAGAAGCGTAGTTTTCGAGATATATCGAGATATTTAAAAGTTCCGAAGCCGCACCAACATAATAGAGATACAGAAACACCGTGGCCCCTTTCTTTGAGATAACTCTGCACTAGTGAGAGCCGCAAATGCCACTTCCAGCTTAGCTGTGCAGAAGAAGAACAACAAGAAGAAGAAATATCTCGAAATATGTCCGTCAGGCCCCTTCCCTTGAGATAAATCTGCAAATATCTCGGAAACCAAGCGAGCTATGGCAAAATGTTAAGAGACCTTTTTTGTAGAGAATTAAGTTTCCTACTTTTTATGTTCGATGATATTTTTTGATCAGATGCGTAGTTCTCGAGATATATCAAGATATTTAAAAGTTCCGAAGCTGCACCAACATAATAGAGGTACAGAAACACCGTGGCCTCTTTCTTTGAGATAACTCTGCACTATTGCGAGCTGCAAATGCCGCTTTGAGCTTTGCTGTGCAGAAGAAGAACAACAAGAAGAAGAAATATCTCGAAATATGTCCGTCAGACCCCTTCCCTTGAGATGAATCTGCAAATATCTCGGAAACGAAGCGAGCTATGGCAAAATGTTAAGAGACCCTTTTTGTAGAGAATAATGTTTCCTACAATTTACGTTCTATGATATTTTTTGATCAGAAGCGTAGTTTTCGAGATATATCGAGATATTTAAAAGTTCCGAAGCCGCACCAACATAATAGAGATACAGAAACACCGTGGCCCCTTTCTTTGAGATAACTCTGCACTAGTGCGAGCCGCAAATGCCACTTCCAGCTTAGCTGTGCAGAAGAAGAACAACAAGAAGAAGAAATATCTCGAAATATGTCCGTCAGGCCCCTTCCCTTGAGATAAATATGCAAATATCTCGGAAACGAAGCGAGCTATGGCAAAATGTTAAGAGACCTTTTTTGTAGAGAATTAAGTTTCCTACTTTTTATGTTCTATGATATTTTTTGATCAGAAGCGTAGTTTTCGAGATATATCGAGATATTTAAAAGTTCCGAAGCCGCACCAACATAATAGAGATACAGAAACACCGTGGCCCCTTTCTTTGAGATAACTCTGCACTAGTGCGAGCTGCAAATGCCACTTCCAGCCTAGCTGTGCAGAAGAAGAACAACAAGAAGAAGAAATATCTCGAAATATATCCGTCAGGCCCCTTCCCTTGAGATAAATATGCAAATATCTCGGAAACGAAGCGAGCTATGGCAAAATGTTAAGAGACCTTTTTTGTAGAGAATTAAGTTTCCTACTTTTTATGTTCTATGATATTTTTTGATCAGATGCGTAGTTCTCGAGATATATCAAGATATTTAAAAGTTCCGAAGCCGCACCAACATAATAGAGGTACAGAAACACCGTGGCCTCTTTCTTTGAGATAACTCTGCACTATTGCGAGCTGCAAATGCCGCTTTGAGCTTTGCTGTGCAGAAGAAGAACAACAAGAAGAAGAAATATCTCGAAATATGTCCGTCAGACCCCTTCCCTTGAGATGAATCTGCAAATATCTCGGAAACGAAGCGAGCTATGGCAAAATGTTAAGAGACCTTTTTTGTAGAGAATAATGTTTCCTACAATTTACGTTCTATGATATTTTTTGATCAGAAGCGTAGTTTTCGAGATATATCGAGATATTTAAAAGTTCCGAAGCCGCACCAACATAATAGAGATACAGAAACACCGTGGCCCCTTTCTTTGAGATAACTCTGCACTATTGCGACCTGCAAATGCCACTTCCAGCTCAGCTGTGCAGAAGAAGAACAACAAGAAGAAGAAATATCTCGAAATATGTCCGTCAGGCCACTTCCCTTGAGATAAATCTGCAAATATCTCGGAAACGAAGCGAGCTATGGCAAAATGTTAAGAGACCTTTTTTGTAGAGAATGAAGTTTCCTACTTTTTATGTTCTATGATATTTTTTGATCAGATGCGTAGTTCTCGAGATATATCAAGATATTTAAAAGTTCCGAAGCTGCACCAACATAATAGAGATACAGAAACACCGTGGCCCCTTTCTTTGAGATAACTCTGCACTAGTGCGAGCCGCAAATGCCACTTCCAGCTTAGCTGTGCAGAAGAAGAACAACAAGAAGAAGAAATATCTCGAAATATGTCCGTCAGGCCCCTTCCCTTGAGATAAATATGCAAATATCTCGGAAACGAAGCGAGCTATGGCAAAATGTTAAGAGACCTTTTTTGTAGAGAATTAAGTTTCCCACTTTTTATGTTCTATGATATTTTTTGATCAGAAGCGTAGTTTTCGAGATATATCGAGATATTTAAAAGTTCCGAAGCCGCACCAACATAATAGAGATACAGAAACACCGTGGCCCCTTTCTTTGAGATAACTCTGCACTAGTGCGAGCTGCAAATGCCACTTCCAGCCTAGCTGTGCAGAAGAAGAACAACAAGAAGAAGAAATATCTCGAAATATATCCGTCAGGCCCCTTCCCTTGAGATAAATATGCAAATATCTCGGAAACGAAGCGAGCTATGGCAAAATGTTAAGAGACGTTTTTTGTAGAGAATTAAGTTTCCTACTTTTTATGTTCTATGATATTTTTTGATCAGATGCGTAGTTCTCGAGATATATCAAGATATTTAAAAGTTCCGAAGCCGCACCAACATAATAGAGATACAGAAACACCGTGGCCCCTTTCATTGAGATAACTCTGCACTATTGCGAGCTGGAAATGCCACTTCCAGCTTAGCTGTGCAGAAGAAGAACAACAAGAAGAAGAAATATCTCGAAATATGTCCGTCAGGCCCCTTCCCTTGAGATAAATATGCAAATATCTCGGAAACGAAGCGAGCTATGGCAAAATGTTAAGAGACCTTTTTTGTAGAGAATAATGTTTCCTACAATTTACGTTCTATGATATTTTTTGATCAGAAGCGTAGTTTTCGAGATATATCGAGATATTTAAAAGTTCCGAAGCCGCACCAACATAATAGAGATACAGAAACACCGTGGCCCCTTTCTTTGAGATAACTCTGCACTATTGCGACCTGCAAATGCCACTTCCAGCTCAGCTGTGCAGAAGAAGAACAACAGGAAGAAGAAATATCTCGAAATATGTCCGTCAGGCCACTTCCCTTGAGATAAATCTGCAAATATCTCGGAAACGAAGCGAGCTATGGCAAAATGTTAAGAGACGTTTTTTGTAGAGAATGAAGTTTCCTACTTTTTATGTTCGATGATATTTTTTGATCAGATGCGTAGTTCTCGAGATATATCAAGATATTTAAAAGTTCCGAAGCTGCACCAACATAATAGAGGTACAGAAACACCGTGGCCTCTTTCTTTGAGATAACTCTGCACTATTGCGAGCTGCAAATGCCGCTTCGAGCTTAGCTGTGCAGAAGAAGAACAACAAGAAGAAGAAATATCTCGAAATATGTCCGTCAGACCCCTTCCCTTGAGATGAATCTGCAAATATCTCGGAAACGAAGCGAGCTATGGCAAAATGTTAAGAGACCTTTTTTGTAGAGAATAATGTTTCCTACAATTTACGTTCTATGATATTTTCTGATCAGAAGCGTAGTTTTCGAGATATATCGAGATATTTAAAAGTTCCGAAGCCGCACCAACATAATAGAGATACAGAAACACCGTGGCCCCTTTCTTTGAGATAACTCTGCACTATTGCGACCTGCAAATGCCACTTCCAGCTCAGCTGTGCAGAAGAAGAACAACAAGAAGAAGAAATATCTCGAAATATGTCCGTCAGGCCCCTTCCCTTGAGATAAATCTGCAAATATCTCGGAAACGAAGCGAGCTATGGCAAAATGTTAAGAGACCTTTTTTGTAGAGAATTAAGTTTCCTGCTTTTTATGTTCTATGATATTTTTTGATCAGATGCGTAGTTCTCGAGATATATCAAGATATTTAAAAGTTCCGAAACCGCACCAACATAATAGAGATACAGAAACACCGTGGCCTCTTTCTTTGAGATAACTCTGCACTATTGCGAGCTGCAAATGCCGCTTTGAGCTTTGCTGTGCAGAAGAAGAACAACAAGAAGAAGAAATATCTCGAAATATGTCCGTCAGACCCCTTCCCTTGAGATGAATCTGCAAATATCTCGGAAACGAAGCGAGCTATGGCAAAATGTTAAGAGACCTTTTTTGTAGAGAATAATGTTTCCTACAATTTACGTTCTATGATATTTTTTGATCAGAAGCGTAGTTTTCGAGATATATCGAGATATTTAAAAGTTCCGAAGCCGCACCAACATAATAGAGATACAGAAACACCGTGGCCCCTTTCTTTGAGATAACTCTGCACTATTGCGACCTGCAAATGCCACTTCCAGCTCAGCTGTGCAGAAGAAGAACAACAAGAAGAAGAAATATCTCGAAATATGTCCGTCAGGCCACTTCCCTTGAGATAAATCTGCAAATATCTCGGAAACGAAGCGAGCTATGGCAAAATGTTAAGAGACCTTTTTTGTAGAGAATGAAGTTTCCTACTTTTTATGTTCTATGATATTTTTTGATCAGATGCGTAGTTCTCGAGATATATCAAGATATTTAAAAGTTCCGAAGCTGCACCAACATAATAGAGATACAGAAACACCGTGGCCCCTTTCTTTGAGATAACTCTGCACTAGTGCGAGCCGCAAATGCCACTTCCAGCTTAGCTGTGCAGAAGAAGAACAACAAGAAGAAGAAATATCTCGAAATATGTCCGTCAGGCCCCTTCCCTTGAGATAAATATGCAAATATCTCGGAAACGAAGCGAGCTATGGCAAAATGTTAAGAGACCTTTTTTGTAGAGAATTAAGTTTCCTACTTTTTATGTTCTATGATATTTTTTGATCAGAAGCGTAGTTTTCGAGATATATCGAGATATTTAAAAGTTCCGAAGCCGCACCAACATAATAGAGATACAGAAACACCGTGGCCCCTTTCTTTGAGATAACTCTGCACTAGTGCGAGCTGCAAATGCCACTTCCAGCCTAGCTGTGCAGAAGAAGAACAACAAGAAGAAGAAATATCTCGAAATATATCCGTCAGGCCCCTTCCCTTGAGATAAATATGCAAATATCTCGGAAACGAAGCGAGCTATGGCAAAATGTTAAGAGACGTTTTTTGTAGAGAATTAAGTTTCCTACTTTTTATGTTCTATGATATTTTTTGATCAGATGCGTAGTTCTCGAGATATATCAAGATATTTAAAAGTTCCGAAGCCGCACCAACATAATAGAGATACAGAAACACCGTGGCCCCTTTCATTGAGATAACTCTGCACTATTGCGAGCTGGAAATGCCACTTCCAGCTTAGCTGTGCAGAAGAAGAACAACAAGAAGAAGAAATATCTCGAAATATGTCCGTCAGGCCCCTTCCCTTGAGATAAATATGCAAATATCTCGGAAACGAAGCGAGCTATGGCAAAATGTTAAGAGACCTTTTTTGTAGAGAATTAAGTTTCCTACTTTTTATGTTCTATGATATTTTTTGATCAGAAGCGTAGTTTTCGAGATATATCGAGATATTTAAAAGTTCCGAAGCCGCACCAACATAATAGAGATACAGAAACACCGTGGCCCCTTTCTTTGAGATAACTCTGCACTAGTGCGAGCTGCAAATGCCACTTCCAGCTTAGCTGTGCAGAAGAAGAACAACAAGAAGAAGAAATATCTCGAAATATGTCCGTCAGGCCCCTTCCCTTGAGATAAATCTGCAAATATCTCGGAAACGAAGCGAGCTATGGCAAAATGTTAAGAGACCTTTTTTGTAGAGAATTAAGTTTCCTACTTTTTATGTTCTATGATATTTTTTGATCAGATGCGTAGTTCTCGAGATATATCAAGATATTTAAAAGTTCCGAAGTCGCACCAACATAATAGAGATACAGAAACACCGTGGCCCCTTTCTTTGAGATAACTCTGCACTATTGCGAGCTGTAAATGCCACTTCCAGCTTAGCTGTGCAGAAGAAGAACAACAAGAAGAAGAAATATCTCGAAATATGTCCGTCAGGCCCCTTCCCTTGAGATGAATCTGCAAATATCTCGGAAACGACGCAGCTATGGCAAAATGTTAAGAGACCTTTTTTGTAGAGAATAATGTTTCCTACAATTTACGTTCTATGATATTTTTTGATCAGAAGCGTAGTTTTCGAGATATATCGAGATATTTAAAAGTTCCGAAGCCGCACCAACATAATAGAGATACAGAAACACCGTGGCCCCTTTCTTTGAGATAACTCTGCACTATTGCGACCTGCAAATGCCACTTCCAGCTCAGCTGTGCAGAAGAAGAACAACAGGAAGAAGAAATATCTCGAAATATGTCCGTCAGGCCACTTCCCTTGAGATAAATCTGCAAATATCTCGGAAACGAAGCGAGCTATGGCAAAATGTTAAGAGACGTTTTTTGTAGAGAATGAAGTTTCCTACTTTTTATGTTCGATGATATTTTTTGATCAGATGCGTAGTTCTCGAGATATATCAAGATATTTAAAAGTTCCGAAGCTGCACCAACATAATAGAGGTACAGAAACACCGTGGCCTCTTTCTTTGAGATAACTCTGCACTATTGCGAGCTGCAAATGCCGCTTCGAGCTTAGCTGTGCAGAAGAAGAACAACAAGAAGAAGAAATATCTCGAAATATGTCCGTCAGACCCCTTCCCTTGAGATGAATCTGCAAATATCTCGGAAACGAAGCGAGCTATGGCAAAATGTTAAGAGACCTTTTTTGTAGAGAATAATGTTTCCTACAATTTACGTTCTATGATATTTTCTGATCAGAAGCGTAGTTTTCGAGATATATCGAGATATTTAAAAGTTCCGAAGCCGCACCAACATAATAGAGATACAGAAACACCGTGGCCCCTTTCTTTGAGATAACTCTGCACTATTGCGACCTGCAAATGCCACTTCCAGCTCAGCTGTGCAGAAGAAGAACAACAAGAAGAAGAAATATCTCGAAATATGTCCGTCAGGCCCCTTCCCTTGAGATAAATCTGCAAATATCTCGGAAACGAAGCGAGCTATGGCAAAATGTTAAGAGACCTTTTTTGTAGAGAATTAAGTTTCCTGCTTTTTATGTTCTATGATATTTTTTGATCAGATGCGTAGTTCTCGAGATATATCAAGATATTTAAAAGTTCCGAAACCGCACCAACATAATAGAGATACAGAAACACCGTGGCCCCTTTCTTTGAGATAACTCTGCACTAGTGCGAGCTGCAAATGCCACTTCCAGCTTAGCTGTGCAGAAGAAGAACAACAAGAAGAAGAAATATCTCGAAATATGTCCGTCAGACCCCTTCCCTTGAGATAAATCTGCAAATATCTCGGAAACGAAGCGAGCTATGGCAAAATGTTAAGAGACCTTTTTTGTAGAGAATAATGTTTCCTACAATTTACGTTCTATGATATTTTCTGATCAGAAGCGTAGTTTTCGAGATATATCGAGATATTTAAAAGTTCCGAAGCCGCACCAACATAATAGAGATACAGAAACACCGTGGCCCCTTTCTTTGAGATAACTCTGCACTATTGCGACCTGCAAATGCCACTTCCAGCTCAGCTGTGCAGAAGAAGAACAACAAGAAGAAGAAATATCTCGAAATATGTCCGTCAGGCCCCTTCCCTTGAGATAAATCTGCAAATATCTCGGAAACGAAGCGAGCTATGGCAAAATGTTAAGAGACCTTTTTTGTAGAGAATTAAGTTTCCTACTTTTTATGTTCTATGATATTTTTTGATCAGATGCGTAGTTCTCGAGATATATCAAGATATTTAAAAGTTCCGAAACCGCACCAACATAATAGAGATACAGAAACACCGTGGCCCCTTTCTTTGAGATAACTCTGCACTATTGCGAGCTGGAAATGCCACTTCCAGTTTAGCTGTGCAGAAGAAGAACAACAAGAAGAAGAAATATCTCGAAATATGTCCGTTAGGCCCCTTCCCTTGAGATAAATCTGCAAATATCTCGGAAACGAAGCGAGCTATGGCAAAATGTTAAGAGACCTTTTTTGTAGAGAATTAAGTTTCCTACTTTTTATGTTCTATGATATTTTTTGATCAGAAGCGTAGTTTTCTTGATATATCGAGATATTTAAAAGTTCCGAAGCCGCACCAACATAATAGAGATACAGAAACACCGTGGCCCCTTTCTTTGAGATAACTCTGCACTAGTGCGAGCCGCAAATGCCACTTCCAGCTTAGCTGTGCAGAAGAAGAACAACGAGAAGAAGAAATATCTCGAAATATGTCCGTCAGGCCCCTTCCCTTGAGATATATATGCAAATATCTCGGAAACGAAGCGAGCTATGGCAAAATGTTAAGAGACCTTTTTTGTAGAGAATAACGTTTCCTACAATTTACGTTCTATGATATTTTTTGATCAGAAGCGTAGTTTTCGAGATATATCGAGATATTTAAAAGTTCCGAAGCCGCACCAACATAATAGAGATACAGAAACACCGTGGCCCCTTTCTTTGAGATAACTCTGCACTATTGCGACCTGCAAATGCCACTTCCAGCTCAGCTGTGCAGAAGAAGAACAACAAGAAGAAGAAATATCTCGAAATATGTCCGTCAGGCCACTTCCCTTGAGATAAATCTGCAAATATCTCGGAAACCAAGCGAGCTATGGCAAAATGTTAAGAGACCTTTTTTGTAGAGAATTAAGTTTCCTACTTTTTATGTTCGATGATATTTTTTGATCAGATGCGTAGTTCTCGAGATATATCAAGATATTTAAAAGTTCCGAAGCTGCACCAACATAATAGAGGTACAGAAACACGGTGGCCTCTTTCTTTGAGATAACTCTGCACTATTGCGAGCTGCAAATGCCGCTTCGAGCTTAGCTGTGCAGAAGAAGAACAACAAGAAGAAGAAATATCTCGAAATATGTCCGTCAGACCCCTTCCCTTGAGATGAGTCTGCAAATATCTCGGAAACGAAGCGAGCTATGGCAAAATGTTAAGAGACCTTTTTTGTAGAGAATAATGTTTCCTACAATTTACGTTCTATGATATTTTTTGATCAGAAGCGTAGTTTTCGAGATATATCGAGATATTTAAAAGTTCCGAAGCCGCACCAACATAATAGAGATACAGAAACACCGTGGCCCCTTTCTTTGAGATAACTCTGCACTATTGCGACCTGCAAATGCCACTTCCAGCTTAGCTGTGCAGAGGAAGAACAACAAGAAGAAGAAATATCTCGAAATATGTCCGTCAGGCCAGTTCCTTTGAGCTGAATCTGCAAATATCTCGGAAACGAAGCGAGCTATGGCAAAATGTTAAGAGACGTTTTTTGTAGAGAATTATGTTTCCTACAATTTATGTTCTATGATATTTTTTGATCAGAAGCGTAGTTTTCGAGATATATCGAGATATTTAAAAGTTCCGAAGCCGCACCAACATAATAGAGATACAGAAACACCGTGGCCCCTTTCTTTGAGATAACTCTGCACTAGTGAGAGCCGCAAATGCCACTTCCAGCTTAGCTGTGCAGAAGAAGAACAACAAGAAGAAATATCTCGAAATATGTCCGTTAGGCCCCTTCCCTTGAGATAAATCTGCAAATATCTCGGAAACGAAGCGAGCTATGGCAAAATGTTAAGAGACGTTTTTTGTAGAGAATGATGTTTCCTACAATTTATGTTCTATGATATTTTTTGATCAGAAGCGTAGTTTTCGAGATATATCGAGATATTTAAAAGTTCCGAAGCCGCACCAACATAATAGAGATACAGAAACACCGTGGCCCCTTTCTTTGAGATAACTCTGCACTATTGCGAGCTGCCAATGCCACTTCCAGCTTAGCTGTGCAGAAGAAGAACAACAAGAAGAAGAAATATCTCGAAATATGTCCGTCAGGCCCCTTCCCTTGAGATAAATCTGCAAATATCTCGGAAACGAAGCGAGCTATGGCAAAATGTTTAGAGACCTTTCTTGTAGAGAATTAAGTTTCCTACTTTTTATGTAGTATGATATTTTTTGATCAGATGCGTAGTTCTCGAGATATATCAAGATATTTAAAAGTTCCGAAGCCGCACCAACATAATAGAGATACAGAAACACCGTGGCCCCTCTCTTTGAGATAACTCTGCACTAGTGCGAGCCGCAAATGCCACTTCCAGCTTAGCTGTGCAGAAGAAGAACAACAAGAAGAAGAAATATCTCGAAATATGTCCGTTAGGCCCCTTCCCTTGAGATAAATCTGCAAATATCTCGGAAACGAAGCGAGCTATGGCAAAATGTTAAGAGGCCTTTTTTGTAGAGAATTAAGTTTCCTACTTTTTATGTTCTATGATATTTTTTGATCAGAAGCGTAGTTGTCGAGATATATCGAGGTATTTAAAAGTTCCGAAGCCGCACCAACATAATAGAGATACAGAAACACCGTGGCCCCTTTCTTTGAGATAACTCTGCACTAGTGCGAGCCGGAAATGCCACTTCCAGCTTAGCTGTGCAGAAGAAGAACAACAAGAAGAAGAAATATCTCGAAATATGTCCGTCAGGCCCCTTCCCTTGAGATAAATATGCAAATATCTCGGAAACGAAGCGAGCTATGGCAAAATGTTAAGAGACCTTTTTTGTAGAGAATTAAGTTTGCTACTTTTTATGTTCTATGACATTTTTTGATCAGATGCGTAGTTCTCGAGATATATCAAGATATTTAAAAGTTCCGAAGCCGCACCAACATAATAGAGATACAGAAACACCGTGGCCCCTTTCTTTGAGATAACTCTGCACTATTGCGAGCTGCAAATGCCACTTCCAGCTTAGCTGTGCAGAGGAAGAACAACAAGAAAAAGAAGTATCTCGAAATATGTCCGTCAGGCCCGTTCCTTTGAGCTGAATCTGCAAATATCTCGGAAACGAAGCGAGCTATGGCAAAATGTTAAGAGACGTTTTTTGTAGAGAATTATGTTTCCTACAATTTATGTTCTATGATATTTTTCGATCAGAAGCGTAGTTTTCGAGATATATCGAGATATTTAAAAGTTCCGAAGCCGCACCAACATAATAGAGATACAGAAACACCGTGGCCCCTTTCTTTGAGATAACTCTGCACTATTGCGACCTGCAAATGCCACTTCCAGCTCAGCTGTGCAGAAGAAGAACAACAAGAAGAAGAAATATCTCGAAATATGTCCGTCAGGCCACTTCCCTTGAGATAAATCTGCAAATATCTCGGAAACCAAGCGAGCTATGGCAAAATGTTAAGAGACCTTTTTTGTAGAGAATTAAGTTTCCTACTTTTTATGTTCGATGATATTTTTTGATCAGATGCGTAGTTCTCGAGATATATCAAGATATTTAAAAGTTCCGAAGCTGCACCAACATAATAGAGGTACAGAAACACGGTGGCCTCTTTCTTTGAGATAACTCTGCACTATTGCGAGCTGCAAATGCCGCTTCGAGCTTAGCTGTGCAGAAGAAGAACAACAAGAAGAAGAAATATCTCGAAATATGTCCGTCAGACCCCTTCCCTTGAGATGAGTCTGCAAATATCTCGGAAACGAAGCGAGCTATGGCAAAATGTTAAGAGACCTTTTTTGTAGAGAATAATGTTTCCTACAATTTACGTTCTATGATATTTTTTGATCAGAAGCGTAGTTTTCGAGATATATCGAGATATTTAAAAGTTCCGAAGCCGCACCAACATAATAGAGATACAGAAACACCGTGGCCCCTTTCTTTGAGATAACTCTGCACTATTGCGACCTGCAAATGCCACTTCCAGCTTAGCTGTGCAGAGGAAGAACAACAAGAAGAAGAAATATCTCGAAATATGTCCGTCAGGCCAGTTCCTTTGAGCTGAATCTGCAAATATCTCGGAAACGAAGCGAGCTATGGCAAAATGTTAAGAGACGTTTTTTGTAGAGAATTATGTTTCCTACAATTTATGTTCTATGATATTTTTTGATCAGAAGCGTAGTTTTCGAGATATATCGAGATATTTAAAAGTTCCGAAGCCGCACCAACATAATAGAGATACAGAAACACCGTGGCCCCTTTCTTTGAGATAACTCTGCACTAGTGAGAGCCGCAAGTGCCGCTTCCAGCTTAGCTGTGCAGAAGAAGAACAACAAGAAGAAATATCTCGAAATATGTCCGTTAGGCCCCTTCCCTTGAGATAAATCTGCAAATATCTCGGAAACGAAGCGAGCTATGGCAAAATGTTAAGAGACGTTTTTTGTAGAGAATGATGTTTCCTACAATTTATGTTCTATGATATTTTTTGATCAGAAGCGTAGTTTTCGAGATATATCGAGATATTTAAAAGTTCCGAAGCCGCACCAACATAATAGAGATACAGAAACACCGTGGCCCCTTTCTTTGAGATAACTCTGCACTATTGCGAGCTGCCAATGCCACTTCCAGCTTAGCTGTGCAGAAGAAGAACAACAAGAAGAAGAAATATCTCGAAATATGTCCGTCAGGCCCCTTCCCTTGAGATAAATCTGCAAATATCTCGGAAACGAAGCGAGCTATGGCAAAATGTTTAGAGACCTTTCTTGTAGAGAATTAAGTTTCCTACTTTTTATGTAGTATGATATTTTTTGATCAGATGCGTAGTTCTCGAGATATATCAAGATATTTAAAAGTTCCGAAGCCGCACCAACATAATAGAGATACAGAAACACCGTGGCCCCTCTCTTTGAGATAACTCTGCACTAGTGCGAGCCGCAAATGCCACTTCCAGCTTAGCTGTGCAGAAGAAGAACAACAAGAAGAAGAAATATCTCGAAATATGTCCGTTAGGCCCCTTCCCTTGAGATAAATCTGCAAATATCTCGGAAACGAAGCGAGCTATGGCAAAATGTTAAGAGGCCTTTTTTGTAGAGAATTAAGTTTCCTACTTTTTATGTTCTATGATATTTTTTGATCAGAAGCGTAGTTGTCGAGATATATCGAGGTATTTAAAAGTTCCGAAGCCGCACCAACATAATAGAGATACAGAAACACCGTGGCCCCTTTCTTTGAGATAACTCTGCACTAGTGCGAGCCGGAAATGCCACTTCCAGCTTAGCTGTGCAGAAGAAGAACAACAAGAAGAAGAAATATCTCGAAATATGTCCGTCAGGCCCCTTCCCTTGAGATAAATATGCAAATATCTCGGAAACGAAGCGAGCTATGGCAAAATGTTAAGAGACCTTTTTTGTAGAGAATTAAGTTTCCTACTTTTTATGTTCTATGACATTTTTTGATCAGATGCGTAGTTCTCGAGATATATCAAGATATTTAAAAGTTCCGAAGCCGCACCAACATAATAGAGATACAGAAACACCGTGGCCCCTTTCTTTGAGATAACTCTGCACTATTGCGAGCTGCAAATGCCACTTCCAGCTTAGCTGTGCAGAGGAAGAACAACAAGAAAAAGAAGTATCTCGAAATATGTCCGTCAGGCCCGTTCCTTTGAGCTGAATCTGCAAATATCTCGGAAACGAAGCGAGCTATGGCAAAATGTTAAGAGACGTTTTTTGTAGAGAATTATGTTTCCTACAATTTATGTTCTATGATATTTTTCGATCAGAAGCGTAGTTTTCGAGATATATCGAGATATTTAAAAGTTCCGAAGCCGCACCAACATAATAGAGATACAGAAACACCGTGGCCCCTTTCTTTGAGATAACTCTGCACTAGTGCGAGCCGCAAATGCCACTTCCAGCTTAGCTGTGCAGAAGAAGAACAACAAGAAGAAGAAATATCTCGAAATATGTCCGTCAGGCCCCTTCCCTTGAGATAAATCTGCAAATATCTCGGAAAGGAAGCGAGCTATGGCAAAATGTTATGAGACCTTTTTTGTAGAGAATTAAGTTTCCTACTTTTTATGTTCTATGATATTTTTTGATCAGATGCGTAGTTCTCGAGATATATCAAGATATTTAAAAGTTCCGAAGCCGCACCAACATAATACAGATACAGAAACACCGTGGCCCCTTTCTTTGAGATAACTCTGCACTAGTGCGAGCCGCAAATATCACTTCCAGCTTAGCTGTGCAGAAGAACAACAAGAAGAAGAAATATCTCGAAATATGTCCGTCAGGCCCCTTCCCTTGAGATAAATCTGCAAATATCTCGGAAACGAAGCGAGGTATGGCAAAATGTTAAGAGACCTTTTTTGTAGAGAATTAAGTTTCCTACTTTTTATGTTCTATGATATTTTTTGATCAGATGCGTAGTTCTCGAGATATATCAAGATATTTAAAAGTTCCGAAGCCGCACCAACATAATAGAGATACAGAAACACCGTGGCCCCTCTCTTTGATATAACTCTGCACTATTGCGAGCTGCAAATGCCACTTCCAGCTTAGCTGTGCAGAAGAAGAACAACAAGAAGAAGAAATATCTCGAAATATGTCCGTCAGGCCCCTGCCCTTGAGATATATCTGCTAATATCTCGGAAACCAAGCGAGCTATGGCAAAATGTTAAGAGACCTTTTTTGTAGAGAACTTTGTTTCCTACAATTCATGTTCTATGATATTTTTTGATCAGAAGCGTAGTTTTCGAGATATATCGAGATATTTAAAAGTTACGAAGCCGCACCAACATAATAGAGATACAGAAACACCGTGGCCCCTTTCTTTAAGATAACTCTGCACTATTGCGAGCTGCAAATGCCACTTCCAGCTTAGCTGTGCAGAGGAAGAACAACAAGAAGAAGAAATATCTCGAAATATGTCCGTCAGGCCAGTTCCTTTGAGCTGAATCTGCAAATATCTCGGAAACGAAGAGAGCTATGGCAAAATGTTAAGAGACCTTTTTTGTAGAGAATTAAGTTTCCTACTTTTTATGTTCGATGATGTTTTTTGATCAGATGCGTAGTTCTCGAGATATATCAAGATATTTAAAAGTTCCGAAGCTGCACCAACATAATAGAGGTACAGAAACACCGTGGCCTCTTTCTTTGAGATAACTCTGCACTATTGCGAGCTGCAAATGCCACTTCGAGCTTAGCTGTGCAGAAGAAGAACAACAAGAAGAAGAAATATCTCGAAATATGTCCGTCAGGCCCCTTCCCTTGAGATAAATCTGCAAATATCTCGGAAACGAAGCGAGCTATGGCAAAATGTTTAGAGACCTTTCTTGTAGAGAATTAAGTTTCCTACTTTTTATGTAGTATGATATTTTTTGATCAGATGCGTAGTTCTCGAGATATATCAAGATATTTAAAAGTTCCGAAGCCGCACCAACATAATAGAGATACAGTAACACCGTGGCCCCTTTCTTTGGGATAACTCTGCACTATTGCGAGCTGCAAATGCCACTTCCAGCTTAGCTGTGCAGAAGAAGAACAACAAGAAGAAGAAATATCTCGAAATATGTCCGTCAGGCCAGTTCCTTTGAGCTGAATCTGCAAATATCTCGGAAACGAAGAGAGCTATGGCAAAATGTTAAGAGACCTTTTTTGTAGAGAATTAAGTTTCCTACTTTTTATGTTCGATGATATTTTTTGATCAGATGCGTAGTTCTCGAGATATATCAAGATATTTAAAAGTTCCGAAGCTGCACCAACATAATAGAGGTACAGAAACACCGTGGCCTCTTTCTTTGAGATAACTCTGCACTAGTGCGAGCCGCAAATGCCACTTCCAGCTTAGCTGTGCAGAAGAAGAACAACGAGAAGAAGAAATATCTCGAAATATGTCCGTCAGGCCCCTTCCCTTGAGATATATATGCAAATATCTCGGAAACGAAGCGAGCTATGGCAAAATGTTAAGAGACCTTTTTTGTAGAGAATAACGTTTCCTACAATTTACGTTCTATGATATTTTTTGATCAGAAGCGTAGTTTTCGAGATATATCGAGATATTTAAAAGTTCCGAAGCCGCACCAACATAATAGAGATACAGAAACACCGTGGCCCCTTTCTTTGAGATAACTCTGCACTATTGCGAGCTGCAAATATCACTTCCAGCTTAGCTGTGCAGAAGAAGAACAACAAGAAGAAGAAATATCTCGAAATATGTCCGTCAGGCCCCTTCCCTTGAGATAAATCTGCAAATATCTCGGAAACGAAGCGAGCTATGGCAAAATGTTTAGAGACCTTTCTTGTAGAGAATTAAGTTTCCTACTTTTTATGTAGTATGATATTTTTTGATCAGATGCGTAGTTCTCGAGATATATCAAGATATTTAAAAGTTCCGAAGCCGCACCAACATAATAGAGATACAGTAACACCGTGGCCCCTTTCTTTGGGATAACTCTGCACTATTGCGAGCTGCAAATGCCACTTCCAGCTTAGCTGTGCAGAAGAAGAACAACAAGAAGAAGAAATATCTCGAAATATGTCCGTCAGGCCAGTTCCTTTGAGCTGAATCTGCAAATATCTCGGAAACGAAGAGAGCTATGGCAAAATGTTAAGAGACCTTTTTTGTAGAGAATTAAGTTTCCTACTTTTTATGTTCGATGATATTTTTTGATCAGATGCGTAGTTCTCGAGATATATCAAGATATTTAAAAGTTCCGAAGCTGCACCAACATAATAGAGGTACAGAAACACCGTGGCCTCTTTCTTTGAGATAACTCTGCACTAGTGCGAGCCGCAAATGCCACTTCCAGCTTAGCTGTGCAGAAGAAGAACAACGAGAAGAAGAAATATCTCGAAATATGTCCGTCAGGCCCCTTCCCTTGAGATATATATGCAAATATCTCGGAAACGAAGCGAGCTATGGCAAAATGTTAAGAGACCTTTTTTGTAGAGAATAACGTTTCCTACAATTTACGTTCTATGATATTTTTTGATCAGAAGCGTAGTTTTCGAGATATATCGAGATATTTAAAAGTTCCGAAGCCGCACCAACATAATAGAGATACAGAAACACCGTGGCCCCTTTCTTTGAGATAACTCTGCACTATTGCGACCTGCAAATGCCACTTCCAGCTCAGCTGTGCAGAAGAAGAACAACAAGAAGAAGAAATATCTCGAAATATGTCCGTCAGGCCACTTCCCTTGAGATAAATCTGCAAATATCTCGGAAACCAAGCGAGCTATGGCAAAATGTTAAGAGACCTTTTTTGTAGAGAATTAAGTTTCCTACTTTTTATGTTCGATGATATTTTTTGATCAGATGCGTAGTTCTCGAGATATATCAAGATATTTAAAAGTTCCGAAGCCGCACCAACATAATAGAGATACAGAAACACCGTGGCCCCTTTCGTTGAGATAACTCTGCACTAGTGCGAGCCGCAAATGCCACTTCCAGCTTAGCTGTGCAGAAGAAGAACAACAAGAAGAAGAAATATCTCGAAATATGTCCGTCAGGCCCCTTCCCTTGAGATAAATCTGCACATATCTCGGAAACGAAGCGAGCTATGGCAAAATGTTAAGAGACCTTTTTTGTAGAGAATTAAGTTTCCTACTTTTTATGTTCTATGATATTTTTTGATCAGATGCGTAGTTCTCGAGATATATCAAGATATTTAAAAGTTCCGAAGCCGCACCAACATAATAGAGATACAGAAACACCGTGGCCCCTTTCTTTGAGATAACTCTGCACTATTGCGAGCTGTAAATGCCACTTCCAGCTTAGCTGTGCAGAAGAAGAACAACAAGAAGAAGAAATATCTCGAAATCTGTCCGTCAGGCCCCTTCCCTTGAGATATATCTGCAAATATCTCGGAAACGAAGCGAGCTATGGCAAAATGTTAAGAGACCTTTTTTGTAGAGAATTATGTTTCCTACAATTTATGTTCTATGATATTTTTTGATCAGAAGCGTAGTTTTCGAGATACATCGAGATATTTAAAAGTTCCGAAGCCGCACCAACATAATAGAGATACAGAAACACCGTGGCCCCTTTCTTTGAGATAACTCTGCACTAGTGCGAGCCGCAAATGCCACTTCCAGCTTAGCTGTGCAGAAGAAGAACAACAAGAAGAAGAAATATCTCGAAATATGTCCGGCAGGCCCCTTCCCTTGAGATATATCTGCAAATATCTCGGAAACGAAGCGAGCTATGGCAAAATGTTAAGAGACCTTTTTTGTAGAGAATTCTGTTTCCTACAATTTATGTTCTATGATATTTTTTGATCAGAAGCGTAGTTTTCGAGATATATCGAGATATTTAAAAGTTCCGAAGCCGCACCAACATAATAGAGATACAGAAACACCGTGGCCCCTTTCTTTGAGATAACTCTGCACTAGTGCGAGCCGCAAATGCCACTTCCAGCTTAGCTGTGCAGAAGAAGAACAACAAGAAGAAGAAATATCTCGAAATATGTCCGTCAGGCCAGTTCCTTTGAGCTGAATCTGCAAATATCTCGGAAACGAAGCGAGCTATGGCAAAATGTTAAGAGACGTTTTTTGTAGAGAATTATGTTTCCTACAATTTATGTTCTATGATATTTTTTGATCAGAAGCGTAGTTTTCGAGATATATCGAGATACTTAAAAGTTCCGAAGCCGCACCAACATATTAGAGATACAGAAACACCGTGGCCCCTTTCTTTGAGATAACTGTGCACTAGTGCGAGCCGCAAATGCCACTTCCAGCTTAGCTGTGCAGAAGAAGAACAACAAGAAGAAGAAACTTCTCGAAATATGTCCGTTAGGCCCCTTCCCTTGAGATAAATCTGCACATATCTCGGAAACGAAGCGAGCTATGGCAAAATGTTAAGAGACGTTTTTTGTAGAGAATTATGTTTCCTACTATTTATGTTCTATGATATTTTTTGATCAGAAGCGTAGTTTTCGAGATACATCGAGATATTTAAAAGTTCCGAAGCCGCACCAACATAATAGAGATACAGAAACACCGTGGCCCCTTTCTTTGAGATAACTCTGCACTAGTGCGAGCCGCAAATGCCACTTCCAGCTTAGCTGTGCAGAAGAAGAACAACAAGAAGAAGAAATATCTCGAAATATGTCCGGCAGGCCCCTTCCCTTGAGATATATCTGCAAATATCTCGGAAACGAAGCGAGCTATGGCAAAATGTTAAGAGACCTTTTTTGTAGAGAATTCTGTTTCGTACAATTTATGTTCTATGATATTTTTTGATCAGAAGCGTAGTTTTCGAGATATATCGAGATATTTGAAAGTTCCGAAGCCGCACCAACATAATAGAGATACAGAAACACCGTGGCCCCTTTCCTTGAGATAACTCTGCACTATTGCGAGCTGCAAATGCCACTTCCAGCTTAGCTGTGCAGAAGAACAACAACAAGAAGAAGAAATATCTCGAAATATGTCCGTCAGGCCCCTTCCCTTGAGATAAATCTGCACATATCTCGGAAACGAAGCAAGCTATGGCAAAATGTTAAGAGACGTTTTTTGTAGAGAATTATGTTTCCTACTATTTATGTTCTATGATATTTTTTGATCCGAAGTGTAGTTTTCGAGATATATCAAGATATATAAAAGTTCCGAAGCCGCACCAACATAATAGAGATACAGAAACACCGTGGCCCCTCTCTTTGAGATAACTCTGCACTATTGCGAGCTGGAAATGCCACTTCCAGTTTAGCTGTGCAGAAGAAGGACAACAAGAGGAAGAAATATCTCGAAATATGTCCGTTAGGCCCCTTTCCTTGAGATAAATCTGCAAATATCTCGGAAACGAAGCGACCTATGGCAAAATGTTAAGAGACCTTTTTTGTAGAGAATTAAGTTTCCTACTTTTTATGTTCTATGATATTTTTTGATCAGATGCGTAGTTCTCGAGATATATCAAGATATTTAAAAGTTCCGAAGCCGCACCAACATAATAGAGATACAGAAACGCCGTGGCCCCTTTCTTTGAGATAACTCTGCACTATTGCGAGCTGCAAATGCCACTTCCAGCTTAGCTGTGCAGAGGAAGAACAACAAGAAGAAGAAATATCTCGAAATATGTCCGTCAGGCCAGTTCCTTTGAGATGAATCTGCAAATATCTCGGAAACGAAGCGAGCTATGGCAAAATGTTAAGAGACGTTTTTTATAGAGAATTATGTTTCCTACAATTTATGTTCTATGATATTTTTTGATCAGAAGCGTAGTTTTCGAGATACATCGAGATATTTAAAAGTTCCGAAGCCGCACCAACATAATAGAGATACAGAAACACCGTGGCCCCTTTCTTTGAGATAACTCTGCACTAGTGCGAGCCGCAAATGCCACTTCCAGCTTAGCTGTGCAGAAGAAGAACAACAAGAAGAAGAAATATCTCGAAATATGTCCGTTAGGCCCCTTTCCTTGAGATAAATCTGCAAATATCTCGGAAACGAAGCGACCTATGGCAAAATGTTAAGAGACCTTTTTTGTAGAGAATTAAGTTTCCTACTTTTTATGTTCTATGATATTTTTTGATCAGATGCGTAGTTCTCGAGATATATCAAGATATTTAAAAGTTCCGAAGCCGCACCAACATAATAGAGATACAGAAACGCCGTGGCCCCTTTCTTTGAGATAACTCTGCACTATTGCGAGCTGCAAATGCCACTTCCAGCTTAGCTGTGCAGAGGAAGAACAACAAGAAGAAGAAATATCTCGAAATATGTCCGTCAGGCCAGTTCCTTTGAGATGAATCTGCAAATATCTCGGAAACGAAGCGAGCTATGGCAAAATGTTAAGAGACGTTTTTTATAGAGAATTATGTTTCCTACAATTTATGTTCTATGATATTTTTTGATCAGAAGCGTAGTTTTCGAGATACATCGAGATATTTAAAAGTTCCGAAGCCGCACCAACATAATAGAGATACAGAAACACCGTGGCCCCATTCTTTGAGATAACTCTGCACTAGTGCGAGCCGCAAATGCCACTTCCAGCTTAGCTGTGCAGAAGAAGAACAACAAGAAGAAGAAATATCTCGAAATATGTCCGTCAGGCCCCTTCCCTTGAGATAAATCTGCACATATCTCGGAAACGAAGCGAGCTATGGCAAAATGTTAAGAGACGTTTTTTGTAGAGAATTATGTTTCCTACTATTTATGTTCTATGATATTTTTTGATCCGAAGCGTAGTTTTCGAGATATATCGAGATATTTAAAAGTTCCGAAGCCGCACCAACATAGTAGGGATACAGAAACACCGTGGCCCCTTTCCTTGAGATAACTCTGCACTAGTGCGAGCCGCAAATGCCACTTCCAGCTTAGCTGTGCAGAAGAAGAACAACAAGAAGAAGAAATATCTCGAAATATGTCCGTCAGGCCCCTTCCCTTGAGATAAATCTGCAAATATCCCGGAAACGAAGCGAGCTATGGCAAAATGTTAAGAGACCTTTTTTGTAGAGAATTAAGTTTCCTACTTTTTATGTTCGATGATATTTTTTGATCAGATGCGTAGTTCTCGAGATATATCAAGATATTTAAAAGTTCCGAAGCTGCACCAACATAATAGAGGTACAGAAACACCGTGGCCTCTTTCTTTGAGATAACTCTGCACTATTGCGAGCTGCAAATGCCACTTCGAGCTTAGCTGTGCAGAAGAAGAACAACAAGAAGAAGAAATATCTCGAAATATGTCCGTCAGGCCCCTTCCCTTGAGATAAATATGCAAATATCTCGGAAACGAAGCGAGCTATGGCAAAATGTTAAGAGACCTTTTTTGTAGAGAATTAATTTTCCTACTTTTTATGTTCTACGATATTTTTTGATGAGATGCGTAGTTCTCGAGATATATCAAGATATTTAAAAGTTCCGAAGCCGCACCAACATAATAGAGATACAGAAACACCGTGGCCCCTTTCTTTGAGATAACTCTGCACTATTGCGAGCTGCAAATGCCACTTCCAGCTTAGCTGTGCAGAGGAAGAACAACAAGAAGAAGAAATATCTCGAAATATGTCCGTCAGGCCAGTTGCTTTGAGCTGAATCTGCAAATATCTCGGAAACGAAACGAGCTATGGCAAAATGTTAAGAGACGTTTTTTGTAGAGAATTATGTTTCCTACAATTTATGTTCTATGATATTTTTTGATCAGAAGCGTAGTTTTCGAGATATATCGAGATATTTAAAAGTTCCGAAGCCGCACCAACGTAATAGAGATACAGAAACACCGTGGCCCCTTTCTTTGAGATAACTCTGCACGATTGCGAGCTGGAAATGCCACTTCCAGTTTAGCTGTGCAGAAAAAGAACAACAAGAAGAAGAAATATCTCGAAATATGTCCATCAGGACCCTTCCCTTGAGATATATCTGCAAATATCTCGGAAACGAAATGAGCTATGGCAAAATGTTAAGAGACCTTTTTTGTAGAGAATTATGTTTCCTACAATTTATGTTCTATGATATTTTTTGATCAGAAGCGTAGTTTTCGAGATATATCGAGATATGTAAAAGTTCCGAAGCCGCACCAACATAATAGAGATACAGAAACACCGTGGCCCGTTTCTTTGGGATAACTCTGCACTCTTGCGAGCTGCAAATGCCACTTCCAGCTTAGCTGTGCAGAAGAAGAACAACAAGAAGAAGAAATATCTCGAAATATGTCCGTCAGGCCACTTCCCTCGAGATAAATCTGCAAATATCTCGGAAACGAAGCGAGCTATGGCAAAATGTAAAGAGACCTTTTTTGTAGAGAATTAAGTTTCCTACTTTTTATGTTCTATGATATTTTTTGATCGGTTGCGTAGTTCTCGAGATATATCAAGATATTTAAAAGTTCCGAAGCCGCACCAACATAATAGAGATACAGAAACACCGTGGCCCCTTTCTTTGAGATAACTCTGCACTATTGCGAGCTGCAAATGCCACTTCCAGCTTAGCTGTGCAGAAGAAGAACAACAAGAAGAAGAAATATCTCGAAATATGTCCGTCAGGCCCCTTCCCTTGAGATAAATCTGCATATATCTCGGAAACGAAGCGAGCTATGGCAAAATGTTGAGAGACCTTTTTTGTAGAGAATGAAGTTTTCTACTTTTTATGTTCTACGATATTTTTTGATCAGATGCGTAGTTCTCGAGATATATCAAGATATTTAAAAGTTCCGAAGCCGCACCAACATAATAGAGATACAGAAACACCGTGGCCCCTTTCTTTGAGATAACTCGGCACTACTGCGAGCTGGAAATGCCACTTCCAGTTTAGCTGTGCAGAAGAAGAACAACAAGAAGAAGAAATATCTCGAAATATGTCCGTCAGGCCCCTTCCCTTGAGATAAATCTGCAAGTATCTTGGAAACGAAGCGCGCTATGGCAAAATGTTAAGAGACCTTTTTTGTAGAGAATTAAGTTTCCTACTTTTTATGTTCTATGATATTTTTTGATCAGATGCGTAGTTCTCGAGATATATCAAGATATTTAAAAGTTCCGAAGCCGCACCAACATAATAGAGATACAGAAACACCGTGGCCCCTATCTTTGAGATAACTCTGCACTATTGCGAGCTGCAAATGCCACTTCCAGCTTAGCTGTGCAGAAGAAGAACAACAAGAAGAAGAAATATCTCGAAATATGTCCGTCAGGCCCCTTCCCTTGAGATAAATCTGCAAATATCTCGGAAACGAAGCGAGCTATGGCAAAATGTTTAGCGACTTTATTTGTAGAGAATTAAGTTTCCTACTTTTTACGTTCTATGATATTTTTTAATCAGATGCGTAGTTCTCGAGATATATAAAGATATTTTAAAGTTCCGAAGCCGCACCAACATAATAGAGATACAGAAACACCGTGGCCCCTTTCTTCGAGATAACTCTGCACTATTCTGAGCTGCAAATGCCACTTCCAGCTTAGCTGTGCAGAAGAAGAACAACAAGAAGAAGAAATATCTCGAAAAATGTCCGTCAGGCCCCTTCCCTTGAGATAAATCTGCAAATATCTCGGAAACGAAGCGAGCTATGGCAAAATGTTAAGAGACGTTTTTTATAGAGAATTATGTTTCCTACAATTTATGTTCTATGATATTTTTTGATCAGAAGCGTAGTTTTCGAGATACATCGAGATATTTAAAAGTTCCGAAGCCGCACCAACATAATAGAGATACAGAAACACCGTGGCCCCTTTCTTTGAGATAACTCTGCACTAGTGCGAGCCGCAAATGCCACTTCCAGCTTAGCTGTGCAGAAGAAGAACAACAAGAAGAAGAAATATCTCGAAATATGTCCGTTAGGCCCCTTTCCTTGAGATAAATCTGCAAATATCTCGGAAACGAAGCGACCTATGGCAAAATGTTAAGAGACCTTTTTTGTAGAGAATTAAGTTTCCTACTTTTTATGTTCTATGATATTTTTTGATCAGATGCGTAGTTCTCGAGATATATCAAGATATTTAAAAGTTCCGAAGCCGCACCAACATAATAGAGATACAGAAACGCCGTGGCCCCTTTCTTTGAGATAACTCTGCACTATTGCGAGCTGCAAATGCCACTTCCAGCTTAGCTGTGCAGAGGAAGAACAACAAGAAGAAGAAATATCTCGAAATATGTCCGTCAGGCCAGTTCCTTTGAGATGAATCTGCAAATATCTCGGAAACGAAGCGAGCTATGGCAAAATGTTAAGAGACGTTTTTTATAGAGAATTATGTTTCCTACAATTTATGTTCTATGATATTTTTTGATCAGAAGCGTAGTTTTCGAGATACATCGAGATATTTAAAAGTTCCGAAGCCGCACCAACATAATAGAGATACAGAAACACCGTGGCCCCATTCTTTGAGATAACTCTGCACTAGTGCGAGCCGCAAATGCCACTTCCAGCTTAGCTGTGCAGAAGAAGAACAACAAGAAGAAGAAATATCTCGAAATATGTCCGTCAGGCCCCTTCCCTTGAGATAAATCTGCACATATCTCGGAAACGAAGCGAGCTATGGCAAAATGTTAAGAGACGTTTTTTGTAGAGAATTATGTTTCCTACTATTTATGTTCTATGATATTTTTTGATCCGAAGCGTAGTTTTCGAGATATATCGAGATATTTAAAAGTTCCGAAGCCGCACCAACATAGTAGGGATACAGAAACACCGTGGCCCCTTTCCTTGAGATAACTCTGCACTAGTGCGAGCCGCAAATGCCACTTCCAGCTTAGCTGTGCAGAAGAAGAACAACAAGAAGAAGAAATATCTCGAAATATGTCCGTCAGGCCCCTTCCCTTGAGATAAATCTGCAAATATCCCGGAAACGAAGCGAGCTATGGCAAAATGTTAAGAGACCTTTTTTGTAGAGAATTAATTTTCCTACTTTTTATGTTCTACGATATTTTTTGATGAGATGCGTAGTTCTCGAGATATATCAAGATATTTAAAAGTTCCGAAGCCGCACCAACATAATAGAGATACAGAAACACCGTGGCCCCTTTCTTTGAGATAACTCTGCACTATTGCGAGCTGCAAATGCCACTTCCAGCTTAGCTGTGCAGAGGAAGAACAACAAGAAGAAGAAATATCTCGAAATATGTCCGTCAGGCCAGTTCCTTTGAGCTGAATCTGCAAATATCTCGGAAACGAAACGAGCTATGGCAAAATGTTAAGAGACGTTTTTTGTAGAGAATTATGTTTCCTACAATTTATGTTCTATGATATTTTTTGATCAGAAGCGTAGTTTTCGAGATATATCGAGATATTTAAAAGTTCCGAAGCCGCACCAACGTAATAGAGATACAGAAACACCGTGGCCCCTTTCTTTGAGATAACTCTGCACGATTGCGAGCTGGAAATGCCACTTCCAGTTTAGCTGTGCAGAAAAAGAACAACAAGAAGAAGAAATATCTCGAAATATGTCCATCAGGACCCTTCCCTTGAGATATATCTGCAAATATCTCGGAAACGAAATGAGCTATGGCAAAATGTTAAGAGACCTTTTTTGTAGAGAATTATGTTTCCTACAATTTATGTTCTATGATATTTTTTGATCAGAAGCGTAGTTTTCGAGATATATCGAGATATGTAAAAGTTCCGAAGCCGCACCAACATAATAGAGATACAGAAACACCGTGGCCCGTTTCTTTGGGATAACTCTGCACTCTTGCGAGCTGCAAATGCCACTTCCAGCTTAGCTGTGCAGAAGAAGAACAACAAGAAGAAGAAATATCTCGAAATATGTCCGTCAGGCCACTTCCCTCGAGATAAATCTGCAAATATCTCGGAAACGAAGCGAGCTATGGCAAAATGTAAAGAGACCTTTTTTGTAGAGAATTAAGTTTCCTACTTTTTATGTTCTATGATATTTTTTGATCGGTTGCGTAGTTCTCGAGATATATCAAGATATTTAAAAGTTCCGAAGCCGCACCAACATAATAGAGATACAGAAACACCGTGGCCCCTTTCTTTGAGATAACTCGGCACTACTGCGAGCTGGAAATGCCACTTCCAGTTTAGCTGTGCAGAAGAAGAACAACAAGAAGAAGAAATATCTCGAAATATGTCCGTCAGGCCCCTTCCCTTGAGATAAATCTGCAAGTATCTTGGAAACGAAGCGAGCTATGGCAAAATGTTAAGAGACCTTTTTTGTAGAGAATTAAGTTTCCTACTTTTTATGTTCTATGATATTTTTTGATCAGATTCGTAGTTCTCGAGATATATCAAGATATTTAAAAGTTCCGAAGCCGCACCAACATAATAGAGATACAGAAACACCGTGGCCCCTATCTTTGAGATAACTCTGCACTATTGCGAGCTGCAAATGCCACTTCCAGCTTAGCTGTGCAGAAGAAGAACAACAAGAAGAAGAAATATCTCGAAATATGTCCGTCAGGCCCCTTCCCTTGAGATAAATCTGCAAATATCTCGGAAACGAAGCGAGCTATGGCAAAATGTTTAGCGACTTTATTTGTAGAGAATTAAGTTTCCTACTTTTTACGTTCTATGATATTTTTTAATCAGATGCGTAGTTCTCGAGATATATAAAGATATTTTAAAGTTCCGAAGCCGCACCAACATAATAGAGATACAGAAACACCGTGGCCCCTTTCTTCGAGATAACTCTGCACTATTCTGAGCTGCAAATGCCACTTCCAGCTTAGCTGTGCAGAAGAAGAACAACAAGAAGAGGAAATATCTCGAAAAATGTCCGTCAGGCCCCTTCCCTTGAGATAAATCTGCAAATATCTCGGAAACGAAGCGAGCTATGGCAAAATGTTAAGAGACCTTATTTGTAGAGAATTAAGTTTCCTACTTTTTATGTTCTATGATATTTTTTGATCAGATGCGTAGTTCTCGAGATATATCAAGATATTTAAAAGTTCCGAAGCCGCACCAACATAATAGAGATACAGAAACACCGTGGCCCCTTTCTTTGAGATAACTCTGCACTATTGCGAGCTGTAAATGCCACGTCCAGCTTAGCTGTGCAGAAGAAGAACAACAAGAAGAAGAAATATCTCGAAATATGTCCGTCAGGCCCCTTCCCTCGAGATAAATCTGCAAATATCTCGGAAACGAAGCGAGCTATGGCAAAATGTTAAGAGACCTTTTTTGTAGAGAATTAAGTTTCCTACTTTTTATGTTCTATGATATTTTTTGATCGGATGCGTAGCTCTCGAGATATATCAAGATATTTAAAAGTTCCGAAGCCGCACCAACATAATAGAGATACAGAAACACCGTGGCCCCTTCCTTTGAGATAACTCTGCACTATTGCGAGCTGCAAATGCCACTTCCAGCTTAGCTGTGCAGAAGAAGAACAACAAGAAGAAGAAATATCTCGAAATATGTCCGTCAGACCCCTTCCCTTGAGATAAATCTGCAAATATCTCGGAAACGAAGCGAGCTATGGCAAAATGTTAAGAGACCTTTTTTGTAGAGAATTATGTTTCCCACAATTTACGTTCTATGATATTTTTTGATCAGATGCGTAGTTCTCGAGATATATAAAGATATTTTAAAGTTCCGAAGCCGCACCAACATAATAGAGATACAGAAACACCGTGGCCCCTTTCTTCGAGATAACTCTGCACTATTCTGAGCTGCAAATGCCACTTCCAGCTTAGCTGTGCAGAAGAAGAACAACAAGAAGAAGAAATATCTCGAAAAATGTCCGTCAGGCCCCTTCCCTTGAGATAAATCTGCAAATATCTCGGAAACGAAGCGAGCTATGGCAAAATGTTAAGAGACCTTATTTGTAGAGAATTAAGTTTCCTACTTTTTATGTTCTATGATATTTTTTGATCAGATGCGTAGTTCTCGAGATATATCAAGATATTTAAAAGTTCCGAAGCCGCACCAACATAATAGAGATACAGAAACACCGTGGCCCCTTTCTTTGAGATAACTCTGCACTATTGCGAGCTGTAAATGCCACGTCCAGCTTAGCTGTGCAGAAGAAGAACAACAAGAAGAAGAAATATCTCGAAATATGTCCGTCAGGCCCCTTCCCTCGAGATAAATCTGCAAATATCTCGGAAACGAAGCGAGCTATGGCAAAATGTTAAGAGACCTTTTTTGTAGAGAATTAAGTTTCCTACTTTTTATGTTCTATGATATTTTTTGATCGGATGCGTAGCTCTCGAGATATATCAAGATATTTAAAAGTTCCGAAGCCGCACCAACATAATAGAGATACAGAAACACCGTGGCCCCTTTCTTTGAGATAACTCTGCACTATTGCGAGCTGCAAATGCCACTTCCAGCTTAGCTGTGCAGAAGAAGAACAACAAGAAGAAGAAATATCTCGAAATATGTCCGTCAGACCCCTTCCCTTGAGATAAATCTGCAAATATCTCGGAAACGAAGCGAGCTATGGCAAAATGTTAAGAGACCTTTTTTGTAGAGAATTATGTTTCCCACAATTTACGTTCTATGATATTTTTTGATCAGAAGCGTAGTTTTCGAGATATATCGAGATATTTAAAAGATCCGAAGCCGCACCAACATAATAGAGATACAGAAACACCGTGGCCCCTTTCTTCGAGATAACTCTCCACTATTGCGAGCTGCAAATGCCACTTCCAGCTTAGCTGTGCAGAAGAAGACCAACAAGAAGAAGAAATATCTCGAAATATGTCCGTCAGGCCCCTTCCCTTGAGATAAATCTGCAAATATCTCGGAAACGAAGCGAGCTATGGCAAAATGTTAAGAGACCTTATTTGTGGAGAATTAAGTTTCCTACTTTTTATGTTCTATGATATTATTTGATCAGATGCGTAGTTCTCGAGATATATCAAGATATTTAAAAGTTCCGAAGCCGCACCAACATAATAGAGATACAGAAACACCGTGGCCCCTTTCTTTGAGATAACTCTGCACTATTGCGAGCTGCAAATGCCACTTCCAGCTTAGCTGTGCAGAAGAAGAACAACAAGAAGAAGAAATATCTCGAAATATGTCCGTCAGGCCCCTTCCCTTGAGATAAATCTGCAAATATCTCGGAAACGAAGCGAGCTATGGCAAAATGTTAAGAGACCTTTTTTGTAGAGAATTAAGTTTCCTACGTCTTATGTTGTATGATATTTTTTGATCAGATGCGTAGTTCTCGAGATATATCAAGATATTTAAAAGTTCCGAAGCCGCACCAACATAATAGAGATACAGAAACACCGTGGCCCCTCTCTTTGAGATAACTCTGCACTATTGCGAGCTGCAAATGCCACTTCCAGTTTAGCTGTGCAGAAGAAGACCAACAAGAAGAAGAAATATCTCGAAATATGTCCGTCAGGCCCCTTCCCTTGAGATAAATCTGCAAATATCTCGGAAACGAAGCGAGCTATGGCAAAATGTTAAGAGACCTTATTTATGGAGAATTAAGTTTCCTACTTTTTATGTTCTATGATATTATTTGATTAGATGCGTAGTTCTCGAGATATATCAAGATATTTAAAAGTTCCGAAGCCGCACCAACATAATAGAGATACAGAAACACCGTGGCCCCTTTCTTTGAGATAACTCTGCACTATTGCGAGCTGCAAATGCCACTTCCAGCTTAGCTGTGCAGAAGAAGAACAACAAGAAGAAGAAATATCTCGAAATATGTCCGTCAGGCCCCTTCCCTTGAGATAAATCTGCATATATCTCGGAAACGAAGCGAGCTATGGCAAAATGTTGAGAGACCTTTTTTGTAGAGAATTAAGTTTTCTACTTTTTATGTTCTATGATATTTTTTGATCAGATGCGTAGTTCTCGAGATATATCAAGATATTTAAAAGTTCCGAAGCCGCACCAACATAATAGAGATACAGAAACACCGTGGCCCCTTTCTTTGAGATAACTCGGCACTACTGCGAGCAGGAAATGCCACTTCCAGTTTAGCTGTGCAGAAGAAGAACAACAAGAAGAAGAAATATCTCGAAATATGTCCGTCAGGCCCCTTCCCTTGAGATAAATCTGCAAGTATCTTGGAAACGAAGCGAGCTATGGCAAAATGTTAAGAGACCTTATTTGTGGAGAATTAAGTTTCCTACTTTTTGTTCTATGATATTATTTGATCAGATGCGTAGTTCTCGAGATATATCAAGATATTTAAAAGTTCCGAAGCCGCACCAACATAATAGAGATACAGAAACACCGTGGCCCCTTTCTTTGAGATAACTCTGCACTATTGCGAGCTGCAAATGCCACTTCCAGCTTAGCTGTGCAGAAGAAGAACAACAAGAAGAAGAAATATCTCGAAATATGTCCGTCAGGCCCCTTCCCTTGAGATAAATCTGCATATATCTCGGAAACGAAGCGAGCTATGGCAAAATGTTGAGAGACCTTTTTTGTAGAGAATTAAGTTTTCTACTTTTTATGTTCTATGATATTTTTTGATCAGATGCGTAGTTCTCGAGATATATCAAGATATTTAAAAGTTCCGAAGCCGCACCAACATAATAGAGATACAGAAACACCGTGGCCCCTTTCTTTGAGATAACTCGGCACTACAGCGAGCAGGAAATGCCACTTCCAGTTTAGCTGTGCAGAAGAAGAACAACAAGAAGAAGAAATATCTCGAAATATGTCCGTCAGGCCCCTTCCCTTGAGATAAATCTGCAAGTATCTTGGAAACGAAGCGAGCTATGGCAAAATGTTAAGAGACCTTATTTGTGGAGAATTAAGTTTCCTACTTTTTGTTCTATGATATTATTTGATCAGATGCGTAGTTCTCGAGATATATCAAGATATTTAAAAGTTCCGAAGCCGCACCAACATAATAGAGATACAGAAACACCGTGGCCCCTTTCTTTGAGATAACTCTGCACTATTGCGAGCTGCAAATGCCACTTCCAGCTTAGCTGTGCAGAAGAAGAACAACAAGAAGAAGAAATATCTCGAAATATGTCCGTCAGGCCCCTTCCCTTGAGATAAATCTGCATATATCTCGGAAACGAAGCGAGCTATGGCAAAATGTTGAGAGACCTTTTTTGTAGAGAATTAAGTTTTCTACTTTTTATGTTCTATGATATTTTTTGATCAGATGCGTAGTTCTCGAGATATATCAAGATATTTAAAAGTTCCGAAGCCGCACCAACATAATAGAGATACAGAAACACCGTGGCCCCTTTCTTTGAGATAACTCGGCACTACAGCGAGCTGGAAATGCCACTTCCAGTTTAGCTGTGCAGAAGAAGAACAACAAGAAGAAGAAATATCTCGAAATATGTCCGTCAGGCCCCTTCCCTTGAGATAAATCTGCAAGTATCTTGGAAACGAAGCGAGCTATGGCAAAATGTTAAGAGACCTTTTTTGTAGAGAATTAAGTTTCCTACTTTTTATGTTCTATGATATTTTTTGATCAGATGCGTAGTTCTCGAGATATATCAAGATATTTAAAAGTTCCGAAGCCGCACCAACATAATAGAGATACAGAAACACCGTGGCCCCTTTCTTTGAGATAACTCTGCACTATTGCGAGCTGCAAATGCCACTTCCAGCTTAGCTGTGCAGAAGAAGAACAACAAGAAGAAGAAATATCTCGAAATATGTCCGTCAGGCCCCTTCCCTTGAGATAAATCTGCAAATATCTCGGAAACGAAGCGAGCTATGGCAAAATGTTAAGCGACTTTATTTGTAGAGAATTAAGTTTCCTACTTTTTACGTTCTATGATATTTTTTAATCAGATGCGTAGTTCTCGAGATATATAAAGATATTTTAAAGTTCCGAAGCCGCACCAACATAATAGAGATACAGAAACACCGTGACCCCTTTCTTCGAGATAACTCTGCACTATTGCGAGCTGCAAATGCCACTTCCAGCTTAGCTGTGCAGAAGAAGAACAACAAGAAGAAGAAATATCTCGAAAAATGTCCGTCAGGCCCCTTCCCTTGAGATAAATCTGCAAATATCTCGGAAACGAAGCGAGCTATGGCAAAATGTTAAGAGACCTTTTTTGTTGAGAATTATGTTTCCCACAATTTAGGTTCTATGATATTTTTTGATCAGAAGCGTAGTTTTCGAGATATATCGAGATATTTAAAAGATCCGAAGCCGCACCAACATAATAGAGATACAGAAACACCGTGGCCCCTTTCTTCGAGATAACTCTGCACTATTGCGAGCTGCAAATGCCACTTCCAGCTTAGCTGTGCAGAAGAAGACCAACAAGAAGAAGAAATATCTCGAAATATGTCCGTCAGGCCCCTTCCCTCGAGATAAATCTGCAAATATCTCGGAAACGAAGCGAGCTATGGCAAAATGTTAAGAGACCTTTTTTGTAGAGAATTAAGTTTCCTAGTTTTTATGTTCCATGATATTTTTTGATCGGATGCGTAGCTCTCGAGATATATCAAGATATTTAAAAGTTCCGAAGCCGCACCAACATAATAGAGATACAGAAACACCGTGGCCCCTTTCTTTGAGATAACTCTGCACTATTGCGAGCTGCAAATGCCACTTCCAGCTTAGCTGTGCAGAAGAAGAACAACAAGAAGAAGAAATATCTCGAAATATGTCCGTCAGGCCCCTTCCCTTGAGATAAATCTGCATATATCTCGGAAACGAAGCGAGCTATGGCAAAATGTTGAGAGACCTTTTTTGTAGAGAATTAAGTTTTCTACTTTTTATGTTCTATGATATTTTTTGATCAGATGCGTAGTTCTCGAGATATATCAAGATATTTAAAAGTTCCGAAGCCGCACCAACATAATAGAGATACAGAAACACCGTGGCCCCTTTCTTTGAGATAACTCGGCACTACTGCGAGCTGGAAATGCCACTTCCAGTTTAGCTGTGCAGAAGAAGAACAACAAGAAGAAGAAATATCTCGAAATATGTCCGTCAGGCCCCTTCCCTTGAGATAAATCTGCAAGTATCTTGGAAACGAAGCGAGCTATGGCAAAATGTTAAGAGACCTTATTTGTGGAGAATTAAGTTTCCTACTTTTTATGTTCTATGATATTATTTGATCAGATGCGTAGTTCTCGAGATATATCAAGATATTTAAAAGTTCCGTAGCCGCACCAACATAATAGAGATACAGAAACACCGTGGCCCCTTTCTTTGAGATAACTCTGCACTATTGCGAGCTGCAAATGCCACTTCCAGCTTAGCTGTGCAGAAGAAGAACAACAAGAAGAAGAAATATCTCGAAATATGTCCGTCAGGCCCCTTCCCTTGAGATAAATCTGCAAATATCTCGGAAACGAAGCGAGCTATGGCAAAATTGTAAGCGACTTTATTTGTAGAGAATTAAGTTTCCTACTTTTTACGTTCTATGATATTTTTTAATCAGATGCGTAGTTCTCGAGATATATAAAGATATTTTAAAGTTCCGAAGCCGCACCAACATAATAGAGATACAGAAACACCGTGGCCCCTTTCTTCGAGATAACTCTGCACTATTGCGAGCTGCAAATGCCACTTCCAGCTTAGCTGTGCAGAAGAAGAACAACAAGAAGAAGAAATATCTCGAAATATGTCCGTCAGGCCCCTTCCCTTGAGATAAATCTGCAAATATCTCGGAAACGAAGCGAGCTATGGCAAAATGTTAAGAGACCTTTTTTGTAGAGAATTAAGTTTCCTACGTCTTATGTTGTATGATATTTTTTGATCAGATGCGTAGTTCTCGAGATATATCAAGATATTTAAAAGTTCCGAAGCCGCACCAACATAATAGAGATACAGAAACACCGTGGCCCCTCTCTTTGAGATAACTCTGCACTATTGCGAGCTGCAAATGCCACTTCCAGTTTAGCTGTGCAGAAGAAGACCAACAAGAAGAAGAAATATCTCGAAATATGTCCGTCAGGCCCCTTCCCTTGAGATAAATCTGCAAATATCTCGGAAACGAAGCGAGCTATGGCAAAATGTTAAGAGACCTTATTTGTGGAGAATTAAGTTTCCTACTTTTTATGTTGTATGATATTATTTGATCAGATGCGTAGTTCTCGAGATATATCAAGATATTTAAAAGTTCCGAAGCCGCACCAACATAATAGAGATACAGAAACACCGTGGCCCCTTTCTTTGAGATAACTCGGCACTACTGCGAGCTGGAAATGCCACTTCCAGTTTAGCTGTGCAGAAGAAGAACAACAAGAAGAAGAAATATCTCGAAATATGTCCGTCAGGCCCCTTCCCTTGAGATAAATCTGCAAGTATCTTGGAAACGAAGCGAGCTATGGCAAAATGTTAAGAGACCTTATTTGTGGAGAATTAAGTTTCCTACTTTTTATGTTGTATGATATTATTTGATCAGATGCGTAGTTCTCGAGATATATCAAGATATTTAAAAGTTCCGAAGCCGCACCAACATAATAGAGATACAGAAACACCGTGGCCCCTTTCTTTGAGATAACTCTGCACTATTGCGAGCTGCAAATGCCACTTCCAGCTTAGCTGTGCAGAAGAAGAACAACAAGAAGAAGAAATATCTCGAAATATGTCCGTCAGGCCCCTTCCCTTGAGATAAATCTGCATATATCTCGGAAACGAAGCGAGCTATGGCAAAATGTTGAGAGACCTTTTTTGTAGAGAATTAAGTTTTCTACTTTTTATGTTCTATGATATTTTTTGATCAGATGCGTAGTTCTCGAGATATATCAAGATATTTAAAAGTTCCGAAGCCGCACCAACATAATAGAGATACAGAAACACCGTGGCCCCTTTCTTTGAGATAACTCGGCACTACTGCGAGCTGGAAATGCCACTTCCAGTTTAGCTGTGCAGAAGAAGAACAACAAGAAGAAGAAATATCTCGAAATATGTCCGTCAGGCCCCTTCCCTTGAGATAAATCTGCAAGTATCTTGGAAACGAAGCGAGCTATGGCAAAATGTTAAGAGACCTTTTTTATAGAGAATTAAGTTTCCTACTTTTTATGTTCTATGATATTTTTTGATCAGATGCGTAGTTCTCGAGATATATCAAGATATTTAAAAGTTCCGTAGCCGCACCAACATAATAGAGATACAGAAACACCGTGGCCCCTTTCTTTGAGATAACTCTGCACTATTGCGAGCTGCAAATGCCACTTCCAGCTTAGCTGTGCAGAAGAAGAACAACAAGAAGAAGAAATATCTCGAAATATGTCCGTCAGGCCCCTTCCCTTGAGATAAATCTGCAAATATCTCGGAAACGAAGCGAGCTATGGCAAAATTGTAAGCGACTTTATTTGTAGAGAATTAAGTTTCCTACTTTTTATGTTCTATGATATTTTTTGATCAGACGCGTAGTTCTCGAGATATATCAAGATATTTAAAAGTTCCGAAGCCGCACCAACATAATAGAGATACAGAAACACCGTGGCTCCTTTCTTTTAGATAACTCTGCACTATTGCGACCTGGAAATGCCACTTCCAGTTTAGCTGTGCAGAAGAAGAACAACAAGAAGAAGAAATATCTCGAAATAAGTCCGTTAGGCCCCTTCCCTTGAGATAAATCTGCAAATATCTCGGAAACGAAGCGAGCTATGGCAAAATGTTAAGAGACCTTTTTTGTAGAGAATTAAGTTTCCTACGTTTTATGTTGTATGATATTTTTTGATCAGATGCGTAGTTCTCGAGATATATCAAGATATTTAAAAGTTCCGAAGCCGCTCCAACATAATAGAGATACAGAAACACCGTGGCCCCTCTCTTTGAGATAACTCTGCACTATTGCGAGCTGCAAATGCCACTTCCAGTTTAGCTGTGCAGAAGAAGAACAACAAGAAGAAGAAACATCTCGAAATATGTCCGTTAGGCCCCTTCCCTTGAGATTAATCGGCAAGTATCTCGGAAACGAAGCGAGCTATGGCAAAATGTTGAGAGACCTTTTTTGTAGAGAATTAAGTTTCCTACTTTTTATGTTCTATGATATTTTTCGATCAGAGGCGTAGTTCTCGAGATATATCAAGATATTTCAAAGTTCCGAAGCCGCACCAACATAATAGAGATACAGAAACACCGTGGCTCCTTTCTTTTAGATAACTCTGCACTATTGCGACCTGGAAATGCCACTTCCAGTTTAGCTGTGCAGAAGAAGAACAACAAGAAGAAGAAATATCTCGAAATAAGTCCGTTAGGCCCCTTCCCTTGAGATAAATCTGCAAATATCTCGGAAACGAAGCGAGCTATGGCAAAATGTTAAGAGACCTTTTTTGTAGAGAATTAAGTTTCCTACGTTTTATGTTGTATGATATTTTTTGATCAGATGCGTAGTTCTCGAGATATATCAAGATATTTAAAAGTTCCGAAGCCGCACCAACATAATAGAGATACAGAAACACCGTGGCCCCTCTCTTTGAGATAACTCTGCACTATTGCGAGCTGCAAATGCCACTTCCAGTTTAGCTGTGCAGAAGAAGAACAACAAGAAGAAGAAATATCTCGAAAAATGTCCGTCAGGCCCCTTCCCTTGAGATAAATCTGCAAATATCTCGGAAACGAAGCGAGCTATGGCAAAATGTTAAGAGACCTTATTTGTAGAGAATTAAGTTTCCTACTTTTTATGTTCTATGATATTTTTTGATCAGATGCGTAGTTCTCGAGATATATCAAGATATTTAAAAGTTCCGAAGCCGCACCAACATAATAGAGATACAGAAACACCGTGGCCCCTTTCTTTGAGATAACTCTGCACTATTGCGAGCTGTAAATGCCACGTCCAGCTTAGCTGTGCAGAAGAAGAACAACAAGAAGAAGAAATATCTCGAAATATGTCCGTCAGGCCCCTTCCCTCGAGATAAATCTGCAAATATCTCGGAAACGAAGCGAGCTATGGCAAAATGTTAAGAGACCTTTTTTGTAGAGAATTAAGTTTCCTACTTTTTATGTTCTATGATATTTTTTGATCGGATGCGTAGCTCTCGAGATATATCAAGATATTTAAAAGTTCCGAAGCCGCACCAACATAATAGAGATACAGAAACACCGTGGCCCCTTTCTTTGAGATAACTCTGCACTATTGCGAGCTGCAAATGCCACTTCCAGCTTAGCTGTGCAGAAGAAGAACAACAAGAAGAAGAAATATCTCGAAATATGTCCGTCAGGCCCCTTCCCTTGAGATAAATCTGCAAATATCTCGGAAACGAAGCGAGCTATGGCAAAATGTTAAGAGACCTTTTTTGTAGAGAATTAAGTTTCCTACGTCTTATGTTGTATGATATTTTTTGATCAGATGCGTAGTTCTCGAGATATATCAAGATATTTAAAAGTTCCGAAGCCGCACCAACATAATAGAGATACAGAAACACCGTGGCCCCTCTCTTTGAGATAACTCTGCACTATTGCGAGCTGCAAATGCCACTTCCAGTTTAGCTGTGCAGAAGAAGACCAACAAGAAGAAGAAATATCTCGAAATATGTCCGTCAGGCCCCTTCCCTTGAGATAAATCTGCAAATATCTCGGAAACGAAGCGAGCTATGGCAAAATGTTAAGAGACCTTATTTGTGGAGAATTAAGTTTCCTACTTTTTATGTTGTATGATATTATTTGATCAGATGCGTAGTTCTCGAGATATATCAAGATATTTAAAAGTTCCGAAGCCGCACCAACATAATAGAGATACAGAAACACCGTGGCCCCTTTCTTTGAGATAACTCTGCACTATTGCGAGCTGCAAATGCCACTTCCAGCTTAGCTGTGCAGAAGAAGAACAACAAGAAGAAGAAATATCTCGAAATATGTCCGTCAGGCCCCTTCCCTTGAGATAAATCTGCATATATCTCGGAAACGAAGCGAGCTATGGCAAAATGTTGAGAGACCTTTTTTGTAGAGAATTAAGTTTTCTACTTTTTATGTTCTATGATATTTTTTGATCAGATGCGTAGTTCTCGAGATATATCAAGATATTTAAAAGTTCCGAAGCCGCACCAACATAATAGAGATACAGAAACACCGTGGCCCCTTTCTTTGAGATAACTCGGCACTACTGCGAGCTGGAAATGCCACTTCCAGTTTAGCTGTGCAGAAGAAGAACAACAAGAAGAAGAAATATCTCGAAATATGTCCGTCAGGCCCCTTCCCTTGAGATAAATCTGCAAGTATCTTGGAAACGAAGCGAGCTATGGCAAAATGTTAAGAGACCTTATTTGTGGAGAATTAAGTTTCCTACTTTTTATGTTCTATGATATTATTTGATCAGATGCGTAGTTCTCGAGATATATCAAGATATTTAAAAGTTCCGAAGCCGCACCAACATAATAGAGATACAGAAACACCGTGGCCCCTTTCTTTGAGATAACTCTGCACTATTGCGAGCTGCAAATGCCACTTCCAGCTTAGCTGTGCAGAAGAAGAACAACAAGAAGAAGAAATATCTCGAAATATGTCCGTCAGGCCCCTTCCCTTGAGATAAATCTGCATATATCTCGGAAACGAAGCGAGCTATGGCAAAATGTTGAGAGACCTTTTTTGTAGAGAATTAAGTTTTCTACTTTTTATGTTCTATGATATTTTTTGATCAGATGCGTAGTTCTCGAGATATATCAAGATATTTAAAAGTTCCGAAGCCGCACCAACATAATAGAGATACAGAAACACCGTGGCCCCTTTCTTTGAGATAACTCGGCACTACTGCGAGCTGGAAATGCCACTTCCAGTTTAGCTGTGCAGAAGAAGAACAACAAGAAGAAGAAATATCTCGAAATATGTCCGTCAGGCCCCTTCCCTTGAGATAAATCTGCAAGTATCTTGGAAACGAAGCGAGCTATGGCAAAATGTTAAGAGACCTTTTTTATAGAGAATTAAGTTTCCTACTTTTTATGTTCTATGATATTTTTTGATCAGATGCGTAGTTCTCGAGATATATCAAGATATTTCAAAGTTCCGAGGCCGCACCAACATAATAGAGATACAGAAACACCGTGGCTCCTTTCTTTTAGATAACTCTGCACTATTGCGACCTGGAAATGCCACTTCCAGTTTAGCTGTGCAGAAGAAGAACAACAAGAAGAAGAAATATCTCGAAATAAGTCCGTTAGGCCCCTTCCCTTGAGATAAATCTGCAAATATCTCGGAAACGAAGCGAGCTATGGCAAAATGTTAAGAGACCTTTTTTGTAGAGAATTAAGTTTCCTACGTTTTATGTTGTATGATATTTTTTGATCAGATGCGTAGTTCTCGAGATATATCAAGATATTTAAAAGTTCCGAAGCCGCACCAACATAATAGAGATACAGAAACACCGTGGCCCCTCTCTTTGAGATAACTCTGCACTATTGCGAGCTGCAAATGCCACTTCCAGTTTAGCTGTGCAGAAGAAGAACAACAAGAAGAAGAAATATCTCGAAAAATGTCCGTCAGGCCCCTTCCCTTGAGATAAATCTGCAAATATCTCGGAAACGAAGCGAGCTATGGCAAAATGTTAAGAGACCTTATTTGTAGAGAATTAAGTTTCCTACTTTTTATGTTCTATGATATTTTTTGATCAGATGCGTAGTTCTCGAGATATATCAAGATATTTAAAAGTTCCGAAGCCGCACCAACATAATAGAGATACAGAAACACCGTGGCCCCTTTCTTTGAGATAACTCTGCACTATTGCGAGCTGCAAATGCCACTTCCAGCTTAGCTGTGCAGAAGAAGAACAACAAGAAGAAGAAATATCTCGAAATATGTCCGTCAGACCCCTTCCCTTGAGATAAATCTGCAAATATCTCGGAAACGAAGCGAGCTATGGCAAAATGTTAAGAGACCTTTTTTGTAGAGAATTAAGTTTCCTACTTTTTATGTTCTATGATATTTTTTGATCGGATGCGTAGCTCTCGAGATATATCAAGATATTTAAAAGTTCCGAAGCCGCACCAACATAATAGAGATACAGAAACACCGTGGCCCCTTTCTTTGAGATAACTCTGCACTATTGCGAGCTGCAAATGCCACTTCCAGCTTAGCTGTGCAGAAGAAGAACAACAAGAAGAAGAAATATCTCGAAATATGTCCGTCAGGCCCCTTCCCTTGAGATAAATCTGCAAATATCTCGGAAACGAAGCGAGCTATGGCAAAATTGTAAGCGACTTTATTTGTAGAGAATTAAGTTTCCTACTTTTTATGTTCTATGATATTTTTTGATCAGACGCGTAGTTCTCGAGATATATCAAGATATTTAAAAGTTCCGAAGCCGCACCAACATAATAGAGATACAGAAACACCGTGGCTCCTTTCTTTTAGATAACTCTGCACTATTGCGACCTGGAAATGCCACTTCCAGTTTAGCTGTGCAGAAGAAGAACAACAAGAAGAAGAAATATCTCGAAATAAGTCCGTTAGGCCCCTTCCCTTGAGATAAATCTGCAAATATCTCGGAAACGAAGCGAGCTATGGCAAAATGTTAAGAGACCTTTTTTGTAGAGAATTAAGTTTCCTACGTTTTATGTTGTATGATATTTTTTGATCAGATGCGTAGTTCTCGAGATATATCAAGATATTTAAAAGTTCCGAAGCCGCTCCAACATAATAGAGATACAGAAACACCGTGGCCCCTCTCTTTGAGATAACTCTGCACTATTGCGAGCTGCAAATGCCACTTCCAGTTTAGCTGTGCAGAAGAAGAACAACAAGAAGAAGAAACATCTCGAAATATGTCCGTTAGGCCCCTTCCCTTGAGATTAATCGGCAAGTATCTCGGAAACGAAGCGAGCTATGGCAAAATGTTGAGAGACCTTTTTTGTAGAGAATTAAGTTTCCTACTTTTTATGTTCTATGATATTTTTCGATCAGAGGCGTAGTTCTCGAGATATATCAAGATATTTCAAAGTTCCGAAGCCGCACCAACATAATAGAGATACAGAAACACCGTGGCTCCTTTCTTTTAGATAACTCTGCACTATTGCGACCTGGAAATGCCACTTCCAGTTTAGCTGTGCAGAAGAAGAACAACAAGAAGAAGAAATATCTCGAAATAAGTCCGTTAGGCCCCTTCCCTTGAGATAAATCTGCAAATATCTCGGAAACGAAGCGAGCTATGGCAAAATGTTAAGAGACCTTTTTTGTAGAGAATTAAGTTTCCTACGTTTTATGTTGTATGATATTTTTTGATCAGATGCGTAGTTCTCGAGATATATCAAGATATTTAAAAGTTCCGAAGCCGCACCAACATAATAGAGATACAGAAACACCGTGGCCCCTCTCTTTGAGATAACTCTGCACTATTGCGAGCTGCAAATGCCACTTCCAGTTTAGCTGTGCAGAAGAAGAACAACAAGAAGAAGAAATATCTCGAAAAATGTCCGTCAGGCCCCTTCCCTTGAGATAAATCTGCAAATATCTCGGAAACGAAGCGAGCTATGGCAAAATGTTAAGAGACCTTATTTGTAGAGAATTAAGTTTCCTACTTTTTATGTTCTATGATATTTTTTGATCAGATGCGTAGTTCTCGAGATATATCAAGATATTTAAAAGTTCCGAAGCCGCACCAACATAATAGAGATACAGAAACACCGTGGCCCCTTTCTTTGAGATAACTCTGCACTATTGCGAGCTGTAAATGCCACGTCCAGCTTAGCTGTGCAGAAGAAGAACAACAAGAAGAAGAAATATCTCGAAATATGTCCGTCAGGCCCCTTCCCTCGAGATAAATCTGCAAATATCTCGGAAACGAAGCGAGCTATGGCAAAATGTTAAGAGACCTTTTTTGTAGAGAATTAAGTTTCCTACTTTTTATGTTCTATGATATTTTTTGATCGGATGCGTAGCTCTCGAGATATATCAAGATATTTAAAAGTTCCGAAGCCGCACCAACATAATAGAGATACAGAAACACCGTGGCCCCTTTCTTTGAGATAACTCTGCACTATTGCGAGCTGCAAATGCCACTTCCAGCTTAGCTGTGCAGAAGAAGAACAACAAGAAGAAGAAATATCTCGAAATATGTCCGTCAGGCCCCTTCCCTTGAGATAAATCTGCAAATATCTCGGAAACGAAGCGAGCTATGGCAAAATGTTAAGAGACCTTTTTTGTAGAGAATTAAGTTTCCTACGTCTTATGTTGTATGATATTTTTTGATCAGATGCGTAGTTCTCGAGATATATCAAGATATTTAAAAGTTCCGAAGCCGCACCAACATAATAGAGATACAGAAACACCGTGGCCCCTCTCTTTGAGATAACTCTGCACTATTGCGAGCTGCAAATGCCACTTCCAGTTTAGCTGTGCAGAAGAAGACCAACAAGAAGAAGAAATATCTCGAAATATGTCCGTCAGGCCCCTTCCCTTGAGATAAATCTGCAAATATCTCGGAAACGAAGCGAGCTATGGCAAAATGTTAAGAGACCTTATTTGTGGAGAATTAAGTTTCCTACTTTTTATGTTGTATGATATTATTTGATCAGATGCGTAGTTCTCGAGATATATCAAGATATTTAAAAGTTCCGAAGCCGCACCAACATAATAGAGATACAGAAACACCGTGGCCCCTTTCTTTGAGATAACTCTGCACTATTGCGAGCTGCAAATGCCACTTCCAGCTTAGCTGTGCAGAAGAAGAACAACAAGAAGAAGAAATATCTCGAAATATGTCCGTCAGGCCCCTTCCCTTGAGATAAATCTGCATATATCTCGGAAACGAAGCGAGCTATGGCAAAATGTTGAGAGACCTTTTTTGTAGAGAATTAAGTTTTCTACTTTTTATGTTCTATGATATTTTTTGATCAGATGCGTAGTTCTCGAGATATATCAAGATATTTAAAAGTTCCGAAGCCGCACCAACATAATAGAGATACAGAAACACCGTGGCCCCTTTCTTTGAGATAACTCGGCACTACTGCGAGCTGGAAATGCCACTTCCAGTTTAGCTGTGCAGAAGAAGAACAACAAGAAGAAGAAATATCTCGAAATATGTCCGTCAGGCCCCTTCCCTTGAGATAAATCTGCAAGTATCTTGGAAACGAAGCGAGCTATGGCAAAATGTTAAGAGACCTTATTTGTGGAGAATTAAGTTTCCTACTTTTTATGTTCTATGATATTATTTGATCAGATGCGTAGTTCTCGAGATATATCAAGATATTTAAAAGTTCCGAAGCCGCACCAACATAATAGAGATACAGAAACACCGTGGCCCCTTTCTTTGAGATAACTCTGCACTATTGCGAGCTGCAAATGCCACTTCCAGCTTAGCTGTGCAGAAGAAGAACAACAAGAAGAAGAAATATCTCGAAATATGTCCGTCAGGCCCCTTCCCTTGAGATAAATCTGCATATATCTCGGAAACGAAGCGAGCTATGGCAAAATGTTGAGAGACCTTTTTTGTAGAGAATTAAGTTTTCTACTTTTTATGTTCTATGATATTTTTTGATCAGATGCGTAGTTCTCGAGATATATCAAGATATTTAAAAGTTCCGAAGCCGCACCAACATAATAGAGATACAGAAACACCGTGGCCCCTTTCTTTGAGATAACTCGGCACTACTGCGAGCTGGAAATGCCACTTCCAGTTTAGCTGTGCAGAAGAAGAACAACAAGAAGAAGAAATATCTCGAAATATGTCCGTCAGGCCCCTTCCCTTGAGATAAATCTGCAAGTATCTTGGAAACGAAGCGAGCTATGGCAAAATGTTAAGAGACCTTTTTTATAGAGAATTAAGTTTCCTACTTTTTATGTTCTATGATATTTTTTGATCAGATGCGTAGTTCTCGAGATATATCAAGATATTTCAAAGTTCCGAGGCCGCACCAACATAATAGAGATACAGAAACACCGTGGCTCCTTTCTTTTAGATAACTCTGCACTATTGCGACCTGGAAATGCCACTTCCAGTTTAGCTGTGCAGAAGAAGAACAACAAGAAGAAGAAATATCTCGAAATAAGTCCGTTAGGCCCCTTCCCTTGAGATAAATCTGCAAATATCTCGGAAACGAAGCGAGCTATGGCAAAATGTTAAGAGACCTTTTTTGTAGAGAATTAAGTTTCCTACGTTTTATGTTGTATGATATTTTTTGATCAGATGCGTAGTTCTCGAGATATATCAAGATATTTAAAAGTTCCGAAGCCGCACCAACATAATAGAGATACAGAAACACCGTGGCCCCTCTCTTTGAGATAACTCTGCACTATTGCGAGCTGCAAATGCCACTTCCAGTTTAGCTGTGCAGAAGAAGAACAACAAGAAGAAGAAATATCTCGAAAAATGTCCGTCAGGCCCCTTCCCTTGAGATAAATCTGCAAATATCTCGGAAACGAAGCGAGCTATGGCAAAATGTTAAGAGACCTTATTTGTAGAGAATTAAGTTTCCTACTTTTTATGTTCTATGATATTTTTTGATCAGATGCGTAGTTCTCGAGATATATCAAGATATTTAAAAGTTCCGAAGCCGCACCAACATAATAGAGATACAGAAACACCGTGGCCCCTTTCTTTGAGATAACTCTGCACTATTGCGAGCTGTAAATGCCACGTCCAGCTTAGCTGTGCAGAAGAAGAACAACAAGAAGAAGAAATATCTCGAAATATGTCCGTCAGGCCCCTTCCCTCGAGATAAATCTGCAAATATCTCGGAAACGAAGCGAGCTATGGCAAAATGTTAAGAGACCTTTTTTGTAGAGAATTAAGTTTCCTACTTTTTATGTTCTATGATATTTTTTGATCGGATGCGTAGCTCTCGAGATATATCAAGATATTTAAAAGTTCCGAAGCCGCACCAACATAATAGAGATACAGAAACACCGTGGCCCCTTTCTTTGAGATAACTCTGCACTATTGCGAGCTGCAAATGCCACTTCCAGCTTAGCTGTGCAGAAGAAGAACAACAAGAAGAAGAAATATCTCGAAATATGTCCGTCAGACCCCTTCCCTTGAGATAAATCTGCAAATATCTCGGAAACGAAGCGAGCTATGGCAAAATGTTAAGAGATCTTTTTTGTAGAGAATTATGTTTCCCACAATTTAGGTTCTATGATATTTTTTGATCAGAAGCGTAGTTTTCGAGATATATCGAGATATTTAAAAGATCCGAAGCCGCACCAACATAATAGAGATACAGAAACACCGTGGCCCCTTTCTTCGAGATAACTCTGCACTATTGCGAGCTGCAAATGCCACTTCCAGCTTAGCTGTGCAGAAGAAGACCAACAAGAAGAAGAAATATCTCGAAATATGTCCGTCAGGCCCCTTCCCTTGAGATAAATCTGCAAATATCTCGGAAACGAAGCGAGCTATAGCAAAATGTTAAGAGACCTTATTTGTGGAGAATTAAGTTTCCTACTTTTTATGTTCTATGATATTATTTGATCAGATGCGTAGTTCTCGAGATATATCAAGATATTTAAAAGTTCCGAAGCCGCACCAACATAATAGAGATACAGAAACACCGTGGCCCCTTTCTTTGAGATAACTCTGCACTATTGCGAGCTGCAAATGCCACTTCCAGCTTAGCTGTGCAGAAGAAGAACAACAAGAAGAAGAAATATCTCGAAATATGTCCGTCAGGCCCCTTCCCTTGAGATAAATCTGCAAATATCTCGGAAACGAAGCGAGCTATGGCAAAATGTTAAGAGACCTTTTTTGTAGAGTATTAAGTTTCCTACTTTTTATGTTCTATGATATTTTTCGATCAGAGGCGTAGTTCTCGAGATATATCAAGATATTTCAAAGTTCCGAAGCCGCACCAACATAATAGAGATACAGAAACACCGTGGCCCCTTTCTTTGAGATAACTCTGCACGATTGCGAGCTGGAAATGCCACTTCCAGTTTAGCTGTGCAGAAGAAGAACAACAAGAAGAAGAAATATCTCGAAATATGTCCATCAGGCCCCTTCCCTTGAGATAAATCTGCAAATATCTCGGAAACGAAGCGAGCTATTGCAAAACGTTAGGAGACCTTTTTTGTAGAGAATTAAGTTTCCTACTTTTTATGTTCTATGATATTTTTTGATCAGAAGCGTAGTTCTCGAGATATATCAAGATATTTAAAAGCTCCGAAGCTGCACCAACATAATAGAGGTACAGAAACACCGTGGCCCCTTTCTTTGAGATAACTCTGCACTATTGCGAGCTGCAAATGCCACTTCCAGCTTAGCTGTGGAGAAGAAGAACAACAAGAATAAGAAATATTTCGAAATATGTCCGTCAGGCCCCTTCCCTTGAGATAAATCTGCAAATATCTCGGAAACGAAGCGAGCTACGGCAAAATGTTAAGAGACCTTTTTTGTAGAAAATTAGGTTTCCTACTTTTTATGTTCTAGGATATTTTTTGATCAGATGCGTAGTTCTCGAGATATATCAAGATATTTAAAAGTTCCGAAGCCGCACCAACATAATAGAGATACAGAAACACCGTGGCCCCTTTCTTTGCGATAACTCTGCACTATTGCGAGCTGCAAATGCCACTTCCAGCTTAGCTGTGCAGAAGAAGAACAACAAGAAGAAGAAATATCTCGAAATATGTCCGTCAGGCCCCTTCCCTTGAGATAAATCTGCAAATATCTCGGAAACGAAGCGAGCTATGCCAAAATGTTAAGAGACCTTATTTGTAGAGAATTAAGTTTTCTACTTTTTATGTTGTATGATATTTTTTGATGAGATGCGTAGTTCTCGAGATACATCGAGATATTTAAAAGTTCCGAAGCCGCACCAACATAATAGAAATACAGAAACACCGTGGCCCCTTTCTTTGAGATAACTCTGCACTAGTGCGAGCCGCAAATGCCAGTTCCAGCTTAGCTGTGCAGAAGAAGAACAACAAGAAGATGAAATATCTCGAAATATGTCCGTCAGGCCCCTTCCCTTGAGATAAATCTGCAAATATCTCGGAAACGAAGCGAGCTATGGCAAAATGTTAAGAGACCTTTTTTGTAGAGAATTAAGTTTCCTACTTTTTATGTTGTATGATATTTTTTGATCAGATGCGTAGTTCTCGAGATATATCAAGATATTTAAAAGTTCCGAAGCCGCACCAACATAATAGAGATACAGAAACACCGTGGCCCCTTTCTTTGAGATAACTCTGCACTAGTGCGAGCCGCAAATGCCAGTTCCAGCTTAGCTGTGCAGAAGAAGAACAACAAGAAGAAGAAATATCTCGAAATATGTCCGTCAGGCCCCTTCCCTTGAGATAAATCTGCAAATATCTCGGAAACGAAGCGAGCTATGGCAAAATGTTAAGAGACGTTTTTTGTAGAGAATTAAGTTTCCTACAATTTATGTTCTATGATATTTTTTGATCAGAAGCGTAGTTTTCGAGATATATCGAGATATTTAAAAGTTCCGAAGCCGCACCAACATAATAGGGATACAGAAACACCGTGGCCCCTTTCTTTGAGATAACTCTGCACTAGTGCGAGCCGCAAATGCCACTTCCAGCTTAGCTGTGCAGAAGAAGAACAACAAGAAGAAGAAATATCTCGAAATATGTCCGTCAGGCCCCTTCCCTTGAGATATATCTGCAAATATCTCGGAAACGAAGCGAGCTATGGCAAAATGTTAAGAGACCTTTTTTGTAGAGAATTCTGTTTCCTACAATTTATGTTCTATGATATTTTTTGATCAGAAGCGTAGTTTTCGAGATATATCGAGATATTTAAAAGTTCTGAAGCCGCACCAACATAATAGAGATACAGAAACACCGTGGCCCCTTTCTTTGAGATAACTCTGCACTAGTGCGAGCCGCAAATGCCACTTCCAGCTTAGCTGTGCAGAAGAAGAACAACAAGAAGAAGAAATATCTCGAAATATGTCCGTCAGGCCCCTTCCCTTGAGATAAATCTGCAAATATCTCGGAAACGAAGCGAGCTATGGCAAAATGTTAAGAGACCTTTTTTGTAGAGAATTAAGTTTCATACTTTTTATGTTCTATGATATTTTTTGATCAGATGCGTAGTTCTCGAGATATATCAAGATATTTAAAAGTTCCGAAGCCGCACCAACATAATAGAGATACAGAAACACCGTGGCCCCTTTCTTTGAGATAACTCTGCACTATTGCGAGCTGCAAATGTCACTTCCAGCTTTGCTGTGCAGAGGAAGAACAACAAGAAGAAGAAATATCTCGAAATATGTCCGGCAGGCCAGTTCCTTTGAGCTGAATCTGCAAATATCTCGGAAACGAAGCGAGCTATGGCAAAATGTTAAGAGACGTTTTCTGTAGAGAATTATGTTTCCTACAATTTATGTTCTATGATATTTTTTGTTCAGAAGCGTAGTTTTCGAGATATATCGAGATATTTATAAGTTCCGAAGCCGCACCAACATAATAGAGATACAGAAACACCGTGGCCCCTTTCTTTGAGATAACTCTGCACTAGTGCGAGCCGCAAATGCCACTTCCAGCTTAGCTGTGCAGAAGAAGAACAACAAGAAGAAGAAATATCTCGAAATATGTCCGACAGGCCCCTTCCCTTGAGATAAATCTGCAAATATCTCGGAAACGAAGCGAGCTATGGCGAAATGTTAAGAGACCTTTTCTGTAGAGAATTAAGTTTCCTACTTTTTATCTTCTATGATATTTTTTGATCAGATGCGTAGTTCTCGAGATATATCAAGATATTTAAAAGTTCCGAAGCCGCACCAACATAATAGAGATACAGAAACACCGTGGCCCCTCTCTTTGAGATAACTCTGCACTATTGCGAGCTGCAAATGTCACTTCCAGCTTAGCTGTGCAGAAGAAGAACAACAAGAAGAAGAAATATCTCGAAATATGTCCGTCAGGCCCCTTCCCTTGAGATAAATCTGCAAATATCTCGGAAACGAAGCGAGCTATGGCAAAATGTTAAGAGACCTTTTTTGTAGAGAATTAAGTTTCCTACTTTTTATGGTCTATGATATTTTTTGATCAGATGCGTAGTTCTCGAGATATATCAAGATATTTAAAAGTTCCGAAGCCGCACCAACATAATAGAGATACAGAAACACCGTGGCCCCTTTCTTTGAGATAACTCTGCACTATTGCGAGCTGCAAATGTCACTTCCAGCTTAGCTGTGCAGAGGAAGAACAACAAGAAGAAGAAATATCTCGAAATATGTCCGTCAGGCCAGTTCCTTTGAGCTGAATCTGCAAATATCTCGGAAACGAAGCGAGCTATGGCGAAATGTTAAGAGACCTTTTCTGTAGAGAATTAAGTTTCCTACTTTTTATCTTCTATGATATTTTTTGATCAGATGCGTAGTTCTCGAGATATATCAAGATATTTAAAAGTTCCGAAGCCGCACCAACATAATAGAGATACAGAAACACCGTGGCCCCTCTCTTTGAGATAACTCTGCACTATTGCGAGCTGCAAATGCCACTTCCAGCTTAGCTGTGCAGAAGAAGAACAACAAGAAGAAGAAATATCTCGAAATATGTCCGTCAGGCCCCTTCCCTTGAGATAAATCTGCAAATATCTCGGAAACGCAGCGAGCTATGGCAAAATGTTTACAGACCTTTCTTGTAGAGAATTAAGTTTCCTACTTTTTATGTAGTATGATATTTTTTGATCAGATGCGTAGTTCTCGAGATATATCAAGATATTTAAAAGTTCCGAAGCCGCACCAACATAATAGAGATACAGAAACACCGTGGCCCCTTTCTTTGAGATAACTCTGCACGATTGCGAGCTGGAAATGCCACTTCCAGTTTAGCTGTGCAGAAGAAGAACAACAAGAAGAAGAAATATCTCGAAATATGTCCATCAGGACCCTTCCCTTGAGATAAATCTGCAAATATCTCGGAAACGAAGCGAGCTGCGGCAAAATGTTAAGAGACCTTTTTTGTAGAGAATAATGTTTCCTACAATTTACGTTCTATGATATTTTTTGATCAGAAGCGTAGTTTTCGAGATATATCGAGATATTTAAAAGTTCCGAAGCCGCACCAACATAATACAGATACAGAATCACCGTGGCCCCTTTCTTTGAGATAACTCTGCACTATTGCGACCTGCAAATGCCACTTCCAGCTCAGCTGTGCAGAAGAAGAGCAACAAGAAGAAGAAATATCTCGAAATATGTCCGTCAGGCCCCTTCCCTTGAGATAAATCTGCAAATATCTCGGAAACGAAGCGAGCTATGGCAAAATGTTAAGAGACCTTTTTTGTAGAGAATTAAGTTTCTTACTTTTTATGTTCTATGATATTTTTTGATCAGATGCGTAGTTCTCGAGATATATCAAGATATTTAAAAGTTCCGAAGCCGCACCAACATAATAGAGATACAGAAACACCGTGGCCCCTTTCTTTGAGATAACTCTGCACTATTGCGAGCTGCAAATGTCACTTCCAGCTTAGCTGTGCAGAGGAAGAACAACAAGAAGAAGAAATATCTCGAAATATGTCCGTCAGGCCAGTTCCTTTGAGCTGAATCTGCAAATATCTCGGAAACGAAGCGAGCTATGGCAAAATGTTAAGAGACGTTTTCTGTAGAGAATTATGTTTCCTACAATTTATGTTCTATGATATTTTTTGATCAGAAGCGTAGTTTTCGAGATATATCGAGATATTTAAAAGTTCCGAAGCCGCACCAACATAATAGAGATACAGAAACACCGTGGCCCCTTTCTTTGAGATAACTCTGCACTAGTGCGAGCCGCAAATGCCACTTCCAGCTTAGCTGTGCAGAAGAAGAACAACAAGAAGAAGAAATATCTCGAAATATGTCCGACAGGCCCCTTCCCTTGAGATAAATCTGCAAATATCTCGGAAACGAAGCGAGCTATGGCGAAATGTTAAGAGACCTTTTCTGTAGAGAATTAAGTTTCCTACTTTTTATCTTCTATGATATTTTTTGATCAGATGCGTAGTTCTCGAGATATATCAAGATATTTAAAAGTTCCGAAGCCGCACCAACATAATAGAGATACAGAAACACCGTGGCCCCTCTCTTTGAGATAACTCTGCACTATTGCGAGCTGCAAATGCCACTTCCAGCTTAGCTGTGCAGAAGAAGAACAACAAGAAGAAGAAATATCTCGAAATATGTCCGTCAGGCCCCTTCCCTTGAGATAAATCTGCAAATATCTCGGAAACGAAGCGAGCTATGGCAAAATGTTAAGAGACCTTTTTTGTAGAGAATTAAGTTTCCTACTTTTTATGGTCTATGATATTTTTTGATCAGATGCGTAGTTCTCGAGATATATCAAGATATTTAAAAGTTCCGAAGCCGCACCAACATAATAGAGATACAGAAACACCGTGGCCCCTTTCTTTGAGATAACTCTGCACTATTGCGAGCTGCAAATGTCACTTCCAGCTTAGCTGTGCAGAGGAAGAACAACAAGAAGAAGAAATATCTCGAAATATGTCCGTCAGGCCAGTTCCTTTGAGCTGAATCTGCAAATATCTCGGAAACGAAGCGAGCTATGGCAAAATGTTAAGAGACGTTTTCTGTAGAGAATTATGTTTCCTACAATTTACGTTCTATGATATTTTTTGATCAGAAGCGTAGTTTTCGAGATATATCGAGATATTTAAAAGTTCCGAAGCCGCACCAACATAATAGAGATACAGAAACACCGTGGCCCCTTTCTTTGAGATAACTCTGCACTAGTGCGAGCCGCAAATGCCACTTCCAGCTTAGCTGTGCAGAAGAAGAACAACAAGAAGAAGAAATATCTCGAAATATGTCCGACAGGCCCCTTCCCTTGAGATAAATCTGCAAATATCTCGGAAACGAAGCGAGCTATGGCGAAATGTTAAGAGACCTTTTCTGTAGAGAATTAAGTTTCCTACTTTTTATCTTCTATGATATTTTTTGATCAGATGCGTAGTTCTCGAGATATATCAAGATATTTAAAAGTTCCGAAGCCGCACCAACAAAATAGAGATACAGAAACACCGTGGCCCCTCTCTTTGAGATAACTCTGCACTATTGCGAGCTGCAAATGCCACTTCCAGCTTAGCTGTGCAGAAGAAGAACAACAAGAAGAAGAAATATCTCGAAATATGTCCGTCAGGCCCCTTCCCTTGAGATAAATCTGCAAATATCTCGGAAACGCAGCGAGCTATGGCAAAATGTTTACAGACCTTTCTTGTAGAGAATTAAGTTTCCTACTTTTTATGTAGTATGATATTTTTTGATCAGATGCGTAGTTCTCGAGATATATCAAGATATTTAAAAGTTCCGAAGCCGCACCAACATAATAGAGATACAGAAACACCGTGGCCCCTTTCTTTGAGACAACTCTGCACGATTGCGAGCTGGAAATGCCACTTCCAGTTTAGCTGTGCAGAAGAAGAACAACAAGAAGAAGAAATATCTCGAAATATGTCCATCAGGACCCTTCCCTTGAGATAAATCTGCAAATATCTCGGAAACGAAGCGAGCTATGGCAAAATGTTAAGAGACCTTTTTTGTAGAGAATAATGTTTCCTACAATTTACGTTCTATGATATTTTTTGATCAGAAGCGTAGTTTTCGAGATATATCGAGATATTTAAAAGTTCCGAAGCCGCACCAACATAATAGAGATACAGAATCACCGTGGCCCCTTTCTTTGAGATAACTCTGCACTATTGCGACCTGCAAATGCCACTTCCAGCTCAGCTGTGCAGAAGAAGAGCAACAAGAAGAAGAAATATCTCGAAATATGTCCGTCAGGCCCCTTCCCTTGAGATAAATCTGCAAATATCTCGGAAACGAAGCGAGCTATGGCAAAATGTTAAGAGAGCTTTTTTGTAGAGAATTAAGTTTCTTACTTTTTATGTTCTATGATATTTTTTGATCAGATGCGTAGTTCTCGAGATATATCAAGATATTTAAAAGTTCCGAAGCCGCACCAACATAATAGAGATACAGAAACACCGTGGCCCCTTTCTTTGAGATAACTCTGCACTATTGCGACCTGCAAATGCCACTTCCAGCTCAGCTGTGCAGAAGAAGAACAACAAGAAGAAGAAATATCTCGAAATATGTCCGTCAGGCCCCTTCCCTTGAGATAAATCTGCAAATATCTCGGAAACGAAGCGAGCTATGGCAAAATGTTCAGAGACCTTTTTTGTAGAGAATTAAGTTTCCCACTTTTTATCTTCTATGATATTTTTTGATCAGATGCGTAGTTCTCGAGATATATCAAGATATTTAAAAGTTCCGAAGCCGCACCAACATAATACAGATACAGAAACACCGTGGCCCCTTTCTTTGAGATAACTCTGCACTATTGCGAGCTGCAAATGCCACTTCCAGCTTAGCTGTGCAGAGGAAGAACAACAAGAAGAAGAAGTATCTCGAAATATGTCCGTCAGGCCCGTTCCTTTGAGCTGAATCTGCAAATATCTCGGAAACGAAGCGAGCTATGGCAAAATGTTAAGAGACGTTTTTTGTAGAGAATTATGTTTCCTACAATTTATGTTCTATGATATTTTTTGATCAGAAGCGTAGTTTTCGAGATATATCGAGATATTTAAAAGTTCCGAAGCCGGACCAACATAATACAGATACAGAAACACCGTGGCCCCTTTCTTTGAGATAACTCTGCACTATTGCGCGCTGCAAATGCCACTTCCAGCTTAGCTGTGCAGAAGAAGAACAACAAGAAGAAGAAATATCTCGAAATATGTCCGTCAGACCCCTTCCCTTGAGATAAATCTGCAAATATCTCGGAAACGAAGCGAGCTATGGCAAAATGTTAAGAGACCTTTTTTGTAGAGAATTAAGTTTCGTACTTTTTATGTTCTATGATATTTTTCGATCAGAGGCGTAGTTCTCGAGATATATCAAGATATTTAAAAGTTCCGAAGCCGCACCAACATAATAGAGATACAGAAACACCGTGGCCCCTTTCTTTGAGATAACTCTGCACGATTGCGAGCTGGAAATGCCACTTCCAGTTTAGCTGTGCAGAAGAAGAACAACAAGAAGAAGAAATATCTCGAAATATGTCCATCAGGACCCTTCCCTTGAGATAAATCTGCAAATATCTCGGAAACGAAGAGAGCTATGGCAAAATGTTAAGAGACCTTTTTTGTAGAGAATTAAGTTTCCTACTTTTCATGTTCTATGATATTTTTTGATCAGATGCGTAGTTCTCGAGATATATCAAGATATTTAAAAGTTCCGAAGCAGCACCAACATAATAGAGATACAGAAACACCGTGGCCCCTTTCTTTGAGATAACTCTGCACTATTGCGAGCTGTAAATGCCACTTCCAGCTTAGCTGTGCAGAAGAAGAACAACAAGAAGAAGAAATATCCCGAAATATGTCCGGCAGGCCCCTTCCCTTGAGATATATCTGCAAATATCTCGGAAACGAAGCGAGCTATGGCAAAATGTTAAGATACCTTTTTTGTAGAGAATTATGTTTCCTACAATTTATGTTCTATGATATTTTTTGATCAGATGCGTAGTTCTCGAGATATATCAAGATATTTAAAAGTTCCGAAGCCGCACCAACATAATAGAGATACAGAAACACCGTGGCCCCTTTCTTTGAGATAACTCTGCACTATTGCGAGCTGCAAATGCCACTTCCAGCTTAGCTGTGCATAGGAAGAACAACAAGAAGAAGAAATATCTCGAAATATGTCCGTCAGGCCAGTTCCTTTGAGCTGAATCTGCAAATATCTCGGAAACGAAGCGAGCTATGGCAAAATGTTAAGAGACGTTTTTTGTAGAGAATTATGTTTCCTACAATTTATGTTCTATGATATTTTTTGATCAGAAGCGTAGTTTTCGAGATATATCGAGATATTTAAAAGTTCCGAAGCCGCACCAACATAATAGAGATACAGAAACACCGTGGCCCCTTTCTTTGAGATAACTCTGCACTATTGCGACCTGCAAATGCCACTTCCAGCTCAGCTGTGCAGAAGAAGAACAACAAGAAGAAGAAATATCCCGAAATATGTCCGTCAGGCCCCTTCCCTTGAGATAAATCTGCAAATATCTCGGAAACGAAGCGAGCTATGGCAAAATGTTAAGAGACCTTTTTTGTAGAGAATTAAGTTTCCTACTTTTTATGTTCTATGATATTTTTTGATCAGATGCGTAGTTCTCGAGATATATCAAGATATTTAAAAGTTCCGAAGCCGCACCAACATAATAGAGATACAGAAACACCGTGGCCCCTTTCTTTGAGATAACTCTGCACTATTGCGAGCTGCAAATGCCACTTCCAGCTTAGCTGTGCAGAAGAAGAACAACAAGAAGAAGAAATATCTCGAAATATGTCCGTCAGGCCCCTTCCCTTGAGATAAATCTGCAAATATCTCGGAAACGAAGCGAGCTATGGCAAAATGTTAAGAGACCTTTTTTGTAGACAATTAAGTTTCCTACTTTTTATGTTCTATGATATTTTTCGATCAGAGGCGTAGTTCTCGAGATATATCAAGATATTTAAAAGTTCCGAAGCCGCACCAACAGAATAGAGATACAGAAACACCGTGGCCCCTTTCTTTGAGATAACTCTGCACTATTGCGAGCTGCAAATGCCACTTCCAGCTTAGCTGTGCAGAAGAAGAACAACAAGAAGAAGAAATATCTCGAAATATGTCCGTCAGGCCCCTTCCCTTGAGATAAATCTGCAAATATCTCGGAAACGAAGAGAGCTATGGCAAAATGTTAAGAGACCTTTTTTGTAGAGAATTAAGTTTCCTACTTTTCATGTTCTACGATATTTTTTGATCAGATGCGTAGTTCTCGAGATATATCAAGATATTTAAAAGTTCCGAAGCAGCACCAACATAATAGAGATACAGAAACACCGTGGCCCCTTTCTTTGAGATAACTCTGCACTATTGCGAGCTGTAAATGCCACTTCCAGCTTAGCTGTGCAGAAGAAGAACAACAAGAAGAAGAAATATCTCGAAATATGTCCGGCAGGCCCCTTCCCTTGAGATATATCTGCAAATATCTCGGAAACGAAGCGAGCTATGGCAAAATGTTAAGATACCTTTTTTGTAGAGAATTATGTTTCCTACAATTTATGTTCTATGATTTTTTTTGATCAGATGCGTAGTTCTCGAGATATATCAAGATATTTAAAAGTTCCGAAGCCGCACCAACATAATAGAGATACAGATACACCGTGGCCCCTTTCTTAGAGATAACTCTGCACTATAGCGAGCTGCAAATGCCACTTCCAGCTTAGCTGTGCAGAAGAAGAACAACAAGAAGAAGAAATATCTCGAAATATGTCCGTCAGGCCCCTTCCCTTGAGATATATCTGCAAATATCTCGGAAACGAAGCGAGCTATGGCAAAATGTTAAGAGACGTTTTTTGTAGAGAATTATGTTTCCTACAATTTATGTTCTATGATATTTTTTGATCAGAAGCGTAGTTTTCGAGATATATCGAGATATTTAAAAGTTCCGAAGCCGCACCAACACAATAGAGATACAGAAACACCGTGGCCCCTTTCTTTGAGATAACTCTGCACTAGTGCGAGCCGCAAATGCCACTTCCAGCTTAGCTGTGCAGAAGAAGAACAACAAGAAGAAGAAATATCTCGAAATATGTCCGACAGGCCCCTTCCCTTGAGATAAATCTGCAAATATCTCGGAAACGAAGCGAGCTATGGCGAAATGTTAAGAGACCTTTTTTGTAGAGAATTAAGTTTCCTACTTTTTATCTTCTATGATATTTTTTGATCAGATGCGTAGTTCTCGAGATATATCAAGATATTTAAAAGTTCCGAAGCCGCACCAACATAATAGAGATACAGAAACACCGTGGCCCCTTTCTTAGAGATAACTCTGCACTATTGCGAGCTGCAAATGCCACTTCCAGCTTAGCTGTGCAGAGGAAGAACAACAAGAAGAAGAAGTATCTCGAAATATGTCCGTCAGGCCCGTTCCTTTGAGCTGAATCTGCAAATATCTCGGAAACGAAGCGAGCTATGGCAAAATGGTAAGAGACGTTTTTTGTAGTGAATTATGTTTCCTACAATTTATGTTCTATGACATTTTTTGATCAGAAGCGTAGTTTTCGAGATATATCGAGATATTTAAAAGTTCCGAAGCCGCACCAACATAATAGAGATACAGAAACACCGTGGCTCCTTTCTTTGAGATAACTCTGCACTAGTGCGAGCCGCAAATGCCACTTCCAGCTTAGCTGTGCAGAAGAAGAACAACAAGAAGAAGAAATATCTCGAAATATGTCCGTCAGGCCCCTTCCCTTGAGATAAATCTGCAAATATCTCGGAAACGAAGCGAGCTATGGCAAAATGTTAAGAGACCTTTTTTGTAGAGAATTAAGTTTCCTACTTTTTATGTTCTCTGATATTTTTCGATCAGAGGCGTAGTTCTCGAGATATATCAAGATATTTAAAAGTTCCGAAGCCGCACCAACAGAATAGAGATACAGAAACACCGTGGCCCCTTTCTTTGAGATAACTCTGCACTATTGCGAGCTGCAAATGCCACTTCCAGCTTAGCTGTGCAGAAGAAGAACAACAAGAAGAAGAAATATCTCGAAATATGTCCGTCAGGCCCCTTCCCTTGAGATAAATCTGCAAATATCTCGGAAACGAAGAGAGCTATGGCAAAATGTTAAGAGACCTTTTTTGTAGAGAATTAAGTTTCCTACTTTTCATGTTCTACGATATTTTTTGATCAGATGCGTAGTTCCCGAGATATATCAAGATATTTAAAAGTTCCGAAGCAGCACCAACATAATAGAGATACAGAAACACCGTGGCCCCTTTCTTTGAGATAACTCTGCACTATTGCGAGCTGTAAATGCCACTTCCAGCTTAGCTGTGCAGAAGAAGAACAACAAGAAGAAGAAATATCTCGAAATATGTCCGGCAGGCCCCTTCCCTTGAGATATATCTGCAAATATCTCGGAAACGAAGCGAGCTATGGCAAAATGTTAAGATACCTTTTTTGTAGAGAATTATGTTTCCTACAATTTATGTTCTATGATTTTTTTTGATCAGATGCGTAGTTCTCGAGATATATCAAGATATTTAAAAGTTCCGGAGCCGCAACAACATAATAGAGATACAGAAACACCGTGGCCCCTTTCTTTCAGATAACTCTGCACTATTGCGAGCTGCAAATGCCTCTTCCAGCTTAGCTGTGCAGAGGAAGAACAACAAGAAGAAGAAATATCTCGAAATATGTCCGTCAGGCCAGTTCCTTTGAGCTGAATCTGCAAATATCTCGGAAACGAAGCGAGCTATGGCAAAATGTTAAGAGACGTTTTTTGTAGAGAATTATGTTTCCTACAATTTATGTTCTATGATATTTTTTAATCAGAAGCGTAGTTTTCGAGATATATCGAGATATTTAAAAGTTCCGAAGCCGCACCAACATAATAGAGATACAGAAACACCGTGGCCCCTTTCTTTGAGATAACTCTGCACTATTGCGACCTGCAAATGCCACTTCCAGCTCAGCTGTGCAGAAGAAGAACAATAAGAGGAAGAAATATCTCGAAATATGTCCGTCAGGCCCCTTCCCTTGAGATAAATCTGCAAATATCTCGGAAACGAAGCGAGCTATGGCAAAATGTTAAGAGATCTTTTTTGTAGAGAATAATGTTTCCTACAATTTATGTTCTATGATATTTTTTGATCAGAAGCGTAGTTTTCGAGATATATCGAGATATTTAAAAGTTCCGAAGCCGCACCAACATAATAGAGATACAGAAACACCGTGGCCCCTTTCTTTGAGATAACTCTGCACTAGTGCGAGCCGCAAATGCCACTTCCAGCTTAGCTGTGCAGAAGAAGAACAACAAGAAGAAGAAATATCTCGAAATATGTCCGACAGGCCCCTTCCCTTGAGATAAATCTGCAAATATCTCGGAAACGAAGTGAGCTATGGCGAAATGTTAAGAGACCTTTTTTGTAGAGAATTAAGTTTCCTACTTTTTATCTTGTATGATATTTTTTGATCAGATGCGTAGTTCTCGAGATATATCAAGATATTTAAAAGTTCCGAAGCCGCACCAACATAATAGAGATACAGAAACACCGTGGCCCCTTTCTTAGAGCTAACTCTGCACTATTGCGAGCTGCAAATGCCACTTCCAGCTTAGCTGTGCAGAAGAAGAACAACAAGAAGAAGAAATATCTCGAAATATGTCCGTCAGGCCCCTTCCCTTGAGATATATCTGCAAATATCTCGGAAACGAAGCGAGCTATGGCAAAATGTTAAGAGACCTTTTTTGTAGAGAATTATGTTTCCTACAATTTATGTTCTATGATATTTTTTGATCAGAAGCGTAGTTTTCGAGATATATCGAGATATTTAAAAGTTCCGAAGCCGCACCAACATAATAGAGATACAGAAACACCGTGGCCCCTTTCTTTGAGATAACTCTGCACTATTGCGAGCTGTAAATGCCACTTCCAGCTTAGCTGTGCAGAAGAAGAACAACAAGAAGAAGAAATATCTCGAAATATGTCCGGCAGGCCCCTTCCCTTGAGATATATCTGCAAATATCTCGGAAACGAAGCGAGCTATGGCAAAATGTTAAGATACCTTTTTTGTAGAGAATTATGTTTCCTACAATTTATGTTCTATGATTTTTTTTGATCAGATGCGTAGTTCTCGAGATATATCAAGATATTTAAAAGTTCCGGAGCCGCAACAACATAATAGAGATACAGAAACACCGTGGCCCCTTTCTTTCAGATAACTCTGCACTATTGCGAGCTGCAAATGCCACTTCCAGCTTAGCTGTGCAGAGGAAGAACAACAAGAAGAAGAAATATCTCGAAATATGTCCGTCAGGCCAGTTCCTTTGAGCTGAATCTGCAAATATCTCGGAAACGAAGCGAGCTATGGCAAAATGTTAAGAGACGTTTTTTGTAGAGAATTATGTTTCCTACAATTTATGTTCTATGATATTTTTTAATCAGAAGCGTAGTTTTCGAGATATATCGAGATATTTAAAAGTTCCGAAGCCGCACCAACATAATAGAGATACAGAAACACCGTGGCCCCTTTCTTTGAGATAACTCTGCACTATTGCGACCTGCAAATGCCACTTCCAGCTCAGCTGTGCAGAAGAAGAACAATAAGAGGAAGAAATATCTCGAAATATGTCCGTCAGGCCCCTTCCCTTGAGATAAATCTGCAAATATCTCGGAAACGAAGCGAGCTATGGCAAAATGTTAAGAGACGTTTTTTGTAGAGAATTATGTTTCCTACAATTTATGTTCTATGATATTTTTTGATCAGAAGCGTAGTTTTCGAGATATATCGAGATATTTAAAAGTTCCGAAGCCGCACCAACATAATAGAGATACAGAAACACCGTGGCCCCTTTCTTTGAGATAACTCTGCACTAGTGCGAGCCGCAAATGCCACTTCCAGCTTAGCTGTGCAGAAGAAGAACAACAAGAAGAAGAAATATCTCGAAATATGTCCGACAGGCCCCTTCCCTTGAGATAAATCTGCAAATATCTCGGAAACGAAGCGAGCTATGGCGAAATGTTAAGAGACCTTTTTTGTAGAGAATTAAGTTTCCTACTTTTTATCTTCTATGATATTTTTTGATCAGATGCGTAGTTCTCGAGATATATCAAGATATTTAAAAGTTCCGAAGCCGCACCAACATAATAGAGATACAGAAACACCGTGGCCCCTTCCTTTTAGATAACTCTGCACTATTGCGAGCTGCAAATGCCACTTCCAGCTTAGCTGTGCAGAGGAAGAACAACAAGAAGAAGAAGTATCTCGAAATATGTCCGTCAGGCCCGTTCCTTTGAGCTGAATCTGCAAATATCCCGGAAACGAAGCGAGCTATGGCAAAATATTAAGAGACGTTTTTTGTAGAGAATTATGTTTCCTACAATTTATGGTCTATGATATTTTTCGATCAGAAGCGTAGTTTTCGAGATATATCGAGATATTTAAAAGTTCCGAAGCCGCACCAAGATAATAGAGATACAGAAACACCGTGGCTCCTTTCTTTGAGATAACTCTGCACTAGTGCGAGCCGCAAATGCCACTTCCAGCTTAGCTGTGCAGAAGAAGAACAACGAGAAGAAGAAATATCTCGAAATATGTCCGTCAGGCCCCTTCCCTTGAAATAAATCTGCAAATATCTCGGAAACGAAGCGAGCTATGGCAAAATGTTAAGAGACCTTTTTTGTAGAGAATTAAGTTTCCTACTTTTTATGTTCTATGATATTTTTCGATCAGACGCGTAGTTCTCGAGATATATCGAGATATTTAAAAGTTCCGAAGCCGCACCAACATAATAGAGATACAGAAACACCGTGGCCCCTTTCTTTGAGATAACTCTGCACTAGTGCGAGCCGCAAATGCCACTTCCAGCTTAGCTGTGCAGAAGAAGAACAACAAGAAGAAGAAATATCTCGAAATATGTCCGTCAGGCCCCTTCCCTTGAGATAAATCTGCAAATATCTCGGGAACGAAGCGAGCTATGGCAAAATGTTAAGAGACCTTTTTTGTAGAGAATTAAGTTTCCTACTTTTTATGTTCTATGATATTTTTTGATCAGATGCGTAGTTCTCGAGATATATCAAGATATTTAAAAGCTCCGAAGCCGCACCAACATAATAGAGATACAGAAACACCGTGGCCCCTTTCTTTGAGATAACTCTGCACTATTGCGAGCTGCAAATGCCACTTCCAGCTTAGCTGTGCAGAGGAAGAACAACAAGAAGAAGAAGTATCTCGAAATATGTCCGTCAGGCCCGTTCCTTTGAGCTGAATCTGCAAATATCTCGGAAACGAAGCGAGCTATGGCAAAATGGTAAGAGACGTTTTTTGTAGTGAATTATGTTTCCTACAATTTATGTTCTATGACATTTTTTGATCAGAAGCGTAGTTTTCGAGATATATCGAGATATTTAAAAGTTCCGAAGCCGCACCAACATAATAGAGATACAGAAACACCGTGGCTCCTTTCTTTGAGATAACTCTGCACTAGTGCGAGCCGCAAATGCCACTTCCAGCTTAGCTGTGCAGAAGAAGAACAACAAGAAGAAGAAATATCTCGAAATATGTCCGTCAGGCCCCTTCCCTTGAGATATATCTGCAAATATCTCGGAAACGAAGCGAGCTATGGCAAAATGTTAAGATACCTTTTTTGTAGAGAATTATGTTTCCTACAATTTATGTTCTATGATTTTTTTTGATCAGATGCGTAGTTCTCGAGATATATCAAGATATTTAAAAGTTCCGAAGCCGCAACAACATAATAGAGATACAGAAACACCGTGGCCCCTTTCTTTGAGATAACTCTGCACTATTGCGAGCTGCAAATGCCACTTCCAGCTTAGCTGTGCACAGGAAGAACAACAAGAAGAAGAAATATCTCGAAATATGTCCGTCAGGCCAGTTCCTTTGAGCTGAATCTGCAAATATCTCGGAAACGAAGCGAGCTATGGCAAAATGTTAAGAGACGTTTTTTGTAGAGAATTATGTTTCCTACAATTTATGTTCTATGATATTTTTTAATCAGAAGCGTAGTTTTCGAGATATATCGAGATATTTAAAAGTTCCGAAGCCGCACCAACATAATAGAGATACAGAAACACCGTGGCCCCTTTCTTTGAGATAACTCTGCACTATTGCGACCTGCAAATGCCACTTCCAGCTCAGCTGTGCAGAAGAAGAACAACAAGAGGAAGAAATATCTCGAAATATGTCCGTCAGGCCCCTTCCCTTGAGATAAATCTGCAAATATCTCGGAAACGAAGCGAGCTATGGCAAAATGTTAAGAGACCTTTTTTGTAGAGAATTAAGTTTCCTACTTTTTATGTTCTATGATATTTTTTGATCAGATGCGTAGTTCTCGAGATATATCAAGATATTTAAAAGTTCCGAAGCCGCACCAACATAATAGAGATACAGAAACACCGTGGCCCCTTTCTTTGAGATAACTCTGCACTATTGCGAGCTGCAAATGCCACTTCCAGCTTAGCTGTGCAGAGGAAGAACAACAAGAAGAAGAAGTATCTCGAAATATGTCCGTCAGGCCCGTTCCTTTGAGCTGAATCTGCAAATATCTCGGAAACGAAGCGAGCTATGGCAAAATGTTAAGAGACGTTTTTTGTAGAGAATTATGTTTCCTACTTTTTATCTTCTATGATATTTTTTGATCAGATGCGTAGTTCTCGAGATGTATCAAGATATTTAAAAGTTCCGAAGCCGCACCAACATAATAGAGATACAGAAACACCGTGGCCCCTTTCTTTGAGATAACTCTGCACTATTGCGCGCTGCAAATGCCACTTCCAGCTTAGCTGTGCAGAAGAACAACAACAAGAAGAAGAAATATCTCGAAATATGTCCGTCAGGCCCCTTCCCTTGAGATAAATCTGCAAATATCTCGGAAACGAAGCGAGCTATGGCAAAATGTTAAGAGACCTTTTTTGTAGAGAATTAAGTTTCCTACTTTTTACGTTCTATGATATTTTTCGATCAGAGGCGTAGTTCCCGAGATATATCAAGATATTTAAAAGTTCCGAAGCCGCACCAACATAATAGAGATACAGAAACACCGTGGCCCCGTTCTTTGAGATAACTCTGCACGATTGCGAGCTGGAAATGCCACTACCAGTTTAGCTGTGCAGAAGAAGAACAACAAGAAGAAGAAATATCTCGAAATATGTCCATCAGGACCCTTCCCTTGAGATAAATCTGCAAATATCTCGGAAACGAAGCGAGCTATCGCAAAATGTTAAGAGACCTTTTTTGTAGAGAATAATGTTTCCTACAATTTACGTTCTATGATATTTTTTGATCAGAGGCGTAGTTCTCGAGATATATCAAGATATTTAAAAGTTCCGAAGCCGCACCAACATAATAGAGATACAGAAACACCGTGGCCCCTTTATTTGAGATAACTCTGCACTATTGCGACCTGCAAATGCCACTTCCAGCTCAGCTGTGCAGAAGAAGAACAACAAGAAGAAGAAATATCTCGAAATATGTCCGTCAGGCCCCTTCCCTTGAGATAAATCTGCAAATATCTCGGAAACGAAGCGAGCTATGGCAAAATGTTAAGAGACCGTTTTTGTAGAGAATTAAGTTTCCTACTTTTTATGTTCTATGATATTTTTTGATCAGATGCGTAGTTCTCGAGATATATCAAGATATTTAAAAGTTCCGAAGCCGCACCAACATAATAGAGATACAGAAACACCGTGGCCCCTTTCTTTGAGATAACTCTGCACTATTGCGAGCTGCAAATGCCACTTCCAGCTTAGCTGTGCAGAGGAAGAACAACAAGAAGAAGAAGTATCTCGAAATATGTCCGTCAGGCCCGTTCCTTTGAGCTGAATCTGCAAATATCTCGGAAACGAAGCGAGCTATGGCAAAATGTTGAGAGACGTTTTTTGTAAAGAATTATGTTTCCTACAATTTATGTTCTATGATATTTTTTGATCAGAAGCGTAGTTTTCGAGATATATCGAGATATTTAAAAGTTCCGAAGCCGCACCAACATAATAGAGATACAGAAACACCGTGGCCCCTTTCTTTGAGATAACTCTGCACTATTGCGACCTGCAAATGCCACTTCCAGCTCAGCTGTGCAGAAGAAGAACAACAAGAGGAAGAAATATCTCGAAATATGTCCGTCAGGCCCCTTCCCTTGAGATAAATCTGCAAATATCTCGGAAACGAAGCGAGCTATGGCAAAATGTTAAGAGACCTTTTTTGTAGAGAATTAAGTTTCCTACTTTTTATGTTCTATGATATTTTTTGATCAGATGCGTAGTTCTCGAGATATATCAAGATATTTAAAAGTTCCGAAGCCGCACCAACATAATAGAGATACAGAAACACCGTGGCCCCTTTCTTTGAGATAACTCTGCACTATTGCGAGCTGCAAATGCCACTTCCAGCTTAGCTGTGCAGAGGAAGAACAACAAGAAGAAGAAGTATCTCGAAATATGTCCGTCAGGCCCGTTCCTTTGAGCTGAATCTGCAAATATCTCGGAAACGAAGCGAGCTATGGCAAAATGTTAAGAGACGTTTTTTGTAGAGAATTATGTTTCCTACTTTTTATCTTCTATGATATTTTTTGATCAGATGCGTAGTTCTCGAGATGTATCAAGATATTTAAAAGTTCCGAAGCCGCACCAACATAATAGAGATACAGAAACACCGTGGCCCCTTTCTTTGAGATAACTCTGCACTATTGCGCGCTGCAAATGCCACTTCCAGCTTAGCTGTGCAGAAGAACAACAACAAGAAGAAGAAATATCTCGAAATATGTCCGTCAGGCCCCTTCCCTTGAGATAAATCTGCAAATATCTCGGAAACGAAGCGAGCTATGGCAAAATGTTAAGAGACCTTTTTTGTAGAGAATTAAGTTTCCTACTTTTTACGTTCTATGATATTTTTCGATCAGAGGCGTAGTTCCCGAGATATATCAAGATATTTAAAAGTTCCGAAGCCGCACCAACATAATAGAGATACAGAAACACCGTGGCCCCGTTCTTTGAGATAACTCTGCACGATTGCGAGCTGGAAATGCCACTACCAGTTTAGCTGTGCAGAAGAAGAACAACAAGAAGAAGAAATATCTCGAAATATGTCCATCAGGACCCTTCCCTTGAGATAAATCTGCAAATATCTCGGAAACGAAGCGAGCTATCGCAAAATGTTAAGAGACCTTTTTTGTAGAGAATAATGTTTCCTATAATTTACGTTCTATGATATTTTTTGATCAGAGGCGTAGTTCTCGAGATATATCAAGATATTTAAAAGTTCCGAAGCCGCACCAACATAATAGAGATACAGAAACACCGTGGCCCCTTTCTTTGAGATAACTCTGCACTAGTGCGAGCCGCAAATGCCACTTCCAGCTTAGCTGTGCAGAAGAAGAACAACAAGAAGAAGAAATATCTCGAAATATGTCCGACAGGCCCGTTCCCTTGAGATAAATCTGCAAATATCTCGGAAACGAAGCGAGCTATGGCGAAATGTTAAGAGACCTTTTTTGTAGAGAATTAAGTTTCCTACTTTTTATCTTCTATGATATTTTTTGATCAGATGCGTAGTTCTCGAGATGTATCAAGATATTTAAAAGTTCCGAAGCCGCACCAACATAATAGAGATACAGAAACACCGTGGCCCCTTTCTTTGAGATAACTCTGCACTATTGCGCGCTGCAAATGCCACTTCCAGCTTAGCTGTGCAGAAGAACAACAACAAGAAGAAGAAATATCTCGAAATATGTCCGTCAGGCCCCTTCCCTTGAGATAAATCTGCAAATATCTCGGAAACGAAGCGAGCTATGGCAAAATGTTAAGAGACCTTTTTTGTAGAGAATAATGTTTCCTACAATGTACGTTCTATGATATTTTTTGATCAGAGGCGTAGTTCTCGAGATATATCAAGATATTTAAAAGTTCCGAAGCCGCACCAACATAATAGAGATACAGAAACACCGTGGCCCCTTTCTTTGAGATAACTCTGCACTATTGCGACCTGCAAATGCCACTTCCAGCTCAGCTGTGCAGAAGAAGAACAACAAGAAGAAGAAATATCTCGAAATATGTCCGTCAGGCCCCTTCCCTTGAGATAAATCTGCAAATATCTCGGAAACGAAGCGAGCTATGGCAAAATGTTAAGAGACCGTTTTTGTAGAGAATTAAGTTTCCTACTTTTTATGTTCTATGATATTTTTTGATCAGATGCGTAGTTCTCGAGATATATCAAGATATTTAAAAGTTCCGAAGCCGCACCAACATAATAGAGATACAGAAACACCGTGGCCCCTTTCTTTGAGATAACTCTGCACTATTGCGAGATGCAAATGCCACTTCCAGCTTAGCTGTGCAGAAGAAGAACAACAAGAAGAAGAAATATCTCGAAATATGTCCGTCAGGCCCCTTCCCTTGAGATATATCTGCAAATATCTCGGAAACGAAGCGAGCTATGGCAAAATGTTAAGAGACCTTTTTTGTAGAGAATTATGTTTCCTACAATTTAGGTTCTATGATATTTTTTGATCAGAAGCGTAGTTTTCGAGATATATCGAGATATTTAAAAGTTCCGAAGCCGCACCAACATAATAGAGATACAGAAACACCGTGGCCCCTTTCTTTGAGATAACTCTGCACTAGTGCGAGCCGCAAATGCCACTTCCAGGTTAGCTGTGCAGAAGAAGAACAACAAGAGGAAGAAGTATCTCGAAATATGTCCGTCAGGCCCGTTCCTTTGAGCTGAATCTGCAAATATCTCGGAAACGAAGCGAGCTATGGCAAAATGTTAAGAGACGTTTTTTGTAGTGAATTATGTTTCCTACAATTTATGTTCTATGATATTTTTTGATCAGAAGCGTAGTTTTCGAGATATATCGAGATATTTAAAAGATCCGAAGCCGCACCAACATAATAGAGATACAGAAACACCGTGGCCCCTTTCTTTGAGATAACTCTGCACTATTGCGCGCTGCAAATGCCACTTCCAGCTTAGCTGTGCAGAAGAACAACAACAAGAAGAAGAAATATCTCGAAATATGTCCGTCAGGCCCCTTCCCTTGAGATAAATCTGCAAATATCTCGGAAACGAAGCGAGCTATGGCAAAATGGTAAGAGACCTTTTTGTAGAGAATAATGTTTCCTACAATTTACGTTCTATGATATTTTTTGATCAGAGGCGTAGTTCTCGAGATATATCAAGATATTTAAAAGTTCCGAAGCCGCACCAACATAATAGAGATACAGAAACACCGTGGCCCCGTTCTTTGAGATAACTCTGCACGATTGCGAGCTGGAAATGCCACTTCCAGTTTAGCTGTGCAGAAGAAGAACAACAAGAAGAAGAAATATCTCGAAATATGTCCATCAGGACCCTTCCCTTGAGATAAATCTGCAAATATCTCGGAAACGAAGCGAGCTATGGCAAAATGTTAAGAGACCTTTTTTGTAGAGAATAATGTTTCCTACGTTCTATGATATTTTTTGATCAGAGGCGTAGTTCTCGAGATATATCAAGATATTTAAAAGTTCCGAAGCCGCACCAACATAATAGAGATACAGAAACACCGTGGCCCCTTTCTTTGAGATAACTCTGCACTATTGCGAGCTGCAAATGCCACTTCCAGCTTAGCTGTGCAGAGGAAGAACAACAAGAAGAAGAAGTATCTCGAAATATGTCCGTCAGGCCCCTTCCCTTGAGATAAATCTGCAAATATCTCGGAAACGAAGCGAGCTATGGCAAAATGTTAAGACACCTTTTTTGTAGAGAATAATGTTTCCTACAATCTACGTTCTATGATATTTTTTGATCAGAGGCGTAGTTCTCGAGATATATCAAGATATTTAAAAGTTCCGAAGCCGCACCAACATAATAGAGATACAGAAACACCGTGGCCCCTTTCTTTGAGATAACTCTGCACTATTGCGAGCTGCAAATGCCACTTCCAGCTTAGCTGTGCAGAGGAAGAACAACAAGAAGAAGATGTATCTCGAAATATGTCCGTCAGGCCCGTTCCTTTGAGCTGAATCTGCAAATATCTCGGAAACGAAGCGAGCTATGGCAAAATGTTAAGAGATGTTTTTTGTAGAGAATTATGTTTCCTACAATTTATGTTCTATGATATTTTTTGATCAGAAGCGTAGTTTTCGAGATATATCGAGATATTTAAAAGTTCCGAAGCCGCACCAACATAATAGAGATACAGAAACACCGTGGCCCCTTTCTTTGAGATAACTCTGCAATAGTGCGAGCCGCAAATGCCATTCCCAGCTTAGCTGTGCAGAAGAAGAACAACAAGAAGAAGAAATATCTCGAAATATGTCCGACAGGCCCCTTCCCTTGAGATAAATCTGCAAATATCTCGGAAACGAAGCGAGCTATGGCGAAATGTTAAGAGACCTTTTTTGTAGAGAATTAAGTTTCCTACTTTTTATCTTCTATGATATTTTTTGATCAGATGCGTAGTTCTCGAGATGTATCAAGATATTTAAAAGTTCCGAAGCCGCACCAACATAATAGAGATACAGAAACACCGTGGCCCCTTTCATTGAGATAACTCTGCACTATTGCGCGCTGCAAATGCCACTTCCAGCTTAGCTGTGCAGAAGAAGAACAACAAGAAGAAGAAATATCTCGAAATATGTCCGTCAGGCCCCTTCCCTTGAGATAAATCTGCAAATATCTCGGAAACGAAGCGAGCTATGGCAAAATGTTAAGAGACCTTTTTTGTAGAGAATTAAGTTTCCTACTTTTTACGTTCTATGATATTTTTCGATCAGAGGCGTAGTTCTCGAGATATATCAAGATATTTAAAAGTTCCGAAGCCGCACCAACATAATAGAGATACAGAAACACCGTGGCCCCGTTCTTTGAGATAACTCTGCACGATTGCGAGCAGGAAATGCCACTTCCAGTTTAGCTGTGCAGAAGAAGAACAACAAGAAGAAGAAATATCTCGAAATATGTCCATCAGGACCCTTCCCTTGAGATAAATCTGCAAATATCTCGGAAACGAAGCGAGCTATGGCAAAATGTTAAGAGACCTTTTTTGTAGAGAATAATGTTTCCTACAATTTATGTTCTATGATATTTTTTGATCAGAAGCGTAGTTTTCGAGATATATCGAGATATTTAAAAGTTCCGAAGCCGCACCAACATAATAGAGATACAGAAACACCGTGGCCCCTTTCTTTGAGATAACTCTGCACTATTGCGACCTGCAAATGCCACTTCCAGCTCAGCTGTGCAGAAGAAGAACAACAAGAAGAAGAAATATCTCGAAATATGTCCGTCAGGCCCCTTCCCTTGAGATAAATCTGCAAATATCTCGGAAACGAAGCGAGCTATGGCAAAATGTTAAGAGACCGTTTTTGTAGAGAATTAAGTTTCCTACTTTTTATGTTCTATGATATTTTTTGATCAGATGCGTAGTTCTCGCGATATATCAAGATATTTAAAAGTTCCGAAGCCGCACCAACATAATAGAGATACAGAAACACCGTGGCCCCTTTCATTGAGATAACTCTGCACTATTGCGCGCTGCAAATGCCACTTCCAGCTTAGCTGTGCAGAAGAAGAACAACAAGAAGAAGAAATATCTCGAAATATGTCCGTCAGGCCCCTTCCCTTGAGATAAATCTGCAAATATCTCGGAAACGAAGCGAGCTATGGCAAAATGTTAAGAGACCTTTTTTGTAGAGAATTAAGTTTCCTACTTTTTACGTTCTATGATATTTTTCGATCAGAGGCGTAGTTCTCGAGATATATCAAGATATTTAAAAGTTCCGAAGCCGCACCAACATAATAGAGATACAGAAACACCGTGGCCCCGTTCTTTGAGATAACTCTGCACGATTGCGAGCAGGAAATGCCACTTCCAGTTTAGCTGTGCAGAAGAAGAACAACAAGAAGAAGAAATATCTCGAAATATGTCCATCAGGACCCTTCCCTTGAGATAAATCTGCAAATATCTCGGAAACGAAGCGAGCTATGGCAAAATGTTAAGAGACCTTTTTTGTAGAGAATAATGTTTCCTACAATTTATGTTCTATGATATTATTTGATCAGAAGCGTAGTTTTCGAGATATATCGAGATATTTAAAAGTTCCGAAGCCGCACCAACATAATAGAGATACAGAAACACCGTGGCCCCTTTCTTTGAGATAACTCTGCACTATTGCGACCTGCAAATGCCACTTCCAGCTCAGCTGTGCAGAAGAAGAACAACAAGAAGAAGAAATATCTCGAAATATGTCCGTCAGGCCCCTTCCCTTGAGATAAATCTGCAAATATCTCGGAAACGAAGCGAGCTATGGCAAAATGTTAAGAGACCGTTTTTGTAGAGAATTAAGTTTCCTACTTTTTATGTTCTATGATATTTTTTGATCAGATGCGTAGTTCTCGCGATATATCAAGATATTTAAAAGTTCCGAAGCCGCACCAAAATAATAGAGATACAGAAACACCGTGGCCCCTTTCTTTGAGATAACTCTGCACTATTGCGAGATGCAAATGCCACTTCCAGCTTAGCTGTGCAGAAGAAGAACAACAAGAAGAAGAAATATCTCGAAATATGTCCGTCAGGCCCCTTCCCTTGAGATATATCTGCAAATATCTCGGGAACGAAGCGAGCTATGGCAAAATGTTAAGAGACCTTTTTTGTAGAGAATTAAGTTTCCTACTTTTTATGTTCTATGATATTTTTTGATCAGATGCGTAGTTCCCGAGATATATCAAGATATTTAAAAGTTCCGAAGCCGCACCAACATAATAGAGATACAGAAACACCGTGGCCCCTTTCTTTGAGATAACTCTGCACTATTGCGAGCTGCAAATGCCACTTCCAGCTTAGCTGTGCAGAGGAAGAACAACAAGAAGAAGAAGTATCTCGAAATATGTCCGTCAGGCCCGTTCCTTTGAGCTGAATCTGCAAATATCTCGGAAACGAAGCGAGCTATGGCAAAATGTTAAGAGACGTTTCTTGTAGAGAATAATGTTTCCTACAATTTATGTTCTATGATATTTTTTGATCAGAAGCGTAGTTTTCGAGATATATCGAGATATTTAAAAGTTCCGAAGCCGCACCAACATAATAGAGATACAGAAACACCGTGGCCCCTTTCTTTGAGATAACTCTGCACTATTGCGACCTGCAAATGCCACTTCCAGCTCAGCTGTGCAGAAGAAGAACAACAAGAAGAAGAAATATCTCGAAATATGTCCGTCAGGCCCCTTCCCTTGAGATAAATCTGCAAATATCTCGGAAACGAAGCGAGCTATGGCAAAATGTTAAGAGACCGTTTTTGTAGAGAATTAAGTTTCCTACTTTTTATGTTCTATGATATTTTTTGATCAGATGCGTAGTTCTCGCGATATATCAAGATATTTAAAAGTTCCGAAGCCGCACCAAAATAATAGAGATACAGAAACACCGTGGCCCCTTTCTTTGAGATAACTCTGCACTATTGCGAGATGCAAATGCCACTTCCAGCTTAGCTGTGCAGAAGAAGAACAACAAGAAGAAGAAATATCTCGAAATATGTCCGTCAGGCCCCTTCCCTTGAGATATATCTGCAAATATCTCGGAAACGAAGCGAGCTATGGCAAAATGTTAAGAGACCTTTTTTGTAGAGAATTATGTTTCCTACAATTTAGGTTCTATGATATTTTTTGATCAGAAGCGTAGTTTTCGAGATATATCGAGATATTTAAAAGTTCCGAAGCCGCACCAACATAATAGAGATACAGAAACACCGTGGCCCCTTTCTTTGAGATAACTCTGCACTAGTGCGAGCCGCAAATGCCACTTCCACCTTAGCTGTGCAGAAGAAGAACAACAAGAGGAAGAAATATCTCGAAATATGTCCGTCAGGCCCCTTCCCTTGAGATAAATCTGCAAATATCTCGGGAACGAAGCGAGCTATGGCAAAATGTTAAGAGACCTTTTTTGTAGAGAATTAAGTTTCCTACTTTTTATGTTCTATGATATTTTTTGATCAGATGCGTAGTTCCCGAGATATATCAAGATATTTAAAAGTTCCGAAGCCGCACCAACATAATAGAGATACAGAAACACCGTGGCCCCTTTCTTTGAGATAACTCTGCACTATTGCGAGCTGCAAATGCCACTTCCAGCTTAGCTGTGCAGAGGAAGAACAACAAGAAGAAGAAGTATCTCGAAATATGTCCGTCAGGCCCGTTCCTTTGAGCTGAATCTGCAAATATCTCGGAAACGAAGCGAGCTATGGCAAAATGTTAAGAGACGTTTTTTGTAGAGAATTATGTTTCCTACAATTTATGTTCTATGATATTTTTTGATCAGAAGCGTAGTTTTCGAGATATATCGAGATATTTAAAAGTTCTGAAGCCGCACCAACATAATAGAGATACAGAAACACCGTGGCCCCTTTCTTTGAGATAACTCTGCACTATTGCGACCTGCAAATGCCACTTCCAGCTCAGCTGTGCAGAAGAAGAACAACAAGAAGAAGAAATATCTCGAAATATGTCCGTCAGGCCCCTTCCCTTGAGATATATCTGCAAATATCTCGGAAACCAAGCGAGCTATGGCAAAATGGTAAGAGACCTTTTTTGTCGAGAATTATGTTTCCTACAATTTAGGTTCTATGATATTTTTTGATCAGAAGCGTAGTTTTCGAGATATATCGAGATATTTAAAAGTTCCGAAGCCGCACCAACATAATAGAGATGCAGAAACACCGTGGCCCCTTTCTTTGAGATAACTCTGCACTATTGCGAGATGCAAATGCCACTTCCAGCTTAGCTGTGCAGAAGAAGAACAACAAGAAGAAGAAATATCTCGAAATATGTCCGTCAGGCCCCTTCCCTTGAGATATATCTGCAAATATCTCGGAAACGAAGCGAGCTATGGCAAAATGTTAAGAGACCTTTTTTGTAGAGAATTATGTTTCCTACAATTTAGGTTCTATGATATTTTTTGATCAGAAGCGTAGTTTTCGGGATATATCGAGATATTTAAAAGTTCCGAAGCCGCACCAACATAATAGAGATACAGAAACACCGTGGCCCCTTTCTTTGAGATAACTCTGCACTAGTGCGAGCCGCAAATGCCACTTCCAGCTTAGCTGTGCAGAAGAAGAACAACAAGAGGAAGAAATATCTCGAAATATGTCCGTCAGGCCCCTTCCCTTGAGATAAATCTGCAAATATCTCGGGAACGAAGCGAGCTATGGCAAAATGTTAAGAGACCTTTTTTGTAGAGAATTAAGTTTCCTACTTTTTATGTTCTATGATATTTTTTGATCAGATGCGTAGTTCTCGAGATATATCAAGATATTTAAAAGTTCCGAAGCCGCACCAACATAATAGAGATACAGAAACACCGTGGCCCCTTTCTTTGAGATAACTCTGCACTATTGCGAGCTGCCAATGCCACTTCCAGCTTAGCTGTGCAGAGGAAGAACAACAAGAAGAAGTATCTCGAAATATGTCCGTCAGGCCCGTTCCTTTGAGCTGAATCTGCAAATATCTCGGAAACGAAGCGAGCTATGACAAAATGTTAAGAGACGTTTTTTGTAGAGAATTATGTTTCCTACAATTTATGTTCTATGATATTTTTTGATCAGAAGCGTAGTTTTCGAGATATATCGAGATATTTAAAAGTTCCGAAGCCGCACCAACATAATAGAGATACAGAAACACCGTGGCCCCTTTCTTTGAGATAACTCTGCACTATTGCGAGATGCAAATGCCACTTCCAGCTTAGCTGTGCAGAAGAAGAACAACAAGAAGAAGAAATATCTCGAAATATGTCCGCCAGGCCCCTTCCCTTGAGATATATCTGCAAATATCTCGGAAACGAAGCGAGCTATGGCAAAATGTTAAGAGACCTTTTTTGTAGAGAATTATGTTTCCTACAATTTAGGTTCTATGATATTTTTTGATCAGAAGCGTAGTTTTCGAGATATATCGAGATATTTAAAAGTTCCGAAGCCGCACCAACATAATAGAGATACAGAAACACCGTGGCCCCTTTCTTTGAGATAACTCTGCAATAGTGCGAGCCGCAAATGCCATTCCCAGCTTAGCTGTGCAGAAGAAGAACAACAAGAAGAAGAAATATCTCGAAATATGTCCGACAGGCCCCTTCCCTTGAGATAAATCTGCAAATATCTCGGAAACGAAGCGAGCTATGGCGAAATGTTAAGAGACCTTTTTTGTAGAGAATTAAGTTTCCTACTTTTTATCTTCTATGATATTTTTTGATCAGATGCGTAGTTCTCGAGATGTATCAAGATATTTAAAAGTTCCGAAGCCGCACCAACATAATAGAGATACAGAAACACCGTGGCCCCTTTCTTTGAGATAACTCTGCACTATTGCGCGCTGCAAATGCCACTTCCAGCTTAGCTGTGCAGAAGAAGAACAACAAGAAGAAGAAATATCTCGAAATATGTCCGTCAGGCCCCTTCCCTTGAGATAAATCTGCAAATATCTCGGAAACGAAGCGAGCTATGGCAAAATGTTAAGAGACCTTTTTTGTAGAGAATTAAGTTTCCTACTTTTTACGTTCTATGATATTTTTCGATCAGAGGCGTAGTTCTCGAGATATATCAAGATATTTAAAAGTTCCGAAGCCGCACCAACATAATAGAGATACAGAAACACCGTGGCCCCGTTCTTTGAGATAACTCTGCACTATTGCGAGCTGCAAATGCCACTTCCAGCTTAGCTGTGCAGAGGAAGAACAACAAGAAGAAGAAGTATCTCGAAATATGTCCGTCAGGCCCGTTCCTTTGAGCTGAATCTGCAAATATCTCGGAAACCAAGCGAGCTATGGCAAAATGTTAAGAGACGTTTTTTGTAGAGAATTATGTTTCCTACAATTTATGTTCTATGATATTTTTTGATCAGAAGCGTAGTTTTCGAGATATATCGAGATATTTAAAAGTTCCGAAGCCGCACCAACATAATAGAGATACAGAAACACCGTGGCCCCTTTCTTTGAGATAACTCTGCACTATTGCGACCTGCAAATGCCACTTCCAGCTCAGCTGTGCAGAAGAAGAACAACAAGAAGAAGAAATATCTCGAAATATGTCCGTCAGGCCCCTTCCCTTGAGATAAATCTGCAAATATCTCGGAAACGAAGCGAGCTATGGCAAAATATTAAGAGACCTTTTTTGTAGAGAATTAAGTTTCCTACTTTTTATGTTCTATGATATTTTTTGATCAGATGCGTAGTTCTCGAGATATATCAAGATATTTAAAAGTTCCGAAGCCGCACCAACATAATAGAGATACAGAAACACCGTGGCCCCTTTCTTTGAGATAACTCTGCACTATTGCGAGCTGCAAATGCCACTTCCAGCTTAGCTGTGCAGAGGAAGAACAACAAGAAGAAGAAGTATCTCGAAATATGTCCGTCAGGCCCGTTCCTTTGAGCTGAATCTGCAAATATCTCGGAAACGAAGCGAGCTATGGCAAAATGTTAAGAGACGTTTTTTGTAGAGAATTATATTTCCTACAATTTATGTTCTATGATATTTTTTGATCAGAAGCGTAGTTTTCGAGATATATCGAGATATTTAAAAGTTCCGAAGCCGCACCAACATAATAGAGATACAGAAACACCGTGGCCCCTTTCTTTGAGATAATTCTGCACTAGTGCGAGCCGCAAATGCCACTTCCAGCTTAGCTGTGCAGAAGAAGAACAACAAGAAGAAGAAATATCTCGAAATATGTCCGACAGGCCCCTTCCCTTGAGATAAATTTGCAAATATCTCGGAAACGAAGCGAGCTATGGCGAAATGTTAAGAGACCTTTTTTGTAGAGAATTAAGTTTCCTACTTTTTATCTTCTATGATATTTTTTGATCAGATGCGTAGTTCTCGAGATGTATCAAGATATTTAAAAGTTCCGAAGCCGCACCAACATAATAGAGATACAGAAACACCGTGGCCCCTCTCTTTGAGATAACTCTGCACTATTGCGCGCTGCAAATGCCACTTCCAGCTTAGCTGTGCAGAAGAAGAACAACAAGAAGAAGAAATATCTCGAAATATGTCCGTCAGGCCCCTTCCCTTGAGATAAATCTGCAAATATCTCGGAAACGAAGCGAGCTATGGCAAAATGTTAAGAGACCTTTTTTGTAGAGAATTAAGTTTCCTACTTTTTACGTTCTATGATATTTTTCGATCAGAGGCGTAGTTCTCGAGATATATCAAGATATTTAAAAGTTCCGAAGCCGCACCAACATAATAGAGATACAGAAACACCGTGGCCCCGTTCTTAGAGATAACTCTGCACGATTGCGAGCAGGAAATGCCACTTCCAGTTTAGCTGTGCAGAAGAAGAACAACAAGAAGAAGAAATATCTCGAAATATGTCCATCAGGACCCTTCCCTTGAGATAAATCTGCAAATATCTCGGAAACGAAGCGAGCTATGGCAAAATGTTAAGAGACCTTTTTTGTAGAGAATAATGTTTCCTACAATTTATGTTCTATGATATTTTTTGATCAGAAGCGTAGTTTTCGAGATATATCGAGATATTTAAAAGTTCCGAAGCCGCACCAACATAATAGAGATACAGAAACACCGTGGCCCCTTTCTTTGAGATAACTCTGCACTATTGCGACCTGCAAATGCCACTTCCAGCTCAGCTGTGCAGAAGAAGAACAACAAGAAGAAGAAATATCTCGAAATATGTCCGTCAGGCCCCTTCCCTTGAGATAAATCTGCAAATATCTCGGAAACGAAGCGAGCTATGGCAAAATGTTACGAGACCTTTTTTGTAGAGAATTAAGTTTCCTACTTTTTATGTTCTATGATATTTTTTGATCAGATGCGTCGTTCTCGAGATATATCAAGATATTTAAAAGTTCCGAAGCCGCACCAACATAATAGAGATACAGAAACACCGTGGCCCCTTTCTTTGAGATAACTCTGCACTATTGCGAGCTGCAAATGCCACTTCCAGCTTAGCTGTGCAGAGGAAGAACAACAAGAAGAAGAAGTATCTCGAAATATGTCCGTCAGGCCCGTTCCTTTGAGCTGAATCTGCAAATATCTCGGAAACGAAGCGAGCTATGGCAAAATGTTAAGAGACGTTTTTTGTAGAGAATTATGTTTCCTACAATTTATGTTCTATGATATTTTTCGATCAGAGGCGTAGTTCTCGAGATATATCAAGATATTTAAAAGTTCCGAAGCCGCTCCAACATAATAGAGATACAGAAACACCGTGGCCCCTTTCTTTGAGATAACTCTGCACGATTGCGAGCTGGAAATGCCACTTCCAGTTTAGCTGTGCAGAAGAAGAACAACAAGAAGAAGAAATATTTCGAAATATGTCCATCAGGACCCTTCCCTTGAGATAAATCTGCAAATATCTCGGAAACGAAGCGAGCTATGGCAAAATGTTAAGAGACCTTTTTTGTAGAGAATAATGTTTCCTACAATTTACGTTCTATGATATTTTTTGATCAGAAGCGTAGTTTTCGAGATATATCGAGATATTTAAAAGTTCCGAAGCCGCACCAACATAATAGGGATACAGAAACACCGTGGCCCCTTTCTTTGAGATAACTCTGCACTAGTGCGAGCCGCAAATGCCACTTCCAGCTTAGCTGTGCAGAAGAAGAACAACAAGAAGAAGAAATATCTCGAAATATGTCCGTCAGGCGCCTTCCCTTGAGATAAATCTGCAAATATCTCGGAAACGAAGCGAGCTATGGCAAAATGTTAAGAGACCTTTTTTGTAGAAAATTAGGTTTCCTACTTTTTATGTTCTATGATATTTTTTGATCAGATGCGTAGTTCTCGAGATATATCAAGATATTTAAAAGTTCCGAAGCCGCACCAACATAATAGAGATACAGAAACACCGTGGCCCCTTTCTTTGAGATAACTCTGCACTATTGCGAGCTGTAAATGCCACTTCCAGCTTAGCTGTGCAGAAGAAGAACAACAAGAAGAAGAAATATCTCGAAATATGTCCGTCAGGCCAGTTCCTTTGAGCTGAATCTGCAAATATCTCGGAAACGAAGCGAGCTATGGCAAAATGTTAAGAGACGTTTTTTGTAGAGAATTATGTTTCCTACAATTTATGTTCTATGATATTTTTTGATCAGAAGCGTAGTTTTCGAGATATATCGAGATATTTAAAAGTTCCGAAGCCGCACCAACATAATAGAGATACGGAAACACCATGGCCCCTTTCTTTGAGATAACTCTGCACTATTGCGACCTGCAAATGCCACTTCCAGCTCAGCTGTGCAGAAGAAGAACAACAAGAAGAAGAAATATCTCGAAATATGTCCGTCAGGCCCCTTCCCTTGAGATAAATCTGCAAATATCTCGGAAACGAAGCGAGCTATGGCAAAACGTTAAGAGACCTTTTTTGTAGAGAATTAAGTTTCCTACTTTTTACGTTCTATGATATTTTTCGATCAGAGGCGTAGTTCTCGAGATATATCAAGATATTTAAAAGTTCCGAAGCCGCACCAACATAATAGAGATACAGAAACACCGTGGCCCCGTTCTTTGAGATAACTCTGCACGATTGCGAGCAGGAAATGCCACTTCCAGTTTAGCTGTGCAGAAGAAGAACAACAAGAAGAAGAAATATCTCGAAATATGTCCATCAGGACCCTTCCCTTGAGATAAATCTGCAAATATCTCGGAAACGAAGCGAGCTATGGCAAAATGTTAAGAGACCTTTTTTGTAGAGAATAATGTTTCCTACAATTTACGTTCTATGATATTTTTTGATCAGAAGCGTAGTTTTCGAGATATATCGAGATATTTAAAAGTTCCGAAGCCGCACCAACATAATAGGGATACAGAAACACCGTGGCCCCTTTCTTTGAGATAACTCTGCACTAGTGCGAGCCGCAAATGCCACTTCCAGCTTAGCTGTGCAGAAGAAGAACAACAAGAAGAAGAAATATCTCGAAATATGTCCGTCAGGCGCCTTCCCTTGAGATAAAGCTGCAAATATCTCGGAAACGAAGCGAGCTATGGCAAAATGTTAAGAGACCTTTTTTGTAGAAAATTAGGTTTCCTACAATTTATGTTCTATGATATTTTTTGATCAGAAGCGTAGTTTTCGAGATATATCGAGATATTTAAAAGTTCCGAAGCCGCACCAACATAATAGAGATACAGAAACACCATGGCCCCTTTCTTTGAGATCACTCTGCACTATTGCGACCTGCAAATGCCACTTCCAGCTCAGCTGTGCAGAAGAAGAACAACAAGAAGAAGAAATATCTCGAAATATGTCCGTCAGGCCCCGTCCCTTGAGATAAATCTGCAAATATCTCGGAAACGAAGCGAGCTATGGCAAAATGTTAAGAGACCTTTTTTGTAGAGAATTATGTTTCCTACTTTTTATGTTCTATGATATTTTTTGATCAGACACGTAGTTCTCGAGATATATCAAGATATTTAAAAGTTCCGAAGCCGCACCAACATAATAGAGATACAGAAACACCGTGGCTCCTTTCTTTGAGATAACTCTGCACTATTGCGACCTGGAAATGCCACTTCCAGTTTAGCTGTGCAGAAGAAGAACAACAAGAAGAAGAAATATCTCGAAATATGTCCGTCAGGCCCCTTCCCTTGAGATATATCTGCAAATATCTCGGAAACGAAGCGAGCTATGGCAAAATGTGAAGAGACCTTTTTTGTAGAGAATTATGTTTCCTACAATTTATGTTCTATGATATTTTTTGATCAGAAGCGTAGTTTTCGAGATATATCGAGATATTTAAAAGTTCCGAAGCCGCACCAACATAATAGAGATACAGAAACACCGTGGCCCCTTTCTTTGAGATAACTCTGCACTATTGCGACCTGCAAATGCCACTTCCAGCTCAGCTGTGCAGAAGAAGAACAACAAGAAGAAGGAATATCTCGAAATATGTCCGTCAGGCCCCTTCCCTTGAGATAAATCTGCAAATATCTCGGAAACGAAGCGAGCTATGGCAAAATGTTAAGAGACCGTTTTTGTAGAGAATTAAGTTTCCTACTTTTTATGTTCTATGATATTTTTTGATCAGATGCGTAGTTCTCGCGATATATCAAGATATTTAAAAGTTCCGAAGCCGCACCAACATAATAGAGATACAGAAACACCGTGGCCCCTTTCTTTGAGATAACTCTGCACTATTGCGAGATGCAAATGCCACTTCCAGCTTAGCTGTGCAGAAGAAGAACAACAAGAAGAAGAAATATCTCGAAATATGTCCGCCAGGCCCCTTCCCTTGAGATATATCTGCAAATATCTCGGAAACGAAGCGAGCTATGGCAAAATGTTAAGAGACCTTTTTTGTAGAGAATTATGTTTCCTACAATTTAGGTTCTATGATATTTTTTGATCAGAAGCGTAGTTTTCGAGATATATCGAGATATTTAAAAGTTCCGAAGCCGCACCAACATAATAGAGATACAGAAACACCGTGGCCCCTTTCTTTGAGATAACTCTGCACTATTGCGAGGTGTAAATGCCACTTCCAGCTTAGCTGTGCAGAAGAAGAACAACAAGAAGAAGAAATATCTCGAAATATGTCCGTCAGGCCAGTTCCTTTGAGCTGAATCTGCAAATATCTCGGAAACGAAGCGAGCTATGGCAAAATGTTAAGAGACGTTTTTTGTAGAGAATTATGTTTCCTACAATTTATGTTCTATGATATTTTTTGATCAGAAGCGTAGTTTTCGAGATATATCGAGATATTTAAAAGTTCCGAAGCCGCACCAACATAATAGAGATACAGAAACACCGTGGCCCCTTTCTTTGAGATAACTCTGCACTAGTGCGAGCCGCAAATGCCACTTCCAGCTTAGCTGTGCAGAAGAAGAACAACAAGAAGAAGAAATATCTCGAAATATGTCCGACAGGCCCCTTCCCTTGAGATAAATCTGCAAATATCTCGGAAACGAAGCGAGCTATGGCGAAATGTTAAGAGACCTTTTTTGTAGAGAATTAAGTTTCCTACTTTTTATCTTCTATGATATTTTTTGATCAGATGCGTAGTTCTCGAGATGTATCAAGATATTTAAAAGTTCCGAAGCCGCACCAACATAATAGAGATACAGAAACACCGTGGCCCCTTTCTTTGAGATAACTCTGCACTATTGCGCGCTGCAAATGCCACTTCCAGCTTAGCTGTGCAGAAGAACAACAACAAGAAGAAGAAATATCTCGAAATATGTCCGTCAGGCCCCTTCCCTTGAGATAAATCTGCAAATATCTCGGAAACGAAGCGAGCTATGGCAAAATGTTAAGAGACCTTTTTTGTAGAGAATTAAGTTTCCTACTTTTTACGTTCTATGATATTTTTCGATCAGAGGCGTAGTTCTCGAGATATATCAAGATATTTAAAAGTTCCGAAGCCGCACCAACATAATAGAGATACAGAAACACCGTGGCCCCGTTCTTTGAGATAATTCTGCACGATTGCGAGCTGGAAATGCTACTTCCAGTTTAGCTGTGCAGAAGAAGAACAACAAGAAGAAGAAATATCTCGAAATATGTCCATCAGGACCCTTCCCTTGAGATAAATCTGCAAATATCTCGGAAACGAAGCGAGCTATGGCAAAATGTTAAGAGACCTTTTTTGTAGAGAATAATGTTTCCTACAATTTACGTTCTATGATATTTTTTGATCAGAGGCGTAGTTCTCGAGATATATCAAGATATTTAAAAGTTCCGAAGCCGCACCAACATAATAGAGATACAGAAACACCGTGGCCCCTTTCTTTGAGATAACTCTGCACTATTGCGACCTGCAAATGCCACTTCGAGCTCAGCTGTGCAGAAGAAGAACAACAAGAAGAAGAAATATCTCGAAATATGTCCGTCAGGCCCCTTCCCTTGAGATAAATCTGCAAATATCTCGGAAACGAAGCGAGCTATGGCAAAATGTTAAGAGACCGTTTTTGTAGAGAATTAAGTTTCCTACTTTTTATGTTCTATGATATTTTTTGATCAGATGCGTAGTTCTCGAGATATATCAAGATATTTAAAAGTTCCGAAGCCGCACCAACATAATAGAGATACAGAAACACCGTGGCCCCTTTCTTTGAGATAACTCTGCACTATTGCGACCTGCAAATGCCACTTCCAGCTCAGCTGTGCAGAAGAAGAACAACAAGAAGAAGAAATATCTCGAAATATGTCCGTCAGGCCCCTTCCCTTGAGATATATCTGCAAATATCTCGGAAACGAAGCGAGCTCTGGCAAAATGTTAAGAGACCTTTTTTGTAGAGAATTATGTTTCCTACAATTTAGGTTCTATGATATTTTTTGATCAGAAGCGTAGTTTTCGAGATATATCGAGATATTTAAAAGTTCCGAAGCCGCACCAACATAATAGAGATACAGAAACACCGTGGCCCCTTTCTTTGAGATAACTCTGCACTAGTGCGAGCCGCAAATGCCACTTCCAGCTTAGCTGTGCAGAAGAAGAACAACAAGAGGAAGAAATATCTCGAAATATGTCCGTCAGGCCCCTTCCCTTGAGATAAATCTGCAAATATCTCGGGAACGAAGCTAGCTATGGCAAAATGTTAAGAGACCTTTTTTGTAGAGAATTAAGTTTCCTACTTTTTATGTTCAATGATATTTTTTGATCAGATGCGTAGTTCTCGAGATATATCAAGATATTTAAAAGTTCCGAAGCCGCACCAACATAATAGAGATACAGAAACACCGTGGCCCCTTTCTTTGAGATAACTCTGCACTATTGCGAGCTGCAAATGCCACTTCCAGCTTAGCTGTGCAGAGGAAGAACAACAAGAAGAAGAAGTATCTCGAAATATGTCCGTCAGGCCCGTTCCTTTGAGCTGAATCTGCAAATATCTCGGAAACGAAGCGAGCTATGGCAAAATGTTAAGAGACGTTTTTTGTAGAGAATTATGTTTCCTACAATTTATGTTCTATGATATTTTTTGATCAGAAGCGTAGTTTTCGAGATATATCGAGATATTTAAAAGTTCCGAAGCCGCACCAACATAATAGAGATACAGAAACACCGTGGCCCCTTTCTTTGAGATAACTCTGCACTATTGCGACCCGCAAATGCCACTTCCAGCTCAGCTGTGCAGAAGAAGAACAACAAGAAGAAGAAATATCTCGAAATATGTCCGTCAGGCCCCTTCCCTTGAGATAAATCTGCAAATATCTCGGAAACGAAGCGAGCTATGGCAAAATGTTAAGAGACCGTTTTTGTAGAGAATTAAGTTTCCTACTTTTTATGTTCTATGATATTTTTTGATCAGATGCGTAGTTCTCGCGATATATCAAGATATTTAAAAGTTCCGAAGCCGCACCAACATAATAGAGATACAGAAACACCGTGGCCCCTTTCTTTGAGATAACTCTGCACTATTGCGAGATGCAAATGCCACTTCCAGCTTAGCTGTGCAGAAGAAGAACAACAAGAAGAAGAAATATCTCGAAATATGTCCCTCAGGCCCGTTCCCTTGAGATAAATCTGCAAATATCTCGGAAACGATGCCAGCTATGGCAAAATGTTAAGAGACCTTTTTTGTAGAGAATTATGTTTCCTACAATTTACGTTCTCTGATATTTTTTGATCAGAAGCGTAGTTCTCGAGATATATCGAGATATTTAAAAGTTCCGAAGCCGCACCAACATAATAGAGATACAGAAACACCGTGGCCCCTTTCTTTGAGATAACTCTGCACTATTGCGACCTGCAAATGCCACTTCCAGCTTAGCTGTGCAGAAGAGGAACAACAAGAAGAAGAAATATCTCGGAATATGTCGTCAGGCCCCTTCCCTTGAGCTAAATCTGCAAATATCTCGGAAACGATGCCAGCTATGGGAAAATGTTAAGAGACCTTTTTTGTAGAGAATCAAGTTTCCTACTTTTTATGTTCTATGATATTTTTTGATCAGATGCGTAGTTTTCGAGATATATCGAGATATTTAAAAGTTCCGAAGCCGCACCAACATAATAGAGATACAGAAACATCGTGGCCCCTTTCTTTGGCATAACTCTGCACTATTGCGAGTTGGAAATGCCACTTCCAGTTTAGCTGTGCAGAAGAAGAACAACAAGAAGAAGAAATATCTCGAAATATGTCCGTCAGGACCCTTCCCTTGAGATAAATCTGCAAATATCTCGGAAACGAAGCGAGCTATGGCAAAATGTTAGGAGACCTTTTTTGTAGAGAATTATGTTTCCTACTTTTTATGTTCTATGATATTTTTTGATCAGAAGCGTAGTTTTCGAGATATATCGAGATATTTAAAAGTTCCGAAGCCGCACCAACATAATAGAGATACGGAAACACCGTGGCCCCTTTCTTTGGGATAACTCTGCACTATTGCGAGCTGGAAATGCCACTTCCAGTTTAGCTGTGCAGAAGAAGAACAACAAGAAGAAGAAATATCTCGAAATATGTCCGTCAGGCCCCTTCCCTTGAGATAAATCTGCAAATATCTCGGAAACGAAGCGAGCTATGGCAAAATGTTGACAGACCTTTTTTGTAGAGAATTAAGTTTCCTACTTTTTATGTTCTATGATATTTTTTGATCAGATGCGTAGTTCTCGAGATATAGCAAGATATTTAAAAGTTCCGAAGCCGCACCAACATAATAGAGATACAGAAACACCGTGGCCCCTTTCTTTGAGATAACTCTGCACTACTGCGAGCTACAAATGCCACTTCCAGCTTAGCTGTGCAGAAGAAGAACAACAAGAAGAAGGAATATCTCGAAATATGTCCGTCAGGCCCCTTCCCTTGAGATAAATCTGCAAATATCTCGGAAACGAAGCGAGCTATGGCAAAATGTTAAGAGACCTTTTTTGTAGAGAATTAAGTTTCCTACTTTTTATGTTCTATGATATTTTTTGATCAGATGCGTAGTTCTCGAGATATATCCAGATATTTAAAAGTTCCGAAATGGCACCAACATAATAGAGATACAGAAACACCGTGGCCCCTTTCTTTGAGGTAACTCTGCACTATTGCGAGCTGCAAATGCCACTTCCAGCTTAGCTGTGCAGAAGAAGAACAACAAGAAGAAGAAATATCTCGAAATATGTCCCTCAGGCCCCTTCCCTTGAGATAAATCTGCAAATACCTCGGAAACCAAGCGAGCTATGGCAAAATGTTAAGAGACCTTATTTGTAGAGAATTAAGTTTCCTACTTTTTATGTTCTACGATATTTTTTGATCAGATGCGTAGTTCTCGAGATATATCAAGATATTTAAAAGTTCCCAAGCCGCACCAACATAATAGAGATACAGAAACACCGTGGCCCCTTTCTTTGAGATAACTCTGCACTATTGCGAGCTGCAAATGCCACTTCCAGCTTAGCTGTGCAGAAGAAGAACAACAAGAATAAGAAATATTTCGAAATATGTCCGTCAGGCACCTTCCCTTGAGATAAATCTGCAAATATCTCGGAAACCAAGCGAGCTACGGCAAAATGTTGAGAGACCTTTTTTGTAGAAAATTAGGTTTCCTACTTTTTATGTTCTATGATCTTTTTCGATCAGAGGCGTAGTTCTCGAGATATATCAAGATATTTAAAAGTTCCGAAGCCGCACCAACATAATAGAGATACAGAAACACCGTGGCCCCTTTCTTTGAGATAACTCTGCACGATTGCGAGCTGGAAATCCCACTTCCAGTTTAGCTGTGCAGAAGAAGAACAACAAGAAGAAGAAATATCTCGAAATATGTCCATCAGGACCCTTCCCTTGAGATAAATCTGCAAATATCTCGGAAACGAAGCGAGCTATGGCAAAATGTTAGGAGACCTTTTTTGTAGAGAATTAAGTTTCCTACTTTTTATGTTCTATGATATTTTTTGATCAGATGCGTAGTTCTCGAGATATATCAAGATATTTAAAAGCTCCGAAGCTGCACCAACATAATAGAGGTACAGAAACACCGTGGCCCCTTTCTTTGAGATAACTCTGCACTATTGCGAGCTGCAAATGCCACTTCCAGCTTAGCTGTGCAGAAGAAGAACAACAAGAATAAGAAATATTTCGAAATATGTCCGTCAGGCCCCTTCCCTTGAGATAAATCTGCAAATATCTCGGAAACGAAGCGAGCTACGGCAAAATGTTAAGCGACCTTTTTTGTAGAAAATTAGGTTTCCTACTTTTTATGTTCTACGATATTTTTTGATCAGATGCGTAGTTCTCGAGATATATCAAGATATTTAAAAGTTCCGAAGCCGCACCAACATAATAGAGATACAGAAACACCGTGGCCCCTTTCTTTGGGATAACTCTGCACTATTGCGCGCTGCAAATGCCACTTCCAGCTTAGCTGTGCAGAAGAAGAACAACAAGAAGAAGAAATATCTCGAAATATGTCCGTCAGGCCCCTTCCCTTGAGATAAATCTGCAAATATCTCGGAAACAAAGCGAGCTATGGCAAAATGTTAAGAGACCTTTTTTGTAGAGAATTAAGTTTCCTACTTTTTATGTTCTATGATATTTTTTGATCAGATGCGTAGTTCTCGAGATATAGCAAGATATTTAAAAGTTCCGAAGCCGCACCAACATAATAGAGATACAGAAACACCGTGGCCCCTTTCTTTGAGATAACTCTGCACTACTGCGAGCTGCAAATGCCACTTCCTGCTTAGCTGTGCAGAAGAAGAACAACAAGAAGAAGAAATATCTCGAAATATGTCCGTCAGGCCCCTTCCCTTGAGATAAATCTGCAAATATCTCGGAAACGATGCCAGCTATGGCAAAATGTTAAGAGACCTTTTTTGTAGAGAATTATGTTTCCTACAATTTACGTTCTCTGATATTTTTTGATCAGAAGCGTAGTTTTCGAGATATATCGAGATATTTAAAAGTTCCGAAGCCGCACCAACATAATAGAGATACAGAAACACCGTGGCCCCTTTCTTTGAGATAACTCTGCACTATTGCGACCTGCAAATGCCACTTCCAGCTTAGCTGTGCAGAAGAGGAACAACAAGAAGAAGAAATATCTCGGAATATGTCGTCAGGCCCCTTCCCTTGAGCTAAATCTGCAAATATCTCGGAAACGATGCCAGCTATGGGAAAATGTTAAGAGACCTTTTTTGTAGAGAATTAAGTTTCCTACTTTTTATGTTCTATGATATTTTTTGATCAGATGCGTAGTTTTCGAGATATATCGAGATATTTAAAAGTTCCGAAGCCGCACCAACATAATAGAGATACAGAAACATCGTGGCCCCTTTCTTTGGGATAACTCTGCACTATTGCGAGTTGGAAATGCCACTTCCAGTTTAGCTGTGCAGAAGAAGAACAACAAGAAGAAGAAATATCTCGGAATATGTCGTCAGGCCCCTTCCCTTGATCTAAATCTGCAAATATCTCGGAAACGATGCCAGCTATGGGAAAATGTTAAGAGAACTTTTTTGTAGAGAATTAAGTTTCCTACTTTTTATGTTCTACGATATTTTTTGATCAGATGCGTAGTTCTCGAGATATATCAAGATATTTAAAAGTTCCCAAGCCGCACCAACATAATAGAGATACAGAAACACCGTGGCCCCTTTCTTTGAGATAACTCTGCACTATTGCGAGCTGCAAATGCCACTTCCAGCTTAGCTGTGCAGAAGAAGAACAACAAGAACAAGAAATATCTCGAAATATGTCCGTCAGGCCCCTTCCCTTGAGATAAATCTGCAAATATCTCGGAAACGAAGCGAGCTATGGCAAAATGTTAAGAGACCTTTTTTGTAGAGAATTATGTTTCCTACAATTTACGTTCTCTGATATTTTTTGATCAGAAGCGTAGTTTTCGAGATATATCGAGATATTTAAAAGTTCCGAAGCCGCACCAACATAATAGAGATACAGAAACACCGTGGCCCCTTTCTTTGAGATAACTCTGCACTATTGCGACCTGCAAATGCCACTTCCAGCTTAGCTGTGCAGAAGAGGAACAACAAGAAGAAGAAATATCTCGGAATATGTCGTCAGGCCCCTTCCCTTGTGCTAAATCTGCAAATATCTCGGAAACGATGCCAGCTATGGGAAAATGTTAAGAGACCTTTTTTGTAGAGAATTAAGTTTCCTACTTCTTATGTTCCATGATATTTTTTGATCAGATGCGTAGTTTTCGAGATATATCGAGATATTTAAAAGTTCCGAAGCCGCACCAACATAATAGAGATACAGAAACATCGTGGCCCCTTTCTTTGGGATAACTCTGCACTATAGCGAGTTGGAAATGCCACTTCCAGTTTAGCTGTGCAGAAGAAGAACAACAAGAAGAAGAAATATCTCGAAATATGTCCGTCAGGCCCCTTCCCTTGAGATAAATCTGCAAATATCTCGGAAACAAAGCGAGCTATGGCAAAATGTTAAGAGACCTTTTTTGTAGAGAATTAAGTTTCCTACTTTTTATGTTCTATGATATTTTTTGATCAGATGCGTAGTTCTCGAGATATATCCAGATATTTAAAAGTTCCGAAGCGGCACCAACATAATAGAGATACAGAAACACCGTGGCCCCTTTCTTTGAGGTAACTCTGCACTATTGCGAGCTGCAAATGCCACTTCCAGCTTAGGTGTGCAGAAGAAGAACAACAAGAAGAAGAAATATCTCGAAATATGTCCGTCAGGCCCCTTCCCTTGAGATAAATCTGCAAATATCTCGGAAACGAAGCGAGCTATGGTAAAATGTTAAGAGACCTTTTTTGTAGAGAATTAAGTTTCCTACTTTTTATGTTCTATGATATTTTTTGATCAGATGCGTAGTTCTCGAGATATATCCAGATATTTAAAAGTTCCGAAGCGGCACCAACATAATAGAGATACAGAAACACCGTGGCCCCTTTCTTTGAGGTAACTCTGCACTATTGCGAGCTGCAAATGCCACTTCCAGCTTAGCTGTGCAGAAGAAGAACAACAAGAAGAAGAAGTATCTCGAAATATGTCCCTCAGGCCCCTTCCCTTGAGATAAATCTGCAAATATCTCGGAAACGAAGCGAGCTATGGCAAAATGTTAAGAGACCTTTTTTGTAGAGAATTATGTTTCCTACAATTTACGTTCTCTGATGTTTTTTGATCAGAAGCGTAGTTTTCGAGATATATCGAGATATTTAAAAGTTCCGAAGCCGCACCAACATAATAGAGATACAGAAACACCGTGGCCCCTTTCTTTGAGATAACTCTGCACTATTGCGACCTGCAAATGCCACTTCCAGCTTAGCTGTGCAGAAGAGGAACAACAAGAAGAAGAAATATCTCGGAATATGTCGGCAGGCCCCTTCCCTTGAGCTAAATCTGCAAATATCTCGGAAACGATGCCAGCTATGGGAAAATGTTAAGAGACCTTTTTTGTAGAGAATTAAGTTTCCTACTTTTTATGTTCGATGATATTTTTTGATCAGATGCGTAGTTTTCGAGATATATCGAGATATTTAAAAGTTCCGAAGCCGCACCAACATAATAGAGATACAGAAACATCGTGGCCCCTTTCTTTGGGATAACTCTGCACTATTGCGAGTTGGAAATGCCACTTCCAGTTTATCTGTGCAGAAGAAGAACAACAAGAAGAAGAAATATCTCGAAATATGTCCGTCAGGACCCTTCCCTTGAGATAAATCTGCAAATATCGCGGAAACGAAGCGAGCTATGGCAAAATGTTAAGAGACCTTTTTTGTAGAGAATTAAGTTTCCTACTTTTTATGTTCTATGATATTTTTTGATCAGATGCGTAGTTCTCGAGATATATCAAGATATTTAAAAGTTCCGAAGCCGCACCAACATAATAGAGATACAGAAACACCGTGGCCCCTTTCTTTGAGATAACTCTGCACTACTGCGAGATGCAAATGCCACTTCCAGCTTAGCTGTGCAGAAGAAGAACAACAAGAAGAAGAAATATCTCGAAATATGTCCGTCGGGCCCCTTCCCTTGAGATACATCTGCAAATATCTCGGAAACGAAGCGAGCTATGGCAAAATGTTAAGAGACCTTTTTTGTAGAGAATTAAGTTTCCTACTTTTTATGTTCTATGATATTTTTTGATCAGATGCGTAGTTCTCGAGATATATCCAGATATTTAAAAGTTCCGAAGCGGCACCAACATAATAGAGATACAGAAACATCGTGGCCCCTTTCTTTGGGATAACTCTGCACTATTGCGAGTTGGAAATGCCACTTCCAGTTTAGCTGTGCAGAAGAAGAACAACAAGAAGAAGAAATATCTCGAAATATGTCCGTCAGGACCCTTCCCTTGAGATAAATCTGCAAATATCTCGGAAACGAAGCGAGCTATTGCAAAACGTTAAGAGACCTTTTTTGTAGAGAATTAAGCTTCCTACTTTTTATGTTCTATGATATTTTTTGATCAGATGCGTAGTTCTCGAGATATATCAAGATATTTAAAAGTTCCGAAGCCGCACCAACATAATAGAGATACAGAAACACCGTGGCCCCTTTCTTTGAGATAACTCTGCACTATTGCGCGCTGCAAATGCCACTTCCAGCTTAGCTGTGCAGAAGAAGAACAACAACAAGAAGAAATATCTCGAAATATGTCCGTCAGGCCCCTTCCCTTGAGATAAATCTGCAAATATCGCGGAAACGAAGCGAGCTATGGCAAAATGTTAAGAGACCTTTTTTGTAGAGAATTAAGTTTCCTACTTTTTATGTTCTATGATATTTTTTGATCAGATGCGTAGTTCTCGAGATATATCAAGATATTTAAAAGTTCCGAAGCCGCACCAACATAATAGAGATACAGAAACACCGTGGCCCCTTTCTTTGAGATAACTCTGCACTATTGCGAGCTGCAAATGCCACTTCCAGCTTAGCTGTGCTGAAGAAGAACAACAAGAACAAGAAATCTCTCGAAATATGTCCGTCAGGCCCCTTCCCTTGAGATAAATCTGCAAATATCTCGGAAACGAAGCGAGCTATGGCAAAATGTTAAGAGACCTTTTTTGTAGAGAATTAAGTTTCCTACTTTTTATGTTCTATGATATTTTTTGATCAGATGCGTAGTTCTCGAGAGCATATCAAGATATTTAAAAGTTCCGAAACCGCACCAACATAATAGAGATACAGAAACACCGTGGCCCCTTTCTTTGAGATAACTCTGCACTATTGCGAGCTGCAGATGCCACTTCCAGCTTAGCTGTGCAGAAGAAGAACAACAAGAAGAAGAAATATCTGGAAATATGTCCGTCAGGCCCCTTCCCTTGAGATAAATCTGCAAATATCTCGGAAACGAAGCGAGCTACGGCAAAATGTTAAGAGACCTTTTTTGTAGAAAATTAGGATTGCTACTTTTTATGTTCTATGATATTTTTTGAACAGATGCGTAGTTCTCGAGATATATCAAGATATTTAAAAGTTCCGAAGCCGCACTAACATAATAGAGATACAGAAACACCGTGGCCCCTTTCTTTGAGATAACTCTGCACTATTGCGCGCTGCAAATGCCACTTCCAGCTTAGCTGTGCAGAAGAAGAACAACAACAAGAAGAAATATCTCGAAATATGTCCGTCAGGCCCCTTCCCTTGAGATAAATCTGCAAATATCGCGGAAACGAAGCAGCTATGGCAAAATGTTAAGAGACCTTTTTTGTAGCGAATTAAGTTTCCTACTTTTTATGTTTTATGATATTTTTTGATCAGATGCGTAGTTCTCGAGATATATCAAGATATTTAAAAGTTCCGAAGCCGCACCAACATAATAGAGATACAGAAACACCCTGTCCCCTTTCTTTGAGATAACTCTGCACTACTGCGAGATGCAAATGCCACTTCCAGCATAGCTGTGCAGAAGAAGAACAACAAGAAGAAGAAATATCTCGAAATATGTCCGTCAGGCCCCTTCCCTTGAGATAAATCTGCAAATATCTCGGAAATGAAGCGAGCTATGGCAAAATGTTAAGAGACCTTTTTTGTAGGGAATTAAGTTTCCTACTTTTTATGTTCTATGATATTTTTTGATCAGATGCGTAGTTCTCGAGATATATCAAGATATTTAAAAGTTCCGAAGCCGCACCAACATAATAGAGATACAGAAACACCGTGGCCCCTTTCTTTGAGATAACTCTGCACTATTGCGAGCTGCAGATGCCACTTCCAGCTTAGCTGTGCAGAAGAAGAACAACAAGAAGAAGAAATATCTGGAAATATGTCCGTCAGGCCCCTTCCCTTGAGATAAATCTGCAAATATCTCGGAAACGAAGCGAGCTACGGCAAAATGTTAAGAGACCTTTTTTGTAGAAAATTAGGATTGCTACTTTTTATGTTCTATGATATTTTTTGAACAGATGCGTAGTTCTCGAGATATATCAAGATATTTAAAAGTTCCGAAGCCGCACTAACATAATAGAGATACAGAAACACCGTGGCCCCTTTCTTTGAGATAACTCTGCACTATTGCGACCTGCAAATGCCACTTCCAGCTTAGCTGTGCAGAAGACGAACAACAACAAGAAGAAATATCTCGAAATATGTCCGTCAGGCCCCTTCCCTTGAGATAAATCTGCAAATATCGCGGAAACGAAGCGAGCTATGGCAAAATGTTAAGAGACCTTTTTTGTAGAGAATTAAGTTTCCTACTTTTTATGTTCTATGATATTTTTTGATCAGATGCGTAGTTCTCGAGATATATCAAGATATTTAAAAGTTCCGAAGCCGCACCAACATAATAGAGATACAGAAACACCGTGGCCCCTTTCTTTGAGATAACTCTGCACTACTGCGAGATGCAAATGCCACTTCCAGCTTAGCTGTGCAGAAGAAGAACAACAAGAAGAAGAAATATCTCGAAATATGTCCGTCGGGCCCCTTCCCTTGAGATAAATCTGCAAATATCTCGGAAACGAAGCGAGCTATGGCAAAATGTTAAGAGACCTTTTTTGTAGAGAATTAAGTTTCCTACTTTTTATGTTCTATGATATTTTTTGATCAGATGCGTAGTTCTCGAGATATATCCAGATATTTAAAAGTTCCGAAGCGGCACCAACATAATAGAGATACAGAAACATCGTGGCCCCTTTCTTTGGGATAACTCTGCACTATTGCGAGTTGGAAATGCCACTTCCAGTTTAGCTGTGCAGAAGAAGAACAACAAGAAGAAGAAATATCTCGAAATATGTCCGTCAGGACCCTTCCCTTGAGATAAATCTGCAAATATCTCGGAAACGAAGCGAGCTATTGCAAAACGTTAAGAGACCTTTTTTGTAGAGAATTAAGTTTCCTACTTTTTATGTTGCATGATATTTTTTGATCAGATGCGTAGTTCTCGAGATATATCAAGATATTTAAAAGTTCCGAAGCCGCACCAACATAATAGAGATACAGAAACACCGTGGCCCCTTTCTTTGAGATAACTCTGCACTATTGCGCGCTGCAAATGCCACTTCCAGCTTAGCTGTGCAGAAGAAGAACAACAACAAGAAGAAATATCTCGAAATATGTCCGTCAGGCCCCTTCCCTTGAGATAAATCTGCAAATATCTCGGAAACGAAGCGAGCTATGGCAAAATGTTAAGAGACCTTTTTTGTAGAGAATTAAGTTTCCTACTTTTTATGTTCTATGCTATTTTTTGATCAGATGCGTAGTTCTCGAGATATATCAAGATATTTAAAAGTTCCGAAGCCGCACCAACATAATAGAGATACAGAAACACCGTGGCCCCTTTCTTTGAGATAACTCTGCACTATTGCGACCTGCAAATGCCACTTCCAGCTTAGCTGTGCAGAAGAAGAACAACAAGAAGAAGAAATATCTCGAAATATGTCCCTCAGGCCCCTTCCCTTGAGATAAATCTGCAAATATCTCGGAAACCAAGCGAGCTATGGCAAAATGTTAAGAGACCTTATTTGTAGAGGATTAAGTTTCCTACTTTTTATGTTCTACGATATTTTTTGATCAGATGCGTAGTTCTCGAGATATATCAAGATATTTAAAAGTTCCGAAGCCGCACCAACATAATAGAGATACAGAAACACCGTGGCCCCTTTCTTTGAGATAACTCTGCACTATTGCGAGCTGCAAATGCCACTTCCAGCTTAGCTGTGCAGAAGAAGAACAACAAGAAGAAGAAATATCTCGAAATATGTCCGACAGGCCCCTTCCCTTGAGATAAATCTGCAATTATCTCGGAAACGAAGCGAGCTATGGCAAAATCTTAAGAGACCTTTTTTGTAGAGAATTATGTTTCCTACAATTTACGTTCTCTGATATTTTTTGATCAGAAGCGTAGTTTTCGAGATATATCGAGATATTTAAAAGTTCCGAAGCCGCACCAACATAATAGAGATACAGAAACACCGTGGCCCCTTTCTTTGAGATAACTCTGCACTACTGCGAGCTGGAAATGCCACTTCCAGTTTAGCTGTGCAGAAGAAGAACAACAAGAAGAAGAAACATCTCGAAATATGTCCATCAGGACCCTTCCCTTGAGATAAATCTGCAAATATCTCGGAAACGAAGCGAGCTATGGCAAAATGTTAAGAGACCTTTTTTGTAGAGAATTATGTTTCCTACAATTTATGTTCTATGATATTTTCTGATCAGATTCGTAGTTCTCGAGATATATCAAGATATTTAAAAGTTCCGAAGCCGCACCAACATAATAGAGATACAGAAACACCGTGGCCCCTCTCTTTGAGATAACTCTGCACAATTGCGAGCTGCAAATGCCACTTCCAGCTTAGCTGTGCAGAAGAAGAACAACAAGAAGAAGAAATATCTCGAAATATGTCCGTCAGGCCCCTTCCCTTGAGATAAATCGGCAAGTATCTCGGAAACGAAGCGAGCTATGGCAAAATGTTAAGAAACCTTTTTTGTAGACAATTATGTTTCCTACAATTTATGTTCTATGATATTTTTTGATCAGATGAGTAGTTCTCGAGATATATCAAGATATTTAAAAGTTCCGAAGCCGCACCAACATAATAGAGATACAGAAACACCGTGGCCCCTCTCTTTGAGATAACTCTGCACTATTGCGAGCTGGAAATGCCACGTCCAGTTTAGCTGTGCAGAAGAAGAACTACAAGAAGAAGAAATATCTCGAAATATGTCCGTCAGGCCCCTTCCCTTGAGATAAATCTGCAAATATCTCGGAAACGAAGCGAGCTATGGCAAAATGTTAAGAGACCTTTTCTGTAGAGAATTAAGTTTTCTACTTTTTATGTTCTATGATATTTTTTGATCAGATGCGTAGTTCTCGAGATACATCAAGATATTTAAAAGTTCTGAAGCTGCACCAACATAATAGAGATACAGAAACACCGTGGCCCCTTTCTTTGAGATAACTCTGCACTAGTGCGAGCCGCAAATGCCACTTCCAGCTTAGCTGTGCAGAAGAGGAACATCAAGAAGAAGAAATATCTCGAAATATGTCCGTCAGGCCCCGTCCCTTGAGATAAATCTGCAAATATCTCGGAAACGAAGCGAGCTATGGCAAAATGTTAAGAGACCTTTTTTGTAGAGAATTATGTTTCCTACTTTTTATGTTCTATGATATTTTTTGATCAGACACGTAGTTCTCGAGATATATCAAGATATTTAAAAGTTCCGAAGCCGCACCAACATAATAGAGATACAGAAACACCGTGGCTCCTTTCTTTGAGATAACTCTGCACTATTGCGACCTGGAAATGCCACTTCCAGTTTAGCTGTGCAGAAGAAGAACAACAAGAAGAAGAAATATCTCGAAATATGTCCGTCAGGCCCCTTCCCTTGAGATATATCTGCAAATATCTCGGAAACGAAGCGAGCTATGGCAAAATGTGAAGAGACCTTTTTTGTAGAGAATTATGTTTCCTACAATTTATGTTCTATGATATTTTTTTATCAGAAGCGTAGTTTTCGAGATATATCGAGATATTTAAAAGTTCCGAAGCCGCACCAACATAATAGAGATACAGAAACACCGTGGCCCCTTTCTTTCAGATAACTATGCACTATTGCGAGCTGCAAATGCCACTTCCAGCTTAGCTGTGCAGAAGAAGAACAACAAGAAGAAGAAATATCTCGAAATATGTCCGTCAGGCCCCTTACCATGAGATAAATCTGCAAATATCTCGGAAACGAAGCGAGCTATGGCAAAATGTTAAGAGACCTTTTTTGTAGAGAATTAAGTTTCCTACTTTTTATCTTCTATGATATTTTCTGATCAGATTCGTAGTTCTCGAGATATATCAAGATATTTAAAAGTTCCGAAGCCGCACCAACATAATAGAGATACAGAAACACCGTGGCCCCTCTCTTTGAGATAACTCTGCACAATTGCGAGCTGCAAATGCCACTTCCAGCTTAGCTGTGCAGAAGAAGAACAACAAGAAGAAGAAATATCTCGAAATATGTCCGTCAGGCCCCTTCCCTTGAGATAATTCGGCAAGTATCTCGGAAACGAAGCGAGCTATGGCAAAATGTTAAGAGACCTTTTTTGTAGACAATTATGTTTCCTACAATTTATGTTGTATGATATTTTTTGATCAGATGCGTAGTTCTCGAGATATATCAAGATATTTAAAAGTTCCGAAGCCGCACCAACATAATAGAGATACAGAAACACCGTGGCCCCTTTCCTTGAGATAACTCTGCACTAGTGCGAGCCGCAAATGCCACTTCCAGCTTAGCTGTGCAGAAGAAGAACAACAAGAAGAAGAAATATCTGGAAATATGTCCGTTAGGCCCCTTCCCTTGAGATAAATCTGCAAATATCTCGGAAACGAAGCGAGCTATGGCAAAATGTTAAGAGACCTTTTTTGTAGAGAATTAAGTTTCCTACTTTGTATGTTCTATGATATTTTTTGATCAGACGCGTAGTTCGCGAGATATATCAAGATATTTAAAAGTTCCGAAGCCGCACCAACATAATAGAGATACAGAAACACCGTGGCCCCTTTCTTTGAGATAACTCTGCACTATTGCGAGCTGCAAATGCCACTTCCAGCTTAGCTGTGCAGAAGAAGAACAACAAGAAGAAGAAATATCACGAAATATGTCCGTTAGGCCCCTTCCCTTGAGATAAATCTGCAAATATCTCGGAAACGAAGCGAGCTATGGCAAAATGTTAAGAGACCTTTTTTGTAGCGAATTAAGTTTCCTACTTTATATGTTCTATGATATTTTTTGATCAGATGCGTAGTTCTCGAGATATATCAAGATATTTAAAAGTTCCGAAGCCGCACCAACATAATAGAGATACAGAAACACCGTGGCCCCTTTCTTTCAGATAGCTATGCACTATTGCGAGCTGGAAATGCCACTTCCAGCTTAGCTGTGCAGAAGAAGAACAACAAGAAGAAGAAATATCTCGAAATATGTCCGTCAGGCCCCTTACCTTGAGATAAATCTGCAAATATCTCGGAAACGAAGCGAGCTATGGCAAAATGTTAAGAGACCTTTTTTGTAGAGAATTAAGTTTCCTACTTTTTATCTTCTCTGATATTTTCTGATCAGATGCGTAGTTCTCGAGATATATCAAGATATTTAAAAGTTCCGAAGCCGCACCAACATAATAGAGATACAGAAACACCGTGGCCCCTCTCTTTGAGATAACTCTGCAAAATTGCGAGCTGCAAATGCCACTTCCAGCTTAGCTGTGCAGAAGAGGAACATCAAGAAGAAGAAATATCTCGAAATATGTCCGTCAGGCCCCTTCCCTTGAGATAAATCTGCAAATATCTCGGAAACGATGCGAGCTATGGCAAAATGTTAAGAGACCTTTTTTGTAGAGAATTAAGTTTCCTACTTTTTATGTTCTATGATATTTTTTGATCAGATGCGTAGTTTGTCGAGATATATCCTGATATTTAAAAGTTCCGAAGCGGCACCAACATAATAGAGATACAGAAACACCGTGGCCCCTTTCTTTGAGGTAACTCTGCACTATTGCGAGCTGCAAATGCCACTTCCAGCTTAGCTGTGCAGAAAAAGAACAACAAGAAGAAGGAATATCTCGAAATATGTCCGTCAGGCCCCTTCCCTTGAGATAAATCTGCAAATATCTCGGAAACGAAGCGAGCTACGGCAAAATGTTAAGAGACCTTTTTTGTAGAAAATTAGGTTTCCTACTTTTTATGTTCTATGATATTTTTTGATCAGATGCGTAGTTCTCGAGATATATCAAGATATTTAAAAGTTCCGAAGCCGCACCAACATAATAGAGATACAGAAACACCGTGGCCCCTTTCTTTGAGGTAACTCTGCACTATTGCGAGCTGCAAATGCCACTTCCAGCTTAGCTGTGCAGAAGAAGAACAACAAGAAGAAGAAATATCTGGAAATATGTCCGTCAGGCCCCTTCCCTTGAGATAAATCTGCAAATATCTCGGAAACGATGCCAGCTATGGGAAAATGTTAAGAGACCTTTTTTGTAGAGAATTAAGTTTCCTACTTTTTATGTTCTATGATATTTTTTGATCAGATGCGTAGTTCTCGAGATATATCCTGATATTTAAAAGTTCCGAAGCGGCACCAACATAATAGAGATACAGAAACACCGTGGCCCCTTTCTTTGCGATAACTCTGCACTATTGCGAGCTGCAAATGCCACTTCCAGCTTAGCTGTGCAGAAGAAGAGCAACAAGAAGAAGGAATATCTCGAAATATGTCCGTCAGGCCCCTTCCCTTGAGATAAATCTGCAAATATCTCGGAAACCAAGCGAGCTATGGCAAAATGTTTAGAGACCTTATTTGTAGAGAATTAAGTTTCCTACTTTTTATGTTCTACGATATTTTTTGATCAGATGCGTAGTTCTCGAGATATATCAAGATATTTAAAAGTTCCGAAGCCGCACCAACATAATAGAGATACAGAAACACCGTGGCCCCTTTCTTTGAGATAACTCTGCACTATTGCGAGCTGCAAATGCCACTTCCAGCTTAGCTGTGCAGAAGAAGAACAACAAGAAGAAGAAATATCTCGAAATATGTCCGTCAGGCCCCTTCCCTTGAGATAAATCTGCAAATATCTCGGAAACGAAGCGAGCTATGGCAAAATGTTAAGAGACCTTTTTTGTAGACAATTATGTTTCCTACAATTTACGTTCTCTGATATTTTTTGATCAGAAGCGTAGTTTTCGAGATATATCGAGATATTTAAAAGTTCCGAAGCCGCACCAACATAATAGAGATACAGAAACACCGTGGCCCCTTTCTTTGAGATAACTCTGCACTATTGCGACCTGCAAATGCCACTTCCAGCTTAGCTGTGCAGAAGAGGAACAACAAGAAGAAGAAATATCTCGGAATATGTCCGTCAGGCCCCTTCCCTTGAGCTAAATCTGCAAATATCTCGGAAACGATGCCAGCTATGGGAAAATGTTAAGAGACCTTTTTTGTAGAGAATTAAGTTTCCTACTTTTTATGTTCTATGATAATTTTTGATCAGATGCGTAGTTCTCGAGATATATCAAGATATTTAAAAGCTCCGAAGCTGCACCAACATAATAGAGGTACAGAAACACCGTGGCCCCTTTCTTTGAGATAACTCTGCACTATTGCGAGCTGCAAATGCCACTTCCAGCTTAGCTGTGCAGAAGAAGAACAACAAGAAGAAGAAATATCTCGAAATATGTCCGTCAGGCCCCTTCCCTTGAGATAAATCTGCAAATATCTCGGAAACGAAGCGAGCTATGGCAAAATGTTAAGAGACCTTTTTTGTAGAGAATTATGTTTCCTACAATTTACGTTCTCTGATATTTTTTGATCAGATGCGTAGTTCTCGAGATATATCCTGATATTTAAAAGTTCCGAAGCGGCACCAACATAATAGAGATACAGAAACACCGTGGCCCCTTTCTTTGAGATAACTCTGCACTATTGCGAGCTGCAAATGCCACTTCCAGCTTAGCTGTGCAGAAGAAGAACAACAAGAAGAAGAAATATCTCGAAATATGTCCGTCAGGCCCCTTCCCTTGAGATAAATCTGCAAATATCTCGGAAACGATGTCAGTTATGGGAAAATGTTAAGGGACCTTTTTTGTAGAGAATTAAGTTTCCTACTTTTTATGTTCTATGATATTTTTTGATCAGATGCGTAGTTCTCGAGATATATCAAGATATTTAAAAGTTCCGAAGCCGCACCAACATAATAGAGATACAGAAACACCGTGGCCCGTTTCTTTGAGATAACTCTGCACTATTGCGCGCTGCAAATGCCACTTCCAGCTTAGCTGTGCAGAAGAAGAACAACAAGAATAAGAAATATTTCGAAATATGTCCGTCAGGCCCCTTCCCTTGAGATAAATCTGCAAATATCTCGGAAACGAAGCGAGCTACGGCAAAATGTTAAGAGACCTTTTTTGTAGAAAATTAGGTTTCCTACTTTTTATGTTCTATGATATTTTTTGATCAGATGCGTAGTTCTCGAGATATATCAAGATATTTAAACGTTCCGAAGCCGCACCAACATAATAGAGATACAGAAACACCGTGGCCCCTTTCTTTGAGATAACTCTGCACTATTGCGAGCTGCAAATGCCACTTCCAGCTTAGCTGTGCAGAAGAAGAACAACAAGAAGAAGAAATATCTCGAAATATGTCCGTCAGGACCCTTCCCTTGAGATAAATCTGGAAATATCTCGGAAACGAAGAGAGTTATGGCAAAATGTTAAGAGACCTTTTTTGTAGAGAATTAAGTTTCCTACTTTTCATGTTCTATGATATTTTTTGATCAGATGCGTAGTTCTCGAGATATATCAAGATATTTAAAAGTTCCGAAGCCGCACCAACATAATAGAGATACAGAAACACCGTGGCCCCTTTCTTTGAGATAACTCTGCACTATTGCGAGCGGCAAATGCCATTTCCAGCTTAGCTGTGCAGAAGAAGAACAACAAGAAGAAGAAATATCTGGAAATATGTCCGTCAGGCCCCTTCCCTTGAGATAAATCTGCAAATATCTCGGAAACGAAGCGAGCTACGGCAAAATGTTAAGAGACCTTTTTTGTAGAAAATTAGGATTCCTACTTTTTATGTTCTATGATATTTTTTGAACAGATGCGTAGTACTCGAGATATATCAAGATATTTAAAAGTTCCGAAGCCGCACCAACATAATAGAGATACAGAAACACCGTGGCCCCTTTCTTTGAGATAACTCTGCACTATTGCGCGCTGCAAATGCCACTTCCAACTTAGCTGTGCAGAAGAAGAACAACACGAAGAAGAAATATCTGGAAATATGTCCGTCAGGCCCCTTCCCTTGAGATAAATCTGCAAATATCTCGGAAACGATGCGAGCTATGGCAAAATGTTAAGAGACCTTTTTTGTAGAGAATTAAGTTTCCTACTTTTTATGTTCTATGATATTTTTTGATCAGATGCGTAGTTTGTCGAGATATATCCTGATATTTAAAAGTTCCGAAGCGGCACCAACATAATAGAGATACAGAAACACCGTGGCCCCTTTCTTTGAGGTAACTCTGCACTATTGCGAGCTGCAAATGCCACTTCCAGCTTAGCTGTGCAGAAGAAGAACAACAAGAAGAAGGAATATCTCGAAATATGTCCGTCAGGCCCCTTCCCTTGAGATAAATCTGCAAATATCTCGGAAACGAAGCGAGCTACGGCAAAATGTTAAGAGACCTTTTTTGTAGAAAATTAGGTTTCCTACTTTTTACGTTCTATGATATTTTTTGATCAGATGCGTAGTTCTCGAGATATATCAAGATATTTAAAAGTTCCGAAGCCGCACCAACATAATAGAGATACAGAAACACCGTGGCCCCTTTCTTTGAGGTAACTCTGCACTATTGCGAGCTGCAAATGCCACTTCCAGCTTAGCTGTGCAGAAGAAGAACAACAAGAAGAAGAAATATCTGGAAATATGTCCGTCAGGCCCCTTCCCTTGAGATAAATCTGCAAATATCTCGGAAACGATGCCAGCTATGGGAAAATGTTAAGAGACCTTTTTTGTAGAGAATTAAGTTTCCTACTTTTTATGTTCTATGATATTTTTTGATCAGATGCGTAGTTCTCGAGATATATCCTGATATTTAAAAGTTCCGAAGCGGCACCAACATAATAGAGATACAGAAACACCGTGGCCCCTTTCTTTGAGGTAACTCTGCACTATTGCGAGCTGCAAATGCCACTTCCAGCTTAGCTGTGCAGAAGAAGAACAACAAGAAGAAGGAATATCTCGAAATATGTCCGTCAGGCCCCTTCCCTTGAGATAAATCTGCAAATATCTCGGAAACGAAGCGAGCTACGGCAAAATGTTAAGAGACCTTTTTTGTAGAAAATTAGGTTTCCTACTTTTTATGTTCTATGATATTTTTTGATCAGATGCGTAGTTCTCGAGATATATCAAGATATTTAAAAGTTCCGAAGCCGCACCAACATAATAGAGATACAGAAACACCGTGGCCCCTTTCTTTGCGATAACTCTGCACTATTGCGAGCTGCAAATGCCACTTCCAGCTTAGCTGTGCAGAAGAAGAGCAACAAGAAGAAGGAATATCTCGAAATATGTCCGTCAGGCCCCTTCCCTTGAGATAAATCTGCAAATATCTCGGAAACCAAGCGAGCTATGGCAAAATGTTTAGAGACCTTATTTGTAGAGAATTAAGTTTCCTACTTTTTATGTTCTACGATATTTTTTGATCAGATGCGTAGTTCTCGAGATATATCAAGATATTTAAAAGTTCCGAAGCCGCACCAACATAATAGAGATACAGAAACACCGTGGCCCCTTTCTTTGAGATAACTCTGCACTATTGCGAGCTGCAAATGCCACTTCCAGCTTAGCTGTGCAGAAGAAGAACAACAAGAAGAAGAAATATCTCGAAATATGTCCGTCAGGCCCCTTCCCTTGAGATAAATCTGCAAATATCTCGGAAACGAAGCGAGCTATGGCAAAATGTTAAGAGACCTTTTTTGTAGACAATTATGTTTCCTACAATTTACGTTCTCTGATATTTTTTGATCAGAAGCGTAGTTTTCGAGATATATCGAGATATTTAAAAGTTCCGAAGCCGCACCAACATAATAGAGATACAGAAACACCGTGGCCCCTTTCTTTGAGATAACTCTGCACTATTGCGACCTGCAAATGCCACTTCCAGCTTAGCTGTGCAGAAGAGGAACAACAAGAAGAAGAAATATCTCGGAATATGTCCGTCAGGCCCCTTCCCTTGAGCTAAATCTGCAAATATCTCGGAAACGATGCCAGCTATGGGAAAATGTTAAGAGACCTTTTTTGTAGAGAATTAAGTTTCCTACTTTTTATGTTCTATGATAATTTTTGATCAGATGCGTAGTTCTCGAGATATATCAAGATATTTAAAAGCTCCGAAGCTGCACCAACATAATAGAGGTACAGAAACACCGTGGCCCCTTTCTTTGAGATAACTCTGCACTATTGCGACCTGCAAATGCCACTTCCAGCTTAGCTGTGCAGAAGAGGAACAACAAGAAGAAGAAATATCTCGGAATATGTCCGTCAGGCCCCTTCCCTTGAGCTAAATCTGCAAATATCTCGGAAACGATGCCAGCTATGGGAAAATGTTAAGAGACCTTTTTTGTAGAGAATTAAGTTTCCTACTTTTTATGTTCTATGATAATTTTTGATCAGATGCGTAGTTCTCGAGATATATCAAGATATTTAAAAGCTCCGAAGCTGCACCAACATAATAGAGGTACAGAAACACCGTGGCCCCTTTCTTTGAGATAACTCTGCACTATTGCGAGCTGCAAATGCCACTTCCAGCTTAGCTGTGCAGAAGAAGAACAACAAGAAGAAGAAATATCTCGAAATATGTCCGTCAGGCCCCTTCCCTTGAGATAAATCTGCAAATATCTCGGAAACGAAGCGAGCTATGGCAAAATGTTAAGAGACCTTTTTTGTAGAGAATTATGTTTCCTACAATTTACGTTCTCTGATATTTTTTGATCAGATGCGTAGTTCTCGAGATATATCCTGATATTTAAAAGTTCCGAAGCGGCACCAACATAATAGAGATACAGAAACACCGTGGCCCCTTTCTTTGAGGTAACTCTGCACTATTGCGAGCTGCAAATGCCACTTCCAGCTTAGCTGTGCAGAAGAAGAACAACAAGAGGAAGGAATATCTCGAAATATGTCCGTCAGGCCCCTTCCCTTGAGATAAATCTGCAAATATCTCGGAAACGAAGCGAGCTACGGCAAAATGTTAAGAGACCTTTTTTGTAGAAAATTAGGTTTCCTACTTTTTATGTTCTATGATATTTTTTGATCAGATGCGTAGTTCTCGAGATATATCAAGATATTTAAAAGTTCCGAAGCCGCACCAACATAATAGAGATACAGAAACACCGTGGCCCCTTTCTTTGCGATAACTCTGCACTATTGCGAGCTGCAAATGCCACTTCCAGCTTAGCTGTGCAGAAGAAGAGCAACAAGAAGAAGGAATATCTCGAAATATGTCCGTCAGGCCCCTTCCCTTGAGATAAATCTGCAAATATCTCGGAAACCAAGCGAGCTATGGCAAAATGTTTAGAGACCTTATTTGTAGAGAATTAAGTTTCCTACTTTTTATGTTCTACGATATTTTTTGATCAGATGCGTAGTTCTCGAGATATATCAAGATATTTAAAAGTTCCGAAGCCGCACCAACATAATAGAGATACAGAAACACCGTGGCCCCTTTCTTTGAGATAACTCTGCACTATTGCGAGCTGCAAATGCCACTTCCAGCTTAGCTGTGCAGAAGAAGAACAACAAGAAGAAGAAATATCTCGAAATATGTCCGTCAGGCCCCTTCCCTTGAGATAAATCTGCAAATATCTCGGAAACGAAGCGAGCTATGGCAAAATGTTAAGAGACCTTTTTTGTAGACAATTATGTTTCCTACAATTTACGTTCTCTGATATTTTTTGATCAGAAGCGTAGTTTTCGAGATATATCGAGATATTTAAAAGTTCCGAAGCCGCACCAACATAATAGAGATACAGAAACACCGTGGCCCCTTTCTTTGAGATAACTCTGCACTATTGCGACCTGCAAATGCCACTTCCAGCTTAGCTGTGCAGAAGAGGAACAACAAGAAGAAGAAATATCTCGGAATATGTCCGTCAGGCCCCTTCCCTTGAGCTAAATCTGCAAATATCTCGGAAACGATGCCAGCTATGGGAAAATGTTAAGAGACCTTTTTTGTAGAGAATTAAGTTTCCTACTTATTATGTTCTATGATAATTTTTGATCAGATGCGTAGTTCTCGAGATATATCAAGATATTTAAAAGCTCCGAAGCTGCACCAACATAATAGAGGTACAGAAACACCGTGGCCCCTTTCTTTGAGATAACTCTGCACTATTGCGAGCTGCAAATGCCACTTCCAGCTTAGCTGTGCAGAAGAAGAACAACAAGAAGAAGAAATATCTCGAAATATGTCCGTCAGGCCCCTTCCCTTGAGATAAATCTGCAAATATCTCGGAAACGAAGCGAGCTATGGCAAAATGTTAAGAGACCTTTTTTGTAGAGAATTATGTTTCCTACAATTTACGTTCTCTGATATTTTTTGATCAGATGCGTAGTTCTCGAGATATATCCTGATATTTAAAAGTTCCGAAGCGGCACCAACATAATAGAGATACAGAAACACCGTGGCCCCTTTCTTTGAGATGACTCTGCACTATTGCGAGCTGCAAATGCCACTTCCAGCTTAGCTGTGCAGAAGAAGAACAACAAGAAGAAGAAATATCTCGAAATATGTCCGTCAGGCCCCTTCCCTTGAGATAAATCTGCAAATATCTCGGAAACGATGCCAGTTATGGGAAAATGTTAAGGGACCTTTTTTGTAGAGAATTAAGTTTCCTACTTTTTATGTTCTATGATATTTTTTGATCAGATGCGTAGTTCTCGAGATATATCAAGATATTTAAAAGTTCCGAAGCCGCACCAACATAATAGAGATACAGAAACACCGTGGCCCGTTTCTTTGAGATAACTCTGCACTATTGCGCGCTGCAAATGCCACTTCCAGCTTAGCTGTGCAGAAGAAGAACAACAAGAATAAGAAATATTTCGAAATATGTCCGTCAGGCCCCTTCCCTTGAGATAAATCTGCAAATATCTCGGAAACGAAGCGAGCTACGGCAAAATGTTAAGAGACCTTTTTTGTAGAAAATTAGGTTTCCTACTTTTTATGTTCTATGATATTTTTTGATCAGATGCGTAGTTCTCGAGATATATCAAGATATTTAAACGTTCCGAAGCCGCACCAACATAATAGAGATACAGAAATACCGTGGCCCCTTTCTTTGAGATAACTCTGCACTATTGCGAGCTGCAAATGCCACTTCCAGCTTAGCTGTGCAGAAGAAGAACAACAAGAAGAAGAAATATCTCGAAATATGTCCGTCAGGACCCTTCCCTTGAGATAAATCTGCAAATATCTTGGAAACGAAGCGAGCTATTGCAAAACGGTAAAAGACCTTTTTTGTAGAGAATTAAGTTTCCTACTTTTTATGTTCTATGATATTTTTTGATCAGATGCGTAGTTCTCGAGATATATCAAGATATTTAAAAGCTCCGAAGCTGCACCAACATAATAGAGGTACAGAAACACCGTGGCCCCTTTCTTTGAGATAACTCTGCACTATAGCGAGCTGCAAATGCCACTTCCAGCTTAGCTGTGCAGAAGAAGAACAACAAGAATAAGAAATATTTCGAAATATGTCCGTCAGGCCCCTTCCCTTGAGATAAATCTGCAAATATCTCGGAAACGAAGCGAGCTACGGCAAAATGTTAAGAGACCTTTTTTGTAGAAAATTAGGTTTCCTACTTTTTATGTTCTATGATATTTTTTGATCAGATGCGTAGTTCTCGAGATATATCAAGATATTTAAAGGTTCCGAAGCCGCACCAACATAATAGAGATACAGAAACACCGTGGCCCCTTTCTTTGCGATAACTCTGCACTATTGCGAGCTGCAAATGCCACTTCCAGCTTAGCTGTGCAGAAGAAGAACAACAAGAAGAAGAAATATCTCGAAATATGTCCGTCAGGCCCCTTCCCTTGAGATGAATCTGCAAATATCTCGGAAACGAAGCGAGCTACGGCAAAATGTTAAGAGACCTTTTTTGTAGAAAATTAGGTTTCCTACTTTTTATGTTCTATGATATTTTTTGATCAGATGCGTAGTTCTCGAGATATATCAAGATATTTAAACGTTCCGAAGCCGCACCAACATAATAGAGATACAGAAATACCGTGGCCCCTTTCTTTGAGATAACTCTGCACTATTGCGAGCTGCAAATGCCACTTCCAGCTTAGCTGTGCAGAAGAAGAACAACAAGAAGAAGAAATATCTCGAAATATGTCCGTCAGGACCCTTCCCTTGAGATAAATCTGCAAATATCTTGGAAACGAAGCGAGCTATTGCAAAACGTTAAAAGACCTTTTTTGTAGAGAATTAAGTTTCCTACTTTTTATGTTCTATGATATTTTTTGATCAGATGCGTAGTTCTCGAGATATATCAAGATATTTAAAAGCTCCGAAGCTGCACCAACATAATAGAGGTACAGAAACACCGTGGCCCCTTTCTTTGAGATAACTCTGCACTATAGCGAGCTGCAAATGCCACTTCCAGCTTAGCTGTGCAGAAGAAGAACAACAAGAATAAGAAATATTTCGAAATATGTCCGTCAGGCCCCTTCCCTTGAGATAAATCTGCAAATATCTCGGAAACGAAGCGAGCTACGGCAAAATGTTAAGAGACCTTTTTTGTAGAAAATTAGGTTTCCTACTTTTTATGTTCTATGATATTTTTTGATCAGATGCGTAGTTCTCGAGATATATCAAGATATTTAAAGGTTCCGAAGCCGCACCAACATAATAGAGATACAGAAACACCGTGGCCCCTTTCTTTGCGATAACTCTGCACTATTGCGAGCTGCAAATGCCACTTCCAGCTTAGCTGTGCAGAAGAAGAACAACAAGAAGAAGAAGTATCTCGAAATATGTCCGTCAGGCCCCTTCCCTTGAGATGAATCTGCAAATATCTCGGAAACGAAGCGAGCTACGGCAAAATGTTAAGAGACCTTTTTTGTAGAAAATTAGGTTTCCTACTTTTTATGTTCTATGATATTTTTTGATCAGATGCGTAGTTCTCGAGATATATCAAGATATTTAAACGTTCCGAAGCCGCACCAACATAATAGAGATACAGAAACACCGTGGCCCCTTTCTTTGAGATAACTCTGCACTATTGCGAGCTGCAAATGCCACTTCCAGCTTAGCTGTGCAGAAGAAGAACAACAAGAAGAAGAAATATCTCGAAATATGTCCGTCAGGACCCTTCCCTTGAGATAAATCTGCAAATATCTTGGAAACGAAGCGAGCTATTGCAAAACGTTAAAAGACCTTTTTTGTAGAGAATTAAGTTTCCTACTTTTTATGTTCTATGATATTTTTTGATCAGATGCGTAGTTCTCGAGATATATCAAGATATTTAAAAGCTCCGAAGCTGCACCAACATAATAGAGGTACAGAAACACCGTGGCCCCTTTCTTTGAGATAACTCTGCACTATAGCGAGCTGCAAATGCCACTTCCAGCTTAGCTGTGCAGAAGAAGAACAACAAGAATAAGAAATATTTCGAAATATGTCCGTCAGGCCCCTTCCCTTGAGATGAATCTGCAAATATCTCGGAAACGAAGCGAGCTACGGCAAAATGTTAAGAGACCTTTTTTGTAGAAAATTAGGTTTCCTACTTTTTATGTTCTATGATATTTTTTGATCAGATGCGTAGTTCTCGAGATATATCAAGATATTTAAAGGTTCCGAAGCCGCACCAACATAATAGAGATACAGAAACACCGTGGCCCCTTTCTTTGCGATAACTCTGCACTATTGCGAGCTGCAAATGCCACTTCCAGCTTAGCTGTGCAGAAGAAGAACAACAAGAAGAAGAAATATCTCGAAATATGTCCGTCAGGCCCCTTCCCTTGAGATAAATCTGCAAATATCTCGGAAACGAAGCGAGCTATGGCAAAATGTTAAGAGACCTTTTTTGTAGAGAATTATGTGTCCTACAATTTACATTCTCTGATATTTTTTGATCAGAAGCGTAGTTTTCGAGATATATCGAGATATTTAAAAGTTCCGAAGCCGCACCAACATAATAGAGATACAGAAACACCGTGGCCCCTTTCTTTGAGATAACTCTGCACTATTGCGACCTGCAAATGCCACTTCCAGCTTAGCTGTGCAGAAGAGGAACAACAAGAAGAAGAAATATCTCGGAATATGTCCGTCAGGCCCCTTCTCTTGAGCTAAATCTGCAAATATCTCGGAAACGATGCCAGTTATGGGAAAATGTTAAGGGACCTTTTTTGTAGAGAATTAAGTTTCCTACTTTTTATGTTCTATGATATTTTTTGATCAGATGCGTAGTTCTCGAGATATATCAAGATATTTAAAAGCTCCGAAGCTGCACCAACATAATAGAGGTACAGAAACACCGTGGCCCCTTTCTTTGAGATAACTCTGCACTATTGCGAGCTGCAAATGCCACTTCCAGCTTAGCTGTGCAGAAGAAGAACAACAAGAAGAAGAAATATCTCGAAATATGTCCGTCAGGCCCCTTCCCTTGAGATAAATCTGCAAATATCTCGGAAACGAAGCGAGCTACAGCAAAATGTTAAGAGACCTTTTTTGTAGAAAATTAGGTTTCCTACTTTTTATGATCTATGATATTTTTTGATCAGATGCGTAGTTCTCGAGATATATCAAGATATTTAAACGTTCCGAAGCCGCACCAACATAATAGAGATACAGAAACACCGTGGCCCCTTTCTTTGAGATAACTCTGCACTATTGCGAGCTGCAAATGCCACTTCCAGCTTAGCTGTGCAGAAGAAGAACAACAAGAAGAAGAAATATCTCGAAATATGTCCGTCAGGACCCTTCCCTTGAGATAAATCTGCAAATATCTTGGAAACGAAGCGAGCTATTGCAAAACGTTAAAAGACCTTTTTTGTAGAGAATTAAGTTTCCTACTTTTTATGTCCTATGATATTTTTTGATCAGATGCGTAGTTCTCGAGATATATCAAGATATTTAAAAGCTCCGAAGCTGCACCAACATAATAGAGGTACAGAAACACCGTGGCCCCTTTCTTTGAGATAACTCTGCACTATAGCGAGCTGCAAATGCCACTTCCAGCTTAGCTGTGCAGAAGAAGAACAACAAGAATAAGAAATATTTCGAAATATGTCCGTCAGGCCCCTTCCCTTGAGATAAATCTGCAAATATCTCGGAAACGAAGCGAGCTACGGCAAAATGTTAAGAGACCTTTTTTGTAGAAAATTAGGTTTCCTACTTTTTATGTTCTATGATATTTTTTGATCAGATGCGTAGTTCTCGAGATATATCAAGATATTTAAAGGTTCCGAAGCCGCACGAACATAATAGAGATACAGAAACACCGTGGCCCCTTTCTTTGCGATAACTCTGCACTATTGCGAGCTGCAAATGCCACTTCCAGCTTAGCTGTGCAGAAGAAGAACAACAAGAAGGAGAAATATCTCGAAATATGTCCGTCAGGCCCCTTCCCTTGAGATAAATCTGCAAATATCTCGGAAACGATGCCAGTTATGGGAAAATGTTAAGGGACCTTTTTTGTAGAGAATTAAGTTTCCTACTTTTTATGTTCTATGATATTTTTTGATCAGATGCGTAGTTCTCGAGATATATCAAGATATTTAAAAGCTCCGAAGCTGCACCAACATAATAGAGGTTCAGAAACACCGTGGCCCCTTTCTTTGAGATAACTCTGCACTATTGCGAGCTGCAAATGCCACTTCCAGCTTAGCTGTGCAGAAGAAGAACAACAAGAAGAAGAAATATCTCGAAATATGTCCGTCAGGCCCCTTCCCTTGAGATAAATCTGCAAATATCTCGGAAACGAAGCGAGCTATGGCAAAATGTTAAGAGACCTTTTTTGTAGAGAATTAAGTTTCCTACTTTTTATGTTCAATGATATTTTTTGATCAGATGCGTAGTTCTCGAGATATATCAAGATATTTAAAAGCTCCGCAGCCGCACCCACATAATAGAGATACAGAAACACCGTGGCCCGTTTCTTTGAGATAACTCTGCACTATTGCGCGCTGCAAATGCCACTTCCAGCTTAGCTGTGCAGAAGAAGAACAACAAGAAGAAGAAATATCTCGAAATATGTCCGTCAGGCCCCTTCCCTTGAGATAAATCTGCAAATATCTCGGAAACGAAGCGAGCTACGTCAAAATGTTAAGAGACCTTTTTTGTAGAAAATTAGGTTTCCTACTTTTTATGTTCTATGATATTTTTTGATCAGATGCGTAGTTCTCGAGATATATCAAGATATTTAAAAGTTCCGAAGCCGCACCAACATAATAGAGATACAGAAACACCGTGGCCCCTTTCTTTGCGATAACTCTGCACTATTGCGAGCTGCAAATGCCACTTCCAGCTTAGCTGTGCAGAAGAAGAACAACAAGAAGAAGAAATATCTCGAAATATGTCCGTCAGGCCCCTTCCCTTGAGATAAATCTGCAAATATCTCGGAAACGAAGCGAGCTATGGCAAAATGTTAAGAGACCTTTTTTGTAGAGAATTCAGTTTCCTACTTTTTATGTTCTATGATATTTTTCGATCAGAGGCGTAGTTCTCGAGATATATCAAGATATTTAAAAGTTCCGAAGCCGCACCAACATAATAGATACAGAAACACCGTGGCCCCTCTCTTTGAGATAACTCTGCATGATTGCGAGCTGGAAATGCCACTTCAAGTTTAGCTGTGCAGAAGAAGAACAACAAGAAGAAGAAATATCTCGAAATATGTCCGTCAGGACCCTTCCCTTGAGATAAATCTGCAAATATCTCGGAAACGAAGCGAGCTATTGCAAAACGTTAAAAGACCTTTTTTGTAGAGAATTAAGTTTCCTACTTTTTATGTTCTATGATATTTTTTGATCAGATGCGTAGTTCTCGAGATATATCAAGATATTTAAAAGCTCCGAAGCTGCACCAACATAATAGAGGTACAGAAACACCGTGGCCCCTTTCTTTGAGATAACTCTGCACTATTGCGCGCTGCAAATGCCACTTCCAGCTTAGCTGTGCAGAAGAAGAACAACAAGAAGAAGAAATATCTCGAAATATGTCCGTCAGGCCCCTTGCCTTGAGATAAATCTGCAAATATCTCGGAAACGAAGCGAGCTACGTCAAAATGTTAAGAGACCTTTTTTGTAGAAAATTAGGTTTCCTACTTTTTATGTTCTATGATATTTTTTGATCAGATGCGTAGTTCTCGAGATATATCAAGATATTTAAAAGTTCCGAAGCCGCACCAACATAATAGAGATACAGAAACACCGTGGCCCCTTTCTTTGCGATAACTCTGCACTATTGCGAGCTGCAAATGCCACTTCCAGCTTAGCTGTGCAGAAGAAGAACAACAAGAAGAAGAAATATCTCGAAATATGTCCGTCAGGCCCCTTCCCTTGAGATAAATCTGCAAATATCTCGGAAACGAAGCGAGCTATGGCAAAATGTTAAGAGACCTTTTTTGTAGAGAATTCAGTTTCCTACTTTTTATGTTCTATGATATTTTTCGATCAGAGGCGTAGTTCTCGAGATATATCAAGATATTTAAAAGTTCCGAAGCCGCACCAACATAATAGATACAGAAACACCGTGGCCCCTCTCTTTGAGATAACTCTGCATGATTGCGAGCTGGAAATGCCACTTCCAGTTTAGCTGTGCAGAAGAAGAACAACAAGAAGAAGAAATATCTCGAAATATGTCCGTCAGGACCCTTCCCTTGAGATAAATCTGCAAATATCTCGGAAACGAAGCGAGCTATTGCAAAACGTTAAAAGACCTTTTTTGTAGAGAATTAAGTTTCCTACTTTTTATGTTCTATGATATTTTTTGATCAGATGCGTAGTTCTCGAGATATATCAAGATATTTAAAAGCTCCGAAGCTGCACCAACATAATAGAGGTACAGAAACACCGTGGCCCCTTTCTTTGAGATAACTCTGCACTATTGCGAGCTGCAAATGCCACTTCCAGCTTAGCTGTGCAGAAGAAGAACAACAAGAATAAGAAATATTTCGAAATATGTCCGTCAGGCCCCTTCCCTTGTGATAAATCTGCAAATATCTCGGAAACGAAGCGAGCTACGGCAAAATGTTAAGAGACCTTTTTTGTAGAGAATTATGTTTCCTACAATTTACGTTCTCTGATATTTTTTGATCAGAAGCGTAGTTTTCGAGATATATCGAGATATTTAAAAGTTCCGAAGCCGCACCAACATAATAGAGATACAGAAACACCGTGGCCCCTTTCTTTGAGATAACTCTGCACTATTGCGCGCTGCAAATGCCACTTCCAGCTTAGCTGTGCAGAAGAAGAACAACAAGAAGAAGAAATATCTCGAAATATGTCCGTCAGGCCCCTTCCCTTGAGATAAATCTGCAAATACCTCGGAAACGAAGCGAGCTATGGCAAAATGTTGAGAGACCTTTTTTGTAGAGAATTAAGTTTCCTACTTTTTATGTTCTATGATATTTTTTGATCAGATGCGTAGTTCTCGAGATATATCAAGATATTTAAAAGCTCCGAAGCTGCACCAACATAATAGAGGTACAGAAACACCGTGGCCCCTTTCTTTGAGATAACTCTGCACTATTGCGAGCTGCAAATGCCACTTCCAGCTTAGCTGTGCAGAAGAAGAACAACAAGAATAAGAAATATTTCGAAATATGTCCGTCAGGCCCCTTCCCTTGAGATAAATCTGCAAATATCTCGGAAACGAAGCGAGCTACGGCAAAATGTTAAGAGACCTATTTTGTAGAAAATTAGGTTTCCTACTTTTTATGTTCTATGATATTTTTTGATCAGATGCGTAGTTCTCGAGATATATCAAGATATTTGAAAGTTCCGAAGCCGCACCAACATAATAGAGATACAGAAACACCGTGGCCCCTTTCTTTGAGATAACTCTGCACTATTGCGAGCGGCAAATGCCACTTCCAGCTTAGCTGTGCAGAAGAAGAACAACAAGAAGAAGAAATATCTGGAAATATGTCCGTCAGGCCCCTTCCCTTGAGATAAATCTGCAAATATCTCGGAAACGAAGCGAGCTACGGCAAAATGTTAAGAGACCTTTTTTGCAGAAAATTAGGATTCCTACTTTTTATGTTCTATGATATTTTTTGAACAGATGCGTAGTTCTCGAGATATATCAAGATATTTAAAAGTTCCGAAGCCGCACCAACATAATAGAGGTACAGAAACACCGTGGCCCCTTTCTTTGAGATAACTCTGCACTATTGCGAGCTGCAAATGCCACTTCCAGCTTAGCTGTGCAGAAGAAGAACAACAAGAAGAAGAAATATCTCGAAATATGTCCGTCAGGACCCTTCCCTTGAGATAAATCTGCAAATATCTCGGAAACGAAGCGAGCTATTGCAAAACGTTAAGAGACCTTTTTTGTAGAGAATTAAGTTTCCTACTTTTTATGTTCTATGATATTTTTTGATCAGATGCGTAGTTCTCGAGATATATCAAGATATTTAAAAGTTCCGAAGCCGCACCAACATAATAGAGATACAGAAACACCGTGGCCCCTTTCTTTGAGATAACTCTGCACGATTGCGAGCTGGAAATGCCACTTCCAGTTTAGCTGTGCAGAAGAAGAACAACAAGAAGAAGAAATATCTCGAAATATGTCCATCAGGACCCTTCCCTTGAGATAAATCTGCAAATATCTCGGAAACGAAGCGAGCTATGGCAAAATGTTAAGAGACGTTTTTTGTAGACAATTATGTTTCCTACAATTTATGTTGTATGATATTTTTTGATCAGAAGCGTAGTTTTCGAGATATATCGAGATATTTAAAAGTTCCGAAGCCGCACCAACATAATAGGGATACAGAGACACCGTGGCCCCTTTCTTTGAGATAAAGCTGCACTAGTGCGAGCCGCAAATGCCACTTCCAGCTTAGCTGTGCAGAAGAAGAACAACAAGAAGAAGAAATATCTCGAAATATGTCCGTCAGGCCCCTTCCCTTGAGATAAATCTGCAAATATCTCGGAAACGAAGCGAGCTATGGCAAAATGTTAAGAGACCTTTTTTGTAGAGAATTAAGTTTCCTACTTTTTATGTTCTATGATATTTTTTGATCAGATGCGTAGTTCTCGAGATATATCAAGATATTTAAAAGTTCCGAAGCCGCACCAACATAATAGAGATACAGAAACACCGTGGCCCCTTTCTTTGAGATAACTCTGCACTATTGCGAGCTGGAAATGCCACTTCCAGTTTAGCTGTGCAGAAGAAGAACAACAGGAAGAAGAAATATCTCGAAATATGTCCATCAGGACCCTTCCCTTGAGATAAATCTGCAAATATCTCGGAAACGAAGCGAGCTATGGCAAAATGTTAAGAGACCTTTTTTGTAGAGAATTAAGTTTCCTACTTTTTATGTTCGATGATATTTTTTGATCAGATGCGTAGTTCTCGAGATATATCAAGATATTTAAAAGTTCCGAAGCTGCACCAACATAATAGAGGTACAGAAACACCGTGGCCTCTTTCTTTGAGATAACTCTGCACTATTGCGAGCTGCAAATGCCACTTCGAGCTTAGCTGTGCAGAAGAAGAACAACAAGAAGAAGAAATATCTCGAAATATGTCCGTCAGACCCCTTCCCTTGAGATGAATCTGCAAATATCTCGGAAACGAAGCGAGCTATGGCAAAATGTTAAGAGACCTTTTTTGTAGAGAATTATGTTTCCTGCAATTTATGTTCTACGATATTTTTTGATCAGAAGCGTAGTTTTCGAGATATATCGAGATATTTAAAAGTTCCGAAGCCGCACCAACATAATAGATATACAGAAACACCGTGGCCCCTTTCTTTGAGATAACTCTGCACTAGTGCGAGCTGCAAATGCCACTTCCAGCTTAGCTGTGCAGAAGAAGAACAACAAGAAGAAGAAATATCTCGAAATATGTCCGTCAGGCCCCTTCCCTTGAGATAAATCTGCAAATATCTCGGAAACGAAGCGAGCTATGGCAAAATGTTAAGAGACCTTTTTTGTAGAGAATTATGCTTCCTACAATTTATGTTCTATGATATTTTTTGATCAGAAGCGTAGTTTTCGAGATATATCGAGATATTTAAAAGTTCCGAAGCCGCACCAACATAATAGAGATACAGAAGCACCGTGGCCCCGTTCTTTGAGATAACTCTGCACTATTGCGAGCTGCAAATGCTACTTCCAGCTTAGCTGTGCAGAGGAAGAACAACAAGAAGAAGAAATATCTCGAAATATGTCCGTCAGGCCAGTTCCTTTGAGCTGAATCTGCAAATATCTCGGAAACGAAGCGAGCTATGGCAAAATGTTAAGAGACGTTTTTTGTAGACAATTATGTTTCCTACAATTTATGTTGTATGATATTTTTTGATCAGAAGCGTAGTTTTCGAGATATATCGAGATATTTAAAAGTTCCGAAGCCGCACCAACATAATAGGGATACAGAAACACCGTGGCCCCTTTCTTTGAGATAACTCTGCACTAGTGCGAGCCGCAAATGCCACTTCCAGCTTAGCTGTGCAGAAGAAGAACAACAAGAAGAAGAAATATCTCGAAATATGTCCGTCAGGCCCCTTCCCTTGAGATAAATCTGCAAATATCTCGGAAACGAAGCGAGCTATGGCAAAATGTTAAGAGACCTTTTTTGTAGAGAATTAAGTTTCCTACTTTTTATGTTCTATGATATTTTTTGATCAGATGCGTAGTTCTCGAGATATATCAAGATATTTAAAAGTTCCGAAGCCGCACCAACATAATAGAGATACAGAAACGCCGTGGCCCCTTTCTTTGAGATAACTCTGCACTATTGCGAGCTGGAAATGCCACTTCCAGTTTAGCTGTGCAGAAGAAGAACAACAGGAAGAAGAAATATCTCGAAATATGTCCATCAGGACCCTTCCCTTGAGATAAATCTGCAAATATCTCGGAAACGAAGCGAGCTATGGCAAAATGTTAAGAGACCTTTTTTGTAGAGAATTAAGTTTCCTACTTTTTATGTTCGATGATATTTCTTGATCAGATGCGTAGTTCTCGAGATATATCAAGATATTTAAAAGTTCCGAAGCTGCACCAACATAATAGAGGTACAGAAACACCGTGGCCCCTTTCTTTGAGATAACTCTGCACTATTGCGACCTGCAAATGCCACTTCCAGCTCAGCTGTGCAGAAGAAGAACAACAAGAAGAAGAAATATCTCGAAATATGTCCGTCAGGCCCCTTCCCTTGAGATAAATCTGCAAATATCTCGGAAACGAAGCGAGCTATGGCAAAATGTTAAGAGACCTTTTTTGTAGAGAATTATGCTTCCTACAATTTATGTTCTATGATATTTTTTGATCAGAAGCGTAGTTTTCGAGATATATCGAGATATTTAAAAGTTCCGAAGCCGCACCAACATAATAGAGATACAGAAACACCGTGGCCCCGTTCTTTGAGATAACTCTGCACTATTGCGAGCTGCAAATGCTACTTCCAGCTTAGCTGTGCAGAGGAAGAACAACAAGAAGAAGAAATATCTCGAAATATGTCCGTCAGGCCAGTTCCTTTGAGCTGAATCTGCAAATATCTCGGAAACGAAGCGAGCTATGGCAAAATGTTAAGAGACGTTTTTTGTAGACAATTATGTTTCCTACAATTTATGTTCGATGATATTTTTTGATCAGATGCGTAGTTCTCGAGATATATCAAGATATTTAAAAGTTCCGAAGCTGCACCAACATAATAGAGGTACAGAAACACCGTGGCCTCTTTCTTTGAGATAACTCTGCACTATTGCGAGCTGCAAATGCCACTTCGAGCTTAGCTGTGCAGAAGAAGAACAACAAGAAGAAGAAATATCTCGAAATATGTCCGTCAGACCCCTTCCCTTGAGATGAATCTGCAAATATCTCGGAAACGAAGCGAGCTATGGCAAAATGTTGAGAGACCTTTTTTGTAGAGAATAATATTTCCTACAATTTACGTTCTATGATATTTTTTGATCAGAAGCGTAGTTTTCGAGATATATCGAGATATTTAAAAGTTCCGAAGCCGCACCAACATAATAGAGATACAGAAACACTGTGGCCCCTTTCTTTGAGATAACTCTGCACTATTGCGACCTGCAAATGCCACTTCCAGCTCAGCTGTGCAGAAGAAGAACAACAAGAAGAAGAAATATCTCGAAATATGTCCGTCAGGCCCCTTCCCTTGAGATAAATCTGCAAATATCTCGGAAACGAAGCGAGCTATGGCAAAATGTTAAGAGACCGTTTTCGTAGAGAATTAAGTTTCCTACTTTTTATGTTCTATGATATTTTTTGATCAGAAGCGTAGTTGTCGAGATATATCGAGATATTTAAAAGTTCCGAAGCCGCACCAACATAATAAAGATACAGAAACACCGTGGCCCCTTTCTTTGAGATAACTCTGCACTAGTGCGAGCCGCAAATGCCACTTCCAGCTTAGCTGTGCAGAAGAAGAACAACAAGAAGAAGAAATATCTCGAAATATGTCCGTCAGGCCCCTTCCCTTGAGATAAATATGCAAATATCTCGGAAACGAAGCGAGCTATGGCAAAATGTTAAGAGACCTTTTTTGTAGAGAATTAAGTTTCCTACTTTTTATGTTCTATGATATTTTTTGATCAGATGCGTAGTTCTCGAGATATATCAAGATATTTAAAAGTTCCGAAGCCGCACCAACATAATAGAGATACAGAAACACCGTGGCCCCTTTCTTTGAGATAACTCTGCACTATTGCGAGCTGCAAATGCCATTTCCAGCTTAGCTGTGCAGAAGAAGAACAACAAGAAGAAGAAATATCTCGAAATATGTCCGTCAGGCCCCTTCCCTTGAGATAAATCTGCAAATATCTCGGAAACGAAGAGAGCTATAGCAAAATGTTAAGAGACCTTTTTTGTAGAGAATTAAGTTTCCTACTTTTCATGTTCTATGATATTTTTTGATCAGATGCGTAGTCCTCGAGATATATCAAGATATTTAAAAGTTCCGAAGCCGCACCAACATAATAGAGATACAGAAACACCGTGGCCCCTTTCTTTGAGATAACTCTGCACTATTGCGAGCTGCAAATGCCACTTCCAGCTTAGCTGTGCAGAGGAAGAACAACAAGAAGAAGAAATATCTCGAAATATGTCCGTCATGCCAGTTCCTTTGAGCTGAATCTGCAAATATCTCGGAAACGAAGCGAGCTATGGCAAAATGTTAAGAGACCTTTTTTGTAGAGAATTATGTTTCCTGCAATTTATGTTCTACGATATTTTTTGATCAGAAGCGTAGTTTTCGAGATATATCGAGATATTTAAAAGTTCCGAAGCCGCACCAACATAATAGAGATACAGAAACACCGTGGCCCCGTTCTTTGAGATAACTCTGCACTATTGCGAGCTGCAAATGCTACTTCCAGCTTAGCTGTGCAGAGGAAGAACAACAAGAAGAAGAAATATCTCGAAATATGTCCGTCAGGCCAGTTCCTTTGAGCTGAATCTGCAAATATCTCGGAAACGAAGCGAGCTATGGCAAAATGTTAAGAGACGTTTTTTGTAGACAATTATGTTTCCTACAATTTATGTTGTATGATATTTTTTGATCAGAAGCGTAGTTTTCGAGATATATCGAGATATTTAAAAGTTCCGAAGCCGCACCAACATAATAGGGATACAGAAACACCGTGGCCCCTTTCTTTGAGATAACTCTGCACTAGTGCGAGCCGCAAATGCCACTTCCAGCTTAGCTGTGCAGAAGAAGAACAACAAGAAGAAGAAATATCTCGAAATATGTCCGTCAGGCCCCTTCCCTTGAGATAAATCTGCAAATATCTCGGAAACGAAGCGAGCTATGGCAAAATGTTAAGAGACCTTTTTTGTAGAGAATTAAGTTTCCTACTTTTTATGTTCTATGATATTTTTTGATCAGATGCGTAGTTCTCGAGATATATCAAGATATTTAAAAGTTCCGAAGCCGCACCAACATAATAGAGATACAGAAACACCGTGGCCCCTTTCTTTGAGATAACTCTGCACTATTGCGAGCTGGAAATGCCACTTCCAGTTTAGCTGTGCAGAAGAAGAACAACAAGAAGAAGAAATATCTCGAAATATGTCCATCAGGACCCTTCCCTTGAGATAAATCTGCAAATATCTCGGAAACGAAGCGAGCTATGGCAAAATGTTAAGAGACCTTTTTTGTAGAGAATTAAGTTTCCTACTTTTTATGTTGGATGATATTTTTTGATCAGATGCGTAGTTCTCGAGATATATCAAGATATTTAAAAGTTCCGAAGCTGCACCAACATAATAGAGGTACAGAAACACCGTGGCCTCTTTCTTTGAGATAACTCTGCACTATTGCGAGCTGCAAATGCCACTTCGAGCTTAGCTGTGCAGAAGAAGAACAACAAGAAGAAGAAATATCTCGAAATATGTCCGTCAGACCCCTTCCCTTGAGATGAATCTGCAAATATCTCGGAAACGAAGCGAGCTATGGCAAAATGTTGAGAGACCTTTTTTGTAGAGAATAATATTTCCTACAATTTACGTTCTATGATATTTTTTGATCAGAAGCGTAGTTTTCGAGATATATCGAGATATTTAAAAGTTCCGAAGCCGCACCAACATAATAGAGATACAGAAACACCGTGGCCCCTTTCTTTGAGATAACTCTGCACTATTGCGAGCTGGAAATGCCACTTCCAGTTTAGCTGTGCAGAAGAAGAACAACAAGAAGAAGAAATATCTCGAAATATGTCCATCAGGACCCTTCCCTTGAGATAAATCTGCAAATATCTCGGAAACGAAGCGAGCTATGGCAAAATGTTAAGAGACCTTTTTTGTAGAGAATTAAGTTTCCTACTTTTTATGTTCGATGATATTTTTTGATCAGATGCGTAGTTCTCGAGATATATCAAGATATTTAAAAGTTCCGAAGCTGCACCAACATAATAGAGGTACAGAAACACCGTGGCCTCTTTCTTTGAGATAACTCTGCACTATTGCGAGCTGCAAATGCCACTTCGAGCTTAGCTGTGCAGAAGAAGAACAACAAGAAGAAGAAATATCTCGAAATATGTCCGTCAGACCCCTTCCCTTGAGATGAATCTGCAAATATCTCGGAAACGAAGCGAGCTATGGCAAAATGTTGAGAGACCTTTTTTGTAGAGAATAATATTTCCTACAATTTACGTTCTATGATATTTTTTGATCAGAAGCGTAGTTTTCGAGATATATCGAGATATTTAAAAGTTCCGAAGCCGCACCAACATAATAGAGATACAGAAACGCCGTGGCCCCTTTCTTTGAGATAACTCTGCACTATTGCGACCTGCAAATGCCACTTCCAGCTCAGCTGTGCAGAAGAAGAACAACAAGAAGAAGAAATATCTCGAAATATGTCCGTCAGGCTCCTTCCCTTGAGATAAATCTGCAAATATCTCGGAAACGAAGCGAGCTATGGCAAAATGTTAAGAGACCGTTTTCGTAGAGAATTAGGTTTCCTACTTTTTATGTTCTATGATATTTTTTGATCAGAAGCGTAGTTTTCGAGATATATCGAGATATTTAAAAGTTCCGAAGCCGCACCAACATAATAGGGATACAGAAACACCGTGGCCCCTTTCTTTGAGATAACTCTGCACTAGTGCGAGCCGCAAATGCCACTTCCAGCTTAGCTGTGCAGAAGAAGAACAACAAGAAGAAGAAATATCTCGAAATATGTCCGTCAGGCCCCTTCCCTTGAGATAAATATGCAAATATCTCGGAAACGAAGCGAGCTATGGCAAAATGTTAAGAGACCTTTTTTGTAGAGAATTAAGTTTCCTACTTTTTATGTTCTATGATATTTTTTGATCAGATGCGTAGTTCTCGAGATATATCAAGATATTTAAAAGTTCCGAAGCCGCACCAACATAATAGAGATACAGAAACACCGTGGCCCCTTTCTTTGAGATAACTCTGCACTATTGCGACCTGCAAATGCCACTTCCAGCTCAGCTGTGCAGAAGAAGAACAACAAGAAGAAGAAATATCTCGAAATATGTCCGTCAGGCCCCTTCCCTTGAGATAAATCTGCAAATATCTCGGAAACGAAGCGAGCTATGGCAAAATGTTAAGAGACCGTTTTCGTAGAGAATTAGGTTTCCTACTTTTTATGTTCTATGATATTTTTTGATCAGAAGCGTAGTTTTCGAGATATATCGAGATATTTAAAAGTTCCGAAGCCGCACCAACATAATAGGGATACAGAAACACCGTGGCCCCTTTCTTTGAGATAACTCTGCACTAGTGCGAGCCGCAAATGCCACTTCCAGCTTAGCTGTGCAGAAGAAGAACAACAAGAAGAAGAAATATCTCGAAATATGTCCGTCAGGCCCCTTCCCTTGAGATAAATATGCAAATATCTCGGAAACGAAGCGGGCTATGGCAAAATGTTAAGAGACCTTTTTTGTAGAGAATTAAGTTTCCTACTTTTTATGTTCTATGATATTTTTCGATCAGATGCGTAGTTCTCGAGATATATCAAGATATTTAAAAGTTCCGAAGCCGCACCAACATAATAGAGATACAGAAACACCGTGGCCCCTTTCTTTGAGATAACTCTGCACTATTGCGAGCTGCAAATGCCACTTCCAGCTTAGCTGCGCAGAGGAAGAACAACAAGAAGAAGAAATATCTCGAAATATGTCCGTCAGGCCAGTTCCTTTGAGCTGTATCTGCAAATATCTCGGAAACGAAGCGAGCTATCGCAAAATGTTAAGAGACGTTTTTTGTAGAGAATTATGTTTCCTCCTTTTTATGTTCTATGATATTTTTTGATCAGATGCGTAGTTCTCGAGATATATCAAGATATTTAAAAGTTCCGAAGCCGCACCAACATAATAGAGATACAGAAACACCGTGGCCCCTTTCTTTGAGATAACTCTGCACTATTGCGAGCTGTAAATGCCACTTCCAGCTTAGCTGTGCAGAAGAAGAACAACAAGAAGAAGAAATATCTCGAAATATGTCCGTCAGGCCCCTTCCCTTGAGATATATCTGCAAATATCTCGGAAACGAAGCGAGCTATGGCAAAATGTTAAGAGACCTTTTTTGTAGAGAATTATGTTTCCTACAATTTATGTTCTACGATATTTTTTGATCAGAAGCGTAGTTTTCGAGATATATCGAGATATTTAAAAGTTCCGAAGCCGCACCAACATAATAGATATACAGAAACACCGTGGCCCCTTTCTTTGAGATAACTCTGCACTAGTGCGAGCTGCAAATGCCACTTCCAGCTTAGCTGTGCAGAAGAAGAACAACAAGAAGAAGAAATATCTCGAAATATGTCCGTCAGGCCCCTTCCCTTGAGATAAATCTGCAAATATCTCGGAAACGAAGCGAGCTATGGCAAAATGTTAAGAGACGTTTTTTGTAGACAATTATGTTTCCTACAATTTATGATGTATGATATTTTTTGATCAGAAGCGTAGTTTTCGAGATATATCGAGATATTTAAAAGTTCCGAAGCCGCACCAACATAATAGGGATGCAGAAACACCGTGGCCCCTTTCTTTGAGATAACTCTGCACTAGTGCGAGCCGCAAATGCCACTTCCAGCTTAGCTGTGCAGAAGAAGAACAACAAGAAGAAGAAATATCTCGAAATATGTCCGTCAGGCCCCTTCCCTTGAGATAAATCTGCAAATATCTCGGAAACGAAGCGAGCTATGGCAAAATGTTAAGAGACCTTTTTTGTAGAGAATTAAGTTTCCTACTTTTTATGTTCTATGATATTTTTTGATCAGATGCGTAGTTCTCGAGATATATCAAGATATTTAAAAGTTCCGAAGCCGCACCAACATAATAGAGATACAGAAACACCGTGGCCCCTTTCTTTGAGATAACTCTGCACTATTGCGAGCTGGAAATGCCACTTCCAGTTTAGCTGTGCAGAAGAAGAACAACAAGAAGAAGAAATATCTCGAAATATGTCCATCAGGACCCTTCCCTTGAGATAAATCTGCAAATATCTCGGAAACGAAGCGAGCTATGGCAAAATGTTAAGAGACCTTTTTTGTAGAGAATAATATTTCCTACAATTTACGTTCTATGATATTTTTTGATCAGAAGCGTAGTTTTCGAGATATATCAAGATATTTAAAAGTTCCGAAGCTGCACCAACATAATAGAGGTACAGAAACACCGTGGCCTCTTTCTTTGAGATAACTCTGCACTATTGCGAGCTGCAAATGCCACTTCGAGCTTAGCTGTGCAGAAGAAGAACAACAAGAAGAAGAAATATCTCGAAATATGTCCGTCAGACCCCTTCCCTTGAGATGAATCTGCAAATATCTCGGAAACGAAGCGAGCTATGGCAAAATGTTGAGAGACCTTTTTTGTAGAGAATAATATTTCCTACAATTTACGTTCTATGATATTTTTTGATCAGAAGCGTAGTTTTCGAGATATATCGAGATATTTAAAAGTTCCGAAGCCGCACCAACATAATAGAGATACAGAAACACCGTGGCCCCTTTCTTTGAGATAACTCTGCACTATTGCGACCTGCAAATGCCACTTCCAGCTCAGCTGTGCAGAAGAAGAACAACAAGAAGAAGAAAGATCTCGAAATATGTCCGTCAGGCCCCTTCCCTTGAGATATATCTGCAAATATCTCGGAAACGAAGCGAGCTATGGCAAAATGTTAAGAGACCTTTTTTGTAGAGAATTATGTTTCCTACAATTTATGTTCTACGATATTTTTTGATCAGAAGCGTAGTTTTCGAGATATATCGAGATATTTAAAAGTTCCGAAGCCGCACCAACATAATAGATATACAGAAACACCGTGGCCCCTTTCTTTGAGATAACTCTGCACTAGTGCGAGCTGCAAATGCCACTTCCAGCTTAGCTGTGCAGAAGAAGAACAACAAGAAGAAGAAATATCTCGAAATATGTCCGTCAGGCCCCTTCCCTTGAGATAAATCTGCAAATATCTCGGAAACGAAGCGAGCTATGGCAAAATGTTAAGAGACCTTTTTTGTAGAGGATTAAGTTTCCTACTTTTTATGTTCTATGATATTTTTTGATCAGATGCGTAGTTCTCGAGATATATCAAGATATTTAAAAGTTCCGAAGCCGCACCAACATAATAGAGATACAGAAACACCGTGGCCCCTTTCTTTGAGATAACTCTGCACTATTGCGAGCTGCAAATGCCACTTCCAGCTTAGCTGTGCAGAAGAAGAACAACAAGAAGAAGAAATATCTCGAAATATGTCCGTCAGGCCCCTTCCCTTGAGATAAATCTGCAAATATCTCGGAAACGAAGAGAGCTATGGCAAAATGTTAAGAGACCTTTTTTGTAGAGAATTAAGTTTCCTACTTTTCATGTTCTATGATATTTTTTGATCAGATGCGTAGTTCTCGAGATATATCGAGATATTTAAAAGTTCCGAAGCCGCACCAACATAATAGAGATACAGAAACACCGTGGCCCCTTTCTTTGAGATAACTCTGCACTATTGCGAGCTGCAAATGCCACTTCCAGCTTAGCTGTGCAGAGGAAGAACAAGAAGAAGAAGAAATATCTCGAAATATGTCCGTCAGGCCAGTTCCTTTGAGCTGAATCTGCAAATATCTCGGAAACGAAGCGAGCTATGGCAAAATATTAAGAGACGTTTTTTGTAGAGAATTATGTTTCCTACAATTTATGTTCTATGATATTTTTTGATCAGAAGCGTAGTTTTCGAGATATATCGAGATATTTAAAAGTTCCGAAGCCGCACCAACATAATAGGGATACAGAAACACCGTGGCCCCTTCCTTTGAGATAACTCTGCACTAGTGCGAGCCGCAAATGCCACTTCCAGCTTAGCTGTGCAGAAGAAGAACAACAAGAAGAAGAAATATCTCGAAATATGTCCGTCAGGCCCCTTCCCTTGAGATAAATCTGCAAATATCTCGGAAACGAAGCGAGCTATGGCAAAATGTTAAGAGACCTTTTTTGTAGAGAATTAAGTTTCCTACTTTTTATCTTCTATGATATTTTTTGATCAGATGCGTAGTTCTCGAGATATATCAAGATATTTAAAAGTTCCGAAGCCGCACCAACATAATAGAGATACAGAAACACCGTGGCCCCTCTCTTTGAGATAACTCTGCACTATTGCGAGCTGGAAATGCCACTTCCAGTTTAGCTGTGCAGAAGAAGAACAACAAGAAGAAGAAATATCTCGAAATATGTCCGTTAGGCCCCTTCCCTTGAGATAAATCTGCAAATATCTCGGAAACGAAGCGAGCTACGGCAAAATGTTAAGAGACCTTTTTTGTAGAGAATTAAGTTTCCTACTTTTTATATTCTATGATATTTTTTGATCAGATGCGTAGTTCTCGAGATATATCAAGATATTTAAAAGTTCCGAAGCCGCACCAACATAATAGAGATACAGAAACACCGTGGCCCCTTTCTTTGAGATAACTCTGCACTATTGCGAGCTGTAAATGCCACTTCCAGCTTAGCTGTGCAGAAGAAGAACAACAAGAAGAAGAAATATCTCGAAATATGTCCGTCAGGCCAGTTCCTTTGAGCTGAATCTGCAAATATCTCGGAAACGAAGCGAGCTATGGCAAAATGTTAAGAGACGTTTTTTGTAGAGAATTATGTTTCCTACAATTTATGTTCTATGATATTTTTTGATCAGAAGCGTAGTTTTCGAGATATATCGAGATATTTAAAAGTTCCGAAGCCGCACCAACATAATAGGGATACAGAAACACCGTGGCCCCTTTCTTTGAGATAACTCTGCACTAGTGCGAGCCGCAAATGCCACTTCCAGCTTAGCTGTGCAGAGGAAGAACAACAAGAAGAAGAAATATCTCGAAATATGTCCGTCAGGCCAGTTCCTTTGAGCTGAATCTGCAAATATCTCGGAAACGAAGCGAGCTATGGCAAAATCTTAAGAGACGTTTTTTGTAGAGAATTATGTTTCCTACAATTTATGTTCTATGATATTTTTTGATCAGAAGCGTAGTTTTCGAGATATATCGAGATATTTAAAAGTTCCGAAGCCGCACCAACATAAGAGAGATACAGAAACACCGTGGCCCCTTTCTTTGAGATAACTCTGCACTATTGCGAGCTGTAAATGCCACTTCCAGCTTAGCTGTGCAGAGGAAGAACAACAAGAAGAAGAAATATCTCGAAATATGTCCGTCAGGCCAGTTCCTTTGAGCTGAATCTGCAAATATCTCGGAAACGAAGCGAGCTATGGCAAAATGTTAAGAGACGTTTTTTGTAGAGAATTATGTTTCCTACTTTTTATCTTCTATGATATTTTTTGATCAGATGCGTAGTTCTCGAGATAGATCAAGATACTTAAAAGTTCCGAAGCCGCACCAACATAATAGAGATACAGAAACACCGTCGCCCCTCTCTTTGAGATAACTCTGCACTATTGCGAGCTGCAAATGCCACTTCCAGCTTAGCTGTGCAGAAGAAGAACAACAAGAAGAAGAAATATCTCGAAATATGTCCGTCAGGCCCCTTCCCTTGAGATAAATCTGCAAATATCTCGGAAACGAAGAGAGCTATGGCAAAATGTTAAGAGACCTTTTTTGTAGAGAATTAAGTTTCCTACTTTTCATGTTCTATGATATTTTTTGATCAGATGCGTAGTTCTCGAGATATATCGAGATATTTAAAAGTTCCGAAGCCGCACCAACATAATAGAGATACAGAAACACCGTGGCCCCTTTCTTTGAGATAACTCTGCACTATTGCGAGCTGCAAATGCCACTTCCAGCTTAGCTGTGCAGAGGAAGAACAAGAAGAAGAAGAAATATCTCGAAATATGTCCGTCAGGCCAGTTCCTTTGAGCTGAATCTGCAAATATCTCGGAAACGAAGCGAGCTATGGCAAAATATTAAGAGACGTTTTTTGTAGAGAATTATGTTTCCTACAATTTATGTTCTATGATATTTTTTGATCAGAAGCGTAGTTTTCGAGATATATCGAGATATTTAAAAGTTCCGAAGCCGCACCAACATAATAGGGATACAGAAACACCGTGGCCCCTTCCTTTGAGATAACTCTGCACTAGTGCGAGCCGCAAATGCCACTTCCAGCTTAGCTGTGCAGAAGAAGAACAACAAGAAGAAGAAATATCTCGAAATATGTCCGTCAGGCCCCTTCCCTTGAGATAAATCTGCAAATATCTCGGAAACGAAGCGAGCTATGGCAAAATGTTAAGAGACCTTTTTTGTAGAGAATTAAGTTTCCTACTTTTTATCTTCTATGATATTTTTTGATCAGATGCGTAGTTCTCGAGATATATCAAGATATTTAAAAGTTCCGAAGCCGCACCAACATAATAGAGATACAGAAACACCGTGGCCCCTCTCTTTGAGATAACTCTGCACTATTGCGAGCTGGAAATGCCACTTCCAGTTTAGCTGTGCAGAAGAAGAACAACAAGAAGAAGAAATATCTCGAAATATGTCCGTTAGGCCCCTTCCCTTGAGATAAATCTGCAAATATCTCGGAAACGAAGCGAGCTACGGCAAAATGTTAAGAGACCTTTTTTGTAGAGAATTAAGTTTCCTACTTTTTATATTCTATGATATTTTTTGATCAGATGCGTAGTTCTCGAGATATATCAAGATATTTAAAAGTTCCGAAGCCGCACCAACATAATAGAGATACAGAAACACCGTGGCCCCTTTCTTTGAGATAACTCTGCACTATTGCGAGCTGTAAATGCCACTTCCAGCTTAGCTGTGCAGAAGAAGAACAACAAGAAGAAGAAATATCTCGAAATATGTCCGTCAGGCCAGTTCCTTTGAGCTGAATCTGCAAATATCTCGGAAACGAAGCGAGCTATGGCAAAATGTTAAGAGACGTTTTTTGTAGAGAATTATGTTTCCTACAATTTATGTTCTATGATATTTTTTGATCAGAAGCGTAGTTTTCGAGATATATCGAGATATTTAAAAGTTCCGAAGCCGCACCAACATAATAGGGATACAGAAACACCGTGGCCCCTTTCTTTGAGATAACTCTGCACTAGTGCGAGCCGCAAATGCCACTTCCAGCTTAGCTGTGCAGAGGAAGAACAACAAGAAGAAGAAATATCTCGAAATATGTCCGTCAGGCCAGTTCCTTTGAGCTGAATCTGCAAATATCTCGGAAACGAAGCGAGCTATGGCAAAATCTTAAGAGACGTTTTTTGTAGAGAATTATGTTTCCTACAATTTATGTTCTATGATATTTTTTGATCAGAAGCGTAGTTTTCGAGATATATCGAGATATTTAAAAGTTCCGAAGCCGCACCAACATAAGAGAGATACAGAAACACCGTGGCCCCTTTCTTTGAGATAACTCTGCACTATTGCGAGCTGTAAATGCCACTTCCAGCTTAGCTGTGCAGAGGAAGAACAACAAGAAGAAGAAATATCTCGAAATATGTCCGTCAGGCCAGTTCCTTTGAGCTGAATCTGCAAATATCTCGGAAACGAAGCGAGCTATGGCAAAATGTTAAGAGACGTTTTTTGTAGAGAATTATGTTTCCTACTTTTTATCTTCTATGATATTTTTTGATCAGATGCGTAGTTCTCGAGATAGATCAAGATACTTAAAAGTTCCGAAGCCGCACCAACATAATAGAGATACAGAAACACCGTCGCCCCTCTCTTTGAGATAACTCTGCACTATTGCGAGCTGTAAATGCCACTTCCAGCTTAGCTGTGCAGAAGAAGAAGAACAAGAAGAAGAAATATCTCGAAATATGTCCGTCAGGCCCCTTCCCTTGAGATAAATATGCAAATATCTCGGAAACGAAGCGAGCTATGGCAAAATGATAAGAAACCTTTTTTGTAGAGAATTAAGTTTCCTACTTTTTATGTTCTATGATATTTTTTGATCAGATGCGTAGTTCTCGAGATATATCAAGATATTTAAAAGTTCCGAAGCCACACCATCATAATAGAGATACAGAAACACCGTGGCCCCTTTCTTTGAGATAACTCTGCACTATTGCGAGCTGCAAATGCCACTTCCAGCTTAGCTGTGCAGAGGAAGAACAACAAGAAGAAGAAATATCTCGAAATATGTCCGTCAGGCCAGTTCCTTTGAGCTGAATCTGCAAATATCTCGGAAACGAAGCGAGCTATGGCAAAATGTTAAGAGACGTTTTTTGTAGAGAATTATGTTTCCTACTTTTTATCTTCTATGATATTTTTTGATCAGATGCGTAGTTCTCGAGATAGATCAAGATACTTAAAAGTTCCGAAGCCGCACCAACATAATAGAGATACAGAAACACCGTCGCCCCTCTCTTTGAGATAACTCTGCACTATTGCGAGCTGCAAATGCCACTTCCAGCTTAGCTGTGTAGAAGAAGAACAACAAGAAGAAGAAATATCTCGAAATATGTCGTCAGGCCCCTTCCCTTGAGATAAATCTGCAAATATCTCGGAAACGAAGAGAGCTATGGCAAAATGTTAAGAGACCTTTTTTGTAGAGAATTAAGTTTCCTACTTTTCATGTTCTATGATATTTTTTGATCAGATGCGTAGTACTCGAGATATATCAAGATATTTAAAAGTTCCGAAGCCGCACCAACATAATAGAGATACAGAAACACCGTGGCCCCTTTCTTTGAGATAACTCTGCACTATTGCGAGCTGTAAATGCCACTTCCAGCTTAGCTGTGCAGAAGAAGAAGAACAAGAAGAAGAAATATCTCGAAATATGTCCGTCAGGCCCCTTCCCTTGAGATAAATATGCAAATATCTCGGAAACGAAGCGAGCTATGGCAAAATGATAAGAAACCTTTTTTGTAGAGAATTATGTTTCCTACAATTTATGTTCTATGATATTTTTTGATCAGAAGCGTAGTTTTCGAGATATATCGAGATATTTAAAAGTTCCGAAGCCGCACCAACATAATAGAGATACAGAAACACCGTGGCCCCTTTCTTTGAGATAACTCTGCACTAGTGCGAGCTGCAAATGCCACTTCCAGCTTAGCTGTGCAGAGGAAGAACAACAAGAAGAAGAAATATCTCGAAATATGTCCGTCAGGCCAGTTCCTTTGAGCTGAATCTGCAAATATCTCGGAAACGAAGCGAGCTATGGCAAAATGTTAAGAGACGTTTTTTGTAGAGAATAATGTTTCCTACAATTTACGTTCTATGATATTTTTTGATCAGAAGCGTAGTTTTCGAGATATATCGAGATATTTAAAAGTTCCGAAGCTGCACCAACATAATAGAGGTACAGAAACACCGTGGCCTCTTTCTTTGAGATAACTCTGCACTATTGCGAGCTGCAAATGCCACTTCGAGCTTACCTGTGCAGAAGAAGAACAACAAGAAGAAGAAATACCTCGAAATATGTCCGTCAGGCCCCTTCCCTTGAGATAAATCTGCAAATATCTCGGAAACGAAGAGAGCTATGGCAAAATGTTAAGAGACCTTTTTTGTAGAGAATTAAGTTGCCTACTTTTCATGTTCTATGATATTTTTTGATCAGATGCGTAGTTCTCGAGATATATCAAGATATTTAAAAGTTCCGAAGCCGCACCAACATAATAGAGATACAGAAACACCGTGGCCCCTTTCTTTGAGATAACTCTGCACTATTGCGAGCTGTAAATGCCACTTCCAGCTTAGCTGTGCAGAAGAAGAACAACAAGAAGAAGAAATATCTCGAAATATGTCCGTCAGGCCCCTTCCCTTGAGATATATCTGCAAATATCTCGGAAACGAAGCGAGCTATGGCAAAATATTAAGAGACGTTTTTTGTAGAGAATTATGTTTCCTACAATTTATGTTCTATGATATTTTTTGATCAGAAGCGTAGTTTTCGAGATATATCGAGATATTTAAAAGTTCCGAAGCCGCACCAACATAATAGAGATACAGAAACACCGTGGCCCCTTTCTTTGAGATAACTCTGCACTATTGCGAGCCGCAAATGCCACTTCCAGCTTAGCTGTGCAGAAGAAGAACACCAAGAAGAAGAAATATCTCGAAATATGTCCGTTAGGCCCCTTCCCTTGAGATAAATGTGCAAATATCTCGGAAACGAAGCGAGCTATGGCAAAATGTTAACAGACCTTTTTTGTAGAGAATTTAGTTTCCTACTTTTTATGCTCTATGATATTTTTTGATCAGATGCGTAGTTCTCGAGATATATCAAGATATTTAAAAGTTCCGAAGCCGCACCAACATAATGGAGATACAGAAACACCGTGGCCCCTTTCTTTGAGATAACTCTGCACTATTGCGAGCTGCAAATGCCACTTCCAGCTTAGCTGTGCAGAAGAAGAACAACAAGAAGAAGAAATATCTCGAAATATGTCCGTCAGGCCCCTTCCCTTGAGATAAATCTGCAAATATCTCGGAAACGAAGAGAGCTATGGCAAAATGTTAAGAGACCTTTTTTGTAGAGAATTATGTTTCCTACAATTTATGTTCTATGATATTTTTTGATCAGAAGCGTAGTTTTCGAGATATATCGAGATATTTAAAAGTTCCGAAGCCGCACCAACATAATAGAGATACAGAAACACCGTGGCCCCTTTCTTTGAGATAACTCTGCACTAGTGCGAGCCGCAAATGCCACCTCCAGCTTAGCTGTGCAGAAGAAGAACAACAAGAAGAAGAAATATCTCGAAATATGTCCGTCAGGCCAGTTCCTTTGAGCTGAATCTGCAAATATCTCGGAAACGAAGCGAGCTATGGCAAAATGTTAAGAGACGCTTTTTGTAGAGAATTATGTTTCCTACAATTTATGTTCTATGATATTTTTTGATCAGAAACGTAGTTTTCGAGATATATCGAGATATTTAAAAGTTCCGAAGACGCACCAACATAATCGAGATACAGAAACACCGTGGCCCCTTTCTTTGAGATAACGCTGCACTAGTGCGAGCTGGAAATGCCACTTCCAGTTTAGCTGTGCAGAAGAAGAACAACAAGAAGCAGAAATATCTCGAAATATGTCCGTTAGGCCCCTTCCCTTGAGATAAATCTGCAAATATCTCGGAAACGAAGCGAGCTATGGCAAAATGTTAAGAGACCTTTTTTGTAGAGAATTAAGTTTCCTACTTTTTATGTTCTATGATATTTTTTGATCAGATGCGTAGTTCTCGAGATATATCAAGATATTTAAAAGTTCCGAAGCCGCACCAACATAATAGAGATACAGAAACACCGTGGCCCCTTTCTTTGAGATAACTCTGCACTATTGCGAGCTGGAAATGCCACTTCCAGTTTAGCTGTGCAGAAGAAGAACAACAAGAAGAAGAAATATCTCGAAATATGTCCGTTAGGCCCCTTCCCTTGAGATATATGTGCAAATATCTCGGAAACGAAGCGAGCTATGGCAAAATGTTAACAGACCTTTTTTGTAGAGAATTAAGTTTCCTACTTTTTATGTTCTATGATATTTTTTGATCAGATGCGTAGTTCTCGAGATATATCAAGATATTTAAAAGTTCCGAAGCCGCACCAACATAATAGAGATACAGAAACACCGTGGCCCCTTTCTTTGAGATAACTCTGCACTATTGCGAGCTGCAAATGCCACTTCCAGCTTAGCTGTGCAGAAGAAGAACAACAAGAAGAAGAAATATCTCGAAATATGTCCGTTAGGCCCCTTCCCTTGAGCTGAATCTGCAAATATCTCGGAAACGAAGCGAGCTATGGCAAAATGTTAAGAGACGTTTTTTGTAGAGAATTATGTTTCCTACAATTTATGTTCTATGATATTTTTTGATCAGAAGCGTAGTTTTCGAGATATATCGAGATATTTAAAAGTTCCGAAGCCGCACCAACATAATGGAGATACAGAAACACCGTGGCCCCTTTCTTTGAGATAACGCTGCACTAGTGCGAGCTGGAAATGCCACTTCCAGGTTAGCTGTGCAGAAGAAGAACAACAAGAAGCAGAAATATCTCGAAATATGTCCGTTAGGCCCCTTCCCTTGAGATAAATCTGCAAATATCTCGGAAACGAAGCGAGCTATGGCAAAATGTTAAGAGACCTTTTTTGTAGAGAATTATGTTTCCTACAATTTATGTTCTATGATATTTTTTGATCAGAAGCGTAGTTTTCGAGATATATCGAGATATTTAAAAGTTCCGAAGCCGCACCAACATAATAGAGATACAGAAACACCGTGGCCCCTTTCTTTGAGATAACTCTGCACTATTGCGAGCTGCAAATGCCACTTCCAGCTTAGCTGTGCAGAAGAAGAACAACAAGAAGAAGAAATATCTCGAAATATGTCCGTTAGGCCCCTTCCCTTGAGATATATGTGCAAATATCTCGGAAACGAAGCGAGCTATGGCAAAATATTAACAGACCTTTTTTGTAGAGAATTAAGTTTCCTACTTTTTATGTTCTATGATATTTTTTGATCAGATGCGTAGTTCTCGAGATATATCAAGATATTTAAAAGTTCCGAAGCCGCACCAACATAATAGAGATACAGAAACACCGTGGCCCCTTTCTTTGAGATAACTCTGCACTATTGCGAGCTGCAAATGCCACTTCCAGCTTAGCTGTGCAGAAGAAGAACAACAAGAAGAAGAAATATCTCGAAATATGTCCGTTAGGCCCCTTCCCTTGAGCTGAATCTGCAAATATCTCGGAAACGAAGCGAGCTATGGCAAAATGTTAAGAGACGTTTTTTGTAGAGAATTATGTTTCCTACAATTTATGTTCTATGATATTTTTTGATCAGAAGCGTAGTTTTCGAGATATATCGAGATATTTAAAAGTTCCGAAGCCGCACCAACATAATGGAGATACAGAAACACCGTGGCCCCTTTCTTTGAGATAACGCTGCACTAGTGCGAGCTGGAAATGCCACTTCCAGTTTAGCTGTGCAGAAGAAGAACAACAAGAAGCAGAAATATCTCGAAATATGTCCGTTAGGCCCCTTCCCTTGAGATAAATCTGCAAATATCTCGGAAACGAAGCGAGCTATGGCAAAATGTTAAGAGACCTTTTTTGTAGAGAATTAAGTTTCCTACTTTTTATGTTCTATGATATTTTTTGATCAGATGCGTAGTTCTCGAGATATATCAAGATATTTAAAAGTTCCGAAGCCGCACCAACATAATAGAGATACAGAAACACCGTGGCCCCTTTCTTTGAGATAACTCTGCACTATTGCGAGCTGGAAATGCCACTTCCAGTTTAGCTGTGCAGAAGAAGAACAACAAGAAGAAGAAATATCTCGAAATATGTCCGTCAGGCCCCTTCCCTTGAGATATATCTGTAAATATCTCGGAAACGAAGCGAGCTATGGCAAAATGTTAAGAGACCTTTTTTGTAGAGAATTATGTTTCCTACAATTTATGTTCTATGATATTTTTTGATCAGGAGCGTAGTTTTCGAGATATATCGAGATATTTAAAAGTTCCGAAGCCGCACCAACATAATAGAGATACAGAAACACCGTGGCCCCTTTCTTTGAGATAACTCTGCACTATTGCGAGCTGCAAATGCCACTTCCAGTTTAGCTGTGCAGAAGAAGAACAACAAGAAGAAGAAATATCTCGAAATATGTCCGTTAGGCCAGTTCCTTTGAGCTGAATCTGCAAATATCTCGGAAACGAAGCGAGCTATGGCAAAATGTTAAGAGACCTTTTTTGTAGAGAATTAAGTTTCCTACTTTTTATGTTCTATGATATTTTTTGATCAGATGCGTAGTTCTCGAGATATATCAAGATATTTAAAAGTTCCGAAGCCGCACCAACATAATAGGGATACAGAAACACCGTGGCCCCTCTCTTTGAGATAACTCTGCACTATTGCGAGCTGGAAATGCCACTTCCAGTTTAGCTGTGCAGAAGAAGAACAACAAGAAGAAGAAATATCTCGAAATATGTCCGTTAGGCCCCTTCCCTTGAGATAAATGTGCAAATATCTCGGAAACGAAGCGAGCTATGGCAAAATGTTAAGAGACCTTTTTTGTAGAGAATTAAGTTTCCTACTTTTTATGTTCTATGATATTTTTTGATCAGATGCGTAGTTCTCGAGATATATCAAGATATTTAAAAGTTCCGATGCCGCACCAACATAATAGAGATACAGAAACACCGTGGCCCCTCTCTTTGAGATAACTCTGCACTATTGCGAGCTGGAAATGCCACTTCCAGTTTAGCTGTGCAGAACAAGAACAACAAGAAGCAGAAATATCTCGAAATATGTCCGTTAGGCCCCTTCCCTTGAGATAAATCTGCAAATATCTCGGAAACGAAGCGAGCTATGGCAAAATGTTAAGAGACCTTTTTTGTAGAGAATTAAGTTTCCTACTTTTTATGTTCTATGATATTTTTTGATCAGATGCGTAGTTCTCGAGATATATCAAGATATTTAAAAGTTCCGAAGCCGCACCAACATAATAGAGATACAGAAACACCGTGGCCCCTTTCTTTGAGATAACTCCGCACTATTGCGAGCTGGAAATGCCACTTCCAGTTTAGCTGTGCAGAAGAAGAACAACAAGAAGAAGAAATATCTCGAAATATGTCCGTCAGGCCCCTTCCCTTGAGATATATGTGCAAATATCTCGGAAACGAAGCGAGCTATGGCAAAATGTTAAGAGACCTTTTTTGTAGAGAATTATGTTTCCTACAATTTATGTTCTATGATATTTTTTGATCAGAAGCGTAGTTTTCGAGATATATCGAGATATTTAAAAGTTCCGAAGCCGCACCAACATAATAGAGATACAGAAACACCGTGGCCCCTTTCTTTGAGATAACTCTGCACTATTGCGAGCTGCAAATGCCACTTCCAGTTTAGCTGTGCAGAAGAAGAACAACAAGAAGAAGAAATATCTCGAAATATGTCCGTTAGGCCCCTTCCCTTGAGATAAATCTGCAAATATCTTGGAAACGAAGCGAGCTATGGCAAAATGTTAAGAGACCTTTTTTGTAGAGAATTAAGTTTCCTACTTTTTATGTTCTATGATATTTTTTGATCAGATGCGTAGTTCTCGAGATATATCAAGATATTTAAAAGTTCCGAAGCCGCACCAACATAATAGAGATACAGAAACACCGTGGCCCCTTTCTTTGAGATAACTCTGCACTATTGCGAGCTGGAAATGCCACTTCCAGTTTAGCTGTGCAGAAGAAGAACAACAAGAAGAAGAAATATCTCGAAATATGTCCGTCAGGCCCCTTCCCTTGAGATATATCTGCAAATATCTCGGAAACGAAGCGAGCTATGGCAAAATGTTAAGAGACCTTTTTTGTAGAGAATTATGTTTCCTACAATTTATGTTCTATGATATTTTTTGATCAGAAGCGTAGTTTTCGAGATATATCGAGATATTTAAAAGTTCCGAAGCCGCACCAACATAATAGAGATACAGAAACACCGTGGCCCCTTTCTTTGAGATAACTCTGCACTATTGCGAGCTGCAAATGCCACTTCCAGTTTAGCTGTGCAGAAGAAGAACAACAAGAAGAAGAAATATCTCGAAATATGTCCGTTAGGCCAGTTCCTTTGAGTTGAATCTGCAAATATCTCGGAAACGAAGCGAGCTATGGCAAAATGTTAAGAGACCTTTTCTGTAGAGAATTAAGTTTCCTACTTTTTATGTTCTATGATATTTTTTGATCAGATGCGTAGTTCTCGAGATATATCAAGATATTTAAAAGTTCCGAAGCCGCACCAACATAATAGGGATACAGAAACACCGTGGCCCCTCTCTTTGAGATAACTCTGCACTATTGCGAGCTGCAAATGCCACTTCCAGCTTAGCTGTGCAGAAGAAGAACAACAAGAAGAAGAAATATCTCGAAATATGTCCGTCAGGCCCCTTCCCTTGAGATATATCTGCAAATATCTCGGAAACGAAACGAGGTATGGCAAAATGTTAAGAGACCTTTTTTGTAGAGAATTATGTTTCCTACAATTTATGTTCTATGATATTTTTTGATCAGGAGCGTAGTTTTCGAGATATATCGAGATATTTAAAAGTTCCGAAGCCGCACCAACATAATAGAGATACAGAAACACCGTGGCCCCTTTCTTTGAGATAACTCTGCACTATTGCGAGCTGCAAATGCCACTTCCAGTTTAGCTGTGCAGAAGAAGAACAACAAGAAGAAGAAATATCTCGAAATATGTCCGTTAGGCCAGTTCCTTTGAGCTGAATCTGCAAATATCTCGGAAACGAAGCGAGCTATGGCAAAATGTTAAGAGACCTTTTTTGTAGAGAATTAAGTTTCCTACTTTTTATGTTCTATGATATTTTTTGATCAGATGCGTAGTTCTCGAGATATATCAAGATATTTAAAAGTTCCGAAGCCGCACCAACATAATAGGGATACAGAAACACCGTGGCCCCTCTCTTTGAGATAACTCTGCACTATTGCGAGCTGGAAATGCCACTTCCAGTTTAGCTGTGCAGAAGAAGAACAACAAGAAGAAGAAATATCTCGAAATATGTCCGTTAGGCCCCTTCCCTTGAGATAAATGTGCAAATATCTCGGAAACGAAGCGAGCTATGGCAAAATGTTAAGAGACCTTTTTTGTAGAGAATTAAGTTTCCTACTTTTTATGTTCTATGATATTTTTTGATCAGATGCGTAGTTCTCGAGATATATCAAGATATTTAAAAGTTCCGATGCCGCACCAACATAATAGAGATACAGAAACACCGTGGCCCCTCTCTTTGAGATAACTCTGCACTATTGCGAGCTGGAAATGCCACTTCCAGTTTAGCTGTGCAGAACAAGAACAACAAGAAGCAGAAATATCTCGAAATATGTCCGTTAGGCCCCTTCCCTTGAGATAAATCTGCAAATATCTCGGAAACGAAGCGAGCTATGGCAAAATGTTAAGAGACCTTTTTTGTAGAGAATTAAGTTTCCTACTTTTTATGTTCTATGATATTTTTTGATCAGATGCGTAGTTCTCGAGATATATCAAGATATTTAAAAGTTCCGAAGCCGCACCAACATAATAGAGATACAGAAACACCGTGGCCCCTTTCTTTGAGATAACTCTGCACTATTGCGAGCTGGAAATGCCACTTCCAGTTTAGCTGTGCAGAAGAAGAACAACAAGAAGAAGAAATATCTCGAAATATGTCCGTCAGGCCCCTTCCCTTGAGATATATGTGCAAATATCTCGGAAACGAAGCGAGCTATGGCAAAATGTTAAGAGACCTTTTTTGTAGAGAATTATGTTTCCTACAATTTATGTTCTATGATATTTTTTGATCAGAAGCGTAGTTTTCGAGATATATCGAGATATTTAAAAGTTCCGAAGCCGCACCAACATAATAGAGATACAGAAACACCGTGGCCCCTTTCTTTGAGATAACTCTGCACTATTGCGAGCTGCAAATGCCACTTCCAGTTTAGCTGTGCAGAAGAAGAACAACAAGAAGAAGAAATATCTCGAAATATGTCCGTTAGGCCCCTTCCCTTGAGATAAATCTGCAAATATCTCGGAAACGAAGCGAGCTATGGCAAAATGTTAAGAGACCTTTTTTGTAGAGAATTAAGTTTCCTACTTTTTATGTTCTATGATATTTTTTGATCAGATGCGTAGTTCTCGAGATATATCAAGATATTTAAAAGTTCCGAAGCCGCACCAACATAATAGGGATACAGAAACACCGTGGCCCCTCTCTTTGAGATAACTCTGCACTATTGCGAGCTGGAAATGCCACTTCCAGTTTAGCTGTGCAGAAGAAGAACAACAAGAAGAAGAAATATCTCGAAATATGTCCGTCAGGCCCCTTCCCTTGAGATAAATCTGCAAATATCTCGGAAACGAAGCGAGCTATGGCAAAATGTTAAGAGACCTTTTTTGTAGAGAATTAAGTTTCCTACTTTTTATCTTCTATGATATTTTTTGATCAGATGCGTAGTTCTCGAGATATATCAAGATATTTAAAAGTTCCGAAGCCGCACCAACATAATAGAGATACAGAAACACCGTGGCCCCTCTCTTTGAGATAACTCTGCACTATTGCGAGCTGGAAATGCCACTTCCAGTTTAGCTGTGCAGAAGAAGAACAACAAGAAGCAGAAATATTTCGAAATATGTCCGTCAGGCCCCTTCCCTTGAGATAAATCTGCAAATATCTCGGAAACGACGCGAGCTATGGCAAAACGTTAAGAGACCTTTTTTGTAGAGAATTAGGTTTCCTACTTTTTATTCTCTATGATATTTTTTGATCAGATGCGTAGTTCTCGAGATATATCAAGATATTTAAAAGTTCCGAAGCCGCACCAACATAATAGAGATACAGAAACACCGTGGCCCCTCTCTTTGAGATAACTCTGCACTATTGCGAGCTGGAAATGCCACTTCCAGTTTAGCTGTGCAGAAGAAGAACAACAAGAAGAAGAAATATCTCGAAATATGTCCGTTAGGCCCCTTCCCTTGAGATAAATGTGCAAATATCTCGGAAACGAAGCGAGCTATGGCAAAATGTTTAGAGACCTTTTTTGTAGAGAATTAAGTTTCCTACTTTTTATGTTCTATGATATTTTTTGATCAGATGCGTAGTTCTCGAGATATATAAAGATATTTAAAAGTTCCGAAGCCGCACCAGCATAATAGAGATACAGAAACACCGTGGCCCCTTTCTTTGAGATAACTCTGCACTATTGCGAGCTGCAAATGCCACTTCCAGCTTAGCTGTGCAGAAGAAGAACAACAAGAAGAAGAAATATCGCGAAATATGTCCGTCAGGCCCCTTCCCTTGAGATAAATCTGCAAATATCTCGGAAACAAAGCGAGCTATGGCAAAATGTTAAGAGACCTTTTTTGTAGAGAATTAAGTTTCCTACTTTTTATCTTCTATGATATTTCTTGATCAGATGCGTAGTTCTCGAGATATATCAAGATATTTAAAAGTTCCGAAGCCGCACCAACATAATAGAGATACAGAAACACCGTGGCCCCTCTCTTTGAGATAACTCTGCACTATTGCGAGCTGAAATGCCACTTCCAGTTTAGCTGTGCAGAAGAAGAACAACAAGAAGAAGAAATATCTCGAAATATGTCCGTTAGGCCCCTTCCCTTGAGATAAATCTGCAAATATCTCGGAAACGAAGCGAGCAATGGCAAAATGTTGAGAGACCTTTTTGGTAGAGAATTAAGTTTCCTACTTTTTATGTTCTATGATATTTTTTGATCAGATGCGTAGTTCTCGAGATATATCAAGATATTTAAAAGTTCCGAAGCCGCACCAACATAATAGAGATACAGAAACACCGTGGCCCCTTTCTTTGAGATAACTCTGCACTATTGCGAGCTGCAAATGCCACTTCCAGCTTAGCTGTGCAGAAGAAGAACAACAAGAAGAAGAAGTATCTCGAAATATGTCCGTCAGGCCCCTTCCCTTGAGATAAATCAGCAAATATCTCGGAAACGAAGAGAGCTATGGCAAAATGTTAAGAGACCTTTTTTGTAGAGAATTAAGTTTCCTACTTTTCATGTTCTATGATATTTTTTGATCAGATGCGTAGTTCTCGAGATATATCAAGATATTTAAAAGTTCCGAAGCCGCACCAACATAATAGAGATACAGAAACACCGTGGCCCCTTTCTTTGAAATAACTCTGCACTATTGCGAGCTGCAAATGCCACTTCCAGCTTAGCTGTGCAGAAGAAGAACAACAAGAAGAAGAAATATCTCGAAATATGTCCGTCAGGCCCCTTCCCTTGAGATAAATCAGCAAATATCTCGGAAACGAAGCGAGCTATGGCAAAATGTTAAGAGACCTTTTTTGTAGAGAATTAAGTTTCCTACTTTTCATGTTCTATGATATTTTTTGATCAGAAGCGTAGTTTTCGAGATATATCGAGATATTTAAAAGTTCCGAAGCCGCACCAACATAATAGAGATACAGAAACACCGTGGCCCCTCTCTTTGAGATAACTCTGCACTATTGCGAGCTGAAATGCCACTTCCAGCTTAGCTGTGCAGAAGAAGAACAACAAGAAGAAGAAATATCTCGAAATATGTCCGTTAGGCCCCTTCCCTTGAGATAAATCTGCAAATATCTCGGAAACGAAGCGAGCAATGGCAAAATGTTGAGAGACCTTTTTTGTAGAGAATTAAGTTTCCTACTTTTTATGTTCTATGATATTTTTTGATCAGAAGCGTAGTTTTCGAGATATATCGAGATATTTAAAAGTTCCGAAGCCGCACCAACATAATAGAGATACAGAAACACCGTGGCCCCTTTCTTTGAGATAACTCTGCACTAGTGCGAGCCGCAAATGCCACTTCCAGCTTAGCTGTGCAGAAGAAGAACAACAAGAAGAAGAAATATCTCGAAATATGTCCGTCAGGCCCCTTCCCTTGAGATAAATCTGCAAATATCTCGGAAACGACGCGAGCTATGGCAAAATGTTAAGAGACCTTTTTTGTAGAGAATTAGGTTTCCTACTTTTTATCTTCTATGATATTTTTCGATCAGATGCGTAGTTCTCGAGATATATCAAGATATTTAAAAGTTTCGAAGCCGCACCAACATAATAGAGATACAGAAACACCGTGGCCCCTCTCTTTGAGATAACTCTGCACTATTGCGAGCTGGAAATGCCACTTCCAGTTTAGCTGTGCAGAAGAAGAACAACAAGAAGAAGAAATATCTCGAAATATGTCCGTTAGGCCCCTTCCCTTGAGATAAATGTGCAAATATCGCGGAAACGAAGCGAGCTATGGCAAAATGTTAAGAGACCTTTTTTGTAGAGAATTAAGTTTCCTACTTTTGATGTTCTATGATATTTTTTGATCAGATGCGTAGTTCTCGAGATATATCAAGATATTTAAAAGTTCCGAAGCCGCACCAACATAATAGAGATACAGAAACACCGTGGCCCCTTTCTTTGAGATAACTCTGCACTATTGCGAGCTGCAAATGCCACTTCCAGCTTAGCTGTGCAGAAGAAGAACAACAAGAAGAAGAAATATCGCGAAATATGTCCGTCAGGCCCCTTCCCTTGAGATAAATCTGCAAATATCTCGGAAACAAAGCGAGCTATGGCAAAATGTTAAGAGACCTTTTTTGTAGAGAATTAAGTTTCCTACTTTTTATCTTCTATGATATTTCTTGATCAGATGCGTAGTTCTCGAGATATATCAAGATATTTAAAAGTTCCGAAGCCGCACCAACATAATAGAGATACAGAAACACCGTGGCCCCTCTCTTTGAGATAACTCTGCACTATTGCGAGCTGTAAATGCCACTTCCAGCTTAGCTGTGCAGAAGAAGAACAACAAGAAGAAGAAATATCTCGAAATATGTCCGTCAGGCCAGTTCCTTTGAGCTGAATCTGCAAATATCTCGGAAACGAAGCGAGCTATGGCAAAATGTTAAAAGACGTTTTTTGTAGAGAATTATGTTTCCTACAATTTATGTTCTATGATATTTTTTGATCAGAAGCGTAGTTTTCGAGATATATCGAGATATTTAAAAGTTCCGAAGCCGCACCAACATAATAGAGGTACAGAAACACCGTGGCCCCTCTCTTTGAGATAACTCTGCACTATTGCGAGCTGGAAATGCCGCTTCCAGTTTAGCTGTGCAGAAGAAGAACAACAAGAAGAAGAAATATCTCGAAATATGTCCGTTAGGCCCCTTCCCTTGAGATAAATCTGCAAATATCTCGGAAACGAAGCGAGCTATGGGAAAATGTTCAGAGACCTTTTTTGTAGAGAGTTAAGTTTCCTACTTTTTATGTTCTATGATATTTTTTGATCAGATGCGTAGTTCTCGAGATATATCAAGATATTTAAAAGTTCCGAAGCCGCACCAACATAATAGAGATACAGAAACACCGTGGCCCCTTTCTTTGATATAACTCTGCACTATTGCGAGCTGTAAATGCCACTTCCAGCTTAGCTGTGCAGAAGAAGAACAACAAGAAGAAGAAATATCTCGAAATATGTCCGTCAGGCCCCTTCCCTTGAGATATATCTGCAAATATCTCGGAAACGAAGTGACCTATGGCAAAATGTTAAGAGACCTTTTTTGTAGAGAATTATGTTTCCTACAATTTATGTGCTATGATATTTTTTGATCAGAAGCGTAGTTTTCGAGATATATCGAGATATTTAAAAGTTCCGAAGCCGCACCAACATAATAGAGATACAGAAACACCGTGGCCCCTTTCTTTGAGATAAGGCTGCACTAGTGCGAGTCGCAAATGCCACTTCCAGCTTAGCTGTGCAGAAGAAGAACAACAAGAAGAAGAAATATCTCGAAATATGTCCGTCAGGCCCCTTCCCTTGAGATAAATCTGCAAATATCTCGGAAACGAAGCGAGCAATGGCAAAATGTTGAGAGACCTTTTTTGTAGAGAATTAGGTTTCCTACTTTTTATGTTCTATGATATTTTTTGATCAGATGCGTAGTTCTCGAGATATATCAAGATATTTAAAAGTTCCGAAGCCGCACCAACATAATAGAGATACAGAAACACCGTGGCCCCTTTCTTTGAGATAACTCTGCACTATTGCGAGCTGCAAATGCCACTTCCAGCTTAGCTGTGCATAAGAAGAACAACAAGAAGAAGAAATATCTCGAAATATGTCCGTTAGGCCCCTTCCCTTGAGATAAATCTGCAAATATCTCGGAAACGAAGCGAGCAATGGCAAAATGTTGAGAGACCTTTTTGGTAGAGAATTAAGTTTCCTACTTTTTATGTTCTATGATATTTTTTGATCAGATGCGTAGTTCTCGAGATATATCAAGATATTTAAAAGTTCCGAAGCCGCACCAACATAATAGAGATACAGAAACACCGTGGCCCCTTTCTTTGAGATAACTCTGCACTATTGCGAGCTGCAAATGCCACTTCCAGCTTAGCTGTGCAGAAGAAGAACAACAAGAAGAAGAAGTATCTCGAAATATGTCCGTCAGGCCCCTTCCCTTGAGATAAATCAGCAAATATCTCGGAAACGAAGAGAGCTATGGCAAAATGTTAAGAGACCTTTTTTGTAGAGAATTAAGTTTCCTACTTTTCATGTTCTATGATATTTTTTGATCAGATGCGTAGTTCTCGAGATATATCAAGATATTTAAAAGTTCCGAAGCCGCACCAACATAATAGAGATACAGAAACACCGTGGCCCCTTTCTTTGAAATAACTCTGCACTATTGCGAGCTGCAAATGCCACTTCCAGCTTAGCTGTGCAGAAGAAGAACAACAAGAAGAAGAAATATCTCGAAATATGTCCGTCAGGCCCCTTCCCTTGAGATAAATCAGCAAATATCTCGGAAACGAAGCGAGCTATGGCAAAATGTTAAGAGACCTTTTTTGTAGAGAATTAAGTTTCCTACTTTTCATGTTCTATGATATTTTTTGATCAGAAGCGTAGTTTTCGAGATATATCGAGATATTTAAAAGTTCCGAAGCCGCACCAACATAATAGAGATACAGATACACCGTGGCCCCTCTCTTTGAGATAACTCTGCACTATTGCGAGCTGAAATGCCACTTCCAGCTTAGCTGTGCAGAAGAAGAACAACAAGAAGAAGAAATATCTCGAAATATGTCCGTTAGGCCCCTTCCCTTGAGATAAATCTGCAAATATCTCGGAAACGAAGCGAGCAATGGCAAAATGTTGAGAGACCTTTTTTGTAGAGAATTAAGTTTCCTACTTTTTATGTTCTATGATATTTTTTGATCAGAAGCGTAGTTTTCGAGATATATCGAGATATTTAAAAGTTCCGAAGCCGCACCAACATAATAGAGATACAGAAACACCGTGGCCCCTTTCTTTGAGATAACTCTGCACTAGTGCGAGCCGCAAATGCCACTTCCAGCTTAGCTGTGCAGAAGAAGAACAACAAGAAGAAGAAATATCTCGAAATATGTCCGTCAGGCCCCTTCCCTTGAGATAAATCTGCAAATATCTCGGAAACGACGCGAGCTATGGCAAAATGTTAAGAGACCTTTTTTGTAGAGAATTAGGTTTCCTACTTTTTATCTTCTATGATATTTTTTGATCAGATGCGTAGTTCTCGAGATATATCAAGATATTTAAAAGTTTCGAAGCCGCACCAACATAATAGAGATACAGAAACACCGTGGCCCCTCTCTTTGAGATAACTCTGCACTATTGCGAGCTGGAAATGCCACTTCCAGTTTAGCTGTGCAGAAGAAGAACAACAAGAAGAAGAAATATCTCGAAATATGTCCGTTAGGCCCCTTCCCTTGAGATAAATGTGCAAATATCTCGGAAACGAAGCGAGCTATGGCAAAATGTTAAGAGACCTTTTTTGTAGAGAATTAAGTTTCCTACTTTTTATGTTCTATGATATTTTTTGATTAGATGCGTAGTTCTCGAGATATATCAAGATATTTAAAAGTTCCGAAGCCGCACCAACATAATAGAGATACAGAAACACCGTGGCCCCTTTCTTTGAGATAACTCTGCACTATTGCGAGCTGCAAATGCCACTTCCAGCTTAGCTGTGCAGAAGAAGAACAACAAGAAGAAGAAATATCGCGAAATATGTCCGTCAGGCCCCTTCCCTTGAGATAAATCTGCAAATATCTCGGAAACAAAGCGAGCTATGGCAAAATGTTAAGAGACCTTTTTTGTAGAGAATTAAGTTTCCTACTTTTTATCTTCCATGATATTTCTTGATCAGATGCGTAGTTCTCGAGATATATCAAGATATTTAAAAGTTCCGAAGCCGCACCAACATAATAGAGATACAGAAACACCGTGGCCCCTCTCTTTGAGATAACTCTGCACTATTGCGAGCTGTAAATGCCACTTCCAGCTTAGCTGTGCAGAAGAAGAACAACAAGAAGAAGAAATATCTCGAAATACGTCCGTCAGGCCAGTTCCTTTGAGCTGAATCTGCAAATATCTCGGAAACGAAGCGAGCTATGGCAAAATGTTAAGAGACGTTTTTTGTAGAGAATTATGTTTCCTACAATTTATGTTCTATGATATTTTTTGATCAGAAGCGTAGTTTTCGAGATATATCGAGATATTTAAAAGTTCCGAAGCCGCACCAACATAATAGAGATACAGAAACACCGTGGCCCCTCTCTTTGAGATAACTCTGCACTATTGCGAGCTGAAATGCCACTGCCAGCTTAGCTGTGCAGAAGAAGAACAACAAGAAGAAGAAATATCTCGAAATATGTCCGTCAGGCCCCTTCCCTTGAGATAAATCAGCAAATATCTCGGAAACGAAGAGAGCTATGGCAAAATGTTAAGAGACCTTTTTTGTAGAGAATTAAGTTTCCTACTTTTCATGTTCTATGATATTTTTTGATCAGATGCGTAGTTCTCGAGATATATCAAGATATTTAAAAGTTCCGAAGCCGCACCAACATAATAGAGATACAGAAACACCGTGGCCCCTCTCTTTGAGATAACTCTGCACTATTGCGAGCTGGAAATGCCACTTCCAGTTTAGCTGTGCAGAAGAAGAACAACAAGAAGAAGAAATATCTCGAAATATGTCCGTTAGGCCCCTTCCCTTGAGATAAATCTGCAAATATCTCGGAAACGAAGCGAGCTATGGGAAAATGTTCAGAGACCTTTTTTGTAGAGAGTTAAGTTTCCTACTTTTTATGTTCTATGATATTTTTTGATCAGATGCGTAGTTCTCGAGATATATCAAGATATTTAAAAGTTCCGAAGCCGCACCAACATAATAGAGATACAGAAACACCGTGGCCCCTTTCTTTGATATAACTCTGCACTATTGCGAGCTGTAAATGCCACTTCCAGCTTAGCTGTGCAGAAGAAGAACAACAAGAAGAAGAAATATCTCGAAATATGTCCGTTAGGCCCCTTCCCTTGAGATAAATCTGCAAATATCTCGGAAACGAAGCGAGCTATGGCAAAATGTTAAGAGACCTTTTTTGTAGAGAATTAAGTTTCCTCCTTTTTATGTTCTATGATATTTTTTGATCAGATGCGCAGTTCACGAGATATATCAAGATATTTAAAAGTTCCGAAGCCGCACCAACATAATAGAGATACAGAAACACCGTGGCCCCTTTCTTTGAGATAACTCTGCACTATTGCGAGCTGCAAATGCCACTTCCAGCTTAGCTGTGCAGAAGAAGAAATATCTCGAAATATGTCCGTCAGGCCCCTTCCCTTGAGATAAATCTGGAAATATCTCGGAAACGAAGAGAGTTATGGCAAAATGTTAAGAGACCTTTTTTGTAGAGAATTAAGTTTCCTACTTTTCATGTTCTATGATATTTTTTGATCAGATGCGTAGTTCTCGAGATATATCAAGATATTTAAAAGTTCCGAAGCCGCACCAACATAATAGAGATACAGAAACACCGTGGCCCCTTTCTTTGAGATAACTCTGCACTAGTGCGAGCCGCAAATGCCACTTCCAGCTTAGCTGTGCAGAAGAAGAACAACAAGAAGAAGAAATATCTCGAAATATGTCCGTCAGGCCCCTTCCCTTGAGATAAATCTGCAAATATCTCGGAAACGAAGCGAGCTATGGCAAAATGTTAAGAGACCTTTTTTGTAGAGAATTAAGTTTCCTACTTTTTATGTTCTACGATATTTTTTGATCAGATGCGTAGTTCTCGAGATATATCAAGATATTTAAAAGTTCCGAAGCCGCACCAACATAATAGAGATACAGAAACACCGTGGCTCCTTTCTTTGAGATAACTCTGCACTATTGCGAGCTGGAAATGCCACTTCCAGTTTAGCTGTGCAGAAGAAGAACAACAAGAAGAAGAAATATCTCGAAATATGTCCGTCAGGCCCCTTCCCTTGAGATAAATCTGCAAATATCTCGGAAACGAAGCGAGCTATGGCAAAATGTTAAGAGACCTTTTTTGTAGAGAATTAAGTTTCCTACTTTTTATGTTCTACGATATTTTTTGATCAGATGCGTAGTTCTCGAGATATATCAAGATATTTAAAAGTTCCGAAGCCGCACCAACATAATAGAGATACAGAAACACCGTGGCTCCTTTCTTTGAGATAACTCTGCACTATTGCGAGCTGGAAATGCCACTTCCAGTTTAGCTGTGCAAAAGAAGAACAACAAGAAGAAGAAATATCTCGAAATATGTCCGTTAGGCCCCTTCCCTTGAGATAAATCTGCAAATATCTCGGAAACGAAGCGAGCTATGGCAAAATGTTAAGAGACCATTTTTGTAGAGAATTAAGTTTCCTACTTTTTATGTTCTATGATAATTTTTGATCAGATGCGTAGTTCTCGAGATATATCAAGATATTTAAAAGTTCCGAAGCCGCACCAACATAATAGAGATACAGAAACACCGTGGCCCCTTTCTTTGAGATAACTCTGCACTATTGCGAGCTGCAAATGCCACTTCCAGCTTAGCTGTGCAGATGAAGAACAACAAGAAGAAGAAATATCTCGAAATATGTCCGTCAGGCCAGTTCCTTTGAGCTGAATCTGCAAATATCTCGGAAACGAAGCGAGCTATGGCAAAATGTTAAGAGACCTTTTTTGTAGAGAATTAAGTTTCCTACGTTTTATCTTCTATGATATTTTTTGATCAGAAGCGTAGTTTTCGAGATATATCGAGATATTTAAAAGTTCCGAAGCCGCACCAACATAATAGAGATACAGAAACACCGTGGCCCCTCTCTTTGAGATAACTCTGCACTATTGCGAGCTGAAATGCCACTGCCAGCTTAGCTGTGCAGAAGAAGAACAACAAGAAGAAGAAATATCTCGAAATATGTCCGTCAGGCCCCTTCCCTTGAGATAAATCAGCAAATATCTCGGAAACGAAGAGAGCTATGGCAAAATGTTAAGAGACCTTTTTTGTAGAGAATTAAGTTTTCTACTTTTCATGTTCTATGATATTTTTTGATCAGATGCGTAGTTCTCGAGATATATCAAGATATTTAAAAGTTCCGAAGCCGCACCAACATAATAGAGATACAGAAACACCGTGGCCCCTCTCTTTGAGATAACTCTGCACTATTGCGAGCTGGAAATGCCACTTCCAGTTTAGCTGTGCAGAAGAAGAACAACAAGAAGAAGAAATATCTCGAAATATGTCCGTTAGGCCCCTTCCCTTGAGATAAATCTGCAAATATCTCGGAAACGAAGCGAGCTATGGGAAAATGTTCAGAGACCTTTTTTGTAGAGAGTTAAGTTTCCTACTTTTTATGTTCTATGATATTTTTTGATCAGATGCGTAGTTCTCGAGATATATCAAGATATTTAAAAGTTCCGAAGCCGCACCAACATAATAGAGATACAGAAACACCGTGGCCCCTTTCTTTGATATAACTCTGCACTATTGCGAGCTGTAAATGCCACTTCCAGCTTAGCTGTGCAGAAGAAGAACAACAAGAAGAAGAAATATCTCGAAATATGTCCGTCAGGCCCCTTCCCTTGAGATATATCTGCAAATATCTCGGAAACGAAGTGACCTATGGCAAAATGTTAAGAGACCTTTTTTGTAGAGAATTATGTTTCCTACAATTTATGTTCTATGATATTTTTTGATCAGAAGCGTAGTTTTCGAGATATATCGAGATATTTAAAAGTTCCGAAGCCGCACCAACATAATAGAGATACAGAAACACCGTGGCCCCTTTCTTTGAGATAACGCTGCACTAGTGCGAGTCGCAAATGCCACTTCCAGCTTAGCTGTGCAGAAGAAGAACAACAAGAAGAAGAAATATCTCGAAATATGTCCGTCAGGCCCCTTCCCTTGAGATAAATCTGCAAATATCTCGGAAACGAAGCGAGCTATGGCAAAATGTTAAGAGACCTTTTTTGTAGAGAATTAAGTTTCCTACTTTTTATGTTCTACGATATTTTTTGATCAGATGCGTAGTTCTCGAGATATATCAAGATATTTAAAAGTTCCGAAGCCGCACCAACATAATAGAGATACAGAAACACCGTGGCTCCTTTCTTTGAGATAACTCTGCACTATTGCGAGCTGGAAATGCCACTTCCAGTTTAGCTGTGCAAAAGAAGAACAACAAGAAGAAGAAATATCTCGAAATATGTCCGTTAGGCCCCTTCCCTTGAGATAAATCTGCAAATATCTCGGAAACGAAGCGAGCTATGGCAAAATGTTAAGAGACCATTTTTGTAGAGAATTAAGTTTCCTACTTTTTATGTTCTATGATAATTTTTGATCAGATGCGTAGTTCTCGAGATATATCAAGATATTTAAAAGTTCCGAAGCCGCACCAACATAATAGAGATACAGAAACACCGTGGCCCCTTTCTTTGAGATAACTCTGCACTATTGCGAGCTGCAAATGCCACTTCCAGCTTAGCTGTGCAGATGAAGAACAACAAGAAGAAGAAATATCTCGAAATATGTCCGTCAGGCCAGTTCCTTTGAGCTGAATCTGCAAATATCTCGGAAACGAAGCGAGCTATGGCAAAATGTTAAGAGACCTTTTTTGTAGAGAATTAAGTTTCCTACGTTTTATCTTCTATGATATTTTTTGATCAGAAGCGTAGTTTTCGAGATATATCGAGATATTTAAAAGTTCCGAAGGCGCACCAACATAATAGAGATACAGAAACACCGTGGCCCCTTTCTTTGAGATAACTCTGCACTATTGCGAGCTGCAAATGCCACTTCCAGGTTAGCTGTGCAGAAGAAGAACAACAAGAAGAAGAAATATCTCGAAATATGTCCGTCAGGCCCCTTCCCTTGAGATATATCTGCAAATATCTCGGAAACGAAGCGAGCTATGGGAAAATGTTCAGAGACCTTTTTTGTAGAGAGTTAAGTTTCCTACTTTTTATGTTCTATGATATTTTTTGATCAGATGCGTAGTTCTCGAGATATATCAAGATATTTAAAAGTTCCGAAGCCGCACCAACATAATAGAGATACAGAAACACCGTGGCCCCTTTCTTTGATATAACTCTGCACTATTGCGAGCTGTAAATGCCACTTCCAGCTTAGCTGTGCAGAAGAAGAACAACAAGAAGAAGAAATATCTCGAAATATGTCCGTCAGGCCCCTTCCCTTGAGATATATCTGCAAATATCTCGGAAACGAAGTGACCTATGGCAAAATGTTAAGAGACCTTTTTTGTAGAGAATTATGTTTCCTACAATTTATGTTCTATGATATTTTTTGATCAGAAGCGTAGTTTTCGAGATATATCGAGATATTTAAAAGTTCCGAAGCCGCACCAACATAATAGAGATACAGAAACACCGTGGCCCCTTTCTTTGAGATAACGCTGCACTAGTGCGAGTCGCAAATGCCACTTCCAGCTTAGCTGTGCAGAAGAAGAACAACAAGAAGAAGAAATATCTCGAAATATGTCCGTCAGGCCCCTTCCCTTGAGATAAATCTGCAAATATCTCGGAAACGAAGCGAGCAATGGCAAAATGTTGAGAGACCTTTTTTGTAGAGAATTAGGTTTCCTACTTTTTATGTTCTATGATATTTTTTGATCAGATGCGTAGTTCTCGAGATATATCAAGATATTTAAAAGTTCCGAAGCCGCACCAACATAATAGAGATACAGAAACACCGTGGCCCCTTTCTTTGAGATAACTCTGCACTATTGCGAGCTGCAAATGCCACTTCCAGCTTAGCTGTGCAGATGAAGAACAACAAGAAGAAGAAATATCTCGAAATATGTCCGTCAGGCCAGTTCCTTTGAGCTGAATCTGCAAATATCTCGGAAACGAAGCGAGCTATGGCAAAATGTTAAGAGACCTTTTTTGTAGAGAATTAAGTTTCCTACGTTTTATCTTCTATGATATTTTTTGATCAGAAGCGTAGTTTTCGAGATATATCGAGATATTTAAAAGTTCCGAAGGCGCACCAACATAATAGAGATACAGAAACACCGTGGCCCCTTTCTTTGAGATAACTCTGCACTATTGCGAGCTGCAAATGCCACTTCCAGGTTAGCTGTGCAGAAGAAGAACAACAAGAAGAAGAAATATCTCGAAATATGTCCGTCAGGCCCCTTCCCTTGAGATATATCTGCAAATATCTCGGAAACGAAGCGAGCTATGGGAAAATGTTCAGAGACCTTTTTTGTAGAGAGTTAAGTTTCCTACTTTTTATGTTCTATGATATTTTTTGATCAGATGCGTAGTTCTCGAGATATATCAAGATATTTAAAAGTTCCGAAGCCGCACCAACATAATAGAGATACAGAAACACCGTGGCCCCTTTCTTTGATATAACTCTGCACTATTGCGAGCTGTAAATGCCACTTCCAGCTTAGCTGTGCAGAAGAAGAACAACAAGAAGAAGAAATATCTCGAAATATGTCCGTCAGGCCCCTTCCCTTGAGATATATCTGCAAATATCTCGGAAACGAAGTGACCTATGGCAAAATGTTAAGAGACCTTTTTTGTAGAGAATTATGTTTCCTACAATTTATGTTCTATGATATTTTTTGATCAGAAGCGTAGTTTTCGAGATATATCGAGATATTTAAAAGTTCCGAAGCCGCACCAACATAATAGAGATACAGAAACACCGTGGCCCCTTTCTTTGAGATAACGCTGCACTAGTGCGAGTCGCAAATGCCACTTCCAGCTTAGCTGTGCAGAAGAAGAACAACAAGAAGAAGAAATATCTCGAAATATGTCCGTCAGGCCCCTTCCCTTGAGATAAATCTGCAAATATCTCGGAAACGAAGCGAGCAATGGCAAAATGTTGAGAGACCTTTTTTGTAGAGAATTAGGTTTCCTACTTTTTATGTTCTATGATATTTTTTGATCAGATGCGTAGTTCTCGAGATATATCAAGATATTTAAAAGTTCCGAAGCCGCACCAACATAATAGAGATACAGAAACACCGTGGCCCCTTTCTTTGAGATAACTCTGCACTATTGCGAGCTGCAAATGCCACTTCCAGCTTAGCTGTGCAGAAGAAGAACAACAAGAAGAAGAAATATCTCGAAATATGTCCGTTAGGCCCCTTCCCTTGAGATAAATCTGCAAATATCTCGGAAACGAAGCGAGCTATGGCAAAATGTTAAGAGACCTTTTTTGTAGAGAATTAAGTTTCCTCCTTTTTATGTTCTATGATATTTTTTGATCAGATGCGCAGTTCACGAGATATATCAAGATATTTAAAAGTTCCGAAGCCGCACCAACATAATAGAGATACAGAAACACCGTGGCCCCTTTCTTTGAGATAACTCTGCACTATTGCGAGCTGCAAATGCCACTTCCAGCTTAGCTGTGCAGAAGAAGAACAACAAGAAGAAGAAATATCTCGAAATATGTCCGTCAGGCCCCTTCCCTTGAGATAAATCTGGAAATATCTCGGAAACGAAGAGAGTTATGGCAAAATGTTAAGAGACCTTTTTTGTAGAGAATTAAGTTTCCTACTTTTCATGTTCTATGATATTTTTTGATCAGATGCGTAGTTCTCGAGATATATCAAGATATTTAAAAGTTCCGAAGCCGCACCAACATAATAGAGATACAGAAACACCGTGGCCCCTTTCTTTGAGATATCTCTGCACTATTGCGAGCTGTAAATGCCACTTCCAGCTTAGCTGTGCAGAAGAAGAACAACAAGAAGAAGAAATATCTCGAAATATGTCCGTCAGGCCCCTTCCCTTGAGATATATCTGCAAATATCTCGGAAACGAAGCGAGCTATGGCAAAATGTTAAGAGACCTTTTTTGTAGAGAATTAAGTTTCCTACTTTTTATGTTCTATGATATTTTTTGATCAGATGCGTAGTTCTCGAGATATATCAAGATATTTAAAAGTTCCGAAGCCGCACCAACATAATAGAGATACAGAAACACCGTGGCCCCTTTCTTTGAGATAACTCTGCACTAGTGCGAGCCGCAAATGCCACTTCCAGCTTAGCTGTGCAGAAGAAGAACAACAAGAAGAAGAAATATCTCGAAATATGTCCGTCAGGCCCCTTCCCTTGAGATAAATCTGCAAATATCTCGGAAACGAAGCGAGCTATGGCAAAATGTTAAGAGACCTTTTTTGTAGAGAATTAAGTTTGCTACTTTTTATGTTCTACGATATTTTTTGATCAGATGCGTAGTTCTCGAGATATATCAAGATATTTAAAAGTTCCGAAGCCGCACCAACATAATAGAGATACAGAAACACCGTGGCTCCTTTCTTTGAGATAACTCTGCACTATTGCGAGCTGGAAATGCCACTTCCAGTTTAGCTGTGCAGAAGAAGAACAACAAGAAGAAGAAATATCTCGAAATATGTCCGTCAGGCCCCTTCCCTTGAGATAAATCTGCAAATATCTCGGAAACGAAGCGAGCTATGGCAAAATGTTAAGAGACCTTTTTTGTAGAGAATTAAGTTTCCTACTTTTTATGTTCTACGATATTTTTTGATCAGATGCGTAGTTCTCGAGATATATCAAGATATTTAAAAGTTCCGAAGCCGCACCAACATAATAGAGATACAGAAACACCGTGGCTCCTTTCTTTGAGATAACTCTGCACTATTGCGAGCTGGAAATGCCACTTCCAGTTTAGCTGTGCAAAAGAAGAACAACAAGAAGAAGAAATATCTCGAAATATGTCCGTTAGGCCCCTTCCCTTGAGATAAATCTGCAAATATCTCGGAAACGAAGCGAGCTATGGCAAAATGTTAAGAGACCATTTTTGTAGAGAATTAAGTTTCCTACTTTTTATGTTCTATGATAATTTTTGATCAGATGCGTAGTTCTCGAGATATATCAAGATATTTAAAAGTTCCGAAGCCGCACCAACATAATAGAGATACAGAAACACCGTGGCCCCTTTCTTTGAGATAACTCTGCACTATTGCGAGCTGCAAATGCCACTTCCAGCTTAGCTGTGCAGATGAAGAACAACAAGAAGAAGAAATATCTCGAAATATGTCCGTCAGGCCAGTTCCTTTGAGCTGAATCTGCAAATATCTCGGAAACGAAGCGAGCTATGGCAAAATGTTAAGAGACCTTTTTTGTAGAGAATTAAGTTTCCTACGTTTTATCTTCTATGATATTTTTTGATCAGAAGCGTAGTTTTCGAGATATATCGAGATATTTAAAAGTTCCGAAGGCGCACCAACATAATAGAGATACAGAAACACCGTGGCCCCTTTCTCTGCACTAGTGCGAGCCGCAAATGCCACTTCCAGCTTAGCTGGGCAGAAGAAGAACAACAAGAAGAAGAAATATCTCGAAATATGTCCGTCAGGCCCCTTCCCTTGAGATATATCTGCAAATATCTCGGAAACGAAGCGAGCTATGGCAAAATGTTAAGAGACCTTTTTTGTAGAGAATTAAGTTTCCTACTTTTTATGTTCTATGATATTTTCTGATCAGATGCGTAGTTCTCGAGATATATCAAGATATTTAAAAGTTCCGAAGCCGCACCAACATAATAGAGATAGAGAAACACCGTGGCCCCTTTCTTTGAGATAACTCTGCACGATTGCGAGCTGGAAATGCCACTTCCAGTTTAGCTGTGCAGAAGAAGAACAACAAGAAGAAGAAATATCACGAAATATGTCCGTTAGGCCCCTTCCCTTGAGATAAATCTGCAAATATCTCGGAAACGAAGCGAGCTATGGCAAAATGTTAAGAGACCTTTTTTGTAGAGAATTAAGTTTCCTCCTTTTTATGTTCTATGATATTTTTTGATCAGATGCGCAGTTCACGAGATATATCAAGATATTTAAAAGTTCCGAAGCCGCACCAACATAATAGAGATACAGAAACACCGTGGCCCCTTTCTTTGAGATAACTCTGCACTAGTGCGAGCCGCAAATGCCACTTCCAGCTCAGCTGGGCAGAAGAAGAACAACAAGAAGAAGAAATATCTCGAAATATGTCCGTCAGGCCCCTTCCCTTGAGATAAATCTGCAAATATCTCGGAAACGAAGCGAGCTATGGCAAAATGTTAAGAGACCTTTTTTGTAGAGAATTAGGTTTCCTACTTTTTATCTTCTATGATATTTTTTGATCAGATGCGTAGTTCTCGAGATATATCAAGATATTTAAAAGTTCCGAAGCCGCACCAACATAATAGAGATACAGAAACACCGTGGCCCCTTTCTTTGAGATAACGCTGCACTAGTGCGAGCCGCAAATGCCACTTCCAGCTTAGCTGTGCAGAAGAAGAACAACAAGAAGAAGAAATATCTCGAAATATGTCCGTCAGGCCCCTTCCCTTGAGATAAATCTGGAAATATCTCGGAAACGAAGAGAGTTATGGCAAAATGTTAAGAGACCTTTTTTGTAGAGAATTAAGTTTCCTACTTTTCATGTTCTATGATATTTTTTGATCAGATGCGTAGTTCTCGAGATATATCAAGATATTGAAAAGTTCCGAAGCCGCACCAACATAATAGAGATACAGAAACACCGTGGCCCCTTTCTTTGAGATATCTCTGCACTATTGCGAGCTGTAAATGCCACTTCCAGCTTAGCTGTGCAGAAGAAGAACAACAAGAAGAAGAAATATCTCGAAATATGTCCGTCAGGCCCCTTCCCTTGAGATAAATCTGCAAATATCTCGGAAACGAAGCGAGCTATGGCAAAATGTTAAGAGACCTTTTTTGTACAGAATTAAGTTTCCTACTTTTTATGTTCTATGATAGTTGTTGATCAGATGCGTAGTTCTCGAGATATATCAAGATATTTAAAAGTTCCGAAGCCGCACCAACATAATAGAGATACAGAAACACCGTGGCCCTTTCTTTGAGATAACTCTGCACGATTGCGAGCTGGAAATGCCACTTCCAGTTTAGCTGTGCAGAAGAAGAACAACAAGAAGAAGAAATATCACGAAATATGTCCGTTAGGCCCCTTCCCTTGAGATAAATCTGCAAATATCTCGGAAACGAAGCGAGCTATGGCAAAATGTTAAGAGACCTTTTTTGTAGAGAATTAAGTTTCCTCCTTTTTATGTTCTATGATATTTTTTGATCAGATGCGCAGTTCACGAGATATATCAAGATATTTAAAAGTTCCGAAGCCGCACCAACATAATAGAGATACAGAAACACCGTGGCCCCTTTCTTTGAGATAACGCTGCACTAGTGCGAGCCGCAAATGCCACTTCCAGCTTAGCTGTGCAGAAGAAGAACAACAAGAAGAAGAAATATCTCGAAATATGTCCGTCAGGCCCCTTCCCTTGAGATAAATCTGGAAATATCTCGGAAACGAAGAGAGTTATGGCAAAATATTAAGAGACCTTTTTTGTAGAGAATTAAGTTTCCTACTTTTCATGTTCTATGATATTTTTTGATCAGATGCGTAGTTCTCGAGATATATCAAGATATTGAAAAGTTCCGAAGCCGCACCAACATAATAGAGATACAGAAACACCGTGGCCCCTGTCTTTGAGATATCTCTGCACTATTGCGAGCTGTAAATGCCACTTCCAGCTTAGCTGTGCAGAAGAAGAACAACAAGAAGAAGAAATATCTCGAAATATGTCCGTCAGGCCCCTTCCCTTGAGATAAATCTGCAAATATCTCGGAAACGAAGCGAGCTATGGCAAAATGTTAAGAGACCTTTTTTGTACAGAATTAAGTTTCCTACTTTTTATGTTCTATGATATTTTTTGATCAGATGCGTAGTTCTCGAGATATATCAAGATATTTAAAAGTTCCGAAGCCGCACCAACATTATAGAGATACAGAAACACCGTGGCTCCTTTCTTTGAGATAACTCTGCCCTATTGCGAGCTGGAAATGCCACTTCCAGTTTAGCTGTGCAGAAGAAGAAGAACAAGAAGAAGAAATATCTCGAAATATGTCCGTTAGGCCCCTTCCCTTGAGATAAATCTGCAAATATCTCGGACACGAAGCGAGCTATGGCAAAATGTTAAGAGACCATTTTTGTAGAGAATTAAGTTTCCCACTTTTTATGTTCTATGATATTTTTTGATCAGATGGGTAGTTCTCGAGATATATCAAGATATTTAAAAGTTCCGAAGCCGCACCAACATAATAGAGATACAGAAACACCGTGGCCCCTTTCTTTGAGATAACTCTGCACTATTGCGAGCTGGAAATGCCACTTCCAGTTTAGCTGTGCAGAAGAAGAACAACAAGAAGAAGAAATATCACGAAATATGTCCGTTAGGCCCCTTCCCTTGAGATAAATCTGCAAATATCTCGGAAACGAAGCGAGCTATGGCAAAATGTTAAGAGACCTTTTTTGTAGAGAATTAAGTTTCCTACTTTTTATGTTGTATGATATTTTTTGATCAGATGCGCAGTTCTCGAGATATATCAAGATATTTAAAAGTTCCGAAGCCGCACCAACATAATAGAGATACAGAAACACCGTGGCCCCTTTCTTTGAGATAACTCTGCACTATTGCGAGCTGCAAATGCCACTTCCAGCTTAGCTGTGCAGATGAAGAACAACAAGAAGAAGAAATATCTCGAAATATGTCCGTCAGGCCAGTTCCTTTGAGCTGAATCTGCAAATATCTCGGAAACGAAGCGAGCTATGGCAAAATGTTAAGAGACCTTTTTTGTAGAGAATTAAGTTTCCTACTTTTTATCTTCTATGATATTTTTTGATCAGATGCGTAGTTCTCGAGATATATCAAGATATTTAAAAGTTCCGAAGCCGCACCAACATAATAGAGGTACAGAAACACCGTGGCCTCTCTCTTTGAGATAACTCTGCACTATTGCGAGCTGGAAATGCCTCTTCCAGTTTAGCTGTGCAGAAGAAGAACAACAAGAAGAAGAAATATCTCGAAATATGTCCGTTAGGCCCCTTCCCTTGAGATAAATCTGCAAATATCTCGGAAACGAAGCGAGCTATGGCAAAATGTTAAGAGACCTTTTTTGTAGAGAATTAAGTTTCCTACTTTTTATGTTCTATGATATTTTTTGATCAGATGCGTAGTTCTCGAGATATATCAAGATATTTAAAAGTTCCGAAGCCGCACCAACATAATAGAGATACAGAAACACCGTGGCCCCTTTCTTTGAGATAACTCTGCACTAGTGCGAGCCGCAAATGCCACTTCCAGCTTAGCTGTGCAGAAGAAGAACAACAAGAAGAAGAAATATCTCGAAATATGTCCGTCAGGCCCCTTCCCTTGAGATAAATCTGCAAATATCTCGGAAACGAAGCGAGCTATGGCAAAATGTTAAGAGACCTTTTTTGTACAGAATTAAGTTTCCTACTTTTTATGTTCTATGATATTTTTTGATCAGATGCGTAGTTCTCGAGATATATCAAGATATTTAAAAGTTCCGAAGCCGCACCAACATTATAGAGATACAGAAACACCGTGGCTCCTTTCTTTAAGATAACTCTGCCCTATTGCGAGCTGGAAATGCCACTTCCAGTTTAGCTGTGCAGAAGAAGAACAACAAGAAGAAGAAATATCTCGAAATATGTCCGTTAGGCCCCTTCCCTTGAGATAAATCTGCAAATATCTCGGACACGAAGCGAGCTATGGCAAAATGTTAAGAGACCATTTTTGTAGAGAATTAAGTTTCCTACTTTTTATGTTCTATGATATTTTTTGATCAGATGGGTAGTTCTCGAGATATATCAAGATATTTAAAAGTTCCGAAGCCGCACCAACATAATAGAGATACAGAAACACCGTGGCCCCTTTCTTTGAGATAACTCTGCACTATTGCGAGCTGGAAATGCCACTTCCAGTTTAGCTGTGCAGAAGAAGAACAACAAGAAGAAGAAATATCACGAAATATGTCCGTTAGGCCCCTTCCCTTGAGATAAATCTGCAAATATCTCGGAAACGAAGCGAGCTGTGGCAAAATGTTAAGAGACCTTTTTTGTAGAGAATTAAGTTTCCTACTTTTTATGTTCTATGATATTTTTTGATCAGATGCGCAGTTCTCGAGATATATCAAGATATTTAAAAGTTCCGAAGCCGCACCAACATAATAGAGATACAGAAACACCGTGGCCCCTTTCTTTGAGATAACTCTGCACTATTGCGAGCTGCAAATGCCACTTCCAGCTTAGCTGTGCAGATGAAGAACAACAAGAAGAAGAAATATCTCGAAATATGTCCGTCAGGCCAGTTCCTTTGAGGTGAATCTGCAAATATCTCGGAAACGAAGCGAGCTATGGCAAAATGTTAAGAGACCTTTTTTGTAGAGAATTAAGTTTCCTACGTTTTATCTTCTATGATATTTTTTGATCAGAAGCGTAGTTTTCGAGATATATCGAGATATTTAAAAGTTCCGAAGGCGCACCAACATAATAGAGATACAGAAACACCGTGGCCCCTTTCTTTGAGATAACTCTGCACTATTGCGAGCTGCAAATGCCACTTCCAGGTTAGCTGTGCAGAAGAAGAACAACAAGAAGAAGAAATATCTCGAAATATGTCCGTCAGGCCCCTTCCCTTGAGATATATCTGCAAATATCTCGGAAACGAAGCGAGCTATGGCAAAATGTTAAGAGACCTTTTTTGTAGAGAATTAAGTTTCCTACTTTTTATGTTCTATGATATTTTCTGATCAGATGCGTAGTTCTCGAGATATATCAAGATATTTAAAAGTTCCGAAGCCGCACCAACATAATAGAGATACAGAAACACCGTGGCCCCTTTCTTTGAGATAACTCTGCACTATTGAGAGCTGGAAATGCCACTTCCAGTTTAGCTGTGCAGAAGAAGAACAACAAGAAGAAGAAATATCTCGAAATATGTCCGTTAGGCCCCTTCCCTTGAGATAAATCTGCAAATATCTCGGAAACGAAGCGAGCTATGGCAAAATGTTCAGAGACCTTTTTTGTAGAGAGTTAAGTTTCCTACTTTTTATGTTCTATGATATTTTTTGATCAGATGCGTAGTTCTCGAGATATATCAAGATATTTAAAAGTTCCGAAGCCGCACCAACATAATAGAGATACAGAAACACCGTGGCCCCTTTCTTTGATATAACTCTGCACTATTGCGAGCTGTAAATGCCACTTCCAGCTTAGCTGTGCAGAAGAAGAACAACAAGAAGAAGAAATATCTCGAAATATGTCCGTCAGGCCCCTTCCCTTGAGATAAATCTGCAAATATCTCGGAAACGAAGCGAGCTATGGCAAAATGTTAAGAGACCTTTTTTGTAGAGAATTAGGTTTCCTACTTTTTATCTTCTATGATATTTTTTGATCAGATGCGTAGTTCTCGAGATATATCAAGATATTTAAAAGTTCCGAAGCCGCACCAACATAATAGAGATACAGAAACACCGTGGCCCCTTTCTTTGAGATAACGCTGCACTAGTGCGAGCCGCAAATGCCACTTCCAGCTTAGCTGTGCAGAAGAAGAACAACAAGAAGAAGAAATATCTCGAAATATGTCCGTCAGGCCCCTTCCCTTGAGATAAATCTGGAAATATCTCGGAAACGAAGAGAGTTATGGCAAAATGTTAAGAGACCTTTTTTGTAGAGAATTAAGTTTCCTACTTTTCATGTTCTATGATATTTTTTGATCAGATGCGTAGTTCTCGAGATATATCAAGATATTGAAAAGTTCCGAAGCCGCACCAACATAATAGAGATACAGAAACACCGTGGCCCCTTTCTTTGAGATATCTCTGCACTATTGCGAGCTGTAAATGCCACTTCCAGCTTAGCTGTGCAGAAGAAGAACAACAAGAAGAAGAAATATCTCGAAATATGTCCGTCAGGCCCCTTCCCTTGAGATAAATCTGCAAATATCTCGGAAACGAAGCGAGCTATGGCAAAATGTTAAGAGACCTTTTTTGTACAGAATTAAGTTTCCTACTTTTTATGTTCTATGATATTTTTTGATCAGATGCGTAGTTCTCGAGATATATCAAGATATTTAAAAGTTCCGAAGCCGCACCAACATTATAGAGATACAGAAACACCGTGGCTCCTTTCTTTGAGATAACTCTGCCCTATTGCGAGCTGGAAATGCCACTTCCAGTTTAGCTGTGCAGAAGAAGAACAACAAGAAGAAGAAATATCTCGAAATATGTCCGTTAGGCCCCTTCCCTTGAGATAAATCTGCAAATATCTCGGACACGAAGCGAGCTATGGCAAAATGTTAAGAGACCATTTTTGTAGAGAATTAAGTTTCCTACTTTTTATGTTCTATGATATTTTTTGATCAGATGGGTAGTTCTCGAGATATATCAAGATATTTAAAAGTTCCGAAGCCGCACCAACATAATAGAGATACAGAAACACCGTGGCCCCTTTCTTTGAGATAACTCTGCACTATTGCGAGCTGGAAATGCCACTTCCAGTTTAGCTGTGCAGAAGAAGAACAACAAGAAGAAGAAATATCTCGAAATATGTCCGTTAGGCCCCTTCCCTTGAGATAAATCTGCAAATATCTCGGAAACGAAGCGAGCTATGGCAAAATGTTAAGAGACCTTTTTTGTAGAGAATTAAGTTTCCTACTTTTTATGTTCTATGATATTTTTTGATCAGATGCGTAGTTCTCGAGATATATCAAGATATTTAAAAGTTCCGAAGCCGCACCAACATAATAGAGATACAGAAACACCGTGGCCCCTTTCTTTGAGATAACTCTGCACTATTGCGAGCTGCAAATGCCACTTCCAGCTTAGCTGTGCAGATGAAGAACAACAAGAAGAAGAAATATCTCGAAATATGTCCGTCAGGCCAGTTCCTTTGAGGTGAATCTGCAAATATCTCGGAAACGAAGCGAGCTATGGCAAAATGTTAAGAGACCTTTTTTGTAGAGAATTAAGTTTCCTACGTTTTATCTTCTATGATATTTTTTGATCAGAAGCGTAGTTTTCGAGATATATCGAGATATTTAAAAGTTCCGAAGGCGCACCAACATAATAGAGATACAGAAACACCGTGGCCCCTTTCTTTGAGATAACTCTGCACTATTGCGAGCTGCAAATGCCACTTCCAGGTTAGCTGTGCAGAAGAAGAACAACAAGAAGAAGAAATATCTCGAAATATGTCCGTCAGGCCCCTTCCCTTGAGATATATCTGCAAATATCTCGGAAACGAAGCGAGCTATGGCAAAATGTTAAGAGACCTTTTTTGTATAGAATTAAGTTTCCTACTTTTTATGTTCTATGATATTTTCTGATCAGATGCGTAGTTCTCGAGATATATCAAGATATTTAAAAGTTCCGAAGCCGCACCAACATAATAGAGATACAGAAACACCGTGGCCCCTTTCTTTGAGATAACTCTGCACTATTGAGAGCTGGAAATGCCACTTCCAGTTTAGCTGTGCAGAAGAAGAACAACAAGAAGAAGAAATATCTCGAAATATGTCCGTTAGGCCCCTTCCCTTGAGATAAATCTGCAAATATCTCGGAAACGAAGCGAGCTATGGCAAAATGTTCAGAGACCTTTTTTGTAGAGAGTTAAGTTTCCTACTTTTTATGTTCTATGATATTTTTTGATCAGATGCGTAGTTCTCGAGATATATCAAGATATTTAAAAGTTCCGAAGCCGCACCAACATAATAGAGATACAGAAACACCGTGGCCCCTTTCTTTGATATAACTCTGCACTATTGCGAGCTGTAAATGCCACTTCCAGCTTAGCTGTGCAGAAGAAGAACAACAAGAAGAAGAAATATCTCGAAATATGTCCGTCAGGCCCCTTCCCTTGAGATAAATCTGCAAATATCTCGGAAACGAAGCGAGCTATGGCAAAATGTTAAGAGACCTTTTTTGTAGAGAATTAGGTTTCCTACTTTTTATCTTCTATGATATTTTTTGATCAGATGCGTAGTTCTCGAGATATATCAAGATATTTAAAAGTTCCGAAGCCGCACCAACATAATAGAGATACAGAAACACCGTGGCCCCTTTCTTTGAGATAACGCTGCACTAGTGCGAGCCGCAAATGCCACTTCCAGCTTAGCTGTGCAGAAGAAGAACAACAAGAAGAAGAAATATCTCGAAATATGTCCGTCAGGCCCCTTCCCTTGAGATAAATCTGGAAATATCTCGGAAACGAAGAGAGTTATGGCAAAATGTTAAGAGACCTTTTTTGTAGAGAATTAAGTTTCCTACTTTTCATGTTCTATGATATTTTTTGATCAGATGCGTAGTTCTCGAGATATATCAAGATATTGAAAAGTTCCGAAGCCGCACCAACATAATAGAGATACAGAAACACCGTGGCCCCTTTCTTTGAGATATCTCTGCACTATTGCGAGCTGTAAATGCCACTTCCAGCTTAGCTGTGCAGAAGAAGAACAACAAGAAGAAGAAATATCTCGAAATATGTCCGTCAGGCCCCTTCCCTTGAGATAAATCTGCAAATATCTCGGAAACGAAGCGAGCTATGGCAAAATGTTAAGAGACCTTTTTTGTACAGAATTAAGTTTCCTACTTTTTATGTTCTATGATATTTTTTGATCAGATGCGTAGTTCTCGAGATATATCAAGATATTGAAAAGTTCCGAAGCCGCACCAACATAATAGAGATACAGAAACACCGTGGCCCCTTTCTTTGAGATATCTCTGCACTATTGCGAGCTGTAAATGCCACTTCCAGCTTAGCTGTGCAGAAGAAGAACAACAAGAAGAAGAAATATCTCGAAATATGTCCGTCAGGCCCCTTCCCTTGAGATAAATCTGCAAATATCTCGGAAACGAAGCGAGCTATGGCAAAATGTTAAGAGACCTTTTTTGTACAGAATTAAGTTTCCTACTTTTTATGTTCTATGATATTTTTTGATCAGATGCGTAGTTCTCGAGATATATCAAGATATTTAAAAGTTCCGAAGCCGCACCAACATTATAGAGATACAGAAACACCGTGGCTCCTTTCTTTGAGATAACTCTGCCCTATTGCGAGCTGGAAATGCCACTTCCAGTTTAGCTGTGCAGAAGAAGAACAACAAGAAGAAGAAATATCTCGAAATATGTCCGTTAGGCCCCTTCCCTTGAGATAAATCTGCAAATATCTCGGACACGAAGCGAGCTATGGCAAAATGTTAAGAGACCATTTTTGTAGAGAATTAAGTTTCCTACTTTTTATGTTCTATGATATTTTTTGATCAGATGGGTAGTTCTCGAGATATATCAAGATATTTAAAAGTTCCGAAGCCGCACCAACATAATAGAGATACAGAAACACCGTGGCCCCTTTCTTTGAGATAACTCTGCACTATTGCGAGCTGGAAATGCCACTTCCAGTTTAGCTGTGCAGAAGAAGAACAACAAGAAGAAGAAATATCACGAAATATGTCCGTTAGGCCCCTTCCCTTGAGATAAATCTGCAAATATCTCGGAAACGAAGCGAGCTATGGCAAAATGTTAAGAGACCTTTTTTGTAGAGAATTAAGTTTCCTACTTTTTATGTTGTATGATATTTTTTGATCAGATGCGCAGTTCTCGAGATATATCAAGATATTTAAAAGTTCCGAAGCCGCACCAACATAATAGAGATACAGAAACACCGTGGCCCCTTTCTTTGAGATAACTCTGCACTATTGCGAGCTGCAAATGCCACTTCCAGCTTAGCTGTGCAGATGAAGAACAACAAGAAGAAGAAATATCTCGAAATATGTCCGTCAGGCCAGTTCCTTTGAGCTGAATCTGCAAATATCTCGGAAACGAAGCGAGCTATGGCAAAATGTTAAGAGACCTTTTTTGTAGAGAATTAAGTTTCCTACTTTTTATCTTCTATGATATTTTTTGATCAGATGCGTAGTTCTCGAGATATATCAAGATATTTAAAAGTTCCGAAGCCGCACCAACATAATAGAGGTACAGAAACACCGTGGCCTCTCTCTTTGAGATAACTCTGCACTATTGCGAGCTGGAAATGCCTCTTCCAGTTTAGCTGTGCAGAAGAAGAACAACAAGAAGAAGAAATATCTCGAAATATGTCCGTTAGGCCCCTTCCCTTGAGATAAATCTGCAAATATCTCGGAAACGAAGCGAGCTATGGCAAAATGTTAAGAGACCTTTTTTGTAGAGAATTAAGTTTCCTACTTTTTATGTTCTATGATATTTTTTGATCAGATGCGTAGTTCTCGAGATATATCAAGATATTTAAAAGTTCCGAAGCCGCACCAACATAATAGAGATACAGAAACACCGTGGCCCCTTTCTTTGAGATAACTCTGCACTATTGCGAGCTGCAAATGCCACTTCCAGCTTAGCTGTGCAGATGAAGAACAACAAGAAGAAGAAATATCTCGAAATATGTCCGTCAGGCCAGTTCCTTTGAGGTGAATCTGCAAATATCTCGGAAACGAAGCGAGCTATGGCAAAATGTTAAGAGACCTTTTTTGTAGAGAATTAAGTTTCCTACGTTTTATCTTCTATGATATTTTTTGATCAGAAGCGTAGTTTTCGAGATATATCGAGATATTTAAAAGTTCCGAAGGCGCACCAACATAATAGAGATACAGAAACACCGTGGCCCCTTTCTTTGAGATAACTCTGCACTATTGCGAGCTGCAAATGCCACTTCCAGGTTAGCTGTGCAGAAGAAGAACAACAAGAAGAAGAAATATCTCGAAATATGTCCGTCAGGCCCCTTCCCTTGAGATATATCTGCAAATATCTCGGAAACGAAGCGAGCTATGGCAAAATGTTAAGAGACCTTTTTTGTATAGAATTAAGTTTCCTACTTTTTATGTTCTATGATATTTTCTGATCAGATGCGTAGTTCTCGAGATATATCAAGATATTTAAAACTTCCGAAGCCGCACCAACATAATAGAGATACAGAAACACCGTGGCCCCTTTCTTTGAGATAACTCTGCACTATTGAGAGCTGGAAATGCCACTTCCAGTTTAGCTGTGCAGAAGAAGAACAACAAGAAGAAGAAATATCTCGAAATATGTCCGTTAGGCCCCTTCCCTTGAGATAAATCTGCAAATATCTCGGAAACGAAGCGAGCTATGGCAAAATGTTCAGAGACCTTTTTTGTAGAGAGTTAAGTTTCCTACTTTTTATGTTCTATGATATTTTTTGATCAGATGCGTAGTTCTCGAGATATATCAAGATATTTAAAAGTTCCGAAGCCGCACCAACATAATAGAGATACAGAAACACCGTGGCCCCTTTCTTTGATATAACTCTGCACTATTGCGAGCTGTAAATGCCACTTCCAGCTTAGCTGTGCAGAAGAAGAACAACAAGAAGAAGAAATATCTCGAAATATGTCCGTCAGGCCCCTTCCCTTGAGATAAATCTGCAAATATCTCGGAAACGAAGCGAGCTATGGCAAAATGTTAAGAGACCTTTTTTGTAGAGAATTAGGTTTCCTACTTTTTATCTTCTATGATATTTTTTGATCAGATGCGTAGTTCTCGAGATATATCAAGATATTTAAAAGTTCCGAAGCCGCACCAACATAATAGAGATACAGAAACACCGTGGCCCCTTTCTTTGAGATAACGCTGCACTAGTGCGAGCCGCAAATGCCACTTCCAGCTTAGCTGTGCAGAAGAAGAACAACAAGAAGAAGAAATATCTCGAAATATGTCCGTCAGGCCCCTTCCCTTGAGATAAATCTGGAAATATCTCGGAAACGAAGAGAGTTATGGCAAAATGTTAAGAGACCTTTTTTGTAGAGAATTAAGTTTCCTACTTTTCATGTTCTATGATATTTTTTGATCAGATGCGTAGTTCTCGAGATATATCAAGATATTGAAAAGTTCCGAAGCCGCACCAACATAATAGAGATACAGAAACACCGTGGCCCCTTTCTTTGAGATATCTCTGCACTATTGCGAGCTGTAAATGCCACTTCCAGCTTAGCTGTGCAGAAGAAGAACAACAAGAAGAAGAAATATCTCGAAATATGTCCGTCAGGCCCCTTCCCTTGAGATAAATCTGCAAATATCTCGGAAACGAAGCGAGCTATGGCAAAATGTTAAGAGACCTTTTTTGTACAGAATTAAGTTTCCTACTTTTTATGTTCTATGATATTTTTTGATCAGATGCGTAGTTCTCGAGATATATCAAGATATTTAAAAGTTCCGAAGCCGCACCAACATTATAGAGATACAGAAACACCGTGGCTCCTTTCTTTGAGATAACTCTGCCCTATTGCGAGCTGGAAATGCCACTTCCAGTTTAGCTGTGCAGAAGAAGAACAACAAGAAGAAGAAATATCTCGAAATATGTCCGTTAGGCCCCTTCCCTTGAGATAAATCTGCAAATATCTCGGACACGAAGCGAGCTATGGCAAAATGTTAAGAGACCATTTTTGTAGAGAATTAAGTTTCCTACTTTTTATGTTCTATGATATTTTTTGATCAGATGGGTAGTTCTCGAGATATATCAAGATATTTAAAAGTTCCGAAGCCGCACCAACATAATAGAGATACAGAAACACCGTGGCCCCTTTCTTTGAGATAACTCTGCACTATTGCGAGCTGGAAATGCCACTTCCAGTTTAGCTGTGCAGAAGAAGAACAACAAGAAGAAGAAATATCACGAAATATGTCCGTTAGGCCCCTTCCCTTGAGATAAATCTGCAAATATCTCGGAAACGAAGCGAGCTATGGCAAAATGTTAAGAGACCTTTTTTGTAGAGAATTAAGTTTCCTACTTTTTATGTTGTATGATATTTTTTGATCAGATGCGCAGTTCTCGAGATATATCAAGATATTTAAAAGTTCCGAAGCCGCACCAACATAATAGAGATACAGAAACACCGTGGCCCCTTTCTTTGAGATAACTCTGCACTATTGCGAGCTGCAAATGCCACTTCCAGCTTAGCTGTGCAGATGAAGAACAACAAGAAGAAGAAATATCTCGAAATATGTCCGTCAGGCCAGTTCCTTTGAGCTGAATCTGCAAATATCTCGGAAACGAAGCGAGCTATGGCAAAATGTTAAGAGACCTTTTTTGTAGAGAATTAAGTTTCCTACTTTTTATCTTCTATGATATTTTTTGATCAGATGCGTAGTTCTCGAGATATATCAAGATATTTAAAAGTTCCGAAGCCGCACCAACATAATAGAGGTACAGAAACACCGTGGCCTCTCTCTTTGAGATAACTCTGCACTATTGTGAGCTGGAAATGCCTCTTCCAGTTTAGCTGTGCAGAAGAAGAACAACAAGAAGAAGAAATATCTCGAAATATGTCCGTTAGGCCCCTTCCCTTGAGATAAATCTGCAAATATCTCGGAAACGAAGCGAGCTATGGCAAAATGTTAAGAGACCTTTTTTGTAGAGAATTAAGTTTCCTACTTTTTATGTTCTATGATATTTTTTGATCAGATGCGTAGTTCTCGAGATATATCAAGATATTTAAAAGTTCCGAAGCCGCACCAACATAATAGAGATACAGAAACACCGTGGCCCCTTTCTTTGAGATAACTCTGCACTAGTGCGAGCCGCAAATGCCACTTCCAGCTTAGCTGTGCAGAAGAAGAACAACAAGAAGAAGAAATATCTCGAAATATGTCCGTCAGGCCCCTTCCCTTGAGATAAATCTGAAAATATCTCGGAAACGAAGCGAGCTATGGCAAAATGTTAAGAGACCTTTTTTGTAGAGAATTAAGTTTCCTACTTTTTATGTTCTATGATATTTTTTGATCAGATGCGTAGTTCTCGAGATATATCAAGATATTTAAAAGTTCCGAAGCCGCACCAACATAATAGAGATACGGAAACACCGTGGCCCCTTTCTTTGAGATAACTCTGCACTAGTGCGAGCCGCAAATGCCACTTCCAGCTTAGCTGTGCAGAAGAAGAACAACAAGAAGAAGAAATATCTCGAAATATGTCCGTTAGGCCCCTTCCCTTGAGATAAACCTGCAAATATCTCGGAAACGAAGCGAGCTATGGCAAAATGTTAAGAGACCTTTTTTGTAGAGAATTAAGTTTCCTACTTTTTATCTTCTATGATATTTTTTGATCAGATGCGTAGTTCTCGAGATATATCAAGATATTTAAAAGTTCCGAAGCCGCACCAACATAATAGAGATACAGAAACACCGTGGCCCCTTTCTTTGAGATAACGCTGCACTAGTGCGAGCCGCAAATGCCACTTCCAGCTTAGCTGTGCAGAAGAAGAACAACAAGAAGAAGAAATATCTCGAAATATGTCCGTCAGGCCCCTTCCCTTGAGATAAATCTGGAAATATCTCGGAAACGAAGAGAGTTATGGCAAAATGTTAAGAGACCTTTTTTGTAGAGAATTAAGTTTCCTACTTTTCATGTTCTATGATATTTTTTGATCAGATGCGTAGTTCTCGAGATATATCAAGATATTGAAAAGTTCCGAAGCCGCACCAACATAATAGAGATACAGAAACACCGTGGCCCCTTTCTTTGAGATATCTCTGCACTATTGCGAGCTGTAAATGCCACTTCCAGCTTAGCTGTGCAGAAGAAGAACAACAAGAAGAAGAAATATCTCGAAATATGTCCGTCAGGCCCCTTCCCTTGAGATAAATCTGCAAATATCTCGGAAACGAAGCGAGCTATGGCAAAATGTTAAGAGACCTTTTTTGTACAGAATTAAGTTTCCTACTTTTTATGTTCTATGATATTTTTTGATCAGATGCGTAGTTCTCGAGATATATCAAGATATTTAAAAGTTCCGAAGCCGCACCAACATTATAGAGATACAGAAACACCGTGGCTCCTTTCTTTGAGATAACTCTGCCCTATTGCGAGCTGGAAATGCCACTTCCAGTTTAGCTGTGCAGAAGAAGAACAACAAGAAGAAGAAATATCTCGAAATATGTCCGTTAGGCCCCTTCCCTTGAGATAAATCTGCAAATATCTCGGACACGAAGCGAGCTATGGCAAAATGTTAAGAGACCATTTTTGTAGAGAATTAAGTTTCCTACTTTTTATGTTCTATGATATTTTTTGATCAGATGGGTAGTTCTCGAGATATATCAAGATATTTAAAAGTTCCGAAGCCGCACCAACATAATAGAGATACAGAAACACCGTGGCCCCTTTCTTTGAGATAACTCTGCACTATTGCGAGCTGGAAATGCCACTTCCAGTTTAGCTGTGCAGAAGAAGAACAACAAGAAGAAGAAATATCACGAAATATGTCCGTTAGGCCCCTTCCCTTGAGATAAATCTGCAAATATCTCGGAAACGAAGCGAGCTATGGCAAAATGTTAAGAGACCTTTTTTGTAGAGAATTAAGTTTCCTACTTTTTATGTTGTATGATATTTTTTGATCAGATGCGCAGTTCTCGAGATATATCAAGATATTTAAAAGTTCCGAAGCCGCACCAACATAATAGAGATACAGAAACACCGTGGCCCCTTTCTTTGAGATAACTCTGCACTATTGCGAGCTGCAAATGCCACTTCCAGCTTAGCTGTGCAGATGAAGAACAACAAGAAGAAGAAATATCTCGAAATATGTCCGTCAGGCCAGTTCCTTTGAGCTGAATCTGCAAATATCTCGGAAACGAAGCGAGCTATGGCAAAATGTTAAGAGACCTTTTTTGTAGAGAATTAAGTTTCCTACTTTTTATCTTCTATGATATTTTTTGATCAGATGCGTAGTTCTCGAGATATATCAAGATATTTAAAAGTTCCGAAGCCGCACCAACATAATAGAGGTACAGAAACACCGTGGCCTCTCTCTTTGAGATAACTCTGCACTATTGCGAGCTGGAAATGCCTCTTCCAGTTTAGCTGTGCAGAAGAAGAACAACAAGAAGAAGAAATATCTCGAAATATGTCCGTTAGGCCCCTTCCCTTGAGATAAATCTGCAAATATCTCGGAAACGAAGCGAGCTATGGCAAAATGTTAAGAGACCTTTTTTGTAGAGAATTAAGTTTCCTACTTTTTATGTTCTATGATATTTTTTGATCAGATGCGTAGTTCTCGAGATATATCAAGATATTTAAAAGTTCCGAAGCCGCACCAACATAATAGAGATACAGAAACACCGTGGCCCCTTTCTTTGAGATAACTCTGCACTAGTGCGAGCCGCAAATGCCACTTCCAGCTTAGCTGTGCAGAAGAAGAACAACAAGAAGAAGAAATATCTCGAAATATGTCCGTCAGGCCCCTTCCCTTGAGATAAATCTGAAAATATCTCGGAAACGAAGCGAGCTATGGCAAAATGTTAAGAGACCTTTTTTGTAGAGAATTAAGTTTGCTACTTTTTATGTTCTATGATATTTTTTGATCAGATGCGTAGTTCTCGAGATATATCAAGATATTTAAAAGTTCCGAAGCCGCACCAACATAATAGAGATACAGAAACACCGTGGCTCCTTTCTTTGAGATAACTCTGCACTATTGCGAGCTGGAAATGCCACTTCCAGTTTAGCTGTGCAGAAGAAGAACAACAAGAAGAAGAAATATCTCGAAATATGTCCGTTAGGCCCCTTCCCTTGAGATAAATCTGCAAATATCTCGGAAACGAAGCGAGTTATGGCAAAATGTTAAGAGACCATTTTTGTAGAGAATTAAGTTTCCTACTTTTTATCTTCTATGATATTTTTTGATCAGATGCGTAGTTCTCGAGATATATCAAGATATTTAAAAGTTCCGAAGCCGCACCAACATAATAGAGATACAGAAACACCGTGGCCCCTTTCTTTGAGATAACTCTGCACTATTGCGAGCTGGAAATGCCACTTCCAGTTTAGCTGTGCAGAAGAAGAACAACAAGAAGAAGAAATATCACGAAATATGTCCGTTAGGCCCCTTCCCTTGAGATAAATCTGCAAATATCTCGGAAACGAAGCGAGCTATGGCAAAATGATAAGAGACCTTTTTTGTAGAGAATTAAGTTTCCTACTTTTTATGTTCTATGATATTTTTTGATCAGATGCGCAGTTCTCGAGATATATCAAGATATTTAAAAGTTCCGAAGCCGCACCAACATAATAGAGATACAGAAACACCGTGGCCCCTTTCTTTGAGATAACTCTGCACTATTGCGAGCTGCAAATGCCACTTCCAGCTTAGCTGTGCAGATGAAGAACAACAAGAAGAACAAATATCTCGAAATATGTCCGCCATGCCCCTTCCCTTGAGATAAATCTGCAAATATCTCGGAAACGAAGCGAGCTATGGCAAAATGTTAAGAGACCTTTTTCGTAGAGAATTAAGTTTCCTACTTTTTATGTTCTATGATAATTTTTGATCAGATGCGTAGTTCTCCAGATATATCAAGATATTTAAAAGTTCCGAAGCCGCACCAACATAATAGAGATACAGAAACACCGTGGCCCCTTTCTTTGAGATAACGCTGCACTAGTGCGAGCCGCAAATGCCACTTCCAGCTTAGCTGTGCAGAAGAAGAACAACAAGAAGAAGAAATATCTCGAAATATGTCCGTCAGGCCCCTTCCCTTGAGATAAATCTGCAAATATCTCGGAAACGAAGCGAGCTATGGCAAAATGTTAAGAGACCTTTTTTGTAGAGAATTAAGTTTCCTACTTTTTATTTTCTATGATATTTTTTGATCAGATGCGTAGTTCTCGAGATATATCAAGATATTTAAAAGTTCCGAAGCCGCACCAACATAATAGAGATACAGAAACACCGTGGCCCCTTTCTTTGAGATAACTCTGCACTAGTGCGAGCCGCAAATGCCACTTCCAGCTTAGCTGTGCAGAAGAAGAACAACAAGAAGAAGAAATATCTCGAAATATGTCCGTTAGGCCCCTTCCCTTGAGATAAACCTGCAAATATCTCGGAAACGAAGCGAGCTATGGCAAAATGTTAAGAGACCTTTTTTGTAGAGAATTAAGTTTCCTACTTTTTATGTTCTATGATATTTTTTGATCAGATGCGTAGTTCTCGAGATATATCAAGATATTTAAAAGTTCCGAAGCCGCACCAACATAATAGAGATACAGAAACATCGTGGCCCCTTTCTTTGAGATAACTCTGCACTATTGCGAGCTGCAAATGCCACTTCCAGCTTAGCTGTGCAGAAGAAGAACAACAAAAAGAAGAAATATCTCGAAATATGTCCGTCAGGCCCCTTCCCTTGAGATAAATCTGCAAATATCTCGGAAACGAAGAGAGCTATGGCAAAATGTTAAGAGACCTTTTTTGTAGAGAATTAAGTTTCCTACAATTTACGTTCTATGATATTTTTTGATCAGAAGCGTAGTTTTCGAGATATATTGAGATATTTAAAAGTTCCGAAGCCGCACCAACATAATAGAGATACAGAAACACCGTGGCCCCTTTCTTTGAGATAACTGTGCACTATTGCGAGCTGCAAATGCCACTTCCAGCTTAGCTGTGCAGAAGAAGAACAACAAGAATAAGAAATATCTCGAAATATGTCCGTCAGGCCCCTTCCCTTGAGATAAATCTGCAAATATCTCGGAAACCAAGAGAGCTATGGCAAAATGTTGAGAGACCTTTTCTGTAGAGAATTAAGTTTCCTACTTTTTATGTTCTATGATATTTTTTGATCAGATGCGTAGTTCTCGAGTTATATCAAGATATTTAAAAGTTCCGAAGCCGCACCAACATAATAGAGATGCAGAAACACCGTGGCCCGTTTCTTTGAGATAACTCTGCACTATTGCGAGCTGCAAATGCCACTTCCAGCTTAGCTGTGCAGAGGAAGAACAACAAGAAGAAGAAATATCTCGAAATATGTCCGTCAGGCCCCTTCCCTTGAGATAAATCTGCAAATATCTCGGAAACGAAGAGAGCTATGGCAAAATGTTAAGAGACCTTTTTTGTAGAGAATTATGTTTCCTACAATTTATGTTCTATGATATTTTTTGATCAGAAGCGTAGTTTTCGAGATATATCGAGATATTTAAAAGTTCCGAAGCCGCACCAACATAATAGAGATACAGAAACACCGTGGCCCCTTTCTTTGAGATAACTCAGCACTAGTGCGAGCCGCAAATGCCACTTCCAGCTTAGCTGTGCAGAAGAAGAACAACAAGAAGAAGAAATATCTCGAAATATGTCCGTCATGCCCCTTCCCTTGAGATAAATCTGCAAATATCTCGGAAACGAAGCGAGCTATGGCAAAATGTTAAGAGACCTTTTTTGTAGAGAATTAAGTTTCCTACTTTTTATGTTCTATGATAATTTTTGATCAGATGCGTAGTTCTCGAGATATATCAAGATATTTAAAAGTTCCGAAGCCGCACGAACATAATAGAGATACAGAAACACCGTAGCCCCTTTCTTTGAGATAACGCTGCACTAGTGCGAGCCGCAAATGCCACTTCCAGCTTAGCTGTGCAGAAGAAGAACAACAAGAAGAAGAAATATCTCGAAATATGTCCGTCAGGCCCCTTCCCTTGAGATAAATCTGCAAATATCTCGGAAACGAAGCGAGCTATGGCAAACTGTTAAGAGACCTTTTTTGTAGAGAATTAAGTTTCCTACTTTTTATTTTCTATGATATTTTTTGATCAGATGCGTAGTTCTCGAGATATATCAAGATATTTAAAAGTTCCGAAGCCGCACCAACATAATAGAGATACAGAAACACCGTGGCTCCTTTCTTTGAGATAACTCTGCACTATTGCGAGCTGGAAATGCCACTTCCAGTTTAGCTGTGCAGAAGAAGAACAACAAGAAGAAGAAATATCTCGAAATATGTCCGTTAGGCCCCTTCCCTTGAGATAAATCTGCAAATATCTCGGAAACGAAGCGAGTTATGGCAAAATGTTAAGAGACCATTTTTGTAGAGAATTAAGTTTCCTACTTTTTATCTTCTATGATATTTTTTGATCAGATGCGTAGTTCTCGAGATATATCAAGATATTTAAAAGTTCCGAAGCCGCACCAACATAATAGAGATACAGAAACACCGTGGCCCCTTTCTTTGAGATAACTCTGCACTATTGCGAGCTGGAAATGCCACTTCCAGTTTAGCTGTGCAGAAGAAGAACAACAAGAAGAAGAAATATCACGAAATATGTCCGTTAGGCCCCTTCCCTTGAGATAAATCTGCAAATATCTCGGAAACGAAGCGAGCTATGGCAAAATGATAAGAGACCTTTTTTGTAGAGAATTAAGTTTCCTACTTTTTATGTTCTATGATATTTTTTGATCAGATGCGCAGTTCTCGAGATATATCAAGATATTTAAAAGTTCCGAAGCCGCACCAACATAATAGAGATACAGAAACACCGTGGCCCCTTTCTTTGAGATAACTCTGCACTATTGCGAGCTGCAAATGCCACTTCCAGCTTAGCTGTGCAGATGAAGAACAACAAGAAGAACAAATATCTCGAAATATGTCCGCCATGCCCCTTCCCTTGAGATAAATCTGCAAATATCTCGGAAACGAAGCGAGCTATGGCAAAATGTTAAGAGACCTTTTTCGTAGAGAATTAAGTTTCCTACTTTTTATGTTCTATGATAATTTTTGATCAGATGCGTAGTTCTCCAGATATATCAAGATATTTAAAAGTTCCGAAGCCGCACCAACATAATAGAGATACAGAAACACCGTGGCCCCTTTCTTTGAGATAACGCTGCACTAGTGCGAGCCGCAAATGCCACTTCCAGCTTAGCTGTGCAGAAGAAGAACAACAAGAAGAAGAAATATCTCGAAATATGTCCGTCAGGCCCCTTCCCTTGAGATAAATCTGCAAATATCTCGGAAACGAAGCGAGCTATGGCAAAATGTTAAGAGACCTTTTTTGTAGAGAATTAAGTTTCCTACTTTTTATTTTCTATGATATTTTTTGATCAGATGCGTAGTTCTCGAGATATATCAAGATATTTAAAAGTTCCGAAGCCGCACCAACATAATAGAGATACAGAAACACCGTGGCCCCTTTCTTTGAGATAACTCTGCACTAGTGCGAGCCGCAAATGCCACTTCCAGCTTAGCTGTGCAGAAGAAGAACAACAAGAAGAAGAAATATCTCGAAATATGTCCGTTAGGCCCCTTCCCTTGAGATAAACCTGCAAATATCTCGGAAACGAAGCGAGCTATGGCAAAATGTTAAGAGACCTTTTTTGTAGAGAATTAAGTTTCCTACTTTTTATGTTCTATGATATTTTTTGATCAGATGCGTAGTTCTCGAGATATATCAAGATATTTAAAAGTTCCGAAGCCGCACCAACATAATAGAGATACAGAAACATCGTGGCCCCTTTCTTTGAGATAACTCTGCACTATTGCGAGCTGCAAATGCCACTTCCAGCTTAGCTGTGCAGAAGAAGAACAACAAAAAGAAGAAATATCTCGAAATATGTCCGTCAGGCCCCTTCCCTTGAGATAAATCTGCAAATATCTCGGAAACGAAGAGAGCTATGGCAAAATGTTAAGAGACCTTTTTTGTAGAGAATTAAGTTTCCTACAATTTACGTTCTATGATATTTTTTGATCAGAAGCGTAGTTTTCGAGATATATTGAGATATTTAAAAGTTCCGAAGCCGCACCAACATAATAGAGATACAGAAACACCGTGGCCCCTTTCTTTGAGATAACTGTGCACTATTGCGAGCTGCAAATGCCACTTCCAGCTTAGCTGTGCAGAAGAAGAACAACAAGAATAAGAAATATCTCGAAATATGTCCGTCAGGCCCCTTCCCTTGAGATAAATCTGCAAATATCTCGGAAACCAAGAGAGCTATGGCAAAATGTTGAGAGACCTTTTCTGTAGAGAATTAAGTTTCCTACTTTTTATGTTCTATGATATTTTTTGATCAGATGCGTAGTTCTCGAGTTATATCAAGATATTTAAAAGTTCCGAAGCCGCACCAACATAATAGAGATGCAGAAACACCGTGGCCCGTTTCTTTGAGATAACTCTGCACTATTGCGAGCTGCAAATGCCACTTCCAGCTTAGCTGTGCAGAGGAAGAACAACAAGAAGAAGAAATATCTCGAAATATGTCCGTCAGGCCCCTTCCCTTGAGATAAATCTGCAAATATCTCGGAAACGAAGAGAGCTATGGCAAAATGTTAAGAGACCTTTTTTGTAGAGAATTATGTTTCCTACAATTTATGTTCTATGATATTTTTTGATCAGAAGCGTAGTTTTCGAGATATATCGAGATATTTAAAAGTTCCGAAGCCGCACCAACATAATAGAGATACAGAAACACCGTGGCCCCTTTCTTTGAGATAACTCAGCACTAGTGCGAGCCGCAAATGCCACTTCCAGCTTAGCTGTGCAGAAGAAGAACAACAAGAAGAAGAAATATCTCGAAATATGTCCGTCATGCCCCTTCCCTTGAGATAAATCTGCAAATATCTCGGAAACGAAGCGAGCTATGGCAAAATGTTAAGAGACCTTTTTTGTAGAGAATTAAGTTTCCTACTTTTTATGTTCTATGATAATTTTTGATCAGATGCGTAGTTCTCGAGATATATCAAGATATTTAAAAGTTCCGAAGCCGCACGAACATAATAGAGATACAGAAACACCGTAGCCCCTTTCTTTGAGATAACGCTGCACTAGTGCGAGCCGCAAATGCCACTTCCAGCTTAGCTGTGCAGAAGAAGAACAACAAGAAGAAGAAATATCTCGAAATATGTCCGTCAGGCCCCTTCCCTTGAGATAAATCTGCAAATATCTCGGAAACGAAGCGAGCTATGGCAAACTGTTAAGAGACCTTTTTTGTAGAGAATTAAGTTTCCTACTTTTTATTTTCTATGATATTTTTTGATCAGATGCGTAGTTCTCGAGATATATCAAGATATTTAAAAGTTCCGAAGCCGCACCAACATAATAGAGATACAGAAACACCGTGGCTCCTTTCTTTGAGATAACTCTGCACTATTGCGAGCTGGAAATGCCACTTCCAGTTTAGCTGTGCAGAAGAAGAACAACAAGAAGAAGAAATATCTCGAAATATGTCCGTTAGGCCCCTTCCCTTGAGATAAATCTGCAAATATCTCGGAAACGAAGCGAGTTATGGCAAAATGTTAAGAGACCATTTTTGTAGAGAATTAAGTTTCCTACTTTTTATCTTCTATGATATTTTTTGATCAGATGCGTAGTTCTCGAGATATATCAAGATATTTAAAAGTTCCGAAGCCGCACCAACATAATAGAGATACAGAAACACCGTGGCCCCTTTCTTTGAGATAACTCTGCACTATTGCGAGCTGGAAATGCCACTTCCAGTTTAGCTGTGCAGAAGAAGAACAACAAGAAGAAGAAATATCACGAAATATGTCCGTTAGGCCCCTTCCCTTGAGATAAATCTGCAAATATCTCGGAAACGAAGCGAGCTATGGCAAAATGATAAGAGACCTTTTTTGTAGAGAATTAAGTTTCCTACTTTTTATGTTCTATGATATTTTTTGATCAGATGCGCAGTTCTCGAGATATATCAAGATATTTAAAAGTTCCGAAGCCGCACCAACATAATAGAGATACAGAAACACCGTGGCCCCTTTCTTTGAGATAACTCTGCACTATTGCGAGCTGCAAATGCCACTTCCAGCTTAGCTGTGCAGATGAAGAACAACAAGAAGAACAAATATCTCGAAATATGTCCGCCATGCCCCTTCCCTTGAGATAAATCTGCAAATATCTCGGAAACGAAGCGAGCTATGGCAAAATGTTAAGAGACCTTTTTCGTAGAGAATTAAGTTTCCTACTTTTTATGTTCTATGATAATTTTTGATCAGATGCGTAGTTCTCCAGATATATCAAGATATTTAAAAGTTCCGAAGCCGCACCAACATAATAGAGATACAGAAACACCGTGGCCCCTTTCTTTGAGATAACGCTGCACTAGTGCGAGCCGCAAATGCCACTTCCAGCTTAGCTGTGCAGAAGAAGAACAACAAGAAGAAGAAATATCTCGAAATATGTCCGTCAGGCCCCTTCCCTTGAGATAAATCTGCAAATATCTCGGAAACGAAGCGAGCTATGGCAAAATGTTAAGAGACCTTTTTTGTAGAGAATTAAGTTTCCTACTTTTTATTTTCTATGATATTTTTTGATCAGATGCGTAGTTCTCGAGATATATCAAGATATTTAAAAGTTCCGAAGCCGCACCAACATAATAGAGATACAGAAACACCGTGGCCCCTTTCTTTGAGATAACTCTGCACTAGTGCGAGCCGCAAATGCCACTTCCAGCTTAGCTGTGCAGAAGAAGAACAACAAGAAGAAGAAATATCTCGAAATATGTCCGTTAGGCCCCTTCCCTTGAGATAAACCTGCAAATATCTCGGAAACGAAGCGAGCTATGGCAAAATGTTAAGAGACCTTTTTTGTAGAGAATTAAGTTTCCTACTTTTTATGTTCTATGATATTTTTTGATCAGATGCGTAGTTCTCGAGATATATCAAGATATTTAAAAGTTCCGAAGCCGCACCAACATAATAGAGATACAGAAACATCGTGGCCCCTTTCTTTGAGATAACTCTGCACTATTGCGAGCTGCAAATGCCACTTCCAGCTTAGCTGTGCAGAAGAAGAACAACAAAAAGAAGAAATATCTCGAAATATGTCCGTCAGGCCCCTTCCCTTGAGATAAATCTGCAAATATCTCGGAAACGAAGAGAGCTATGGCAAAATGTTAAGAGACCTTTTTTGTAGAGAATTAAGTTTCCTACAATTTACGTTCTATGATATTTTTTGATCAGAAGCGTAGTTTTCGAGATATATTGAGATATTTAAAAGTTCCGAAGCCGCACCAACATAATAGAGATACAGAAACACCGTGGCCCCTTTCTTTGAGATAACTGTGCACTATTGCGAGCTGCAAATGCCACTTCCAGCTTAGCTGTGCAGAAGAAGAACAACAAGAATAAGAAATATCTCGAAATATGTCCGTCAGGCCCCTTCCCTTGAGATAAATCTGCAAATATCTCGGAAACCAAGAGAGCTATGGCAAAATGTTAAGAGACCTTTTCTGTAGAGAATTAAGTTTCCTACTTTTTATGTTCTATGATATTTTTTGATCAGATGCGTAGTTCTCGAGTTATATCAAGATATTTAAAAGTTCCGAAGCCGCACCAACATAATAGAGATACAGAAACACCGTGGCCCCTTTCTTTGAGATAACTCTGCACTATTGCGAGCTGCAAATGCCACTTCCAGCTTAGCTGTGCAGAAGAAGAACAACAAGAAGAAGAAATATCTCGAAATATGTCCGTCAGGCCCCTTCCCTTGAGATATATCTGCAAATATCTCGGAAACGAAGCGAGCTATGGCAAAATGTTAAGCGACCTTTTTTGTAGAGAATTATGTATCCTACAATTCATGTTCTATGATATTTTTTGATCAGAAGCGTAGTTTTCGAGATATATCGAGATATTTAAAAGTTCCGAAGCCGCACCAACATAATAGAGATACAGAAACACCGTGGCCCCTTTCTTTGAGATAACTCTGCACTAGTGCGAGCCGCAAATGCCACTTCCAGCTTAGCTGTGCAGAAGAAGAACAACAAGAAGAAGAAATATCTCGAAATATGTCCGTCATGCCCCTTCCCTTGAGATAAATCTGCAAATATCTCGGAAACGAAGCGAGCTATGGCAAAATGTTAAGAGACCTTTTTTGTAGAGAATTAAGTTTCCTACTTTTTATGTTCTATGATATTTTTTGATCAGATGCGTAGTTCTCGAGATATATCAAGATATTTAAAAGTTCCGAAGCCGCACCAACATAATAGAGATGCAGAAACACCGTGGCCCGTTTCTTTGAGATAACTCTGCACTATTGCGAGCTGCAAATGCCACTTCCAGCTTAGCTGTGCAGAGGAAGAACAACAAGAAGAAGAAATATCTCGAAATATGTCCGTCAGGCCCCTTCCCTTGAGATAAATCTGCAAATATCTCGGAAACGAAGAGAGCTATGGCAAAATGTTAAGAGACCTTTTTTGTAGAGAATTATGTTTCCTACAATTTATGTTCTATGATATTTTTTGATCAGAAGCGTAGTTTTCGAGATATATCGAGATATTTAAAAGTTCCGAAGCCGCACCAACATAATAGAGATACAGAAACACCGTGGCCCCTTTCTTTGAGATAACTCAGCACTAGTGCGAGCCGCAAATGCCACTTCCAGCTTAGCTGTGCAGAAGAAGAACAACAAGAAGAAGAAATATCTCGAAATATGTCCGTCATGCCCCTTCCCTTGAGATAAATCTGCAAATATCTCGGAAACGAAGCGAGCTATGGCAAAATGTGAAGAGACCTTTTTTGTAGAGAATTAAGTTTCCTACTTTTTATGTTCTATGATAATTTTTGATCAGATGCGTAGTTCTCGAGATATATCAAGATATTTAAAAGTTCCGAAGCCGCACGAACATAATAGAGATACAGAAACACCGTAGCCCCTTTCTTTGAGATAACGCTGCACTAGTGCGAGCCGCAAATGCCACTTCCAACTTAGCTGTGCAGAAGAAGAACAACAAGAAGAAGAAATATCTCGAAATATGTCCGTCAGGCCCCTTCCCTTGAGATAAATCTGCAAATATCTCGGAAACGAAGCGAGCTATGGCAAACTGTTAAGAGACCTTTTTTGTAGAGAATTAAGTTTCCTACTTTTTATTTTCTATGATATTTTTTGATCAGATGCGTAGTTCTCGAGATATATCAAGATATTTAAAAGTTCCGAAGCCGCACCAACATAATAGAGATACAGAAACACCGTGGCCCCTTTCTTTGAGATAACTCTGCACTAGTGCGAGCCGCAAATGCCACTTCCAGCTTAGCTGTGCAGAAGAAGAACAACAAGAAGAAGAAATATCTCGAAATATGTCCGTTAGGCCCCTTCCCTTGAGATAAACCTGCAAATATCTCGGAAACGAAGCGAGCTATGGCAAAATGTTAAGAGACCTTTTTTGTAGAGAATTAAGTTTCCTACTTTTTATGTTCTATGATATTTTTTGATCAGATGCGTAGTTCTCGAGATATATCAAGATATTTAAAAGTTCCGAAGCCGCACCAACATAATAGAGATACAGAAACACCGTGGCCCCTTTCTTTGAGATAACTCTGCACTATTGCGAGCTGCAAATGCCACTTCCAGCTTAGCTGTGCAGAAGAAGAACAACAAGAAGAAGAAATATCTCGAAATATGTCCGTCAGGCCCCTTCCCTTGAGATAAATCTGCAAATATCTCGGAAACGAAGAGAGCTATGGCAAAATGTTAAGAGACCTTTTTTGTAGAGAATTGAGTTTCCTACAATTTATGTTCTATGATATTTTTTGATCAGAAGCGTAGTTTTCGAGATATATCGAGATATTTAAAAGTTCCGAAGCCGCACCAACATAATAGAGATACAGAAACACCGTGGCCCCTTTCTTTGAGATAACTTTGCACTATTGCGAGCTGTAAATGCCACTTTCAGCTTAGCTGTGCAGAAGAAGAACAACAAGAAGAAGAAATATCTCGAAATATGTCCGTCAGGCCCCTTCCCTTGAGATATATCTGCAAACATCTCGGAAACGAAGCGAGCTATGGCAAAATGTTAAGAGACCTTTTTTGTAGAGAATTATGTTTCCTATAATTTATGTTCTATGATATTTTTTGATCAGAAGCGTAGTTTTCGAGATATATCGAGATATTTAAAAGTTCCGAAGCCGCACCAACATAATAGAGATACAGAAACACCGTGGCCCCCTTCTTTGAGATAACTCTGCACTATTGCGAGCTGCAAATGCCACTTCCAGCTTAGCTGTGCAGAAGAAGAACAACAAGAAGAAGAAATATCTCGAAATATGTCCGTCAGGCCCCTTCCCTTGCGATAAATCTGCAAATATCTCGGAAACGAAGCGAGCTATGGCAAAATGTTAAGAGACCTTTTTTGTAGAGAATTAAGTTTCCCACTTTTTATGTTCTATGATATTTTTTGATCAGATGCGTAGTTCTCGAGATATATCAAGATATTTAAAAGTTCCGAAGCCGCACCAACATAATAGAGATACAGAAACACCGTGGCCCCTTTCTTTGAGATAACTCTGCACTATTGCGAGCTGCAAATGCCACTTCCAGGTTAGGTGTGCAGAAGAAGAACAACAAGAAGAAGAAATATCTCGAAATATGTCCGTCAGGCCCCTTCCCTTGAGATATATCTGCAAATATCTCGGAAACGAAGCGAGCTATGGCAAAATGTTAAGAGACCTTTTTTGTAGAGAATTATGTTTCCTACAATTTATGTTGTATGATATTTTTTGATCAGAAGCGTAGTTTTCGAGATATATCGAGATATTTAAAAGTTCCGAAGCCGCACCAACATAATAGAGATACAGAAACACCGTGGCCCCTTTCTTTGAGATAACTCTGCACTAGTGCGAGCCGCAAATGCCACTTCCAGCTTAGCTGTGCAGAAGAAGAACAACAAGAAGAAGAAATATCTCGAAATATGTCCGTCATGCCCCTTCCCTTGAGATAAATCTGCAAATATCTCGGAAACGAAGCGAGCTATGGCAAAATGTTAAGAGACCTTTTTTGTAGAGAATTAAGTTTCCTACTTTTTATGTTCTATGATAATTTTTGATCAGATGCGTAGTTCTCGAGATATATCAAGATATTTAAAAGTTCCGAAGCCGCACGAACATAATAGAGATACAGAAACACCGTAGCCCCTTTCTTTGAGATAACGCTGCACTAGTGCGAGCCGCAAATGCCACTTCCAGCTTAGCTGTGCAGAAGAAGAACAACAAGAAGAAGAAATATCTCGAAATATGTCCGTCAGGCCCCTTCCCTTGAGATAAATCTGCAAATATCTCGGAAACGAAGCGAGCTATGGCAAACTGTTAAGAGACCTTTTTTGTAGAGAATTAAGTTTCCTACTTTTTATTTTCTATGATATTTTTTGATCAGATGCGTAGTTCTCGAGATATATCAAGATATTTAAAAGTTCCGAAGCCGCACCAACATAATAGAGATACAGAAACACCGTGGCCCCTTTCTTTGAGATAACTCTGCACTAGTGCGAGCCGCAAATGCCACTTCCAGCTTAGCTGTGCAGAAGAAGAACAACAAGAATAAGAAATATCTCGAAATATGTCCGTCAGGCCCCTTCCCTTGAGATAAATCTGCAAATATCTCGGAAACGAAGAGAGCTATGGCAAAATGTTAAGAGACCTTTTCTGTAGAGAATTAAGTTTCCTACTTTTTATGTTCTATGATATTTTTTGATCAGATGCGTAGTTCTCGAGATATATCAAGATATTTAAAAGTTCCGAAGCCGCACCAACATAATAGAGATACAGAAACACCGTGGCCCCCTTCTTTGAGATAACTCTGCACTATTGCGAGCTGCAAATGCCACTTCCAGCTTAGCTGTGCAGAAGAAGAACAACAAGAAGAAGAAATATCTCGAAATATGTCCGTCAGGCCCCTTCCCTTGCGATAAATCTGCAAATATCTCGGAAACGAAGCGAGCTATGGCAAAATGTTAAGAGACCTTTTTTGTAGAGAATTAAGTTTCCCACTTTTTATGTTCTATGATATTTTTTGATCAGATGCGTAGTTCCCGAGATATATCAAGATATTTAAAAGTTCCGAAGCCGCACCAACATAATAGAGATACAGAAACACCGTGGCCCCTTTCTTTGAGATAACTCTGCACTATTGCGAGCTGCAAATGCCACTTCCAGGTTAGGTGTGCAGAAGAAGAACAACAAGAAGAAGAAATATCTCGAAATATGTCCGTCAGGCCCCTTCCCTTGAGATATATCTGCAAATATCTCGGAAACGAAGCGAGCTATGGCAAAATGTTAAGAGACCTTTTTTGTAGAGAATTATGTTTCCTACAATTTATGTTCTATGATATTTTTTGATCAGAAGCGTAGTTTTCGAGATATATCGAGATATTTAAAAGTTCCGAAGCCGCACCAACATAATAGAGATACAGAAACACCGTGGCCCCTTTCTTTGAGATAACTCAGCACTAGTGCGAGCCGCAAATGCCACTTCCAGCTTAGCTGTGCAGAAGAAGAACAACAAGAAGAAGAAATATCTCGAAATATGTCCGTCATGCCCCTTCCCTTGAGATAAATCTGCAAATATCTCGGAAACGAAGCGAGCTATGGCAAAATGTTAAGAGACCTTTTTTGTAGAGAATTAAGTTTCCTACTTTTTATGTTCTATGATAATTTTTGATCAGATGCGTAGTTCTCGAGATATATCAAGATATTTAAAAGTTCCGAAGCCGCACGAACATAATAGAGATACAGAAACACCGTAGCCCCTTTCTTTGAGATAACGCTGCACTAGTGCGAGCCGCAAATGCCACTTCCAGCTTAGCTGTGCAGAAGAAGAACAACAAGAAGAAGAAATATCTCGAAATATGTCCGTCAGGCCCCTTCCCTTGAGATAAATCTGCAAATATCTCGGAAACGAAGCGAGCTATGGCAAACTGTTAAGAGACCTTTTTTGTAGAGAATTAAGTTTCCTACTTTTTATTTTCTATGATATTTTTTGATCAGATGCGTAGTTCTCGAGATATATCAAGATATTTAAAAGTTCCGAAGCCGCACCAACATAATAGAGATACAGAAACACCGTGGCCCCTTTCTTTGAGATAACTCTGCACTAGTGCGAGCCGCAAATGCCACTTCCAGCTTAGCTGTGCAGAAGAAGAACAACAAGAAGAAGAAATATCTCGAAATATGTCCGTTAGGCCCCTTCCCTTGAGATAAACCTGCAAATATCTCGGAAACGAAGCGAGCTATGGCAAAATGTTAAGAGACCTTTTTTGTAGAGAATTAAGTTTCCTACTTTTTATGTTCTATGATATTTTTTGATCAGATGCGTAGTTCTCGAGATATATCAAGATATTTAAAAGTTCCGAAGCCGCACCAACATAATAGAGATACAGAAACACCGTGGCCCCTTTCTTTGAGATAACTCTGCACTATTGCGAGCTGCAAATGCCACTTCCAGCTTAGCTGTGCAGAAGAAGAACAACAAGAAGAAGAAATATCTCGAAATATGTCCGTCAGGCCCCTTCCCTTGAGATAAATCTGCAAATATCTCGGAAACGAAGAGAGCTATGGCAAAATGTTAAGAGACCTTTTTTGTAGAGAATTGAGTTTCCTACAATTTATGTTCTATGATATTTTTTGATCAGAAGCGTAGTTTTCGAGATATATCGAGATATTTAAAAGTTCCGAAGCCGCACCAACATAATAGAGATACAGAAACACCGTGGCCCCTTTCTTTGAGATAACTTTGCACTATTGCGAGCTGTAAATGCCACTTTCAGCTTAGCTGTGCAGAAGAAGAACAACAAGAAGAAGAAATATCTCGAAATATGTCCGTCAGGCCCCTTCCCTTGAGATATATCTGCAAATATCTCGGAAACGAAGCGAGCTATGGCAAAATGTTAAGAGACCTTTTTTGTAGAGAATTATGTTTCCTATAATTTATGTTCTATGATATTTTTTGATCAGAAGCGTAGTTTTCGAGATATATCGAGATATTTAAAAGTTCCGAAGCCGCACCAACATAATAGAGATACAGAAACACCGTGGCCCCCTTCTTTGAGATAACTCTGCACTATTGCGAGCTGCAAATGCCACTTCCAGCTTAGCTGTGCAGAAGAAGAACAACAAGAAGAAGAAATATCTCGAAATATGTCCGTCAGGCCCCTTCCCTTGCGATAAATCTGCAAATATCTCGGAAACGAAGCGAGCTATGGCAAAATGTTAAGAGACCTTTTTTGTAGAGAATTAAGTTTCCCACTTTTTATGTTCTATGATATTTTTTGATCAGATGCGTAGTTCTCGAGATATATCAAGATATTTAAAAGTTCCGAAGCCGCACCAACATAATAGAGATACAGAAACACCGTGGCCCCTTTCTTTGAGATAACTCTGCACTATTGCGAGCTGCAAATGCCACTTCCAGGTTAGGTGTGCAGAAGAAGAACAACAAGAAGAAGAAATATCTCGAAATATGTCCGTCAGGCCCCTTCCCTTGAGATATATCTGCAAATATCTCGGAAACGAAGCGAGCTATGGCAAAATGTTAAGAGACCTTTTTTGTAGAGAATTATGTTTCCTACAATTTATGTTGTATGATATTTTTTGATCAGAAGCGTAGTTTTCGAGATATATCGAGATATTTAAAAGTTCCGAAGCCGCACCAACATAATAGAGATACAGAAACACCGTGGCCCCTTTCTTTGAGATAACTCTGCACTAGTGCGAGCCGCAAATGCCACTTCCAGCTTAGCTGTGCAGAAGAAGAACAACAAGAAGAAGAAATATCTCGAAATATGTCCGTCATGCCCCTTCCCTTGAGATAAATCTGCAAATATCTCGGAAACGAAGCGAGCTATGGCAAAATGTTAAGAGACCTTTTTTGTAGAGAATTAAGTTTCCTACTTTTTATGTTCTATGATAATTTTTGATCAGATGCGTAGTTCTCGAGATATATCAAGATATTTAAAAGTTCCGAAGCCGCACGAACATAATAGAGATACAGAAACACCGTAGCCCCTTTCTTTGAGATAACGCTGCACTAGTGCGAGCCGCAAATGCCACTTCCAGCTTAGCTGTGCAGAAGAAGAACAACAAGAAGAAGAAATATCTCGAAATATGTCCGTCAGGCCCCTTCCCTTGAGATAAATCTGCAAATATCTCGGAAACGAAGCGAGCTATGGCAAACTGTTAAGAGACCTTTTTTGTAGAGAATTAAGTTTCCTACTTTTTATTTTCTATGATATTTTTTGATCAGATGCGTAGTTCTCGAGATATATCAAGATATTTAAAAGTTCCGAAGCCGCACCAACATAATAGAGATACAGAAACACCGTGGCCCCTTTCTTTGAGATAACTCTGCACTAGTGCGAGCCGCAAATGCCACTTCCAGCTTAGCTGTGCAGAAGAAGAACAACAAGAATAAGAAATATCTCGAAATATGTCCGTCAGGCCCCTTCCCTTGAGATAAATCTGCAAATATCTCGGAAACGAAGAGAGCTATGGCAAAATGTTAAGAGACCTTTTCTGTAGAGAATTAAGTTTCCTACTTTTTATGTTCTATGATATTTTTTGATCAGATGCGTAGTTCTCGAGATATATCAAGATATTTAAAAGTTCCGAAGCCGCACCAACATAATAGAGATACAGAAACACCGTGGCCCCCTTCTTTGAGATAACTCTGCACTATTGCGAGCTGCAAATGCCACTTCCAGCTTAGCTGTGCAGAAGAAGAACAACAAGAAGAAGAAATATCTCGAAATATGTCCGTCAGGCCCCTTCCCTTGCGATAAATCTGCAAATATCTCGGAAACGAAGCGAGCTATGGCAAAATGTTAAGAGACCTTTTTTGTAGAGAATTAAGTTTCCCACTTTTTATGTTCTATGATATTTTTTGATCAGATGCGTAGTTCCCGAGATATATCAAGATATTTAAAAGTTCCGAAGCCGCACCAACATAATAGAGATACAGAAACACCGTGGCCCCTTTCTTTGAGATAACTCTGCACTATTGCGAGCTGCAAATGCCACTTCCAGGTTAGGTGTGCAGAAGAAGAACAACAAGAAGAAGAAATATCTCGAAATATGTCCGTCAGGCCCCTTCCCTTGAGATATATCTGCAAATATCTCGGAAACGAAGCGAGCTATGGCAAAATGTTAAGAGACCTTTTTTGTAGAGAATTATGTTTCCTACAATTTATGTTCTATGATATTTTTTGATCAGAAGCGTAGTTTTCGAGATATATCGAGATATTTAAAAGTTCCGAAGCCGCACCAACATAATAGAGATACAGAAACACCGTGGCCCCTTTCTTTGAGATAACTCTGCACTAGTGCGAGCCGCAAATGCCACTTCCAGCTTAGCTGTGCAGAAGAAGAACAACAAGAAGAAGAAATATCTCGAAATATGTCCGTCATGCCCCTTCCCTTGAGATAAATCTGCAAATATCTCGGAAACGAAGCGAGCTATGGCAAAATGTTAAGAGACCTTTTTTGTAGAGAATTAAGTTTCCTACTTTTTATGTTCTATGATAATTTTTGATCAGATGCGTAGTTCTCGAGATATATCAAGATATTTAAAAGTTCCGAAGCCGCACGAACATAATAGAGATACAGAAACACCGTAGCCCCTTTCTTTGAGATAACGCTGCACTAGTGCGAGCCGCAAATGCCACTTCCAGCTTAGCTGTGCAGAAGAAGAACAACAAGAAGAAGAAATATCTCGAAATATGTCCGTCAGGCCCCTTCCCTTGAGATAAATCTGCAAATATCTCGGAAACGAAGCGAGCTATGGCAAACTGTTAAGAGACCTTTTTTGTAGAGAATTAAGTTTCCTACTTTTTATTTTCTATGATATTTTTTGATCAGATGCGTAGTTCTCGAGATATATCAAGATATTTAAAAGTTCCGAAGCCGCACCAACATAATAGAGATACAGAAACACCGTGGCCCCTTTCTTTGAGATAACTCTGCACTAGTGCGAGCCGCAAATGCCACTTCCAGCTTAGCTGTGCAGAAGAAGAACAACAAGAAGAAGAAATATCTCGAAATATGTCCGTTAGGCCCCTTCCCTTGAGATAAACCTGCAAATATCTCGGAAACGAAGCGAGCTATGGCAAAATGTTAAGAGACCTTTTTTGTAGAAAATTAAGTTTCATACTTTTTATGTTCTATGATATTTTTTGATCAGATGCGTAGTTCTCGAGATATATCAAGATATTTAAAAGTTCCGAAGCCGCACCAACATAATAGAGATACAGAAACACCGTGGCCCCTTTCTTTGAGATAACTCTGCACTATTGCGAGCTGCAAATGCCACTTCCAGCTTAGCTGTGCAGAAGAAGAACAACAAGAAGAAGAAATATCTCGAAATATGTCCGTCAGGCCCCTTCCCTTGAGATAAATCTGCAAATATCTCGGAAACGAAGAGAGCTATGGCAAAATGTTAAGAGACCTTTTTTGTAGAGAATTAAGTTTCCTACAATTTATGTTCTATGATATTTTTTGATCAGAAGCGTAGTTTTCGAGATATATCGAGATATTTAAAAGTTCCGAAGCCGCACCAACATAATAGAGATACAGAAACACCGTGGCCCCTTTCTTTGAGATAACTCTGCACTAGTGCGAGCCGCAAATGCCACTTCCAGCTTAGCTGTGCAGAAGAAGAACAACAAGAAGAAGAAATATCTCGAAATATGTCCGTCATGCCCCTTCCCTTGAGATAAATCTGCAAATATCTCGGAAACGAAGCGAGCTATGGCAAAATGTTAAGATACCGTTTTTGTAGAGAATTAAGTTTCCTACTTTTTATGTTCTATGATATTTTTTGATCAGACGCGTAGTTCTCGAGATATATCAAGATATTTAAAAGTTCCGAAGCCGCACCAACATAATAGAGATACAGAGACACCGTGGCCCCTTTCTTTGAGATAACTCTGCACCATTGCGAGCTGCAAATGCCACTTCCAGCTTAGCTGTGCAGAAGAAGAACAACAAGAATAAGAAATATCTCGAAATATGTCCGTCAGGACCCTTCCCTTGAGATAAATATGCAAATATCTCGGAAACGAAGAGAGCTATGGCAAAATGTTAAGAGACCTTTTCTGTAGAGAATTAAGTTTCCTACTTTTTATGTTCTATGATATTTTTTGATCAGATGCGCAGTTCTCGAGATATATCAAGATATTTAAAAGTTCCGAAGCCGCACCAACATAATACAGATACAGAAACACCGTGGCCCCCTTCTTTGAGATAACTCTGCACTATTGCGAGCTGCAAATGCCACTTCCAGCTTAGCTGTGCAGAAGAAGAACAACAAGAAGAAGAAATATCTCGAAATATGTCCGTCAGGCCCCTTCCCTTGAGATAAATCTGCAAATATCTCGGAAACGAAGCGAGCTATGGCAAAATGTTAAGAGACCGTTTTTGTAGAGAATTAAGTTTCCTACTTTTTATGTTCTATGATATTTTTTGATCAGATGCGTAGTTCTCGAGATATATCAGGATATTTAAAAGTTCCGAAGCCGCACCAACATAATAGAGATACAGAAACACCGTGGCCCCTTTCTTTGAGATAACTCTGCACTATTTCGAGCTGCAAATGCCACTTCCAGCTTAGCTGTGCAGAAGAAGAACAACAAGAATAAGAAATATCTCGAAATATGTCCGTCAGGACCCTTCCCTTGAGATAAATATGCAAATATCTCGGAAACGAAGAGAGCTATGGCAAAATGTTAAGAGACCTTTTCTGTAGAGAATTAAGTTTCCTACTTTTTATGTTCTATGATATTTTTTGATCAGATGCGTAGTTCTCGAGATATATCAAGATATTTAAAAGTTCCGAAGCCGCACCAACATAATAGAGATACAGAAACACCGTGGCCCCCTTCTTTGAGATAACTCTGCACTATTGCGAGCTGCAAATGCCACTTCCAGCTTAGCTGTGCAGAAGAAGAACAACAAGAAGAAGAAATATCTCGAAATATGTCCGTCAGGCCCCTTCCCTTGAGATAAATCTGCAAATATCTCGGAAACGAAGCGAGCTATGGCAAAATGTTAAGAGACCTTTTTTGTAGAGAATTAAGTTTCCCACTTTTTATGTTCTATGATATTTTTTGATCAGATGCGTAGTTCTCGAGATATATCAAGATATTTAAAAGTTCCGAAGCCGCACCAACATAATAGAGATACAGAAACACCGTGGCCCCTTTCTTTGAGATAACTCTGCACTATTGCGAGCTGCAAATGCCACTTTCAGGTTAGCTGTGCAGAAGAAGAACAACAAGAAGAAGAAATATCTCGAAATATGTCCGTCAGGCCCCTTCCCTTGAGATAAATCTGCAAATATCTCGGAAACGAAGCGAGCTATGGCAAAATGTTAAGAGACCTTTTTTGTAGAGAATTAAGTTTCCCACTTTTTACGTTCTATGATATTTTTTGATCAGATGCGTAGTTCTCGAGATATATCAAGATATTTAAAAGTTCCGAAGCCGCACCAACATAATAGAGATACAGAAACACCGTGGCCCCTTTCTTTGAGATAACTCTGCACTATTGCGGGCTGCAAATGCCCCTTTCAGGTTAGCTGTGCAGAAGAAGAACAACAAGAAGAAGAAATATCTCGAAATATGTCCGTCAGGCCCCTTCCCTTGAGATATATCTGCAAATATCTCGGAAACGAAGCGAGCTATGGCAAAATGTTAAGAGACCTTTTTTGTAGAGAATTATGTTTCCTACAATTTATGTTCTATGATATTTTTTGATCAGATGCGTAGTTCTCGAGATATATCAAGATATTTAAAAGTTCCGAAGCCGCACCAACATAATAGAGATACAGAAACACCGTGGCCCCTTTCTTTGAGATAACTCTGCACTATTGCGAGCTGCAAATGCCACTTCCAGCTTAGCTGTGCAGAAGAAGAACAACAAGAAGAAGAAATATCTCGAAATATGTCCGTCAGGCCCCTTCCCTTGAGATAAATCTGCAAATATCTCGGAAACGAAGAGAGCTATGGCAAAATGTTAAGAGACCTTTTTTGTAGAGTATTATGTTTCCTACAATTTATGTTCTATGATATTTCTTGATCAGAAGCGTAGTTTTCGAGATATATCGAGATATTTAAAAGTTCCGAAGCCGCACCAACATAATAGAGATACAGAAACACCGTGGCCCCTTTCTTTGAGATAACTCTGCACTAGTGCGAGCCGCAAATGCCACTTCCAGCTTAGCTGTGCAGAAGAAGAACCACAAGAAGAAGAAATATCTCGAAATATGTCCGTCATGCCCCTTCCCTTGAGATAAATCTGCAAATATCTCGGAAACGAAGCGAGCTATGGCAAAATGTTCAGAGACCTTTTTTGTAGAGAATTAAGTTTCCTACTTTTTATGTTCTATCATAATTTTTGATCAGATGCGTAGTTCTCGAGATATATCAAGATATTTAAAAGTTCCGAAGCCGCACCAACATAATAGAGATACAGAAACACCGTGGCCCCTTTCTTTGAGATAACTCTGCACTATTGCGAGCTGCAAATGCCACTTCCAGCTTAGCTGTGCAGAAGAAGAACAACAAGAATAAGAAATATCTCGAAATATGTCCGTCAGGCCCCTTCCCTTGAGATAAATCTGCAAATATCTCGGAAACGAAGAGAGCTATGGCAAAATGTTAAGAGACCTTTTCTGTAGAGAATTAAGTTTCCTACTTTTTATGTTCTATGATATTTTTTGATCAGATGCGTAGTTCTCGAGATATATCAAGATATTTAAAAGTTCCGAAGCCGCACCAACATAATAGAGATACAGAAACACCGTGGCCCCCTTCTTTGAGATAACTCTGCACTATTGCGAGCTGCAAATGCCACTTCCAGCTTAGCTGTGCAGAAGAAGAACAACAAGAAGAAGAAATATCTCGAAATATGTCCGTCAGGCCCCTTCCCTTGAGATAAATCTGCAAATATCTCGGAAACGAAGCGAGCTATGGCAAAATGTTAAGAGACCTTTTTTGTAGAGAATTAAGTTTCCTACTTTTTATGTTCTATGATATTTTTTGATCAGATGCGCAGTTCTCGAGATATATCAAGATATTTAAAAGTTCCGAAGCCGCACCAACATAATAGAGATACAGAAACACCGTGGCCCCTTTCTTTGAGATAACTCTGCACTATTGCGAGCTGCAAATGCCACTTCCAGGTTAGCTGTGCAGAAGAAGAACAACAAGAAGAAGAAATATCTCGAAATATGTCCGTCAGGCCCCTTCCCTTGAGATATATCTGCAAATATCTCGGAAACGAAGCGAGCTATGGCAAAATGTTAAGAGACCTTTTTTGTAGAGAATTAAGTTTCCTACTTTTTATGTTCTATGATATTTTCTGATCAGATGCGTAGTTCTCGAGATATATCAAGATATTTAAAAGTTCCGAAGCCGCACCAACATAATAGAGATACAGAAACACCGTGGCCCCTTTCTTTGAGATAACTATGCACGATTGCGAGCTGGAAATGCCACTTCCAGTTTAGCTGTGCAGAAGAAGAACAACAAGAAGAAGAAATATCACGAAATATGTCCGTTAGGCCCCTTCCCTTGAGATAAATCTGCAAATATCTCGGAAACGAAGCGAGCTATGGCAAAATGTTAAGAGACCTTTTTTGTAGAGAATTAAGTTTCCTACTTTTTATGTTCTATGATATTTTTTGATCAGATGCGTAGTTCTCGAGATATATCAAGATATTTAAAAGTTCCGAAGCCGCACCAACATAATAGAGATACAGAAACACCGTGGCCCCCTTCTTTGAGATAACTCTGCACTATTGCGAGCTGCAAATGCCACTTCCAGCTTAGCTGTGCAGAAGAAGAACAACAAGAAGAAGAAATATCTCGAAATATGTCCGTCAGGCCCCTTCCCTTGAGATAAATCTGCAAATATCTCGGAAACGAAGCGAGCTATGGCAAAATGTTAAGAGACCTTTTTTGTAGAGAATTAAGTTTTCCACTTTTTATGTTCTATGATATTTTTTGATCAGATGCGTAGTTCTCGAGATATATCAAGATATTTAAAAGTTCCGAAGCCGCACCAACATAATAGAGATACAGAAACACCGTGGCCCCTTTCTTTGAGATAACTCTGCACTATTGCGAGCTGCAAATGCCACTTCCAGGTTAGCTGTGCAGAAGAAGAACAACAAGAAGAAGAAATATCTCGAAATATGTCCGTCAGGCCCCTTCCCTTGAGATATATCTGCAAATATCTCGGAAACGAAGCGAGCTATGGCAAAATGTTAAGAGACCTTTTTTGTAGAGAATTATGTTTCCTACAATTTATGTTCTATGATATTTTTTGATCAGATGCGTAGTTCTCGAGATATATCAAGATATTTAAAAGTTCCGAAGCCGCACCAACATAATAGAGATACAGAAACACCGTGGCCCCTTTCTTTGAGATAACTCTGCACTATTGCGAGCTGCAAATGCCACTTCCAGGTTAGCTGTGCAGAAGAAGAACAACAAGAAGAAGAAATATCTCGAAACCTGTCCGTCAGGCCCCTTCCCTTGAGATATATCTGCAAATATCTCGGAAACGAAGCGAGCTATGGCAAAATGTTAAGAGACCTTTTTTGTAGAGAATTATGTTTCCTACAATTTATGTTCTATGATATTTTTTGATCAGATGCGTAGTTCTCGAGATATATCAAGATATTTAAAAGTTCCGAAGCCGCACCAACATAATAGAGATACAGAAACACCGTGGCCCCTTTCTTTGAGATAACTCTGCACTATTGCGAGCTGCAAATGCCACTTCCAGCTTAGCTGTGCAGAAGAAGAACAACAAGAAGAAGAAATATCTCGAAATATGTCCGTCAGGCCCCTTCCCTTGAGATAAATCTGCAAATATCTCGGAAACGAAGAGAGCTATGGCAAAATGTTAAGAGACCTTTTTTGTAGAGAATTATGTTTCCTACAATTTATGTTCTATGATATTTCTTGATCAGAAGCGTAGTTTTCGAGATATATCGAGATATTTAAAAGTTCCGAAGCCGCACCAACATAATAGAGATACAGAAACACCGTGGCCCCTTTCTTTGAGATAACTCTGCACTAGTGCGAGCCGCAAATGCCACTTCCAGCTTAGCTGTGCAGAAGAAGAACAACAAGAAGAAGAAATATCTCGAAATATGTCCGTCATGCCCCTTCCCTTGAGATAAATCTGCAAATATCTCGGAAACGAAGCGAGCTATGGCAAAATGTTAAGAGACCTTTTTTGTAGAGAATTAAGTTTCCTACTTTTTATGTTCTATGATAATTTTTGATCAGATGCGTAGTACTCGAGATATATCAAGATATTTAAAAGTTCCGAAGCCGCACCAACATAATAGAGATACAGAAACACCGTGGCCCCTTTCTTTGAGATAACGCTGCACTAGTGCGAGCCGCAAATGCCACTTCCAGCTTAGCTGTGCAGAAGAAGAACAACAAGAAGAAGAAATATCTCGAAACCTGTCCGTCAGGCCCCTTCCCTTGAGATATATCTGCAAATATCTCGGAAACGAAGAGAGCTATGGCAAAATGTTAAGAGACCTTTTCTGTAGAGAATTAAGTTTCCTACTTTTTATGTTCTATGATATTTTTTGATCAGATGCGTAGTTCTCGAGATATATCAAGATATTTAAAAGTTCCGAAGCCGCACCAACATAATAGAGATACAGAAACACCGTGGCCACCTTCTTTGAGATAACTCTGCACTATTGCGAGCTGCAAATGCCACTTCCAGCTTAGCTGTGCAGAAGAAGAACAACAAGAAGAAGAAATATCTCGAAATATGTCCGTCAGGCCCCTTCCCTTGAGATAAATCTGCAAATATCTCGGAAACGAAGCGAGCTATGGTAAAATCTTAAGAGACCTTTTTTGTAGAGAATTAAGTTTCCTACTTTTTATGTTCTATGATATTTTTTGATCAGATGCGTAGTTCTCGAGATATATCAAGATATTTAAAAGTTCCGAAGCCGCACCAACATAATAGAGATACAGAAACACCGTGGCCCCTTTCTTTGAGATAACTCTGCACTATTGCGAGCTGCAAATGCCACTTCCAGCTTAGCTGTGCAGAAGAAGAACAACAAGAAGAAGAAATATCTCGAAATATGTCCGTCAGGCCCCTTCCCTTGAGATAAATCTGCAAATATCTCGGAAACGAAGCGAGCTATGGCAAAATGTTGAGAGACCTTTTTTGTAGAGAATTAAGTTTCCTACTTTTTATGTTCTATGATATTTTTTGATCAGATGCGTAGTTCTCGAGATATATCAAGATATTTAAAAGTTCCGAAGCCGCACCAACATAATAGAGATACAGAAACACCGTGGCCCCTTTCTTTGAGATAACTCTGCACTATTGCGAGCTGCAAATGCCACTTCCAGCTTAGCTGTGCAGAAGAAGAACAACAAGAAGAAGAAATATCTCGAAATATGTCCGTCAGGCCCCTTCCCTTGAGATAAATCTGCAAATATCTCGGAAACGAAGCGAGCTATGGCAAAATGTTAAGAGACCGTTTTTGTAGAGAATTAAGTTTCCTACTTTTTATGTTCTATGATATTTTTTGATCAGATGCGTAGTTCTCGAGATATATCAAGATATTTAAAAGTTCCGAAGCCGCACCAACATGATAGAGATACAGAAACACCGTGGCCCCTTTCTTTGAGATAACTCTGCACTATTGCGAGCTGCAAATGCCACTTCCAGCTTAGCTGTGCAGAAGAAGAACAACAAAAAGAAGAAATATCTCGAAATATGTCCGTCAGGCCCCTTCCCTTGAGATAAATCTGCAAATATCTCGGAAACGAAGAGAGCTATGGCAAAATGTTAAGAGACCTTTTCTGTAGAGAATTAAGTTTCCTACTTTTTATGTTCTATGATATTTTTTGACCAGATGCGTAGTTCTCGAGATATATCAAGATATTTAAAAGTTCCGAAGCCGCACCAACATAATAGAGATACAGAAACACCGTGGCCCCCTTCTTTGAGATAACTCTGCACTATTGCGAGCTGCAAATGCCACTTCCAGCTTAGCTGTGCAGAAGAAGAACAACAAGAAGAAGAAATATCTCGAAATATGTCCGTCAGGCCCCTTCCCTTGAGATAAATCTGCAAATATCTCGGAAACGAAGCGAGTTATGGCAAAATGTTAACAGACCTTTTTTGTAGAGAATTAAGTTTCCTACTTTTTATGTTCTATGATATTTTTTGATCAGATGCGTAGTTCTCGAGATATATCGAGATATTTAAAAGTTCCGAAGCCGCACCAACATAATAGAGATACAGAAACACCGTGGCCCCTTTCTTTGAGATAACTCTGCACTAGTGCGAGCCGCAAATGCCACTTCCAGCTTAGCTGTGCAGAAGAAGAACAACAAGAAGAAGAAATATCTCGAAATATGTCCGTCATGCCCCTTCCCTTGAGATAAATCTGCGGATATCTCGGAAACGAAGAGAGCTATGGCAAAATGTTAAGAGACCTTTTTTGTAGAGAATTAAGTTTCCTACTTTTTATGTTCTATGATATTTTTTGATCAGATGCGTAGTTCTCGAGATATATCAAGATATTTAAAAGTTCCGAAGCCGCACCAACAGAATAGAGATACAGAAACACCGTGGCCCCTTTCTTTGAGATAACTCTGCACTATTGCGAGCTGCAAATGCCACTTCCAGGTTAGGTGTACAGAAGAAGAACAACAAGAAGAAGAAATATCTCGAAATATGTCCGTCAGGCCCCTTCCCTTGAGATATATCTGCAAATATCTCGGAAACGAAGCGAGCTATGGCAAAATGTTAAGAGACCTTTTTTGTAGAGAATTATGTTTCCTATAATTTATGTTCTATGATATTTTTTGATCAGAAGCGTAGTTTTCGAGATATATCGAGATATTTAAAAGTTCCCAAGCCGCACCAACATAATAGAGATACAGAAACACCGTGGCCCCTTTCTTTGAGATAACTCTGCACTAGTGCGAGGCGCAAATGCCACTTCCAGCTTAGCTGTGCAGAAGAAGAACAACAAGAAGAAGAAATATCTCGAAATATGTCCGTCAGGCCCCTTCCCTTGAGATAAATCTGCAAATATCTCGGAAACGAAGCGAGCTATGGCAAAATGTTAAGAGACCTTTTTTGTAGAGAATTAAGTTTCCTACTTTTTATGTTCTATGATATTTTTTGATCAGATGCGTAGTTCTCGAGATATATCAAGATATTTAAAAGTTCCGAAGCCGCACCAACATAATAGAGATACAGAAACACCGTGGCCCCTTTCTTTGAGATAACTCTGCACTATTGCGAGCTGCAAATGCCACTTCCAGGTTAGCTGTGCAGAAGAAGAACAACAAGAAGAAGAAATATCTCGAAATATGTCCGTTAGGCCCCTTCCCTTGAGATAAATCTGCAAATATCTCGGAAACGAAGCGAGCTATGGCAAAATGTTGAGAGACCTTTTTTGTAGAGAATTAAGTTTCCTACTTTTTATGTTCTATGATATTTTTTGATCAGATGCGTAGTTCTCGAGATATATCAAGATATTTAAAAGTTCCGAAGCCGCACCAACATAATAGAGATACAGAAACACCGTGGCCCCTTTCTTTGAGATAACTCTGCACTATTGCGAGCTGCAAATGCCACTTCCAGCTTAGCTGTGCAGAAGAAGAACAACAAGAAGAAGAAATATCTCGAAATATGTCCGTCAGGCCCCTTCCCTTGAAATAAATCTGCAAATATCTCGGAAACGAAGCGAGCTATGGCAAAATGTTAAGAGACCGTTTTTGTAGAGAATTAAGTTTCCTACTTTTTATGTTCTATGATATTTTTTGATCAGATGCGTAGTTCTCGAGATATATCAAGATATTTAAAAGTTCCGAAGCCGCACCAACATAATAGAGATACAGAAACACCGTGGCCCCTTTCTTTGAGATAACTCTGCACTATTGCGAGCTGCAAATGCCACTTCCAGCTTAGCTGTGCAGAAGAAGGACAACAAGAATAAGAAATATCTCGAAATATGTCCGTCAGGCCCCTTCCCTTGAGATAAATCTGCAAATATCTCGGAAACGAAGAGAGCTATGGCAAAATGTTAAGAGACCTTTTCTGTAGAGAATTAAGTTTCCTACTTTTTATGTTCTATGATATTTTTTGATCAGATGCGTAGTTCTCGAGATATATCAAGATATTTAAAAGTTCCGAAGCCGCACCAACTTAATAGAGATACAGAAACACCGTGGCCCCCTTCTTTGAGATAACTCTGCACTATTGCGAGCTGCAAATGCCACTTCCAGCTTAGCTGTGCAGAAGAAGAACAACAAGAAGAAGAAATATCTCGAAATATGTCCGTCAGGCCCCTTCCCTTGAGATAAATCTGCAAATATCTCGGAAACGAAGCGAGCTATGGCAAAATGTTAAGAGACCTTTTTTGTAGAGAATTAAGTTTCCTACTTTTTATGTTCTATGATATTTTTTGATCAGATGCGTAGTTCTCGAGATATATCAAGATATTTAAAAGTTCCGAAGCCGCACCAACATAATAGAGATACAGAAACACCGTGGCCCCTTTCTTTGAGATAACTCTGCACTATTGCGAGCTGCAAATGCCACTTCCAGGTTAGCTGTGCAGAAGAAGAACAACAAGAAGAAGAAATATCTCGAAATATGTCCGTCAGGCCCCTTCCCTTGAGATAAATCTGCAAATATCTCGGAAACGAAGCGAGCTATGGCAAAATGTTGAGAGACCTTTTTTGTAGAGAATTATGTTTCCTACTTTTTATGTTCTATGATATTTTTTGACCAGATGCGTAGTTCTCGAGATATATCAAGATATTTAAAAGTTCCGAAGCCGCACCAACATAATAGAGATACAGAAACACCGTGGCCCCCTTCTTTGAGATAACTCTGCACTATTGCGAGCTGCAAATGCCACTTCCAGCTTAGCTGTGCACAAGAAGAACAACAAGAAGAAGAAATATCTCGAAATATGTCCGTCAGGCCCCTTCCCTTGAGATAAATCTGCAAATATCTCGGAAACGAAGCGAGCTATGGCAAAATGTTAAGAGACCTTTTTTGTAGAGAATTAAGTTTCCCACTTTTTATGTTCTATGATATTTTTTGATCAGATGCGTAGTTCTCGAGATATATCAAGATATTTAAAAGTTCCGAAGCCGTACCAACATAATAGAGATACAGAAACACCGTGGCCCCTTTCTTTGAGATAACTCTGCACTATTGCGAGCTGCAAATGCCACTTCCAGGTTAGCTGTGCAGAAGAAGAACAACAAGAAGAAGAAATATCTCGAAATATGTCCGCCAGGCCCCTTCCCTTGAGATAAATCTGCATATATCTCGGAAACGAAGCGAGCTATGGCAAAATGTTAAGAGACCTTTTTTGTAGAGAATTAAGTTTTCTACTTTTTATGTTCTATGATATTTTTTGATCAGATGCGAAGTTCTCGAGATATATCAAGATATTTAAAAGTTCCGAAGCTGCACCAACATAATAGAGGTACAGAAACACCGTGGCCTCTTTCTTTGAGATAACTCTGCACTATTGCGAGCTGCAAATGCCATTTCCAGCTTAGCTGTGCAGAAGAAGAACAACAAGAAGAAGAAATATCTCGAAATATGTCCGTCAGGCCCCTTCCCTTGAGATAAATCCGCACATATCTCGGAAACGAAGCGAGCTATGGCAAAATCTTAAGAGACATTTTTTGTCGAGAATTAAGTTTCCTACTTTTTATGTTCTATGATATTTTTTGATCAGATGCGTAGTTCTCGAGATATATCAAGATATATAAAAGTTCCGAAGCCGCACTAACATAATAGAGATACAGAAACACCGTGGCCCCTTTCTTTGAGATAACTCTGCACTATTGCGAGCTGGAAATGCCACTTCCAGTTTAGCTGTGTAGAAGAAGAACAACAAGAAGAAGAAATATCTCGAAATATGTCCGTCAGGCCCCTTCCCTTGAGATATATCTGCAAATATCTCGGAAACCAAACGAGCTATGGCAAAATCTTAAGAGACCTTTTTTGTAGAGAATTATGTTTCCTACAATTTATGTTCTATGATATTTTTTGATCAGAAGCGTAGTTTTCGAGATATATCGAGATATTTAAAAGTTCCGAAGCCGCACCAACATAATAGAGATACAGAAACACCGTGGCCCCTTTCTTTGAGATAACTCTGCACTATTGCGAGCTGGAAATGCCACTTCCAGTTTAGCTGTGCAGAAGAAGAACAACAAGAAGAAGAAATATCTCGAAATATGTCCGTCAGGCCCCTTCCCTTGAGATATATCTGCAAATATCTCGGAAACGAAACGAGCTATGGCAAAATTATAAGAGACCTTTTTTGTAGAGAATTATGTTTCCTACAATTTATGTTCTATGATATTTTTTGATCAGAAGCGTAGTTTTCGAGATATATCGAGATATTTAAAAGTTCCGAAGCCGCACCAACATAATAGAGATACAGAAACACCGTGGCCCCTTTCTTTGAGATAACTCTGCACTAGTGCGAGCCGCAAATGCCACTTCCAGCTTAGCTGTGCAGAAGAAGAACAACAAGAAGAAGAAATATCTCGAAATATGTCCGTCAGGCCCCTTCCCTCGAGATAAATCTGCAAATATCTCGGAAACGAAGCGAGCTATGGCAAAATGTTAAGAGACCTTTTTTGTAGAGAATTATGTTTCCTACAATTTATGTTCTATGATATTTTTTGATCAGAAGCGTAGTTTTCGAGATATATCGAGATATTTAAAAGTTCCGAAGCCGCACCAACATAATGGAGATACAGAAACACCGTGGCCCCTTTCTTTGAGATAACTCTGCACTAGTGCGAGCCGCAAAAGCCACTTCCAGTTTAGCTGTGCAGAAGAAGAACAACAAGAAGAAGAAATATCTCGAAATATGTCCGTCAGGCCCCTTCCCTTGAGATATATCTGCAAATATCTCGGAAACGAAACGAGATATGGCAAAATGTTAAGAGACCTTTTTTGTAGAGAATTAAGTTTCCTACTTTTTATGTTCTATGATATTTTTTGATCAGATGCGTAGTTCTCGAGATATATCAAGATATTTAAAAGTTCCGAAGCCGCACCAACATAATAGAGATACAGAAACACCGTGGCCCCTTTCTTTCAGATAACTCTGCGCTATTGCGAGCTGGAAATGCCACTTCCAGTTTAGCTGTGCAGAAGAAGAACAACAAGAAGAAGAAATATCTCGAAATATGTCCGTCAGGCCCCTTCCCTTGAGATATATCTGCAAATATCTCGGAAACGAAGCGAGCTATGGCAAAATGTTAAGAGACCTTTTTTGTAGATAATTATGTTTCCTACAAGTTATGTTCTATGATATTTTTTGATCAGAAGCGTAGTTTTCGAGATATATCGAGATATTTAAAAGTTCCGAAGCCGCACCAACATAATAGAGATACAGAAACACCGTGGCCCCTTTCTTTGAGATAACTCTGCACTATTGCGAGCTGCAAATGCCACTTCCAGCTTAGCTGTGCAGAAGAAGAACAACAAGAAGAAGAAATATCTCGAAATATGTCCGCCAGGCCCCTTCCCTTGAGATAAATCTGCATATATCTCGGAAACGAAGCGAGCTATGGCAAAATGTTAAGAGACCTTTTTTGTAGAGAATTAAGTTTTCTACTTTTTATGTTCTATGATATTTTTTGATCAGATGCGAAGTTCTCGAGATATATCAAGATATTTAAAAGTTCCGAAGCTGCACCAACATAATAGAGGTACAGAAACACCGTGGCCTCTTTCTTTGAGATAACTCTGCACTATTGCGAGCTGCAAATGCCATTTCCAGCTTAGCTGTGCAGAAGAAGAACAACAAGAAGAAGAAATATCTCGAAATATGTCCGTCAGGCCCCTTCCCTTGAGATAAATCCGCACATATCTCGGAAACGAAGCGAGCTATGGCAAAATGTTAAGAGACCTTTTTTGTAGAGAATTAAGTTTCCTACTTTTTATGTTCTATGATATTTTTTGATCAGATGCGTAGTTCTCGAGATATATCAAGATATTTAAAAGTTCCGAAGCCGCACCAACATAATAGAGATACAGAAACACCGTGGCCCCTTTCTTTGAGATAACACTGCACTATTGCGAGCTGGAAATGCCACTTCCAGTTTGGCTGTGCAGAAGAAGAACAACAAGAAGAAGAAATATCTCGAAATATGTCCGTCAGGCCCCTTCCCTTGAGATATATCTGCAAATATCTCGGAAACGCAACGAGCTATGGCAAAATCTTAAGAGACCTTTTTTGTCGAGATTTAAGTTTCCTACTTTTTATGTTCTATGATATTTTTTGATCAGATGCGTAGTTCTCGAGATATATCAAGATATATAAAAGTTCCGAAGCCGCACTAACATAATAGAGATACAGAAACACCGTGGCCCCTTTCTTTGAGATAACTCTGCACTATTGCGAGCTGGAAATGCCACTTCCAGTTTAGCTGTGCAGAAGAAGAACAACAAGAAGAAGAAATATCTCGAAATATGTCCGTCAGGCCCCTTCCCTTGAGATATATCTGCAAATATCTCGGAAACCAAACGAGCTATGGCAACATCTTAAGAGACCTTTTTTGTAGAGAATTATGTTTCCTACAATTTATGTTCTATGATATTTTTTGATCAGAAGCGTAGTTTTCGAGATATATCGAGATATTTAAAAGTTCCGAAGCCGCACCAACATAATAGAGATACAGAAACACCGTGGCCCCTTTCTTTGAGATAACTCTGCACTAGTGCGAGCCGCAAAAGCCACTTCCAGCTTAGCTGTGCAGAAGAAGAACAACAAGAAGAAGAAATATCTCGAAATATGTCCGTCAGGCCCCTTCCCTTGAGATAAATCTGCACATATCTCGGAAACGAAGCGAGCTATGGCAAAATGTTAAGAGACTTTATTTGTAGAGAATTAAGTTTCCTACTTTTTATGTTCTATGATATTTCTTGATCAGATGCGTAGTTCTCGAGATATATCAAGATATTTAAAAGTTCCGAAGCCGCACCAACATAATAGAGATACAGAAACACCGTGGCACCTTTCTTTGAGATAACTCTGCACTAGTGCGAGGCGCAAATGCCACTTCCAGCTTAGCTGTGCAGAAGAAGAACAACAAGAAGAAGAAATATCTCGAAATATGTCCGTCAGGCCCCTTCCCTTGAGATATATCTGCAAATATCTCGGAAACGAAACGAGCTATGGCAAAATGTTAAGAGACCTTTTTTGTAGAGAATTATGTTTCCTACAATTTATGTTCTATGATATTTTTTGATCAGAAGCGTAGTTTTCGAGATATATCGAGATATTTAAAAGTTCCGAAGCCGCACCAACATAATAGAGATACAGAAACACCGTGGCCCCTTTCGTTGAGATAACTCTGCAATAGTGCGAGGCGCAAATGCCACTTCCAGCTTAGCTGTGCAGAAGAAGAACAACAAGAAGAAGAAATATCTCGAAATATGTCCGTCAGGCCCCTTCCCTCGAGATAAATCTGCAAATATCTCGGAAACGAAGCGAGCTATGGCAAAATGTTAAGAGACCTTTTTTGTAGAGAATTAAGTTTCCTACTTTTTATTTTCTATGATATTTTTTGATCAGATGCGTAGTTCTCGAGATATATCAAGATATTTAAAAGTTCCGAAGCCGCACCAACATAATAGAGATACAGAAACACCGTGGCCCCTTTCTTTGAGATAACTCTGCACTATTGCGAGCTGCAAATGCCACTTCCAGCTTAGCTGTGCAGAAGAAGAACAACAAGAAGAAGAAATATTTCGAAATATGTCCGTCAGGCCCCTTCCCTTGAGATAAATCTGCAAATATCTCGGAAACGAAGCGAGCTATGGCAAAATGTTAAGAGACCTTATTTGTAGAGAATTATGGTTCCTACTTTTTATGTTCTATGATATTTTTTGACCAGATGCGTAGTTCTCGAGATATATCAAGATATTTAAAAGTTCCGAAGCCGCACCAACATAATAGAGATACAGAAACACCGTGGCCCCCTTCTTTGAGATAACTCTGCACTATTGCGAGCTGCAAATGCCACTTCCAGCTTAGCTGTGCAGAAGAAGAACAACAAGAAGAAGAAATATCTCGAAATATGTCCGTCATGCCCCTTCCCTTGAGATAAATCTGCGAATATCTCGGAAACGAAGAGAGCTATGGCAAAATGTTAAGAGACCTTTTTTGTAGAGAATTAAGTTTCCTACTTTTTATGTTCTATGATATTTTTTGATCAGATGCGTAGTTCTCGAGATATATCAAGATATTGAAAAGTTCCGAAGCCGCACCAACAGAATAGAGATACAGAAACACCGTGGCCCCTTTCTTTGAGATAACTCTGCACTATTGCGAGCTGCAAATGCCACTTCCAGGTTAGGTGTACAGAAGAAGAACAACAAGAAGAAGAAATATCTCGAAATATGTCCGTCAGGCCCCTTCCCTTGAGATATATCTGCAAATATCTTGGAAACGAAGCGAGCTATGGCAAAATGTTAAGAGACCTTTTTTGTAGAGAATTATGTTTCCTACAATTTATGTTCTATGATATTTTTTGATCAGAAGCGTAGTTTTCGAGATATATCGAGATATTTGAAAGTTCCCAAGCCGCACCAACATAATAGAGATACAGAAACACCGTGGCCCCTTTCTTTGAGATAACTCTGCACTAGTGCGAGCCGCAAATGCCACTTCCAGCTTAGCTGTGCAGAAGAAGAACAACAAGAAGAAGAAATATCTCGAAATATGTCCGTCAGGCCAGTTCCTTTGAGCTGAATCTGCAAATATCTCGGAAACGAAGCGAGCTATGGCAAAATGATAAGAGACGTTTTTTGTAGAGCATTATGTTTCCTACAATTTATGCTCTATGATATTTTTTGATCAGAAGCGTAGTTTTCGAGATATATCGAGATATTTAAAAGTTCCGAAGCCGCACCAACATAATAGAGATACAGAAACACCGTGGCCCCTTTCTTTGAGATAACTGTGCACTAGTGCGAGCCGCAAATGCCACTTCCAGCTTAGCTGTGCAGAAGAAGAACAACAAGAAGAAGAAATATCTCGAAATATGTCCGTCAGGCCCCTTCCCTTGAGATAAATCTGCAAATATCTCGGAAACAAAGCGAGCTATGGCAAAATGTTACGAGACCGTGTTTGTAGAGAATTAAGTTTCCTACTTTTTATGTTCTATAATGTTTTTTGATCAGATGCGTAGTTCTCGAGATATATCAAGATATTTAAAAGTTCCGAAGCCGCACCAACATAATAGAGATACAGAAACACCGTGGCCCCTTTCTTTGAGATAACTCTGCACTATTGCGAGCTGCAAATGCCACTTCCAGCTTAGCTGTGCAGAGGAAGAACAACAAGAAGAAGAAATATCTCGAAATATGTCCGTCAGGCCAGTTCCTTTGAGATAAATCTGCAAATATCTCGGAAACGAAGAGAGCTATGGCAAAATGTTAAGAGACCTTTTTTGTAGAGAATTAAGTTTCCTACTTTTTATGTTCTATGATATTTTTTGATCAGATGCGTAGTTCTCGAGATATATCAAGATATTTAAAAGTTCCGAAGCCGCACCAACATAATAGAGATACAGAAACACCGTGGCCCCTTTCTTTGAGATAACTCTGCACTATTGCGAGCTGTAAATGTCACTTCCAGCTTAGCTGTGCAGAAGAAGAACAACAAGAAGAAGAAATATCTCGAAATATGTCCGTCAGGCCCCTTCCCTTGAGATATATCTGCAAATATCTCGGAAACGAAGCGAGCTATAGCAAAATGTTAAGAGACCTTTTTTGTAGAGAATTATGTTTCCTACAATTTATGTTCTACGATATTTTTTGATCAGAAGCGTAGTTTTCGAGATATATCGAGATATTTAAAAGTTCCGAAGCCGCACCAACATAATAGAGATACAGAAACACCGTGGCCCCTTTCTTTGAGATAACTCTGCACTAGTGCGAGCCGCAAATGCCACTTCCAGCTTAGCTGTGCAGAAGAAGAACAACAAGAAGAAGAAATATCTCGAAATATGTCCGTCAGGCCCCTTCCCTTGAGATAAATCTGCAAATATCTCGGAAACGAAGCGAGCTATGGCAAAATGTTAAGAGAGCTTTTTTGTAGAGAATTAAGTTTCCTACTTTTTATCTTCTATGATATTTTTTGATCAGATGCGTAGTTCTCGAGATATATCAAGATATTTAAAAGTTCCGAAGGCGCACCAACATAATAGAGATACAGAAACACCGTGGCCCCTTTCTTTGAGATAACTCTGCACTATTGCGAGCTGGAAATGCCACTTCCAGTTTAGCTGTGCAGAAGAAGAACAACAAGAAGAAGAAATATCTCGAAATATGTCCGTCAGGCCCCTTCCCTTGAGATAAATCTGCAAATATCTCGGAAACGAAACGAGCTATGGCAAAATGTTAAGAGACCTTTTTTGTAGAGAATTATGTTTCCTACAATTTATGTTCTATGATATTTTTTGATCAGAAGCGTAGTTTTCGAGATATATCGAGATATTTAAAAGTTCCGAAGCCGCACCAACATAATAGAGATACAGAAACACCGTGGCCCCTTTCGTTGAGATAACTCTGCAATAGTGCGAGGCGCAAATGCCACTTCCAGCTTAGCTGTGCAGAAGAAGAACAACAAGAAGAAGAAATATCTCGAAATATGTCCGTCAGGCCCCTTCCCTCGAGATAAATCTGCAAATATCTCGGAAACGAAGCGAGCTATGGCAAAATGTTAAGAGACCTTTTTTGTAGAGAATAAAGTTTCCTACTTTTTATTTTCTATGATATTTTTTGATCAGATGCGTAGTTCTCGAGAAAGATCAAGATATTTAAAAGTTCCGAAGCCGCACCAAATAATAGAGATACAGAAACACCGTGGCCCCTTTCTTTGAGATAACTCTGCACTATTGCGAGCTGCAAATGCCACTTCCAGCTTAGCTGTGCAGAAGAAGAACAACAAGAAGAAGAAATATTTCGAAATATGTCCGTCAGGCCCCTTCCCTTGAGATAAATCTGCAAATATCTCGGAAACGAAGCGAGCTATGGCAAAATGTTAAGAGACCTTATTTGTAGAGAATTAAGTTTCCTACTTTTTATGTTCTATGATATTTTTTGATCAGATGCGTAGTTCTCGAGATATATCAAGATATTTAAAAGTTCCGAAGCCGCACCAACATAATAGAGATAAGGAAACACCGTGGCCCCTTTCTTTCAGATAAATCTGCGCTATTGCGAGCTGGAAATGCCACTTCCAGTTTAGCTGTGCAGAAGAAGAACAACAAGAAGAAGAAATATCTCGAAATATGTCCGTCAGGCCCCTTCCCTTGAGATATATCTGCAAATATCTCGGAAACGAAGCGAGCTATGGCAAAATGTTAAGAGACCTTTTTTGTAGAGAATTATGTTTCCTACAAGTTATGTTCTATGATATTTTTTGATCAGAAGCGTAGTTTTCGAGATATATCGAGATATTTAAAAGTTCCGAAGCCGCACCAACATAATAGAGATACAGAAACACCGTGCCCCCTTTCTTTGAGATAACTCTGCACTATTGCGAGCTGCAAATGCCACTTCCAGCTTAGCTGTGCAGAAGAAGAACAACAAGAATAAGAAATTTCTCGAAATATGTCCGCCAGACCCCTTCCCTTGAGATAAATCTGCACATATCTCGGAAACGAAGCGAGCTATGGCAAAATGTTAAGAGACCTTTTTTGTAGAGAATTAAGTTTCCTACTTTTCATATTCTATGATATTTTTTGATCAGACGCGTAGTTCTCGAGATATATCAAGATATTTAAAAGTTCGGAAGCCGCACCAACATAATAGAGATACAGAAACACCGTGGCCCCTTTCTTTGAGATAACTCTGCGCTATTGCGAGCAGGAAACGCCACTTCCAGCTTAGCTGTGCAGAAGAAGAACAACAAGAAGAAGAAATATCTCGAAATATGTCCGTCAGGCTCCTTCCCTTGAGATATTTCTGCAAATATCTCGGAAACGAAACGAGCTATGGCAAAATGTTAAGAGACCTTTTTTGTAGAGAATTAAGTTTCCTACTTTTTATGTTCTATGATATTTTTTGATCAGATGCGTAGTTCTCGAGATATATCAAGATATTTAAAAGTTCCGAAGCCGCACCAACATAATAGAGATACAGAAACACCGTGGCCCCTTTCTTTGAGATAACACTGCACTATTGCGAGCTGGAAATGCCACTTCCAGTTTAGCTGTGCAGAAGAAGAACAACAAGAAGAAGAAATATCTCGAAATATGTCCGTCAGGCCCCTTCCCTTGAGATATATCTGCAAATATCTCGGAAACGAAACGAGCTATGGCAAAATCTTAAGAGACCTTTTTTGTCGAGAATTAAGTTTCCTACTTTTTATGTTCTATGATATTTTTTGATCAGATGCGTAGTTCTCGAGATATATCAAGATATATAAAAGTTCCGAAGCCGCACTAACATAATAGAGATACAGAAACACCGTGGCCCCTTTCTTTGAGATAACTCTGCACCAGTGCGAGCCGCACAAGCCACTTCCAGCTTAGCTGTGCAGAAGAAGAACAACAAGAAGAAGAAATATCTCGAAATATGTCCGTCAGGCCCCTTCCCTTGAGATAAATCTGCACATATCTCGGAAACGAAGCGAGCTATGGCAAAATGTTAAGAGACTTTATTTGTAGAGAATTAAGTTTCCTACTTTTTATGTTCTATCATATTTCTTGATCAGATGCGTAGTTCTCGAGATATATCAAGATATTTAAAAGTTCCGAAGCCGCACCAACATAATAGAGATACAGAAACACCGTGGCCCCTTTCTTTGAGATAACTCTGCGCTATTGCGAGCTGGAAACGCCACTTCCAGTTTAGCTGTGCAGAAGAAGAACAACAAGAAGAAGAAATATCTCGAAATATGTCCGTCAGGCCCCTTCCCTTGAGATATATCTGCAAATATCTCGGAAAGGAAACGAGCTATGGCAAAATGTTAAGACACCTTTTTTGTAGAGAATTATGTTTCCTACAATTTATGTTCTATGATATTTTTTGATCAGAAGCGTAGTTTTCGAGATATATCGAGATATTTAAAAGTTCCGAAGCCGCACCAACATAATAGAGATACAGAAACACCGTGGCCCCTTTCGTTGAGATAACTCTGCACTAGTGCGAGGCGCAAATGCCACTTCCAGCTTAGCTGTGCAGAAGAAGAACAACAAGAAGAAGAAATATCTCGAAATATGTCCGTCAGGCCCCTTCCCTTGAGATATATCTGCAAATATCTCGGAAACGAAACGAGCTATGGCAAAATGTTAAGAGACCTTTTTTGTAGAGAATTAAGTTTCCTACTTTTTATTTTCTATGATATTTTTTGATCAGATGCGTAGTTCTCGAGATATATCAAGATATTTAAAAGTTCCGAAGCCGCACCAACATAATAGAGATACAGAAACACCGTGGCCCCTTTCTTTGAGATAACTCTGCACTATTGCGAGCTGCAAATGCCACTTCCAGCTTAGCTGTGCAGAAGAAGAACAACAAGAAGAAGAAATATTTCGAAATATGTCCGTCAGGCCCCTTCCCTTGAGATAAATCTGCAAATATCTCGGAAACGAAGCGAGCTATGGCAAAATGTTAAGAGACCTTATTTGTAGAGAATTAAGTTTCCTACTTTTTATGTTCTATGATATTTTTTGATCAGATGCGTAGTTCTCGAGATATATCAAGATATTTAAAAGTTCCGAAGCCGCAACAACATAATAGAGATAAGGAAACACCGTGGCCCCTTTCTTTCAGATAACTCTGCACTATTGCGAGCTGGAAATGCCACTTCCAGTTTAGCTGTGCAGAAGAAGAACAACAAGAAGAAGAAATATCTCGAAATATGTCCGTCAGGCCCCTTCCCTTGAGATATATCTGCAAATATCTCGGAAACGAAGCGAGCTATGGCAAAATGGTAAGAGACCTTTTTTGTAGAGAATTATGTTTCCTACAAGTTATGTTCTATGATATTTTTTGATCAGAAGCGTAGTTTTCGAGATATATGGAGATATTTAAAAGTTCCGAAGCCGCACCAACATAATAGAGATACAGAAGCACCGTGGCCCCTTTCTTTGAGATAACTCTGCACTATTGCGAGCTGCAAATGCCACTTCCAGCTTAGCTGTGCAGAAGAAGAACAACAAGAAGAAGAAATATCTCAAAATATGTCCGTCAGGCCCCTTCCCTTGAGATAAATCTGCATATATCTCGGAAACAAAGCGAGCTATGGCAAAATGTTAAGAGACCTTTTTTGTAGAGAATTAAGTTTTCTACTTTTTATGTTCTATGATATTTTTTGATCAGATGCGAAGTTCTCGAGATATATCAAGATATTTAAAAGTTCCGAAGCTGCACCAACATAATAGAGGTACAGAAACACCGTGGCCTCTTTCTTTGAGATAACTCTGCACTATTGCGAGCTGCAAATGCCATTTCCAGCTTAGCTGTGCAGAAGAAGAACAACAAGAAGAAGAAATATCTCGAAATATGTCCGTCAGGCCCCTTCCCTTGAGATAAATCTGCACATATCTCGGAAACGAAGCGAGCTATGGCAAAATGTTAAGAGACCTTTTTTGTAGAGAATTAAGTTTCCTACTTTTTGTATTCTATGATATTTTTTGGTCAGACGCGTAGTTCTCGAGATATATCAAGATATTTAAAAGTTCCGAAGCCGCACCAACATAATAGAGATACAGAAACACCGTGGCCCCTTTCTTTGAGATAAAACTGCACTATTGCGAGCTGGAAATGCCACTTCCAGTTTAGCTGTGCACAAGAAGAACAACAAGAAGAAGAAATATCTCGAAATATGTCCGTCAGGCCCCTTCCCTTGAGATATATCTGCAAATATCTCGGAAACGAAACGAGCTATGGCAAAATCTTAAGAGACCTTTTTTGTCGAGAATTAAGTTTCCTACTTTTTATGTTCTATGATATTTTTTGATCAGATGCGTAGTTCTCGAGATATATCAAGATATATAAAAGTTCCGAAGCCGCACTAACATAATAGAGATACAGAAACACCGTGGCCCCTTTCTTTGAGATAACTCTGCACCAGTGCGAGCCGCAAAAGCCACTTCCAGCTTAGCTGTGCAGAAGAAGAACAACAAGAAGAAGAAATATCTCGAAATATGTCCGTCAGGCCCCTTCCCTTGAGATAAATCTGCACATATCTCGGAAACGAAGCGAGCTATGGCAAAATGTTAAGAGACTTTATTTGTAGAGAATTAAGTTTCCTACTTTTTATGTTCTATCATATTTCTTGATCAGATGCGTAGTTCTCGAGATATATCAAGATATTTAAAAGTTCCGAAGCCGCACCAACATAATAGAGATACAGAAACACCGTGGCCCCTTTCTTTGAGATAACTCTGCGCTATTGCGAGCTGGAAACGCCACTTCCAGTTTAGCTGTGCAGAAGAAGAACAACAAGAAGAAGAAATATCTCGAAATATGTCCGTCAGGCCCCTTCCCTTGAGATATATCTGCAAATATCTCGGAAAGGAAACGAGCTATGGCAAAATGTTAAGACACCTTTTTTGTAGAGAATTATGTTTCCTACAATTTATGTTCTATGATATTTTTTGATCAGAAGCGTAGTTTTCGAGATATATCGAGATATTTAAAAGTTCCGAAGCCGCACCAACATAATAGAGATACAGAAACACCGTGGCCCCTTTCTTTGAGATAACTCTGCACTATTGCGAGCTGCAAATGCCACTTCCAGCTTAGCTGTGCAGAAGAAGAACAACAAGAAGAAGAAATATTTCGAAATATGTCCGTCAGGCCCCTTCCCTTGAGATAAATCTGCAAATATCTCGGAAACGAAGCGAGCTATGGCAAAATGTTAAGAGACCTTATTTGTAGAGAATTAAGTTTCCTACTTTTTATGTTCTATGATATTTTTTGATCAGAAGCGTAGTTTTCGAGATATATGGAGATATTTAAAAGTTCCGAAGCCGCACCAACATAATAGAGATACAGAAGCACCGTGGCCCCTTTCTTTGAGATAACTCTGCACTATTGCGAGCTGCAAATGCCACTTCCAGCTTAGCTGTGCAGAAGAAGAACAACAAGAAGAAGAAATATCTCAAAATATGTCCGTCAGGCCCCTTCCCTTGAGATAAATCTGCATATATCTCGGAAACAAAGCGAGCTATGGCAAAATGTTAAGAGACCTTTTTTGTAGAGAATTAAGTTTTCTACTTTTTATGTTCTATGATATTTTTTGATCAGATGCGAAGTTCTCGAGATATATCAAGATATTTAAAAGTTCCGAAGCTGCACCAACATAATAGAGGTACAGAAACACCGTGGCCTCTTTCTTTGAGATAACTCTGCACTATTGCGAGCTGCAAATGCCATTTCCAGCTTAGCTGTGCAGAAGAAGAACAACAAGAAGAAGAAATATCTCGAAATATGTCCGTCAGGCCCCTTCCCTTGAGATAAATCTGCACATATCTCGGAAACGAAGCGAGCTATGGCAAAATGTTAAGAGACCTTTTTTGTAGAGAATTAAGTTTCCTACTTTTTATATTCTATGATATTTTTTGGTCAGACGCGTAGTTCTCGAGATATATCAAGATATTTAAAAGTTCCGAAGCCGCACCAACATAATAGAGATACAGAAACACCGTGGCCCCTTTCTTTGAGATAACTCTGCACTATTGCGAGCTGCAAATGCCACTTCCAGCTTAGCTGTGCAGAAGAAGAACAACCAGAAGAAGAAATATCTCGAAATATGTCCGTCAGGCCCCTTCCCTTGAGATAAATCTACAAATATCTCGGAAACGAAGCGAGCTATGGCAAAATGTTAAGAGACTTTATTTGTAGAGAATTAAGTTTCCTACTTTTTATGTTCTATGATATTTTTTGATCAGATGCGTAGTTCTCGAGATATATCAAGATATTTAAAAGTTCCGAAGCCGCACCAACATAATAGAGATACAGAAACACCGTGGCCCCTTTCTTTGAGATAACTCTGCACTATTGCGAGCTGCAAATGCCACTTCCAGTTTAGCTGTGCAGAAGAAGAACAACAAGAAGAAGAAATATCTCGAAATATGTCCGTCAGGCCCCTTCCCTTGAGATAAATCTGCAAATATCTCGGAAACGAAGCGAGCTATGGCAAAATGTTAAGAGACCTTTTTTGTAGAGAATTAAGTTTCCTACTTTCTATGTTCTATGATATTTTTTGATCAGATGCGTAGTTCTCGAGATATATCAAGATATTTAAAAGTTCCGAAGCCGCACCAACATAATAGAGATACAGAAACACCGTGGCCCCTTTCTTTGAGATAACTCTGCACTATTGCGAGCTGTAAATGCCACTTCCAGCTTAGCTGTGCAGAAGAAGAACAACAAGAAGAAGAAATATCTCGAAATATGTCCGTCAGGCCCCTTCCCTTGAGATAAATCTGCAAATATCTCAGAAACGAAGCGAGCTATGGCAAAATGTTAAGAGACCTTTTTTGTAGAGAATTAAGTTTCCTACTTTTTATGGTCTATGATATTTTTTGATCAGATGCGTAGTTCTCGAGATATATCAAGATATTTAAAAGTTCCGAAGCCGCACCAACATAATAGAGATACAGAAACACCGTGGCCCCTTTCGTTGAGATAACTCTGCACTAGTGCGAGGCGCAAATGCCACTTCCAGCTTAGCTGTGCAGAAGAAGAACAACAAGAAGAAGAAATATCTCGAAATATGTCCGTCAGGCCCCTTCCCTCGAGATAAATCTGCAAATATCTCGGAAACGAAGCGAGCTATGGCAAAATGTTAAGAGACCTTTTTTGTAGAGAATTAAGTTTCCTACTTTTTATTTTCTATGATATTTTTTGATCAGATGCGTAGTTCTCGAGATATATCAAGATATTTAAAAGTTCCGAAGCCGCACCAACATAATAGAGATACAGAAACACCGTGGCCCCTTTCTTTGAGATAACTCTGCACTATTGCGAGCTGGAAATGCCACTTCCAGTTTAGCTGTGCAGAAGAAGAACAACAAGAAGAAGAAATATCTCGAAATATGTCCGTCAGGCCCCTTCCCTTGAGATATATCTGCAAATATCTCGGAAACCAAACGAACTATGGCAAAATCTTAACAGACCTTTTTTGTAGAGAATTATGTTTCCTACAATTTATGTTCTATGATATTTTTTGATCAGAAGCGTAGTTTTCGAGATATATCGAGATATTTAAAAGTTCCGAAGCCGCACCAACATAATAGAGATACAGAAACACCGTGGCCCCTTTCGTTGAGATAACTCTGCAATAGTGCGAGGCGCAAATGCCACTTCCAGCTTAGCTGTGCAGAAGAAGAACAACAAGAAGAAGAAATATTTCGAAATATGTCCGTCAGGCCCCTTCCCTTGAGATAAATCTGCAAATATCTCGGAAACGAAGCGAGCTATGGCAAAATGTTAAGAGACCTTATTTGTAGAGAATTAAGTTTTCTACTTTTTATGTTCTATGATATTTTTTGATCAGATGCGAAGTTCTCGAGATATATCAAGATGTTTAAAAGTTCCGAAGCTGCACCAACATAATAGAGGTACAGAAACACCGTGGCCTCTTTCTTTGAGATAACTCTGCACTATTGCGAGCTGCAAATGCCATTTCCAGCTTAGCTGTGCAGCAGAAGAACAACAAGAAGAAGAAATATCTCGAAATATGTCCGTCAGGCCCCTTCCCTTGAGATAAATCTGCAAATATCTCGGAAACGAAGCGAGCTATGGCAAAATGTTAAGAGACTTTATTTGTAGAGAATTAAGTTTCCTACTTTTTATGTTCTATGATATTTTTTGATCAGATGCGTAGTTCTCGAGATATATCAAGATATTTAAAAGTTCCGAAGCCGCACCAACATAATAGAGATACAGAAACACCGTGGCCCCTTTCTTTGAGATAACTCTGCACTATTGCGAGCTGCAAATGCCACTTCCAGTTTAGCTGTGCAGAAGAAGAACAACAAGAAGAAGAAATATCTCGAAATATGTCCGTCAGGCCCCTTCCCTTGAGATAAATCTGCAAATATCTCGGAAACGAAGCGAGCTATGGCAAAATGTTAAGAGACCTTTTTTGTAGAGAATTAAGTTTCCTACTTTCTGTGTTCTATGATATTTTTTGATCAGATGCGTAGTTCTCGAGATATATCAAGATATTTAAAAGTTCCGAAGCCGCACCAACATAATAGAGATACAGAAACACCGTGGCCCCTTTCTTTGAGATAACTCTGCACTATTGCGAGCTGTAAATGCCACTTCCAGCTTAGCTGTGCAGAAGAAGAACAACAAGAAGAAGAAATATCTCGAAATATGTCCGTCAGGCCCCTTCCCTTGAGATAAATCTGCAAATATCTCGGAAACGAAGCGAGCTATGGCAAAATGTTAAGAGACCTTTTTTGTAGAGAATTAAGTTTCCTACTTTTTATGGTCTATGATATTTTTTGATCAGATGCGTAGTTCTCGAGATATATCAAGATATTTAAAAGTTCCGAAGCCGCACCAACATAATAGAGATACAGAAACACCGTGGCCCCTTTCGTTGAGATAACTCTGCACTAGTGCGAGGCGCAAATGCCACTTCCAGCTTAGCTGTGCAGAAGAAGAACAACAAGAAGAAGAAATATCTCGAAATATGTCCGTCAGGCCCCTTCCCTCGAGATAAATCTGCAAATATCTCGGAAACGAAGCGAGCTATGGCAAAATGTTAAGAGACCTTTTTTGTAGAGAATTAAGTTTCCTACTTTTTATTTTCTATGATATTTTTTGATCAGATGCGTAGTTCTCGAGATATATCAAGATATTTAAAAGTTCCGAAGCCGCACCAACATAATAGAGATACAGAAACACCGTGGCCCCTTTCTTTGAGATAACTCTGCACTATTGCGAGCTGCAAATGCCACTTCCAGCTTAGCTGTGCAGAAGAAGAACAACAAGAAGAAGAAATATCTCGAAATATGTCCGTCAGGCCCCTTCCCTTGGGATATATCTGCAAATATCTCGGAAACGAAGCGAGCTATGGCAAAATGGTAAGAGACCTTTTTTGTAGAGAATTATGTTTCCTACAAGTTATGTTCTATGATATTTTTTGATCAGAAGCGTAGTTTTCGAGATATATGGAGATATTTAAAAGTTCCGAAGCCGCACCAACATAATAGAGATACAGAAACACCGTGGCCCCTTTCTTTGAGATAACTCTGCACTAGTGCGAGGCGCAAATGCCACTTTCAGCTTAGCTGTGCAGAAGAAGAACAACAAGAAGAAGAAATATCTCGAAATATGTCCGTCAGGCCCCTTCCCTCGAGATAAATCTGCAAATATCTCGGAAACGAAGCGAGCTATGGCAAAATGTTAAGAGACCTTTTTTGTAGAGAATTAAGTTTTCTACTTTTTATGTTCTATGATATTTTTTGATCAGATGCGTTGTTCTCGAGATATATCAAGATATTTAAAAGTTCCGAAGCTGCACCAACATAATAGTGGTACAGAAACACCGTGGCCTCTTTCTTTGAGATAACTCTGCACTATTGCGAGCTGCAAATGCCACTTCCAGCTTAGCTGTGCAGAAGAAGAACAACAAGAAGAAGAAATATCTCGAAATATGTCCGTCAGGCCCCTTCCCTTGAGATAAATCTGCATATATCTCGGAAACGAAGCGAGCTATGGCAAAATGTTAAGAGACCTTTTTTGTAGAGAATTAAGTTTCCTACTTTTCATGTTCTATGATATTTTTTGATCAGATGCGTAGTTCTCGAGATATATCAAGATATTTAAAAGCTCCGAAGCCGCACCAACATAATAGAGATACAGAAACACCGTGGCCCCTTTCTTTGAGATAACTCTGCACTATTGCGAGCTGCAAATGCCACTTCCAGCTTAGCTGTGCAGAAGAAGAACAACAAGAAGAAGAAATATCTCGAAATATGTCCGTCAGGCCCCTTCCCTTGAGATAAATCTGCAAATATCTCGGAAAGGAAACGAGCTATGGCAAAATGTTAAGAGACCTTTTTTGTAGAGAATTAAGTTTCCTACTTTTTATTTTCTATGATATTTTTTGATCAGATGCGTAGTTCTCGAGATATATCAAGATATTTAAAAGTTCCGAAGCCGCACCAACATAATAGAGATACAGAAACACCGTGGCCCCTTTCTTTGAGATAACTCTGCAATAGTGCGAGGCGCAAATGCCACTTCCAGCTTAGCTGTGCAGAAGAAGAACAACAAGAAGAAGAAATATCTCGAAATATGTCCGTCAGGCCCCTTCCCTTGAGATATATCTGCAAATATCTCGGAAACGAAACGAGCTATGGCAAAATGTTAAGAGACCTTTTTTGTAGAGAATTATGTTTTCTACAATTTATGTTCTATGATATTTTTTGATCAGAAGCGTAGTTTTCGAGATATATCGAGATATTTAAAAGTTCCGAAGCCGCACCAACATAATAGAGATACAGAAACACCGTGGCCCCTTTCTTTGAGATAACTCTGCACTAGTTCGGGCCGCAAATGCCACTTCCAGCTTAGCTGTGCAGAAGAAGAACAACAAGAAGAAGAAATATCTCGAAATATGTCCGTCAGGCCCCTTCCCTTGAGATATATCTGCAAATATCTCGGAAACGAAACGAGCTATGGCAAAATCTTAAGAGACCTTTTTTGTAGAGAATTATGTTTCCTACAATTTATGTTCTATGATATTTTTTGATCAGAAGCGTAGTTTTCGAGATATATCGAGATATTTAAAAGTTCCGAAGCCGCACCAACATAATAGAGATACAGAAACACCGTGGCCCCTTTCTTTGAGATAACTCTGCACTAGTGCTAGCCGCAAAAGCCACTTCCAGCATAGCTGTGCAGAAGAAGAACAACAAGAAGAAGAAATATCTCGAAATATGTCCGTCAGGCCCTTCCCTCGAGATAAATCTGCAAATATCTCGGAAACGAAGCGAGCTATGGCAAAATGTTAAGAGACCTTTTTTGTAGAGAATTCAGTTTCTTACTTTTTATGTTCTATGATATTTTTTGATCAGATGCGTAGTTCTCGAGATATATCAAGATATTTAAAAGTTCCGAAGCCGCACCAACATAATAGAGATACAGAAACACCGTGGCCCCTTTCTTTCAGATAACTCTGCACTATTGCGAGCTGGAAATGCCACTTCCAGTTTAGCTGTGCAGAAGAAGAACAACAAGAAGAAGAAATATCTCGAAATATGTCCGTCAGGCCCCTTCCCTTGAGATATATCTGCAAATATCTCGGAAACGAAACGAGCTATGGCAAAATCTTAAGAGACCTTTTTTGTAGAGAACTATGTCTCCTACAAGTTATGTTCTATGATATTTTTTGATCAGAAGCGTAGTTTTCGAGATATATCGAGATATTTAAAAGTTCCGAAGCCGCACCAACATAATAGAGATACAGAAACACCGTGGCCCCTTTCTTTGAGATAACTCTGCACTATTGCGAGCTGCAAATGCTACTTCCAGCTTAGCTGTGCAGAAGAAGAACAACAAGAAGAAGAAATATCTCGAAATATGTCCGTCAGGCCCCTTCCCTTGAGATAAATCTGCATATATCTCGGAAACGAAGCGAGCTATGGCAAAATGTTAAGAGACCTTTTTTGTAGAGAATTATGTTTTCTACAATTTATGTTCTATGATATTTTTTGATCAGAAGCGTAGTTTTCGAGATATATCGAGATATTTAAAAGTTCCGAAGCCGCACCAACATAATAGAGATACAGAAACACCGTGGCCCCTTTCTTTGAGATAACTCTGCACTAGTTCGGGCCGCAAATGCCACTTCCAGCTTAGCTGTGCAGAAGAAGAACAACAAGAAGAAGAAATATCTCGAAATATGTCCGTCAGGCCCCTTCCCTTGAGATATATCTGCACATATCTCGGAAACGAAGCGAGCTATGGCAAAATGGTAAGAGACCTTTTTTGTAGAGAATTAAGTTTCCTACTTTTTATGTTCTATGATATTTTTTGATCAGACGCGTAGTTTTCGAGATATATCGAGATATTTAAAAGTTCCGAAGCCGCACCAACATAATAGAGATACAGAAACACCGAGGCCCCTTTCTTTGAGATAACTCTGCACTAGTGCGAGCCGCAAATGCCACTTCCAGCTTAGCTGTGCAGAAGAAGAACAACAAGAAGAAGAAATATCTCGAAATATGTCCGTCAGGCCCCTTCCCTCGAGATAAATCTGCAAATATCTCGGAAACCAAGCGAGCTATGGCAAAATGTTAACAGACCTTTGTTGTAGAGAATTAAGTTTCCTACTTTTTATGTTCTATGATATTTTTTGATCAGATGCGTTGTTCTCGAGATATATCAAGATATCTAAAAGTTCCGAAGCCGCACCAACATAATAGAGAAACAGAAACACCGTGGCCCCTTTCTTTGAGATAACTCTGCACTATTGCGAGCTGGAAATGCCACTTCCAGTTTAGCTGTGCAGAAGAAGAACAACAAGAAGAAGAAATATCTCGAAATATGTCCGTCAGGCCCCTTCCCTTGAGATAAATCTGCAAATATCTCGGAAACGAAGCGAGCTATGGCAAAATGTTAAGAGACCTTTTTTGTAGAGAATTAAGTTTCCTACTTTATATGTTCTATGATATTTTTTGATCAGATGCGTAGTTCTAGAGATATATCAAGATATTTAAAAGTTCCGAAGCCGCACCAACATAATAGAGATACAGAAAAACCGTGGCCCCTTTGTTTGAGATAACTCTGCACTATTGCGAGCTGTAAATGCCACTTCCAGCTTAGCTGTGCAGAAGAAGAACAACAAGAAGAAGAAATATCTCGAAATATGTCCGTCAGGCCCCTTCCCTTGAGATATATCTGCAAATATCTCGGAAACGAAACGAGCTATGGCAAAATGTTAAGAGACCTTTTTTGTAGAGAATTATGTTTCCTACAATTTATGTTCTATGATATTTTTTGATCAGAAGCGTAGTTTTCGAGATATATCGAGATATTTAAAAGTTCCGAAGCCGCACCAACATAATAGAGATACAGAAACACCGTGGCCCCTTTCTTTGAGATAACTCTGCACTAGTGCGAGCCGCAAATGCCACTTCCAGCTTAGCTGTGCAGAGGAAGAACAACAAGAAGAAGAAATATCTCGAAATATGTCCGTCAGGCCCCTTCCCTTGAGATAAATCTGCATATATCTCGGAAACGAAGCGAGCTATGGCAAAATGTTAAGAGACCTTTTTTGTAGAGAATTAAGTTTCCTACTTTTTATGTTTTATGATATTTTTTGATCAGATGCGTAGTTCTCGAGATATATCAAGATATTTAAAAGTTCCGAAGCCGCACCAACATAATAGAGATACAGAAACACCGTGGCCCCTTTCTTTGAGATAACTCTGCACTATTGCGAGCTGCAAATGCCACTTCCAGCTTAGCTGTGCAGAAGGAGAACAACAAGAAGAAGAAATATCTCGAAATATGTCCGTCAGGCCCCTTCCCTTGAGATAAATCTGCAAATATCTCGGAAACGAAGCGAGCTATGGCAAAATGTTAAGAGACCTTTTTTGTAGAGAATTAAGTTTCCTACTTTATATGTTCTATGATATTTTTTGATCAGATGCGTAGTTCTAGAGATATATCAAGATATTTAAAAGTTCCGAAGCCGCACCAACATAATAGAGATACAGAAACACCGTGGCCCCTTTCTTTGAGATAACTCTGCTTTATTGCGAGCTGTAAATGCCACTTCCAGCTTAGCTGTGCAGAAGAAGAACAACAAGAAGAAGAAATATCTCGAAATATGTCCGTCAGGCCCCTTCCCTTGAGATATATCTGCAAATATCTCGGAAACGAAGTGAGCTATGGCAAAATGTTAAGAGACCTTATTTGTAGAGAATTATGTTTCCTACAATTTATGTTCTATGATATTTTTTGATCAGAAGCGTAGTTTTCGAGATATATCGAGATATTTAGAAGTTCCGAAGCCGCACCAACATAATAGAGATACAGAAACACCGTGGCCCCTTCCCTTGAGATAAATCTGCAAATATCTCGGAAACGAAGCGAGCTATGGCGTAATGTTAAGAGACCTTTTTTGTAGAGAATTAAGTTTCCTACTTTATATGTTCTATGATATTTTTTGATCAGATGCGTAGTTCTAGAGATATATCAAGATATTTAAAAGTTCCGAAGCCGCACCAACATAATAGAGATACAGAAACACCGTGGCCCCTTTCTTTGAGATAACTCTGCTTTATTGCGAGCTGTAAATGCCACTTCCAGCTTAGCTGTGCAGAAGAAGAACAACAAGAAGAAGAAATATCTCGAAATATGTCCGTCAGGCCCCTTCCCTTGAGATATATCTGCAAATATCTCGGAAACGAAGTGAGCTATGGCAAAATGTTAAGAGACCTTATTTGTAGAGAATTATGTTTCCTACAATTTATGTTCTATGATATTTTTTGATCAGAAGCGTAGTTTTCGAGATATATCGAGATATTTAAAAGTTCCGAAGCCGCACCAACATAATAGAGATACAGAAACACCGTGGCCCCTTTCTTTGAGATAACTCTGCACTAGTGCGAGCCGCAAATGCCACTTCCAGCTTAGCTGTGCAGAAGAAGAACAACAAGAAGAAGAAATATCTCGAAATATGTCCGTCAGGCCCCTTCCCTTGAGATAAATCTGCAAATATCTCGGAAACGAAGCGAGCTATGGCAAAATGTTAAGAGACCTTTTTTGTAGAGAATTAAGTTTCCTACTTTATATGTTCTATGATATTTTTTGATCAGATGCGTAGTTCTAGAGATATATCAAGATATTTAAAAGTTCCGAAGCCGCACCAACATAATAGAGATACAGAAACACCGTGGCCCCTTTCTTTGAGATAACTCTGCTTTATTGCGAGCTGTAAATGCCACTTCCAGCTTAGCTGTGCAGAAGAAGAACAACAAGAAGAAGAAATATCTCGAAATATGTCCGTCAGGCCCCTTCCCTTGAGATATATCTGCAAATATCTCGGAAACGAAGTGAGCTATGGCAAAATGTTAAGAGACCTTATTTGTAGAGAATTATGTTTCCTACAATTTATGTTCTATGATATTTTTTGATCAGAAGCGTAGTTTTCGAGATATATCGAGATATTTAGAAGTTCCGAAGCCGCACCAACATAATAGAGATACAGAAACACCGTGGCCCCTTCCCTTGAGATAAATCTGCAAATATCTCGGAAACGAAGCGAGCTATGGCGTAATGTTAAGAGACCTTTTTTGTAGAGAATTAAGTTTCCTACTTTATATGTTCTATGATATTTTTTGATCAGATGCGTAGTTCTAGAGATATATCAAGATATTTAAAAGTTCCGAAGCCGCACCAACATAATAGAGATACAGAAACACCGTGGCCCCTTTCTTTGAGATAACTCTGCTTTATTGCGAGCTGTAAATGCCACTTCCAGCTTAGCTGTGCAGAAGAAGAACAACAAGAAGAAGAAATATCTCGAAATATGTCCGTCAGGCCCCTTCCCTTGAGATATATCTGCAAATATCTCGGAAACGAAGTGAGCTATGGCAAAATGTTAAGAGACCTTATTTGTAGAGAATTATGTTTCCTACAATTTATGTTCTATGATATTTTTTGATCAGAAGCGTAGTTTTCGAGATATATCGAGATATTTAAAAGTTCCGAAGCCGCACCAACATAATAGAGATACAGAAACACCGTGGCCCCTTTCTTTGAGATAACTCTGCACTAGTGCGAGCCGCAAATGCCACTTCCAGCTTAGCTGTGCAGAAGAAGAACAACAAGAAGAAGAAATATCTCGAAATATGTCCGTCAGGCCCCTTCCCTTGAGATAAATCTGCATATATCTCGGAAACGAAGCGAGCTATGGCAAAATGTTAAGAGACCTTTGTTGTAGAGAATTAAGTTTCCTACTTTTTATGTTCTATGATATTTTTTGATCAGATGCGTAGTTCTCGAGATATATCAAGATATTTAAAAGTTCCGAAGCCGCACCAACATAATAGAGATACAGAAACACCGTGGCCCCTTTCTTTGAGATAACTCTGCACTATTGCGAGCTGCAAATGCCACTTCCAGTTTAGCTGTGCAGAAGAAGAACAACAAGAAGAAGAAATATCTCGAAATATGTCCGTCAGGCCCCTTCCCTTGAGATAAATCTGCAAATATCTCGGAAACGAAGCGAGCTATGGCAAAATGTTAAGAGACCTTTTTTGTAGAGAATTAAGTTTCCTACTTTATATGTTCTATGATATTTTTTGATCAGATGCGTAGTTCTAGAGATATATCAAGATATTTAAAAGTTCCGAAGCCGCACCAACATAATAGAGATACAGAAAAACCGTGGCCCCTTTCTTTGAGATAACTCTGCACTATTGCGAGCTGTAAATGCCACTTCCAGCTTAGCTGTGCAGAAGAAGAACAACAAGAAGAAGAAATATCTCGAAATATGTCCGTCAGGCCCCTTCCCTTGAGATATATCTGCAAATATCTCGGAAACGAAACGAGCTATGGCAAAATGTTAAGAGACCTTTTTTGTAGAGAATTATGTTTCCTACAATTTATGTTCTATGATATTTTTTGATCAGAAGCGTAGTTTTCGAGATATATCGAGATATTTAAAAGTTCCGAAGCCGCACCAACATAATAGAGATACAGAAACACCGTGGCCCCTTTCTTTGAGATAACTCTGCACTAGTGCGAGCCGCAAATGCCACTTCCAGCTTAGCTGTGCAGAAGAAGAACAACAAGAAGAAGAAATATCTCGAAATATGTCCGTCAGGCCCCTTCCCTTGAGATAAATCTGCATATATCTCGGAAACGAAGCGAGCTATGGCAAAATGTTAAGAGACCTTTTTTGTAGAGAATTAAGTTTCCTACTTTTTATGTTCTATGATATTTTTTTATCAGATGCGTAGTTCCCGAGATATATCAAGATATTTAAAAGTTCCGAAGCCGCACCAACATAATAGAGATACAGAAACACCGTGGCCCCTTTCTTTGAGGTAACTCTGCGCTATTGCGAGCTGGAAACGCCACTTCCAGTTTAGCTGTGCAGAAGAAGAACAACAAGAAGAAGAAATATCTCGAAATATGTCCGTCAGGCCCCTTCCCTTGAGATAAATCTGCATATATCTCGGAAACGAAGCGAGCTATGGCAAAATGTTAAGAGACCTTTTTTGTAGAGAATTATGTTTCCTACAATTTATGTTCTATGATATTTTTTGATCAGATGCGTAGTTCTCGAGATATATCAAGATATTTAAAAGCTCCGAAGCCGCACCAACATAATAGAGATACAGAAACACCGTGGCCCCTTTCTTTGAGATAACTCTGCACTATTGCGAGCTGCAAATGCCACTTCCAGCTTAGCTGTGCAGAAGAAGAACAACAAGAAGAAGAAATGTCTCGAAATATGTCCGTCAGGCCCCTTCCCTTGAGATAAATCTGCAAATATCTCGGAAACGAAGCGAGCTATGGCAAAATGTTAAGAGACTTTATTTGTAGAGAATTAAGTTTCCTACTTTTTATGTTCTATGATATTTTTTTATCAGATGCGTAGTTCCCGAGATATATCAAGATATTTAAAAGTTCCGAAGCCGCACCAACATAATAGAGATACAGAAACACCGTGGCCCCTTTCTTTGAGATAACTCTGCGCTATTGCGAGCTGGAAACGCCACTTCCAGTTTAGCTGTGCAGAAGAAGAACAACAAGAAGAAGAAATATCTCGAAATATGTCCGTCAGGCCCCTTCCCTTGAGATAAATCTGCATATATCTCGGAAACGAAGCGAGCTATGGCAAAATGTTAAGAGACTTTTTTTGTAGAGAATTATGTTTCCTACAATTTATGTTCTATGATATTTTTTGATCAGATGCGTAGTTCTCGAGATATATCAAGATATTTAAAAGTTCCGAAGCCGCACCAACATAATAGAGATACAGAAACACCGTGGCCCCTTTCTTTGAGATAACTCTGCACTATTGCGAGCTGCAAATGCCACTTCCAGCTTAGCTGTGCAGAAGAAGAAAAACAAGAAGAAGAAATATCTCGAAATATGTCCGTCAGGCCCCTTCCCTTGAGATAAATCTGCAAATATCTCGGAAACGAAGCGAGCTATGGCAAAATGTTAAGAGACCTTTTTTGTAGAGAATTAAGTTTTCTACTTTCTATGTTGTATGATATTTTTTGATCAGATGCGCTGTTCTCGAGATATATCAAGATATTTAAAAGTTCCGAAGCTGCACCAACATAATAGAGGTACAGAAACACCGTGGCCTCTTTCTTTGAGATAACTCTGCACTATTGCGAGCTGCAAATGCCATTTCCAGCTTAGCTGTGCAGAAGAAGAACAACAAGAAGAAGAAATATCTCGAAATATGTCCGTCAGGCCCCTTCCCTTGAGATAAATCTGCATATATCTCGGAAACGAAGCGAGCTATGGCAAAATGTTAAGAGACCTTTTTTGTAGAGAATTAAGTTTCCTACTTTTTATGTTCTATGATATTTTTTGATCAGATGCGTAGTTCTCGAGATATATCAAGATATTTAAAAGCTCCGAAGCCGCACCAACATAATAGAGATACAGAAACACCGTGGCCCCTTTCTTTGAGATAACTCTGCACTATTGCGAGGTGGAAATGCCACTTCCAGCTTAGCTGTGCAGAAGAAGAACAACAAGAAGAAGAAATATTTCGAAATAAGTCCGTCAGGCCCCTTCCCTTGAGATAAATCTGCAAATATCTCGGAAACGAAGCGAGCTATGGCAAAATGTTAAGAGACTTTATTTGTAGAGAATTAAGTTTCCTACTTTTTATGTTCTATGATATTTTTTTATCAGATGCGTAGTTCTAGAGATATATCAAGATATTTAAAAGTTCCGAAGCCGCACCAACATAATAGAGATACAGAAACACCGTGGCCCCTTTCTTTGAGATAACTCTGCACTATTGCGAGCTGTAAATGCCACTTCCAGCTTAGCTGTGCAGAAGAAGAACATCAAGAAGAAGAAATATCTCGAAATATGTCCGTCAGGCCCCTTCCCTTGAGATAAATCTGCAAATATCTCGGAAACGAAGCGAGCTATGGCAAAATGTTAAGAGACCTTTTTTGTAGAGAATTAAGTTTCCTGCTTTGGATGTTCTATGATATTTTTTGATCAGATGCGTAGTTCTCGAGATATATCAAGATATTTAAAAGTTCCGAAGCCGCACCAACATAATAGAGATACAGAAACACCGTGGCCCCTTTCTTTGAGATAACTCTGCACTATTGCGAGCTGGAAATGCCACTTCCAGTTTAGCTGTGCAGAAGGACAACAACAAGAAGAAGAAATATCTCGAAATATGTCCGTTAGGCCCCTTCCCTCGAGATAAATCTGCAAATATCCCGGAAACGAAGCGAGCTATGGCAAAATGTTAAGAGACCTTTTCTGTAGAGAATTAAGTTTCCTACTTTTTAGGTTCTATGATATTTTTTGATCAGATGCGTAGTTCTCGAGATATATCAAGATATTTAAAAGTTCCGAAGCCGCACCAACATATTAGAGATACAGAAACACCGTGGCCCCTTTCTTTCAGATAACACTGCACTATTGCGAGCTGGAAATGCCACTTCCAGTTTAGCTGTGCAGAAGAAGAACAACAAGAAGAAGAAATATCTCGAAATATGTCCGTCAGGCCCCTTCCCTTGAGATAAATCTGCAAATATCTCGGAAACGAAGCGAGCTATGGCAAAATGTTAAGAGACTTTATTTGTAGAGAATTAAGTTTCCTACTTTTTATGTTCTATGATATTTTTTGATCAGACGCGTAGTTCTCGAGATATATCAAGATATTTAAAAGTTCCGAAGCCGCACCAACATAATAGAGATACAGAAACACCGTGGCCCCTTTCTTTGAGATAACTCTGCGCTATTGCGAGCTGGAAACGCCACTTCCAGCTTAGCTGTGCAGAAGAAGAACAACAAGAAGAAGAAATATCTCGAAATATGTCCGTCAGGCCCCTTCCCTTGAGATAAATCTGCAAATATCTCGGAAACGAAGCGAGCTATGGCAAAATGTTAAGAGACTTTATTTGTAGAGAATTAAGTTTCCTACTTTTTATGTTCTATGATATTTTTTGATCAGATGCGTAGTTCTCGAGATATATCAAGATATTTAAAAGTTCCGAAGCCGCACCAACATAATAGAGATACAGAAACACCGTGGCCTCTTTCTTTGAGATAACTCTGCACTATTGCGAGCTGCAAATGCCACTTCCAGCTTAGCTGTGCAGAAGAAGAACAACAAGAAGAAGAAATATCTCGAAATGTGTCCGTCAGGCCCCTTCCCTTGAGATATATCTGCAAATATCTCGGAAACGAAACGAGCTATGGCAAAATGTTAAGAGACCTTTTTTGTAGAGAATTATGTTTCCTACAATTTATGTTCTATGATATTTTTTGATCAGAAGCGTAGTTTTCGAGATATATCGAGATATTTAAAAGTTCCGAAGCCGCACCAACATAATAGAGATACAGAAACACCGTGGCCCCTTTCTTTGAGATAACTCTGCACTATTGCGAGCTGCAAATGCCACTTCCAGTTTAGCTGTGCAGAAGAAGAACAACAAGAAGAAGAAATATTTCGAAATATGTCCGTCAGGCCCCTTCCCTTGAGATAAATCTGCAAATATCTCGGAAACGAAGTGAGCTATGGCAAAATGTTAAGAGACCTTTTTTGTAGAGAATTAAGTTTCCTACTTTATATGTTCTATGATATTTTTTGATCAGATGCGTAGTTCTAGAGATATATCAAGATATTTAAAGGTTCCGAAGCCGCACCAACATAATAGAGATACAGAAACACCGTGGCCCCTCTCTTTGAGATAACTCTGCACTATTGCGAGCTGGAAATGCCACTTCCAGTTTAGCTGTGCAGAAGAAGAACAACAAGAAGAAGAAATATCTCGAAATATGTCCGTTAGGCCCCATCCCTTGAGATAAATCTGCAAATATCTCGGAAACGAAGCGAGCTATGGCAAAATGTTAAGAGACCTTTTTTGTAGACAATTAAGTTTCCTACTTTTTATGTTCTATGATATTTTTTGATCAGATGCGTAGTTCTCGAGATATATCAAGATATTTAAAAGTTCCGAAGCCGCACCAACATAATAGAGATACAGAAACACCGTGGCCGCTTTCTTTGAGATAACTCTGCACTAGTGCGAGCCGCAAATGCCACTTCCAGCTTAGCTGTGCAGAAGAAGAACAACAAGAAGAAGAAATATCTCGAAATATGTCCGTCAGGCCCCTTCCCTTGAGATATATCTGCAAATATCTCGGAAACGAAACGAGCTATGGCAAAATCTTAAGAGACCTTTCTTGTAGAGAATTATGTTTTCTACAATTTATGTTCTATGATATTTTTTGATCAGATGCGTAGTTCTAGAGATATATCAAGATATTTAAAAGTTCCGAAGCCGCACCAACATAATAGAGATACAGAAACACCGTGGCCCCTTTCTTTGAGATAACTCTGCACTAGTGCGAGCCGCAAAAGCCACTTCCAGCTTAGCTGTGCAGAAGAAGAACAACAAGAAGAAGAAATACCTCGAAATATGTCCGTCAGGCCCCTTCCCTCGAGATAAATCTGCAAATATCCCGGAAACGAAGCGAGCTATGGCAAAATGTTAAGAGACCTTCCTTGTAGAGAATTAAGTTTCCTACTTTTTATGTTCTATGATATTTTTTGATCAGATGCGTAGTTCTCGAGATATATCAAGATATTTAAAAGTTCCGAAGCCGCACCAACATATTAGAGATACAGAAACACCGTGGCCCCTTTCTTTCAGATAACTCTGCACTATTGCGAGCTGGAAATGCCACTTCCAGTTTAGCTGTGCAGAAGAAGAACAACAAGAAGAAGAAATATCTCGAAATATGTCCGTCAGGCCCCTTCCCTTGAGATATATCTGCAAATATCTCGGAAACGAAGCGAGCTATGGCAAAATGTTAAGAGACCTTTTTTGTAGAGAATTATGTTTCCTACAAGTGATGTTCTATGATATTTTTTGATCAGAAGCGTAGTTTTCGAGATATATCGAGATATTTAAAAGTTCCGAAGCCGCACCAACATAATAGAGATACAGAAACACCGTGGCCCCTTTCTTTGAGATAACTCTGCACTATTGCGAGCTGCAAATGCGACTTCCAGCTTAGCTGTGCAGAAGAAGAACAACAAGAAGAAGAAATATCTCGAAATATGTCCGTCAGGCCCCTTCCCTTGAGATAAATCTGCAAATATCTCGGAAACGAAGCGAGCTATGGCAAAATGTTAAGAGACTTTATTTGTAGAGAATTAAGTTTCCTACTTTTTATGTTCTATGATATTTTTTGATCAGATGCGTAGTTCTCGAGATATATCAAGATATTTAAAAGTTCCGAAGCTGCACCAACATAATAGAGGTACAGAAACACCGTGGCCTCTTTCTTTGAGATAACTCTGCACTATTGCGAGCTGCAAATGCCACTTCCAGCTTAGCTGTGCAGAGGAAGAACAACAAGAAGAAGAAATATCTCGAAATATGTCCGTCAGGCCCGTTCCTTTGAGCTGAATCTGCAAATATCTCGGAAACGAAGCGAGCTATGGCAAAATGTTAAGAGACCTTTTTTGTAGAGAATTAAGTTTCCTACTTTTTATGTTCTATGATGTTTTTTGATCAGATGCGTAGTTCTCGAGATATATCAAGATATTTAAAGGTTCCGAAGCCGCACCAACATAATAGAGATACAGAAACACCGTGGCCCCTCTCTTTGAGATAACTCTGCACTATTGCGAGCTGGAAATGCCACTTCCAGTTTAGCTGTGCAGAAGAAGAACAACAAGAAGAAGAAATATCTCGAAATATGTCCGTTAGGCCCCATCCCTTGAGATAAATCTGCAAATATCTCGGAAACGAAGCGAGCTATGGCAAAATGTTAAGAGACCTTTTTTGTAGACAATTAAGTTTCCTACTTTTTATGTTCTATGATATTTTTTGATCAGATGCGTAGTTCTCGAGATATATCAAGATATTTAAAAGTTCCGAAGCCGCACCAACATAATAGAGATACAGAAACACCGTGGCCGCTTTCTTTGAGATAACTCTGCACTAGTGCGAGCCGCAAATGCCACTTCCAGCTTAGCTGTGCAGAAGAAGAACAACAAGAAGAAGAAATATCTCGAAATATGTCCGTCAGGCCCCTTCCCTTGAGATAAATCTGCACATATCTCGGAAACGAAGCGAGCTATGGCAAAATGTTAAGAGACCTTTTTTGTAGAGAATTAAGTTTCCTACTTTTTATATTCTATGATATTTTTTGATCAGACGCGTAGTTCTCGAGATATATCAAGATATTTAAAAGTTCCGAAGCCGCACCAACATAATAGAGATACAGAAACACCGTGGCCCCTTTCTTTGAGATAACTCTGCACTATTGCGAGCTGCAAATGCCACTTCCAATTTAGCTGTGCAGAAGAAGAACAACAAGAAGAAGAAATATCTCGAAATATGTCCGTCAGGCCCCTTCCCTTGAGATATATCTGCAAATATCTCGGAAACGAAACGAGATATGGCAAAATGTTAAGAGACCTTTTTTGTAGAGAATTAAGTTTCCTACTTTATATGTTCTATGATATTTTTTGATCAGATGCGTAGTTCTAGAGATATATCAAGATATTTAAAAGTTCCGAAGCCGCACCAACATAATAGAGATACAGAAACACCGTGGCCCCTTTCTTTGAGATAACTCTGCACTATTGCGAGCTGGAAATGCCACTTCCAGTTTAGCTGTGCAGAAGGAGAACAACAAGAAGAAGAAATATCTCGAAATATGTCCGTCAGGCCCCTTCCCTTGAGATATATCTGCAAATATCTCGGAAACGAAACGAGCTATGGCAAAATCTTAAGAGACCTTTCTTGTAGAGAATTATGTTTTCTACAATTTATGTTCTATGATATTTTTCGATCAGAAGCGTAGTTTTCGAGATATATCGAGATATTTAAAAGTTCCGAAGCCGCACCAACGTAATAGAGATACAGAAACACCGTGGCCCTTTTCTTGGAGATAACTCTGCACTAGTGCGAGCCGCAAAAGCCACTTCCAGCTTAGCTGTGCAGAAGAAGAACAACAAGAAGACGAAATATCTCGAAATATGTCCGTCAGGCCCCTTCCCTTAAGATAAATCTGCACATATCTCGGAAACGAAGCGAGCTATGGCAAAATGTTAAGAGACCTTTTTTGTAGAGAATTAAGTTTCCTACTTTTTATATTCTATGATATTTTTTGATCAGACGCGTAGTTCTCGAGATATATCAAGATATTTAAAAGTTCCGAAGCCGCACCAACATAATAGAGATACAGAAACACCGTGGCCCCTTTCTTTGAGATAACTCTGCACTATTGCGAGCTGCAAATGCCACTTCCAATTTAGCTGTGCAGAAGAAGAACAACAAGAAGAAGAAATATCTCGAAATATGTCCGTCAGGCCCCTTCCCTTGAGATATATCTGCAAATATCTCGGAAACGAAACGAGATATGGCAAAATGTTAAGAGACCTTTTTTGTAGAGAATTAAGTTTCCTACTTTATATGTTCTATGATATTTTTTGATCAGATGCGTAGTTCTAGAGATATATCAAGATATTTAAAAGTTCCGAAGCCGCACCAACATAATAGAGATACAGAAACACCGTGGCCCCTTTCTTTGAGATAACTCTGCACTATTGCGAGCTGGAAATGCCACTTCCAGTTTAGCTGTGCAGAAGGAGAACAACAAGAAGAAGAAATATCTCGAAATATGTCCGTCAGGCCCCTTCCCTTGAGATATATCTGCAAATATCTCGGAAACGAAACGAGCTATGGCAAAATCTTAAGAGACCTTTCTTGTAGAGAATTATGTTTTCTACAATTTATGTTCTATGATATTTTTCGATCAGAAGCGTAGTTTTCGAGATATATCGAGATATTTAAAAGTTCCGAAGCCGCACCAACGTAATAGAGATACAGAAACACCGTGGCCCTTTTCTTGGAGATAACTCTGCACTAGTGCGAGCCGCAAAAGCCACTTCCAGCTTAGCTGTGCAGAAGAAGAACAACAAGAAGAAGAAATATCTCGAAATATGTCCGTCAGGCCCCTTCCCTTAAGATAAATCTGCACATATCTCGGAAACGAAGCGAGCTATGGCAAAATGTTAAGAGACCTTTTTTGTAGAGAATTAAGTTTCCTACTTTTTATATTCTATGATATTTTTTGATCAGACGCGTAGTTCTCGAGATATATCAAGATATTTAAAAGTTCCGAAGCCGCACCAACATAATAGAGATACAGAAACACCGTGGCCCCTTTCTTTGAGATAACTCTGCACTATTGCGAGCTGCAAATGCCACTTCCAATTTAGCTGTGCAGAAGAAGAACAACAAGAAGAAGAAATATCTCGAAATATGTCCGTCAGGCCCCTTCCCTTGAGATATATCTGCAAATATCTCGGAAACGAAACGAGCTATGGCAAAATGTTAAGAGACCTTTTTTGTAGAGAATTAAGTTTCCTACTTTATATGTTCTATGATATTTTTTGATCAGATGCGTAGTTCTAGAGATATATCAAGATATTTAAAAGTTCCGAAGCCGCACCAACATAATAGAGATACAGAAACACCGTGGCCCCTTTCTTTGAGATAACTCTGCACTATTGCGAGCTGTAAATGCCACTTCCAGCTTAGCTGTGCAGAAGAAGAACATCAAGAAGAAGAAATATCTCGAAATATGTCCATCAGGCCCCTTCCCTTGAGATAAATCTGCAAATATCTCGGAAACGAAGCGAGCTATGGCAAAATGTTAAGAGACCTTTTTTGTAGAGAATTAAGTTTCCTACTTTTTATGTTCTATGATATTTTTTGATCAGATGCGTAGTTCTCGAGATATATCAAGATATTTAAAAGTTCCGACGCCGCACCAACATAATAGAGATACAGAAACACCGTGGCCCCTTTCTTTGAGATAACTCTGCACTATTGCGAGCTGGAAATGCCACTTCCAGTTTAGCTGTGCAGAAGGAGAACAACAAGAAGAAGAAATATCTCGAAATATGTCCGTCAGGCCCCTTCCCTTGAGATATATCTGCAAATATCTCGGAAACGAAACGAGCTATGGCAAAATCTTGAGAGACCTTTTTTGTAGAGAATTATGTTTTCTACAATTTATGTTCTATGATATTTTTCGATCAGAAGCGTAGTTTTCGAGATATATCGAGATATTTAAAAGTTCCGAAGCCGCACCAACGTAATAGAGATACAGAAACACCGTGGCCCCTTTCTTGGAGATAACTCTGCACTAGTGCGAGCCGCAAAAGCCACTTCCAGCTTAGCTGTGCAGAAGAAGAACAACAAGAAGAAGAAATATCTCGAAATATGTCCGTCAGGCCCCTTCCCTTGAGATAAATCTGCACATATCTCGGAAACGAAGCGAGCTATGGCAAAATGTTAAGAGACCTTTTTTGTAGAGAATTAAGTTTCCTACATTTTATATTCTATGATATTTTTTGATCAGACGCGTAGTTCTCGAGATATATCAAGATATTTAAAAGTTCCGAAGCCGCACCAACATAATAGAGATACAGAAACACCGTGGCCCCTTTCTTTGAGATAACTCTGCACTATTGCGAGCTGCAAATGCCACTTCCAATTTAGCTGTGCAGAAGAAGAACAACAAGAAGAAGATATATCTCGAAATATGTCCGTCAGGCCCCTTCCCTTGTGATATATCTGCAAATATCTCGGAAACGAAACGAGCTATGGCAAAATGTTAAGAGACCTTTTTTGTAGAGAATTAAGTTTCCTACTTTTTATGTTCTATGATATTTTTTGATCAGATGCGTAGTTCTCGAGATATATCAAGATATTTAAAAGTTCCGACGCCGCACCAACATAATAGAGATACAGAAACACCGTGGCCCCTTTCTTTGAGATAACTCTGCACTATTGCGAGCTGGAAATGCCACTTCCAGTTTAGCTGTGCAGAAGGAGAACAACAAGAAGAAGAAATATCTCGAAATATGTCCGTCAGGCCCCTTCCCTTGAGATATATCTGCAAATATCTCGGAAACGAAACGAGCTATGGCAAAATCTTGAGAGACCTTTTTTGTAGAGAATTATGTTTTCTACAATTTATGTTCTATGATATTTTTCGATCAGAAGCGTAGTTTTCGAGATATATCGAGATATTTAAAAGTTCCGAAGCCGCACCAACGTAATAGAGATACAGAAACACCGTGGCCCCTTTCTTGGAGATAACTCTGCACTAGTGCGAGCCGCAAAAGCCACTTCCAGCTTAGCTGTGCAGAAGAAGAACAACAAGAAGAAGAAATATCTCGAAATATGTCCGTCAGGCCCCTTCCCTTGAGATAAATCTGCACATATCTCGGAAACGAAGCGAGCTATGGCAAAATGTTAAGAGACCTTTTTTGTAGAGAATTAAGTTTCCTACATTTTATATTCTATGATATTTTTTGATCAGACGCGTAGTTCTCGAGATATATCAAGATATTTAAAAGTTCCGAAGCCGCACCAACATAATAGAGATACAGAAACACCGTGGCCCCTTTCTTTGAGATAACTCTGCACTATTGCGAGCTGCAAATGCCACTTCCAATTTAGCTGTGCAGAAGAAGAACAACAAGAAGAAGATATATCTCGAAATATGTCCGTCAGGCCCCTTCCCTTGTGATATATCTGCAAATATCTCGGAAACGAAACGAGCTATGGCAAAATGTTAAGAGACCTTTTTTGTAGAGAATTAAGTTTCCTACTTTATATGTTCTATGATATTTTTTGATCAGATGCGTAGTTCTAGAGATATATCAAGATATTTAAAAGTTCCGAAGCCGCACCAACATAATAGAGATACAGAAACACCGTGGCCCCTTTCTTTGAGATAACTCTGCACTATTGCGAGCTGGAAATGCCACTTCCAGTTTAGCTGTGCAGAAGGAGAACAACAAGAAGAAGAAATATCTCGAAATATGTCCGTCAGGCCCCTTCCCTTGAGATATATCTGCAAATATCTCGGAAACGAAACGAGCTATGGCAAAATCTTAAGAGACCTTTTTTGTAGAGAATTATGTTTTCTACAATTTATGTTCTATGATATTTTTCGATCAGAAGCGTAGTTTTCGAGATATATCGAGATATTTAAAAGTTCCGAAGCCGCACCAACATAATAGAGATACAGAAACACCGTGGCCCCTTTCTTTGAGATAACTCTGCACTATTGCGAGCTAGAAATGCCACTTCCAGTTTAGCTGTGCAGAAGGAGAACAACAAGAAGAAGAAATATCTCGAAATATGTCCGTCAGGCCCCTTCCCTTGAGATATATCTGCAAATATCTCGGAAACGAAACGAGCTATGGCAAAATCTTAAGAGACCTTTTTTGTAGAGAATTATGTTTTCTACAATTTATGTTCTATGATATTTTTCGATCAGAAGCGTAGTTTTCGAGATATATCGAGATATTTAAAAGTTCCGAAGCCGCACCAACGTAATAGAGATACAGAAACACCGTGGCCCCTTTCTTTGAGATAACTCTGCACTAGTGCGAGCCGCAAAAGCCACTTCCAGCTTAGCTGTGCAGAAGAAGAACAACAAGAAGAAGAAATATCTCGAAATATGTCCGTCAGGCCCCTTCCCTTGAGATATATCTGCAAATATCTCGGAAACGAAACGAGCTATGGCAAAATGTTAAGAGACCTTTTTTGTAGAGAATTAACTTTCCTACTTTATATGTTCTATGATATTTTTTGATCAGATGCGTAGTTCTAGAGATATATCAAGATATTTAAAAGTTCCGAAGCCGCACCAACATAATAGAGATACAGAAACACCGTGGCCCCTTTCTTTGAGATAACTCTGCACTAGTGCGAGCCGCAAAAGCCACTTCCAGCTTAGCTGTGCAGAAGAAGAACAACAAGAAGAAGAAATATCTCGAAATATGTCCGTCAGGCCCCTTCCCTTGAGATATATCTGCAAATATCTCGGAAACGAAACGAGCTATGGCAAAATGTTAAGAGACCTTTTTTGTAGAGAATTAAGTTTCCTACTTTATATGTTCTATGATATTTTTTGATCAGATGCGTAGTTCTCGAGATATATCAAGATATTTAAAAGTTCCGGAGCCGCACCAACATAATAGAGATACAGAAACACCGTGGCCCCTTTCTTTGAGATAACTCTGCACTATTGCGAGCTGCAAATGCCACTTCCAGCTTAGCTGTGCAGAGGAAGAACAACAAGAAGAAGAAATATCTCGAAATATGTCCGTCAGGTCCCTTCCCTTGAGATAAATCTGCAAATATCTCGGAAACGAAGCGAGCTATGGCAAAATGTTAAGAGACGCTTTTTGTAGACAATTATGTTTCCTACAATTTATGTTCTATGATGTTTTTTGATCAGAAGCGTAGTTTTCGAGATATATCGAGATATTCAAAAGTTCCGAAGCCGCACCAACATAATAGAGATACAGAAACACCGTGGCCCCTTTCTTTGAGATAACTCTGCACTAGTGCGAGCCGCAAATGCCACTTCCAGCTTAGCTGTGCAGAAGAAGGACAATAAGAAGAAGAAATATCTCGAAATATGTCCGTCAGGCCCCTTCCCTTGAGATAAATCTGCAAATATCTCGGAAACCAAGCGAGCTATGGCAAAATGTTAAGAGACCTTTTTTGTAGAGAATTAAGTTTCCTACTTTTTATGTTCTATGATATTTTTTGATCAGATGCGTAGTTCTCGAGATATATCACGATATTTAAAAGTTCCGAAGCCGCACCAACATAATAGAGATACAGAAACACCGTGGCCCCCTTCTTTGAGATAACTCTGCACTATTGCGAGCTGCAAATGCCACTTCCAGCTTAGCTGTGCAGAGGAAGAACAACAAGAAGAAGAAATATCTCGAAATATGTCCGTCAGGCCCCTTCCCTTGAGATAAATCTGCAAATATCTCGGAAACGAAGCGAGCTATGGCAAAATGTTAAGAGAACTTTTTTGTAGAGAATTAAGTTTCCTACTTTTTATGTTCTATGATATTTTTTGATCAGATGCGTAGTTCTCGAGATATATCAAGATATTTAAAAGTTCCGAAGCCGCACCAACATAATAGAGATACAGAAACACCGTGGCCCCTTTCTTTGAGATAACTCTACACTATTGCGAGCTGCAAATGCCACTTCCAGCTTAGCTGTGCAGAGGAAGAACAACAAGAAGAAGAAATATCTCGAAATATGTCCGTCAGGCCCGTTCCTTTGAGCTGAATCTGCAAATATCTCGGAAACGAAGCGAGCTATGGCAAAATGTTAAGAGACGTTTTATGTAGAGAACTATGTTTCCTACAATTTATGTTCTATGATATTTTTTGATCAGAAGCGTAGTTTTCGAGATATATCGAGATATTTAAAAGTTCCGAAGCCGCACCAACATAATAGAGATACAGAAACACCGTGGCCCCTTTCTTTGAGATAACTCTGCACTAGTGCGAGCCACAAATGCCACTTCCAGCTTAGCTGTGCAGAGGAAGAACAACAAGAAGAAGAAATATCTCGAAATATGTCCGTCAGGCCCCTTCCCTTGAGATAAATCTGCAAATATCTCGGAAACGAAGCGAGCTATGGCAAAATGTTAAGAGACCTTTTTTGTAGAGAATTAAGTTTCCTACTTTTTATGTTCTATGATATTTTTTGATCAGATGCGTAGTTCTCGAGATATATCAAGATATTTAAAAGTTCCGAAGCCGCACCAACATAATAGAGATACAGAAACACCGTGGCCCCTTTCTTTGAGATAACTCTGCACTATTGCGAGCTGCAAATGCCACTTCCAGCTTAGCTGTGCAGAGGAAGAACAACAAGAAGAAGAAATATCTCGAAATATGTCCGTCAGGCCCCTTCCCTTGAGATAAATCTGCAAATATCTCGGAAACGAAGCGAGCTATGGCAAAATGTTAAGAGACGTTTTTTGTACAGAATTATGTTTCCTACAATTTATGTTCTATGATGTTTTTTGATCAGAAGCGTAGTTATCGAGATATATCGAGATATTTAAAAGTTCCGAAGCCGCACCAACATAATAGAGATACAGAAACAACGTGGCCCCTTTCTTTGAAATAACTCTGCACTAGTGCGAGCCGCAAATGCCACTTCAAGCTTAGCTGTGCAGAAGAAGGACAACAAGAAGATGAAATATCTCGAAATATGTCCGTCAGGCCCCTTCACTTGAGATAAATCTGCAAATATCTCGGAAACGAAGCGAGCTATGGCAAAATGTTAAGAGACCTTTTTTGTAGAGAATTAAGTTTCCTACTTTTTATGTTCTATGATATTTTTTGATCAGATGCGTAGTTCTCGAGATATATCAAGATATTTAAAAGTTCCGAAGCCGCACCAACATAATAGAGATACAGAAACACCGTGGCCCCTTTCTTTGAGATAACTCTGCACTAGTGCGAGCCGCAAATGCCACTTCCAGCTTAGCTGTGCAGAGGAAGAACAACAAGAAGAAGAAATATCTCGAAATATGTCCGTCAGGCCCGTTCCTTTGAGCTGAATCTGCAAATATCTCGGAAACGAAGCGAGCTATGGCAAAATGTTAAGAGACGTTTTTTGTACAGAATTATGTTTCCTACAATTTATGTTCTATGATATTTTTTGATCACAAGCGTAGTTTTCGAGATATATCGAGATATTTAAAAGTTCCGAAGCCGCACCAACATAATAGAGATACAGAAACACCGTGGCCCCTTTCTTTGAGATAACTCTGCACTAGTGCGAGCCGCAAATGCCACTTCCAGCTTAGCTGTGCAGAAGAAGAACAACAAGAAGAAGAAATATCTCGAAATATGTCCGTCAGGCCCCTTCCCTTGAGATAAATCTGCAAATATCTCGGAAACGAAGCGAACTATGGCAAAATGTTAAGAGACCTTTTTTGTAGAGAATTAAGTTTCCTACTTTTTATGTTCTATGATATTTTTTGATCAGAAGCGTAGTTTTCGAGATATATCGAGATATTTAAAAGTTCCGAAGCCGCACCAACATAATAGAGATACAGAAACACCGTGGCCCCTTTCTTTGAGATAACTCTGCACTAGTGCGAGCCGCAAATGCCACTTCCAGCTTAGCTGTGCAGAAGAAGAACAACAAGAAGAAGAAATATCTCGAAATATGTCCGTCAGGCCCCTTCCCTTGAGATAAATCTGCAAATATCTCGGAAACGAAGCGAGCTATGGCAAAATGTTAAGAGACCTTTTTTGTAGAGAATTAAGTTTCCTACTTTTTATGTTCTATGATATTTTTTGATCAGAAGCGTAGTTTTCGAGATATATCGAGATATTTAAAAGTTCCGAAGCCGCACCAACATAATAGAGATACAGAAACACCGTGGCCCCTTTCTTTGAGATAACTCTGCACTAGTGCGAGCCGCAAATGCCACTTCCAGCATAGCTGTGCACAAGAAGAACAACAAGAAGAAGAAATATCTCGAAATATGTCCGTCAGGCCCCTTCCCTTGAGATAAATCTGCAAATATCTCGGAAACGAAGCGAGCTATGGCAAAATGTTAAGAGACCTTTTTTGTAGAGAATTATGTTTCCTACTTTATATGTTCTATGATATTTTTTGATCAGATGCGTAGTTCTCGAGATATATCAAGATATTTAAAAGTTCCGAAGCCGCACCAACATAATAGAGATACAGAAACACCGTGGCCCCTTTCTTCGAGATAACTCTGCACTAGTGCGAGCCGCAAATGCCACTTCCAGCTTAGCTGTGCAGAAGAAGAACAACAAGAAGAAGAAATATCTCGAAATATGTCCGTCAGGCCCCTTCCCTTGAGATAAATCTGCAAATATCTCGGAAACGAAGCGAGCTATGGCAAAATGTTAAGAGACCTTTTTTGTAGAGAATTATGTTTCCTACTTTATATGTTCTATGATATTTTTTGATCAGATGCGTAGTTCTCGAGATATATCAAGATATTTAAAAGTTCCGAAGCCGCACCAACATAATAGAGATACAGAAACACCGTGGCCCCTTTCTTCGAGATAACTCTGCACTAGTGCGAGCCGCAAATGCCACTTCCAGCTTAGCTGTGCAGAAGAAGAACAACAAGAAGAAGAAATATCTCGAAATATGTCCGTCAGGCCCCTTCCCTTGAGATAAATCTGCAAATATCTCGGAAACGAAGCGAGCTATGGCAAAATGTTAAGAGACCTTTTTTGTAGAGAATTAAGTTTCCTACTTTTTATGTTCTATGATATTTTTTGATCAGATGCGTAGTTCTCGAGATATATCAAGATATTTAAAAGTTCCGAAGCCGCACCAACATAATAGAGATACAGAAACACCGTGGCCCCTTTCTTTCAGACTACTCTGCACTATTGCGAGCTGCAAATGCCACTTCCAGCTTAGCTGTGCAGAAGAAGAACAACAAGAAGAAGAAATATCTCGAAATATGTCCGTCAGGCCCGTTCCTTTGAGCTGAATCTGCAAATATCTCGGAAACGAAGCGAGCTATGGCAAAATGTTAAGACACGTTTTTTGTAGAGAATTATGTTTCCTACAATTTATGGTCTATGATATTTTTTGATCAGATGCGTAGTTCTCGAGATATATCAAGATATTTAAAAGTTCCGAAGCCGCACCAACATAATAGAGATACAGAAACACCGTGGCCCCTTTCTTTGAGATAACTCTGCACTAGTGCGAGCCGCAAATGCCACTTCCAGCTTAGCTGTGCAGAAGAAGAACAACAAGAAGAAGAAATATCTCGAAGTATGTCCGTCAGGCCCCTTCCCTTGAGATAAATCGGCAAATATCTCGGAAACGAAGCGAGCTATGGCAAAATGTTAAGAGACCTTTTTTGTAGAGAATTATGTTTCCTACTTTATATGTTCTATGATATTTTTTGATCAGATGCGTAGTTCTCGAGATATATCAAGATATTTAAAAGTTCCGAAGCCGCACCAACATAATAGAGATACAGAAACACCGTGGCCCCTTTCTTCGAGATAACTCTGCACTAGTGCGAGCCGCAAATGCCACTTCCAGCTTAGCTGTGCAGAAGAAGAACAACAAGAAGAAGAAATATCTCGAAATATGTCCGTCAGGCCCCTTCCCTTGAGATAAATCTGCAAATATCTCGGAAACGAAGCGAGCTATGGCAAAATGTTAAGAGACCTTTTTTGTAGAGAATTATGTTTCCTACTTTATATGTTCTATGATATTTTTTGATCAGATGCGTAGTTCTCGAGATATATCAAGATATTTAAAAGTTCCGAAGCCGCACCAACATAATAGAGATACAGAAACACCGTGGCCCCTTTCTTCGAGATAACTCTGCACTAGTGCGAGCCGCAAATGCCACTTCCAGCTTAGCTGTGCAGAAGAAGAACAACAAGAAGAAGAAATATCTCGAAATATGTCCGTCAGGCCCCTTCCCTTGAGATAAATCTGCAAATATCTCGGAAACGAAGCGAGCTATGGCAAAATGTTAAGAGACCTTTTTTGTAGAGAATTAAGTTTCCTACTTTTTATGTTCTATGATATTTTTTGATCAGATGCGTAGTTCTCGAGATATATCAAGATATTTAAAAGTTCCGAAGCCGCACCAACATAATAGAGATACAGAAACACCGTGGCCCCTTTCTTTCAGACTACTCTGCACTATTGCGAGCTGCAAATGCCACTTCCAGCTTAGCTGTGCAGAAGAAGAACAACAAGAAGAAGAAATATCTCGAAATATGTCCGTCAGGCCCGTTCCTTTGAGCTGAATCTGCAAATATCTCGGAAACGAAGCGAGCTATGGCAAAATGTTAAGACACGTTTTTTGTAGAGAATTATGTTTCCTACAATTTATGGTCTATGATATTTTTTGATCAGATGCGTAGTTCTCGAGATATATCAAGATATTTAAAAGTTCCGAAGCCGCACCAACATAATAGAGATACAGAAACACCGTGGCCCCTTTCTTTGAGATAACTCTGCACTAGTGCGAGCCGCAAATGCCACTTCCAGCTTAGCTGTGCAGAAGAAGAACAACAAGAAGAAGAAATATCTCGAAGTATGTCCGTCAGGCCCCTTCCCTTGAGATAAATCTGCAAATATCTCGGAAACGAAGCGAGCTATGGCAAAATGTTAAGAGACCTTTTTTGTAGAGAATTAAGTTTCCTACTTTTTATGTTCTATGATATTTTTTGATCAGAAGCGTAGTTTTCGAGATATATCGAGATATTTAAAAGTTCCGAAGCCGCACCAACATAATAGAGATACAGAAACACCGTGGCCCCTTTCTTTGAGATAACTCTGCACTAGTGCGAGCCGCAAATGCCACTTCCAGCTTAGCTGTGCACAAGAAGAACAACAAGAAGAAGAAATATCTCGAAATATGTCCGTCAGGCCCCTTCCCTTGAGATAAATCTGCAAATATCTCGGAAACGAAGCGAGCTATGGCAAAATGTTAAGAGACCTTTTTTGTAGAGAATGAAGTTTCCTACTTTTTATGTTCTATGATATTTTTTGATCAGATGCGTAGTTCTCGAGATATATCAAGATATTTAAAAGTTCCGAAGCCGCACCAACATAATAGAGATACAGAAACACCGTGGCCCCTTTCTTCGAGATAACTCTGCACTAGTGCGAGCCGCAAATGCCACTTCCAGCTTAGCTGTGCAGAAGAAGAACAACAAGAAGAAGAAATATCTCGAAATATGTCCGTCAGGCCCCTTCCCTGGAGATAAATCTGCAAATATCTCGGAAACGAAGCGAGCTATGGCAAAATGTTAACAGACCTTTTTTGTAGAGAATTAAGTTTCCTACTTTTTATGTTCTATGATATTTTTTGATCAGATGCGTAGTTCTCGAGATATATCAAGATATTTAAAAGTTCCGAAGCCGCACCAACATAATAGAGATACAGAAACACCGTGGCCCCTTTCTTCGAGATAACTCTGCACTAGTGCGAGCCGCAAATGCCACTTCCAGCTTAGCTGTGCAGAAGAAGAACAACAAGAAGAAGAAATATCTCGAAATATGTCCGTCAGGCCCCTTCCCTTGAGATAAATCTGCAAATATCTCGGAAACGAAGCGAGCTATGGCAAAATGTTAAGAGACCTTTTTTGTAGAGAATTAAGTTTCCTACTTTTTATGTTCTATGATATTTTTTGATCAGATGCGTAGTTCTCGAGATATATCAAGATATTTAAAAGCTCCGAAGCCGCACCAACATAATAGAGATACAGAAACACCGTGGCCCCTTTCTTTGAGACTACTCTGCACTATTGCGAGCTGCAAATGCCACTTCCAGCTTAGCTGTGCAGAAGAAGAACAACAAGAAGAAGAAATATCTCGAAATATGTCCGTCAGGCCCGTTCCTTTGAGCTGAATCTGCAAATATCTCGGAAACGAAGCGAGCTATGGCAAAATGTTAAGACACGTTTTTTGTAGAGAATTATGTTTCCTACAATTTATGGTCTATGATATTTTTTGATCAGATGCGTAGTTCTCGAGATATATCAAGATATTTAAAAGTTCCGAAGCCGCACCAACATAATAGAGATACAGAAACACCGTGGCCCCTTTCTTTGAGATAACTCTGCACTAGTGCGAGCCGCAAATGCCACTTCCAGCTTAGCTGTGCAGAAGAAGAACAACAAGAAGAAGAAATATCTCGAAATATGTCCGTCAGGCCCCTTCCCTTGAGATAAATCTGCAAATATCTCGGAAACGAAGCGAGCTATGGCAAAATGTTAAGAGACCTTTTTTGTAGAGAATTAAGTTTCCTACTTTTTATGTTCTATGATATTTTTTGATCAGAAGCGTAGTTTTCGAGATATATCGAGATATTCAAAAGTTCCGAAGCCGCACCAACATAATAGAGATACAGAAACACCGTGGCCCCTTTCTTTGAGATAACTCTGCACTAGTGCGAGCCGCAAATGCCACTTCCAGCTTAGCTGTGCAGAAGAAGAACAACAAGAAGAAGAAATATCTCGAAATATGTCCGTCAGGCCCCTTCCCTTGAGATAAATCTGCAAATATCTCGGAAACGAAGCGAGCTATGGCAAAATGTTAAGAGACCTTTTTTGTAGAGAATTAAGTTTCCTACTTTTTATGTTCTATGATATTTTTTGATCAGAAGCGTAGTTTTCGAGATATATCGAGATATTTAAAAGTTCCGAAGCCGCACCAACATAATAGAGATACAGAAACACCGTGGCCCCTTTCTTTGAGATAACTCTGCACTAGTGCGAGCCGCAAATGCCACTTCCAGCTTAGCTGTGCACAAGAAGAACAACAAGAAGAAGAAATATCTCGAAATATGTCCGTCAGGCCCCTTCCCTTGAGATAAATCTGCAAATATCTCGGAAACGAAGCGAGCTATGGCAAAATGTTAAGAGACCTTTTTTGTAGAGAATTATGTTTCCTACTTTATATGTTCTATGATATTTTTTGATCAGATGCGTAGTTCTCGAGATATATCAAGATATTTAAAAGTTCCGAAGCCGCACCAACATAATAGAGATACAGAAACACCGTGGCCCCTTTCTTCGAGATAACTCTGCACTAGTGCGAGCCGCAAATGCCACTTCCAGCTTAGCTGTGCAGAAGAAGAACAACAAGAAGAAGAAATATCTCGAAATATGTCCGTCAGGCCCCTTCCCTTGAGATAAATCTGCAAATATCTCGGAAACGAAGCGAGCTATGGCAAAATGTTAAGAGACCTTTTTTGTAGAGAATTAAGTTTCCTACTTTTTATGTTCTATGATATTTTTTGATCAGATGCGTAGTTCTCGAGATATATCAAGATATTTAAAAGTTCCGAAGCCGCACCAACATAATAGAGATACAGAAACACCGTGGCCCCTTTCTTTCAGACTACTCTGCACTATTGCGAGCTGCAAATGCCACTTCCAGCTTAGCTGTGCAGAAGAAGAACAACAAGAAGAAGAAATATCTCGAAATATGTCCGTCAGGCCCGTTCCTTTGAGCTGAATCTGCAAATATCTCGGAAACGAAGCGAGCTATGGCAAAATGTTAAGACACGTTTTTTGTAGAGAATTATGTTTCCTACAATTTATGGTCTATGATATTTTTTGATCAGATGCGTAGTTCTCGAGATATATCAAGATATTTAAAAGTTCCGAAGCCGCACCAACATAATAGAGATACAGAAACACCGTGGCCCCTTTCTTTGAGATAACTCTGCACTAGTGCGAGCCGCAAATGCCACTTCCAGCTTAGCTGTGCAGAAGAAGAACAACAAGAAGAAGAAATATCTCGAAGTATGTCCGTCAGGCCCCTTCCCTTGAGATAAATCTGCAAATATCTCGGAAACGAAGCGAGCTATGGCAAAATGTTAAGAGACCTTTTTTGTAGAGAATTAAGTTTCCTACTTTTTATGTTCTATGATATTTTTTGATCAGAAGCGTAGTTTTCGAGATATATCGAGATATTTAAAAGTTCCGAAGCCGCACCAACATAATAGAGATACAGAAACACCGTGGCCCCTTTCTTTGAGATAACTCTGCACTAGTGCGAGCCGCAAATGCCACTTCCAGCTTAGCTGTGCACAAGAAGAACAACAAGAAGAAGAAATATCTCGAAATATGTCCGTCAGGCCCCTTCCCTTGAGATAAATCTGCAAATATCTCGGAAACGAAGCGAGCTATGGCAAAATGTTAAGAGACCTTTTTTGTAGAGAATGAAGTTTCCTACTTTTTATGTTCTATGATATTTTTTGATCAGATGCGTAGTTCTCGAGATATATCAAGATATTTAAAAGTTCCGAAGCCGCACCAACATAATAGAGATACAGAAACACCGTGGCCCCTTTCTTCGAGATAACTCTGCACTAGTGCGAGCCGCAAATGCCACTTCCAGCTTAGCTGTGCAGAAGAAGAACAACAAGAAGAAGAAATATCTCGAAATATGTCCGTCAGGCCCCTTCCCTGGAGATAAATCTGCAAATATCTCGGAAACGAAGCGAGCTATGGCAAAATGTTAAGAGACCTTTTTTGTAGAGAATTAAGTTTCCTACTTTTTATGTTCTATGATATTTTTTGATCAGATGCGTAGTTCTCGAGATATATCAAGATATTTAAAAGTTCCGAAGCCGCACCAACATAATAGAGATACAGAAACACCGTGGCCCCTTTCTTCGAGATAACTCTGCACTAGTGCGAGCCGCAAATGCCACTTCCAGCTTAGCTGTGCAGAAGAAGAACAACAAGAAGAAGAAATATCTCGAAATATGTCCGTCAGGCCCCTTCCCTGGAGATGAATCTGCAAATATCTCGGAAACGAAGCGAGCTATGGCAAAATGTTAAGAGACCTTTTTTGTAGAGAATTAAGTTTCCTACTTTTTATGTTCTATGATATTTTTTGATCAGATGCGTAGTTCTCGAGATATATCAAGATATTTAAAAGTTCCGAAGCCGCACCAACATAATAGAGATACAGAAACACCGTGGCCCCTTTCTTTGAGATAACTCTGCACTAGTGCGAGCCGCAAATGCCACTTCCAGCTTAGCTGGGCAGAAGAAGAACAACAAGAAGAAGAAATATCTCGAAATATGTCCGTCAGGCCCCTTCCCTTGAGATAAATCTGCAAATATCTCGGAAACGAAGCGAGCTATGGCAAAATGTTAAGAGACCTTTTTTGTAGAGAATTAAGTTTCCTACTTTTTATGTTCTATGATATTTTTTGATCAGATGCGTAGTTCTCGAGATATATCAAGATATTTAAAAGTTCCGAAGCCGCACCAACATAATAGAGATACAGAAACACCGTGGCCCCTTTCTTTGAGACTACTCTGCACTATTGCGAGCTGCAAATGCCACTTCCAGCTTAGCTGTGCAGAAGAAGAACAACAAGAAGAAGAAATATCTCGAAATATGTCCGTCAGGCCCGTTCCTTTGAGCTGAATCTGCAAATATCTCGGAAACGAAGCGAGCTATGGCAAAATGTTAAGACACGTTTTTTGTAGAGAATTATGTTTCCTACAATTTATGGTCTATGATATTTTTTGATCAGATGCGTAGTTCTCGAGATATATCAAGATATTTAAAAGTTCCGAAGCCGCACCAACATAATAGAGATACAGAAACACCGTGGCCCCTTTCTTTGAGATAACTCTGCACTAGTGCGAGCCGCAAATGCCACTTCCAGCTTAGCTGGGCAGAAGAAGAACAACAAGAAGAAGAAATATCTCGAAATATGTCCGTCAGGCCCCTTCCCTTGAGATAAATCTGCAAATATCTCGGAAACGAAGCGAGCTATGGCAAAATGTTAAGAGACGTTTTTTGTAGAGAATTATGTTTCCTACAATTTATGTTCTATGATATTTTTTGATCAGAAGCGTAGTTTTCGAGATATATCAAGATATTTAAAAGTTCCGAAGCCGCACCAACATAATAGAGATACAGAAACACCGTGGCCCCTTTCTTCGAGATAACTCTGCACTAGTGCGAGCCGCAAATGCCACTTCCAGCTTAGCTGTGCAGAAGAAGAACAACAAGAAGAAGAAATATCTCGAAATATGTCCGTCAGGCCCCTTCCCTGGAGATAAATCTGCAAATATCTCGGAAACGAAGCGAGCTATGGCAAAATGTTAACAGACCTTTTTTGTAGAGAATTAAGTTTCCTACTTTTTATGTTCTATGATATTTTTTGATCAGATGCGTAGTTCTCGAGATATATCAAGATATTTAAAAGTTCCGAAGCCGCACCAACATAATAGAGATACAGAAACACCGTGGCCCCTTTCTTCGAGATAACTCTGCACTAGTGCGAGCCGCAAATGCCACTTCCAGCTTAGCTGTGCAGAAGAAGAACAACAAGAAGAAGAAATATCTCGAAATATGTCCGTCAGGCCCCTTCCCTGGAGATAAATCTGCAAATATCTCGGAAACGAAGCGAGCTATGGCAAAATGTTAAGAGACCTTTTTTGTAGAGAATTAAGTTTCCTACTTTTTATGTTCTATGATATTTTTTGATCAGATGCGTAGTTCTCGAGATATATCAAGATATTTAAAAGTTCCGAAGCCGCACCAACATAATAGAGATACAGAAACACCGTGGCCCCTTTCTTTGAGATAACTCTGCACTAGTGCGAGCCGCAAATGCCACTTCCAGCTTAGCTGGGCAGAAGAAGAACAACAAGAAGAAGAAATATCTCGAAATATGTCCGTCAGGCCCCTTCCCTTGAGATAAATCTGCAAATATCTCGGAAACGAAGCGAGCTATGGCAAAATGTTAAGAGACCTTTTTTGTAGAGAATTAAGTTTCCTACTTTTTATGTTCTATGATATTTTTTGATCAGATGCGTAGTTCTCGAGATATATCAAGATATTTAAAAGTTCCGAAGCCGCACCAACATAATAGAGATACAGAAACACCGTGGCCCCTTTCTTTGAGACTACTCTGCACTATTGCGAGCTGCAAATGCCACTTCCAGCTTAGCTGTGCAGAAGAAGAACAACAAGAAGAAGAAATATCTCGAAATATGTCCGTCAGGCCCGTTCCTTTGAGCTGAATCTGCAAATATCTCGGAAACGAAGCGAGCTATGGCAAAATGTTAAGACACGTTTTTTGTAGAGAATTATGTTTCCTACAATTTATGGTCTATGATATTTTTTGATCAGATGCGTAGTTCTCGAGATATATCAAGATATTTAAAAGTTCCGAAGCCGCACCAACATAATAGAGATACAGAAACACCGTGGCCCCTTTCTTTGAGATAACTCTGCACTAGTGCGAGCCGCAAATGCCACTTCCAGCTTAGCTGGGCAGAAGAAGAACAACAAGAAGAAGAAATATCTCGAAATATGTCCGTCAGGCCCCTTCCCTTGAGATAAATCTGCAAATATCTCGGAAACGAAGCGAGCTATGGCAAAATGTTAAGAGACGTTTTTTGTAGAGAATTATGTTTCCTACAATTTATGTTCTATGATATTTTTTGATCAGAAGCGTAGTTTTCGAGATATATCGAGATATTTAAAAGTTCCGAAGCCGCACCAACATAATAGAGATACAGAAACACCGTGGCCCCTTTCTTTGAGATAACTCTGCACTAGTGCGAGCCGCAAATGCCACTTCCAGCTTAGCTGTGCAGAAGAAGGACAAGAAGAAGAAATATCTCGAAATATGTCCGTCAGGCCCCTTCCCTTGAGATAAATCTGCAAATATCTCGGAAACGGAGCGAGCTATGGCAAAATGTTAAGAGACCTTTTTTGTAGAGAATTAAGTTTCCTACTTTTTATCTTCTATGATATTTTTTGATCAGATGCGTAGTTCTCGAGATATATCAATACATTTAAAAGTTCCGAAGCCGCACCAACATAATAGAGATACAGAAATACCGTGGCCCCTCTCTTTGAGATAACTCTGCACTATTGCGAGCTGGAAATGCCACTTCCAGTTTAGCTGTGCAGAAGAAGAACAACAAGAAGAAGAAATATCTCGAAATATGTCCGTCAGGCCCCTTCCCTGGAGATAAATCTGCAAATATCTCGGAAACGAAGCGAGCTATGGCAAAATGTTAACAGACCTTTTTTGTAGAGAATTAAGTTTCCTACTTTTTATGTTCTATGATATTTTTTGATCAGATGCGTAGTTCTCGAGATATATCAAGATATTTAAAAGTTCCGAAGCCGCACCAACATAATAGAGATACAGAAACACCGTGGCCCCTTTCTTTGAGATAACTCTGCACTAGTGCGAGCCGCAAATGCCACTTCCAGCTTAGCTGTGCAGAAGAAGAACAACAAGAAGAAGAAATATCTCGAAATATGTCCGTCAGGCCCGTTCCTTTGAGCTGAATCTGCAAATATCTCGGAAACGAAGCGAGCTATGGCAAAATGTTAAGACACGTTTTTTGTAGAGAATTATGTTTCCTACAATTTATGGTCTATGATATTTTTTGATCAGATGCGTAGTTCTCGAGATATATCAAGATATTTAAAAGTTCCGAAGCCGCACCAACATAATAGAGATACAGAAACACCGTGGCCCCTTTCTTTGAGATAACTCTGCACTATTGCGAGCTGCAAATGCCACTTCCAGCTTAGCTGTGCAGAAGAAGAACAACAAGAAGACGAAATATCTCGAAATATGTCCGTCAGGCCCCTTCCCTGGAGATAAATCTGCAAATATCTCGGAAACGAAGCGAGCTATGGCAAAATGTTAAGAGACCTTTTTTGTAGAGAATTAAGTTTCCTACTTTTTATGTTCTATGATATTTTTTGATCAGATGCGTAGTTCTCGAGATATATCAAGATATTTAAAAGTTCCGAAGCCGCACCAACATAATAGGGATACAGAAACACCGTGGCCCCTTTCTTTGAGATAACTCTGCACTAGTGCGAGCCGCCAATGCCACTTCCAGCTTAGCTGTGCAGAAGAAGAACAACAAGAAGAAGAAATATCTCGAAATATGTCCGTCAGGCCCCTTCCCTTGAGATAAATCTGCAAATATCTCGGAAACGAAGCGAGCTATGGCAAAATGTTAAGAGACCTTTTTTGTAGAGAATTAAGTTTCCTACTTTTTATGTTCTATGATATTTTTTGATCAGATGCGTAGTTCTCGAGATATATCAAGATATTTAAAAGTTCCGAAGCCGCACCAACATAATAGAGATACAGAAACACCGTGGCCCCTTTCTTTGAGATAACTCTGCACTATTGCGAGCTGCAAATGCCACTTCCAGCTTAGCTGTGCAGAAGAAGAACAACAAGAAGAAGAAATATCTCGAAATATGTCCGTCAGGCCCCTTCCCTGGAGATAAATCTGCAAATATCTCGGAAACGAAGCGAGCTATGGCAAAATGTTAAGAGACCTTTTTTGTAGAGAATTAAGTTTCCTACTTTTTATGTTCTATGATATTTTTTGATCAGATGCGTGGTTCTCGAGATATATCAAGATATTTAAAAGTTCCGAAACCGCACCAACATAATAGAGATACAGAAACACCGTGGCCCCTTTCTTTGAGATAACTCTGCACTATTGCGAGCTGCAAATGCCACTTCCAGCTTAGCTGTGCAGAAGAAGAACAACAAGAAGAAGAAATATCTCGAAATATGTCCGTCAGGCCCCTTCCCTGGAGATAAATCTGCAAATATCTCGGAAACGAAGCGAGCTATGGCAAAATGTTAAGAGACCTTTTTTGTAGAGAATTAAGTTTCCTACTTTTTATGTTCTATGATATTTTTTGATCAGATGCGTAGTTCTCGAGATATATCAAGATATTTAAAAGTTCCGAAGCCGCACCAACATAATAGAGATACAGAAACACCGTGGCCCCTTTCTTTGAGATAACTCTGCACTATTGCGAGTTGCAAATGCCACTTCCAGCTTAGCTGTGCAGAAGAAGAACAACAAGAAGAAGAAATATCTCGAAATATGTCCGTCAGGCCCCTTCCCTGGAGATAAATCTGCAAATATCTCGGAAACGAAGCGAGCTATGGCAAAATGTTAAGAGACCTTTTTTGTAGAGAATTAAGTTTCCTACTTTTTATGTTCTATGATATTTTTTGATCAGATGCGTAGTTCTCGAGATATATCAAGATATTTAAAAGTTCCGAAGCCGCACCAACATAATAGAGATGCAGAAACACCGTGGCCCCTTTCTTTGAGATAACTCTGCACTATTGCGAGCTGCAAATGCCACTTCCAGCTTAGCTGTGCAGAAGAAGAACAACAAGAAGAAGAAATATCTCGAAATATGTCCGTCAGGCCCCTTCCCTGGAGATAAATCTGCAAATATCTCGGAAACGAAGCGAGCTATGGCAAAATGTTAAGACACGTTTTTTGTAGAGAATTATGTTTCCTACAATTTATGGTCTATGATATTTTTTGATCAGATGCGTAGTTCTCGAGATATATCAAGATATTTAAAAGTTCCGAAGCCGCACCAACATAATAGAGATACAGAAACACCGTGGCCCCTTTCTTTGAGATAACTCTGCACTAGTGCGAGCCGCAAATGCCACTTCCAGCTTAGCTGTGCAGAAGAAGAACAACAAGAAGAAGAAATATCTCGAAATATGTCCGTCAGGCCCCTTCCCTTGAGATAAATCTGCAAATATCTCGGAAACGAAGCGAGCTATGGCAAAATGTTAAGAGACCTTTTTTGTAGAGAATTAAGTTTCCTACTTTTTATGTTCTATGATATTTTTTGATCAGAAGCGTAGTTTTCGAGATATATCGAGATATTTAAAAGTTCCGAAGCCGCACCAACATAATAGAGATACAGAAACACCGTGGCCCCTTTCTTTGAGATAACTCTGCACTAGTGCGAGCCGCAAATGCCACTTCCAGCTTAGCTGTGCACAAGAAGAACAACAAGAAGAAGAAATATCTCGAAATATGTCCGTCAGGCCCCTTCCCTTGAGATAAATCTGCAAATATCTCGGAAACGAAGCGAGCTATGGCAAAATGTTAAGAGACCTTTTTTGTAGAGAATTAAGTTTCCTACTTTTTATGTTCTATGATATTTTTTGATCAGATGCGTAGTTCTCGAGATATATCAAGATATTTAAAAGTTCCGAAGCCGCACCAACATAATAGAGATACAGAAACACCGTGGCCCCTTCCTTCGAGATAACTCTGCACTAGTGCGAGCCGCAAATGCCACTTCCAGCTTAGCTGTGCAGAAGAAGAACAACAAGAAGAAGAAATATCTCGAAATATGTCCGTCAGGCCCCTTCCCTTGAGATAAATCTGCAAATATCTCGGAAACGAAGCGAGCTATGGTAAAATGTTAAGAGACCTTTTTTGTAGAGAATTAAGTTTCCTACTTTTTATGTTCTATGATATTTTTTGATCAGATGCGTAGTTCTCGAGATATATCAAGATATTTAAAAGTTCCGAAGCAGCACCAACATAATAGAGATACAGAAACACCGTGGCCCCTTTCTTTGAGATTACTCTGCACTATTGCGAGCTGCAAATGCCACTTCCAGCTTAGCTGTGCAGAAGAAGAACAACAAGAAGAAGAAATATCTCGAAATATGTCCGTCAGGCCCCTTCCCTGGAGATAAATCTGCAAATATCTCGGAAACGAAGCGAGCTATGGCAAAATGTTAAGAGACCTTTTTTGTAGAGAATTAAGTTTCCTACTTTTTATGTTCTATGATATTTTTTGATCAGATGCGTAGTTCTCGAGATATATCAAGATATTTAAAAGTTCCGAAGCCGCACCAACATAATAGAGATACAGAAACACCGTGGCCCCTTTCTTTGAGATAACTCTGCACTAGTGCGAGCCGCAAATGCCACTTCCAGCTTAGCTGGGCAGAAGAAGAACAACAAGAAGAAGAAATATCTCGAAATATGTCCGTCAGGCCCCTTCCCTTGAGATAAATCTGCAAATATCTCGGAAACGAAGCGAGCTATGGCAAAATGTTAAGAGACGTTTTTTGTAGAGAATTATGTTTCCTACAATTTATGTTCTATGATATTTTTTAATCAGAAGCGTAGTTTTCGAGATATATCGAGATATTTAAAAGTTCCGAAGCCGCACCAACATAATAGAGATACAGAAACACCGTGGCCCCTTTCTTTGAGATAACTCTGCACTAGTGCGAGCCGCAAATGCCACTTCCAGCTTAGCTGTGCAGAAGAAGGACAAGAAGAAGAAATATCTCGAAATATGTCCGTCAGGCCCCTTCCCTTGAGATAAATCTGCAAATATCTCGGAAACGGAGCGAGCTATGGCAAAATGTTAAGAGACCTTTTTTGTAGAGAATTAAGTTTCCTACTTTTTATCTTCTATGATATTTTTTGATCAGATGCGTAGTTCTCGAGATATATCAATACATTTAAAAGTTCCGAAGCCGCACCAACATAATAGAGATACAGAAATACCGTGGCCCCTCTCTTTGAGATAACTCTGCACTATTGCGAGCTGGAAATGCCACTTCCAGTTTAGCTGTGCAGAAGAAGAACAACAAGAAGAAGAAATATCTCGAAATATGTCCGTCAGGCCCCTTCCCTTGAGATAAATCTGCAAATATCTCGGAAACGAAGCGAGCTATGGCAAAATGTTAACAGACCTTTTTTGTAGAGAATTAAGTTTCCTACTTTTTATGTTCTATGATATTTTTTGATCAGATGCGTAGTTCTCGAGATATATCAAGATATTTAAAAGTTCCGAAGCCGCACCAACATAATAGAGATACAGAAACACCGTGGCCCCTTTCTTCGAGATAACTCTGCACTAGTGCGAGCCGCAAATGCCACTTCCAGCTTAGCTGTGCAGAAGAAGAACAACAAGAAGAAGAAATATCTCGAAATATGTCCGTCAGGCCCCTTCCCTTGAGATAAATCTGCAAATATCTCGGAAACGAAGCCAGCTATGGCAAAATGTTAAGAGACCTTTTTTGTAGAGAATTAAGTTTCCTACTTTTTATGTTCTATGATATTTTTTGATCAGATGCGTAGTTCTCGAGATATATCAAGATATTTAAAAGTTCCGAAGCCGCACCAACATAATAGAGATACAGAAACACCGTGGCCCCTTTCTTTGAGATTACTCTGCACTATTGCGAGCTGCAAATGCCACTTCCAGCTTAGCTGTGCAGAAGAAGAACAACAAGAAGAAGAAATATCTCGAAATATGTCCGTCAGGCCCCTTCCCTGGAGATAAATCTGCAAATATCTCGGAAACGAAGCGAGCTATGGCAAAATGTTAAGAGACCTTTTTTGTAGAGAATTAAGTTTCCTACTTTTTATGTTCTATGATATTTTTTGATCAGATGCGTAGTTCTCGAGATATATCAAGATATTTAAAAGTTCCGAAGCCGCACCAACATAATAGAGATACAGAAACACCGTGGCCCCTTTCTTTGAGATAACTCTGCACTAGTGCGAGCCGCAAATGCCACTTCCAGCTTAGCTGGGCAGAAGAAGAACAACAAGAAGAAGAAATATCTCGAAATATGTCCGTCAGGCCCCTTCCCTTGAGATAAATCTGCAAATATCTCGGAAACGAAGCGAGCTATGGCAAAATGTTAAGAGACGTTTTTTGTAGAGAATTATGTTTCCTACAATTTATGTTCTATGATATTTTTTGATCAGAAGCGTAGTTTTCGAGATATATCGAGATATTTAAAAGTTCCGAAGCCGCACCAACATAATAGAGATACAGAAACACCGTGGCCCCTTTCTTTGAGATAACTCTGCACTAGTGCGAGCCGCAAATGCCACTTCCAGCTTAGCTGTGCAGAAGAAGGACAAGAAGAAGAAATATCTCGAAATATGTCCGTCAGGCCCCTTCCCTTGAGATAAATCTGCAAATATCTCGGAAACGGAGCGAGCTATGGCAAAATGTTAAGAGACCTTTTTTGTAGAGAATTAAGTTTCCTACTTTTTATCTTCTATGATATTTTTTGATCAGATGCGTAGTTCTCGAGATATATCAATACATTTAAAAGTTCCGAAGCCGCACCAACATAATAGAGATACAGAAATACCGTGGCCCCTCTCTTTGAGATAACTCTGCACTATTGCGAGCTGGAAATGCCACTTCCAGTTTAGCTGTGCAGAAGAAGAACAACAAGAAGAAGAAATATCTCGAAATATGTCCGTCAGGCCCCTTCCCTTGAGATAAATCTGCAAATATCTCGGAAACGAAGCGAGCTATGGCAAAATGTTAACAGACCTTTTTTGTAGAGAATTAAGTTTCCTACTTTTTATGTTCTATGATATTTTTTGATCAGATGCGTAGTTCTCGAGATATATCAAGATATTTAAAAGTTCCGAAGCCGCACCAACATAATAGAGATACAGAAACACCGTGGCCCCTTTCTTCGAGATAACTCTGCACTAGTGCGAGCCGCAAATGCCACTTCCAGCTTAGCTGTGCAGAAGAAGAACAACAAGAAGAAGAAATATCTCGAAATATGTCCGTCAGGCCCCTTCCCTTGAGATAAATCTGCAAATATCTCGGAAACGAAGCCAGCTATGGCAAAATGTTAAGAGACCTTTTTTGTAGAGAATTAAGTTTCCTACTTTTTATGTTCTATGATATTTTTTGATCAGATGCGTAGTTCTCGAGATATATCAAGATATTTAAAAGTTCCGAAGCCGCACCAACATAATAGAGATACAGAAACACCGTGGCCCCTTTCTTTGAGATTACTCTGCACTATTGCGAGCTGCAAATGCCACTTCCAGCTTAGCTGTGCAGAAGAAGAACAACAAGAAGAAGAAATATCTCGAAATATGTCCGTCAGGCCCCTTCCCTTGAGATATATCTGCAAATATCTCGGAAACGAAGCGAGCTATGGCAAAGTGTTAAGAGACCTTTTTTGTAGAGCATTATGTTTCCTACAATTTATGTTCTATGATATTTTTTGATCAGAAGCGTACTTTTCGAGATATATCGAGATATTTAAAAGTTCCGAAGCCGCACCAACATAATAGAGATACAGACACACCGTGGCCCCTTTCTTTGAGATAACTCTGCACTATTGCGAGCTGTAAATGCCACTTCCAGCTTAGCTGTGCAGAAGAAGAACAACAAGAAGAAGAAATATCTCGAAATATGTCCGTCAGGCCCGTTCCTTTGAGCTGAATCTGCAAATATCTCGGAAACGAAGCGAGCTATGGCAAAATGTTAAGACACGTTTTTTGTAGAGAATTATGTTTACTACAATTTATGGTCTATGATATTTTTTGATCAGATGCGTAGTTCTCGAGATATATCAAGATATTTAAAAGTTCCGAAGCCGCACCAACATAATAGAGATACAGAAACACCGTGGCCCCTTTCTTTGAGATAACTCTGCACTAGTGCGAGCCGCAAATGCCACTTCCAGCTTAGCTGTGCAGAAGAAGAACAACAAGAAGAAGAAATATCTCGAAATATGTCCGTCAGGCCCCTTCCCTTGAGATAAATCTGCAAATATCTCGGAAACGAAGCGAGCTATGGCAAAATGTTAAGAGACCTTTTTTGTAGAGAATTAAGTTTCCTACTTGTTATGTTCTATGATATTTTTTGATCAGAAGCGTAGTTTTCGAGATATATCGAGATATTTAAAAGTTCCGAAGCCGCACCAACATAATAGAGATACAGAAACACCGTGGCCCCTTTCTTTGAGATAACTCTGCACTAGTGCGAGCCGCAAATGCCACTTCCAGCTTAGCTGTGCACAAGAAGAACAACAAGAAGAAGAAATATCTCGAAATATGTCCGTCAGGCCCCTTCCCTTGAGATAAATCTGCAAATATCTCGGAAACGAAGCGAGCTATGGCAAAATGTTAAGAGACCTTTTTTGTAGAGAATTAAGTTTCCTACTTTTTATGTTCTATGATATTTTTTGATCAGATGCGTAGTTCTCGAGATATATCAAGATATTTAAAAGTTCCGAAGCCGCACCAACATAATAGAGATACAGAAACACCGTGGCCCCTTTCTTCGAGATAACTCTGCACTAGTGCGAGCCGCAAATGCCACTTCCAGCTTAGCTGTGCAGAAGAAGAACAACAAGAAGAAGAAATATCTCGAAATATGTCCGTCAGGCCCCTTCCCTGGAGATAAATCTGCAAATATCTCGGAAACGAAGCGAGCTATGGCAAAATGTTAAGAGACCTTTTTTGTAGAGAATTAAGTTTCCTACTTTTTATGTTCTATGATATTTTTTGATCAGATGCGTAGTTCTCGAGATATATCAAGATATTTAAAAGTTCCGAAGCCGCACCAACATAATAGAGATACAGAAACACCGTGGCCCCTTTCTTCGAGATAACTCTGCACTAGTGCGAGCCGCAAATGCCACTTCCAGCTTAGCTGTGCAGAAGAAGAACAACAAGAAGAAGAAATATCTCGAAATATGTCCGTCAGGCCCCTTCCCTTGAGATAAATCTGCAAATATCTCGGAAACGAAGCGAGCTATGGTAAAATGTTAAGAGACCTTTTTTGTAGAGAATTAAGTTTCCTACTTTTTATGTTCTATGATATTTTTTGATCAGATGCGTAGTTCTCGAGATATATCAAGATATTTAAAAGTTCCGAAGCAGCACCAGATAATAGAGATACAGAAACACCGTGGCCCCTTTCTTTGAGATTACTCTGCACTATTGCGAGCTGCAAATGCCACTTCCAGCTTAGCTGTGCAGAAGAAGAACAACAAGAAGAAGAAATATCTCGAAATATGTCCGTCAGGCCCCTTCCCTGGAGATAAATCTGCAAATATCTCGGAAACGAAGCGAGCTATGGCAAAATGTTAAGAGACCTTTTTTGTAGAGAATTAAGTTTCCTACTTTTTATGTTCTATGATATTTTTTGATCAGATGCGTAGTTCTCGAGATATATCAAGATATTTAAAAGTTCCGAAGCCGCACCAACATAATAGAGATACAGAAACACCGTGGCCCCTTTCTTTGAGATAACTCTGCACTAGTGCGAGCCGCAAATGCCACTTCCAGCTTAGCTGTGCAGAAGAAGGACAAGAAGAAGAAATATCTCGAAATATGTCCGTCAGGCCCCTTCCCTTGAGATAAATCTGCAAATATCTCGGAAACGGAGCGAGCTATGGCAAAATGTTAAGAGACCTTTTTTGTAGAGAATTAAGTTTCCTACTTTTTATCTTCTATGATATTTTTTGATCAGATGCGTAGTTCTCGAGATATATCAATACATTTAAAAGTTCCGAAGCCGCACCAACATAATAGAGATACAGAAATACCGTGGCCCCTCTCTTTGAGATAACTCTGCACTATTGCGAGCTGGAAATGCCACTTCCAGTTTAGCTGTGCAGAAGAAGAACAACAAGAAGAAGAAATATCTCGAAATATGTCCGTCAGGCCCCTTCCCTGGAGATAAATCTGCAAATATCTCGGAAACGAAGCGAGCTATGGCAAAATGTTAACAGACCTTTTTTGTAGAGAATTAAGTTTCCTACTTTTTATGTTCTATGATATTTTTTGATCAGATGCGTAGTTCTCGAGATATATCAAGATATTTAAAAGTTCCGAAGCCGCACCAACATAATAGAGATACAGAAACACCGTGGCCCCTTTCTTCGAGATAACTCTGCACTAGTGCGAGCCGCAAATGCCACTTCCAGCTTAGCTGTGCAGAAGAAGAACAACAAGAAGAAGAAATATCTCGAAATATGTCCGTCAGGCCCCTTCCCTTGAGATAAATCTGCAAATATCTCGGAAACGGAGCGAGCTATGGCAAAATGTTAAGAGACCTTTTTTGTAGAGAATTAAGTTTCCTACTTTTTATCTTCTATGATATTTTTTGATCAGATGCGTAGTTCTCGAGATATATCAATACATTTAAAAGTTCCGAAGCCGCACCAACATAATAGAGATACAGAAATACCGTGGCCCCTCTCTTTGAGATAACTCTGCACTATTGCGAGCTGGAAATGCCACTTCCAGTTTAGCTGTGCAGAAGAAGAACAACAAGAAGAAGAAATATCTCGAAATATGTCCGTCAGGCCCCTTCCCTTGAGATAAATCTGCAAATATCTCGGAAACGAAGCGAGCTATGGCAAAATGTTAAGAGACGTTTTTTGTAGAGAATTATGTTTCCTACAATTTATGTTCTATGATATTTTTCGATCAGAAGCGTAGTTTTCGAGATATATCGAGATATTTAAAAGTTCCGAAGCCGCACCAACATAATAGAGATTCAGAAACACCGTGGCCCCTTTCTTTGAGATAACTCTGCACTAGTGCGTGCCGCAAATGCCACTTCCAGCTTAGCTGTGCAGAAGAAGAACAACAAGAAGAAGAAATATCTCGAAATATGTCCGTCAGGCCCCTTCCCTTGAGATAAATCTGCAAATATCTCGGAAACGAAGCGAGCTATGGCAAAATGTTAAGAGACCTTTTTTGTAGAGAATTAAGTTTCCTACTTTTAATCTTCTATGATATTTTTTGAGCAGATGCGTAGTTTTCGAGATATATCAAGATATTTAAAAGTTCCGAAGCCGCACCAACATAATAGAGATACAGAAACACCGTGGCTCCTCTCTTTGAGATAACTCTGCACTATTGCGAGCAGGAAATGCCACTTCCAGTTTAGCTGTGCAGAAGAAGAACAACAAGAAGAAGAAATATCTCGAAATATGTCCGTCAGGCCCCTTCCCTTGAGATATATCTGCAAATATCTCGGAAACGAAGCGAGCTATGGCAAAATGTTAAGAGACCTTTTTTGTAGAGCATTATGTTTCCTACAATTTATGTTCTATGATATTTTTTGATCAGAAGCGTACTTTTCGAGATATATCGAGATATTTAAAAGTTCCGAAGCCGCACCAACATAATAGAGATACAGACACACCGTGGCCCCTTTCTTTGAGATAACTCTGCACTATTGCGAGCTGTAAATGCCACTTCCAGCTTAGCTGTGCAGAAGAAGAACAACAAGAAGAAGAAATATCTCGAAATATGTCCGTCAGGCCCGTTCCTTTGAGCTGAATCTGCAAATATCTCGGAAACGAAGCGAGCTATGGCAAAATGTTAAGAGACGTTTTTTGTAGAGAATTATGTTTCCTACAATTTATGTTGTATGATATTTTTTGATCAGAAGCGTAGTTTTCGAGATATATCCAGATATTTAAAAGTTCCGAAGCCGCACCAACATAATAGAGATTCAGAAACACCGTGGCCCCTTTCTTTGAGATAACTCTGCACTAGTGCGAGCCGCAAATGCCACTTCCAGCTTAGCTGTGCAGAAGAAGAACAACAAGAAGAAGAAATATCTCGAAATATGTCCGTCAGGCCCCTTCCCTTGAGATAAATCTGCAAATATTTCGGAAACGAAGCGAGCTATGGCAAAATGTTAAGAGACCTTTTTTGTAGAGAATTAAGTTTCCTACTTTTTATGTTCTATGATATTTTTTGATCAGATGCGTAGTTCTCGAGATATATCGAGATATTTAAAAGTTCCGAAGCCGCACCAACATAATAGAGATTCAGAAACACCGTGGCCCCTTTCTTTGAGATAACTCTGCACTAGTGCGAGCCGCAAATGCCACTTCCAGCTTAGCTGTGCAGAAGAAGAACAACAAGAAGAAGAAATATCTCGAAATATGTCCGTCAGGCCCCTTCCCTTGAGATAAATCTGAAAATATCTCGGAAACGAAGCGAGCTATGGCAAAATGTTAAGAGACCTTTTTTGTAGAGAATTAAGTTTCCTACTTTTTATGTTCTATGATATTTTTTGATCAGATGCGTAGTTCTCGAGATATATCAAGATATTTAAAAGTTCCGAAGCCGCACCAACATAATAGAGATACAGAAACACCGTGGCCCCTTTCTTTGAGATAACTCTGCACTATTGCGAGCTGCAAATGCCACTTCCAGCTTAGCTGTGCAGAAGAAGAACAACAAGAAGAAGAAATATCTCGAAATATGTCCGTCAGGCCCCTTCCCTGGAGATAAATCTGCAAATATCTCGGAAACGAAGCGAGCTATGGCAAAATGTTAAGAGACCTTTTTTGTAGAGAATTAAGTTTCCTACTTTTTATGTTCTATGATATTTTTTGATCAGATGCGTAGTTCTCGAGATATATCAAGATATTTAAAAGTTCCGAAGCCGCACCAACATAATAGAGATACAGAAACACCGTGGCCCCTTTCTTTGAGATAACTCTGCACTAGTGCGAGCCGCAAATGCCACTTCCAGCTTAGCTGTGCAGAAGAAGAACAACAAGAAGAAGAAATATCTCGAAATATGTCCGTCAGGCCCGTTCCTTTGAGCTGAATCTGCAAATATCTCGGAAACGAAGCGAGCTATGGCAAAATGTTAAGAGACGTTTTTTGTAGAGAATTATGTTTCCTACAATTTATGTTGTATGATATTTTTTGATCAGAAGCGTAGTTTTCGAGATATATCGAGATATTTAAAAGTTCCGAAGCCGCACCAACATAATAGAGATTCAGAAACACCGTGGCCCCTTTCTTTGAGATAACTCTGCACTAGTGCGAGCCGCAAATGCCACTTCCAGCTTAGCTGTGCAGATGAAGAACAACAAGAAGAAGAAATATCTCGAAATATGTCCGTCAGGCCCCTTCCCTGGAGATAAATCTGCAAATATCTCGGAAACGAAGCGAGCTATGGCAAAATGTTAAGAGACGTTTTTTGTAGAGAATTATGTTTCCTACAATTTATGTTCTATGATATTTTTCGATCAGAAGCGTAGTTTTCGAGATATATCGAGATATTTAAAAGTTCCGAAGCCGCACCAACATAATAGAGATTCAGAAACACCGTGGCCCCTTTCTTTGAGATAACTCTGCACTAGTGCGTGCCGCAAATGCCACTTCCAGCTTAGCTGTGCAGAAGAAGAACAACAAGAAGAAGAAATATCTCGAAATATGTCCGTCAGGCCCCTTCCCTTGAGATAAATCTGCAAATATCTCGGAAACGAAGCGAGCTATGGCAAAATGTTAAGAGACCTTTTTTGTAGAGAATTAAGTTTCCTACTTTTAATCTTCTATGATATTTTTTGAGCAGATGCGTAGTTTTCGAGATATATCAAGATATTTAAAAGTTCCGAAGCCGCACCAACATAATAGAGATACAGAAACACCGTGGCTCCTCTCTTTGAGATAACTCTGCACTATTGCGAGCAGGAAATGCCACTTCCAGTTTAGCTGTGCAGAAGAAGAACAACAAGAAGAAGAAATATCTCGAAATATGTCCGTCAGGCCCCTTCCCTTGAGATATATCTGCAAATATCTCGGAAACGAAGCGAGCTATGGCAAAATGTTAAGAGACCTTTTTTGTAGAGCATTATGTTTCCTACAATTTATGTTCTATGATATTTTTTGATCAGAAGCGTACTTTTCGAGATATATCGAGATATTTAAAAGTTCCGAAGCCGCACCAACATAATAGAGATACAGACACACCGTGGCCCCTTTCTTTGAGATAACTCTGCACTATTGCGAGCTGTAAATGCCACTTCCAGCTTAGCTGTGCAGAAGAAGAACAACAAGAAGAAGAAATATCTCGAAATATGTCCGTCAGGCCCGTTCCTTTGAGCTGAATCTGCAAATATCTCGGAAACGAAGCGAGCTATGGCAAAATGTTAAGAGACGTTTTTTGTAGAGAATTATGTTTCCTACAATTTATGTTGTATGATATTTTTTGATCAGAAGCGTAGTTTTCGAGATATATCCAGATATTTAAAAGTTCCGAAGCCGCACCAACATAATAGAGATTCAGAAACACCGTGGCCCCTTTCTTTGAGATAACTCTGCACTAGTGCGAGCCGCAAATGCCACTTCCAGCTTAGCTGTGCAGAAGAAGAACAACAAGAAGAAGAAATATCTCGAAATATGTCCGTCAGGCCCCTTCCCTTGAGATAAATCTGCAAATATTTCGGAAACGAAGCGAGCTATGGCAAAATGTTAAGAGACCTTTTTTGTAGAGAATTAAGTTTCCTACTTTTTATGTTCTATGATATTTTTTGATCAGATGCGTAGTTCTCGAGATATATCGAGATATTTAAAAGTTCCGAAGCCGCACCAACATAATAGAGATTCAGAAACACCGTGGCCCCTTTCTTTGAGATAACTCTGCACTAGTGCGAGCCGCAAATGCCACTTCCAGCTTAGCTGTGCAGAAGAAGAACAACAAGAAGAAGAAATATCTCGAAATATGTCCGTCAGGCCCCTTCCCTTGAGATAAATCTGAAAATATCTCGGAAACGAAGCGAGCTATGGCAAAATGTTAAGAGACCTTTTTTGTAGAGAATTAAGTTTCCTACTTTTTATGTTCTATGATATTTTTTGATCAGATGCGTAGTTCTCGAGATATATCAAGATATTTAAAAGTTCCGAAGCCGCACCAACATAATAGAGATACAGAAACACCGTGGCCCCTTTCTTTGAGATAACTCTGCACTATTGCGAGCTGCAAATGCCACTTCCAGCTTAGCTGTGCAGAAGAAGAACAACAAGAAGAAGAAATATCTCGAAATATGTCCGTCAGGCCCCTTCCCTGGAGATAAATCTGCAAATATCTCGGAAACGAAGCGAGCTATGGCAAAATGTTAAGAGACCTTTTTTGTAGAGAATTAAGTTTCCTACTTTTTATGTTCTATGATATTTTTTGATCAGATGCGTAGTTCTCGAGATATATCAAGATATTTAAAAGTTCCGAAGCCGCACCAACATAATAGAGATACAGAAACACCGTGGCCCCTTTCTTTGAGATAACTCTGCACTAGTGCGAGCCGCAAATGCCACTTCCAGCTTAGCTGTGCAGAAGAAGAACAACAAGAAGAAGAAATATCTCGAAATATGTCCGTCAGGCCCGTTCCTTTGAGCTGAATCTGCAAATATCTCGGAAACGAAGCGAGCTATGGCAAAATGTTAAGAGACGTTTTTTGTAGAGAATTATGTTTCCTACAATTTATGTTGTATGATATTTTTTGATCAGAAGCGTAGTTTTCGAGATATATCGAGATATTTAAAAGTTCCGAAGCCGCACCAACATAATAGAGATTCAGAAACACCGTGGCCCCTTTCTTTGAGATAACTCTGCACTAGTGCGAGCCGCAAATGCCACTTCCAGCTTAGCTGTGCAGATGAAGAACAACAAGAAGAAGAAATATCTCGAAATATGTCCGTCAGGCCCCTTCCCTGGAGATAAATCTGCAAATATCTCGGAAACGAAGCGAGCTATGGCAAAATGTTAAGAGACCTTTTTTGTAGAGAATTAAGTTTCCTACTTTTTATGTTCTATGATATTTTTTGATCAGATGCGTAGTTCTCGAGATATATCAAGATATTTAAAAGTTCCGAAGCCGCACCAACATAATAGAGATACAGAAACACCGTGGCCCCTTTCTTTGAGATAACTCTGCACTACTGCGAGCTGCAAATGCCACTTCCAGCTTAGCTGTGCAGAAGAAGAACAACAAGAAGAAGAAATATCTCGAAATATGTCCGTCAGGCCGCTTCCCTGGAGATAAATCTGCAAATATCTCGGAAACGAAGAGAGCTATGGCAAAATGTTAAGAGACCTTTTTTGTAGAGAATTAAGTTTCCTACTTTTTATGTTCTATGGTATTTTTTGATCAGATGCGTAGTTCTCGAGATATATCAAGATATTTAAAAGTTCCGAAGCCGCACCAACATAATAGAGATACAGAAACACCGTGGCCCCTTTCTTTGAGATAACTCTGCACTATTGCGAGCCGCAAATGCCACTTCCAGCTTAGCTGTGCAGAAGAAGAACAACAAGAAGAAGAAATATCTCGAAATATGTCCGTCAGGCCCCTTCCCTTGAGATAAATCTGCAAATATCTCGGAAACGAAGCGAGCTATGGCAAAATGTTAAGAGACCTTTTTTGTAGAGAATTAAGTTTCCCACTTTTTATGTTCTATGATATTTTTTGATCAGATGCGTAGTTCTCGAGATATATCAAGATATTTAAAAGTTCCGAAGCCGCACCAACATAATAGAGATACAGAAACACCGTGGCCCCTTTCTTTGAGATAACTCTGCACTATTGCGAGCTGCAAATGCCACTTCCAGCTTAGCTGTGCAGAAGAAGAACAACAAGAAGAAGAAATATCTCGAAATATGTCCGTCAGGCCCCTTCCCTGGAGATAAATCTGCAAATATCTCGGAAACGAAGCGAGCTATGGCAAAATGTTAAGAGACCTTTTTTGTAGACAATTAAGTTTCCTACTTTTTATGTTCTATGATATTTTTTGATCAGATGCGTAGTTCTCGAGATATATCAAGATATTTAAAAGTTCCGAAGCCGCACCAACATAATAGAGATACAGAAACACCGTGGCCCCTTTCTTTGAGATAACTCTGCACTATTGCGAGCTGCAAATGCCACTTCCAGCTTAGCTGTGCAGAAGAAGAACAACAAGAAGAAGAAATATCTCGAAATATGTCCGTCAGGCCCCTTCCCTGGAGATAAATCTGCAAATATCTCGGAAACGAAGCGAGCTATGGCAAAATGTTAAGAGACCTTTTTTGTAGAGAATTAAGTTTCCTACTTTTTATGTTCTATGATATTTTTTGATCAGATGCGTAGTTCTCGAGATATATCAAGATATTTAAAAGTTCCGAAGCCGCACCAACATAATAGAGATACAGAAACACCGTGGCCCCTTTCTTTGAGATTACTCTGCACTATTGCGAGCTGCAAATGCCACTTCCAGCTTAGCTGTGCAGAAGAAGAGCAACAAGAAGAAGAAATATCTCGAAATATGTTCGTCAGGCCCGTTCCTTTGAGCTGAATCTGCAAATATCTCGGAAACGAAGCGAGCTATGGCAAAATGTTAAGAGACGTTTTTTGTAGAGAATTATGTTTCCTACAATTTATGTTCTATGATACTTTTTGATCAGAAGCGTAGTTTTCGAGATATATCGAGATATTTAAAAGTTCCGAAGCCGCACCAACATAATAGAGATTCAGAAACACCGTGGCCCCTTTCTTTGAGATAACTCTGCACTAGTGCGAGCCGCAAATGCCACTTCCAGCTTAGCTGTGCAGAAGAAGAACAACAAGAAGAAGAAATATCTCGAAATATGTCCGTCAGGCCCCTTCCCTTGAGATAAATCTGCAAATATCTCGGAAACGAAGCGAGCTATGGCAAAATGTTAAGAGACCTTTTTTGTAGAGAATTAAGTTTCCTACTTTTTATGTTCTATGATATTTTTTGATCAGATGCGTAGTTCTCGAGATATATCAAGATATTTAAAAGTTCCGAAGCCGCACCAACATAATAGAGATACAGAAACACCGTGGCCCCTTTCTTTGAGATAACTCTGCACTATTGCGAGCTGCAAATGCCACTTCCAGCTTAGCTGTGCAGAAGAAGAACAACAAGAAGAAGAAATATCTCGAAATATGTCCGTCAGGCCCCTTCCCTGGAGATAAATCTGCAAATATCTCGGAAACGAAGCGAGCTATGGCAAAATGTTAAGAGACCTTTTTTGTAGAGAATTAAGTTTCCTACTTTTTATGTTCTATGATATTTTTTGATCAGATGCGTAGTTCTCGAGATATATCAAGATATTTAAAAGTTCCGAAGCCGCACCAACATAATAGAGATACAGAAACACCGTGGCCCCTTTCTTTGAGATTACTCTGCACTATTGCGAGCTGCAAATGCCACTTCCAGCTTAGCTGTGCAGAAGAAGAGCAACAAGAAGAAGAAATATCTCGAAATATGTTCGTCAGGCCCGTTCCTTTGAGCTGAATCTGCAAATATCTCGGAAACGAAGCGAGCTATGGCAAAATGTTAAGAGACGTTTTTTGTAGCGAATTATGTTTCCTACAATTTATGTTCTATGATACTTTTTGATCAGAAGCGTAGTTTTCGAGATATATCGAGATATTTAAAAGTTCCGAAGCCGCACCAACATAATAGAGATTCAGAAACACCGTGGCCCCTTTCTTTGAGATAACTCTGCACTAGTGCGAGCCGCAAATGCCACTTCCAGCTTAGCTGTGCAGAAGAAGAACAACAAGAAGAAGAAATATCTCGAAATATGTCCGTCAGGCCCCTTCCCTTGAGATAAATCTGCAAATATCTCGGAAACGAAGCGAGCTATGGCAAAATGTTAAGAGACCTTTTTTGTAGAGAATTAAGTTTCCTACTTTTTATGTTCTATGATATTTTTTGATCAGATGCGTAGTTCTCGAGATATATCAAGATATTTAAAAGTTCCGAAGCCGCACCAACATAATAGAGATACAGAAACACCGTGGCCCCTTTCTTTGAGATAACTCTGCCCTATTGCGAGCTGCAAATGCCACTTCCAGCTTAGCTGTGCAGAAGAAGAACAACAAGAAGAAGAAATATCTCGAAATATGTCCGTCTGGCCCCTTCCCTGGAGATAAATCTGCAAATATCTCGGAAACGAAGCGAGCTATGGCAAAATGTTAAGAGACCTTTTTTGTAGAGAATTAAGTTTCCTACTTTTTATGTTCTATGATATTTTTTGATCAGATGCGTAGTTCTCGAGATATATCAAGATATTTAAAAGTTCCGAAGCCGCACCAACATAATGGAGATACAGAAACACCGTGGCCCCTTTCTTTGAGATAACTCTGCACTAGTGCGAGCCGCAAATGCCACTTCCAGCTTAGCTGTGCAGAAGAAGAACAACAAGAAGAAGAAATATCTCGAAATATGTCCGTCAGGCCCCTTCCCTTGAGATAAATCTGCAAATATCTCGGAAACGAAGCGAGCTATGGCAAAATGTTAAGAGACCTTTTTTGTAGAGAATTAAGTTTCCCACTTTTTATGTTCTATAATATTTTTTGATCAGATGCGTAGTTCTCGAGATATATCAAGATATTTAAAAGTTCCGAAGCCGCACCAACATAATAGAGATACAGAAACACCGTGGCCCCTTTCTTTGAGATAACTCTGCACTATTGCGAGCTGCAAATGCCACTTCCAGCTTAGCTGTGCAGAAGAAGAACAACAAGAAGAAGAAATATCTCGAAATATGTCCGTCAGGCCCCTTCCCTGGAGATAAATCTGCAAATATCTCGGAAACGAAGCGAGCTATGGCAAAATGTTAAGAGACCTTTTTTGTAGAGAATGAAGTTTCCTACTTTTTATGTTCTATGATATTTTTTGATCAGATGCGTAGTTCTCGAGATATATCAAGATATTTAAAAGTTCCGAAGCCGCACCAACATAATAGAGATACAGAAACACCGTGGCCCCTTTCTTTGAGATAACTCTGCACTATTGCGAGCTGCAAATGCCACTTCCAGCTTAGCTGTGCAGAAGAAGAACAACAAGAAGAAGAAATATCTCGAAATATGTCCGTCAGGCCCCTTCCCTGGAGATAAATCTGCAAATATCTCGGAAACGAAGCGAGCTATGGCAAAATGTTAAGAGACCTTTTTTGTAGAGAATTAAGTTTCCTACTTTTTATGTTCTATGATATTTTTTGATCAGATGCGTAGTTCTCGAGATATATCAAGATATTTAAAAGTTCCGAAGCCGCACCAACATAATAGAGATACAGAAACACCGTGGCCCCTTTCTTTGAGATAACTCTGCACTATTGCGAGCTGCAAATGCCACTTCCAGCTTAGCTGTGCAGAAGAAGAACAACAAGAAGAAGAAATATCCCGAAATATGTCCGTCAGGCCCCTTCCCTGGAGATAAATCTGCAAATATCTCGGAAACGAAGCGAGCTATGGCAAAATGTTAAGAGACCTTTTTTGTAGAGAATTAAGTTTCCTACTTTTTATGTTCTATGATATTTTTTGATCAGATGCGTAGTTCTCGAGATATATCAAGATATTTAAAAGTTCCGAAGCCGCACCAACATAATAGAGATACAGAAACACCGTGGCCCCTTTCTTTGAGATAACTCTGCACTATTGCGAGCTGCAAATGCCACTTCCAGCTTAGCTGTGCAGAAGAAGAACAACAAGAAGAAGAAATATCTCGAAATATGTCCGTCAGGCCCCTTCCCTGGAGATAAATCTGCAAATATCTCGGAAACGAAGCGAGCTATGGCAAAATGTTAAGAGACCTTTTTTGTAGAGAATTAAGTTTCCTACTTTTTATGTTCTATGGTATTTTTTGATCAGATGCGTAGTTCTCGAGATATATCAAGATATTTAAAAGTTCCGAAGCCGCACCAACATAATAGAGATACAGAAACACCGTGGCCCCTTTCTTTGAGATTACTCTGCACTATTGCGAGCTGCAAATGCCACTTCCAGCTTAGCTGTGCAGAAGAAGAGCAACAAGAAGAAGAAATATCTCGAAATATGTTCGTCAGGCCCGTTCCTTTGAGCTGAATCTGAAATATCTCGGAAACGAAGCGAGCTATGGCAAAATGTTAAGAGACGTTTTTTGTAGAGAATTATGTTTCCTACAATTTATGTTCTATGATACTTTTTGATCAGAAGCGTAGTTTTCGAGATATATCGAGATATTTAAAAGTTCCGAAGCCGCACCAACATAATAGAGATTCAGAAACACCGTGGCCCCTTTCTTTGAGATTACTCTGCACTATTGCGAGCTGCAAATGCCACTTCCAGCTTAGCTGTGCAGAAGAAGAACAACAAGAAGAAGAAATATCTCGAAATATGTCCGTCAGGCCCGTTCCTTTGAGCTGAATCTGCAAATATCTCGGAAACGAAGCGAGCTATGGCAAAATGTTAAGAGACGTTTTTTGTAGAGAATTAAGTTTCCTACTTTTTATGTTCTATGATATTTTTTGATCAGATGCGTAGTTCTCGAGATATATCAAGATATTTAAAAGTTCCGAAGCCGCACCAACATAATAGAGATACAGAAACACCGTGGCCCCTTTCTTTGAGATAACTCTGCACTATTGCGGGCTGCAAATGCCACTTCCAGCTTAGCTGTGCAGAAGAAGAACAACAAGAAGAAGAAATATCTCGAAATATGTCCGTCAGGCCCCTTCCCTGGAGATAAATCTGCAAATATCTCGGAAACGAAGCGAGCTATGGCAAAATGTTAAGAGACCTTTTTTGTAGAGAATTAAGTTTCCTACTTTTTATGTTCTATGATATTTTTTGATCAGAAGCGTAGTTTTCGAGATATATCGAGATATTCAAAAGTTCCGAAGCCGCACCAACATAATAGAGATTCAGAAACACCGTGGCCCCTTTCTTTGAGATAACTCTGCACTAGTGCGAGCCGCAAATGCCACTTCCAGCTTAGCTGTGCAGAAGAAGAACAACAAGAAGAAGAAATATCTCGAAATATGTCCGTCAGGCCCCTTCCCTTGAGATAAATCTGCAAATATCTCGGAAACGAAGCGAGCTATGGCAAAATGTTAAGAGACCTTTTTTGTAGAGAATTAAGTTTCCTACTTTTTATGTTCTATGATATTTTTTGATCAGATGCGTAGTTCTCGAGATATATCAAGATATTTAAAAGTTCCGAAGCCGCACCAACATAATAGAGATTCAGAAACACCGTGGCCCCTTTCTTTGAGATAACTCTGCACTAGTGCGAGCCGCAAATGCCACTTCCAGCTTAGCTGTGCAGAAGAAGAACAACAAGAAGAAGAAATATCTCGAAATATGTCCGTCAGGCCCCTTCCCTTGAGATAAATCTGCAAATATCTCGGAAACGAAGCGAGCTATGGCAAAATGTTAAGAGACCTTTTTTGTAGAGAATTAAGTTTCCCACTTTTTATGTTCTATGATATTTTTTGATCAGATGCGTAGTTCTCGAGATATATCAAGATATTTAAAAGTTCCGAAGCCGCACCAACATAATAGAGATACAGAAACACCGTGGCCCCTTTCTTTGAGATAACTCTGCACTATTGCGAGCTGCAAATGCCACTTCCAGCTTAGCTGTGCAGAAGAAGAACAACAAGAAGAAGAAATATCTCGAAATATGTCCGTCAGGCCCCTTCCCTGGAGATAAATCTGCAAATATCTCGGAAACGAAGCGAGCTATGGCAAAATGTTAAGAGACCTTTTTTGTAGAGAATGAAGTTTCCTACTTTTTATGTTCTATGATATTTTTTGATCAGATGCGTAGTTCTCGAGATATATCAAGATATTTAAAAGTTCCGAAGCCGCACCAACATAATAGAGATACAGAAACACCGTGGCCCCTTTCTTTGAGATAACTCTGCACTATTGCGAGCTGCAAATGCCACTTCCAGCTTAGCTGTGCAGAAGAAGAACAACAAGAAGAAGAAATATCTCGAAATATGTCCGTCAGGCCCCTTCCCTGGAGATAAATCTGCAAATATCTCGGAAACGAAGCGAGCTATGGCAAAATGTTAAGAGACCTTTTTTGTAGAGAATTAAGTTTCCTACTTTTTATGTTCTATGATATTTTTTGATCAGATGCGTAGTTCTCGAGATATATCAAGATATTTAAAAGTTCCGAAGCCGCACCAACATAATAGAGATACAGAAACACCGTGGCCCCTTTCTTTGAGATAACTCTGCACTATTGCGAGCTGCAAATGCCACTTCCAGCTTAGCTGTGCAGAAGAAGAACAACAAGAAGAAGAAATATCTCGAAATATGTCCGTCAGGCCCCTTCCCTGGAGATAAATCTGCAAATATCTCGGAAACGAAGCGAGCTATGGCAAAATGTTAAGAGACGTTTTTTGTAGAGAATTATGTTTCCTACAATTTATGTTCTATGATATTTTTTGATCAGATGCGTAGTTCTCGAGATATATCAAGATATTTAAAAGTTCCGAAGCCGCACCAACATAATAGAGATACAGAAACACCGTGGCCCCTTTCTTTGAGATAACTCTGCACTATTGCGAGCTGCAAATGCCACTTCCAGCTTAGCTGTGCAGAAGAAGAACAACAAGAAGAAGAAATATCTCGAAATATGTCCGTCAGGCCTCTTCCCTGGAGATAAATCTGCAAATATCTCGGAAACGAAGCAAGCTATGGCAAGATGTTAAGAGACCTTTTTTGTAGAGAATTAAGTTTCCTACTTTTTATGTTCTATGATATTTTTTGACCAGATGCGTAGTTCTCGAGATATATCAAGATATTTAAAAGTTCCGAAGCCGCACCAACATAATAGAGATTCAGAAACACCGTGGCCCCTTTCTTTGAGATAACTCTGCACTAGTGCGAGCCGCAAATGCCACTTCCAGCTTAGCTGTGCAGAAGAAGAACAACAAGAAGAAGAAATATCTCGAAATATGTCCGTCAGGCCCCTTCCCTTGAGATAAATCTGCAAATATCTCGGAAACGAAGCGAGCTATGGCAAAATGTTAAGAGACCTTTTTTGTAGAGAATTAAGTTTTCTACTTTTTATGTTCTATGATATTTTTTGATCAGATGCGTAGTTCTCGAGATATATCAAGATATTTAAAAGTTCCGAAGCCGCACCAACATAATAGAGATACAGAAACACCGTGGCCCCTTTCTTTGAGATAACTCTGCACTACTGCGAGCTGCAAATGCCACTTACAGCTTAGCTGTGCAGAAGAAGAACAACAAGAAGAAGAAATATCTCGAAATATGTCCGTCAGGCCCGTTCCTTTGAGCTGAATCTGCAAATATCTCGGAAACGAAGCGAGCTATGGCAAAATGTTAAGAGACGTTTTTTGTAGAGAATTAAGTTTCCTACTTTTTATGTTCTATGATATTTTTTGATCAGATGCGTAGTTCTCGAGATATATCAAGATATTTAAAAGTTCCGAAGCCGCACCAACATAATAGAGATACAGAAACACCGTGGCCCCTTTCTTTGAGATAACTCTGCACTATTGCGGGCTGCAAATGCCACTTCCAGCTTAGCTGTGCAGAAGAAGAACAACAAGAAGAAGAAATATCTCGAAATATGTCCGTCAGGCCCCTTCCCTGGAGATAAATCTGCAAATATCTCGGAAACGAAGCGAGCTATGGCAAAATGTTAAGAGACCTTTTTTGTAGAGAATTAAGTTTCCTACTTTTTATGTTCTATGATATTTTTTGATCAGAAGCGTAGTTTTCGAGATATATCGAGATATTCAAAAGTTCCGAAGCCGCACCAACATAATAGAGATTCAGAAACACCGTGGCCCCTTTCTTTGAGATAACTCTGCACTAGTGCGAGCCGCAAATGCCACTTCCAGCTTAGCTGTGCAGAAGAAGAACAACAAGAAGAAGAAATATCTCGAAATATGTCCGTCAGGCCCCTTCCCTTGAGATAAATCTGCAAATATCTCGGAAACGAAGCGAGCTATGGCAAAATGTTAAGAGACCTTTTTTGTAGAGAATTAAGTTTCCTACTTTTTATGTTCTATGATATTTTTTGATCAGATGCGTAGTTCTCGAGATATATCAAGATATTTAAAAGTTCCGAAGCCGCACCAACATAATAGAGATACAGAAACACCGTGGCCCCTTTCTTTGAGATAACTCTGCACTATTGCGAGCTGCAAATGCCACTTCCAGCTTAGCTGTGCAGAAGAAGAACAACAAGAAGAAATATCTCGAAATATGTCCGTCAGGCCCCTTCCCTGGAGATAAATCTGCAAATATCTCGGAAACGAAGCGAGCTATGGCAAAATGTTAAGAGACCTTTTTTGTAGAGAATTAAGTTTCCTACTTTTTATGTTCTATGATATTTTTTGATCAGATGCGTAGTTCTCGAGATATATCAAGATATTTAAAAGTTCCGAAGCCGCACCAACATAATAGAGATACAGAAACACCGTGGCCCCTTTCTTTGAGATAACTCTGCACTACTGCGAGCTGCAAATGCCACTTCCAGCTTAGCTGTGCAGAAGAAGAACAACAAGAAGAAGAAATATCTCGAAATATGTCCGTCAGGCCGCTTCCCTGGAGATAAATCTGCAAATATCTCGGAAACGAAGAGAGCTATGGCAAAATGTTAAGAGATCTTTTTTGTAGAGAATTAAGTTTCCTACTTTTTATGTTCTATGGTATTTTTTGATCAGATGCGTAGTTCTCGAGATATATCAAGATATTTAAAAGTTCCGAAGCCGCACCAACATAATAGAGATACAGAAACACCGTGGCCCCTTTCTTTGAGATTACTCTGCACTATTATGAGCTGCAAATGCCACTTCCAGCTTAGCTGTGCAGAAGAAGAACAACAAGAAGAAGAAATATCTCGAAATATGTCCGTCAGGCCCGTTCCTTTGAGCTGAATCTGCAAATATCTCGGAAACGAAGCGAGCTATGGCAAAATGTTAAGAGACGTTTTTTGTAGAGAATTATGTTTCCTACAATTTATGTTCTATGATATTTTTTGATCAGATGCGTAGTTCTCGAGATATATCAAGATATTTAAAAGTTCCGAAGCCGCACCAACATAATAGAGATACAGAAACACCGTGGCCCCTTTCTTTGAGATAACTCTGCACTATTGCGAGCTGCAAATGCCACTTCCAGCTTAGCTGTGCAGAAGAAGAACAACAAGAAGAAGAAATATCTCGAAATATGTCCGTCAGGCCCCTTCCCTGGAGATAAATCTGCAAATATCTCGGAAACGAAGCGAGCTATGGCAAAATGTTAAGAGACCTTTTTTGTAGAGAATTAAGTTTCCTACTTTTTATGTTCTATGATATTTTTTGATCAGATGCGTAGTTCTCGAGATATATCAAGATATTTAAAAGTTCCGAAGCCGCACCAACATAATAGAGATACAGAAACACCGTGGCCCCTTTCTTTGAGATAACTCTGCACTATTGCGAGCTGCAAATGCCACTTCCAGCTTAGCTGTGCAGAAGAAGAACAACAAGAAGAAGAAATATCTCGAAATATGTCCGTCAGGCCTCTTCCCTGGAGATAAATCTGCAAATATCTCGGAAACGAAGCGAGCTATGGCAAGATGTTAAGAGACATTTTTTGTAGAAAATTAAGTTTCCTACTTTTTATGTTCTATGATATTTTTTGATCAGATGCGTAGTTCTCGAGATATATCAAGATATTTAAAAGTTCCGAAGCCGCACCAACATAATAGAGATACAGAAACACCGTGGCCCCTTTCTTTGAGATAACTCTGCACTATTGCGAGCTGCAAATGCCACTTCCAGCTTAGCTGTGCAGAAGAAGAACAACAAGAAGAAATATCTCGAAATATGTCCGTCAGGCCCCTTCCCTGGAGATAAATCTGCAAATATCTCGGACACGAAGCGAGCTATGGCAAAATGTTAAGAGACCTTTTTTGTAGAGAATTAAGTTTCCTACTTTTTATGTTCTATGATATTTTTTGATCAGATGCGTAGTTCTCGAGATATATCAAGATATTTAAAAGTTCCGAAGCCGCACCAACATAATAGAGATACAGAAACACCGTGGCCCCTTTCTTTGAGATAACTCTGCACTACTGCGAGCTGCAAATGCCACTTCCAGCTTAGCTGTGCAGAAGAAGAACAACAAGAAGAAGAAATATCTCGAAATATGTCCGTCAGGCCGCTTCCCTGGAGATAAATCTGCAAATATCTCGGAAACGAAGAGAGCTATGGCAAAATGTTAAGAGATCTTTTTTGTAGAGAATTAAGTTTCCTACTTTTTATGTTCTATAGTATTTTTTGATCAGATGCGTAGTTCTCGAGATATATCAAGATATTTAAAAGTTCCGAAGCCGCACCAACATAATAGAGATACAGAAACACCGTGGCCCCTTTCTTTGAGATTACTCTGCACTATTGCGAGCTGCAAATGCCACTTCCAGCTTAGCTGTGCAGAAGAAGAACAACAAGAAGAAGAAATATCTCGAAATATGTCGTCAGGCCCGTTCCTTTGAGCTGAATCTGCAAATATCTCGGAAACGAAGCGAGCTATGGCAAAATGTTAAGAGACGTTTTTTGTAGAGAATTATGTTTCCTACAATTTATGTTCTATGATATTTTTTGATCAGATGCGTAGTTCTCGAGATATATCAAGATATTTAAAAGTTCCGAAGCCGCACCAACATAATAGAGATACAGAAACACCGTGGCCCCTTTCTTTGAGATAACTCTGCACTATTGCGAGCTGCAAATGCCACTTCCAGCTTAGCTGTGCAGAAGAAGAACAACAAGAAGAAGAAATATCTCGAAATATGTCCGTCAGGCCTCTTCCCTGGAGATAAATCTGCAAATATCTCGGAAACGAAGCGAGCTATGGCAAGATGTTAAGAGACCTTTTTTGTAGAGAATTAAGTTTCCTACTTTTTATGTTCTATGATATTTTTTGATCAGATGCGTAGTTCTCGAGATATATCAAGATATTTAAAAGTTCCGAAGCCGCACCAACATAATGGAGATACAGAAACACCGTGGCCCCTTTCTTTGAGATAACTCTGCACTAGTGCGAGCCGCAAATGCCACTTCCAGCTTAGCTGTGCAGAAGAAGAACAACAAGAAGAAGAAATATCTCGAAATATGTCCGTCAGGCCCCTTCCCTTGAGATAAATCTGCAAATATCTCGGAAACGAAGCGAGCTATGGCAAAATGTTAAGAGACCTTTTTTGTAGAGAATTAAGTTTCCTACTTTTTATGTTCTATGATATTTTTTGATCAGATGCGTAGTTCTCGAGATATATCAAGATATTTAAAAGTTCCGAAGCCGCACCAACATAATAGAGATACAGAAACACCGTGGCCCCTTTCTTTGAGATAACTCTGCACTACTGCGAGCTGCAAATGCCACTTCCAGCTTAGCTGTGCAGAAGAAGAACAACAAGAAGAAGAAATATCTCGAAATATGTCCGTCAGGCCGCTTCCCTGGAGATAAATCTGCAAATATCTCGGAAACGAAGAGAGCTATGGCAAAATGTTAAGAGATCTTTTTTGTAGAGAATTAAGTTTCCTACTTTTTATGTTCTATGGTATTTTTTGATCAGATGCGTAGTTCTCGAGATATATCAAGATATTTAAAAGTTCCGAAGCCGCACCAACATAATAGAGATACAGAAACACCGTGGCCCCTTTCTTTGAGATTACTCTGCACTATTGCGAGCTGCAAATGCCACTTCCAGCTTAGCTGTGCAGAAGAAGAACAACAAGAAGAAGAAATATCTCGAAATATGTCGTCAGGCCCGTTCCTTTGAGCTGAATCTGCAAATATCTCGGAAACGAAGCGAGCTATGGCAAAATGTTAAGAGACGTTTTTTGTAGAGAATTATGTTTCCTACAATTTATGTTCTATGATATTTTTTGATCAGATGCGTAGTTCTCGAGATATATCAAGATATTTAAAAGTTCCGAAGCCGCACCAACATAATAGAGATACAGAAACACCGTGGCCCCTTTCTTTGAGATAACTCTGCACTATTGCGAGCTGCAAATGCCACTTCCAGCTTAGCTGTGCAGAAGAAGAACAACAAGAAGAAGAAATATCTCGAAATATGTCCGTCAGGCCTCTTCCCTGGAGATAAATCTGCAAATATCTCGGAAACGAAGCGAGCTATGGCAAGATGTTAAGAGACCTTTTTTGTAGAGAATTAAGTTTCCTACTTTTTATGTTCTATGATATTTTTTGATCAGATGCGTAGTTCTCGAGATATATCAAGATATTTAAAAGTTCCGAAGCCGCACCAACATAATAGAGATACAGAAACACCGTGGCCCCTTTCTTTGAGATAACTCTGCACTATTGCGAGCTGCAAATGCCACTTCCAGCTTAGCTGTGCAGAAGAAGAACAACAAGAAGAAATATCTCGAAATATGTCCGTCAGGCCCCTTCCCTGGAGATAAATCTGCAAATATCTCGGAAACGAAGCGAGCTATGGCAAAATGTTAAGAGACCTTTTTTGTAGAGAATTAAGTTTCCTACTTTTTATGTTCTATGATATTTTTTGATCAGATGCGTAGTTCTCGAGATATATCAAGATATTTAAAAGTTCCGAAGCCGCACCAACATAATAGAGATACAGAAACACCGTGGCCCCTTTCTTTGAGATAACTCTGCACTACTGCGAGCTGCAAATGCCACTTCCAGCTTAGCTGTGCAGAAGAAGAACAACAAGAAGAAGAAATATCTCGAAATATGTCCGTCAGGCCGCTTCCCTGGAGATAAATCTGCAAATATCTCGGAAACGAAGAGAGCTATGGCAAAATGTTAAGAGATCTTTTTTGTAGAGAATTAAGTTTCCTACTTTTTATGTTCTATGGTATTTTTTGATCAGATGCGTAGTTCTCGAGATATATCAAGATATTTAAAAGTTCCGAAGCCGCACCAACATAATAGAGATACAGAAACACCGTGGCCCCTTTCTTTGAGATTACTCTGCACTATTGCGAGCTGCAAATGCCACTTCCAGCTTAGCTGTGCAGAAGAAGAACAACAAGAAGAAGAAATATCTCGAAATATGTCCGTCAGGCCCGTTCCTTTGAGCTGAATCTGCAAATATCTCGGAAACGAAGCGAGCTATGGCAAAATGTTAAGCGACGTTTTTTGTAGAGAATTATGTTTCCTACAATTTATGTTCTATGATATTTTTTGATCAGATGCGTAGTTCTCGAGATATATCAAGATATTTAAAAGTTCCGAAGCCGCACCAACATAATAGAGATACAGAAACACCGTGGCCCCTTTCTTTGAGATAACTCTGCACTATTGCGAGCTGCAAATGCCACTTCCAGCTTAGCTGTGCAGAAGAAGAACAACAAGAAGAAGAAATATCTCGAAATATGTCCGTCAGGCCCCTTCCCTGGAGATAAATCTGCAAATATCTCGGAAACGAAGCGAGCTATGGCAAAATGTTAAGAGACCTTTTTTGTAGAGAATTAAGTTTCCTACTTTTTATGTTCTATGATATTTTTTGATCAGATGCGTAGTTCTCGAGATATATCAAGATATTTAAAAGTTCCGAAGCCGCACCAACATAATAGAGATACAGAAACACCGTGGCCCCTTTCTTTGAGATAACTCTGCACTATTGCGAGCTGCAAATGCCACTTCCAGCTTAGCTGTGCAGAAGAAGAACAACAAGAAGAAGAAATATCTCGAAATATGTCCGTCAGGCCTCTTCCCTGGAGATAAATCTGCAAATATCTCGGAAACGAAGCGAGCTATGGCAAGATGTTAAGAGACCTTTTTTGTAGAGAATTAAGTTTCCTACTTTTTATGTTCTATGATATTTTTTGATCAGATGCGTAGTTCTCGAGATATATCAAGATATTTAAAAGTTCCGAAGCCGCACCAACATAATAGAGATACAGAAACACCGTGGCCCCTTTCTTTGAGATAACTCTGCACTATTGCGAGCTGCAAATGCCACTTCCAGCTTAGCTGTGCAGAAGAAGAACAACAAGAAGAAATATCTCGAAATATGTCCGTCAGGCCCCTTCCCTGGAGATAAATCTGCAAATATCTCGGAAACGAAGCGAGCTATGGCAAAATGTTAAGAGACCTTTTTTGTAGAGAATTAAGTTTCCTACTTTTTATGTTCTATGATATTTTTTGATCAGATGCGTAGTTCTCGAGATATATCAAGATATTTAAAAGTTCCGAAGCCGCACCAACATAATAGAGATACAGAAACACCGTGGCCCCTTTCTTTGAGATAACTCTGCACTACTGCGAGCTGCAAATGCCACTTCCAGCTTAGCTGTGCAGAAGAAGAACAACAAGAAGAAGAAATATCTCGAAATATGTCCGTCAGGCCGCTTCCCTGGAGATAAATCTGCAAATATCTCGGAAACGAAGAGAGCTATGGCAAAATGTTAAGAGATCTTTTTTGTAGAGAATTAAGTTTCCTACTTTTTATGTTCTATGGTATTTTTTGATCAGATGCGTAGTTCTCGAGATATATCAAGATATTTAAAAGTTCCGAAGCCGCACCAACATAATAGAGATACAGAAACACCGTGGCCCCTTTCTTTGAGATTACTCTGCACTATTGCGAGCTGCAAATGCCACTTCCAGCTTAGCTGTGCAGAAGAAGAACAACAAGAAGAAGAAATATCTCGAAATATGTCGTCAGGCCCGTTCCTTTGAGCTGAATCTGCAAATATCTCGGAAACGAAGCGAGCTATGGCAAAATGTTAAGAGACGTTTTTTGTAGAGAATTATGTTTCCTACAATTTATGTTGTATGATATTTTTTGATCAGATGCGTAGTTCTCGAGATATATCAAGATATTTAAAAGTTCCGAAGCCGCACCAACATAATAGAGATACAGAAACACCGTGGCCCCTTTCTTTGAGATAACTCTGCACTATTGCGAGCTGCAAATGCCACTTCCAGCTTAGCTGTGCAGAAGAAGAACAACAAGAAGAAGAAATATCTCGAAATATGTCCGTCAGGCCCGTTCCTTTGAGCTGAATCTGCAAAAATCTCGGAAACGAAGCGAGCTATGACAAAATGTTAAGAGACGTTTTTTGTAGAGAATTATGTTTCCTACAATTTATGTTCTATGATATTTTTTGATCAGAAGCGTAGTTTTCGAGATATATCGAGATATTTAAAAGTTCCGAAGCCGCACCAACATAATAGAGATTCAGAAACACCGTGGCCCCTTTCTTTGAGATAACTCTGCACTAGTGCGAGCCGCAAATGCCACTTCCAGCTTAGCTGTGCAGAAGAAGAACAACAAGAAGAAGAAATATCTCGAAATATGTCCGTCAGGCCCCTTCCCTTGAGATAAATCTGCAAATATCTCGGAAACGAAGCGAGCTATGGCAAAATGTTAAGAGACCTTTTTTGTAGAGAATTAAGTTTCCTACTTTTTATGTTCTATGATATTTTTTGATCAGATGCGTAGTTCTCGAGATATATCAAGATATTTAAAAGTTCCGAAGCCGCACCAACATAATAGAGATACAGAAACACCGTGGCCCCTTTCTTTGAGATTACTCTGCACTATTGCGAGCTGCAAATGCCACTTCCAGCTTAGCTGTGCAGAAGAAGAACAACAAGAAGAAGAAATATCTCGAAATATGTCCGTCAGGCCCGTTCCTTTGAGCTGAATCTGCAAATATCTCGGAAACGAAGCGAGCTATGGCAAAATGTTAAGAGACGTTTTTTGTAGAGAATTATGTTTCCTACAATTTATGTTCTATGATATTTTTTGATCAGATGCGTAGTTCTCGAGATATATCAAGATATTTAAAAGTTCCGAAGCCGCACCAACATAATAGAGATACAGAAACACCGTGGCCCCTTTCTTTGAGATAACTCTGCACTATTGCGAGCTGCAAATGCCACTTCCAGCTTAGCTGTGCAGAAGAAGAACAACAAGAAGAAGAAATATCTCGAAATATGTCCGTCAGGCCTCTTCCCTGGAGATAAATCTGCAAATATCTCGGAAACGAAGCGAGCTATGGCAAGATGTTAAGAGACCTTTTTTGTAGAGAATTAAGTTTCCTACTTTTTATGTTCTATGATATTTTTTGATCAGATGCGTAGTTCTCGAGATATATCAAGATATTTAAAAGTTCCGAAGCCGCACCAACATAATAGAGATACAGAAACACCGTGGCCCCTTTCTTTGAGATAACTCTGCACTATTGCGAGCTGCAAATGCCACTTCCAGCTTAGCTGTGCAGAAGAAGAACAACAAGAAGAAATATCTCGAAATATGTCCGTCAGGCCCCTTCCCTGGAGATAAATCTGCAAATATCTCGGAAACGAAGCGAGCTATGGCAAAATGTTAAGAGACCTTTTTTGTAGAGAATTAAGTTTCCTACTTTTTGTGTTCTATGATATTTTTTGATCAGAAGCGTAGTTCTCGAGATATATCAAGATATTTAAAAGTTCCGAAGCCGCACCAACATAATAGAGATACAGAAACACCGTGGCCCCTTTCTTCGAGATAACTCTGCACTAGTGCGAGCCGCAAATGCCACTTCCAGCTTAGCTGTGCAGAAGAAGAACAACAAGAAGAAGAAATATCTCGAAATATGTCCGTCAGGCCCCTTCCCTTGAGATAAATCTGCAAATATCTCGGAAACGAAGCGAGCTATGGCAAAATGTTAAGAGACCTTTTTTGTAGAGAATTAAGTTTCCTACTTTTTGTGTTCTATGATATTTTTTGATCAGAAGCGTAGTTCTCGAGATATATCAAGATATTTAAAAGTTCCGAAGCCGCACCAACATAATAGAGATACAGAATCACCGTGGCCCCTTTCTTCGAGATAACTCTGCACTAGTGCGAGCCGCAAATGCCACTTCCAGCTTAGCTGTGCAGACGAAGAACAACAAGAAGAAGAAATATCTCGAAATATGTCCGTCAGGCCCCTTCCCTTGAGATAAATCTGCAAATATCTCGGAAACGAAGCGAGCTATGGCAAAATGTTAAGAGACCTTTTTTGTAGAGAATTAAGTTTCCTACTTTTTATGTTCTATGGTATTTTTTGATCAGATGCGTAGTTCTCGAGATATATCAAGATATTTAAAAGTTCCGAAGCCGCACCAACATAATAGAGATACAGAAACACCGTGGCCCCTTTCGTTGAGATTACTCTGCACTATTGCGAGCTGCAAATGCCACTTCCAGCTTAGCTGTGCAGAAGAAGAACAACAAGAAGAAGAAACATCTCGAAATATGTCCGTCAGGCCCGTTCCTTTGAGCTGAATCTGCAAATATCTCGGAAACGAAGCGAGCTATGGCAAAATGTTAAGAGACCTTTTTTGTAGAGAATTAAGTTTCCTACTTTTTATGTTCTATGATATTTTTTGATCAGAAGCGTAGTTCTCGAGATATATCAAGATATTTAAAAGTTCCGAAGCCGCACCAACATAATAGAGATACAGAAACACCGTGGCCCCTTTCTTCGAGATAACTCTGCACTAGTGCGAGCCGCAAATGCCACTTCCAGCTTAGCTGTGCAGAAGAAGAACAACAAGAAGAAGAAATATCTCGAAATATGTCCGTCAGGCCCCTTCCCTTGAGATAAATCTGCAAATATCTCGGAAACGAAGCGAGCTATGGCAAAATGTTAAGAGACCTTTTTTGTAGAGAATTAAGTTTCCTACTTTTTATGTTCTATGGTATTTTTTGATCAGATGCGTAGTTCTCGAGATATATCAAGATATTTAAAAGTTCCGAAGCCGCACCAACATAATAGAGATACAGAAACACCGTGGCCCCTTTCGTTGAGATTACTCTGCACTATTGCGAGCTGCAAATGCCACTTCCAGCTTAGCTGTGCAGAAGAAGAACAACAAGAAGAAGAAATATCTCGAAATATGTCCGTCAGGCCCGTTCCTTTGAGCTGAATCTGCAAATATCTCGGAAACGAAGCGAGCTATGGCAAAATGTTAAGAGACGTTTTTTGTAGAGAATTATGTTTCCTACAATTTATGTTCTATGATATTTTTTGATCAGAAGCGTAGTTTTCGAGATATATCGAGATATTTAAAAGTTCCGAAGCCGCACCAACATAATAGAGATTCAGAAACACCGTGGCCCCTTTCTTTGAGATAACTCTGCACTAGTGCGAGCCGCAAATGCCACTTCCAGCTTAGCTGTGCACGAAGAAGAACAACAAGAAGAAGAAATATCTCGAAATATGTCCGTCAGGCCCCTTCCCTGGAGATAAATCTGCAAATATCTCGGAAACGAAGCGAGCTATGGCAAAATGTTAAGAGACCTTTTTTGTAGAGAATTAAGTTTCCTACTTTTTATGTTGTATGATATTTTTTGATCAGATGCGTAGTTCTCGAGATATATCAAGATATTTAAAAGTTCCGAAGCCGCACCAACATAATAGAGATACAGAAACACCGTGGCCCCTTTCTTTGAGATAACTCTGCACTATTGCGAGCTGCAAATGCCACTTCCAGCTTAGCTGTGCAGAAGAAGAACAACAAGAAGAAGAAATATCTCGAAATATGTCCGTTAGGCCCCTTCCCTTGAGATAAATGTGCAAATATCTCGGAAACGAAGCGAGCTATGGCAAAATGTTGAGGGACCTTTTTGTAGAGAATTAAGTTTCCTACTATTTATGTTCTATGATATTTTTTGAGCAGATGCGTAGTTCTCGAGATATATCAAGATATTTAAAAGTTCCGAAGCCGCACCAACATAATAGAGATACAGAAACACCGTGGCCCCCTTCTTTGAGATAACTCTGCACTATTGCGAGCTGCAAATGCCACTTCCAGCTTAGCTGTGCAGAAGAAGAACAACAAGAAGAAGAAATATCTCGAAATATGTCCGTCAGGCCCCTTCCCTTGAGATATATCTGCAAATATCTCGGAAACGAAGCGAGCTATGGCAAAATGTTAAGAGACCTTTTTTGTAGAGAATTAAGTTTCCTACTTTTTATCTTCTATGATATTTTTCGATCAGATGCGTAGTTCTCGAGATATATCAAGATATTTAAAAGTTCCGAAGCCGCACCAACATAATAGAGATACAGAAACACCGTGGCCCCTTTCTTTGAGATTACTCTGCACTATTGCGAGCTGCAAATGCCACTTCCAGCTTAGCTGTGCAGAAGAAGAACAACAAGAAGAAGAAATATCTCGAAATATGTCCGTCAGGCCCGTTCCTTTGAGCTGAATCTGCAAATATCTCGGAAACGAAGCGAGCTATGGCAAAATGTTAAGAGACGTTTTTTGTAGAGAATTATGTTTCCTACAATTTATGTTCTATGATATTTTTTGATCAGATGCGTAGTTCTCGAGATATATCAAGATATTTAAAAGTTCCGAAGCCGCACCAACATAATAGAGATACAGAAACACCGTGGCCCCTCTCTTTGAGATAACTCTGCACTATTGCGAGCTGCAAATGCCACTTCCAGCTTAGTTGTGCAGAAGAAGAACAACAAGAAGAAGAAATATCTCGAAATATGTCCGTCAGGCCCCTTCCCTTGAGATAAATCTGCAAATATCTCGGAAACGAAGCGAGCTATGGCAAAATGTTAAGAGACGTTTTTTGTAGAGAATTATGTTTCCCACAATTTATGTGCTATGATATTTTTTGATCAGAAGCGTAGTTTTCGAGATATATCGAGATATTTAAAAGTTCCGAAGCCGCACCAACATAATAGAGATACAGAAACACCGTGGCCCCTTTCTTTGAGATAACTCTGCACTATTGCGAGCTGCAAATGCCACTTCCAGCTTAGCTGTGCAGAAGAAGAACAACAAGAAGAAGAAATATCTCGAAATATGTCCGTCAGGCCCCTTCCCTTGAGATAAATCTGCAAATATCTCGGAAACGAAGCGAGCTATGGCAAAATGTTAAGAGACGTTTTTTGTAGAGAGTTATGTTTCCTACAATTTATGTGCTATGATATTTTTTGATCAGAAGCGTAGTTTTCGAGATATATCGAGATATTTAAAAGTTCCGAAGCCGCACCAACATAATAGAGATACAGAAATACCGTGGCCCCTTTCTTTGAGATAACTCTGCACTAGTGCGAGCAGCAAATGCCACTTCCAGCTTAGCTGTGCAGAAGAAGAACAACAAGAAGAAGAAATATCTCGAAATATGTCCGTTAGGCCCCTTCCCTTGAGATAAATGTGCAAATATCTCGGAAACGAAGCGAGCTATGGCAAAATGTTGAGGGACCTTTTTGTAGAGAATTAAGTTTCCTACTATTTATGTTCTATGATATTTTTTGATCAGATGCGTAGTTCTCGAGATATATCAAGATATTTAAAAGATCCGAAGCCGCACCAACATAATAGAGATACAGAAACACCGTGGCCCCCTTCTTTGAGATAACTCTGCACTATTGCGAGCTGCAAATGCCACTTCCAGCTTAGCTGCGTAGAAGAAGAACAAGAAGAAGAAGAAATATCTCGAAATATGTCTGTCAGGCCCCTTCCCTTGAGATAAATCTGCAAATATCTCGGAAACGAAGCGAGCTATGGCAAAATGTTAAGAGAACTTTTTTGTAGAGAATTACGTTTCCTACTTTTTAAGTTCTATGATATTTTTTGATCAGAAGCGTAGTTTTCGAGATATATCGAGATATTTAAAGGTTCCGAAGCCGCACCAACATAATAGAGATACAGAAACACCGTGGCCCCTTTCTTTGAGATAACTCTGCACTATTGCGACCTGCAAATGCCACTTCCAGCTTAGCTGTGCAGAAGAAGAACAAGAAGAAGAAGAAATATCTCGAAATATGTCCGTCAGGCCCCTTCCCTTGAGATAAATCTGCAAATATCTCGGAAACGAAGCGAGCTATGGCAAAATGTTAAGAGACCTTTTTTGTAGAGAATTATGTTTCCTACAATTTATGTTCTATGATATTTTTTGATCAGAAGCGTAGTTTTCGAGATATATCTAGATATTTAAAAATTCCGAAGCCGCACCAACATAATAGAGGTACAGAAACACCGTGGCCTCTTTCTTTGAGATAACTCTGCACTATTGCGAGCTGCAAATGCCACTTCCAGCTTAGCTGTGCAGAAGAAGAACAACAAGAAGAAGAAATATCTCGAAATATGTCCGTCAGACCCCTTCCCTTGAGATAAATCTGCAAATATCTCGGAAACGAAGCGAGCTATGGCAAAATGTTAAGAGACCTTTTTTGTAGAGAATTACGTTTCCTACTTTTTAAGTTCTATGATATATTTTGATCAGAAGCGTAGTTTTCGAGATATATCGAGATATTTAAAGGTTCCGAAGCCGCACCAACATAATAGAGATACAGAAAGACCGTGGCCCCTTTCTTTGAGATAACTCTGCACTATTGCGACCTGCAAATGCCACTTCCAGCTTAGCTGTGCAGAAGAAGAACAACAAGAAGAAGAAATATCTCGAAATATGTCCGTCAGGCCCCTTCCCTTGAGATAAATCTGCAAATATCTCGGAAACGAAGCGAGCTATGGCAAAATGTTAAGAGACCTTTTTTGTAGAGAATTATGTTTCCTACAATTTATGTTTTATGATATTTTTTGATCAGAAGCGTAGTTTTCGAGATATATCGAGATATTTAAAAATTCCGAAGCCGCTCCAACATAATAGAGGTACAGAAACACCGTGGCCTCTTTCTTTGAGATAACTCTGCACTATTGCGAGCTGCAAATGCCACTTCCAGCTTAGCTGTGCAGAAGAAGAACAACAAGAAGAAGAAATATCTCGAAATATGTCCGTCAGGCCCCTTCCCTTGAGATAAATCTGCAAATATCTCGGAAACGAAGCGAGCTATGGCAAAACGTTAAGAGACCTTTTTTGTAGAGAATTAAGTTTCCTACTTTTTATGTTCTATGATATTTTTTGATCAGATGCGTAGTTCTCGAGATATATCAAGATATTTAAAAGTTCCGAAGCCGCACCAACATAATAGAGATACAGAAACACCGTGGCCCCTTTCTTTGAGATAACTCTGCACTATTGCGAGCTGCAAATGCCACTTCGAGCTTAGCTGTGCAGAAGAAGAACAACAAGAAGAAGAAATATCTCGAAATATGTCCGTCAGACCCCTTCCCTTGAGATAAATCTGCAAATATCTCGGAAACGAAGCGAGCTATGGCAAAATGTTAAGAGACCTTTTTTGTAGAGAATTATGTTTCCTACAATTTACTTTCTATGATATTTTTTGATCAGAAGCGTAGTTTTCGAGATATATCGAGATATTTAAAGGTTCCGAAGCCGCACCAACATAATAGAGATACAGAAACACCGTGGCCCCTTTCTTTGAGATAACTCTGCACTTTTGCGAGCGGCAAATGCCAGTTCCAGCTTAGCTGTGCGGAAGAAGCACAACAAGATCAAGAAATATCTCGGAATATGTACGTCAGGCCCCTTCCCTTGAGCTAAATCTCCAAATATCTCGCAAACAATCCGAGCTATGGCAAAATGTTAAAAGACCTTTTTTGTGGAGAATTACGTTTCCTACCTTTTATGTTCTATGATATTTTTTGATCAGAAGCGTAGTTTTCGAGATATATCGAGATATTTAAAAATTCCGAAGCCGCACCAACATAATAGAGGTACAGAAACACCGTGGCCTCTTTCTTTGAGATAACTCTGCACTATTGCGAGCTGCAAATGCCACTTCCAGCTTAGCTGTGCAGAAGAAGAACAACAAGAAGAAGAAATATCTCGAAATATGTCCGTCAGGCCCCTTCCCTCGAGATAAATCTGCAAATATCTCGGAAACGAAGCGAGCTATGGCAAAATGTTAAGAGACTTTATTTGTAGAGAATTAAGTTTCCTACTTTTTATGTTCTATGATATTTTTTGATCAGTAGCGTAGTTTTCAAGATATATCGAGATATTTAAAACTTCCGAAGCCGCACCAACATAATAGAGATACAGAAGCACCGTGGCCCCTTTCTTTGAGATAACTCTGCACTATTGCGAGCTGCAAATGCCAATTCCAGCTTAGCTGTGCAGAAGAAGAACAACAAGAAGAAGAAATATCTCGAAATATGTCCGTCAGGCCCCTTCCCTTGAGATAAATCTGCATATATCTCGGAAACGAAGCGAGCTATGGCAAAATGTTAAGAGACCTTTTTTGTAGAGAATTAAGTTTCCTACTTTTTATGTTCTATGATATTTTTTGATCAGATGCGTAGTTCTCGAGATATATCAAGATATTTGAAAGTTCCGAAGCCGCACCAACATAATAGAGATACAGAAACACCGTGGCCCCTTTCTTTGAGATAACTCTGCACTATTGCGAGCTGCAAATGCCACTTCCAGCTTAGCTGTGCAGAAGAAGAACAACAAGAAGAAGAAATATCTCGAAATATGTCCGTCAGGCCCGTTCCTTTGAGCTGAATCTGCAAATATCTCGGAAACGAAGCGAGCTATGGCAAAATGTTTAGAGACGTTTTTTGTAGAGAATTATGTTTCGTACAATTTATGTTCTATGATATTTTTTGATCAGAAGCGTAGTTTTCGACATATATTGTGATATTTAAAAGTTCCGAAGCCGCACCAACATAATAGAGATACAGAAACACCGTGGCCCCTTTCTTTGAGATAACTCTGCACTAGTGCGAGCCGCAAATGCCACTTCCAGCTTAGCTGTGCAGAAGAAGAACAACAAGAAGAAGAAATATCTCGAAATATGTCCGTCAGGCCCCTTCCCCTGAGATAAATCTGCAAATATCTCGGAAACGAAGCGAGCTATGGCAAAATGTTAAGCGACCTTTTTTGTAGAGAATTAAGTTTCCTACTTTTTATCTTCTATGATATTTTTTGATCAGATGCGTAGTTCTCGAGATATATCAAGATATTTAAAAGTTCCGAAGCCGCACCAACATAATAGAGATACAGAAACACCGTGGCCCCTTTCTTTGAGATAACTCTGCACTATTGCGAGCTGCAAATGCCACTTCCAGCTTAGCTGTGCAGAAGAAGAACAACAAGAAGAAGAAATATCTCGAAATATGTCCGTCAGGCCCCTTCCCTTGAGATAAATCTGCAAATATCTCGGAAACGAAGCGAGCTATGGCAAAATGTTAAGAGACGTTTTTTGTAGAGAGTTATGTTTCCTACAATTTATGTGCTATGATATTTTTTGATCAGAAGCGTAGTTTTCGAGATATATCGAGATATTTAAAAGTTCCGAAGCCGCACCAACATAATAGAGATACAGAAATACCGTGGCCCCTTTCTTTGAGATAACTCTGCACTAGTGCGAGCAGCAAATGCCACTTCCAGCTTAGCTGTGCAGAAGAAGAACAACAAGAAGAAGAAATATCTCGAAATATGTCCGTTAGGCCCCTTCCCTTGAGATAAATGTGCAAATATCTCGGAAACGAAGCGAGCTATGGCAAAATGTTGAGGGACCTTTTTGTAGAGAATTAAGTTTCCTACTATTTATGTTCTATGATATTTTTTGATCAGATGCGTAGTTCTCGAGATATATCAGGATATTTAAAAGATCCGAAGCCGCACCAACATAATAGAGATACAGAAACACCGTGGCCCCCTTCTTTGAGATAACTCTGCACTATTGCGAGCTGCAAATGCCACTTCCAGCTTAGCTGCGTAGAAGAAGAACAAGAAGAAGAAGAAATATCTCGAAATATGTCTGTCAGGCCCCTTCCCTTGAGATAAATCTGCAAATATCTCGGAAACGAAGCGAGCTATGGCAAAATGTTAAGAGAACTTTTTTGTAGAGAATTACGTTTCCTACTTTTTAAGTTCTATGATATTTTTTGATCAGAAGCGTAGTTTTCGAGATATATCGAGATATTTAAAGGTTCCGAAGCCGCACCAACATAATAGAGATACAGAAACACCGTGGCCCCTTTCTTTGAGATAACTCTGCACTATTGCGACCTGCAAATGCCACTTCCAGCTTAGCTGTGCAGAAGAAGAACAAGAAGAAGAAGAAATATCTCGAAATATGTCCGTCAGGCCCCTTCCCTTGAGATAAATCTGCAAATATCTCGGAAACGAAGCGAGCTATGGCAAAATGTTAAGAGACCTTTTTTGTAGAGAATTATGTTTCCTACAATTTATGTTCTATGATATTTTTTGATCAGAAGCGTAGTTTTCGAGATATATCTAGATATTTAAAAATTCCGAAGCCGCACCAACATAATAGAGGTACAGAAACACCGTGGCCTCTTTCTTTGAGATAACTCTGCACTATTGCGAGCTGCAAATGCCACTTCCAGCTTAGCTGTGCAGAAGAAGAACAACAAGAAGAAGAAATATCTCGAAATATGTCCGTCAGACCCCTTCCCTTGAGATAAATCTGCAAATATCTCGGAAACGAAGCGAGCTATGGCAAAATGTTAAGAGACCTTTTTTGTAGAGAATTACGTTTCCTACTTTTTAAGTTCTATGATATATTTTGATCAGAAGCGTAGTTTTCGAGATATATCGAGATATTTAAAGGTTCCGAAGCCGCACCAACATAATAGAGATACAGAAAGACCGTGGCCCCTTTCTTTGAGATAACTCTGCACTATTGCGACCTGCAAATGCCACTTCCAGCTTAGCTGTGCAGAAGAAGAACAACAAGAAGAAGAAATATCTCGAAATATGTCCGTCAGGCCCCTTCCCTTGAGATAAATCTGCAAATATCTCGGAAACGAAGCGAGCTATGGCAAAATGTTAAGAGACCTTTTTTGTAGAGAATTATGTTTCCTACAATTTATGTTCTATGATATTTTTTGATCAGAAGCGTAGTTTTCGAGATATATCGAGATATTTAAAAATTCCGAAGCCGCTCCAACATAATAGAGGTACAGAAACACCGTGGCCTCTTTCTTTGAGATAACTCTGCACTATTGCGAGCTGCAAATGCCACTTCCAGCTTAGCTGTGCAGAAGAAGAACAACAAGAAGAAGAAATATCTCGAAATATGTCCGTCAGGCCCCTTCCCTTGAGATAAATCTGCAAATAACTCGGAAACGAAGCGAGCTATGGCAAAACGTTAAGAGACCTTTTTTGTAGAGAATTAAGTTTCCTACTTTTTATGTTCTATGATATTTTTTGATCAAATGCGTAGTTCTCGAGATATATCAAGATATTTAAAAGTTCCGAAGCCGCACCAACATAATAGAGATACAGAAACACCGTGGCCCCTTTCTTTGAGATAACTCTGCACTATTGCGAGCTGCAAATGCCACTTCCAGCTTAGCTGTGCAGAAGAAGAACAACAAGAAGAAGAAATATCTCGAAATATGTCCGTCAGACCCCTTCCCTTGAGATAAATCTGCAAATATCTCGGAAACGAAGCGAGCTATGGCAAAATGTTAAGAGACCTCTTTTGTAGAGAATTACGTTTCCTACTTTTTAAGTTCTATGATATATTTTGATCAGAAGCGTAGTTTTCGAGATATATCGAGATATTTAAAGGTTCCGAAGCCGCACCAACATAATAGAGATACAGAAACACCGTGGCCCCTTTCTTTGAGATAACTCTGCACTTTTGCGAGCAGCAAATGCCAGTTCCAGCTTAGCTGTGCAGAAGAAGCACAACAAGATCAAGAAATATCTCGGAATATGTACGTCAGGCCCCTTCCCTTGAGCTAAATCTCCAAATATCTCGCAAACAATCCGAGCTATGGCAAAATGTTAAAAGACCTTTTTTGTGGAGAATTACGTTTCCTACCTTTTATGTTCTATGATATTTTTTGATCAGATGCGTAGTTCTCGAGATATATCAAGATATTTAAAAGTTCCGAAGCCGCACCAACATAATAGAGATACAGAAACACTGTGGCCCCTTTCATTGAGATAACTCTGCACTATTGCGAGCTGCAAATGCCACTTCCAGCTTAGCTGTGCAGAAGAAGAACAACAAGAAGAAGAAATATCTCGAAATATGTCCGTCAGGCCCCTTCCCTTGAGATAAATCTGCAAATATCTCGGAAACGAAGCGAGCTATGGCAAAATGTTAAGAGACCTTTTTTGTAGAGAATTACGTTTCCTACTTTTTAAGTTCTATGATATTTTTTGATCAGAAGCGTAGTTTTCGAGATATATCGAGATATTTAAAGGTTCCGAAGCCGCACCAACATAATAGAGATACAGAAACACCGTGGCCCCTTTCTTTGAGATAACTCTGCACTATTGCGACCTGCAAATGCCACTTCCAGCTTAGCTGTGCAGAAGAAGAACAACAAGAAGAAGAAATATCTCGAAATATGTCCGTCAGGCCCCTTCCCTCGAGATAAATCTGCAAATATCTCGGAAACGAAGCGAGCTATGGCAAAATGTTAAGAGACTTTATTTGTAGAGAATTAAGTTTCCTACTTTTAATGTTGTATGATATTTTTTGATCAGATGCGTAGTTCTCGAGATATATCAAGATATTTAAAAGTTCCGAAGCCGCACCAACATAATAGAGATACAGAAACACCGTGGCCCCTTTCTTTGAGATAACTCTGCACTAGTGCGAGCTGGAAATGCCACTTCCAGTTTAGCTGTGCAGAAGAAGAACAACAAGAAGAAGAAATATCTCGAAATATGTCCGTCAGGCCCCTTCCCTTGAGATATATCTGCAAATATCTCGGAAACGAAGCGAGCTATGGCAAAATGTTAAGAGACTTTATTTGTAGAGAATTAAGTTTCCTACTTTTTCTGTTCTATGATATTTTTTGATCAGTAGCGTAGTTTTCAAGATATATCGAGATATTTAAAACTTCCGAAGCCGCACCAACATAATAGAGATACAGAAGCACCGTGGCCCCTTTCTTTGAGATAACTCTGCACTATTGCGAGCTGCAAATGCCAATTCCAGCTTAGCTGTGCAGAAGAAGAACAACAAGAAGAAGAAATATCTCGAAATATGTCCGTCAGGCCCCTTCCCTTGAGATAAATCTGCATATATCTCGGAAACGAAGCGAGCTATGGCAAAATGTTAAGAGACCTTTTTTGTAGAGAATTAAGTTTCCTACTTTTTATGTTCTACGATATTTTTTGATCAGATGCGTAGTTCTCGAGATATATCAAGATATTTGAAAGTTCCGAAGCCGCACCAACATAATAGAGATACAGAAACACCGTGGCCCCTTTCTTTGAGATAACTCTGCACTATTGCGAGCTGCAAATGCCACTTCCAGCTTAGCTGTGCAGAAGAAGAACAACAAGAAGAAGAAATATCTCGAAATATGTCCGTCAGGCCCGTTCCTTTGAGCTGAATCTGCAAATATCTCGGAAACGAAGCGAGCTATGGCAAAATGTTAAGAGACGTTTTTTGTAGAGAATTATGTTTCGTACAATTTATGTTCTATGATATTTTTTGATCAGAAGCGTAGTTTTCGAGATATATCGTGATATTTAAAAGTTCCGAAGCCGCACCAACATAATAGAGATACAGAAACACCGTGGCCCCTTTCTTTGAGATAACTCTGCATTAGTGCGAGCCGCAAATGCCACTTCCAGCTTAGCTGTGCAGAAGAAGAACAACAAGAAGAAGAAATATCTCGAAATATGTCCGTCAGGCCCCTTCCCTTGAGATAAATCTGCAAATATCTCGGAAACGAAGCGAGCTATGGCAAAATGTTAAGCGACCTTTTTTGTAGAGAATTAAGTTTCCTACTTTTTATCTTCTATGATATTTTTTGATCAGATGCGTAGTTCTCGAGATATATCAAGATATTTAAAAGTTCCGAAGCCGCACCAACATAATAGAGATACAGAAACACCGTGGCCCCTTTCTTTGAGATAACTCTGCACTATTGCGAGCTGCAAATGCCACTTCCAGCTTAGCTGTGCAGAAGAAGAACAACAAGAAGAAGAAATATCTCGAAATATGTCCGTCAGGCCCCTTCCCTTGAGATAAATCTGCAAATATCTCGGAAACGAAGCGAGCTATGGCAAAATGTTAAGAGACGTTTTTTGTAGAGAATTAAGTTTCCTACTTTTTATGTTCTATGATATTTTTTGATCAGATGCGTAGTTCTCGAGATATATCAAGATATTTGAAAGTTCCGAAGCCGCACCAACATAATAGAGATACAGAAACACCGTGGCCCCTTTCTTTGAGATAACTCTGCACTATTGCGAGCTGCAAATGCCACTTCCAGCTTAGCTGTGCAGAAGAAGAACAACAAGAAGAAGAAATATCTCGAAATATGTCCGTCAGGCCCGTTCCTTTGAGCTGAATCTGCAAATATCTCGGAAACGAAGCGAGCTATGGCAAAATGTTAAGAGACGTTTTTTGTAGAGAATTATGTTTCGTACAATTTATGTTCTATGATATTTTTTGATCAGAAGCGTAGTTTCCGAGATATATCGTGATATTTAAAAGTTCCGAAGCCGCACCAACATAATAGAGATACAGAAACACCGTGGCCCCTTTCTTTGAGATAACTCTGCACTATTGCGAGCTGCAAATGCCACTTCCAGCTTAGCTGTGCAGAAGAAGAACAACAAGAAGAAGAAATATCTCGAAATATGTCCGTCAGGCCCCTTCCCTTGAGATAAATCTGCAAATATCTCGGAAACGAAGCAAGCTATGGCAAAATCTTAAGAGACCTATTTTGTAGAGAATTAAGTTTCCTACTTTTTATGTTCTATGATATTTTTTGATTAGATGCGTACTTCTCGAGATATATCAAGATATTTAAAAGTTCCGAAGCCGCACCAACATAATAGAGATACAGAAACACCGTGGCCCCTTTCTTTGAGATAACTCTGCACTATTGCGAGCTGCAAATGCCACTTCCAGCTTAGCTGTGCAGAAGAAGAACAACAAGAAGAAGAAATATCTCGAAATATGTCCGTCAGGCCCCTTCCCTTGAGATAAATCTGCAAATATCTCGGAAACGAAGCGAGCTATGGCAAAATGTTAAGAGACGTTTTTTGTAGAGAATTAAGTTTCCTACTTTTTGTGTTCTATGATATTTTTTGATCAGATGCGTAGTTCTCGAGATATATCAAGATATTTAAAAGTTCCGAAGCCGCACCAACATAATAGAGATACAGAAACACCGTGGCCCCTTTCTTTGAGATAACTCTGCACTATTGCGAGTTGCAAATGCCACTTCCAGCTTAGCTGTGCAGAAGAAGAACAACAAGAAGAAGAAATATCTCGAAATATGTCCGTCAGGCCCCTTCCCTTGAGATAAATCTGCAAATATCTCGGAAACGAAGCGAGCTATGGCAAAATGTTAAGAGACCTTTTTTGTAGAGAATTAAGTTTCCTACTTTTTATCTTGTATGATATTTTTTGATCAGATGCGTAGTTCTCGAGATATATCAAGATATTTAAAAGTTCCGAAGCCGCACCAACATAATAGAGATACAGAAACACCGTGGCCCCTTTCTTTGAGATAACTCTGCACTATTGCGAGCTGGAAATGCCACTTCCAGTTTAGCTGTGCAGAAGAAGAACAACAAGAAGAAGAAATATCTCGAAATATGTCCGTCAGGCCCCTTCCCTTGAGATATATCTGCAAATATCTCGGAAACGAAGCGAGCTATGGCAAAATGTTAAGAGACGTTTTTTGTAGAGAATTATGTTTCCTACAAGTTCTGTTCTACGATATTTTTTGATCAGAAGCGTAGTTTTCGAGATATATCGAGATATTTAAAAGTTCCGAAGCCGCACCAACATAATAGAGATACAGAAACACCGTGGCCCCATTCTTTGAGATAACTCTGCACTATTGCGAGCTGCAAATGCCACTTCCAGCTTAGCTGTGCAGAAGAAGAACAACAAGAAGAAGAAATATCTCGAAATATGTCCGTCAGGCCCCTTCCCTTGAGATAAATCTGCAAATATCTCGGAAACGAAGCGAGCTATGGCAAAATGTTAAGAGACCTTTTTTGTAGAGAATTAAGTTTCCTACTTTTTATGTTGTATGATATTTTTTGATCAGATGCGTAGTTCTCGAGATATATCAAGATATTTAAAAGTTCCGAAGCCGCACCAACATAATAGAGATACAGAAACACCGTGGCCCCTTTCTTTGAGATAACTCTGCACTATTGCGAGCTGGAAATGCCACTTCCAGTTTAGCTGTGCAGAAGAAGAACAACAAGAAGAAGAAATATCTCGAAATATGTCCGTCAGGCCCCTTCCCTTGAGATATATCTGCAAATATCTCGGAAACGAAGCGAGCTATGGCAAAATGTTAAGAGACGTTTTTTGTAGAGAATTATGTTTCCTACAAGTTATGTTCTATGATATTTTTTGATCAGAAGCGTAGTTTTCGAGATATATCGAGATATTTAAAAGTTCCGAAGCCGCACCAACATAATAGAGATACAGAAACACCGTGGCCCCATTCTTTGAGATAACTCTGCACTATTGCGAGCTGCAAATGCCACTTCCAGCTTAGCTGTGCAGAAGAAGAACAACAAGAAGAAGAAATATCTCGAAATATGTCCGTCAGGCCCCTTCCCTTGAGATAAATCTGCATATATCTCGGAAACGAAGCGAGCTATGGCAAAATGTTAAGATACCTTTTTTGTAGAAAATTAAGTTTCCTACTTTTTATGTTCTATGATATTTTTTGATCAGATGCGTAGTTCTCGAGATATATCAAGATATTTGAAAGTTCCGAAGCCGCACCAACATAATAGAGATACAGAAACACCGTGGCCCCTTTCTTTGAGATAACTCTGCACTATTGCGAGCTGCAAATGCCACTTCCAGCTTAGCTGTGCAGAAGAAGAACAACAAGAAGAAGAAATATCTCGAAATATGTCCGTCAGGCCCCTTCCCTTGAGATAAATCTGCAAATATCTCGGAAACGAAGCGAGGTATGGCAAAATGTTAAGCGACCTTTTTTGTAGAGAATTAAGTTTCCTACTTTTTATCTTCTATGATATTTTTTGATCAGATGCGTAGTTCTCGAGATATATCAAGATATTTAAAAGTTCCGAAGCCGCACCAACATAATAGAGATACAGAAACACCGTGGCCCCTTTCTTTGAGATAACTCTGCACTATTGCGAGCTGCAAATGCCACTTCCAGCTTAGCTGTGCAGAAGAAGAACAACAAGAAGAAGAAATATCTCGAAATATGTCCGTCAGGCCCCTTCCCTTGAGATAAATCTGCAAATATCTCGGAAACGAAGCGAGCTATGGCAAAATGTTAAGAGACGTTTTTTGTAGAGAATTAAGTTTCCTGCTTTTTGTGTTCTATGATATTTTTTGATCAGTTGCGTAGTTCTCGAGATATATCAAGATATTTAAAAGTTTGGAAGCCGCACCAACAGAATAGGGATACAGAAACACCGTGGCCCCTTTCTTTGAGATAACTCTGCACTATTGCGAGCTGCAAATGCCACTTCCAGCTTAGCTGTGCAGAAGAAGAACAACAAGAAGAAGAAATATCTCGAAATATGTCCGTCAGGCCCCTTCCCTTGAGATAAATCTGCAAATATCTCGGAAACGAAGCGAGCTATGGCAAAATGTTAAGAGACCTTTTTTGTAGAGAATTAAGTTTCCTACTTTTTGTGTTCTATGATATTTTTTGATCAGTTGCGTAGTTCTCGAGATATATCAAGATATTTAAAAGTTTCGAAGCCGCACCAACAGAATAGGGATACAGAAACACCGTGGCCCCTTTCTTTGAGATAACTCTGCACTATTGCGAGCTGCAAATGCCACTTCCAGCTTAGCTGTGCAGAAGAAGAACAACAAGAAGAAGAAATATCTCGAAATATGTCCGTCAGGCCCCTTCCCTTGAGATAAATCTGCATATATCTCGGAAACGAAGCGAGCTATGGCAAAATGTTAAGATACCTTTTTTGTAGAGAATTAAGTTTCCTACTTTTTATGTTGTATGATATTTTTTGATCAGATGCGTAGTTCTCGAGATATATCAAGATATTTGAAAGTTCCGAAGACGCACCAACATAATAGAGATACAGAAACACCGTGGCCCCTTTCTTTGAGATAACTCTGCACTATTGCGAGCTGCAAATGCCACTTCCAGCTTAGCTGTGCAGAAGAAGAACAACAAGAAGAAGAAATATCTCGAAATATGTCCGTCAGGCCCCTTCCCTTGAGATAAATCTGCAAATATCTCGGAAACGAAGCGAGGTATGGCAAAATGTTAAGCGACCTTTTTTGTAGAGAATTAAGTTTCCTACTTTTTATCTTCTATGATATTTTTTGATCAGATGCGTAGTTCTCGAGATATATCAAGATATTTAAAAGTTCCGAAGCCGCACCAACATAATAGAGATACAGAAACACCGTGGCCCCTTTCTTTGAGATAACTCTGCACTATTGCGAGCTGCAAATGCCACTTCCAGCTTAGCTGTGCAGAAGAAGAACAACAAGAAGAAGAAATATCTCGAAATATGTCCGTCAGGCCCCTTCCCTTGAGATAAATCTGCAAATATCTCGGAAACGAAGCGAGCTATGGCAAAATGTTAAGAGACGTTTTTTGTAGAGAATTAAGTTTCCTACTTTTTGTGTTCTATGATATTTTTTGATCAGTTGCGTAGTTCTCGAGATATATCAAGATATTTAAAAGTTTCGAAGCCGCACCAACAGAATAGGGATACAGAAACACCGTGGCCCCTTTCTTTGAGATAACTCTGCACTATTGCGAGCTGCAAATGCCACTTCCAGCTTAGCTGTGCAGAAGAAGAACAACAAGAAGAAGAAATATCTCGAAATATGTCCGTCAGGCCCCTTCCCTTGAGATAAATCTGCAAATATCTCGGAAACGAAGCGAGCTATGGCAAAATGTTAAGAGACTTTATTTGTAGAGAATTAAGTTTCCTACTTTTTATGTTCTATGATATTTTTTTATCAGATGCGTAGTTCCCGAGATATATAAAGATATTTAAAAGTTCCGAAGCCGCACCAACATAATAGAGATACAGAAACACCGTGGCCCCTTTCTTTGAGATAACTCTGCGCTATTGCGAGCTGGAAACGCCACTTCCAGTTTAGCTGTGCAGAAGAAGAACAACAAGAAGAAGAAATATCTCGAAATATGTCCGTCAGGCCCCTTCCCTTGAGATATATCTGCAAATATCTCGGAAACGAAGCGAGCTATGGCAAAATGTTAAGAGACCTTTTTTGTAGAGAATTATGTTTCCTACAAGTTATGTTGTATGATATTTTTTGATCAGAAGCGTAGTTTTCGAGATATATCGAGATATTTAAAAGTTCCGAAGCCGCACCAACATAATGGAGATACAGAAACACCGTGGCCCCATTCTTTGAGATAACTCTGCACTATTGCGAGCTGCAAATGCCACTTCCAGCTTAGCTGTGCAGAAGAAGAACAACAAGAAGAAGAAATATCTCGAAATATGTCCGTCAGGCCCCTTCCCTTGAGATAAATCTGCATATATCTCGGAAACGAAGCGAGCTATGGCAAAATGTTAAGAGACCTTTTTTGTAGAGAATTAAGTTTCCTACTTTTTATGTTCTATGATATTTTTTGATCAGATGCGTAGTTCTCGAGATATATCAAGATATTTAAAAGTTCCGAAGCCGCACCAACATAATAGAGATACAGAAACAGCGTGGCCCCTTTCTTTGAGATAAGTCTGCACTATTGCGAGCTGCAAATGCCACTTCCAGCTTAGCTGTGCAGAAGAAGAACAACAAGAAGAAGAAATATCTCGAAATATGTCCGTCAGGCCCCTTCCCTTCAGATAAATCTGCAAATATCTCGGAAACGAAGCGAGCTATGGCAAAATGTTAAGAGACCTTTTTTGTAGAGAATTAAGTTTCCTACTTTCTATGTTCCATGATATTTTTTGATCAGATGCGTAGTTCTCGAGATATATCAAGATATTTAAAAGTTCCGAAGCCGCACCAACATAATAGAGATACAGAAACACCGTGGCCCCTTTCTTTGAGATAACTCTGCACTATTGCGAGCTGCAAATGCCACTTCCAGCTTAGCTGTGCAGAAGAAGAACAACAAGAAGAAGAAATATCTCGAAATATGTCCGTCAGGCCCCTTCCCTTGAGATAAATCTGCAAATATCTCGGAAACGAAGCGAGCTATGGCAAAATGTTAAGAGACCTTTTTTGTAGAGAATTAAGTTTCCTACTTTTTATGTTCTATGATATTTTTTGATCAGATGCGTAGTTCTCGAGATATATCAAGATATTTAAAAGTTCCGAAGCCGCACCAACATAATAGAGATACAGAAACACCGTGGCCCCTTTCTTTGAGATAACTCTGCACTATTGCGAGCTGTAAATGCCACTTCCAGCTTAGCTGTGCAGAAGAAGAACAACAAGAAGAAGAAATATCTCGAAATATGTCCGTCAGGCCCCTTCCCTTGAGATAAATCTGCAAATATCTCGGAAACGAAGCGAGCTATGGCAAAATGTTAAGAGACCTTTTTTGTAGAGAATTAAGTTTCCTACTTTTTATGTTGTATGATATTTTTTGATCAGATGCGTAGTTCTCGAGATATATCAAGATATTTAAAAGTTCCGAAGCCGCACCAAAATAATAGAGATACAGAAACACCGTGGCCCCTTTCTTTGAGATAACTGTGCACTATTGCGAGCTGCAAATGCCACTTCCAGCTTAGCTGTGCAGAAGAAGAACAACAAGAAGAAGAAATATCTCGAAATATGTCCGTCAGGCCCCTTCCCTTGAGATAAATCTGCAAATATCTCGGAAACGAAGCGAGCTATGGCAAAATGTTAAGAGACCTTTTTTGTAGAGAATTAAGTTTCCTACTTTCTATGTTCTATGATATTTTTTGATCAGATGCGTAGTTCTCGAGATATATCAAGATATTTAAAAGTTCCGAAGCCGCACCAACATAATAGAGATACAGAAACAGCGTGGCCCCTTTCTTTGAGATAACTCTGCACTATTGCGAGCTGCAAATGCCACTTCCAGCTTAGCTGTGCAGAAGAAGAACAACAAGAAGAAGAAATATCTCGAAATATGTCCGTCAGGCCCCTTCCCTTGAGATAAATCTGCAAATATCTCGGAAACGAAGCGAGCTATGGCAAAATGTTAAGAGACCTTTTTTGTAGAGAATTAAGTTTCCTACTTTCTATGTTCTATGATATTTTTTGATCAGATGCGTAGTTCTCGAGATATATCAAGATATTTAAAAGTTCCGAAGCCGCACCAACATAATAGAGATACAGAAACACCGTGGCCCCTTTCTTTGAGATAATTCTGCACTATTGCGAGCTGCAAATGCCACTTCCAGCTTAGCTGTGCAGAAGAAGAACAACAAGAAGAAGAAATATCTCGAAATATGTCCGTCAGGCCCCTTCCCTTGAGATAAATCTGCAAATATCTCGGAAACGAAGCGAGCTATGGCAAAATGTTAAGAGACCTTTTTTGTAGAGAATTAAGTTTCCTACTTTCTATGTTCTATGATATTTTTTGATCAGATGCGTAGTTCTCGAGATATATCAAGATATTTAAAAGTTCCGAAGCCGCACCAACATAATAGAGATACAGAAACACCGTGGCCCCTTTCTTTGAGATAACTCTGCACTAGTGCGAGCCGCAAATGCCACTTCCAGCTTAGTTGTGCACAAGAAGAACAACAAGAAGAAGAAATATCTCGAAATATGTCCGTCAGGCCCCTTCCCTTGAGATAAATCTGCAAATATCTCGGAAACGAAGCGCGCTATGGCAAAATGTTAAGAGACCATTTTTGTAGAGAATTAGGTTTCCTACTTTTTATGTTCTATGATATTTTTTGATCAGATGCGTAGTTCTCGAGATATATCAAGATATTTAAAAGTTCCGAAGCCGCACCAACATAATAGAGATACAGAAACACCGTGGCCCCTTTCTTTCAGATAACTCTGCACTATTGCGAGCTGGAAATGCCACTTCCAGTTTAGCTGTGCAGAAGAAGAACAACAAGAAGAAGAAATATCTCGAAATATGTCCGTCAGGCCCCTTCCCTTGAGATATATCTGCAAATATCTCGGAAACGAAGCGAGCTATGGCAAAATGTTAAGAGACCTTTTTTGTAGAGAATTATGTCTCCTACAAGTTATGTTCTATGACATTTTTTGATCAGAAGCGTAGTTTTCGAGATATATCGAGATATTTAAAAGTTCCGAAGCCGCACCAACATAATAGAGATACAGAAACACCGTGGCCCCTTTCTTTCAGATAACTCTGCACTATTGCGAGCTGCAAATGCCACTTCCAGCTTAGCTGTGCAGAAGAAGAACAACAAGAAGAAGAAATATCTCGAAATATGTCCGTCAGGCCCCTTCCCTTGAGATAAATCTGCATATATCTCGGAAACGAAGCGAGCTATGGCAAAATGTTAAGAGACCTTTTTTGTAGAGAATTAAGTTTCCTACTTTTTATGTTCTATGATATTTTTTGATCAGATGCGTAGTTCTCGAGATATATCAAGATATTTAAAAGTTCCGAAGCCGCACCAACATAATAGAGATACAGAAACACCGTGGCCCCTTTCGTTGAGATAACTCTGCACTATTGCGAGCTGGAAATGCCACTTCCAGTTTAGCTGTGCAGAAGAAGAACAACAAGAAGAAGAAATATCTCGAAATATGTCCGTCAGGCCCCTTCCCTTGAGATATATCTGCAAATATCTCGGAAACGAAACGAGCTATGGCAAAATGTTAAGAGACCTTTTTTGTAGAGAATTATGTTTCCTACAATTTATGTTCTATGATATTTTTTGATCAGAAGCGTAGTTTTCGAGATATATCGAGATATTTAAAAGTTCGGAAGCCGCACCAACATAATAGAGATCCAGAAACACCGTGGCCCCTTTCTTTGAGATAACTCTGCACTAGTGCGAGCCGCAAAAGCCACTTCCAGCTTAGCTGTGCAGAAGAAGAACAACAAGAAGAAGAAATATCTCGAAATATGTCTGTCAGGCCCCTTCCCTCGAGATAAATCTGCAAATATCTCGGAAACGAAGCGAGCTATGGGAAAATGTTAAGAGACCTTTTTTGTAGAGAATTAAGTTTCCTAGTTTTTATGTTCTATGATATTTTTTGATCAGATGCGTAGTTCAAGAGATATATCAAGATATTTAAAAGTTCCGAAGCCGTACCAACATAATAGAGATACAGCAACACCGTGGCCCCTTTCTTTCAGATAACTCTGCGCTATTGCGAGCTGGAAACGCCACTTCCAGTTTAGCTGTGCAGAAGAAGAACAACAAGAAGAAGAAATATCTCGAAATATGTCCGTCAGGCCCCTTCCCTTGAGATATATCTGCAAATATCTCGGAAACGAAACGAGCTATGGCAAAATGTTAAGAGACCTTTTTTGTAGAGAATTATGTTTCGTACTTTTTATGTTCTATGATATTTTTTGATCAGATGCGTAGTTCTCGAGATATATCGAGATATTTAAAAGTTCCGAAGCCGCACCAACATAATAGAGATACAGAAACACCGTGGCCCCTTTCTTTGAGATAACTCTGCACTAGTGCGGGCCGCAAATGCCACTTCCAGCTTAGCTGTGCAGAAGAAGAACAACGAGAAGAAGAAATATCTCGAAATATGTCCGTCAGGCCCCTTCCCTTGAGATAAATCAGCAAATATCTCGGAAACAAAGCGAGCTATGGCAAAATGTTAAGAGACCTTTGTTGTAGAGAATTAAGTTTCGTACTTTTTATGTTCTATGATATTTTTTGATCAGATGCGTACTTCTCGAGATATATCAAGATATTTAAAAGTTCCGAAGCCGCACCAGCATAATAGAGATACAGAAACACCGTGGCCCCTTTCTTTGAGATAACTCTGCACTATTGCGAGCTGGAAATGCCACTTCCAGTTTAGCTGTGCAGAAGAAGAACAACAAGAAGAAGAAATATCTCGAAATATGTCCGTCAGGCCCCTTCCCTTGAGATAAACCTGCAAATATCTCGGAAACGAAGCGAGCTATGGCAAAATGTTAAGAGACCTTTTTTGTAGAGAATTAAGTTTCCTACTTTCTATGTTCTATGATATTTTTTGATCAGATGCGTACTTCTCGAGATATATCAAGATATTTAAAAGTTCCGAAGCCGCACCAACATAATAGAGATACAGAAACACCGTGGCCCCTTTCTTTGAGATAACTCTGCACTATTGCGAGCTGCAAATGCCACTTCCAGCTTAGCTGTGCAGAAGAAGAACAACAAGAAGAAGATATATCTCGAAATATGTCCGTCAGGCCCCTTCCCTTGAGATAAATCTGCAAATATCTCGGAAACGAAGCGAGCTATGGCAAAATGTTAAGAGACCTTATTTGTAGAGAATTAAGTTTCCTACTTTTTATGTTCTATGATATTTTTTGATCAGATGCGTAGTTCTCGAGATATATCAAGATATTTAAAAGTTCCGAAGCCGCACCAACATAATAGAGATACAGAAACACCGTGGCCCCTTTCTTTGAGATAACTCTGCACTAGTGCGAGCCGCAAATGCCACTTCCAGATTAGCTGTGCAGAAGAAGAACAACAAGAAGAAGAAATATCTCGAAATATGTCCGTCAGGCCCCTTCCCTTGAGATATATCTGCAAATATCTCGGAAACGAAGCGAGCTATGGCAAAATGTTAAGAGACCTTTTTTGTAGAGAATTATGTCTCCTACAAGTTATGTTCTATGATATTTTTTGATCAGAAGCGTAGTTTTCGAGATATATCGAGATATTTAAAAGTTCCGAAGCCGCACCAACATAATAGAGATACAGAAACACCGTGGCCCCTTTCTTTGAGATAACTCTGCACTAGTGCGGGCCGCAAATGCCACTTCCAGCTTAGCTGTGCAGAAGAAGAACAACAAGAAGAAGAAATATCTCCACATATGTCCCTCAGGCCCCTTCCCTGAGATAAATCTGCAAATATCTCGGAAACGAAGCAAGCTAAGGCAAAATGTTAAGAGACTTTATTTGTAGAGAATTAAGTTTCCTACTTTTTATGTTCTATGATATTTTTTGATCAGATGCGTAGTTCTCGAGATATATCAAGATATTTAAAAGTTCCGTAGCCGCACCAACATAATAGAGATACAGAAACACCGTGGCCCCTTTCTTTGAGATAACTCTGCACTAGTGCGAGCCGCAAATGCCACTTCCAGCTTAGCTGTGCAGAAGAAGAACAACAAGAAGAAGAAATATCACGAAATATGTCCGTTAGGCCCCTTCCCTTGAGATAAATATGCAAATATCTCGGAAACGAAGCGAGATATGGCAAAATGTTAAGAGCCCTTTTTTGTAGAGAATTACGTTTCCTACTTTTTATGTTCTATGATATTTTTTGATCAGATGCGTAGTTCTCGAGATATATCGATATATTTAAAAGTTCCGAAGCCGCACCAACATAATAGAGATACAGAAACACCGTGGCCCCTTTCTTTGAGATAACTCTGCACTAGTGCGAGCCGCAAAAGCCACTTCCAGCTTAGCTGTGCAGAAGAAGAACAACAAGAAGAAGAAATATCTCGAAATATGTCCGTCAGGCCCCTTCCCTTGAGATAAATCTGCAAATATCTCGGAAACGAAGCGAGCTATGGCAAAATGTTAAGAGACCTTTTTTGTAGAGAATTAAGTTTCCTACTTTTTATGTTCTATGATATTTTTTGATCAGATGCGTAGTTCTCGAGATATATCAAGATATTTAAAAGTTCCGAAGCCGCACCAACATAATAGAGATACAGAAACACCGTGGCCCCTTTCTTTGAGATAACTCTGCTCTATTGCGAGCTGGAAATGCCACTTCCAGTTTAGCTGTGCAGAAGAAGAACAACAAGAAGAAGAAATATCTCGAAATATGTCCGTCAGGCCCCTTCCCTTGAGATATATCTGCAAATATCTCGGAAACGAAGCGAGCTATGGCAAAATGTTAAGAGACCTTTTTTGTAGAGAATTATGTCTCCTACAAGTTATGTTCTATGATATTTTTTGATCAGAAGCGTAGTTTTCGAGATATATCGAGATATTTAAAAGTTCCGAAGCCGCACCAACATAATAGAGATACAGAAACACCGTGGCCCCTTTCTTTGAGATAACTCTGCACTATTGCGAGCTGCAAATGCCACTTCCAGCTTAGCTGTGCAGAAGAAGAACAACAAGAAGAAGAAATATCTCGAAATATGTCCGTCAGGCCCCTTCCCTTGAGATAAATCTGCATATATCTCGGAAACGAAGCGAGCTATGGCAAAATGTTAAGAGACCTTTTTTGTAGAGAATTAAGTTTTCTACTTTTTATGTTCTATGATATTTTTTGATCAGATGCGTAGTTCTCGAGATATATCAAGATATTTAAAAGTTCCGAAGCCGCACCAACATAATAGAGATACAGAAACACCGTGGCCCCTTTCTTTCAGATAACTCTGCTCTATTGCGAGCTGGAAATGCCACTTCCAGTTTAGCTGTGCAGAAGAAGAACAACAAGAAGAAGAAATATCTCGAAATATGTCCGTCAGGCCCCTTCCCTTGAGATATATCTGCAAATATCTCGGAAACGAAGCGAGCTATGGCAAAATGTTAAGAGACCTTTTTTGTAGAGAATTATGTCTCCTACAAGTTATGTTCTATGATATTTTTTGATCAGAAGCGTAGTTTTCGAGATATATCGAGATATTTAAAAGTTCCGAAGCCGCACCAACATAATAGAGATACAGAAACACCGTGGCCCCTTTCTTTGAGATAACTCTGCACTAGTGCGAGCCGCAAAAGCCACTTCCAGCTTAGCTGTGCAGAAGAAGAACAACAAGAAGAAGAAATATCTCGAAATATGTCTGTCAGGCCCCTTCCCTCGAGATAAATCTGCAAATATCTCGGAAACGAAGCGAGCTATGGCAAAATGTTAAGAGACCTTTTTTGTAGAGAATTAAGTTTCCTAGTTTTTATGTTCTATGATATTTTTTGATCAGATGCGTAGTTCAAGAGATATATCAAGATATTTAAAAGTTCCGAAGCCGTACCAACATAATAGAGATACAGCAACACCGTGGCCCCTTTCTTTCAGATAACTCTGCGCTATTGCGAGCTGGAAACGCCACTTCCAGTTTAGCTGTGCAGAAGAAGAACAACAAGAAGAAGAAATATCTCGAAATATGTCCGTTAGGCCCCTTCCCTTGAGATATATCTGCAAATATCTCGGAAACGAAACGAGCTATGGCAAAATGTTAAGAGACCTTTTTTGTAGAGAATTATGTTTCGTACTTTTTATGTTCTATGATATTTTTTGATCAGATGCGTAGTTCTCGAGATATATCGAGATATTTAAAAGTTCCGAAGCCGCACCAACATAATAGAGATACAGAAACACCGTGGCCCCTTTCTTTGAGATAACTCTGCACTAGTGCGGGCCGCAAATGCCACTTCCAGCTTAGCTGTGCAGAAGAAGAACAACGAGAAGAAGAAATATCTCGAAATATGTCCGTCAGGCCCCTTCCCTTGAGATAAATCAGCAAATATCTCGGAAACAAAGCGAGCTATGGCAAAATGTTAAGAGACCTTTGTTGTAGAGAATTAAGTTTCGTACTTTTTATGTTCTATGATATTTTTTGATCAGATGCGTAGTTCTCGAGATATATCAAGATATTTAAAAGTTCCGAAGCCGCACCAGCATAATAGAGATACAGAAACACCGTGGCCCCTTTCTTTGAGATAACTCTGCACTATTGCGAGCTGGAAATGCCACTTCCAGTTTAGCTGTGCAGAAGAAGAACAACAAGAAGAAGAAATATCTCGAAATATGTCCGTCAGGCCCCTTCCCTTGAGATAAACCTGCAAATATCTCGGAAACGAAGCGAGCTATGGCAAAATGTTAAGAGACCTTTTTTGTAGAGAATTAAGTTTCCTACTTTCTATGTTCTATGATATTTTTTGATCAGATGCGTACTTCTCGAGATATATCAAGATATTTAAAAGTTCCGAAGCCGCAGCAACATAATAGAGATACAGAAACACCGTGGCCCCTTTCTTTGAGATAACTCTGCACTAGTGCGAGCCGCAAATGCCACTTCCAGCTTAGCTGTGCAGAAGAAGAACAACAAGAAGAAGAAATATCTCGAAATATGTCCGTCAGGCCCCTTCCCTCGAGATAAATCTGCAAATATCTCGGAAACGAAGCGAGCTATGGCAAAATGTTAAGAGACCTTTTTTGTAGAGAATTGAGTTTCCTACTTTTTATGTTCTATGATATTTTTTGATCAGATGCGTAGTTCAAGAGATATATCAAGATATTTAAAAGTTCCGAAGCCGTACCAACATAATAGAGATACAGCAACACCGTGGCCCCTTTCTTTCAGATAACTCTGCGCTATTGCGAGCTGGAAACGCCACTTCCAGTTTAGCTGTGCAGAAGAAGAACAACAAGAAGAAGAAATATCTCGAAATATGTCCGTCAGGCCCCTTCCCTTGAGATATATCTGCAAATATCTCGGAAACGAAACGAGCTATGGCAAAATGTTAAGAGACCTTTTTTGTAGAGAATTATGTTTCGTACTTTTTATGTTGTATGATATTTTTTGATCAGATGCGTAGTTCTCGAGATATATCGAGATATTTAAAAGTTCCGAAGCCGCACCAACATAATAGAGATACAGAAACACCGTGGCCCCTTTCTTTGAGATAACTCTGCACTAGTGCGGGCCGCAAATGCCACTTCCAGCTTAGCTGTGCAGAAGAAGAACAACGAGAAGAAGAAATATCTCGAAATATGTCCGTCAGGCCCCTTCCCTTGAGATAAATCAGCAAATATCTCGGAAACAAAGCGAGCTATGGCAAAATGTTAAGAGACCTTTGTTGTAGAGAATTAAGTTTCGTACTTTTTATGTTCTATGATATTTTTTGATCAGATGCGTAGTTCTCGAGATATATCAAGATATTTAAAAGTTCCGAAGCCGCACCAGCATAATAGAGATACAGAAACACCGTGGCCCCTTTCTTTGAGATAACTCTGCACTATTGCGAGCTGGAAATGCCACTTCCAGTTTAGCTGTGCAGAAGAAGAACAACAAGAAGAAGAAATATCTCGAAATATGTCCGTCAGGCCCCTTCCCTTGAGATAAACCTGCAAATATCTCGGAAACGAAGCGAGCTATGGCAAAATGTTAAGAGACCTTTTTTGTAGAGAATTAAGTTTCCTACTTTCTATGTTCTATGATATTTTTTGATCAGATGCGTACTTCTCGCGATATATCAAGATATTTAAAAGTTCCGAAGCCGCACCAACATAATAGAGATACAGAAACACCGTGGCCCCTTTCTTTGAGATAACTCTGCACTATTGCGAGCTGCAAATGCCACTTCCAGCTTAGCTGTGCAGAAGAAGAACAACAAGAAGAAGATATATCTCGAAATATGTCCGTCAGGCCCCTTCCCTTGAGATAAATCTGCAAATATCTCGGAAACGAAGCGAGCTATGGCAAAATGTTAAGAGACCTTATTTGTAGAGAATTAAGTTTCCTACTTTTTATGTTCTATGATATTTTTTGATCAGATGCGTAGTTCTCGAGATATATCAAGATATTTAAAAGTTCCGAAGCCGCACCAACATAATAGAGATACAGAAACACCGTGGCCCCTTTCTTTGAGATAACTCTGCACTAGTGCGAGCCGCAAATGCCACTTCCAGCTTAGCTGTGCAGAAGAAGAACAACAAGAAGAAGAAATATCTCGAAATATGTCCGTCAGGCCCCTTCCCTCGAGATAAATCTGCAAATATCTCGGAAACGAAGCGAGCTATGGCAAAATGTTAAGAGACCTTTTTTGTAGAGAATTAAGTTTCCTACTTTTTATGTTCTATGATATTTTTTGATCAGATGCGTAGTTCTCGAGATATATCAAGATATTTAAAAGTTCCGAAGCCGCACCAACATAATAGAGATACAGAAACACCGTGGCTCCTTTCTTTGAGATAACTCTGCACTAGTGCGAGCCGCAAATGCCACTTCCAGATTAGCTGTGCAGAAGAAGAACAACAAGAAGAAGAAATATCTCGAAATATGTCCGTCAGGCCCCTTCCCTTGAGATATATCTGCAAATATCTCGGAAACGAAGCGAGCTATGGCAAAATGTTAAGAGACCTTTTTTGTAGAGAATTACGTTTCCTACTTTTTATGTTCTATGATATTTTTTGATCAGATGCGTAGTTCTCGAGATATATCGAGATATTTAAAAGTTCCGAAGCCGCACCAACATAATAGAGATACAGAAACACCGTGGCCCCTTTCTTTGAGATAACTCTGCACTAGTGCGAGCCGCAAAAGCCACTTCCAGCTTAGCTGTGCAGAAGAAGAACAACAAGAAGAAGAAATATCTCGAAATATGTCCGTCAGGCCCCTTCCCTCGAGATAAATCTGCAAATATCTCGGAAACGAAGCGAGCTATGGCAAAATGTTAAGAGACCTTTTTTGTAGAGAATTAAGTTTCCTACTTTTTATGTTCTATGATATTTTTTGATCAGATGCGTAGTTCTCGAGATATATCAAGATATTTAAAAGTTCCGAAGCCGCACCAACATAATAGAGATACAGAAACACCGTGGCCCCTTTCTTTGAGATAACTCTGCACTAGTGCGAGCCGCAAATGCCACTTCCAGATTAGCTGTGCAGAAGAAGAACAACAAGAAGAAGAAATATCACGAAATATGTCCGTTAGGCCCCTTCCCTTGAGATAAATCTGCAAATATCTCGGAAACGAAGCGAGCTATGGCAAAATGTTAAGAGACCTTTTTTGTAGAGAATTAAGTTTCCTACTTTTTATGTTCTATGATATTTTTTGATCAGATGCGTAGATCTCGAGATATATCAAGATATTTAAAAGTTCCGAAGCTGCACCAACATAATAGAGGTACAGAAACACCGTGGCCGCTTTCTTTGAGATAACTCTGCACTGTTGCGAGCTGCAAATGCCACTTCCAGCTTAGATGTGCAGAAGAAGAACAACAAGAAGAAGAAATATCTCGAAATATGTCCGTCAGGCCCCATCCCTTGAGATAAATCTGCAAATATCTCCGAAACGAAGCGAGCTATGGCAAAATGTTAAGAGACCTTTCTTGTAGAGAATTAAGTTTCCTACTTTTTATGTTCTATGATATTTTTTGATCAGATGCGTAGTTCTCGAGATATATCAAGATATTTAAAAGTTCCGAAGCCGCACCAACATAATAGAGATACAGAAACACCGTGGCCCCTTTCTTTGAGATAACTATGCACTATTGCGAGCTGCAAATGCCACTTCCAGCTTAGCTGTGCAGAAGAAGAACAACAATAAGAAGAAATATCTCGAAATATGTCCGTCAGGCCCCTTCCCTTGAGATAAATCTGCAAATATCTCGGAAACGAAGCGAGCTATGGCAAAATGTTAAGAGACCTTTGTTGTAGAGAATTAAGTTTCCTACTTTTTATGTTCTATGATATTTTTTGATCAGATGCGTAGTTCTCGAGATATATCAAGATATTTAAAAGTTCCGAAGCCGCACCAACATAATAGAGATACAGAAACACCGTGGCCCCTTTCTTTGAGATAACTATGCACTATTGCGAGCTGCAAATGCCACTTCCAGCTTAGCTGTGCAGAAGAAGAACAACAAGAAGAAGAAATATCTCGAAATATGTCCGTCAGGCCCCTTCCCTTGAGATAAATCTGCAAATATCTCGGAAACGAAGCGAGCTATGGCAAAATGTTAAGAGACCTTTTTTGTAGAGAATTAAGTTCTCTACTTTTTATGTTCCATGATATTTTTTGATCAGATGCGTAGTTCTCGAGATATATCAAGATATTTAAAAGTTCCGAAGCTGCACCAACATAATAGAGATACAGAAACACCGTGGCCCCTTTCTTTGAGATAACTCTGCACTATTGCGAGCTGCAAATGCCACTTCCAGCTTAGCTGTGCAGAAGAAGAACAACAATAAGAAGAAATATCTCGAAATATGTCCGTCAGGCCCCTTCCCTTGAGATAAATCTGCAAATATCTCGGAAACGAAGCGAGCTATGGCAAAATGTTAAGAGACCTTTGTTGTAGAGAATTAAGTTTCCTACTTTTTATGTTCTATGATATTTTTTGATCAGATGCGTAGTTCTCGAGATATATCAAGATATTTAAAAGTTCCGAAGCCGCACCAACATACTAGAGATACAGAAACACCGTGGCCCCTTTCTTTGCGATAACTCTGCACTATTGCGAGCTGCAAATGCCACTTCCAGCTTAGCTGTGCAGAAGAATAACAACAAGAAGAAGAAATATCTCGAAATATGTCCGTCAGGCCCCATCCCTTGAGATAAATCTGCAAATATCTCGGAAACCAAGCGAGCTATGGCAAAATGTTAAGAGACCTTTCTTGTAGAGAATTAAGTTTCCTACTTTTTATGTAGTATGATATTTTTTGATCAGATGCGTAGTTCTCGAGATATAACAAGATATTTAAAAGTTACGAAGCCGCACCAACATAATAGAGATACAGAAACACCGTGGCCCCTTTCTTTGAGATAACTCTGCACTAGTGCGAGCCGCAAATGCCACTTCCAGCTTAGCTGTGCAGAAGAAGAACAACAAGAAGAAGAAATATCTCGAAATATGTCCGTCAGGCCCCTTCCCTTGAGATAAATCTGCCAATATCTCGGAAACGAAGCGAGCTATGGCAAAATGTTAAGAGACCTTTTTTGTAGAGAATTAAGTTTCCTACTTTTCATGTTCTATGATATTTTTTGATCAGATGCGTAGATCTCGAGATATATCAAGATATTTAAAAGTTCCGAAGCTGCACCAACATAATAGAGGTACAGAAACACCGTGGCCGCTTTCTTTGAGATAACTCTGCACTATTGCGAGCTGCAAATGCCACTTCCAGCTTAGATGTGCAGAAGAAGAACAACAAGAAGAAGAAATATCTCGAAATATGTCCGTCAGGCCCCTTCCCTTGAGATATATCTGCAAATATCTCGGAAACGAAACGAGCTATGGCAAAATGTTAAGAGACCTTTTTTGTAGAGAATTATGTTTCCTACAATTTATGTTCTATGATATTTTTTGATCAGAAGCGTAGTTTTCGAGATATATCGAGATATTTAAAAGTTCCGAAGCCGCACCAACATAATAGAGATCCAGAAACACCGTGGCCCCTTTCTTTGAGATAACTCTGCACTAGTGCGAGCCGCAAATGCCACTTCCAGCTTAGCTGTGCAGAAGAAGAACAACAAGAAGAAGAAATATCTCGAAATATGTCCGTCAGGCCCCTTCCCTCGAGATAAATCTGCAAATATCTCGGAAACGAAGCGAGCTATGGCAAAATGTTAAGAGACCTTTGTTGTAGAGAATTAAGTTTCCTACTTTTTATGTTCTATGATATTTTTTGATCAGATGCGTAGATCTCGAGATATATCAAGATATTTAAAAGTTCCGAAGCTGCACCAACATAATAGAGGTACAGAAACACCGTGGCCGCTTTCTTTGAGATAACACTGCACTATTGCGAGCTGCAAATGCCACTTCCAGCTTAGATGTGCAGAAGAAGAACAACAAGAAGAAGAAATATCTCGAAATATGTCCGTCAGGCCCCATCCCTTGAGATAGATCTGCAAATATCTCGGAAACGAAGCGAGCTATGGCAAAATGTTAAGAGACCTTTCTTGTAGAGAATTAAGTTTCCTACTTTTTATGTTCTATGATATTTTTTGATCAGATGCGTAGTTCTCGAGATATATCAAGATATTTAAAAGTTCCGAAGCCGCACCAACATAATAGAGATACAGAAACACCGTGGCCCCTTTCTTTGAGATAACTATGCACTATTGCGAGCTGCAAATGCCACTTCCAGCTTAGCTGTGCAGAAGAAGAACAACAAGAAGAAGAAATATCTCGAAATATGTCCGTCAGGCCCCTTCCCTTGAGATAAATCTGCAAATATCTCGGAAACGAAGCGAGCTATGGCAAAATGTTAAGAGACCTTTTTTGTAGAGAATTAAGTTTTCTACTTTTTATGTTCCATGATATTTTTTGATCAGATGCGTAGTTCTCGAGATATATCAAGATATTTAAAAGTTCCGAAGCTGCACCAACATAATAGAGATACAGAAACACCGTGGCCCCTTTCTTTGAGATAACTCTGCACTATTGCGACCTGCAAATGCCACTTCCAGCTTAGCTGTGCAGAAGAAGAACAACAATAAGAAGAAATATCTCGAAATATGTCCGTCAGGCCCCTTCCCTTGAGATAGATCTGCAAATATCTCGGAAACGATGCGAGCTATGACAAAATGTTAAGAGACCTTTCTTGTAGAGAATTAAGTTTCCTACTTTTTATGTTCTATGATATTTTTTGATCAGATGCGTAGTTCTCGAGATATATCAAGATATTTAAAAGTTCCGAGGCCGCACCAACATAATAGAGATACAGAAACACCGTGGACCCTTTCTTTGAGATAACTCTGCACTATTGCGAGCTGGAAATGCCACTTCCAGTTTAGCTGTGCAGAAGAAGAACAACAAGAAGAAGAAATATCTCGAAATATGTCCGTCAGGCCCCTTCCCTTGAGATAAATCTGCAAATATCTCGGAAACGAAGCGAGCTATGACAAAATGTTAAGAGACCTTTCTTGTAGAGAATTAAGTTTCCTACTTTTTATGTTCTATGATATTTTTTGATCAGATGCGTAGTTCTCGAGATATATCAAGATATTTAAAAGTTCCGAAGCCGCACCAACATAATAGAGATACAGAAACACCGTGGCCCCTTTCTTTGAGATAACTATGCACTATTGCGAGCTGCAAATGCCACTTCCAGCTTAGCTGTGCAGAAGAAGAACAACAAGAAGAAGAAATATCTCGAAATATGTCCGTCAGGCCCCTTCCCTTGAGATAAATCTGCAAATATCTCGGAAACGAAGCGAGCTATGGCAAAATATTAAGAGACCTTTTTTGTAGAGAATTAAGTTTTCTACTTTTTATGTTCCATGATATTTTTTGATCAGATGCGTAGTTCTCGAGATATATCAAGATATTTAAAAGTTCCGAAGCCGCACCAACATAATAGAGATACAGAAACACCGTGGCCCCTTTCTTCGAGATAACTCTGCACTAGTGCGAGCCGCAAATGCCACTTCCAGCTTAGCTGTGCAGAAGAAGAACAACAAGAAGAAGAAATATCTCGAAATATGTCCGTCAGGCCCCTTCCCTCGAGATAAATCTGCAAATATCTCGGAAACGAAGCGAGCTATGGCAAAATGTTAAGAGACCTTTGTTGTAGAGAATTAAGTTTTCTACTTTTTATGTTCTATGATATTTTTTGATCAGATGCGTTGTTCTCGAGATATATCAAGATATTTAAAAGTTCCGAAGCCGCACCAGCATAATAGAGATACAGAAACACCGTGGCCCCTTTCTTTGAGATAACTCTGCACTATTGCGAGCTGCAAATGCCACTTCCAGCTTAGCTGTGCAGAAGAAGAACAACAAGAAGGAGAAATAACACGAAATATGTCCGTCAGGCCCCTTCCCTTGAGATAAATCTGCAAATATCTCGGAAACGAAGCGAGCTATGGCAAAATGTTAAGAGACCTTTCTTGTAGAGAATTAAGTTTCCTACTTTTTATGTTCTATGATATTTTTTGATCAGATGCGTAGTTCTCGAGATATATCAAGATATTTAAAAGTTCCGAAGCCGCACCAACATAATAGAGATACAGAAACACCGTGGCCCCTTTCTTTGAGATAACGATGCACTATTGCGAGCTGCAAATGCCACTTCCAGCTTAGCTGTGCAGAAGAAGAATAACAAGAAGAAGAAATATCTCGAAATATGTCCGTCAGGCCCCTTCCCTTGAGATAAATCTGCAAATATCTCGGAAACGAAGCGAGCTATGGCAAAATGTTAAGAGACCTTTTTTGTAGAGAATTATGTTTCCTACAATTTATGTTCTATGATATTTTTTGATCAGAAGCGTAGTTTTCGAGATATATCGAGATATTTAAAAGTTCCGAAGCCGCACCAACATAATAGAGATCCAGAAACACCGTGGCCCCTTTCTTTGTGATAACTCTGCACTAGTGCGAGCCGCAAATGCCACTTCCAGCTTAGCTGTGCAGAAGAAGAACAACAAGAAGAAGAAATATCTCGAAATATGTCCGTCAGGCCCCTTCCCTCGAGATAAATCTGCAAATATCTCGGAAACGAAGCGAGCTATGGCAAAATGTTAAGAGACCTTTGTTGTAGAGAATTAAGTTTCCTACTTTTTATGTTCTATGATATTTTTTGATCAGATGCGTAGTTCTCGAGATATATCAAGATATTTAAAAGTTCCGAAGCCGCACCAACATACTAGAGATACAGAAACACCGTGGCCCCTTTCTTTGCGATAACTCTGCACTATTGCGAGCTGCAAATGCCACTTCCAGCTTAGCTGTGCAGAAGAATAACAACAAGAAGAAGAAATATCTCGAAATATGTCCGTCAGGCCCCTTCCCTTGAGATATATCTGCAAATATCTCGGAAACGAAGCGGGCTATGGCAAAATGTTAAGAGACCTTATTTGTAGAGAATTAAGTTTCCTACTTTTTATGTTCTATGATATTTTTTGATCAGATGCGTAGTTCTCGAGATATATCAAGATATTTAAAAGTTCCGAAGCCGCACCAACATAATAGAGATACAGAAACACCGTGGCCCCTTTCTTCGAGATAACTCTGCACTAGTGCGAGCCGCAAATGCCACTTCCAGCTTAGCTGTGCAGAAGAAGAACAACAAGAAGAAGAAATATCTCGAAATATGTCCGTCAGGCCCCTTCCCTCGAGATAAATCTGCAAATATCTCGGAAACGAAGCGAGCTATGGCAAAATGTTAAGAGACCTTTGTTGTAGAGAATTAAGTTTTCTACTTTTTATGTTCTATGATATTTTTTGATCAGATGCGTTGTTCTCGAGATATATCAAGATATTTAAAAGTTCCGAAGCCGCACCAGCATAATAGAGATACAGAAACACCGTGGCCCCTTTCTTTGAGATAACTCTGCACTATTGCGAGCTGCAAATGCCACTTCCAGCTTAGCTGTGCAGAAGAAGAACAACAAGAAGGAGAAATAACACGAAATATGTCCGTCAGGCCCCTTCCCTTGAGATAAATCTGCAAATATCTCGGAAACGAAGCGAGCTATGGCAAAATGTTAAGAGACCTTTCTTGTAGAGAATTAAGTTTCCTACTTTTTATGTTCTATGATATTTTTTGATCAGATGCGTAGTTCTCGAGATATATCAAGATATTTAAAAGTTCCGAAGCCGCACCAACATAATAGAGATACAGAAACACCGTGGCCCCTTTCTTTGAGATAACTATGCACTATTGCGAGCTGCAAATGCCACTTCCAGCTTAGCTGTGCAGAAGAAGAACAACAAGAAGAAGAAATATCTCGAAATATGTCCGTCAGGCCCCTTCCCTTGAGATAAATCTGCAAATATCTCGGAAACGAAGCGAGCTATGGCAAAATGTTAAGAGACCTTTTTTGTAGAGAATTAAGTTTTCTACTTTTTATGTTCCATGATATTTTTTGATCAGATGCGTAGTTCTCGAGATATATCAAGATATTTAAAAGTTCCGAAGCTGCACCAACATAATAGAGATACAGAAACACCGTGGCCCCTTTCTTTGAGATAACTCTGCACTATTGCGAGCTGCAAATGCCACTTCCAGCTTAGCTGTGCAGAAGAAGAACAACAATAAGAAGAAATATCTCGAAATATGTCCGTCAGGCCCCTTCCCTTGAGATAAATCTGCAAATATCTCGGAAACGAAGCGAGCTATGGCAAAATGTTAAGAGACCTTTGTTGTAGAGAATTAAGTTTCCTACTTTTTATGTTCTATGATATTTTTTGATCAGATGCGTAGTTCTCGAGATATATCAAGATATTTAAAAGTTCCGAAGCCGCACCAACATAATAGAGATACAGAAACACCGTGGCCCCTTTCTTTGAGATAACTCTGCACTAGTGCGAGCCGCAAATGCCACTTCCAGCTTAGCTGTGCAGAAGAAGAACAACAAGAAGAAGAAATATCACGAAATATGTCCGTTAGGCCCCTTCCCTTGAGATAAATCTGCAAATATCTCGGAAACGAAGCGAGCTATGGCAAAATGTTAAGAGACCTTTTTTGTAGAGAATTAAGTTTCCTACTTTTTATGTTCTATGATATTTTTTGATCAGATGCGTAGATCTCGAGATATATCAAGATATTTAAAAGTTCCGAAGCTGCACCAACATAATAGAGGTACAGAAACACCGTGGCCGCTTTCTTTGAGATAACTCTGCACTATTGCGAGCTGCAAATGCCACTTCCAGCTTAGCTGTGCAGAAGAAGAACAACAAGAAGAAGAAATATCTCGAAATATGTCCGTCAGGCCCCTTCCCTTGAGATATATCTGTAAATATCTCGGAAACGAAGCGAGCTATGGCAAAATGTTAAGAGACCTTTCTTGTAGAGAATTAAGTTTCCTACTTTTTATGTTCTATGATATTTTTTGATCAGATGCGTAGTTCTCGAGATATATCAAGATATTTAAAAGTTCCGAAGCCGCACCAACATAATAGAGATACAGAAACACCGTGGCCCCTTTCTTTGAGATAACTATGCACTATTGCGAGCTGCAAATGCCACTTCCAGCTTAGCTGTGCAGAAGAAGAACAACAAGAAGAAGAAATATCTCGAAATATGTCCGTCAGGCCCCTTCCCTTGAGATAAATCTGCAAATATCTCGGAAACGAAGCGAGCTATGGCAAAATGTTAAGAGACCTTTTTTGTAGAGAATTAAGTTTTCTACTTTTTATGTTCCATGATATTTTTTGATCAGATGCGTAGTTCTCGAGATATATCAAGATATTTAAAAGTTCCGAAGCTGCACCAACATAATAGAGATACAGAAACACCGTGGCCCCTTTCTTTGAGATAACTCTGCACTATTGCGACCTGCAAATGCCACTTCCAGCTTAGCTGTGCAGAAGAAGAACAACAATAAGAAGAAATATCTCGAAATATGTCCGTCAGGCCCCTTCCCTTGAGATAGATCTGCAAATATCTCGGAAACGATGCGAGCTATGACAAAATGTTAAGAGACCTTTCTTGTAGAGAATTAAGTTTCCTACTTTTTATGTTCTATGATATTTTTTGATCAGATGCGTAGTTCTCGAGATATATCAAGATATTTAAAAGTTCCGAGGCCGCACCAACATAATAGAGATACAGAAACACCGTGGACCCTTTCTTTGAGATAACTCTGCACTATTGCGAGCTGGAAATGCCACTTCCAGTTTAGCTGTGCAGAAGAAGAACAACAAGAAGAAGAAATATCTCGAAATATGTCCGTCAGGCCCCTTCCCTTGAGATAAATCTGCAAATATCTCGGAAACGAAGCGAGCTATGACAAAATGTTAAGAGACCTTTCTTGTAGAGAATTAAGTTTCCTACTTTTTATGTTCTATGATATTTTTTGATCAGATGCGTAGTTCTCGAGATATATCAAGATATTTAAAAGTTCCGAAGCCGCACCAACATAATAGAGATACAGAAACACCGTGGCCCCTTTCTTTGAGATAACTATGCACTATTGCGAGCTGCAAATGCCACTTCCAGCTTAGCTGTGCAGAAGAAGAACAACAAGAAGAAGAAATATCTCGAAATATGTCCGTCAGGCCCCTTCCCTTGAGATAAATCTGCAAATATCTCGGAAACGAAGCGAGCTATGGCAAAATATTAAGAGACCTTTTTTGTAGAGAATTAAGTTTTCTACTTTTTATGTTCCATGATATTTTTTGATCAGATGCGTAGTTCTCGAGATATATCAAGATATTTAAAAGTTCCGAAGCCGCACCAACATAATAGAGATACAGAAACACCGTGGCCCCTTTCTTCGAGATAACTCTGCACTAGTGCGAGCCGCAAATGCCACTTCCAGCTTAGCTGTGCAGAAGAAGAACAACAAGAAGAAGAAATATCTCGAAATATGTCCGTCAGGCCCCTTCCCTCGAGATAAATCTGCAAATATCTCGGAAACGAAGCGAGCTATGGCAAAATGTTAAGAGACCTTTGTTGTAGAGAATTAAGTTTTCTACTTTTTATGTTCTATGATATTTTTTGATCAGATGCGTTGTTCTCGAGATATATCAAGATATTTAAAAGTTCCGAAGCCGCACCAGCATAATAGAGATACAGAAACACCGTGGCCCCTTTCTTTGAGATAACTCTGCACTATTGCGAGCTGCAAATGCCACTTCCAGCTTAGCTGTGCAGAAGAAGAACAACAAGAAGGAGAAATAACACGAAATATGTCCGTCAGGCCCCTTCCCTTGAGATAAATCTGCAAATATCTCGGAAACGAAGCGAGCTATGGCAAAATGTTAAGAGACCTTTCTTGTAGAGAATTAAGTTTCCTACTTTTTATGTTCTATGATATTTTTTGATCAGATGCGTAGTTCTCGAGATATATCAAGATATTTAAAAGTTCCGAAGCCGCACCAACATAATAGAGATACAGAAACACCGTGGCCCCTTTCTTTGAGATAACGATGCACTATTGCGAGCTGCAAATGCCACTTCCAGCTTAGCTGTGCAGAAGAAGAATAACAAGAAGAAGAAATATCTCGAAATATGTCCGTCAGGCCCCTTCCCTTGAGATAAATCTGCAAATATCTCGGAAACGAAGCGAGCTATGGCAAAATGTTAAGAGACCTTTTTTGTAGAGAATTATGTTTCCTACAATTTATGTTCTATGATATTTTTTGATCAGAAGCGTAGTTTTCGAGATATATCGAGATATTTAAAAGTTCCGAAGCCGCACCAACATAATAGAGATCCAGAAACACCGTGGCCCCTTTCTTTGTGATAACTCTGCACTAGTGCGAGCCGCAAATGCCACTTCCAGCTTAGCTGTGCAGAAGAAGAACAACAAGAAGAAGAAATATCTCGAAATATGTCCGTCAGGCCCCTTCCCTCGAGATAAATCTGCAAATATCTCGGAAACGAAGCGAGCTATGGCAAAATGTTAAGAGACCTTTGTTGTAGAGAATTAAGTTTCCTACTTTTTATGTTCTATGATATTTTTTGATCAGATGCGTAGTTCTCGAGATATATCAAGATATTTAAAAGTTCCGAAGCCGCACCAACATACTAGAGATACAGAAACACCGTGGCCCCTTTCTTTGCGATAACTCTGCACTATTGCGAGCTGCAAATGCCACTTCCAGCTTAGCTGTGCAGAAGAATAACAACAAGAAGAAGAAATATCTCGAAATATGTCCGTCAGGCCCCTTCCCTTGAGATATATCTGCAAATATCTCGGAAACGAAGCGGGCTATGGCAAAATGTTAAGAGACCTTATTTGTAGAGAATTAAGTTTCCTACTTTTTATGTTCTATGATATTTTTTGATCAGATGCGTAGTTCTCGAGATATATCAAGATATTTAAAAGTTCCGAAGCCGCACCAACATAATAGAGATACAGAAACACCGTGGCCCCTTTCTTCGAGATAACTCTGCACTAGTGCGAGCCGCAAATGCCACTTCCAGCTTAGCTGTGCAGAAGAAGAACAACAAGAAGAAGAAATATCTCGAAATATGTCCGTCAGGCCCCTTCCCTCGAGATAAATCTGCAAATATCTCGGAAACGAAGCGAGCTATGGCAAAATGTTAAGAGACCTTTGTTGTAGAGAATTAAGTTTTCTACTTTTTATGTTCTATGATATTTTTTGATCAGATGCGTTGTTCTCGAGATATATCAAGATATTTAAAAGTTCCGAAGCCGCACCAGCATAATAGAGATACAGAAACACCGTGGCCCCTTTCTTTGAGATAACTCTGCACTATTGCGAGCTGCAAATGCCACTTCCAGCTTAGCTGTGCAGAAGAAGAACAACAAGAAGGAGAAATAACACGAAATATGTCCGTCAGGCCCCTTCCCTTGAGATAAATCTGCAAATATCTCGGAAACGAAGCGAGCTATGGCAAAATGTTAAGAGACCTTTCTTGTAGAGAATTAAGTTTCCTACTTTTTATGTTCTATGATATTTTTTGATCAGATGCGTAGTTCTCGAGATATATCAAGATATTTAAAAGTTCCGAAGCCGCACCAACATAATAGAGATACAGAAACACCGTGGCCCCTTTCTTTGAGATAACTATGCACTATTGCGAGCTGCAAATGCCACTTCCAGCTTAGCTGTGCAGAAGAAGAACAACAATAAGAAGAAATATCTCGAAATATGTCCGTCAGGCCCCTTCCCTTGAGATAAATCTGCAAATATCTCGGAAACGAAGCGAGCTATGGCAAAATGTTAAGAGACCTTTGTTGTAGAGAATTAAGTTTCCTACTTTTTATGTTCTATGATATTTTTTGATCAGATGCGTAGTTCTCGAGATATATCAAGATATTTAAAAGTTCCGAAGCCGCACCAACATAATAGAGATACAGAAACACCGTGGCCCCTTTCTTTGAGATAACTCTGCACTAGTGCGAGCCGCAAATGCCACTTCCAGCTTAGCTGTGCAGAAGAAGAACAACAAGAAGAAGAAATATCACGAAATATGTCCGTTAGGCCCCTTCCCTTGAGATAAATCTGCAAATATCTCGGAAACGAAGCGAGCTATGGCAAAATGTTAAGAGACCTTTTTTGTAGAGAATTAAGTTTCCTACTTTTTATGTTCTATGATATTTTTTGATCAGATGCGTAGATCTCGAGATATATCAAGATATTTAAAAGTTCCGAAGCTGCACCAACATAATAGAGGTACAGAAACACCGTGGCCGCTTTCTTTGAGATAACTCTGCACTATTGCGAGCTGCAAATGCCACTTCCAGCTTAGCTGTGCAGAAGAAGAACAACAAGAAGAAGAAATATCTCGAAATATGTCCGTCAGGCCCCTTCCCTTGAGATATATCTGTAAATATCTCGGAAACGAAGCGAGCTATGGCAAAATGTTAAGAGACCTTTCTTGTAGAGAATTAAGTTTCCTACTTTTTATGTTCTATGATATTTTTTGATCAGATGCGTAGTTCTCGAGATATATCAAGATATTTAAAAGTTCCGAGGCCGCACCAACATAATAGAGATACAGAAACACCGTGGACCCTTTCTTTGAGATAACTCTGCACTATTGCGAGCTGGAAATGCCACTTCCAGTTTAGCTGTGCAGAAGAAGAACAACAAGAAGAAGAAATATCTCGAAATATGTCCGTCAGGCCCCTTCCCTTGAGATAAATCTGCAAATATCTCGGAAACGAAGCGAGCTATGACAAAATGTTAAGAGACCTTTCTTGTAGAGAATTAAGTTTCCTACTTTTTATGTTCTATGATATTTTTTGATCAGATGCGTAGTTCTCGAGATATATCAAGATATTTAAAAGTTCCGAAGCCGCACCAACATAATAGAGATACAGAAACACCGTGGCCCCTTTCTTTGAGATAACTATGCACTATTGCGAGCTGCAAATGCCACTTCCAGCTTAGCTGTGCAGAAGAAGAACAACAAGAAGAAGAAATATCTCGAAATATGTCCGTCAGGCCCCTTCCCTTGAGATAAATCTGCAAATATCTCGGAAACGAAGCGAGCTATGGCAAAATGTTAAGAGACCTTTTTTGTAGAGAACTAAGTTTTCTACTTTTTATGTTCCATGATATTTTTTGATCAGATGCGTAGTTCTCGAGATATATCAAGATATTTAAAAGTTCCGAAGCTGCACCAACATAATAGAGATACAGAAACACCGTGGCCCCTTTCTTTGAGATAACTCTGCACTATTGCGAGCTGCAAATGCCACTTCCAGCTTAGCTGTGCAGAAGAAGAACAACAATAAGAAGAAATATCTCGAAATATGTCCGTCAGGCCCCTTCCCTTGAGATAAATCTGCAAATATCTCGGAAACGAAGCGAGCTATGGCAAAATGTTAAGAGACCTTTGTTGTAGAGAATTAAGTTTCCTACTTTTTATGTTCTATGATATTTTTTGATCAGATGCGTAGTTCTCGAGATATATCAAGATATTTAAAAGTTCCGAAGCCGCACCAACATACTAGAGATACAGAAACACCGTGGCCCCTTTCTTTGCGATAACTCTGCACTATTGCGAGCTGCAAATGCCACTTCCAGCTTAGCTGTGCAGAAGAATAACAACAAGAAGAAGAAATATCTCGAAATATGTCCGTCAGGCCCCATCCCTTGAGATAAATCTGCAAATATCTCGGAAACCAAGCGAGCTATGGCAAAATGTTAAGAGACCTTTTTTGTAGAGAATTAAGTTTTCTACTTTTTATGCTCCATGATATTTTTTGATCAGATGCGTAGTTCTCGAGATATATCAAGATATTTAAAAGTTCCGAAGCTGCACCAACATAATAGAGATACAGAAACACCGTGGCCCCTTTCTTTGAGATAACTCTGCACTATTGCGAGCTGCAAATGCCACTTCCAGCTTAGCTGTGCAGAAGAAGAACAACAATAAGAAGAAATATCTCGAAATATGTCCGTCAGGCCCCTTCCCTTGAGATACATCTGCAAATATCTCGGAAACGAAGCGAGCTATGGCAAAATGTTAAGAGACCTTTGTTGTAGAGAATTAAGTTTCCTACTTTTTATGTTCTATGATATTTTTTGATCAGATGCGTAGTTCTCGAGATATATCAAGATATTTAAAAGTTCCGAAGCCGCACCAACATACTAGAGATACAGAAACACCGTGGCCCCTTTCTTTGCGATAACTCTGCACTATTGCGAGCTGCAAATGCCACTTCCAGCTTAGCTGTGCAGAAGAATAACAACAAGAAGAAGAAATATCTCGAAATATGTCCGTCAGGCCCCATCCCTTGAGATAAATCTGCAAATATCTCGGAAACCAAGCGAGCTATGGCAAAATGTTAAGAGACCTTTCTTGTAGAGAATTAAGTTTCCTACTTTTTATGTTGTATGATATTTTTTGATCAGATGCGTAGTTCTCGAGATATATCAAGATATTTAAAAGTTCCGAAGCCGCACCAACATAATAGAGATACAGAAACACCGTGGCCCCTTTCTTCGAGATAACTCTGCACTAGTGCGAGCCGCAAATGCCACTTCCAGCTTAGCTGTGCAGAAGAAGAACAACAAGAAGAAGAAATATCTCGAAATATGTCCGTCAGGCCCCTTCCCTTGAGATAAATCTGCAAATATCTCGGAAACCAAGCGAGCTATGGCAAAATGTTAAGAGACCTTTCTTGTAGAGAATTAAGTTTCCTACTTTTTATGTTCTATGATATTTTTTGATCAGATGCGTAGTTCTCGAGATATATCAAGATATTTAAAAGTTCCGAAGCCGCACCAACATAATAGAGATACAGAAACACCGTGGCCCCTTTCTTTGAGATAACTATGCACTATTGCGAGCTGCAAATGCCACTTCCAGCTTAGCTGTGCAGAAGAAGAACAACAAGAAGAAGAAATATCTCGAAATATGTCCGTCAGGCCCCTTCCCTTGAGATAAATCTGCAAATATCTCGGAAACGAAGCGAGCTATGGCAAAATGTTAAGAGACCTTTTTTGTAGAGAATTAAGTTTTCTACTTTTTATGTTCCATGATATTTTTTGATCAGATGCGTAGTTCTCGAGATATATCAAGATATTTAAAAGTTCCGAAGCTGCACCAACATAATAGAGATACAGAAACACCGTGGCCCCTTTCTTTGAGATAACTCTGCACTATTGCGAGCTGCAAATGCCACTTCCAGCTTAGCTGTGCAGAAGAAGAACAACAATAAGAAGAAATATCTCGAAATATGTCCGTCAGGCCCCTTCCCTTGAGATACATCTGCAAATATCTCGGAAACGAAGCGAGCTATGGCAAAATGTTAAGAGACCTTTGTTGTAGAGAATTAAGTTTCCTACTTTTTATGTTCTATGATATTTTTTGATCAGATGCGTAGTTCTCGAGATATATCAAGATATTTAAAAGTTCCGAAGCCGCACCAACATACTAGAGATACAGAAACACCGTGGCCCCTTTCTTTGCGATAACTCTGCACTATTGCGAGCTGCAAATGCCACTTCCAGCTTAGCTGTGCAGAAGAATAACAACAAGAAGAAGAAATATCTCGAAATATGTCCGTCAGGCCCCATCCCTTGAGATAAATCTGCAAATATCTCGGAAACCAAGCGAGCTATGGCAAAATGTTAAGAGACCTTTCTTGTAGAGAATTAAGTTTCCTACTTTTTATGTTGTATGATATTTTTTGATCAGATGCGTAGTTCTCGAGATATATCAAGATATTTAAAAGTTCCGAAGCCGCACCAACATAATAGAGATACAGAAACACCGTGGCCCCTTTCTTCGAGATAACTCTGCACTAGTGCGAGCCGCAAATGCCACTTCCAGCTTAGCTGTGCAGAAGAAGAACAACAAGAAGAAGAAATATCTCGATATATGTCCGTCAGGCCCCTTCCCTTGAGATAAATCTGCAAATATCTCGGAAACGAAGCGAGCTATGGCAAAATGTTAAGAGACCTTTTTTGTAGAGAATTAAGTTTCCTACTTTTTATGTTCTATGATATTTTTTGATCAGATGCGTAGATCTCGAGATATATCAAGATATTTAAAAGTTCCGAAGCTGCACCAACATAATAGAGGTACAGAAACACCGTGGCCGCTTTCTTTGAGATAACTCTGCACTATTGCGAGCTGCAAATGCCACTTCCAGCTTAGCTGTGCAGAAGAAGAACAACAAGAAGAAGAAATATCTCGAAATATGTCCGTCAGGCCCCTTCCCTTGAGATATATCTGTAAATATCTCGGAAACGAAGCGAGCTATGGCAAAATGTTAAGAGACCTTTCTTGTAGAGAATTAAGTTTCCTACTTTTTATGTTCTATGATATTTTTTGATCAGATGCGTAGTTCTCGAGATATATCAAGATATTTAAAAGTTCCGAAGCCGCACCAACATAATAGAGATACAGAAACACCGTGGCCCCTTTCTTTGAGATAACTATGCACTATTGCGAGCTGCAAATGCCACTTCCAGCTTAGCTGTGCAGAAGAAGAACAACAAGAAGAAGAAATATCTCGAAATATGTCCGTCAGGCCCCTTCCCTTGAGATAAATCTGCAAATATCTCGGAAACGAAGCGAGCTATGGCAAAATGTTAAGAGACCTTTTTTGTAGAGAATTAAGTTTTCTACTTTTTATGTTCCATGATATTTTTTGATCAGATGCGTAGTTCTCGAGATATATCAAGATATTTAAAAGTTCCGAAGCTGCACCAACATAATAGAGATACAGAAACACCGTGGCCCCTTTCTTTGAGATAACTCTGCACTATTGCGACCTGCAAATGCCACTTCCAGCTTAGCTGTGCAGAAGAAGAACAACAATAAGAAGAAATATCTCGAAATATGTCCGTCAGGCCCCTTCCCTTGAGATAGATCTGCAAATATCTCGGAAACGATGCGAGCTATGACAAAATGTTAAGAGACCTTTCTTGTAGAGAATTAAGTTTCCTACTTTTTATGTTCTATGATATTTTTTGATCAGATGCGTAGTTCTCGAGATATATCAAGATATTTAAAAGTTCCGAGGCCGCACCAACATAATAGAGATACAGAAACACCGTGGACCCTTTCTTTGAGATAACTCTGCACTATTGCGAGCTGGAAATGCCACTTCCAGTTTAGCTGTGCAGAAGAAGAACAACAAGAAGAAGAAATATCTCGAAATATGTCCGTCAGGCCCCTTCCCTTGAGATAAATCTGCAAATATCTCGGAAACGAAGCGAGCTATGACAAAATGTTAAGAGACCTTTCTTGTAGAGAATTAAGTTTCCTACTTTTTATGTTCTATGATATTTTTTGATCAGATGCGTAGTTCTCGAGATATATCAAGATATTTAAAAGTTCCGAAGCCGCACCAACATAATAGAGATACAGAAACACCGTGGCCCCTTTCTTTGAGATAACTATGCACTATTGCGAGCTGCAAATGCCACTTCCAGCTTAGCTGTGCAGAAGAAGAACAACAAGAAGAAGAAATATCTCGAAATATGTCCGTCAGGCCCCTTCCCTTGAGATAAATCTGCAAATATCTCGGAAACGAAGCGAGCTATGGCAAAATATTAAGAGACCTTTTTTGTAGAGAATTAAGTTTTCTACTTTTTATGTTCCATGATATTTTTTGATCAGATGCGTAGTTCTCGAGATATATCAAGATATTTAAAAGTTCCGAAGCCGCACCAACATAATAGAGATACAGAAACACCGTGGCCCCTTTCTTCGAGATAACTCTGCACTAGTGCGAGCCGCAAATGCCACTTCCAGCTTAGCTGTGCAGAAGAAGAACAACAAGAAGAAGAAATATCTCGAAATATGTCCGTCAGGCCCCTTCCCTCGAGATAAATCTGCAAATATCTCGGAAACGAAGCGAGCTATGGCAAAATGTTAAGAGACCTTTGTTGTAGAGAATTAAGTTTTCTACTTTTTATGTTCTATGATATTTTTTGATCAGATGCGTTGTTCTCGAGATATATCAAGATATTTAAAAGTTCCGAAGCCGCACCAGCATAATAGAGATACAGAAACACCGTGGCCCCTTTCTTTGAGATAACTCTGCACTATTGCGAGCTGCAAATGCCACTTCCAGCTTAGCTGTGCAGAAGAAGAACAACAAGAAGGAGAAATAACACGAAATATGTCCGTCAGGCCCCTTCCCTTGAGATAAATCTGCAAATATCTCGGAAACGAAGCGAGCTATGGCAAAATGTTAAGAGACCTTTCTTGTAGAGAATTATGTTTCCTACAATTTATGTTCTATGATATTTTTTGATCAGAAGCGTAGTTTTCGAGATATATCGAGATATTTAAAAGTTCCGAAGCCGCACCAACATAATAGAGATCCAGAAACACCGTGGCCCCTTTCTTTGTGATAACTCTGCACTAGTGCGAGCCGCAAATGCCACTTCCAGCTTAGCTGTGCAGAAGAAGAACAACAAGAAGAAGAAATATCTCGAAATATGTCCGTCAGGCCCCTTCCCTCGAGATAAATCTGCAAATATCTCGGAAACGAAGCGAGCTATGGCAAAATGTTAAGAGACCTTTGTTGTAGAGAATTAAGTTTCCTACTTTTTATGTTCTATGATATTTTTTGATCAGATGCGTAGTTCTCGAGATATATCAAGATATTTAAAAGTTCCGAAGCCGCACCAACATACTAGAGATACAGAAACACCGTGGCCCCTTTCTTTGCGATAACTCTGCACTATTGCGAGCTGCAAATGCCACTTCCAGCTTAGCTGTGCAGAAGAATAACAACAAGAAGAAGAAATATCTCGAAATATGTCCGTCAGGCCCCTTCCCTTGAGATATATCTGCAAATATCTCGGAAACGAAGCGGGCTATGGCAAAATGTTAAGAGACCTTATTTGTAGAGAATTAAGTTTCCTACTTTTTATGTTCTATGATATTTTTTGATCAGATGCGTAGTTCTCGAGATATATCAAGATATTTAAAAGTTCCGAAGCCGCACCAACATAATAGAGATACAGAAACACCGTGGCCCCTTTCTGCGAGATAACTCTGCACTAGTGCGAGCCGCAAATGCCACTTCCAGCTTAGCTGTGCAGAAGAAGAACAACAAGAAGAAGAAATATCTCGAAATATGTCCGTCAGGCCCCTTCCCTCGAGATAAATCTGCAAATATCTCGGAAACGAAGCGAGCTATGGCAAAATGTTAAGAGACCTTTGTTGTAGAGAATTAAGTTTTCTACTTTTTATGTTCTATGATATTTTTTGATCAGATGCGTTGTTCTCGAGATATATCAAGATATTTAAAAGTTCCGAAGCCGCACCAGCATAATAGAGATACAGAAACACCGTGGCCCCTTTCTTTGAGATAACTCTGCACTATTGCGAGCTGCAAATGCCACTTCCAGCTTAGCTGTGCAGAAGAAGAACAACAAGAAGGAGAAATAACACGAAATATGTCCGTCAGGCCCCTTCCCTTGAGATAAATCTGCAAATATCTCGGAAACGAAGCGAGCTATGGCAAAATGTTAAGAGACCTTTCTTGTAGAGAATTAAGTTTCCTACTTTTTATGTTCTATGATATTTTTTGATCAGATGCGTAGTTCTCGAGATATATCAAGATATTTAAAAGTTCCGAAGCCGCACCAACATAATAGAGATACAGAAACACCGTGGCCCCTTTCTTTGAGATAACTATGCACTATTGCGAGCTGCAAATGCCACTTCCAGCTTAGCTGTGCAGAAGAAGAACAACAAGAAGAAGAAATATCTCGAAATATGTCCGTCAGGCCCCTTCCCTTGAGATAAATCTGCAAATATCTCGGAAACGAAGCGAGCTATGGCAAAATGTTAAGAGACCTTTTTTGTAGAGAATTAAGTTTTCTACTTTTTATGTTCCATGATATTTTTTGATCAGATGCGTAGTTCTCGAGATATATCAAGATATTTAAAAGTTCCGAAGCTGCACCAACATAATAGAGATACAGAAACACCGTGGCCCCTTTCTTTGAGATAACTCTGCACTATTGCGAGCTGCAAATGCCACTTCCAGCTTAGCTGTGCAGAAGAAGAACAACAATAAGAAGAAATATCTCGAAATATGTCCGTCAGGCCCCTTCCCTTGAGATAAATCTGCAAATATCTCGGAAACGAAGCGAGCTATGGCAAAATGTTAAGAGACCTTTGTTGTAGAGAATTAAGTTTCCTACTTTTTATGTTCTATGATATTTTTTGATCAGATGCGTAGTTCTCGAGATATATCAAGATATTTAAAAGTTCCGAAGCCGCACCAACATAATAGAGATACAGAAACACCGTGGCCCCTTTCTTTGAGATAACTCTGCACTAGTGCGAGCCGCAAATGCCACTTCCAGCTTAGCTGTGCAGAAGAAGAACAACAAGAAGAAGAAATATCACGAAATATGTCCGTTAGGCCCCTTCCCTTGAGATAAATCTGCAAATATCTCGGAAACGAAGCGAGCTATGGCAAAATGTTAAGAGACCTTTTTTGTAGAGAATTAAGTTTCCTACTTTTTATGTTCTATGATATTTTTTGATCAGATGCGTAGATCTCGAGATATATCAAGATATTTAAAAGTTCCGAAGCTGCACCAACATAATAGAGGTACAGAAACACCGTGGCCGCTTTCTTTGAGATAACTCTGCACTATTGCGAGCTGCAAATGCCACTTCCAGCTTAGCTGTGCAGAAGAAGAACAACAAGAAGAAGAAATATCTCGAAATATGTCCGTCAGGCCCCTTCCCTTGAGATATATCTGTAAATATCTCGGAAACGAAGCGAGCTATGGCAAAATGTTAAGAGACCTTTCTTGTAGAGAATTAAGTTTCCTACTTTTTATGTTCTATGATATTTTTTGATCAGATGCGTAGTTCTCGAGATATATCAAGATATTTAAAAGTTCCGAGGCCGCACCAACATAATAGAGATACAGAAACACCGTGGACCCTTTCTTTGAGATAACTCTGCACTATTGCGAGCTGGAAATGCCACTTCCAGTTTAGCTGTGCAGAAGAAGAACAACAAGAAGAAGAAATATCTCGAAATATGTCCGTCAGGCCCCTTCCCTTGAGATAAATCTGCAAATATCTCGGAAACGAAGCGAGCTATGACAAAATGTTAAGAGACCTTTCTTGTAGAGAATTAAGTTTCCTACTTTTTATGTTCTATGATATTTTTTGATCAGATGCGTAGTTCTCGAGATATATCAAGATATTTAAAAGTTCCGAAGCCGCACCAACATAATAGAGATACAGAAACACCGTGGCCCCTTTCTTTGAGATAACTATGCACTATTGCGAGCTGCAAATGCCACTTCCAGCTTAGCTGTGCAGAAGAAGAACAACAAGAAGAAGAAATATCTCGAAATATGTCCGTCAGGCCCCTTCCCTTGAGATAAATCTGCAAATATCTCGGAAACGAAGCGAGCTATGGCAAAATGTTAAGAGACCTTTTTTGTAGAGAACTAAGTTTTCTACTTTTTATGTTCCATGATATTTTTTGATCAGATGCGTAGTTCTCGAGATATATCAAGATATTTAAAAGTTCCGAAGCTGCACCAACATAATAGAGATACAGAAACACCGTGGCCCCTTTCTTTGAGATAACTCTGCACTATTGCGAGCTGCAAATGCCACTTCCAGCTTAGCTGTGCAGAAGAAGAACAACAATAAGAAGAAATATCTCGAAATATGTCCGTCAGGCCCCTTCCCTTGAGATAAATCTGCAAATATCTCGGAAACGAAGCGAGCTATGGCAAAATGTTAAGAGACCTTTGTTGTAGAGAATTAAGTTTCCTACTTTTTATGTTCTATGATATTTTTTGATCAGATGCGTAGTTCTCGAGATATATCAAGATATTTAAAAGTTCCGAAGCCGCACCAACATACTAGAGATACAGAAACACCGTGGCCCCTTTCTTTGCGATAACTCTGCACTATTGCGAGCTGCAAATGCCACTTCCAGCTTAGCTGTGCAGAAGAATAACAACAAGAAGAAGAAATATCTCGAAATATGTCCGTCAGGCCCCATCCCTTGAGATAAATCTGCAAATATCTCGGAAACCAAGCGAGCTATGGCAAAATGTTAAGAGACCTTTTTTGTAGAGAATTAAGTTTTCTACTTTTTATGTTCCATGATATTTTTTGATCAGATGCGTAGTTCTCGAGATATATCAAGATATTTAAAAGTTCCGAAGCTGCACCAACATAATAGAGATACAGAAACACCGTGGCCCCTTTCTTTGAGATAACTCTGCACTATTGCGAGCTGCAAATGCCACTTCCAGCTTAGCTGTGCAGAAGAAGAACAACAATAAGAAGAAATATCTCGAAATATGTCCGTCAGGCCCCTTCCCTTGAGATACATCTGCAAATATCTCGGAAACGAAGCGAGCTATGGCAAAATGTTAAGAGACCTTTGTTGTAGAGAATTAAGTTTCCTACTTTTTATGTTCTATGATATTTTTTGATCAGATGCGTAGTTCTCGAGATATATCAAGATATTTAAAAGTTCCGAAGCCGCACCAACATACTAGAGATACAGAAACACCGTGGCCCCTTTCTTTGCGATAACTCTGCACTATTGCGAGCTGCAAATGCCACTTCCAGCTTAGCTGTGCAGAAGAATAACAACAAGAAGAAGAAATATCTCGAAATATGTCCGTCAGGCCCCATCCCTTGAGATAAATCTGCAAATATCTCGGAAACCAAGCGAGCTATGGCAAAATGTTAAGAGACCTTTCTTGTAGAGAATTAAGTTTCCTACTTTTTATGTTGTATGATATTTTTTGATCAGATGCGTAGTTCTCGAGATATATCAAGATATTTAAAAGTTCCGAAGCCGCACCAACATAATAGAGATACAGAAACACCGTGGCCCCTTTCTTCGAGATAACTCTGCACTAGTGCGAGCCGCAAATGCCACTTCCAGCTTAGCTGTGCAGAAGAAGAACAACAAGAAGAAGAAATATCTCGAAATATGTCCGTCAGGCCCCTTCCCTTGAGATAAATCTGCAAATATCTCGGAAACGAAGCGAGCTATGGCAAAATGTTAAGAGACCTTTCTTGTAGAGAATTAAGTTTCCTACTTTTTATGTTCTATGATATTTTTTGATCAGATGCGTAGTTCTCGAGATATATCAAGATATTTAAAAGTTCCGAAGCCGCACCAACATAATAGAGATACAGAAACACCGTGGCCCCTTTCTTTGAGATAACTATGCACTATTGCGAGCTGCAAATGCCACTTCCAGCTTAGCTGTGCAGAAGAAGAACAACAAGAAGAAGAAATATCTCGAAATATGTCCGTCAGGCCCCTTCCCTTGAGATAAATCTGCAAATATCTCGGAAACGAAGCGAGCTATGGCAAAATGTTAAGAGACCTTTTTTGTAGAGAATTAAGTTTTCTACTTTTTATGTTCCATGATATTTTTTGATCAGATGCGTAGTTCTCGAGATATATCAAGATATTTAAAAGTTCCGAAGCTGCACCAACATAATAGAGATACAGAAACACCGTGGCCCCTTTCTTTGAGATAACTCTGCACTATTGCGAGCTGCAAATGCCACTTCCAGCTTAGCTGTGCAGAAGAAGAACAACAATAAGAAGAAATATCTCGAAATATGTCCGTCAGGCCCCTTCCCTTGAGATACATCTGCAAATATCTCGGAAACGAAGCGAGCTATGGCAAAATGTTAAGAGACCTTTGTTGTAGAGAATTAAGTTTCCTACTTTTTATGTTCTATGATATTTTTTGATCAGATGCGTAGTTCTCGAGATATATCAAGATATTTAAAAGTTCCGAAGCCGCACCAACATACTAGAGATACAGAAACACCGTGGCCCCTTTCTTTGCGATAACTCTGCACTATTGCGAGCTGCAAATGCCACTTCCAGCTTAGCTGTGCAGAAGAATAACAACAAGAAGAAGAAATATCTCGAAATATGTCCGTCAGGCCCCATCCCTTGAGATAAATCTGCAAATATCTCGGAAACCAAGCGAGCTATGGCAAAATGTTAAGAGACCTTTCTTGTAGAGAATTAAGTTTCCTACTTTTTATGTTGTATGATATTTTTTGATCAGATGCGTAGTTCTCGAGATATATCAAGATATTTAAAAGTTCCGAAGCCGCACCAACATAATAGAGATACAGAAACACCGTGGCCCCTTTCTTCGAGATAACTCTGCACTAGTGCGAGCCGCAAATGCCACTTCCAGCTTAGCTGTGCAGAAGAAGAACAACAAGAAGAAGAAATATCTCGATATATGTCCGTCAGGCCCCTTCCCTCGAGATAAATCTGCAAATATCTCGGAAACGAAGCGAGCTATGGCAAAATGTTAAGAGACCTTTGTTGTAGAGAATTAAGTTTTCTACTTTTTATGTTCTATGATATTTTTTGATCAGATGCGTTGTTCTCGAGATATATCAAGATATTTAAAAGTTCCGAAGCCGCACCAGCATAATAGAGATACAGAAACACCGTGGCCCCTTTCTTTGAGATAACTCTGCACTATTGCGAGCTGCAAATGCCACTTCCAGCTTAGCTGTGCAGAAGAAGAACAACAAGAAGAAGAAATAACACGAAATATGTCCGTCAGGCCCCTTCCCTTGAGATAAATCTGCAAATATCTCGGAAACGAAGCGAGCTATGGCAAAATGTTAAGAGACCTTTCTTGTAGAGAATTAAGTTTCCTACTTTTTATGTTCTATGATATTTTTTGATCAGATGCGTAGTTCTCGAGATATATCAAGATATTTAAAAGTTCCGAAGCCGCACCAACATAATAGAGATACAGAAACACCGTGGCCCCTTTCTTTGAGATAACTATGCACTATTGCGAGCTGCAAATGCCACTTCCAGCTTAGCTGTGCAGAAGAAGAATAACAAGAAGAAGAAATATCTCGAAATATGTCCGTCAGGCCCCTTCCCTTGAGTTAAATCTGCAAATATCTCGGAAACGAAGCGAGCTATGGCAAAATGTTAAGAGACCTTTTTTGTAGAGAATTAAGTTTTCTACTTTTTATGTTCCATGATATTTTTTGATCAGATGCGTAGTTCTCGAGATATATCAAGATATTTAAAAGTTCCGAAGCTGCACCAACATAATAGAGATACAGAAACACCGTGGCCCCTTTCTTTGAGATAACTCTGCACTATTGCGAGCTGCAAATGCCACTTCCAGCTTAGCTGTGCAGAAGAAGAACAACAATAAGAAGAAATATCTCGAAATATGTCCGTCAGGCCCCTTCCCATGAGATATATCTGCAAATATCTCGGAAACGAAACGAGCTATGGCAAAATGTTAAGAGACCTTTTTTGTAGAGAATTATGTTTCCTACAATTTATGTTCTATGATATTTTTTGATCAGAAGCGTAGTTTTCGAGATATATCGAGATATTTAAAAGTTCCGAAGCCGCACCAACATAATAGAGATCCAGAAACACCGTGGCCCCTTTCTTTGAGATAACTCTGCACTAGTGCGAGCCGCAAATGCCACTTCCAGCTTAGCTGTGCAGAAGAAGAACAACAAGAAGAAGAAATATCTCGAAATATGTCCGTCAGGCCCCTTCCCTCGAGATAAATCTGCAAATATCTCGGAAACGAAGCGAGCTATGGCAAAATGTTAAGAGACCTTTGTTGTAGAGAATTAAGTTTCCTACTTTTTATGTTCTATGATATTTTTTGATCAGATGCGTAGTTCTCGAGATATATCAAGATATTTAAAAGTTCCGAAGCCGCACCAGCATAATAGAGATACAGAAACACCGTGGCCCCTTTCTTTGAGATAACTCTGCACTATTGCGAGCTGCAAATGCCACTTCCAGCTTAGCTGTGCAGAAGAAGAACAACAAGAAGAAGAAATAACACGAAATATGTCCGTCAGGCCCCTTCCCTTGAGATAAATCTGCAAATATCTCGGAAACGAAGCGAGCTATGGCAAAATGTTAAGAGACCTTTCTTGTAGAGAATTAAGTTTCCTACTTTTTATGTTCTATGATATTTTTTGATCAGATGCGTAGTTCTCGAGATATATCAAGATATTTAAAAGTTCCGAAGCCGCACCAACATAATAGAGATACAGAAACACCGTGGCCCCTTTCTTTGAGATAACTATGCACTATTGCGAGCTGCAAATGCCACTTCCAGCTTAGCTGTGCAGAAGAAGAATAACAAGAAGAAGAAATATCTCGAAATATGTCCGTCAGGCCCCTTCCCTTGAGATAAATCTGCAAATATCTCGGAAACGAAGCGAGCTATGGCAAAATGTTAAGAGACCTTTTTTGTAGAGAATTAAGTTTTCTACTTTTTATGTTCCATGATATTTTTTGATCAGATGCGTAGTTCTCGAGATATATCAAGATATTTAAAAGTTCCGAAGCTGCACCAACATAATAGAGATACAGAAACACCGTGGCCCCTTTCTTTGAGATAACTCTGCACTAGTGCGAGCCGCAAATGCCACTTCCAGCTTAGCTGTGCAGAAGAAGAACAACAAGAAGAAGAAATATCTCGAAATATGTCCGTCAGGCCCCTTCCCTCGAGATAAATCTGCAAATATCTCGGAAACGAAGCGAGCTATGGCAAAATGTTAAGAGACCTTTGTTGTAGAGAATTAAGTTTCCTACTTTTTATGTTCTATGATATTTTTTGATCAGATGCGTAGTTCTCGAGATATATCAAGATATTTAAAAGTTCCGAAGCCGCACCAACATACTAGAGATACAGAAACACCGTGGCCCCTTTCTTTGCGATAACTCTGCACTATTGCGAGCTGCAAATGCCACTTCCAGCTTAGCTGTGCAGAAGAAGAACGACAAGAAGAAGAAATATCTCGAAATATGTCCGTCAGGCCCCTTCCCTTGAGATAAATCTGCAAATATCTCGGAAACGAAGCGAGCTATGGCAAAATGTTAAGAGACCTTTTTTGTAGAGAATTAAGTTTTCTACTTTTTATGTTCCATGATATTTTTTGATCAGATGCGTAGTTCTCGAGATATATCAAGATATTTAAAAGTTCCGAAGCTGCACCAACATAATAGAGATACAGAAACACCGTGGCCCCTTTCTTTGAGACAACTCTGCACTATTGCGAGCTGCAAATGCCACTTCCAGCTTAGCTGTGCAGAAGAAGAACAACAATAAGAAGAAATATCTCGAAATATGTCCGTCAGGCCCCTTCCCTTGAGATAAATCTGCAAATATCTCGGAAACGAAGCGAGCTATGGCAAAATGTTAAGAGACCTTTGTTGTAGAGAATTAAGTTTCCTACTTTTTATGTTCTATGATATTTTTTGATCAGATGCGTAGTTCTCGAGATATATCAAGATATTTAAAAGTTCCGAAGCCGCACCAACATAATAGAGATACAGAAACACCGTGGCCCCTTTCTTTGAGATAACTCTGCACTAGTGCGAGCCGCAAATGCCACTTCCAGCTTAGCTGTGCAGAAGAAGAACAACAAGAAGAAGAAATATCACGAAATATGTCCGTTAGGCCCCTTCCCTTGAGATAAATCTGCAAATATCTCGGAAACGAAGCGAGCTATGGCAAAATGTTAAGAGACCTTTTTTGTAGAGAATTAAGTTTCCTACTTTTTATGTTCTATGATATTTTTTGATCAGATGCGTAGATCTCGAGATATATCAAGATATTTAAAAGTTCCGAAGCTGCACCAACATAATAGAGGTACAGAAACACCGTGGCCGCTTTCTTTGAGATAACTCTGCACTATTGCGAGCTGCAAATGCCACTTCCAGCTTAGCTGTGCAGAAGAAGAACAACAAGAAGAAGAAATATCTCGAAATATGTCCGTCAGGCCCCTTCCCTTGAGATAAATCTGTAAATATCTCGGAAACGAAGCGAGCTATGGCAAAATGTTAAGAGACCTTTTTTGTAGAGAATTATGTTTCCTACAATTTATGTTCTATGATATTTCTTGATCAGAAGCGTAGTTTTCGAGATATATCGAGATATTTAAAAGATCCGAAGCCGCACCAACATAATAGAGATACAGAAACACCGTGGCCCCATTCTTTGAGATAACTCTGCACTATTGCGAGCTGCAAATGCCACTTCCAGCTTAGCTGTGCAGAAGAAGAACAACAAGAAGGAGAAATAACACGAAATATGTCCGTCAGGCCCCTTCCCTTGAGATAAATCTGCAAATATCTCGGAAACGAAGCGAGCTATGGCAAAATGTTAAGAGACCTTTCTTGTAGAGAATTAAGTTTCCTACTTTTTATGTTCTATGATATTTTTTGATCAGATGCGTAGTTCTCGAGATATATCAAGATATTTAAAAGTTCCGAAGCCGCACCAACATAATAGAGATACAGAAACACCGTGGCCCCTTTCTTTGAGATAACTATGCACTATTGCGACCTGCAAATGCCACTTCCAGCTTAGCTGTGCAGAAGAAGAATAACAAGAAGAAGAAATATCTCGAAATATGTCCGTCAGGCCCCTTCCCTTGAGATAAATCTGCAAATATCTCGGAAACGAAGCGAGCTATGGCAAAATGTTAAGAGACCTTTTTTGTAGAGAATTAAGTTTTCTACTTTTTATGTTCCATGATATTTTTTGATCAGATGCGTAGTTCTCGAGATATATCAAGATATTTAAAAGTTCCGAAGCTGCACCAACATAATAGAGATACAGAAACACCGTGGCCCCTTTCTTTGAGATAACTCTGCACTATTGCGAGCTGCAAATGCCACTTCCAGCTTAGCTGTGCAGAAGAAGAACAACAATAAGAAGAAATATCTCGAAATATGTCCGTCAGGCCCCTTCCCTTGAGATAAATCTGCAAATATCTCGGAAACCAAGCGAGCTATGGCAAAATGTTAAGAGACCTTTGTTGTAGAGAATTAAGTTTCCTACTTTTTATGTTCTATGATATTTTTCGATCAGATGCGTAGTTCTCGAGATATATCAAGATATTTAAAAGTTCCGAAGCCGCACCAACATAATAGAGATACAGAAACACCGTGGCCCCTTTCTTTGCGATAACTCTGCACTATTGCGAGCTGCAAATGCCACTTCCAGCTTAGCTGTGCAGAAGAATAACAACAAGAAGAAGAAATATCTCGAAATATGTCCGTCAGGCCCCTTCCCTTGAGATAAATCTGCAAATATCTCGGAAACGAAGCGGGCTATGGCAAAATGTTAAGAGACCTTATTTGTAGAGAATTAAGTTTCCTACTTTTTATGTTCTATGATATTTTTTGATCAGATGCGTAGTTCTCGAGATATATCAAGATATTTAAAAGTTCCGAAGCTGCACCAACATAATAGAGATACAGAAACACCGTGGCCCCTTTCTTTGAGATAACTCTGCACTATTGCGAGCTGCAAATGCCACTTCCAGCTTAGCTGTGCAGAAGAAGAACAACAATAAGAAGAAATATCTCGAAATATGTCCGTCAGGCCCCTTCCCTTGAGATAAATCTGCAAATGTCTCGGAAACGAAGCGAGCTATGGCAAAATGTTAAGAGACCTTTGTTGTAGAGAATTAAGTTTCCTACTTTTTATGTTCTATGATATTTTTTGATCAGATGCGTAGTTCTCGAGATATATCAAGATATTTAAAAGTTCCGAAGCCGCACCAACATAATAGAGATACAGAAACACCGTGGCCCCTTTCTTTGCGATAACTCTGCACTATTGCGAGCTGCAAATGCCACTTCCAGCTTAGCTGTGCAGAAGAATAACAACAAGAAGAAGAAATATCTCGAAATATGTCCGTCAGGCCCCTTCCCTTGAGATAAATCTGCAAATATCTCGGAAACGAAGCAGGCTATGGCAAAATGTTAAGAGACCTTATTTGTAGAGAATTAAGTTTCCTACTTTTTATGTTCTATGATATTTTTTGATCAGATGCGTAGTTCTCGAGATATATCAAGATATTTAAAAGTTCCGAAGCCGCACCAACATAATAGAGATACAGAAACACCGTGGCCCCTTTCTTCGAGATAACTCTGCACTAGAGCGAGCCGCAAATGCCACTTCCAGCTTAGCTGTGCAGAAGAAGAACAACAAGAAGAAGAAATATCTCGAAATATGTCCGTCAGGCCCCTTCCCTTGAGATAAATCTGCAAATGTCTCGGAAACGAAGCGAGCTATGGCAAAATGTTAAGAGACCTTTCTTGTAGAGAATTAAGTTTCCTACTTTTTATGTTCTATGATATTTTTTGATCAGATGCGTAGTTCTCGAGATATATCAAGATATTTAAAAGTTCCGAAGCCGCACCAACATAATAGAGATACAGAAACACCGTGGCCCCTTTCTTTGAGATAACTATGCACTATTGCGACCTGCAAATGCCACTTCCAGCTTAGCTGTGCAGAAGAAGAATAACAAGAAGAAGAAATATCTCGAAATATGTCCGTCAGGCCCCTTCCCTTGAGATAAATCTGCAAATATCTCGGAAACGAAGCGAGCTATGGCAAAATGTTAAGAGACCTTTTTTGTAGAGAATTAAGTTTTCTACTTTTTATGTTCCATGATATTTTTTGATCAGATGCGTAGTTCTCGAGATATATCAAGATATTTAAAAGTTCCGAAGCTGCACCAACATAATAGAGATACAGAAACACCGTGGCCCCTTTCTTTGAGATAACTCTGCACTATTGCGAGCTGCAAATGCCACTTCCAGCTTAGCTGTGCAGAAGAAGAACAACAATAAGAAGAAATATCTCGAAATATGTCCGTCAGGCCCCTTCCCTTGAGATAAATCTGCAAATATCTCGGAAACCAAGCGAGCTATGGCAAAATGTTAAGAGACCTTTGTTGTAGAGAATTAAGTTTCCTACTTTTTATGTTCTATGATATTTTTCGATCAGATGCGTAGTTCTCGAGATATATCAAGATATTTAAAAGTTCCGAAGCCGCACCAACATAATAGAGATACAGAAACACCGTGGCCCCTTTCTTTGCGATAACTCTGCACTATTGCGAGCTGCAAATGCCACTTCCAGCTTAGCTGTGCAGAAGAATAACAACAAGAAGAAGAAATATCTCGAAATATGTCCGTCAGGCCCCTTCCCTTGAGATAAATCTGCAAATATCTCGGAAACGAAGCGGGCTATGGCAAAATGTTAAGAGACCTTATTTGTAGAGAATTAAGTTTCCTACTTTTTATGTTCTATGATATTTTTTGATCAGATGCGTAGTTCTCGAGATATATCAAGATATTTAAAAGTTCCGAAGCTGCACCAACATAATAGAGATACAGAAACACCGTGGCCCCTTTCTTTGAGATAACTCTGCACTATTGCGAGCTGCAAATGCCACTTCCAGCTTAGCTGTGCAGAAGAAGAACAACAATAAGAAGAAATATCTCGAAATATGTCCGTCAGGCCCCTTCCCTTGAGATAAATCTGCAAATGTCTCGGAAACGAAGCGAGCTATGGCAAAATGTTAAGAGACCTTTGTTGTAGAGAATTAAGTTTCCTACTTTTTATGTTCTATGATATTTTTTGATCAGATGCGTAGTTCTCGAGATATATCAAGATATTTAAAAGTTCCGAAGCCGCACCAACATAATAGAGATACAGAAACACCGTGGCCCCTTTCTTTGCGATAACTCTGCACTATTGCGAGCTGCAAATGCCACTTCCAGCTTAGCTGTGCAGAAGAATAACAACAAGAAGAAGAAATATCTCGAAATATGTCCGTCAGGCCCCTTCCCTTGAGATAAATCTGCAAATATCTCGGAAACGAAGCAGGCTATGGCAAAATGTTAAGAGACCTTATTTGTAGAGAATTAAGTTTCCTACTTTTTATGTTCTATGATATTTTTTGATCAGATGCGTAGTTCTCGAGATATATCAAGATATTTAAAAGTTCCGAAGCCGCACCAACATAATAGAGATACAGAAACACCGTGGCCCCTTTCTTCGAGATAACTCTGCACTAGAGCGAGCCGCAAATGCCACTTCCAGCTTAGCTGTGCAGAAGAAGAACAACAAGAAGAAGAAATATCTCGAAATATGTCCGTCAGGCCCCTTCCCTCGAGATAAATCTGCAAATATCTCGGAAACGAAGCGAGCTATGGCAAAATGTTAAGAGACCTTTGTTGTAGAGAATTAAGTTTTCTACTTTTTATGTTCTATGATATTTTTTGATCAGATGCGTTGTTCTCGAGATATATCAAGATATTTAAAAGTTCCGAAGCCGCACCAGCATAATAGAGATACAGAAACACCGTGGCCCCTTTCTTTGAGATAACTCTGCACTATTGCGAGCTGCAAATGCCACTTCCAGCTTAGCTGTGCAGAAGAAGAACAACAAGAAGGAGAAATAACACGAAATATGTCCGTCAGGCCCCTTCCCTTGAGATAAATCTGCAAATATCTCGGAAACGAAGCGAGCTATGGCAAAATGTTAAGAGACCTATCTTGTAGAGAATTAAGTTTCCTACTTTTTATGTTCTATGATATTTTTTGATCAGATGCGTAGTTCTCGAGATATATCAAGATATTTAAAAGTTCCGAAGCCGCACCAACATAATAGAGATACAGAAACACCGTGGCCCCTTTCTTTGAGATAACTATGCACTATTGCGAGCTGCAAATGCCACTTCCAGCTTAGCTGTGCAGAAGAAGAACAACAAGAAGAAGAAATATCTCGAAATATGTCCGTCAGGCCCCTTCCCTTGAGATAAATCTGCAAATATCTCGGAAACGAAGCGAGCTATGGCAAAATGTTAAGAGACCTTTTTTGTAGAGAATTAAGTTTTCTACTTTTTATGTTCCATGATATTTTTTGATCAGATGCGTAGTTCTCGAGATATATCAAGATATTTAAAAGTTCCGAAGCTGCACCAACATAATAGAGATACAGAAACACCGTGGCCCCTTTCTTTGAGATAACTCTGCACTATTGCGAGCTGCAAATGCCACTTCCAGCTTAGCTGTGCAGAAGAAGAACAACAATAAGAAGAAATATCTCGAAATATGTCCGTCAGGCCCCTTCCCTTGAGATAAATCTGCAAATATCTCGGAAACGAAGCGAGCTATGGCAAAATGTTAAGAGACCTTTGTTGTAGAGAATTAAGTTTCCTACTTTTTATGTTCTATGATATTTTTTGATCAGATGCGTAGTTCTCGAGATATATCAAGATATTTAAAAGTTCCGAAGCCGCACCAACATAATAGAGATACAGAAACACCGTGGCCCCTTTCTTCGAGATAACTCTGCACTAGTGCGAGCCGCAAATGCCACTTCCAGCTTAGCTGTGCAGAAGAAGAACAACAAGAAGAACAAATATCTCGAAATATGTCCGTCAGGGCCCTTCCCTCGAGATAAATCTGCAAATATCTCGGAAACGAGGCGAGCTATGGCAAAATGTTAAGAGACTTTGTTGTAGAGAATTAAGTTTTCTACTTTTTATGTTCTATGATATTTTTTGATCAGATGCGTTGTTCTCGAGATATATCAAGATATTTAAAAGTTCCGAAGCCGCACCAGCATAATAGAGATACAGAAACACCGTGGCCCCTTTCTTTGAGATAACTCTGCACTATTGCGAGCTGCAAATGCCACTTCCAGCTTAGCTGTGCAGAAGAAGAACAACAAGAAGGAGAAATAACACGAAATATGTCCGTCAGGCCCCTTCCCTTGAGATAAATCTGCAAATATCTCGGAAACGAAGCGAGCTATGGCAAAATGTTAAGAGACCTTTCTTGTAGAGAATTAAGTTTCCTACTTTTTATGTTCTATGATATTTTTTGATCAGATGCGTAGTTCTCGAGATATATCAAGATATTTAAAAGTTCCGAAGCCGCACCAACATAATAGAGATACAGAAACACCGTGGCCCCTTTCTTTGAGATAACTATGCACTATTGCGAGCTGCAAATGCCACTTCCAGCTTAGCTGTGCAGAAGAAGAACAACAAGAAGAAGAAATATCTCGAAATATGTCCGTCAGGCCCCTTCCCTTGAGATAAATCTGCAAATATCTCGGAAACGAAGCGAGCTATGGCAAAATGTTAAGAGACCTTTTTTGTAGAGAATTAAGTTTCCTACTTTTTATGTTCTATGATATTTTTCGATCAGATGCGTAGTTCTCGAGATATATCAAGATATTTAAAAGTTCCGAAGCTGCACCAACATAATAGAGATACAGAAACACCGTGGCCCCTTTCTTTGAGATAACTCTGCACTATTGCGAGCTGCAAATGCCACTTCCAGCTTAGCTGTGCAGAAGAAGAACAACAAGAAGAAGAAATATCTCGAAATATGTCCGTCAGGCCCCTTCCCTTGAGATAAATCTGCAAATATCTCGGAAACGAAGCGGGCTATGGCAAAATGTTAAGAGACCTTTCTTGTAGAGAATTAAGTTTCCTACTTTTTATGTTCTATGATATTTTTTGATCAGATGCGTAGTTCTCGAGATATATCAAGATATTTAAAAGTTCCGAAGCCGCACCAACATAATAGAGATACAGAAACACCGTGGCCCCTTTCTTTGAGATAACTCTGCACTAGTGCGAGCCGCAAATGCCACTTCCAGCTTAGCTGTGCAGAAGAAGAACAACAATAAGAAGAAATATCTCGAAATATGTCCGTCAGGCCCCTTCCCTTGAGATAAATCTGCAAATATCTCGGAAACGAAGCGAGCTATGGCAAAATGTTAAGAGACCTTTGTTGTAGAGAATTAAGTTTCCTACTTTTTATGTTCTATGATATTTTTTGATCAGATGCGTAGTTCTCGAGATATATCAAGATATTTAAAAGTTCCGAAGCCGCACCAACATAATAGAGATACAGAAACACCGTGGCCCCTTTCTTTGCGATAACTCTGCACTATTGCGAGCTGCAAATGCCACTTCCAGCTTAGCTGTGCAGAAGAAGAACAACAAGAAGAAGAAATATCTCGAAATATGTCCGTCAGGCCCCTTCCCTCGAGATAAATCTGCAAATATCTCGGAAACGAAGCGAGCTATGGCAAAATGTTAAGAGACCTTTGTTGTAGAGAATTAAGTTTTCTACTTTTTATGTTCTATGATATTTTTTGATCAGATGCGTTGTTCTCGAGATATATCAAGATATTTAAAAGTTCCGAAGCCGCACCAGCATAATAGAGATACAGAAACACCGTGGCCCCTTTCTTTGAGATAACTCTGCACTATTGCGAGCTGCAAATGCCACTTCCAGCTTAGCTGTGCAGAAGAAGAACAACAAGAAGGAGAAATAACACGAAATATGTCCGTCAGGCCCCTTCCCTTGAGATAAATCTGCAAATATCTCGGAAACGAAGCGAGCTATGGCAAAATGTTAAGAGACCTTTCTTGTAGAGAATTAAGTTTCCTACTTTTTATGTTCTATGATATTTTTTGATCAGATGCGTAGTTCTCGAGATATATCAAGATATTTAAAAGTTCCGAAGCCGCACCAACATAATAGAGATACAGAAACACCGTGGCCCCTTTCTTTGAGATAACTATGCACTATTGCGAGCTGCAAATGCCACTTCCAGCTTAGCTGTGCAGAAGAAGAACAACAAGAAGAAGAAATATCTCGAAATATGTCCGTCAGGCCCCTTCCCTTGAGATAAATCTGCAAATATCTCGGAAACGAAGCGAGCTATGGCAAAATGTTAAGAGACCTTTTTTGTAGAGAATTAAGTTTTCTACTTTTTATGTTCCATGATATTTTTTGATCAGATGCGTAGTTCTCGAGATATATCAAGATATTTAAAAGTTCCGAAGCTGCACCAACATAATAGAGATACAGAAACACCGTGGCCCCTTTCTTTGAGATAACTCTGCACTATTGCGAGCTGCAAATGCCACTTCCAGCTTAGCTGTGCAGAAGAAGAACAACAATAAGAAGAAATATCTCGAAATATGTCCGTCAGGCCCCTTCCCTTGAGATAAATCTGCAAATATCTCGGAAACGAAGCGAGCTATGGCAAAATGTTAAGAGACCTTTGTTGTAGAGAATTAAGTTTCCTACTTTTTATGTTCTATGATATTTTTTGATCAGATGCGTAGTTCTCGAGATATATCAAGATATTTAAAAGTTCCGAAGCCGCACCAACATAATAGAGATACAGAAACACCGTGGCCCCTTTCTTCGAGATAACTCTGCACTAGTGCGAGCCGCAAATGCCACTTCCAGCTTAGCTGTGCAGAAGAAGAACAACAAGAAGAAGAAATATCTCGAAATATGTCCGTCAGGCCCCTTCCCTCGAGATAAATCTGCAAATATCTCGGAAACGAGGCGAGCTATGGCAAAATGTTAAGAGACCTTTGTTGTAGAGAATTAAGTTTTCTACTTTTTATGTTCTATGATATTTTTTGATCAGATGCGTTGTTCTCGAGATATATCAAGATATTTAAAAGTTCCGAAGCCGCACCAGCATAATAGAGATACAGAAACACCGTGGCCCCTTTCTTTGAGATAACTCTGCACTATTGCGAGCTGCAAATGCCACTTCCAGCTTAGCTGTGCAGAAGAAGAACAACAAGAAGGAGAAATAACACGAAATATGTCCGTCAGGCCCCTTCCCTTGAGATAAATCTGCAAATATCTCGGAAACGAAGCGAGCTATGGCAAAATGTTAAGAGACCTTTCTTGTAGAGAATTAAGTTTCCTACTTTTTATGTTCTATGATATTTTTTGATCAGATGCGTAGTTCTCGAGATATATCAAGATATTTAAAAGTTCCGAAGCCGCACCAACATAATAGAGATACAGAAACACCGTGGCCCCTTTCTTTGAGATAACTATGCACTATTGCGAGCTGCAAATGCCACTTCCAGCTTAGCTGTGCAGAAGAAGAACAACAAGAAGAAGAAATATCTCGAAATATGTCCGTCAGGCCCCTTCCCTTGAGATAAATCTGCAAATATCTCGGAAACGAAGCGAGCTATGGCAAAATGTTAAGAGACCTTTTTTGTAGAGAATTAAGTTTTCTACTTTTTATGTTCCATGATATTTTTTGATCAGATGCGTAGTTCTCGAGATATATCAAGATATTTAAAAGTTCCGAAGCTGCACCAACATAATAGAGATACAGAAACACCGTGGCCCCTTTCTTTGAGATAACTCTGCACTATTGCGAGCTGCAAATGCCACTTCCAGCTTAGCTGTGCAGAAGAAGAACAACAATAAGAAGAAATATCTCGAAATATGTCCGTCAGGCCCCTTCCCTTGAGATAAATCTGCAAATATCTCGGAAACGAAGCGAGCTATGGCAAAATGTTAAGAGACCTTTGTTGTAGAGAATTAAGTTTCCTACTTTTTATGTTCTATGATATTTTTTGATCAGATGCGTAGTTCTCGAGATATATCAAGATATTTAAAAGTTCCGAAGCCGCACCAACATAATAGAGATACAGAAACACCGTGGCCCCTTTCTTCGAGATAACTCTGCACTAGTGCGAGCCGCAAATGCCACTTCCAGCTTAGGTGTGCAGAAGAAGAACAACAAGAAGAAGAAATATCTCGAAATATGTCCGTCAGGCCCCTTCCCTCGAGATAAATCTGCAAACATCTCGGAAACGAGGCGAGCTATGGCAAAATGTTCAGAGACCTTTGTTGTAGAGAATTAAGTTTTCTACTTTTTATGTTCTATGATATTTTTTTATCAGATGCGTTGTTCTCGAGATATATCAAGATATTTAAAAGTTCCGAAGCCGCACCAGCATAATAGAGATACAGAAACACCGTGGCCCCTTTCTTTGAGATAACTCTGCACTATTGCGAGCTGCAAATGCCACTTCCAGCTTAGCTGTGCAGAAGAAGAACAACAAGAAGGAGAAATAACACGAAATATGTCCGTCAGGCCCCTTCCCTTGAGATAAATCTGCAAATATCTCGGAAACGAAGCGAGCTATGGCAAAATGTTAAGAGACCTTTCTTGTAGAGAATTAAGTTTCCGACTTTTTATGTTCTATGATATTTTTTGATCAGATGCGTAGTTCTCGAGATATATCAAGATATTTAAAAGTTCCGAAGCCGCACCAACATAATAGAGATACAGAAACACCGTGGCCCCTTTCTTTGAGATAACTATGCACTATTGCGAGCTGCAAATGCCACTTCCAGCTTAGCTGTGCAGAAGAAGAACAACAAGAAGAAGAAATATCTCGAAATATGTCCGTCAGGCCCCTTCCCTTGAGATAAATCTGCAAATATCTCGGAAACGAAGCGAGCTATGGCAAAATGTTAAGAGACCTTTTTTGTAGAGAATTAAGTTTTCTACTTTTTATGTTCCATGATATTTTTTGATCAGATGCGTAGTTCTCGAGATATATCAAGATATTTAAAAGTTCCGAAGCTGCACCAACATAATAGAGATACAGAAACACCGTGGCCCCTTTCTTTGAGATAACTCTGCACTATTGCGAGCTGCAAATGCCACTTCCAGCTTAGCTGTGCAGAAGAAGAACAACAATAAGAAGAAATATCTCGAAATATGTCCGTCAGGCCCCTTCCCTTGAGATAAATCTGCAAATATCTCGGAAACGAAGCGAGCTATGGCAAAATGTTAAGAGACCTTTCTTGTAGAGAATTAAGTTTCCTACTTTTTATGTTCTATGATATTTTTTGATCAGATGCGTAGTTCTCGAGATATATCAAGATATTTAAAAGTTCCGAAGCCGCACCAACATAATAGAGATACAGAAACACCGTGGCCCCTTTCTTTGAGATAACTCTGCACTAGTGCGAGCCGCAAATGCCACTTCCAGCTTAGCTGTGCAGAAGAAGAACAACAAGAAGAAGAAATATCTCGAAATATGCCCGTCAAGCCCCTTCCCTTGAGATAAATCTGCCAATATCTCGGAAACCAAGCGAGCTATGGCAAAATGTTAAGAGACCTTTCTTGTAGAGAATTAAGTTTCCTACTTTTTATGTTGTATGATATTTTTTGATCAGATGCGTAGTTCTCGAGATATATCAAGATATTTAAAAGTTCCGAAGCCGCACCAACATAATAGAGATACAGAAACACCGTGGCCCCTTTCTTCGAGATAACTCTGCACTAGTGCGAGCCGCAAATGCCACTTCCAGCTTAGCTGTGCAGAAGAAGAACAACAAGAAGAAGAAATATCTCGAAATATGTCCGTCAGGCCCCTTCCCTTGATATAAATCTGCAAATATCTCGGAAACGAAGCGAGCTATGGCAAAATGTTAAGAGACGTTTTTTGTAGAGAATTATGTTTCCTACAATTTATCTTCTATGATATTTTTTGATCAGAAGCGTAGTTTTCGAGATATATCGAGATATTTAAAAGTTCCGAAGCCGCACCAACATAATAGAGATACAGAAACACCGTGGCCCCTTTCTTTGAGATAACTCTGCACTAGTGCGAGCCGCAAATGCCACTTCCAGCTTAGCTGTGCAGAAGAAGAACAACAAGAAGAAGAAATATCTCGAAATATGTCCGTCAGGCCCCTTCCCTTGAGATAAATCTGCAAATATCTCGGAAACGAAGCGAGCTATGGCAAAATGTTAAGAGACGTTTTTTGTAGAGAATTATGTTTCCTACAATCTATGTGCTATGATATTTTTTGATCAGAAGCGTAGTTTTCGAGATATATCGAGATATTTAAAAGTTCCGAAGCCGCACCAACATAATAGAGATACAGAAACACCGTGGCCCCTTTCTTTGAGATAACTCTGCACTAGTGCGAGCCGCAAATGCCACTTCCAGCTTAGCTGTGCAGAAGAAGAACAACAATAAGAAGAAATATCTCGAAATATGTCCGTCAGGCCCCTTCCCTTGAGATAAATCTGCAAATATCTCGGAAACGAAGCGAGCTATGGCAAAATGTTAAGAGACCTTTTTTGTAGAGAATTAAGTTTTCTACTTTTTATGTTCCATGATATTTTTTGATCAGCTGCGTAGTTCTCGAGATATATCAAGATATTTAAAAGTTCCGAAGCTGCACCAACATAATAGAGATACAGAAACACCGTGGCCCCTTTCTTTGAGATAACTCTGCACTATTGCGAGCTGCAAATGCCACTTCCAGCTTAGCTGTGCAGAAGAAGAACAACAATAAGAAGAAGTATCTCGAAATATGTCCGTCAGGCCCCTTCCCTTGAGATAAATCTGCAAATATCTCGGAAACGAAGCGAGCTATGGCAAAATGTTAAGAGACCTTTCTTGTAGAGAATTAAGTTTCCTACTTTTTATGTTCTATGATATTTTTTGATCAGATGCGTAGTTCTCGAGATATATCAAGATATTTAAAAGTTCCGAAGCCGCACCAACATAATAGAGATACAGAAACACCGTGGCCCCTTTCTTTGCGATAACTCTGCACTCATTGCGAGCTGCAAATGCCACTTCCAGCTTAGCTGTGCAGAAGAATAACAACAAGAAGAAGAAATATCTCGAAATATGTCCGTCAGGCCCCTTCCCTTGAGATAAATCTGCAACTATCTCGGAAACGAAGCGGGCTATGGCAAAATGTTAAGAGACCTTATTTGTAGAGAATTAAGTTTCCTACTTTTTATGTTCTATGATATTTTTTGATCAGATGCGTAGTTCTCGAGATATATCAAGATATTTAAAAGTTCCGAAGCCGCACCAACGTAATAGAGATACAGAAACACCGTGGCCCCTTTCTTTGAGATAACTCTGCACTAGTGCGAGCCGCAAATGCCACTTCCAGCTTAGCTGTGCAGAAGAAGAACAACAAGAAGAAGAAATATCTCGAAATATGCCCGTCAGGCCCCTTCCCTTGAGATAAATCTGCCAATATCTCGGAAACGAAGCGAGCTATGGCAAAATGTTAAGAGACCTTTTTTGTAGAGAATTAAGTTTCCTACTTTTTATGTTCTATGATATTTTTTGATCAGATGCGTAGATCTCGAGATATATCAAGATATTTAAAAGTTCCGAAGCTGCACCAACATAATAGAGGTAGAGAAACACCGTGGCCTCTTTCTTTGAGATAACTCTGCACTATTGCGAGCTGCAAATGCCACTTCCAGCTTAGCTGTGCAGAAGAAGAACAACAAGAAGAAGAAATATCTCGAAATATGTCCGTCAGGCCCCATCCCTTGAGATAAATCTGCAAATATCTCGGAAACCAAGCGAGCTATGGCAAAATGTTAAGAGACCTTTCTTGTAGAGAATTAAGTTTCCTACTTTTTATGTTGTATGATATTTTTTGATCAGATGCGTAGTTCTCGAGATATATCAAGATATTTAAAAGTTCCGAAGCCGCACCAACATAATAGAGATACAGAAACACCGTGGCCCCTTTCTTCGAGATAACTCTGCACTAGTGCGAGCCGCAAATGCCACTTCCAGCTTAGCTGTGCAGAAGAAGAACAACAAGAAGAAGAAATATCTCGAAATATGTCCGTCAGGCCCCTTCCCTTGAGATAAATCTGCAAATATCTCGGAAACGAAGCGAGCTATGGCAAAATGTTAAGAGACGTTTTTTGTAGAGAATTATGTTTCCTACAATCTATCTGCTATGATATTTTTTGATCAGAAGCGTAGTTTTCGAGATATATCGAGATATTTAAAAGTTCCGAAGCCGCACCAACATAATAGAGATACAGAAACACCGTGGCCCCTTTCTTTGAGATAACTCTGCACTAGTGCGAGCCGCAAATGCCACTTCCAGCTTAGCTGTGCAGAAGAAGAACAACAAGAAGAAGAAATATCTCGAAATATGTCCGTTAGGCCGCTTCCTTGAGATAAATGTGCAAATATCTCGGAAACGAAGCGAGCTATGGCAAAATGTTGAGGGACCTTTTTTGTAGAGAATTAAGTTTCCTACTATTTATGTTCTATGATATTTTTTGATCAGATGCGTAGTTCTCGAGATATATCAAGATATTTAAAAGTTCCGAAGCCGCACCAACATAATAGAGATACAGAAACACCGTGGCCCCTTTCTTTGAGATAACTCTGCACTAGTGCGAGCCGCAAATGCCACTTCCAGCTTAGCTGTGCAGAAGAAGAACAACAAGAAGAAGAAATATCTCGAAATATGTCCGTCAGGCCCCTTCCCTTGAGATATATCTGCAAATATCTCGGAAACGAAGCGAGCTATGGCAAAATGTTAAGAGACCTTTTTTGTAGAGAATTAAGTTTCCTACTTTTTATGTGCTATGATATTTTTTGATCAGATGCGTAGTTCTCGAGATATATCAAGATATTTAAAAGTTCCGAAGCCGCACCAACATAATAGAGATACAGAAACACCGTGGCCCCTTTCTTTGAGATTACTCTGCACTATTGCGAGCTGCAAATGCCACTTCCAGCTTAGCTGTGCAGAGGAAGAACAACAAGAAGAAGAAATATCTCGAAATATGTCCGTCAGGCCCGTTCCTTTGTGATAAATCTGCAAATATCTCGGAAACGAAGCGAGCTATGGCAAAATGTTAAGAGACCTTTCTTGTAGAGAATTAAGTTTCCTACTTTTTATGTTCTATGATATTTTTTGATCAGATGCGTAGTTCTCGAGATATATCAAGATATTTAAAAGTTCCGAAGCCGCACCAACATAATAGAGATACAGAAACACCGTGGCCCCTTTCTTTGCGATAACTCTGCACTATTGCGAGCTGCAAATGCCACTTCCAGCTTAGCTGTGCAGAAGAATAACAACAAGAAGAAGAAATATCTCGAAATATGTCCGTCAGGCCCCTTCCCTTGAGATAAATCTGCAAATATCTCGGAAACGAAGCGGGCTATGGCAAAATGTTAAGAGACCTTGTTTGTAGAGAATTAAGTTTCCTACTTTTTATGTTCTATGATATTTTTTGATCAGATGCGTAGTTCTCGAGATATATCAAGATATTTAAAAGTTCCGAAGCCGCACCAACATAATAGAGATACAGAAACACCGTGGCCCCTTTCTTTGAGATAACGCTGCACTATTGCGAGCTGGAAATGCCACTTCCAGTTTAGCTGTGCAGAAGAAGAACAACAAGAAGAAGAAATATCTCGAAATATGTCCGTCAGGCCCCTTCCCTTGAGATATATCTGCAAATATCTCGGAAACGAAACGAGCTATGGCAAAATGTTAAGAGACCTTTTTTGTAGAGAATTATGTTTCCTACAATTTATGTTCTATGATATTTTTTGATCAGAAGCGTAGTTTTCGAGATATATCGAGATATTTAAAAGTTCCGAAGCCGCACCAACATAATAGAGATCCAGAAACACCGTGGCCCCTTTCTTTGAGATAACTCTGCACTAGTGCGAGCCGCAAATGCCACTTCCAGCTTAGCTGTGCAGAAGAAGAACAACAATAAGAAGAAATATCTCGAAATATGTCCGTCAGGCCCCTTCCCTTGAGATAAATCTGCAAATATCTCGGAAACGAAGCGAGCTATGGCAAAATGTTAAGAGACCTTTCTTGTAGAGAATTAAGTTTCCTACTTTTTATGTTCTATGATATTTTTTGATCAGATGCGTAGTTCTCGAGATATATCAAGATATTTAAAAGTTCCGAAGCCGCACCAACATAATAGAGATACAGAAACACCGTGGCCCCTTTCTTTGAGATAACTCTGCACTAGTGCGAGCCGCAAATGCCACTTCCAGCTTAGCTGTGCAGAAGAAGAACAACAAGAAGAAGAAATATCTCGAAATATGCCCGTCAGGCCCCTTCCCTTGAGATAAATCTGCCAATATCTCGGAAACGATGCGAGCTATGGCAAAATGTTAAGAGACCTTTTTTGTAGAGAATTAAGTTTCCTACTTTTTATGTTCTATGATATTTTTTGATCAGATGCGTAGATCTCGAGATATATCAAGATATTTAAAAGTTCCGAAGCTGCACCAACATAATAGAGGTAGAGAACCACCGTGGCCTCTTTCTTTGAGATAACTCTGCACTATTGCGAGCTGCAAATGCCACTTCCAGCTTAGCTGTGCAGAAGAAGAACAACAAGAAGAAGAAATATCTCGAAATATGTCCGTCAGGCCCCATCCCTTGAGATAAATCTGCAAATATCTCGGAAACCAAGCGAGCTATGGCAAAATGTTAAGAGACCTTTCTTGTAGAGAATTAAGTTTCCTACTTTTTATGTTGTATGATATTTTTTGATCAGATGCGTAGTTCTCGAGATATATCAAGATATTTAAAAGTTCCGAAGCCGCACCAACATAATAGAGATACAGAAACACCGTGGCCCCTTTCTTCGAGATAACTCTGCACTAGTGCGAGCCGCAAATGCCACTTCCAGCTTAGCTGTGCAGAAGAAGAACAACAAGAAGAAGAAATATCTCGAAATATGTCCGTCAGGCCCCTTCCCTTGATATAAATCTGCAAATATCTCGGAAACGAAGCGAGCTATGGCAAAATGTTAAGAGACGTTTTTTGTAGAGAATTATGTTTCCTACAATTTATGTTCTATGATATTTTTTGATCAGAAGCGTAGTTTTCGAGATATATCGAGATATTTAAAAGTTCCGAAGCCGCACCAACATAATAGAGATACAGAAACACCGTGGCCCCTTTCTTTGAGATAACTCTGCACTAGTGCGAGCCGCAAATGCCACTTCCAGCTTAGCTGTGCAGAAGAAGAACAACAAGAAGAAGAAATATCTCGAAATATGTCCGTCAGGCCCCTTCCCTTGAGATAAATGTGCAAATATCTCGGAAACGAAGCGAGCTATGGCAAAATGTTGAGGGACCTTTTTTTGTAGAGAATTAAGTTTCCTACTATTTATGTTCTATGATATTTTTTGATCAGATGCGTAGTTCTCGAGATATATCAAGATATTTAAAAGTTTCGAAGCCGCACCAACATAATAGAGATACAGAAACACCGTGGCCCCTTTCTTTGAGATTACTCTGCACTATTGCGAGCTGCAAATGCCACTTCCAGCTTAGCTGTGCAGAGGAAGAACAACAAGAAGAAGAAATATCTCGAAATATGTCCGTCAGGCCCGTTCCTTTGAGATAAATCTGCAAATATCTCGGAAACGAAGCGAGCTATGGCAAAATGTTAAGAGACCTTTCTTGTAGAGAATTAAGTTTCCTACTTTTTATGTTCTATGATATTTTTTGATTAGATGCGTAGTTCTCGAGATATATCAAGATATTTAAAAGTTCCGAAGCCGCACCAACATAATAGAGATACAGAAACACCGTGGCCCCTTTCTTTGAGATAACTCTGCACTAGTGCGAGCCGCAAATGCCACTTCCAGATTAGCTGTGCAGAAGAAGAACAACAAGAAGAAGAAATATCACGAAATATGTCCGTTAGGCCCCTTCCCTTGAGATAAATCTGCAAATATCTCGGAAACGAAGCGAGCTATGGCAAAATGTTAAGAGACCTTTTTTGTAGAGAATTAAGTTTCCTACTATTTATGTTCTATGATATTTTTTGATCAGATGCGTAGTTCTCGAGATATATCAAGATATTTAAAAGTTCCGAAGCCGCACCAACATAATAGAGATACAGAAACACCGTGGCCCCTTTCTTTGAGATTACTCTGCACTATTGCGAGCTGCAAATGCCACTTCCAGCTTAGCTGTGCAGAGGAAGAACAACAAGAAGAAGAAATATCTCGAAATATGCCCGTCAGGCCCCTTCCCTTGAGATAAATCTGCCAATATCTCGGAAACGAAGCGAGCTATGGCAAAATGTTAAGAGACCTTTTTTGTAGAGAATTAAGTTTCCTACTTTTTATGTTGTATGATATTTTTTGATCAGATGCGTAGATCTCGAGATATATCAAGATATTTAAAAGTTCCGAAGCTGCACCAACATAATAGAGGTAGAGAACCACCGTGGCCTCTTTCTTTGAGATAACTCTGCACTATTGCGAGCTGCAAATGCCACTTCCAGCTTAGCTGTGCAGAAGAAGAACAACAAGAAGAAGAAATATCTCGAAATATGTCCGTCAGGCCCCATCCCTTGAGATAAATCTGCAAATATCTCGGAAACGAAGCGAGCCATGGCAAAATGTTAAGAGACCTTTTTTGTAGAGAATTAAGTTTCCTACTTTTTATGTTCTATGATATTTTTTGATCAGATGCGTAGTTTTCGAGATATATCGAGATATTTAAAAGTTCCGAAGCCGCACCAACATAATAGAGATACAGAAACACCGTGGCCCCTTTCTTTGAGATAACTCTGCACTAGTGCGAGCCGCAAATGCCACTTCCAGCTTAGCTGTGCAGAAGAAGAACAACAAGAAGGAGAAATATCTCGAAATATGTCCGTCAGGCCCCTTCCCTTGAGATAAATCTGCAAATATCTCGGAAACGAAGCGAGCTATGGCAAAATGTTAAGAGACGTTTTTTGTAGAGAATTATGTTTCCTACAATTTATGTGCTATGATATTTTTTGATCAGAAGCGTAGTTTTCGAGATATATCGAGATATTTAAAAGTTCCGAAGCCGCACCAACATAATAGAGATACAGAAACACCGTGGCCCCTTTCTTTGAGATAACTCTGCACTAGTGCGAGCCGCAAATGCCACTTCCAGCTTAGCTGTGCAGAAGAAGAACAACAAGAAGAAGAAATATCTCGAAATATGTCCGTTAGGCCGCTTCCCTTAAGATAAATGTGCAAATATCTCGGAAACGAAGCGAGCTATGGCAAAATGTTGAGGGACCTTTTTTGTAGAGAATTAAGTTTCCTACTATTTATGTTCTATGATATTTTTTGATCAGATGCGTAGTTCTCGAGATATATCAAGATATTTAAAAGTTCCGAAGCCGCACCAACATAATAGAGATACAGAAACACCGTGGCCCCTTTCTTTGAGATAACTCTGCACTAGTGCGAGCCGCAAATGCCACTTCCAGCTTAGCTGTGCAGAAGAAGAACAACAAGAAGAAGAAATATCTCGAAATATGTCCGTCAGGCCCCTTCCCTTGAGATAAATCTGCAAATATCTCGGAAACGAAGCGAGCTATGGCAAAATGTTAAGAGACCTTTTTTGTAGAGAATTAAGTTTCCTACTTTTTATGTTCTATGATATTTTTTGATCAGATGCGTAGTTCTCGAGATATATCAAGATATTTAAAAGTTCCGAAGCCGCACCAACATAATAGAGATACAGAAACACCGTGGCCCCTTTCTTTGAGATAACTCTGCACTAGTGCGAGCCGCAAATGCCACTTCCAGCTTAGCTGTGCAGAAGAAGAACAACAAGAAGAAGAAATATCTCGAAATATGTCCGTTAGGCCGCTTCCCTTGAGATAAATGTGCAAATATCTCGGAAACGAAGCGAGCTATGGCAAAATGTTGAGGGACCTTTTTTGTAGAGAATTAAGTTTCCTACTATTTATGTTCTATGATATTTTTTGATCAGATGCGTAGTTCTCGAGATATATCAAGATATTTAAAAGTTCCGAAGCCGCACCAACATAATAGAGATACAGAAACACCGTGGCCCCTTTCTTTGAGATAACTCTGCACTAGTGCGAGCCGCAAATGCCACTTCCAGCTTAGCTGTGCAGAAGAAGAACAACAAGAAGAAGAAATATCTCGAAATATGTCCGTCAGGCCCCTTCCCTTGAGATAAATCTGCAAATATCTCGGAAACGAAGCGAGCTATGGCAAAATGTTAAGAGACCTTTTTTGTAGAGAATTAAGTTTCCTACTATTTATGTTCTATGATATTTTTTGATCAGATGCGTAGTTCTCGAGATATATCAAGATATTTAAAAGTTCCGAAGCCGCACCAACATAATAGAGATACAGAAACACCGTGGCCCCTTTCTTTGAGATTACTCTGCACTATTGCGAGCTGCAAATGCCACTTCCAGCTTAGCTGTGCAGAGGAAGAACAACAAGAAGAAGAAATATCTCGAAATATGCCCGTCAGGCCCCTTCCCTTGAGATAAATCTGCCAATATCTCGGAAACGAAGCGAGCTATGGCAAAATGTTAAGAGACCTTTTTTGTAGAGAATTAAGTTTCCTACTTTTTATGTTCTATGATATTTTTTGATCAGATGCGTAGATCTCGAGATATATCAAGATATTTAAAAGTTCCGAAGCTGCACCAACATAATAGAGGTAGAGAACCACCGTGGCCTCTTTCTTTGAGATAACTCTGCACTATTGCGAGCTGCAAATGCCACTTCCAGCTTAGCTGTGCAGAAGAAGAACAACAAGAAGAAGAAATATCTCGAAATATGTCCGTCAGGCCCCATCCCTTGAGATAAATCTGCAAATATCTCGGAAACCAAGCGAGCTATGGCAAAATGTTAAGAGACCTTTCTTGTAGAGAATTAAGTTTCCTACTTTTTATGTTGTATGATATTTTTTGATCAGATGCGTAGTTCTCGAGATATATCAAGATATTTAAAAGTTCCGAAACCGCACCAACATAATAGAGATACAGAAACACCGTGGCCCCTTTCTTCGAGATAACTCTGCACTAGTGCGAGCCGCAAATGCCACTTCCAGCTTAGCTGTGCAGAAGAAGAACAACAAGAAGAAGAAATATCTCGAAATATGTCCGTCAGGCCCCTTCCCTTGATATAAATCTGCAAATATCTCGGAAACGAAGCGAGCTATGGCAAAATGTTAGGAGACGTTTTTTGTAGAGAATTATGTTTCCTACAATTTATGTTCTATGATATTTTTTGATCAGAAGCGTAGTTTTCGAGATATATCGAGATATTTAAAAGTTCCGAAGCCGCACCAACATAATAGAGATACAGAAACACCGTGGCCCCTTTCTTTGAGATAACTCTGCACTAGTGCGAGCCGCAAATGCCACTTCCAGCTTAGCTGTGCAGAAGAAGAACAACAAGAAGAAGAAATATCTCGAAATATGTCCGTCAGGCCCCTTCCCTTGAGATAAATGTGCAAATATCTCGGAAACGAAGCGAGCTATGGCAAAATGTTGAGGGACCTTTTTTTGTAGAGAATTAAGTTTCCTACTATTTATGTTCTATGATATTTTTTGATCAGATGCGTAGTTCTCGAGATATATCAAGATATTTAAAAGTTCCGAAGCCGCACCAACATAATAGAGATACAGAAACACCGTGGCCCCTTTCTTTGAGATTACTCTGCACTATTGCGAGCTGCAAATGCCACTTCCAGCTTAGCTGTCCAGAGGAAGAACAACAAGAAGAAGAAATATCTCGAAATATGTCCGTCAGGCCCGTTCCTTTGAGATAAATCTGCAAATATCTCGGAAACGAAGCGAGCTATGGCAAAATGTTAAGAGACCTTTCTTGTAGAGAATTAAGTTTCCTACTTTTTATGTTCTATGATATTTTTTGATTAGATGCGTAGTTCTCGAGATATATCAAGATATTTAAAAGTTCCGAAGCCGCACCAACATAATAGAGATACAGAAACACCGTGGCCCCTTTCTTTGAGATAACTCTGCACTAGTGCGAGCCGCAAATGCCACTTCCAGATTAGCTGTGCAGAAGAAGAACAACAAGAAGAAGAAATATCACGAAATATGTCCGTTAGGCCCCTTCCCTTGAGATAAATCTGCAAATATCTCGGAAACGAAGCGAGCTATGGCAAAATGTTAAGAGACCTTTTTTGTAGAGAATTAAGTTTCCTACTATTTATGTTCTATGATATTTTTTGATCAGATGCGTAGTTCTCGAGATATATCAAGATATTTAAAAGTTCCGAAGCCGCACCAACATAATAGAGATACAGAAACACCGTGGCCCCTTTCTTTGAGATAACTCTGCACTAGTGCGAGCCGCAAATGCCACTTCCAGCTTAGCTGTGCAGAAGAAGAACAACAAGAAGAAGAAATATCTCGAAATATGTCCGTCAGGCCCCTTCCCTCGAGATAAATCTGCAAATATCTCGGAAACGAAGCGAGCTATGGCAAAATGTTAAGAGACCTTTTTTGTAGAGAATTAAGTTTTCTACTTTTTATGTTCCATGATATTTTTTGATCAGATGCGTAGTTCTCGAGATATATCAAGATATTTAAAAGTTCCGAAGCTGCACCAACATAATAGAGATACAGAAACACCGTGGCCCCTTTCTTTGAGATAACTCTGCACTATTGCGAGCTGCAAATGCCACTTCCAGCTTAGCTGTGCAGAAGAAGAACAACAATAAGAAGAAATATCTCGAAATATGTCCGTCAGGCCCCTTCCCTTGAGATAAATCTGCAAATATCTCGGAAACGAAGCGAGCTATGGCAAAATGTTAAGAGACCTTTCTTGTAGAGAATTAAGTTTCCTACTTTTTATGTTCTATGATATTTTTTGATCAGATGCGTAGTTCTCGAGATATATCAAGATATTTAAAAGTTCCGAAGCCGCACCAACATAATAGAGATACAGAAACACCGTGGCCCCTTTCTTTGCGATAACTCTGCACTATTGCGAGCTGCAAATGCCACTTCCAGCTTAGCTGTGCAGAAGAATAACAACAAGAAGAAGAAATATCTCGAAATATGTCCGTCAGGCCCCTTCCCTTGAGATAAATCTGCAAATATCTCGGAAACGAAGCGGGCTATGGCAAAATGTTAAGAGACCTTATTTGTAGAGAATTAAGTTTCCTACTTTTTATGTTCTATGATATTTTTTGATCAGATGCGTAGTTCTCGAGATATATCAAGATATTTAAAAGTTCCGAAGCCGCACCAACATAATAGAGATACAGAAACACCGTGGCCCCTTTCTTTGAGATAACTCTGCACTAGTGCGAGCCGCAAATGCCACTTCCAGCTTAGCTGTGCAGAAGAAGAACAACAAGAAGAAGAAATATCTCGAAATATGCCCGTCAGGCCCCTTCCCTTGAGATAAATCTGCCAATATCTCGGAAACGAAGCGAGCCATGGCAAAATGTTAAGAGACCTTTTTTGTAGAGAATTAAGTTTCCTACTTTTTATGTTCTATGATATTTTTTGATCAGATGCGTAGTTTTCGAGATATATCGAGATATTTAAAAGTTCCGAAGCCGCACCAACATAATAGAGATACAGAAACACCGTGGCCCCTTTCTTTGAGATAACTCTGCACTAGTGCGAGCCGCAAATGCCACTTCCAGCTTAGCTGTGCAGAAGAAGAACAACAAGAAGGAGAAATATCTCGAAATATGTCCGTCAGGCCCCTTCCCTTGAGATAAATCTGCAAATATCTCGGAAACGAAGCGAGCTATGGCAAAATGTTAAGAGACGTTTTTTGTAGAGAATTATGTTTCCTACAATTTATGTGCTATGATATTTTTTGATCAGAAGCGTAGTTTTCGAGATATATCGAGATATTTAAAAGTTCCGAAGCCGCACCAACATAATAGAGATACAGAAACACCGTGGCCCCTTTCTTTGAGATAACTCTGCACTAGTGCGAGCCGCAAATGCCACTTCCAGCTTAGCTGTGCAGAAGAAGAACAACAAGAAGAAGAAATATCTCGAAATATGTCCGTTAGGCCGCTTCCCTTAAGATAAATGTGCAAATATCTCGGAAACGAAGCGAGCTATGGCAAAATGTTGAGGGACCTTTTTTGTAGAGAATTAAGTTTCCTACTATTTATGTTCTATGATATTTTTTGATCAGATGCGTAGTTCTCGAGATATATCAAGATATTTAAAAGTTCCGAAGCCGCACCAACATAATAGAGATACAGAAACACCGTGGCCCCTTTCTTTGAGATAACTCTGCACTAGTGCGAGCCGCAAATGCCACTTCCAGCTTAGCTGTGCAGAAGAAGAACAACAAGAAGAAGAAATATCTCGAAATATGTCCGTCAGGCCCCTTCCCTTGAGATAAATCTGCAAATATCTCGGAAACGAAGCGGGCTATGGCAAAATGTTAAGAGACCTTTTTTGTAGAGAATTAAGTTTCCTACTTTTTATGTTCTATGATATTTTTTGATCAGATGCGTAGTTCTCGAGATATATCAAGATATTTAAAAGTTCCGAAGCCGCACCAACATAATAGAGATACAGAAACACCGTGGCCCCTTTCTTTGAGATAACTCTGCACTAGTGCGAGCCGCAAATGCCACTTCCAGCTTAGCTGTGCAGAAGAAGAACAACAAGAAGAAGAAATATCTCGAAATATGTCCGTTAGGCCGCTTCCCTTGAGATAAATGTGCAAATATCTCGGAAACGAAGCGAGCTATGGCAAAATGTTAAGGGACCTTTTTTGTAGAGAATTAAGTTTCCTACTATTTATGTTCTATGATATTTTTTGATCAGATGCGTAGTTCTCGAGATATATCAAGATATTTAAAAGTTCCGAAGCCGCACCAACATAATAGAGATACAGAAACACCGTGGCCCCTTTCTTTGAGATAACTCTGCACTAGTGCGAGCCGCAAATGCCACTTCCAGCTTAGCTGTGCAGAAGAAGAACAACAATAAGAAGAAATATCTCGAAATATGTCCGTCAGGCCCCTTCCCTTGAGATAAATCTGCAAATATCTCGGAAACGAAGCGAGCTATGGTTAAATGTTAAGAGACCTTTTTTGTAGAGAATTAAGTTTCCTACTTTTTATGTTCTATGATATTTTTTGATCAGATGCGTAGTTCTCGAGATATATCGAGATATTTAAAAGTTCCGAAGCCGCACCAACATAATAGAGATACAGAAACACCGTGGCCCCTTTCTTTGAGATAACTCTGCACTAGTGCGAGCCGCAAATGCCACTTCCAGCTTAGCTGTGCGGAAGAAGGACAACAAGAAGAAGAAATATCTCGAAATATGTCCGTCAGGCCCCTTCCCTTGAGATAAATCTGCAAATATCTCGGAAACCAAGCGAGCTATGGCAAAATGTTAAGAGACCTTTTTTGTAGAGAATTAAGTTTCCTACTTTTTATGTTCTATGATATTTTTTGATCAGATATGTAGTTTTCGAGATATATCGAGATATTTAAAAGTTCCGAAGCCGCACCAACATAATAGAGATACAGAAACACCGTGGCCCCTTTCTTTGAGATAACTCTGCACTAGTGCGAGCCGCAAATGCCACTTCCAGCTTAGCTGTGCAGAAGAAGAACAACAAGAAGAAGAAATATCTCGAAATATGTCCGTCAGGCCCCTTCCCTTGAGATAAATCTGCAAATATCTCGGAAACGAAGCGAGCTATGGCAAAATGATAAGAGACCTTTTTTGTAGAGAATTAAGTTTCCTACTTTTTATGTTGTATGATATTTTTTGATCAGATCCGTAGTTCTCGAGATATATCAAGATATTTAAAAGTTCCGAAGCCGCACCAACATAATAGAGATGCAGAAACACCGTGGCCCCTTTCTTCGAGATAACTCTGCACTAGTGCGAGCCGCAAATGCCACTTCCAGCTTAGCTGTGCAGAAGAAGAACAACAAGAAGAAGAAATATCTCGAAATATGTCCGTCAGGCCCCTTCCCTTGATATAAATCTGCAAATATCTCGGAAACGAAGCGAGCTATGGCAAAATGTTAAGAGACGTTTTTTGTAGAGAATTATGTTTCCTACAATTTATGTTCTATGATATTTTTTGATCAGAAGCGTAGTTTTCGAGATATATCGAGATATTTAAAAGTTCCGAAGCCGCACCAACATAATAGAGATACAGAAACACCGTGGCCCCTTTCTTTGAGATAACACTGCACTAGTGCGAGCCGCAAATGCCACTTCCAGCTTAGCTGCGCAGAAGAAGGACAACAAGAAGAAGAAATATCTCGAAATATGTCCGTCAGGCCCCTTCCCTTGAGATAAATCTGCAAATATCTCGGAAACCAAGCGAGCTATGGCAAAATGTTAAGAGACCTTTTTTGTAGAGAATTAAGTTTCCTACTTTTTATGTTCTATGATATTTTTTGATCAGATGCGTAGTTTTCGAGATATATCGAGATATTTAAAAGTTCCGAAGCCGCACCAACATAATAGAGATACAGAAACACCGTGGCCCCTTTCTTTGAGATAACTCTGCACTAGTGCGAGCCGCAAATGCCACTTCCAGCTTAGCTGTGCAGAAGAAGAACAACAAGAAGAAGAAATATCTCGAAATATGTCCGTCAGGCCCCTTCCCTTGAGATAAATCTGCAAATATCTCGGAAACGAAGCGAGCTATGGCAAAATGATAAGAGACCTTTTTTGTAGAGAATTAAGTTTCCTACTTTTTATGTTGTATGATATTTTTTGATCAGATGCGTAGTTCTCGAGATATATCAAGATATTTAAAAGTTCCGAAGCCGCACCAACATAATAGAGATGCAGAAACACCGTGGCCCCTTTCTTCGAGATAACTCTGCACTAGTGCGAGCCGCAAATGCCACTTCCAGCTTAGCTGTGCAGAAGAAGAACAACAAGAAGAAGAAATATCTCGAAATATGTCCGTCAGGCCCCTTCCCTTGATATAAATCTGCAAATATCTCGGAAACGAAGCGAGCTATGGCAAAATGTTAAGAGACGTTTTTTGTAGAGAATTATGTTTCCTACAATTTATGTTCTATGATATTTTTTGATCAGAAGCGTAGTTTTCGAGATATATCGAGATATTTAAAAGTTCCGAAGCCGCACCAACATAATAGAGATACAGAAACACCGTGGCCCCTTTCTTTGAGATAACTCTGCACTAGTGCGAGCCGCAAATGCCACTTCCAGCTTAGCTGTGCAGAAGAAGGACAACAAGAAGAAGAAATATCTCGAAATATGTCCGTCAGGCCCCTTCCCTTGAGATAAATCTGCAAATATCTCGGAAACCAAGCGAGCTATGGCAAAATGTTAAGAGACCTTTTTTGTAGAGAATTAAGTTTCCTACTTTTTATGTTCTATGATATTTTTTGATCAGATGCGTAGTTTTCGAGATATATCGAGATATTTAAAAGTTCCGAAGCCGCACCAACATAATAGAGATACAGAAACACCGTGGCCCCTTTCTTTGAGATAACTCTGCACTAGTGCGAGCCGCAAATGCCACTTCCAGCTTAGCTGTGCAGAAGAAGAACAACAAGAAGAAGAAATATCTCGAAATATGTCCGTCAGGCCCCTTCCCTTGAGATAAATGTGCAAATATCTCGGAAACGAAGCGAGCTATGGCAAAATGTTAAGAGACGTTTTTTGTAGAGAATTATGTTTCCTACAATTTATGTTCTATGATATTTTTTGATCAGAAGCGTAGTTTTCGAGATATATCGAGATATTTAAAAGTTCCGAAGCCGCACCAACATAATAGAGATACAGAAACACCGTGGCCCCTTTCTTTGAGATAACTCTGCACTAGTGCGAGCCGCAAATGCCACTTCCAGCTTAGCTGTGCAGAAGAAGAACAACAAGAAGAAGAAATATCTCGAAATATGTCCGTCAGGCCCCTTCCCTTGAGATAAATGTGCAAATATCTCGGAAACGAAGCGAGCTATGGCAAAATGTTGAGGGACCTTTTTTTGTAGAGAATTAAGTTTCCTACTATTTATGTTCTATGATATTTTTTGATCAGATGCGTAGTTCTCGAGATATATCAAGATATTTAAAAGTTCCGAAGCCGCACCAACATAATAGAGATACAGAAACACCGTGGCCCCTTTCTTTGAGATTACTCTGCACTATTGCGAGCTGCAAATGCCACTTCCAGCTTAGCTGTGCAGAGGAAGAACAACAAGAAGAAGAAATATCTCGAAATATGTCCGTCAGGCCCGTTCCTTTGAGATAAATCTGCAAATATCTCGGAAACGAAGCGAGCTATGGCAAAATGTTAAGAGACCTTTCTTGTAGAGAATTAAGTTTCCTACTTTTTATGTTCTATGATATTTTTTGATTAGATGCGTAGTTCTCGAGATATATCAAGATATTTAAAAGTTCCGAAGCCGCACCAACATAATAGAGATACAGAAACACCGTGGCCCCTTTCTTTGAGATAACTCTGCACTAGTGCGAGCCGCAAATGCCACTTCCAGATTAGCTGTGCAGAAGAAGAACAACAAGAAGAAGAAATATCACGAAATATGTCCGTTAGGCCCCTTCCCTTGAGATAAATCTGCAAATATCTCGGAAACGAAGCGAGCTATGGCAAAATGTTAAGAGACCTTTTTTGTAGAGAATTAAGTTTCCTACTATTTATGTTCTATGATATTTTTTGATCAGATGCGTAGTTCTCGAGATATATCAAGATATTTAAAAGTTCCGAAGCCGCACCAACATAATAGAGATACAGAAACACCGTGGCCCCTTTCTTTGAGATAACGCTGCACTATTGCGAGCTGGAAATGCCACTTCCAGTTTAGCTGTGCAGAAGAAGAACAACAAGAAGAAGAAATATCTCGAAATATGTCCGTCAGGCCCCTTCCCTTGAGATAAATCTGCAAATATCTCGGAAACGAAGCGAGCTATGGCAAAATGATAAGAGACATTTTTTGTAGAGAATTAAGTTTCCTACTTTTTATGTTGTATGATATTTTTTGATCAGATCCGTAGTTCTCGAGATATATCAAGATATTTAAAAGTTCCGAAGCCGCACCAACATAATAGAGATGCAGAAACACCGTGGCCCCTTTCTTCGAGATAACTCTGCACTAGTGCGAGCCGCAAATGCCACTTCCAGCTTAGCTGTGCAGAAGAAGAACAACAAGAAGAAGAAATATCTCGAAATATGTCCGTCAGGCCCCTTCCCTTGATATAAATCTGCAAATATCTCGGAAACGAAGCGAGCTATGGCAAAATGTTAAGAGACGTTTTTTGTAGAGAATTATGTTTCCTACAATTTATGTTCCATGATATTTTTTGATCAGAAGCGTAGTTTTCGAGATATATCGAGATATTTAAAAGTTCCGAAGCCGCACCAACATAATAGAGATACAGAAACACCGTGGCCCCTTTCTTTGAGATAACACTGCACTAGTGCGAGCCGCAAATGCCACTTCCAGCTTAGCTGTGCAGAAGAAGGACAACAAGAAGAAGAAATATGTCGAAATATGTCCGTCAGGCCCCTTCCCTTGAGATAAATCTGCAAATATCTCGGAAACCAAGCGAGCTATGGCAAAATGTTAAGAGACCTTTTTTGTAGAGAATTAAGTTTCCTACTTTTTATGTTCTATGATATTTTTTGATCAGATGCGTAGTTTTCGAGATATATCGAGATATTTAAAAGTTCCGAAGCCGCACCAACATAATAGAGATACAGAAACACCGTGGCCCCTTTCTTTGAGATAACTCTGCACTAGTGCGAGCCGCAAATGCCACTTCCAGCTTAGCTGTGCAGAAGAAGAACAACAAGAAGAAGAAATATCTCGAAATATGTCCGTCAGGCCCCTTCCCTTGAGATAAATCTGCAAATATCTCGGAAACGAAGCGAGCTATGGCAAAATGATAAGAGACCTTTTTTGTAGAGAATTAAGTTTCCTACTTTTTATGTTGTATGATATTTTTTGATCAGATGCGTAGTTCTCGAGATATATCAAGATATTTAAAAGTTCCGAAGCCGCACCAACATAATAGAGATGCAGAAACACCGTGGCCCCTTTCTTCGAGATAACTCTGCACTAGTGCGAGCCGCAAATGCCACTTCCAGCTTAGCTGTGCAGAAGAAGAACAACAAGAAGAAGAAATATCTCGAAATATGTCCGTCAGGCCCCTTCCCTTGATATAAATCTGCAAATATCTCGGAAACGAAGCGAGCTATGGCAAAATGTTGAGGGACCTTTTTTGTAGAGAATTAAGTTTCCTACTATTTATGTTCTATGATATTTTTTGATCAGATGCGTAGTTCTCGAGATATATCAAGATATTTAAAAGTTCCGAAGCCGCACCAACATAATAGAGATACAGAAACACCGTGGCCCCTTTCTTTGAGATAACTCTGCACTAGTGCGAGCCGCAAATGCCACTTCCAGCTTAGCTGTGCAGAAGAAGAACAACAAGAAGAAGAAATATCTCGAAATATGTCCGTCAGGCCCCTTCCCTTGAGATAAATCTGCAAATATCTCGGAAACGAAGCGAGCTATGGTAAAATGTTAAGAGACCTTTTTTGTAGAGAATTAAGTTTCCTACTTTTTATGTTCTATGATATTTTTTGATCAGATGCGTAGTTCTCGAGATATATCGAGATATTTAAAAGTTCCGAAGCCGCACCAACATAATAGAGATACAGAAACACCGTGGCCCCTTTCTTTGAGATAACTCTGCACTAGTGCGAGCCGCACATGCCACTTCCAGCTTAGCTGTGCGGAAGAAGGACAACAAGAAGAAGAAATATCTCGAAATATGTCCGTCAGGCCCCTTCCCTTGAGATAAATCTGCAAATATCTCGGAAACCAAGCGAGCTATGGCAAAATGTTAAGAGACCTTTTTTGTAGAGAATTAAGTTTCCTACTTTTTATGTTCTATGATATTTTTTGATCAGATATGTAGTTTTCGAGATATATCGAGATATTTAAAAGTTCCGAAGCCGCACCAACATAATAGAGATACAGAAACACCGTGGCCCCTTTCTTTGAGATAACTCTGCACTAGTGCGAGCCGCAAATGCCACTTCCAGCTTAGCTGTGCAGAAGAAGAACAACAAGAAGAAGAAATATCTCGAAATATGTCCGTCAGGCCCCTTCCCTTGAGATAAATCTGCAAATATCTCGGAAACGAAGCGAGCTATGGCAAAATGATAAGAGACCTTTTTTGTAGAGAATTAAGTTTCCTACTTTTTATGTTGTATGATATTTTTTGATCAGATCCGTAGTTCTCGAGATATATCAAGATATTTAAAAGTTCCGAAGCCGCACCAACATAATAGAGATGCAGAAACACCGTGGCCCCTTTCTTCGAGATAACTCTGCACTAGTGCGAGCCGCAAATGCCACTTCCAGCTTAGCTGTGCAGAAGAAGAACAACAAGAAGAAGAAATATCTCGAAATATGTCCGTCAGGCCCCTTCCCTTGATATAAATCTGCAAATATCTCGGAAACGAAGCGAGCTATGGCAAAATGTTAAGAGACGTTTTTTGTAGAGAATTATGTTTGCTACAATTTATGTTCTATGATATTTTTTGATCAGAAGCGTAGTTTTCGAGATATATCGAGATATTTAAAAGTTCCGAAGCCGCACCAACATAATAGAGATACAGAAACACCGTGGCCCCTTTCTTTGAGATAACACTGCACTAGTGCGAGCCGCAAATGCCACTTCCAGCTTAGCTGTGCAGAAGAAGGACAACAAGAAGAAGAAATATCTCGAAATATGTCCGTCAGGCCCCTTCCCTTGAGATAAATCTGCAAATATCTCGGAAACCAAGCGAGCTATGGCAAAATGTTAAGAGACCTTTTTTGTAGAGAATTAAGTTTCCTACTTTTTATGTTCTATGATATTTTTTGATCAGATGCGTAGTTTTCGAGATATATCGAGATATTTAAAAGTTCCGAAGCCGCACCAACATAATAGAGATACAGAAACACCGTGGCCCCTTTCTTTGAGATAACTCTGCACTAGTGCGAGCCGCAAATGCCACTTCCAGCTTAGCTGTGCAGAAGAAGAACAACAAGAAGAAGAAATATCTCGAAATATGTCCGTCAGGCCCCTTCCCTTGAGATAAATCTGCAAATATCTCGGAAACGAAGCGAGCTATGGCAAAATGATAAGAGACCTTTTTTGTAGAGAATTAAGTTTCCTACTTTTTATGTTGTATGATATTTTTTGATCAGATGCGTAGTTCTCGAGATATATCAAGATATTTAAAAGTTCCGAAGCCGCACCAACATAATAGAGATGCAGAAACACCGTGGCCCCTTTCTTCGAGATAACTCTGCACTAGTGCGAGCCGCAAATGCCACTTCCAGCTTAGCTGTGCAGAAGAAGAACAACAAGAAGAAGAAATATCTCGAAATATGTCCGTCAGGCCCCTTCCCTTGATATAAATCTGCAAATATCTCGGAAACGAAGCGAGCTATGGCAAAATGTTAAGAGACGTTTTTTGTAGAGAATTATGTTTGCTACAATTTATGTTCTATGATATTTTTTGATCAGAAGCGTAGTTTTCGAGATATATCGAGATATTTAAAAGTTCCGAAGCCGCACCAACATAATAGAGATACAGAAACACCGTGGCCCCTTTCTTTGAGATAACACTGCACTAGTGCGAGCCGCAAATGCCACTTCCAGCTTAGCTGTGCAGAAGAAGGACAACAAGAAGAAGAAATATCTCGAAATATGTCCGTCAGGCCCCTTCCCTTGAGATAAATCTGCAAATATCTCGGAAACCAAGCGAGCTATGGCAAAATGTTAAGAGACCTTTTTTGTAGAGAATTAAGTTTCCTACTTTTTATGTTCTATGATATTTTTTGATCAGATGCGTAGTTTTCGAGATATATCGAGATATTTAAAAGTTCCGAAGCCGCACCAACATAATAGAGATACAGAAACACCGTGGCCCCTTTCTTTGAGATAACTCTGCACTAGTGCGAGCCGCAAATGCCACTTCCAGCTTAGCTGTGCAGAAGAAGAACAACAAGAAGAAGAAATATCTCGAAATATGTCCGTCAGGCCCCTTCCCTTGAGATAAATCTGCAAATATCTCGGAAACGAAGCGAGCTATGGCAAAATGATAAGAGACCTTTTTTGTAGAGAATTAAGTTTCCTACTTTTTATGTTGTATGATATTTTTTGATCAGATGCGTAGTTCTCGAGATATATCAAGATATTTAAAAGTTCCGAAGCCGCACCAACATAATAGAGATGCAGAAACACCGTGGCCCCTTTCTTCGAGATAACTCTGCACTAGTGCGAGCCGCAAATGCCACTTCCAGCTTAGCTGTGCAGAAGAAGAACAACAAGAAGAAGAAATATCTCGAAATATGTCCGTCAGGCCCCTTCCCTTGATATAAATCTGCAAATATCTCGGAAACGAAGCGAGCTATGGCAAAATGTTAAGAGACGTTTTTTGTAGAGAATTATGTTTCCTACAATTTATGTTCTATGATATTTTTTGATCAGAAGCGTAGTTTTCGAGATATATCGAGATATTTAAAAGTTCCGAAGCCGCACCAACATAATAGAGATACAGAAACACCGTGGCCCCTTTCTTTGAGATAACTCTGCACTAGTGCGAGCCGCAAATGCCACTTCCAGCTTAGCTGTGCAGAAGAAGGACAACAAGAAGAAGAAATATCTCGAAATATGTCCGTCAGGCCCCTTCCCTTGAGATAAATCTGCAAATATCTCGGAAACCAAGCGAGCTATGGCAAAATGTTAAGAGACCTTTTTTGTAGAGAATTAAGTTTCCTACTTTTTATGTTCTATGATATTTTTTGATCAGATGCGTAGTTTTCGAGATATATCGAGATATTTAAAAGTTCCGAAGCCGCACCAACATAATAGAGATACAGAAACACCGTGGCCCCTTTCTTTGAGATAACTCTGCACTAGTGCGAGCCGCAAATGCCACTTCCAGCTTAGCTGTGCAGAAGAAGAACAACAAGAAGAAGAAATATCTCGAAATATGTCCGTCAGGCCCCTTCCCTTGAGATAAATCTGCAAATATCTCGGAAACGAAGCGAGCTATGGCAAAATGATAAGAGACCTTTTTTGTAGAGAATTAAGTTTCCTACTTTTTATGTTGTATGATATTTTTTGATCAGATGCGTAGTTCTCGAGATATATCAAGATATTTAAAAGTTCCGAAGCCGCACCAACATAATAGAGATGCAGAAACACCGTGGCCCCTTTCTTCGAGATAACTCTGCACTAGTGCGAGCCGCAAATGCCACTTCCAGCTTAGCTGTGCAGAAGAAGAACAACAAGAAGAAGAAATATCTCGAAATATGTCCGTCAGGCCCCTTCCCTTGATATAAATCTGCAAATATCTCGGAAACGAAGCGTGCTATGGCAAAATGTTAAGAGACGTTTTTTGTAGAGAATTATGTTTCCTACAATTTATGTTCTATGATATTTTTTGATCAGAAGCGTAGTTTTCGAGATATATCGAGATATTTAAAAGTTCCGAAGCCGCACCAACATAATAGAGATACAGAAACACCGTGGCCCCTTTCTTTGAGATAACTCTGCACTAGTGCGAGCCGCAAATGCCACTTCCAGCTTAGCTGTGCAGAAGAAGGACAACAAGAAGAAGAAATATCTCGAAATATGTCCGTCAGGCCCCTTCCCTTGAGATAAATCTGCAAATATCTCGGAAACCAAGCGAGCTATGGCAAAATGTTAAGAGACCTTTTTTGTAGAGAATTAAGTTTCCTACTTTTTATGTTCTATGATATTTTTTGATCAGATGCGTAGTTTTCGAGATATATCGAGATATTTAAAAGTTCCGAAGCCGCACCAACATAATAGAGATACAGAAACACCGTGGCCCCTTTCTTTGAGATAACTCTGCACTAGTGCGAGCCGCAAATGCCACTTCCAGCTTAGCTGTGCAGAAGAAGAACAACAAGAAGAAGAAATATCTCGAAATATGTCCGTCAGGCCCCTTCCCTTGAGATAAATCTGCAAATATCTCGGAAACGAAGCGAGCTATGGCAAAATGTTAAGAGACGTTTTTTGTAGAGAATTATGTTTCCTACAATTTATGTGCTATGATATTTTTTGATCAGAAGCGTAGTTTTCGAGATATATCGAGATATTTAAAAGTTCCGAAGCCGCACCAACATAATAGAGATACAGAAACACCGTGGCCCCTTTCTTTGAGATAACTCTGCACTAGTGCGAGCCGCAAATGCCACTTCCAGCTTAGCTGTGCAGAAGAAGAACAACAAGAAGAAGAAATATCTCGAAATATGTCCGTTAGGCCGCTTCCCTTAAGATAAATGTGCAAATATCTCGGAAACGAAGCGAGCTATGGCAAAATGTTGAGGGACCTTTTTTGTAAAGAATTAAGTTTCCTACTATTTATGTTCTATGATATTTTTTGATCAGATGCGTAGTTCTCGAGATATATCAAGATATTTAAAAGTTCCGAAGCCGCACCAACATAATAGAGATACAGAAACACCGTGGCCCCTTTCTTTGAGATAACTCTGCACTAGTGCGAGCCGTAAATGCCACTTCCAGCTTAGCTGTGCAGAAGAAGAACAACAAGAAGAAGAAATATCTCGAAATATGTCCGTCAGGCCCCTTCCCTTGAGATAAATCTGCAAATATCTCGGAAACGAAGCGAGCTATGGCAAAATGTTAAGAGACCTTTTTTGTAGAGAATTAAGTTTCCTACTTTTTATGTTCTATGATATTTTTTGATCAGATGCGTAGTTCTCGAGATATATCAAGATATTTAAAAGTTCCGAAGCCGCACCAACATAATAGAGATACAGAAACACCGTGGCCCCTTTCTTTGAGATAACTCTGCACTAGTGCGAGCCGCAAATGCCACTTCCAGCTTAGCTGTGCAGAAGAAGAACAACAAGAAGAAGAAATATCTCGAAATATGTCCGTTAGGCCGCTTCCCTTGAGATAAATGTGCAAATATCTCGGAAACGAAGCGAGCTATGGCAAAATGTTGAGGGACCTTTTTTGTAGAGAATTAAGTTTCCTACTATTTATGTTCTATGATATTTTTTGATCAGATGCGTAGTTCTCGAGATATATCAAGATATTTAAAAGTTCCGAAGCCGCACCAACATAATAGAGATACAGAAACACCGTGGCCCCTTTCTTTGAGATAACTCTGCACTAGTGCGAGCCGCAAATGCCACTTCCAGCTTAGCTGTGCAGAAGAAGAACAACAAGAAGAAGAAATATCTCGAAATATGTCCGTCAGGCCCCTTCCCTTGAGATAAATCTGCAAATATCTCGGAAACGAAGCGAGCTATGGTAAAATGTTAAGAGACCTTTTTTGTAGCGAATTAAGTTTCCTACTTTTTATGTTCTATGATATTTTTTGATCAGATGCGTAGTTCTCGAGATATATCAAGATATTTAAAAGTTCCGAAGCCGCACCAACATAATAGAGATACAGAAACACCGTGGCCCCTTTCTTTGAGATAACTCTGCACTAATGCGAGCCGCAAATGCCACTTCCAGCTTAGCTGTGCAGAAGAAGAACAACAAGAAGAAGAAATATCTCGAAATATGTCCGTCAGGCCCCTTCCCTTGAGATAAATCTGCAAATATCTCGGAAACGAAGCGAGCTATGGCAAAATGTTAAGAGACCTTTTTTGTAGAGAATTAAGTTTCCTACTTTTTATGTTCTATGATATTTTTTGATCAGATGCGTAGTTCTCGAGATATATCAAGATATTTAAAAGTTCCGAAGCCGCACCAACATAATAGAGATACAGAAACACCGTGGCCCCTTTCTTTGAGATTACTCTGCACTATTGCGAGCTGCAAATGCCACTTCCAGCTTAGCTGTGCAGAGGAAGAACAACAAGAAGAAGAAATATCTCGAAATATGTCCGTCAGGCCCCTTCCCTTGAGATAAATCTGCAAATATCTCGGAAACGAAGCGAGCTATGGCAAAATGATAAGAGACCTTTTTTGTAGAGAATTAAGTTTCCTACTTTTTATGTTGTATGATATTTTTTGATCAGATGCGTAGTTCTCGAGATATATCAAGATATTTAAAAGTTCCGAAGCCGCACCAACATAATAGAGATACAGAAACACCGTGGCCCCTTTCTTTGAGATTACTCTGCACTATTGCGAGCTGCAAATGCCACTTCCAGCTTAGCTGTGCAGAGGAAGAACAACAAGAAGAAGAAATATCTCGAAATATGTCCGTCAGGCCCCTTCCCTTGAGATAAATCTGCAAATATCTCGGAAACGAAGCGAGCTATGGCAAAATGATAAGAGACCTTTTTTGTAGAGAATTAAGTTTCCTACTTTTTATGTTGTATGATATTTTTTGATCAGATGCGTAGTTCTCGAGATATATCAAGATATTTAAAAGTTCCGAAGCCGCACCAACATAATAGAGATGCAGAAACACCGTGGCCCCTTTCTTCGACATAACTCTGCACTAGTGCGAGCCGCAAATGCCACTTCCAGCTTAGCTGTGCAGAAGAAGAACAACAAGAAGAAGAAATATCTCGAAATATGTCCGTCAGGCCCCTTCCCTTGATATAAATCTGCAAATATCTCGGAAACGAAGCGAGCTATGGCAAAATGTTAAGAGACGTTTTTTGTAGAGAATTATGTTTCCTACAATTTATGTTCTATGATATTTTTTGATCAGAAGCGTAGTTTTCGAGATATATCGAGATATTTAAAAGTTCCGAAGCCGCACCAACATAATAGAGATACAGAAACACCGTGGCCCCTTTCTTTGAGATAACTCTGCACTAGTGCGAGCCGCAAATGCCACTTCCAGCTTAGCTGTGCGGAAGAAGGACAACAAGAAGAAGAAATATCTCGAAATATGTCCGTCAGGCCCCTTCCCTTGAGATAAATCTGCAAATATCTCGGAAACCAAGCGAGCTATGGCAAAATGTTAAGAGATCTTTTTTGTAGAGAATTAAGTTTCCTACTTTTTATGTTCTATGATATTTTTTGATCAGATGCGTAGTTTTCGAGATATATCGAGATATTTAAAAGTTCCGAAGCCGCACCAACATAATAGAGATACAGAAACACCGTGGCCCCTTTCTTTGAGATAACTCTGCACTAGTGCGAGCCGCAAATGCCACTTCCAGCTTAGCTGTGCAGAAGAAGAACAACCTGAAGAAGAAATATCTCGAAATATGTCCGTCAGGCCCCTTCCCTTGAGATAAATCTGCAAATATCTCGGAAACGAAGCGAGCTATGGCAAAATGTTAAGAGACGTTTTTTGTAGAGAATTATGTTTCCTACAATTTATGTGCTATGATATTTTTTGATCAGAAGCGTAGTTTTCGAGATATATCGAGATATTTAAAAGTTCCGAAGCCGCACCAACATAATAGAGATACAGAAACACCGTGGCCCCTTTCTTTGAGATAACTCTGCACTAGTGCGAGCCGCAAATGCCACTTCCAGCTTAGCTGTGCAGAAGAAGAACAACAAGAAGAAGAAATATCTCGAAATATGTCCGTCAGGCCCCTTCCCTTGAGATAAATCTGCAAATATCTCGGAAACGAAGCGAGCTATGGTAAAATGTTAAGAGACCTTTTTTGTAGAGAATTAAGTTTCCTACTTTTTATGTTCTATGATATTTTTTGATCAGATGCGTAGTTCTCGAGATATATCAAGATATTTAAAAGTTCCGAAGCCGCACCAACATAATAGAGATACAGAAACACCGTGGCCCCTTTCTTTGAGATAACTCTGCACTAATGCGAGCCGCAAATGCCACTTCCAGCTTAGCTGTGCAGAAGAAGAACAACAAGAAGAAGAAATATCTCGAAATATGTCCGTCAGGCCCCTTCCCTTGAGATAAATCTGCAAATATCTCGGAAACGAAGCGAGCTATGGCAAAATGTTAAGAGACCTTTTTTGTAGAGAATTAAGTTTCCTACTTTTTATGTTCTATGATATTTTTTGATCAGATGCGTAGTTCTCGAGATATATCAAGATATTTAAAAGTTCCGAAGCCGCACCAACATAATAGAGATACAGAAACACCGTGGCCCCTTTCTTTGAGATTACTCTGCACTATTGCGAGCTGCAAATGCCACTTCCAGCTTAGCTGTGCAGAGGAAGAACAACAAGAAGAAGAAATATCTCGAAATATGTCCGTCAGGCCCCTTCCCTTGAGATAAATCTGCAAATATCTCGGAAACGAAGCGAGCTATGGCAAAATGATAAGAGACCTTTTTTGTAGAGAATTAAGTTTCCTACTTTTTATGTTGTATGATATTTTTTGATCAGATGCGTAGTTCTCGAGATATATCAAGATATTTAAAAGTTCCGAAGCCGCACCAACATAATAGAGATACAGAAACACCGTGGCCCCTTTCTTTGAGATTACTCTGCACTATTGCGAGCTGCAAATGCCACTTCCAGCTTAGCTGTGCAGAGGAAGAACAACAAGAAGAAGAAATATCTCGAAATATGTCCGTCAGGCCCCTTCCCTTGAGATAAATCTGCAAATATCTCGGAAACGAAGCGAGCTATGGCAAAATGATAAGAGACCTTTTTTGTAGAGAATTAAGTTTCCTACTTTTTATGTTGTATGATATTTTTTGATCAGATGCGTAGTTCTCGAGATATATCAAGATATTTAAAAGTTCCGAAGCCGCACCAACATAATAGAGATGCAGAAACACCGTGGCCCCTTTCTTCGAGATAACTCTGCACTAGTGCGAGCCGCAAATGCCACTTCCAGCTTAGCTGTGCAGAAGAAGAACAACAAGAAGAAGAAATATCTCGAAATATGTCCGTCAGGCCCCTTCCCTTGATATAAATCTGCAAATATCTCGGAAACGAAGCGAGCTATGGCAAAATGTTAAGAGACATTTTTTGTAGAGAATTATATTTCCTACAATTTATGTTCTATGATATTTTTTGATCAGAAGCGTAGTTTTCGAGATATATCGAGATATTTAAAAGTTCCGAAGCCGCACCAACATAATAGAGATACAGAAACACCGTGGCCCCTTTCTTTGAGATAACTCTGCACTAGTGCGAGCCGCAAATGCCACTTCCAGCTTAGCTGTGCGGAAGAAGGACAACAAGAAGAAGAAATATCTCGAAATATGTCCGTCAGGCCCCTTCCCTTGAGATAAATCTGCAAATATCTCGGAAACCAAGCGAGCTATGGCAAAATGTTAAGAGACCTTTTTTGTAGAGAATTAAGTTTCCTACTTTTTATGTTCTATGATATTTTTTGATCAGATGCGTAGTTTTCGAGATATATCGAGATATTTAAAAGTTCCGAAGCCGCACCAACATAATAGAGATACAGAAACACCGTGGCCCCTTTCTTTGAGATAACTCTGCACTAGTGCGAGCCGCAAATGCCACTTCCAGCTTAGCTGTGCAGAAGAAGAACAACAAGAAGAAGAAATATCTCGAAATATGTCCGTCAGGCCCCTTCCCTTGAGATAAATCTGCAAATATCTCGGAAACGAAGCGAGCTATGGCAAAATGTTAAGAGACGTTTTTTGTAGAGAATTATGTTTCCTACAATTTATGTGCTATGATATTTTTTGATCAGAAGCGTAGTTTTCGAGATATATCGAGATATTTAAAAGTTCCGAAGCCGCACCAACATAATAGAGATACAGAAACACCGTGGCCCCTTTCTTTGAGATAACTCTGCACTAGTGCGAGCCGCAAATGCCACTTCCAGCTTAGCTGTGCAGAAGAAGAACAACAAGAAGAAGAAATATCTCGAAATATGTCCGTTAGGCCGCTTCCCTTAAGATAAATGTGCAAATATCTCGGAAACGAAGCGAGCTATGGCAAAATGTTGAGGGACCTTTTTTGTAGAGAATTAAGTTTCCTACTATTTATGTTCTATGATATTTTTTGATCAGATGCGTAGTTCTCGAGATATATCAAGATATTTAAAAGTTCCGAAGCCGCACCAACATAATAGAGATACAGAAACACCGTGTCCCCTTTCTTTGAGATAACTCTGCACTAGTGCGAGCCGCAAATGCCACTTCCAGCTTAGCTGTGCAGAAGAAGAACAACAAGAAGAAGAAATATCTCGAAATATGTCCGTCAGGCCCCTTCCCGTGAGATAAATCTGCAAATATCTCGGAAACGAAGCGAGCTATGGCAAAATGTTAAGAGACCTTTTTTGTAGAGAATTACGTTTCCTACTTTTTATGTTCTATGATATTTTTTGATCAGATGCGTAGTTCTCGAGATATATCAAGATATTTAAAAGTTCCGAAGCCGCACCAACATAATAGAGATACAGAAACACCGTGGCCCCTTTCTTTGAGATAAGTCTGCACTAGTGCGAGCCGCAAATGCCACTTCCAGCTTAGCTGTGCAGAAGAAAAACAACAAGAAGAAGAAATATCTCGAAATATGTCCGTTAGGCCGCTTCGCTTGAGATAAATGTGCAAATATCTCGGAAACGAAGCGAGCTATGGCAAAATGTTGAGGGACCTTTTTTGTAGAGAATTAAGTTTCCTACTATTTATGTTCTATGATATTTTTTGATCAGATGCGTAGTTCTCGAGATATATCAAGATATTTAAAAGTTCCGAAGCCGCACCAACATAATAGAGATACAGAAACACCGTGGCCCCTTTCTTTGAGATAACTCTGCACTAGTGCGAGCCGCAAATGCCACTTCCAGCTTAGCTGTGCAGAAGAAGAACAACAAGAAGAAGAAATATCTCGAAATATGTCCGTCAGGCCCCTTCCCTTGAGATAAATCTGCAAATATCTCGGAAACGAAGCGAGCTATGGTAAAATGTTAAGAGACCTTTTTTGTAGAGAATTAAGTTTCCTACTTTTTATGTTCTATGATATTTTTTGATCAGATGCGCAGTTCTCGAGATATATCAAGATATTTAAAAGTTCCGAAGCCGCACCAACATAATAGAGATACAGAAACACCGTGGCCCCCTTCTTTGAGATAACTCTGCACTATTGCGAGCTGCAAATGCCACTTCCAGCTTAGCTGTGCAGAAGAAGGACAACAAGAAGAAGAAATATCTCGAAATATGTCCGTCAGGCCCCTTCCCTTGAGATAAATCTGCAAATATCTCGGAAACGAAGCGAGCTATGGCAAAATGTTAAGAGACCTTTTTTGTAGAGAATTAAGTTTCCTACTTTTTATGTTCTATGATATTTTTTGATCAGATGCGTAGTTCTCGAGATATATCAAGATATTTAAAAGTTCCGAAGCCGCACCAACATAATAGAGATACAGAAACACCGTGGCCCCTTTCTTTGAGATAACTCTGCACTATTGCGAGCTGCAAATGCCACTTCCAGCTTAGCTGTGCAGAGGAAGAACAACAAGAAGAAGAAGTATCTCGAAATATGTCCGTCAGGCCCGTTCCTTTGAGCTGAATCTGCACATATCTCGGAAACGAAGCGAGCTATGGCAAAATGTTAAGAGACGTTTTTTGTAGAGAATTAAGTTTCCTACTTTTTATGTTCTATGATATTTTTTGATCAGATGCGTAGTTCTCGAGATATATCAAGATATTTAAAAGTTCCGAAGCTGCACCAACATAATAGGGGTACAGAAACACCGTGGCCTCTTTCTTTGAGATAACTCTGCACTATTGCGAGCTGCAAATGCCACTTCCAGCTTAGCTGTGCAGAGGAAGAACTACAAGAAGAAGAAATATCTCGAAATATGTCCGTCAGGCCCGTTCCTTTGAGCTGAATCTGCAAATATCTCGGAAACGAAGCGAGCTATGGCAAAATGTTAAGAGACGTTTTTTGTAGAGAATTATGTTTCCTACAATTTATGTTCTATGATGTTTTTTGATCAGAAGCGTAGTTTTCGAGATATATCGAGATATTTAAAAGTTCCGAAGCCGCACCAACATAATAGAGATACAGAAACAACGTGGCCCCTTTCTTTGAGATAACTCTGCACTAGTGCGAGCCGCAAATGCCACTTCCAGCTTAGCTGTGCAGAAGAAGGACAACAAGAAGAAGAAATATCTCGAAATATGTCCGTCAGGCCCCTTCCCTTGAGATAAATCTGCAAATATCTCGGAAACCAAGCGAGCTATGGCAAAATGTTAAGAGACCTTTTTTGTAGAGAATTAAGTTTCCTACTTTTTATGTTCTATGATATTTTTTGATCAGATGCGTAGTTCTCGAGATATATCAAGATATTTAAAAGTTCCGAAGCCGCACCAACATAATAGAGATACAGAAACACCGTGGCCCCTTTCTTTGAGATAACTCTGCACTAGTGCGAGCCGCAATTGCCACTTCCAGCTTAGCTGTGCAGAGGAAGAACAACAAGAAGAAGAAATATCTCGAAATATGTCCGTCAGGCCCCTTCCCTTGAGATAAATCTGCAAATATCTCGGAAACGAAGCGAGCTACGGCAAAATGCTAAGAGACGTTTTTTGTAGAGAATTAAGTTTCCTACTTTCTATGTTCTATGATATTTTTTGATCAGATGCGTAGTTCTCGAGATATATCAAGATATTTAAAAGTTCCGAAGCTGCACCAACATAATAGAGGTACAGAAACACCGTGGCCTCTTTCTTTGAGATAACTCTGCACTATTGCGAGCTGCAAATGCCACTTCCAGCTTAGCTGTGCAGAGGAAGAACAACAAGAAGAAGAAATATCTCGAAATATGTCCGTCAGGCCCGTTCCTTTGAGCTGAATCTGCAAATATCTCGGAAACAAAGCGAGCTATGGCAAAATGTTAAGAGACGTTTTTTGTAGAGAATTATGTTTCCTACAATTTATGTTCTATGATGTTTTTTGATCAGAAGCGTAGTTTTCGAGATATATCTCGATATTTAAAAGTTCCGAAGCCGCACCAACATAATAGAGATACAGAAACAACGTGGCCCCTTTCTTTGAGATAACTCTGCACTAGTGCGAGCCGCAAATGCCACTTCCAGCTTAGCTGTGCAGAAGAAGGACAACAAGAAGAAGAAATATCTCGAAATATGTCCGTCAGGCCCCTTCACTTGAGATAAATCTGCAAATATCTCGGAAACGAAGCGAGCTATGGCAAAATGTTAAGAGACCTTTTTTGTAGAGAATTGTGTTTCCTACAATTTATGTTCTATGATATTTTTTGATCAGAAGCGTAGTTCTCGAGATATATCGAGATATTTAAAAGTTCCGAAGCCGCACCAACATAATAGAGATACAGAAACACCGTGGCCCCTTTCTTTGAGATATCTCTGCACTAGTGCGAGCCGCAAATGCCACTTCCAGCTTAGCTGTGCAGAAGAAGAACAACAAGAAGAAGAAATATCTCGAAATATGTCCGTCAGGCCCCTTCCCTTGAGATAAATCTGCAAATATCTCGGAAACGAAGCGAGCTATGGCAAAATGTTAAGAGACCTTTTTTGTAGAGAATTAAGTTTCCTACTTTCTATGTTCTATGATATTTTTTGATCAGATGCGTACTTCTCGAGATATATCAAGATATTTAAAAGTTCCGAAGCCGCACCAACATAATAGAGATACAGAAACACCGTGGCCCCTTTCTTTGAGATAACTCTGCACTATTGCGAGCTGCAAATGCCACTTCCAGCTTAGCTGTGCAGAAGAAGAACAACAAGAAGAAGATATATCTCGAAATATGTCCGTCAGGCCCCTTCCCTTGAGATAAATCTGCAAATATCTCGGAAACGAAGCGAGCTATGGCAAAATGTTAAGAGACCTTATTTGTAGAGAATTAAGTTTCCTACTTTTTATGTTCTATGATATTTTTTGATCAGAAGCGTAGTTTTCGAGATATATCGAGATATTTAAAAGTTCCGAAGCCGCACCAACATAATAGAGATACAGAAACACCGTGGCCCCTTTCTTTCAGATAACTCTGCACTATTGCGAGCTGCAAATGCCACTTCCAGTTTAGCTGTGCAGAAGAAGAACAACAAGAAGAAGAAATATCTCGAAATATGTCCGTCAGGCCCCTTCCCTTGAGATATATCTGCAAATATCTCGGAAACGAAGCGAGCTATGGCAAAATGTTAAGAGACTTTATTTGTAGAGAATTAAGTTTCCTACTTTTTATGTTCTATGATATTTTTTTATCAGAAGCGTAGTTCCCAAGATATATCAAGATATTTAAAAGTTCCGAAGCCGCACCAACATAATAGAGATACAGAAACACCGTGGCCCCTTTCTTTGAGATAACTCTGCGCTATTGCGAGCTGGAAACGCCACTTCCAGTTTAGCTGTGCAGAAGAAGAACAACAAGAAGAAGAAATATCTCGAAATATGTCCGTCAGGCCCCTTCCCTTGAGATAAATCTGCAAATATCTCGGAAACGAAGCGAGCTATTGCAAAATGTTAAGAGACGTTTTTTGTAGAGAATTGTGTTTCCTACAATTTATGTTCTATGATATTTTTTGATCAGAAGCGTAGTTTTCGAGATATATCGTGATATTTAAAAGTTCCGAAGCCGCACCAACATAATAGAGATACAGAAACACCGTGGCCCCTTTCTTTGAGTTCACTCTGCACTAGTGCGAGCCGCAAATGCCACTTCCAGCTTAGCTGTGCAGAAGAAGAACAACAAGAAGAAGAAATATCTCGAAATATGTCCGTCAGGCCTCTTCCCTTGAGATATATCTGCAAATATCTCGGAAACGAAGCGAGCTATGGCAAAATGTTAAGAGACCTTTTTTGTAGAGAATTATGTCTCCTACAAGTTATGTTCTATGATATTTTTTGATCAGAAGCGTAGTTTTCGAGATATATCGAGATATTTAAAAGTTCCGAAGCCGCACCAACATAATAGAGATACAGAAACACCGTGGCCCCTTTCTTTCAGATAACTCTGCACTATTGCGAGCTGCAAATGCCACTTCCAGCTTAGCTGTGCAGAAGAAGAACAACAAGAAGAAGAAATATTTCGAAATATGTCCGTCAGGCCCCTTCCCTTGAGATAAATCTGCATATATCTCGGAAACGAAGCGAGCTATGGCAAAATGTTAAGATACCTTTTTTGTAGAGAATTAAGTTTCCTACTTTTTATGTTCTATGATATCTTTTGATCAGATGCGTAGTTCTCGAGATATATCAAGATATTTAAAAGTTCCGAAGCCGCACCAACATAATAGAGATACAGAAACACCGTGGCCCCTTTCTTTGAGATAACTCTGCACTATTGCGAGCTGCAAATGCCACTTCCAGCTTAGCTGTGCAGAAGAAGAACAACAAGAAGAAGAAATATCTAGAAATATGTCCGCCAGGCCCCTTTCCTTGAGATAAATCTGCAAATATCTCTGAAACGAAGCGAGCTATGGCAAAATGTTAAGAGACTTTATTTGTAGAGAATTATGTCTCCTAGAAGTTATGTTCTATGATATTTTTTGATCAGAAGCGTAGTTTTCGAGATATATCGAGATATTTAAAAGTTCCGAAGCCGCACCAACATAATAGAGATACAGAAACACCGTGGCCCCTTTCTTTCAGATAACTCTGCACTATTGCGAGCTGCAAATGCCACTTCCAGTTTAGCTGTGCAGAAGAAGAACAACAAGAAGAAGAAATATCTAGAAATATGTCCGTCAGGCCCCTTTCCTTGAGATAAATCTGCAAATATCTCGGAAACGAAGCGAGCTATGACAAAATGTTAAGAGACTTTATTTGTAGAGAATTAAGTTTCCTACTTTTTATGTTCTATGATATTTTTTTATCAGAAGCGTAGTTCCCGAGATATATCGAGATATTTAAAAGTTCCGAAGCCGCACCAACATAATAGAGATGCAGAAACACCGTGGCCCCTTTCTTTCAGATAACTCTGCACTAGTGCGAGCCGCAAATGCCACTTCCAGCTTAGCTGTGCAGAAGAAGAACAACAAGAAGAAGAAATATCTCGAAATATGTCCGTCAGGCCCCTTCCCTCGAGATAAATCTGCAAATATCTCGGAAACGAAGCGAGCTATGGCAAAATGTTAAGAGACCTTTTTTGTAGAGAATTAAGTTTCCTACTTTTTATGTTCTATGATATTTTTTGATCATATGCGTAGTTCTCGAGATATACCAAGATATTTAAAAGTTCTGAAGCCGCACCAACATAATAGAGATACAGAAACACCGTGGACCCTTTCTTTGAGATAACTCTGCACTATTCCGAGCTGCAAATGCCACTTCCAGCTTAGCTGTGCAGAAGAAGAACAACAAGAAGAAGAAATATCTCGAAATATGTCCGTCAGGCCCCTTCCCTTGAGATAAATCTGCAAATATCTCCGAAACGAAGCGAGCTATGGCAAAATGTTAAGAGACGTTTTTTGTAGAGAATTATGTTTCCTACAATTTAGGTGGTATGATATTTTTTGATCAGAAGCGTAGTTTTCGAGATATATCGAGATATTTAAAAGTTCCGAAGCCGCACCAACATAATAGAGATACAGAAACACCGTGGCCCCTTTCTTTGAGATAACTCTGCACTAGTGCGAGCCGCAAATGCCACTTCCAGCTTAGCTGTGCAGAAGAAGAACAACAAGAAGAAGAAATATCTCGAAATATGTCCGTTAGGCCGCTTCCCTTGAGATAAATGTGCAAATATCTCGGAAACGAAGCGAGCTATGGCAAAATGTTGAGGGACCTTTTTTGTAGAGAATTAAGTTTCCTACTATTTATGTTCTATGATATTTTTTGATCAGATGCGTAGTTCTCGAGATATATCAAGATATTTAAAAGTTCCGAAGCCGCACCAACATAATAGAGATACAGAAACACCGTGGCCCCTTTCTTTGAGATAACTCTGCACTATTGCGAGCTGCAAATGCCACTTCCAGCTTAGCTGTGCAGAGGAAGAACAACAAGAAGAAGAAGTATCTCGAAATATGTCCGTCAGGCCCGTTCCTTTGAGCTGAATCTGCACATATCTCGGAAACGAAGCGAGCTATGGCAAAATGTTGAGGGACCTTTTTTGTAGAGAATTAAGTTTCCTACTATTTATGTTCTATGATATTTTTTGATCAGATGCGTAGTTCTCGAGATATATCAAGATATTTAAAAGTTCCGAAGCCGCACCAACATAATAGAGATACAGAAACACCGTGGCCCCTTTCTTTGAGATAACTCTGCACTATTGCGAGCTGCAAATGCCACTTCCAGCTTAGCTGTGCAGAGGAAGAACAACAAGAAGAAGAAGTATCTCGAAATATGTCCGTCAGGCCCGTTCCTTTGAGCTGAATCTGCACATATCTCGGAAACGAAGCGAGCTATGGCAAAATGTTGAGGGACCTTTTTTGTAGAGAATTAAGTTTCCTACTATTTATGTTCTATGATATTTTTTGATCAGATGCGTAGTTCTCGAGATATATCAAGATATTTAAAAGTTCCGAAGCCGCACCAACATAATAGAGATACAGAAACACCGTGGCCCCTTTCTTTGAGATAACTCTGCACTAGTGCGAGCCGCAAATGCCACTTCCAGCTTAGCTGTGCAGAAGAAGAACAACAGGAAGAAGAAATATCTCGAAATATGTCCGTCAGGCCCCTTCCCTTGAGATAAATCTGCAAATATCTCGGAAACGAAGCGAGCTATGGCAAAATGTTAAGAGACCTTTTTTGTAGAGAATTAAGTTTCCTACTTTTTATGTTCTATGATATTTTTTGATCAGATGCGTAGTTCTCGAGATATATCAAGATATTTAAAAGTTCCGAAGCCGCACCAACATAATAGAGATACAGAAACACCGTGGCCCCTTTCTTTGAGATAACTCTGCACTAGTGCGAGCCGCAAATGCCACTTCCAACTTAGCTGTGCAGAAGAAGAACAACAAGAAGAAGAAATATCTCGAAATATGTCCGTCAGGCCCCTTCCCATGAGATAAATCTGCAAATATCTCGGAAACGAAGCGAGCTATGGCAAAATGTTAAGAGACCTTTTTTGTAGAGAATTAAGTTTCCTACTTTTTATGTTCTATGATATTTCTTGATCAGATGCGTAGTTCTCGAGATATATCAAGATATTTAAAAGTTCCGAAGCCGCACCAACATAATAGAGATACAGAAACACCGTGGCCCCTTTCTTTGAGATTACTCTGCACTATTGCGAGCTGCAAATGCCACTTCCAGCTTAGCTGTGCAGAGGAAGAACAACAAGAAGAAGAAATATCTCGAAATATGTCCGTCAGGCCCCTTCCCTTGAGATAAATCTGCAAATATCTCGGAAACGAAGCGAGCTATGGCAAAATGTTAAGAGACCTTTTTTGTAGAGAATTAAGTTTCCTACTTTTTATGTTCTATGATATTTTTGGATCAGATGCGTAGTTCTCGAGATATATCAAGATATTTAAAAGTTCCGAAGCCGCACCAACATAATAGAGATACAGAAACACCGTGGCCCCTTTCTTTGAGATAACTCTGCACTAGTGCGAGCCGCAAATGCCACTTCCAACTTAGCTGTGCAGAAGAAGAACAACAAGAAGAAGAAATATCTCGAAATATGTCCGTCAGGCCCCTTCCCTTGAGATAAATCTGCAAATATCTCGGAAACGAAGCGAGCTATGGCAAAATGTTAAGAGACCTTTTTTGTAGAGAATTAAGTTTCCTACTTTTTATGTTCTATGATATTTCTTGATCAGATGCGTAGTTCTCGAGATATATCAAGATATTTAAAAGTTCCGAAGCCGCACCAACATAATAGAGATACAGAAACACCGTGGCCCCTTTCTTTGAGATTACTCTGCACTATTGCGAGCTGCAAATGCCACTTCCAGCTTAGCTGTGCAGAGGAAGAACAACAAGAAGAAGAAATATCTCGAAATATGTCCGTCAGGCCCCTTCCCTTGAGATAAATCTGCAAATATCTCGGAAACGAAGCGAGCTATGGCAAAATGTTAAGAGACCTTTTTTGTAGAGAATTAAGTTTCCTACTTTTTATGTTCTATGATATTTTTTGATCAGATGCGTAGTTCTCGAGATATATCAAGATATTTAAAAGTTCCGAAGCCGCACCAACATAATAGAGATACAGAAACACCGTGGCCCCTTTCTTTGAGATAACTCTGCACTATTGCGAGCTGCAAATGCCACTTCCAGCTTAGCTGTGCAGAGGAAGAACAACAAGAAGAAGAAATATCTCGAAATATGTCCGTCAGGCCCCTTCCCTTGAGATAAATCTGCAAATATCTCGGAAACGAAGCGAGCTATGGCAAAATGTTAAGAGACCTTTTTTGTAGAGAATTAAGTTTCCTACTTTTTATGTTCTATGATATTTTTGGATCAGATGCGTAGTTCTCGAGATATATCAAGATATTTAAAAGTTCCGAAGCCGCACCAACATAATAGAGATACAGAAACACCGTGGCCCCTTTCTTTGAGATTACTCTGCACTATTGCGAGCTGCAAATGCCACTTCCAGCTTAGCTGTGCAGAGGAAGAACAACAAGAAGAAGAAATATCTCGAAATATGTCCGTCAGGCCCCTTCCCTTGAGATATATCTGCAAATATCTCGGAAACGAAGCGAGCTATGGCAAAATGATAAGAGACCTTTTTTGTAGAGAATTAAGTTTCCTACTTTTTATGTTCTATGATATTTTTTGATCAGATGCGTAGTTCTCGAGATATATCAAGATATTTAAAAGTTCCGAAGCCGCACCAACATAATAGAGATACAGAAACACCGTGGCCCCTTTCTTCGAGATAACTCTGCACTAGTGCGAGCCGCAAATGCCACTTCCAGCTTAGCTGTGCAGAAGAAGAACAACAAGAAGAAGAAATATCTCGAAATATGTCCGTCAGGCCCCTTCCCTTGAGATAAATCTGCAAATATCTCGGAAACGAAGCGAGCTATGGCAAAATGTTAAGAGACCTTTTTTGTAGAGAATTAAGTTTCCTACTTTTTATGTTCTATGATATTTTTTGATCAGATGCGTAGTTCTCGAGATATATCAAGATATTTAAAAGTTCCGAAGCCACACCAACATAATAGAGATACAGAAACACCGTGGCCCCCTTCTTTGAGATAACTCTGCACTATTGCCAGCTGCAAATGCCACTTCCAGCTTAGCTGTGCAGAGGAAGAACAACAAGAAGAAGAAATATCTCGAAATATGTCCGTCAGGCCCCTTCCCTTGAGATAAATCTGCAAATATCTCGGAAACGAAGCGAGCTATGGCAAAATCTTAAGAGAACTTTTTTGTAGAGAATTAAGTTTCCTACTTTTTATGTTCTATGATATTTTTTGATCAGATGCGTAGTTCTCGAGATATATCAAGATATTTAAAAGTTCCGAAGCCGCACCAACATAATAGAGATACAGAAACACCGTGGCCCCTGTCTTCGAGATAACTCTGCACTAGTGCGAGCCGCAACTGCCACTTCCAGCTTAGCTGTGCAGAAGAAGAACAACAAGAAGAAGAAATATCTCGAAATATGTCCGTCAGGCCCCTTCCCTTGAGATAAATCTGCAAATATCTCGGAAACGAAGCGAGCTATGGCAAAATGTTAAGGGACCTTTTTTGTAGAGAATTAAGTTTCCTACTTTTTATGTTCTATGATATTTTTTGATCAGATGCGTAGTTCTCGAGATATATCAAGATATTTAAAAGTTCCGAAGCCGCACCAACATAATAGAGATACAGAAACACCGTGGCCCCTTTCTTCGAGATAACTCTGCACTAGTGCGAGCCGCAAATGCCACTTCCAGCTTAGCTGTGCAGAAGAAGAACAACAAGAAGAAGAAATATCTCGAAATATGTCCGTCAGGGCCCTTCCCTTGAGATAAATCTGCAAATATCTCGGAAACGAAGCGAGCTATGGCAAAATGTTAAGAGACCTTTTTTGTAGAGAATTAAGTTTCCTACTTTTTATGTTGTATGATATTTTTTGATCAGATGCGTAGTTCTCGAGATATATCAAGATATTTAAAAGTTCCGAAGCCGCACCAACATAATAGAGATACAGAAACACCGTGGCCCCTTTCTTTGAGATTACTCTGCACTATTGCGAGCTGCAAATGCCACTTCCAGCTTAGCTGTGCAGAGGAAGAACAACAAGAAGAAGAAATATCTCGAAATATGTCCGTCAGGCCCCTTCCCTTGAGATAAATCTGCAAATATCTCGGAAACGAAGCGAGCTATGGCAAAATGTTAAGAGACCTTTTTTGTAGAGAATTAAGTTTCCTACTTTTTATGTTCTATGATATTTTTTGATCAGATGCGTAGTTCTCGAGATATATCAAGATATTTAAAAGTTCCGAAGCCGCACCAACATAATAGAGATACAGAAACACCGTGGCCCCTTTCTTTGAGATTACTCTGCACTATTGCGAGCTGCAAATGCCACTTCCAGCTTAGCTGTGCAGAGGAAGAACAACAAGAAGAAGAAATATCTCGAAATATGTCCGTCAGGCCCCTTCCCTTGAGATAAATCTGCAAATATCTCGGAAACGAAGCGAGCTATGGCAAAATGTTAAGAGACCTTTTTTGTAGAGAATTAAGTTTCCTACTTTTTATGTTCTATGATATTTTTTGATCAGATGCGTAGTTCTCGAGATATATCAAGATATTTAAAAGTTCCGAAGCCGCACCAACATAATAGAGATACAGAAACACCGTGGCCCCTTTCTTTGAGATAACTCTGCACTATTGCGAGCTGCAAATGCCACTTCCAGCTTAGCTGTGCAGAGGAAGAACAACAAGAAGAAGAAGTATCTCGAAATATGTCCGTCAGGCCCGTTCCTTTGAGCTGAATCTGCACATATCTCGGAAACGAAACGAGCTATGGCAAAATGTTAAGAGACCTTTTTTGTAGAGAATTATGTTTCCTACAATTTATGTTCTATGATATTTTTTCATCAGAAGCGTAGTTTTCGAGATATATCGAGATATTTAAAAGTTCCGAAGCCGCACCAACATAATAGAGATGCAGAAACACCGTGGCCCCTTTCTTTCAGATAACTCTGCACTAGTGCGAGCCGCAAATGCCACTTCCAGCTTAGCTGTGCAGAAGAAGAACAACAAGAAGAAGAAATATCTCGAAATATGTCCGTCAGGCCCCTTCCCTTGAGATATATCTGCAAATATCTCGGAAACGAAGCGAGCTATGGCAAAATGTTAAGAGACTTTATTTGTAGAGAATTAAGTTTCCTACTTTTTATGTTCTATGATATTTTTTTATCAGAAGCGTAGTTCCCAAGATATATCAAGATATTTAAAAGTTCCGAAGCCGCACCAACATAATAGAGATACAGAAACACCGTGGCCCCTTTCTTTGAGATAACTCTGCGCTATTGCGAGCTGGAAACGCCACTTCCAGTTTAGCTGTGCAGAAGAAGAACAACAAGAAGAAGAAATATCTCGAAATATGTCCGTCAGGCCCCTTCCCTTGAGATAAATCTGCAAATATCTCGGAAACGAAGCGAGCTATTGCAAAATGTTAAGAGACGTTTTTTGTAGAGAATTGTGTTTCCTACAATTTATGTTCTATGATATTTTTTGATCAGAAGCGTAGTTTTCGAGATATATCGTGATATTTAAAAGTTCCGAAGCCGCACCAACATAATAGAGATACAGAAACACCGTGGCCCCTTTCTTTGAGTTCACTCTGCACTAGTGCGAGCCGCAAATGCCACTTCCAGCTTAGCTGTGCAGAAGAAGAACAACAAGAAGAAGAAATATCTCGAAATATGTCCGTCAGGCCTCTTCCCTTGAGATATATCTGCAAATATCTCGGAAACGAAGCGAGCTATGGCAAAATGTTAAGAGACCTTTTTTGTAGAGAATTATGTCTCCTACAAGTTATGTTCTATGATATTTTTTGATCAGAAGCGTAGTTTTCGAGATATATCGAGATATTTAAAAGTTCCGAAGCCGCACCAACATAATAGAGATACAGAAACACCGTGGCCCCTTTCTTTCAGATAACTCTGCACTATTGCGAGCTGCAAATGCCACTTCCAGCTTAGCTGTGCAGAAGAAGAACAACAAGAAGAAGAAATATTTCGAAATATGTCCGTCAGGCCCCTTCCCTTGAGATAAATCTGCATATATCTCGGAAACGAAGCGAGCTATGGCAAAATGTTAAGATACCTTTTTTGTAGAGAATTAAGTTTCCTACTTTTTATGTTCTATGATATCTTTTGATCAGATGCGTAGTTCTCGAGATATATCAAGATATTTAAAAGTTCCGAAGCCGCACCAACATAATAGAGATACAGAAACACCGTGGCCCCTTTCTTTGAGATAACTCTGCACTATTGCGAGCTGCAAATGCCACTTCCAGCTTAGCTGTGCAGAAGAAGAACAACAAGAAGAAGAAATATCTAGAAATATGTCCGCCAGGCCCCTTTCCTTGAGATAAATCTGCAAATATCTCTGAAACGAAGCGAGCTATGGCAAAATGTTAAGAGACTTTATTTGTAGAGAATTATGTCTCCTAGAAGTTATGTTCTATGATATTTTTTGATCAGAAGCGTAGTTTTCGAGATATATCGAGATATTTAAAAGTTCCGAAGCCGCACCAACATAATAGAGATACAGAAACACCGTGGCCCCTTTCTTTCAGATAACTCTGCACTATTGCGAGCTGCAAATGCCACTTCCAGTTTAGCTGTGCAGAAGAAGAACAACAAGAAGAAGAAATATCTAGAAATATGTCCGTCAGGCCCCTTTCCTTGAGATAAATCTGCAAATATCTCGGAAACGAAGCGAGCTATGACAAAATGTTAAGAGACTTTATTTGTAGAGAATTAAGTTTCCTACTTTTTATGTTCTATGATATTTTTTTATCAGAAGCGTAGTTCCCGAGATATATCGAGATATTTAAAAGTTCCGAAGCCGCACCAACATAATAGAGATGCAGAAACACCGTGGCCCCTTTCTTTCAGATAACTCTGCACTAGTGCGAGCCGCAAATGCCACTTCCAGCTTAGCTGTGCAGAAGAAGAACAACAAGAAGAAGAAATATCTCGAAATATGTCCGTCAGGCCCCTTCCCTCGAGATAAATCTGCAAATATCTCGGAAACGAAGCGAGCTATGGCAAAATGTTAAGAGACCTTTTTTGTAGAGAATTAAGTTTCCTACTTTTTATGTTCTATGATATTTTTTGATCATATGCGTAGTTCTCGAGATATACCAAGATATTTAAAAGTTCTGAAGCCGCACCAACATAATAGAGATACAGAAACACCGTGGACCCTTTCTTTGAGATAACTCTGCACTATTCCGAGCTGCAAATGCCACTTCCAGCTTAGCTGTGCAGAAGAAGAACAACAAGAAGAAGAAATATCTCGAAATATGTCCGTCAGGCCCCTTCCCTTGAGATAAATCTGCAAATATCTCCGAAACGAAGCGAGCTATGGCAAAATGTTAAGAGACGTTTTTTGTAGAGAATTATGTTTCCTACAATTTAGGTGCTATGATATTTTTTGATCAGAAGCGTAGTTTTCGAGATATATCGAGATATTTAAAAGTTCCGAAGCCGCACCAACATAATAGAGATACAGAAACACCGTGGCCCCTTTCTTTGAGATAACTCTGCACTAGTGCGAGCCGCAAATGCCACTTCCAGCTTAGCTGTGCAGAAGAAGAACAACAAGAAGAAGAAATATCTCGAAATATGTCCGTTAGGCCGCTTCCCTTGAGATAAATGTGCAAATATCTCGGAAACGAAGCGAGCTATGGCAAAATGTTGAGGGACCTTTTTTGTAGAGAATTAAGTTTCCTACTATTTATGTTCTATGATATTTTTTGATCAGATGCGTAGTTCTCGAGATATATCAAGATATTTAAAAGTTCCGAAGCCGCACCAACATAATAGAGATACAGAAACACCGTGGCCCCTTTCTTTGAGATAACTCTGCACTATTGCGAGCTGCAAATGCCACTTCCAGCTTAGCTGTGCAGAGGAAGAACAACAAGAAGAAGAAGTATCTCGAAATATGTCCGTCAGGCCCGTTCCTTTGAGCTGAATCTGCACATATCTCGGAAACGAAGCGAGCTATGGCAAAATGTTGAGGGACCTTTTTTGTAGAGAATTAAGTTTCCTACTATTTATGTTCTATGATATTTTTTGATCAGATGCGTAGTTCTCGAGATATATCAAGATATTTAAAAGTTCCGAAGCCGCACCAACATAATAGAGATACAGAAACACCGTGGCCCCTTTCTTTGAGATAACTCTGCACTATTGCGAGCTGCAAATGCCACTTCCAGCTTAGCTGTGCAGAGGAAGAACAACAAGAAGAAGAAGTATCTCGAAATATGTCCGTCAGGCCCGTTCCTTTGAGCTGAATCTGCACATATCTCGGAAACGAAGCGAGCTATGGCAAAATGTTGAGGGACCTTTTTTGTAGAGAATTAAGTTTCCTACTATTTATGTTCTATGATATTTTTTGATCAGATGCGTAGTTCTCGAGATATATCAAGATATTTAAAAGTTCCGAAGCCGCACCAACATAATAGAGATACAGAAACACCGTGGCCCCTTTCTTTGAGATAACTCTGCACTAGTGCGAGCCGCAAATGCCACTTCCAGCTTAGCTGTGCAGAAGAAGAACAACAGGAAGAAGAAATATCTCGAAATATGTCCGTCAGGCCCCTTCCCTTGAGATAAATCTGCAAATATCTCGGAAACGAAGCGAGCTATGGCAAAATGTTAAGAGACCTTTTTTGTAGAGAATTAAGTTTCCTACTTTTTATGTTCTATGATATTTTTTGATCAGATGCGTAGTTCTCGAGATATATCAAGATATTTAAAAGTTCCGAAGCCGCACCAACATAATAGAGATACAGAAACACCGTGGCCCCTTTCTTTGAGATAACTCTGCACTAGTGCGAGCCGCAAATGCCACTTCCAACTTAGCTGTGCAGAAGAAGAACAACAAGAAGAAGAAATATCTCGAAATATGTCCGTCAGGCCCCTTCCCATGAGATAAATCTGCAAATATCTCGGAAACGAAGCGAGCTATGGCAAAATGTTAAGAGACCTTTTTTGTAGAGAATTAAGTTTCCTACTTTTTATGTTCTATGATATTTCTTGATCAGATGCGTAGTTCTCGAGATATATCAAGATATTTAAAAGTTCCGAAGCCGCACCAACATAATAGAGATACAGAAACACCGTGGCCCCTTTCTTTGAGATTACTCTGCACTATTGCGAGCTGCAAATGCCACTTCCAGCTTAGCTGTGCAGAGGAAGAACAACAAGAAGAAGAAATATCTCGAAATATGTCCGTCAGGCCCCTTCCCTTGAGATAAATCTGCAAATATCTCGGAAACGAAGCGAGCTATGGCAAAATGTTAAGAGACCTTTTTTGTAGAGAATTAAGTTTCCTACTTTTTATGTTCTATGATATTTTTGGATCAGATGCGTAGTTCTCGAGATATATCAAGATATTTAAAAGTTCCGAAGCCGCACCAACATAATAGAGATACAGAAACACCGTGGCCCCTTTCTTTGAGATAACTCTGCACTAGTGCGAGCCGCAAATGCCACTTCCAACTTAGCTGTGCAGAAGAAGAACAACAAGAAGAAGAAATATCTCGAAATATGTCCGTCAGGCCCCTTCCCTTGAGATAAATCTGCAAATATCTCGGAAACGAAGCGAGCTATGGCAAAATGTTAAGAGACCTTTTTTGTAGAGAATTAAGTTTCCTACTTTTTATGTTCTATGATATTTCTTGATCAGATGCGTAGTTCTCGAGATATATCAAGATATTTAAAAGTTCCGAAGCCGCACCAACATAATAGAGATACAGAAACACCGTGGCCCCTTTCTTTGAGATTACTCTGCACTATTGCGAGCTGCAAATGCCACTTCCAGCTTAGCTGTGCAGAGGAAGAACAACAAGAAGAAGAAATATCTCGAAATATGTCCGTCAGGCCCCTTCCCTTGAGATAAATCTGCAAATATCTCGGAAACGAAGCGAGCTATGGCAAAATGTTAAGAGACCTTTTTTGTAGAGAATTAAGTTTCCTACTTTTTATGTTCTATGATATTTTTTGATCAGATGCGTAGTTCTCGAGATATATCAAGATATTTAAAAGTTCCGAAGCCGCACCAACATAATAGAGATACAGAAACACCGTGGCCCCTTTCTTTGAGATAACTCTGCACTATTGCGAGCTGCAAATGCCACTTCCAGCTTAGCTGTGCAGAGGAAGAACAACAAGAAGAAGAAATATCTCGAAATATGTCCGTCAGGCCCCTTCCCTTGAGATAAATCTGCAAATATCTCGGAAACGAAGCGAGCTATGGCAAAATGTTAAGAGACCTTTTTTGTAGAGAATTAAGTTTCCTACTTTTTATGTTCTATGATATTTTTGGATCAGATGCGTAGTTCTCGAGATATATCAAGATATTTAAAAGTTCCGAAGCCGCACCAACATAATAGAGATACAGAAACACCGTGGCCCCTTTCTTTGAGATTACTCTGCACTATTGCGAGCTGCAAATGCCACTTCCAGCTTAGCTGTGCAGAGGAAGAACAACAAGAAGAAGAAATATCTCGAAATATGTCCGTCAGGCCCCTTCCCTTGAGATATATCTGCAAATATCTCGGAAACGAAGCGAGCTATGGCAAAATGATAAGAGACCTTTTTTGTAGAGAATTAAGTTTCCTACTTTTTATGTTCTATGATATTTTTTGATCAGATGCGTAGTTCTCGAGATATATCAAGATATTTAAAAGTTCCGAAGCCGCACCAACATAATAGAGATACAGAAACACCGTGGCCCCTTTCTTCGAGATAACTCTGCACTAGTGCGAGCCGCAAATGCCACTTCCAGCTTAGCTGTGCAGAAGAAGAACAACAAGAAGAAGAAATATCTCGAAATATGTCCGTCAGGCCCCTTCCCTTGAGATAAATCTGCAAATATCTCGGAAACGAAGCGAGCTATGGCAAAATGTTAAGAGACCTTTTTTGTAGAGAATTAAGTTTCCTACTTTTTATGTTCTATGATATTTTTTGATCAGATGCGTAGTTCTCGAGATATATCAAGATATTTAAAAGTTCCGAAGCCACACCAACATAATAGAGATACAGAAACACCGTGGCCCCCTTCTTTGAGATAACTCTGCACTATTGCCAGCTGCAAATGCCACTTCCAGCTTAGCTGTGCAGAGGAAGAACAACAAGAAGAAGAAATATCTCGAAATATGTCCGTCAGGCCCCTTCCCTTGAGATAAATCTGCAAATATCTCGGAAACGAAGCGAGCTATGGCAAAATCTTAAGAGAACTTTTTTGTAGAGAATTAAGTTTCCTACTTTTTATGTTCTATGATATTTTTTGATCAGATGCGTAGTTCTCGAGATATATCAAGATATTTAAAAGTTCCGAAGCCGCACCAACATAATAGAGATACAGAAACACCGTGGCCCCTGTCTTCGAGATAACTCTGCACTAGTGCGAGCCGCAACTGCCACTTCCAGCTTAGCTGTGCAGAAGAAGAACAACAAGAAGAAGAAATATCTCGAAATATGTCCGTCAGGCCCCTTCCCTTGAGATAAATCTGCAAATATCTCGGAAACGAAGCGAGCTATGGCAAAATGTTAAGGGACCTTTTTTGTAGAGAATTAAGTTTCCTACTTTTTATGTTCTATGATATTTTTTGATCAGATGCGTAGTTCTCGAGATATATCAAGATATTTAAAAGTTCCGAAGCCGCACCAACATAATAGAGATACAGAAACACCGTGGCCCCTTTCTTCGAGATAACTCTGCACTAGTGCGAGCCGCAAATGCCACTTCCAGCTTAGCTGTGCAGAAGAAGAACAACAAGAAGAAGAAATATCTCGAAATATGTCCGTCAGGGCCCTTCCCTTGAGATAAATCTGCAAATATCTCGGAAACGAAGCGAGCTATGGCAAAATGTTAAGAGACCTTTTTTGTAGAGAATTAAGTTTCCTACTTTTTATGTTGTATGATATTTTTTGATCAGATGCGTAGTTCTCGAGATATATCAAGATATTTAAAAGTTCCGAAGCCGCACCAACATAATAGAGATACAGAAACACCGTGGCCCCTTTCTTTGAGATTACTCTGCACTATTGCGAGCTGCAAATGCCACTTCCAGCTTAGCTGTGCAGAGGAAGAACAACAAGAAGAAGAAATATCTCGAAATATGTCCGTCAGGCCCCTTCCCTTGAGATAAATCTGCAAATATCTCGGAAACGAAGCGAGCTATGGCAAAATGTTAAGAGACCTTTTTTGTAGAGAATTAAGTTTCCTACTTTTTATGTTCTATGATATTTTTTGATCAGATGCGTAGTTCTCGAGATATATCAAGATATTTAAAAGTTCCGAAGCCGCACCAACATAATAGAGATACAGAAACACCGTGGCCCCTTTCTTTGAGATTACTCTGCACTATTGCGAGCTGCAAATGCCACTTCCAGCTTAGCTGTGCAGAGGAAGAACAACAAGAAGAAGAAATATCTCGAAATATGTCCGTCAGGCCCCTTCCCTTGAGATAAATCTGCAAATATCTCGGAAACGAAGCGAGCTATGGCAAAATGTTAAGAGACCTTTTTTGTAGAGAATTAAGTTTCCTACTTTTTATGTTCTATGATATTTTTTGATCAGATGCGTAGTTCTCGAGATATATCAAGATATTTAAAAGTTCCGAAGCCGCACCAACATAATAGAGATACAGAAACACCGTGGCCCCTTTCTTTGAGATAACTCTGCACTATTGCGAGCTGCAAATGCCACTTCCAGCTTAGCTGTGCAGAGGAAGAACAACAAGAAGAAGAAGTATCTCGAAATATGTCCGTCAGGCCCGTTCCTTTGAGCTGAATCTGCACATATCTCGGAAACGAAGCGAGCTATGGCAAAATGTTAAGAGACGTTTTTTGTACAGAATTATGTTTCCTACAATTTATGTTCTATGATATTTTTTGATCAGAAGCGTAGTTTTCGAGATATATCGAGATATTTAAAAGTTCCGAAGCCGCACCAACATAATAGAGATACAGAAACACCGTGGCCCCTTTCTTTGAGATAACTCTGCACTAGTGCGAGCCGCAAATGCCACTTCCAGCTTAGCTGTGCAGAAGAAGAACAACAAGAAGAAGAAATATCTCGAAATATGTCCGTCAGGCCCCTTCCCTCGAGATAAATCTGCAAATATCTCGGAAACGAAGCGAGCTATGGCAAAATGTTAAGAGACCTTTTTTGTAGAGAATTAAGTTTCCTACTTTTTATGTTCTATGATATTTTTTGATCAGATGCGTAGTTCTCGAGATATATCAAGATATTTAAAAGTTCCGAAGCCGCACCAACATAATAGAGATACAGCAACACCGTGGCCCCTTTCTTTCAGATAACTCTGCGCTATTGCGAGCTGGAAACGCCACTTCCAGTTTAGCTGTGCAGAAGAAGAACAACAAGAAGAAGAAATATCTCGAAATATGTCCGTCAGGCCCCTTCCCTTGAGATATATCTGCAAATATCTCGGAAACGAAACGAGCTATGGCAAAATGTTAAGAGACCTTTTTTGTAGAGAATTATGTTTCCTACAATTTATGTTCTATGATATTTTTTCATCAGAAGCGTAGTTTTCGAGATATATCGAGATATTTAAAAGTTCCGAAGCCGCACCAACATAATAGAGATGCAGAAACACCGTGGCCCCTTTCTTTCAGATAACTCTGCACTAGTGCGAGCCGCAAATGCCACTTCCAGCTTAGCTGTGCAGAAGAAGAACAACAAGAAGAAGAAATATCTCGAAATATGTCCGTCAGGCCCCTTCCCTCGAGATAAATCTGCAAATATCTCGGAAACGAAGCGAGCTATGGCAAAATGTTAAGAGACCTTTTTTGTAGAGAATTAAGTTTCCTACTTTTTATGTTCTATGATATTTTTTGATCAGATGCGTAGTTCTCGAGATATATCAAGATATTTAAAAGTTCCGAAGCCGCACCAACATAATAGAGATACAGAAACACCGTGGCCCCTTTCTTTGAGATAACTCTGCACTATTGCGAGCTGCAAATGCCACTTCCAGCTTAGCTGTGCAGAGGAAGAACAACAAGAAGAAGAAGTATCTCGAAATATGTCCGTCAGGCCCGTTCCTTTGAGCTGAATCTGCACATATCTCGGAAACGAAGCGAGCTATGGCAAAATGTTGAGGGACCTTTTTTGTAGAGAATTAAGTTTCCTACTATTTATGTTCTATGATATTTTTTGATCAGATGCGTAGTTCTCGAGATATATCAAGATATTTAAAAGTTCCGAAGCCGCACCAACATAATAGAGATACAGAAACACCGTGGCCCCTTTCTTTGAGATAACTCTGCACTAGTGCGAGCCGCAAATGCCACTTCCAGCTTAGCTGTGCAGAAGAAGAACAACAGGAAGAAGAAATATCTCGAAATATGTCCGTCAGGCCCCTTCCCTTGAGATAAATCTGCAAATATCTCGGAAACGAAGCGAGCTATGGCAAAATGTTAAGAGACCTTTTTTGTAGAGAATTAAGTTTCCTACTTTTTATGTTCTATGATATTTTTTGATCAGATGCGTAGTTCTCGAGATATATCAAGATATTTAAAAGTTCCGAAGCCGCACCAACATAATAGAGATACAGAAACACCGTGGCCCCTTTCTTTGAGATAACTCTGCACTAGTGCGAGCCGCAAATGCCACTTCCAACTTAGCTGTGCAGAAGAAGAACAACAAGAAGAAGAAATATCTCGAAATATGTCCGTCAGGCCCCTTCCCATGAGATAAATCTGCAAATATCTCGGAAACGAAGCGAGCTATGGCAAAATGTTAAGAGACCTTTTTTGTAGAGAATTAAGTTTCCTACTTTTTATGTTCTATGATATTTCTTGATCAGATGCGTAGTTCTCGAGATATATCAAGATATTTAAAAGTTCCGAAGCCGCACCAACATAATAGAGATACAGAAACACCGTGGCCCCTTTCTTTGAGATTACTCTGCACTATTGCGAGCTGCAAATGCCACTTCCAGCTTAGCTGTGCAGAGGAAGAACAACAAGAAGAAGAAATATCTCGAAATATGTCCGTCAGGCCCCTTCCCTTGAGATAAATCTGCAAATATCTCGGAAACGAAGCGAGCTATGGCAAAATGTTAAGAGACCTTTTTTGTAGAGAATTAAGTTTCCTACTTTTTATGTTCTATGATATTTTTGGATCAGATGCGTAGTTCTCGAGATATATCAAGATATTTAAAAGTTCCGAAGCCGCACCAACATAATAGAGATACAGAAACACCGTGGCCCCTTTCTTTGAGATAACTCTGCACTAGTGCGAGCCGCAAATGCCACTTCCAACTTAGCTGTGCAGAAGAAGAACAACAAGAAGAAGAAATATCTCGAAATATGTCCGTCAGGCCCCTTCCCTTGAGATAAATCTGCAAATATCGCGGAAACGAAGCGAGCTATGGCAAAATGTTAAGAGACCTTTTTTGTAGAGAATTAAGTTTCCTACTTTTTATGTTCTATGATATTTCTTGATCAGATGCGTAGTTCTCGAGATATATCAAGATATTTAAAAGTTCCGAAGCCGCACCAACATAATAGAGATACAGAAACACCGTGGCCCCTTTCTTTGAGATTACTCTGCACTATTGCGAGCTGCAAATGCCACTTCCAGCTTAGCTGTGCAGAGGAAGAACAACAAGAAGAAGAAATATCTCGAAATATGTCCGTCAGGCCCCTTCCCTTGAGATAAATCTGCAAATATCTCGGAAACGAAGCGAGCTATGGCAAAATGTTAAGAGACCTTTTTTGTAGAGAATTAAGTTTCCTACTTTTTATGTTCTATGATATTTTTTGATCAGATGCGTAGTTCTCGAGATATATCAAGATATTTAAAAGTTCCGAAGCCGCACCAACATAATAGAGATACAGAAACACCGTGGCCCCTTTCTTTGAGATAACTCTGCACTATTGCGAGCTGCAAATGCCACTTCCAGCTTAGCTGTGCAGAGGAAGAACAACAAGAAGAAGAAATATCTCGAAATATGTCCGTCAGGCCCCTTCCCTTGAGATAAATCTGCAAATATCTCGGAAACGAAGCGAGCTCTGGCAAAATGTTAAGAGACCTTTTTTGTAGAGAATTAAGTTTCCTACTTTTTATGTTCTATGATATTTTTGGATCAGATGCGTAGTTCTCGAGATATATCAAGATATTTAAAAGTTCCGAAGCCGCACCAACATAATAGAGATACAGAAACACCGTGGCCCCTTTCTTTGAGATTACTCTGCACTATTGCGAGCTGCAAATGCCACTTCCAGCTTAGCTGTGCAGAGGAAGAACAACAAGAAGAAGAAATATCTCGAAATATGTCCGTCAGGCCCCTTCCCTTGAGATATATCTGCAAATATCTCGGAAACGAAGCGAGCTATGGCAAAATGATAAGAGACCTTTTTTGTAGAGAATTAAGTTTCCTACTTTTTATGTTCTATGATATTTTTTGATCAGATGCGTAGTTCTCGAGATATATCAAGATATTTAAAAGTTCCGAAGCCGCACCAACATAATAGAGATACAGAAACACCGTGGCCCCTTTCTTCGAGATAACTCTGCACTAGTGCGAGCCGCAAATGCCACTTCCAGCTTAGCTGTGCAGAAGAAGAACAACAAGAAGAAGAAATATCTCGTAATATGTCCGTCAGGCCCCTTCCCTTGAGATAAATCTGCAAATATCTCGGAAACGAAGCGAGCTATGGCAAAATGTTAAGAGACCTTTTTTGTAGAGAATTAAGTTTCCTACTTTTTATGTTGTATGATATTTTTTGATCAGATGCGTAGTTCTCGAGATATATCAAGATATTTAAAAGTTCCGAAGCCACACCAACATAATAGAGATACAGAAACACCGTGGCCCCCTTCTTTGAGATAACTCTGCACTATTGCCAGCTGCAAATGCCACTTCCAGCTTAGCTGTGCAGAGGAAGAACAACAAGAAGAAGAAATATCTCGAAATATGTCCGTCAGGCCCCTTCCCTTGAGATAAATCTGCAAATATCTCGGAAACGAAGCGAGCTATGGCAAAATCTTAAGAGAACTTTTTTGTAGAGAATTAAGTTTCCTACTTTTTATGTTCTATGATATTTTTTGATCAGATGCGTAGTTCTCGAGATATATCAAGATATTTAAAAGTTCCGAAGCCGCACCAACATAATAGAGATACAGAAACACCGTGGCCCCTGTCTTCGAGATAACTCTGCACTAGTGCGAGCCGCAAATGCCACTTCCAGCTTAGCTGTGCAGAAGAAGAACAACAAGAAGAAGAAATATCTCGAAATATGTCCGTCAGGCCCCTTCCCTTGAGATAAATCTGCAAATATCTCGGAAACGAAGCGAGCTATGGCAAAATGTTAAGGGACCTTTTTTGTAGAGAATTAAGTTTCCTACTTTTTATGTTCTATGATATTTTTTGATCAGATGCGTAGTTCTCGAGATATATCAAGATATTTAAAAGTTCCGAAGCCGCACCAACATAATAGAGATACAGAAACACCGTGGCCCCTTTCTTCGAGATAACTCTGCACTAGTGCGAGCCGCAAATGCCACTTCCAGCTTAGCTGTGCAGAAGAAGAACAACAAGAAGAAGAAATATCTCGAAATATGTCCGTCAGGGCCCTTCCCTTGAGATAAATCTGCAAATATCTCGGAAACGAAGCGAGCTATGGCAAAATGTTAAGAGACGTTTTTTGTAGAGAATTATGTTTCCTACAATTTATGTGCTATGATATTTTTTGATCAGAAGCGTAGTTTTCGAGATATATCGAGATATTTAAAAGTTCCGAAGCCGCACCAACATAATAGAGATACAGAAACACCGTGGCCCCTTTCTTTGAGATAATTCTGCACTAGTGCGAGCCGCAAATGCCACTTCCAGCTTAGCTGTGCAGAAGAAGAACAACAAGAAGAAGAAATATCTCGAAATATGTCCGTTAGGCCGCTTCCCTTGAGATAAATGTGCAAATATCTCGGAAACGAAGCGAGCAATGGCAAAATGTTGAGGGACCTTTTTTGTAGAGAATTAAGTTTCCTACTATTTATGTTGTATGATATTTTTTGATCAGATGCGTAGTTCTCGAGATATATCAAGATATTTAAAAGTTCCGAAGCCGCACCAACATAATAGAGATACAGAAACACCGTGGCCCCTTTCTTTGAGATTACTCTGCACTAGTGCGAGCCGCAAATGCCACTTCCAGCTTAGCTGTGCAGAAGAAGAACAACAGGAAGAAGAAATATCTCGAAATATGTCCGTCAGGCCCCTTCCCTTGAGATAAATGTGCAAATATCTCGGAAACGAAGCGAGCTATGGCAAAATGTTGAGGGACCTTTTTTGTAGAGAATTAAGTTTCCTACTATTTATGTTCTATGATATTTTTTGATCAGATGCGTAGTTCTCGAGATATATCAAGATATTTAAAAGTTCCGAAGCCGCACCAACATAATAGAGATACAGAAACACCGTGGCCCCTTTCTTTGAGATAACTCTGCACTAGTGCGAGCCGCAAATGCCACTTCCAGCTTAGCTGTGCAGAAGAAGAACAACAGGAAGAAGAAATATCTCGAAATATGTCCGTCAGGCCCCTTCCCTTGAGATAAATCTGCAAATATCTCGGAAACCAAGCGAGCTATGGCAAAATGTTAAGAGACCTTTTTTGTAGAGAATTAAGTTTCCTACTTTTTATGTTCTATGATATTTTTTGATCAGATGCGTAGTTCTCGAGATATATCAAGATATTTAAAAGTTCCGAAGCCGCACCAACATAATAGAGATACAGAAACACCGTGGCCCCTTTCTTTGAGATAACTCTGCACTATTGCGAGCTGCAAATGCCACTTCCAGCTTAGCTGTGCAGAGGAAGAACAACAAGAAGAAGAAGTATCTCGAAATATGTCCGTCAGGCCCGTTCCTTTGAGCTGAATCTGCACATATCTCGGAAACGAAGCGAGCTATGGCAAAATGTTAAGAGACGTTTTTTGTACAGAATTATGTTTCCTACAATTTATGTTCTATGATATTTTTTGATCAGAAGCGTAGTTTTCGAGATATATCGAGATATTTAAAAGTTCCGAAGCCGCACCAACATAATAGAGATACAGAAACACCGTGGCCCCTTTCTTTGAGATAACTCTGCACTAGTGCGAGCCGCAAATGCCACTTCCAGCTTAGCTGTGCAGAAGAAGAACAACAAGAAGAAGAAATATCTCGAAATATGTCCGTCAGGCCCCTTCCCTTGAGATAAATCTGCAAATATCTCGGAAACGAAGCGAGCTATGGCAAAATGTTAAGAGACGTTTTTTGTAGAGAATTATGTTTCCTACAATTTATGTGCTATGATATTTTTTGATCAGAAGCGTAGTTTTCGAGATATATCGAGATATTTAAAAGTTCCGAAGCCGCACCAACATAATAGAGATACAGAAACACCGTGGCCCCTTTCTTTGAGATAACTCTGCACTAGTGCGAGCCGCAAATGCCACTTCCAGCTTAGCTGTGCAGAAGAAGAACAACAAGAAGAAGAAATATCTCGAAATATGTCCGTTAGGCCGCTTCCCTTGAGATAAATGTGCAAATATCTCGGAAACGAAGCGAGCTATGGCAAAATGTTGAGGGACCTTTTTTGTAGAGAATTAAGTTTCCTACTATTTATGTTGTATGATATTTTTTGATCAGATGCGTAGTTCTCGAGATATATCAAGATATTTAAAAGTTCCGAAGCCGCACCAACATAATAGAGATACAGAAACACCGTGGCCCCTTTCTTTGAGATAACTCTGCACTAGTGCGAGCCGCAAATGCCACTTCCAGCTTAGCTGTGCAGAAGAAGAACAACAGGAAGAAGAAATATCTCGAAATATGTCCGTCAGGCCCCTTCCCTTGAGATAAATGTGCAAATATCTCGGAAACGAAGCGAGCTATGGCAAAATGTTGAGGGACCTTTTTTGTAGAGAATTAAGTTTCCTACTATTTATGTTCTATGATATTTTTTGATCAGATGCGTAGTTCTCGAGATATATCAAGATATTTAAAAGTTCCGAAGCCGCACCAACATAATAGAGATACAGAAACACCGTGGCCCCTTTCTTTGAGATAACTCTGCACTAGTGCGAGCCGCAAATGCCACTTCCAGCTTAGCTGTGCAGAAGAAGAACAACAGGAAGAAGAAATATCTCCAAATATGTCCGTCAGGCCCCTTCCCTTGAGATAAATCTGCAAATATCTCGGAAACGAAGCGAGCTATGGCAAAATGTTAAGAGACCTTTTTTGTAGAGAATTAAGTTTCCTACTTTTTATGTTCTATGATATTTTTTGATCAGATGCGTAGTTCTCGAGATATATCAAGATATTTAAAAGTTCCGAAGCCGCACCAACATAATAGAGATACAGAAACACCGTGGCCCCTTTCTTTGAGATAAATCTGCAAATATCTCGGAAACGAAGCGAGCTATGGCAAAATGTTAAGAGACCTTTTTTGTAGAGAATTAAGTTTCCTACTTTTTATGTTCTATGATATTTTTTGATCAGATGCGTAGTTCTCGAGATATATCAAGATATTTAAAAGTTCCGAAGCCGCACCAACATAATAGAGATACAGAAACACCGTGGCCCCTTTCTTTGAGATAACTCTGCACTATTGCGAGCTGCAAATGCCACTTCCAGCTTAGCTGTGCAGAGGAAGAACAACAAGAAGAAGAAGTATCTCGAAATATGTCCGTCAGGCCCGTTCCTTTGAGCTGAATCTGCACATATCTCGGAAACGAAGCGAGCTATGGCAAAATGTTAAGAGACGTTTTTTGTACAGAATTATGTTTCCTACAATTTATGTTCTATGATATTTTTTGATCAGAAGCGTAGTTTTCGAGATATATCGAGATATTTAAAAGTTCCGAAGCCGCACCAACATAATAGAGATACAGAAACACCGTGGCCCCTTTCTTTGAGATAACTCTGCACTAGTGCGAGCCGCAAATGCCACTTCCAGCTTAGCTGTGCAGAAGAAGAACAACAAGAAGAAGAAATATCTCGAAATATGTCCGTCAGGCCCCTTCCCTTGAGATAAATCTGCAAATATCTCGGAAACGAAGCGAGCTATGGCAAAATGTTAAGAGACGTTTTTTGTAGAGAATTATGTTTCCTACAATTTATGTGCTATGATATTTTTTGATCAGAAGCGTAGTTTTCGAGATATATCGAGATATTTAAAAGTTCCGAAGCCGCACCAACATAATAGAGATACAGAAACACCGTGGCCCCTTTCTTTGAGATAACTCTGCACTAGTGCGAGCCGCAAATGCCACTTCCAGCTTAGCTGTGCAGAAGAAGAACAACAAGAAGAAGAAATATCTCGAAATATGTCCGTTAGGCCGCTTCCCTTGAGATAAATGTGCAAATATCTCGGAAACGAAGCGAGCTATGGCAAAATGTTGAGGGACCTTTTTTGTAGAGAATTAAGTTTCCTACTATTTATGTTGTATGATATTTTTTGATCAGATGCGTAGTTCTCGAGATATATCAAGATATTTAAAAGTTCCGAAGCCGCACCAACATAATAGAGATACAGAAACACCGTGGCCCCTTTCTTTGAGATAACTCTGCACTAGTGCGAGCCACAAATGCCACTTCCAGCTTAGCTGTGCAGAAGAAGAACAACAGGAAGAAGAAATATCTCGAAATATGTCCGTCAGGCCCCTTCCCTTGAGATAAATCTGCAAATATCTCGGAAACGAAGCGAGCTATGGCAAAATGTTAAGAGACCTTTTTTGTAGAGAATTAAGTTTCCTACTTTTTATGTTCTATGATATTTTTTGATCAGATGCGTAGTTCTCGAGATATATCAAGATATTTAAAAGTTCCGAAGCCGCACCAACATAATAGAGATACAGAAACACCGTGGCCCCTTTCTTTGAGATTACTCTGCACTATTGCGAGCTGCAAATGCCACTTCCAGCTTAGCTGTGCAGAAGAAGAACAACAAGAAGAAGAAATATCTCGAAATATGTCCGTCAGGCCCGTTCCTTTGAGCTGAATCTGCAAATATCTCGGAAACGAAGCGAGCTATGGCAAAATGTTAAGAGACGTTTTTTGTAGAGAATTATGTTTCCTACAATTTATGTGCTATGATATTTTTTGATCAGAAGCGTAGTTTTCGAGATATATCGAGATATTTAAAAGTTCCGAAGCCGCACCAACATAATAGAGATACAGAAACACCGTGGCCCCTTTCTTTGAGATAACTCTGCACTAGTGCGAGCCGCAAATGCCACTTCCAGCTTAGCTGTGCAGAAGAAGAACAACAAGAAGAAGAAATATCTCGAAATATGTCCGTTAGGCCGCTTCCCTTGAGATAAATGTGCAAATATCTCGGAAACGAAGCGAGCTATGGCAAAATGTTGAGGGACCTTTTTTGTAGAGAACTAAGTTTCCTACTATTTATGTTCTATGATATTTTTTGATCAGATGCGTAGTTCTCGAGATATATCAAGATATTTAAAAGTTCCGAAGCCGCACCAACATAATAGAGATACAGAAACACCGTGGCCCCTTTCTTTGAGATAACTCTGCACTAGTGCGAGCCGCAAATGCCACTTCCAGCTTAGCTGTGCAGAAGAAGAACAACAGGAAGAAGAAATATCTCGAAATATGTCCGTCAGGCCCCTTCCCTTGAGATAAATCTGCAAATATCTCGGAAACGAAGCGAGCTATGGCAAAATGTTAAGAGACCTTTTTTGTAGAGAATTAAGTTTCCTACTTTTTATGTTCTATGATATTTTTTGATCAGATGCGTAGTTCTCGAGATATATCAAGATATTTAAAAGTTCCGAAGCCGCACCAACATAATAGAGATACAGAAACACCGTGGCCCCTTTCTTTGAGATAACTCTGCACTAGTGCGAGCCGCAAATGCCACTTCCAGCTTAGCTGTGCAGAAGAAGAACAACAAGAAGAAGAAATATCTCGAAATATGTCCGTCAGGCCCCTTCCCTTGAGATAAATCTGCAAATATCACGGAAACGAAGCGAGCTATGGCAAAATCTTAAGAGAACTTTTTTGTAGAGAATTAAGTTTCCTACTTTTTATGTTCTATGATATTTTTTGATCAGATGCGTAGTTCTCGAGATATATCAAGATATTTAAAAGTTCCGAAGCCGCACCAACATAATAGAGATACAGAAACACCGTGGCCCCTTTCTTCGAGATAACTCTGCACTAGTGCGAGCCGCAAATGCCACTTCCAGCTTAGCTGTGCAGAAGAAGAACAACAAGAGGAAGAAATATCTCGAAATATGTCCGTCAGACCCCTTCCCTTGAGATAAATCTGCAAATATCTCGGAAACGAAACGAGCTATGCCAAAATGTTAAGAGACCTTTTTTGTAGAGAATTATGTTTCCTACTTTTTATGTTCTATGATATTTTTTGATCAGATGCGTAGTTCTCGAGATATATCAAGATATTTAAAAGTTCCGAAGCCGCACCAACATAATAGAGATACAGAAACACCGTGGCCCCTTTCTTTCAGATAACTCTGCACTAGTGCGAGCCACAAATGCCACTTCCAGCTTAGCTGTGCAGAAGAAGAACAACAAGAAGAAGAAATATCTCGAAATATGTCCGTCAGACCCCTTCCCTTGAGATAAATCTGCAAATATCTCGGAAACGAAACGAGCTATGCCAAAATGTTAAGAGACCTTTTTTGTAGAGAATTATGTTTCCTACTTTTTATGTTCTATGATATTTTTTGATCAGATGCGTAGTTCTCGAGATATATCAAGATATTTAAAAGTTCCGAAGCCGCACCAACATAATAGAGATACAGAAACACCGTGGCCCCTTTCTTTGAGATAACTCTGCACTAGTGCGAGCCGCAAATGCCACTTCCAGCTTAGCTGTGCAGAAGAAGAGCAACAAGAAGAAGAAATATCTCGAAATATGTCCGTCAGGCCCCTTCCCTTGAGATAAATCTGCAAATATCTCGGAAACGAAGCGAGCTATGGCAAAATGTTAAGAGACCTTTTTTGTAGAGAATTAAGTTTCCTACTTTTTATGTTCTATGATATTTTTTGATCAGAAGCGTAGTTTTCGAGATATATCGAGATATTTAAACGTTCCGAAGCCGCACCAACATAATAGAGATACAGAAACACCGTGGCCCCTTTCTTCGAGATAACTCTGCACTAGTGCGAGCCGCAAATTCCACTTCCAGCTTAGCTGTGCAGAAGAAGAACAACAAGAAGAAGAAATATCTCGAAATATGTCCGTCAGGCCCCTTCCCTTGAGATAAATCTGCAAATATCTCGGAAACGAAGCGAGCTATGGCAAAATGTTAAGAGACCTTTTTTGTAGAGAATTAAGTTTCCTACTTTTTATGTTCTATGGTATTTTTTGATCAGATGCGTAGTTCTCGAGATATATCAAGATATTTAAAAGTTCCGAAGCCGCACCAACATAATAGAGATACAGAAACACCGTGGCCCCTTTCTTTGAGATTACTCTGCACTATTGCGAGCTGCAAATGCCACTTCCAGCTTAGCTGTGCAGAGGAAGAACAACAAGAAGAAGAAATATCTCGAAATATGTCCGTCAGGCCCGTTCCTTTGAGCTGAATCTGCAAATATCTCGGAAACGAAGCGAGCTATGGCAAAATGTTAAGAGACGTTTTTTGTAGAGAATTATGTTTCCTACAATTTATGTTCTAAGATATTTTTTGATCAGAAGCGTAGTTTTCGAGATATATCGAGATATTTAAAAGTTCCGAAGCCGCACCAACATAATAGAGATACAGAAACACCGTGGCCCCTTTCTTTGAGATAACTCTGCACTAGCGCGAGCCGCAAATGCCACTTCCAGCTTAGCTGTGCAGAAGAAGGACAACAAGAAGAAGAAATATCTCGAAATATGTCCGTCAGGCCCCTTCCCTTGAGATAAATCTGCAAGTATCTCGGAAACCAAGTGAGCTATGGCAAAATGTTAAGAGACCTTTTTTGTAGAGAATTAAGTTTCCTACTTTTTATGTTCTATGATATTTTTTGATCAGATGCGTAGTTCTCGAGATATATCAAGATATTTAAAAGTTCCGAAGCCGCACCAACATAATAGATATACAGAAACACCGTGGCCCCTTTCTTTGAGATAACTCTGCACTAGTGCGAGCCGCAATTGCCACTTCCAGCTTAGCTGTGCAGAGGAAGAACAACAAGAAGAAGAAATATCTCGAAATATGTCCGTCAGGCCCCTTCCCTTGAGATAAATCTGCAAATATCTCGGAAACGAAGCGAGCTATGGCAAAATGTTAAGAGACCTTTTTTGTAAAGAATTAAGTTTCCTACTTTTAATCTTCTATGATATTTTTTGAGCAGATGCGTAGTTTTCGAGATATATCAAGATATTTAAAAGTTCCGAAGCCGCACCAACATAATAGAGATACAGAAACACCGTGGCCCCTCTCTTTGAGATAACTCTGCACTATTGCGAGCTGGAAATGCCACTTCCAGTTTAGCTGTGCAGAAGAAGAACAACAAGAAGAAGATATATCTCGAAATATGTCCGTCAGGCCCCTTCCCTTGAGATAAATCTGCAAATATCTCGGAAACGAAGCGAGCTATGGCAAAATGTTAAGAGACCTTATTTGTAGAGAATTAAGTTTCCTACTTTTTATGTTCTATGATATTTTTTGATCAGATGCGTAGTTCTCGAGATATATCAAGATATTTAAAAGTTCCGAAGCCGCACCAACATAATAGAGATACAGAAACACCGTGGCCCCTTTCTTTGAGATAACTCTGCACTAGTGCGAGCCGTAAATGCCACTTCCAGCTTAGCTGTGCAGAAGAAGAACAACAAGAAGAAGAAATATCTCGAAATATGTCCGTCAGGCCCCTTCCCTTGAGATATATCTGCAAATATCTCGGAAACGAAGCGAGCTATGGCAAAATGTGAAGAGACCTTTTTTGTAGAGAATTATGTCTCCTACAAGTTATGTTCTATGATATTTTTTGATCAGAAGCGTAGTTTTCGAGATATATCGAGATATTTAAAAGTTCCGAAGCCGCACCAACATAATAGAGATACAGAAACACCGTGGCCCCTTTCTTTGAGATAACTCTGCACTAGTGCGGGCCGCAAATGCCACTTCCAGCTTAGCTGTGCAGAAGAAGAATAACAAGAAGAAGAAATATCTCCAAATATGTCCCTCAGGCCCCTTCCCTTGAGATAAATCTTCAAATATCTCGGAAACGAAGCGAGCTAAGGCAAAATGTTAAGAGACTTTATTTGTAGAGAATTAAGTTTCCTACTTTTTATGTTCTATGATATTTTTTGATCAGATGCGTAGTTCTCGAGATATATCAAGATATTTAAAAGTTCCGAAGCCGCACCGACATAATAGAGATACAGAAACACCGTGGCCCCTTTTTTTGAGATAACTCTGCACTAGTGCGAGCCGCAAATGCCACTTCCAGCTTAGCTGTGCAGAAGAAGAACAACAAGAAGAAGAAATATCTCGAAATATGTCCGTCAGGCCCCTTCCCTTGAGATAAATCTGCAAATATCTCGGAAACGAAGCGAGCTATGGCAAAATGTTAAGAGACCTTTTTTGTAGAGAATTAAGTTTCCTACTTTTTATGTTCTATGATATTTTTTGATCAGATGCGTAGTTCTCGAGATATATCAAGATATTTAAAAGTTCCGAAGCCGCACCAACATAATAGAGATACAGAAACACCGTGGCCCCTTTCTTTCAGATAACTCTGCACTATTGCGAGCTGGAAATGCCACTTCCAGTTTAGCTGTGCAGAAGAAGAACAACAAGAAGAAGAAATATCTCGAAATATGTCCGTCAGGCCCCTTCCCTTGAGATATATCTGCAAATATCTCGGAAACGAAGCGAGCTATGGCAAAATGTTAAGAGACCTTTTTTGTAGAGAATTATGTCTCCTACAAGTTGTGTTCTATGATATTTTTTGATCAGATGCGTAGTTCTCGAGATATATCAAGATATTTAAAAGTTCCGAAGCCGCACCAACATAATAGAGATACAGAAACACCGTGGCCCCTTTCGTTGAGATAACTCTGCACTAGTGCGAGCCGCAAATGCCACTTCCAGCTTAGCTGTGCAGAAGAAGAACAACAAGAAGAAGAAATATCTCGAAATATGTCCGTCAGGCCCCTTCCCTTGAGATAAATCTGCAAATATCTCGGAAACGAAGCGAGCTATGGCAAAATGTTAAGAGACCTTTTTTGTAGAGAATTAAGTTTCCTACTTTTTATGTTCTATGATATTTTTTGATCAGATCCGTAGGTCTCGAGATATATCAAGATATTTAAAAGTTCCGAAGCCGCACCAACATAATAGAGATACAGAAACACCGTGGCCCCTTTCTTTCAGATAACTCTGCGCTATTGCGAGCTGGAAACGCCACTTCCAGTTTAGCTGTGCAGAAGAAGAACAACAAGAAGAAGAAATATCTCGAAATATGTCCGTCAGGCCCCTTCCCTTGAGATATATCTGCAAATATCTCGGAAACGAAACGAGCTATGGCAAAATGTTAAGAGACCTTTTTTGTAGAGAATTATGTTTCCTACAATTTATGTTCTATGATATTTTTTGATCAGAAGCGTAGTTTTCGAGATATATCGAGATATTTAAAAGTTCCGAAGCCGCACCAACATAATAGAGATACAGAAACACCGTGGCCCCTTTCTTTGAGATAACTCTGCACTAGTGCGGGCCGCAAATGCCACTTCCAGCTTAGCTGTGCAGAAGAAGAACAACAAGAAGAAGAAATATCTCGAAATATGTCCCTCAGGCCCCTTCCCTTGAGATAAATCTGCAAATATCTCGGAAACGAAGCGAGCTAAGGCAAAATGTTAAGAGACTTTATTTGTAGAGAATTAAGTTTCCTACTTTTTATGTTCTATGATATTTTTTGATCAGATGCGTAGTTCTCGAGATATATCAAGATATTTAAAAGTTCCGAAGCCGCACCAACATAATAGAGATACAGAAACACCGTGGCCCCTTTCTTTGAGATAACTTTCCACTATTGCGAGCTGTAAATGCCACTTCCAGCTTAGCTGTGCAGAAGAAGAACAACAAGAAGAAGAAATATCTCGAAATATGTCCGTCAGGCCCCTTCCCTCGAGATAAATCTGCAAATATCTCGGAAACGAAGCGAGCTATGGCAAAATGTTAAGAGACCTTTGTTGTAGAGAATTAAGTTTCCTACTTTTTATGTTCTATGATATTTTTTGATCAGATGCGTTGTTCTCGAGATATATCAAGATATTTAAAAGTTCCGAAGCCGCACCAACATAATAGAGATACAGAAACACCGTGGCCCCTTTCTTTGAGATAACTCTGCACTATTGCGAGCTGCAAATGCCACTTCCAGCTTAGCTGTGCAGAAGAAGAACAACAAGAAGAAGAAATATCACGAAATATGTCCGTTAGGCCCCTTCCCTTGAGATAAATCTGCAAATATCTCGGAAACGAAGCGAGCTATGGCAAAATGTTAAGAGACCTTTTTTGTAGAGAATTAAGTTTCCTACTTTTTATGTTCTATGATATTTTTTGATCAGATGCGTAGTTCTCGAGATATATCAAGATATTTAAAAGTTCCGAAGCCGCACCAACATAATAGAGATACAGAAACACCGTGGCCCCTTTCTTTGAGATAACTCTGCACTATTGCGAGCTGGAAATGCCACTTCCAGTTTAGCTGTGCAGAAGAAGAACAACAAGAAGAAGAAATATCTCGAAATATGTCCGTCAGGCCCCTTCCCTTGAGATAAATCAGCAAATATCTCGGAAACGAAGCGAGCTATGGCATAATGTTAAGAGACCTTTTTTGTAGAGAATTAAGTTTCCTACTTTTTATGTTCTATGATATTTTTTGATCAGATGCGTAGTTCTCGAGATATATCAAGATATTTAAAAGTTCCGAAGCCGCACCAACATAATAGAGATACAGAAACACCGTGGCCCCTTTCTTTGAGATAACTCTGCACTATTGCGAGCTGGAAATGCCACTTCCAGTTTAGCTGTGCAGAAGAAGAACAACAAGAAGAAGAAATATCTCGAAATATGTCCGTCAGGCCCCTTCGCTTGAGATATATCTGCAAATATCTCGGAAACGAAACGAGCTATGGCAAAATGTTAAGAGACCTTTTTTGTAGAGAATTATGTTTCCTACAATTTATGTTCTATGATATTTTTTGATCAGAAGCGTAGTTTTCGAGATATATCGAGATATTTAAAAGTTCCGAAGCCGCACCAACATAATAGATATCCAGAAACACCGTGGCCCCTTTCTTTGAGATAACTCTGCACTAGTGCGAGCCGCAAATGCCACTTCCAGCTTAGCTGTGCAGAAGAAGAACAACAAGAAGAAGAAATATCTCGAAATATGTCCGTCAGGCCCCTTCCCTCGAGATAAATCTGCAAATATCTCGGAAACGAAGCGAGCTATGGCAAAATGTTAAGAGACCTTTTTTGTAGAGAATTAAGTTTCCTACTTTTTATGTTCTATGATATTTTTTGATCAGATGCGTAGTTCTCGAGATATATCAAGATATTTAAAAGTTCCGAAGCCGCACCAACATAATAGAGATACAGAAACACCGTGGCCCCTTTCTTTGAGATAACTCTGCACTATTGCGAGCTGGAAATGCCACTTCCAGTTTAGCTGTGCAGAAGAAGAACAACAAGAAGAAGAAATATCTCGAAATATGTCCGTCAGGCCCCTTCCCTTGAGATATATCTGCAAATATCTCGGAAACGAAACGAGCTATGGCAAAATGTTAAGAGACCTTTTTTGTAGAGAATTATGTTTCCTACAATTTATGTTCTATGATATTTTTTGATCAGAAGCGTAGTTTTCGAGATATATCGAGATATTTAAAAGTTCCGAAGCCGCACCAACATAATAGAGATCCAGAAACACCGTGGCCCCTTTCTTTGAGATAACTCTGCACTAGTGCGGGCCGCAAATGCCACTTCCAGCTTAGCTGTGCAGAAGAAGAACAACAAGAAGAAGAAATATCTCGAAATATGTCCGTCAGGCCCCTTCCCTCGAGATAAATCTGCAAATATCTCGGAAACGAAGCGAGCTATGGCAAAATGTTAAGAGACGTTTTTTGTAGAGAATTATGTTTCCTACAATTTATGTTCTATGATGTTTTTTGATCAGAAGCGTAGTTTTCGAGATATATCGAGATATTTAAAAGTTCCGAAGCCGCACCAACATAATAGAGATACAGAAACAACGTGGCCCCTTTCTTTGAGATAACTCTGCACTAGTGCGAGCCGCAAATGCCACTTCCAGCTTAGCTGTGCAGAAGAAGGACAACAAGAAGAAGAAATATCTCCAAATATGTCCGTCAGGCCCCTTCACTTGAGATAGATCTGCAAATATCTCGGAAACGAAGCGAGCTATGCCAAAATGTTCAGAGACCTTTCTTGTAGAGAATTAAGTTTCCTACTTTTTATGTTCTATGATATTTTTTGATCAGATGCGTAGTTCTCGAGATATATCAAGATATTTAAAAGTTCCGAAGCCGCACCAACATAATAGAGATACAGAAACACCGTGGCCCCTCTCTTTGAGATAACTCTGCACTATTGCGAGCTGGAAATGCCACTTCCAGTTTAGCTGTGCAGAAGAAGAACAACAAGAAGAAGAAATATCTCGAAATATGTCCGTTAGGCCCCTTCCCTTGAGATAAATCTGCAAATATCTCGGAAACGAAGCGAGCTATGGCAAAATGTTAAGAGACCTTTTTTGTAGAGAATTAAGTTTCCTACTTTTTATGTTCTATGATATTTTTTGATCAGAAGCGTAGTTTTCGAGATATATCGAGATATTTAAAAGTTCCGAAGCCGCACCAACATAATAGAGATCCAGAAACACCGTGGCCCCTTTCTTTGAGATAACTCTGCACTAGTGCGAGCCGCAAATGTCACTTCCAGCTTAGCTGTGCAGAAGAAGAACAACAAGAAGAAGAAATATCTCGAAATATGTCCGTCAGGCCCCTTCCCTCGAGATAAATCTGCAAATATCTCGGAAACGAAGCGAGCTATGGCAAAATGTTAAGAGACCTTTTTTGTAGAGAATTAAGTTTCCTACTTTTTATGTTCTATGATATTTTTTGATCAGATGCGTAGTTCTCGAGATATATCAAGATATTTAAAAGTTCCGAAGCCGCACCAACATAATAGAGATACAGAAACACCGTGGCCCCTTTCTTTGAGATAACTCTGCACTATTGCGAGCTGCAAATGCCACTTCCAGCTTAGCTGTGCAGAAGAAGAACAACGAGAAGAAGAAATATCGAAATATGTCCGTCAAGCCCCTTCCCTTGAGATAAATCTGCAAATATCTCGGAAACGAAGCGAGCTATGGCAAAATGTTAAGAGACGTTTTTTGTAGAGAATTATGTTTCCTACAATTTATGTTCTATGATGTTTTTTGATCAGAAGCGTAGTTTTCGAGATATATCGAGATATTTAAAAGTTCCGAAGCCGCACCAACATAATAGAGATACAGAAACAACGTGGCCCCTTTCTTTGAGATAACTCTGCACTAGTGCGAGCCGCAAATGCCACTTCCAGTTTAGCTGTGCAGAAGAAGAACAACAAGAAGAAGAAATATCTCGAAATATGTCCGTCAGGCCCCTTCCCTTGAGATAAATCTGCAAATATCTCGGAAACGAAGCGAGCTATGGCAAAATGTTAAGAGACCTTTTTTGTAGAGAATTAAGTTTCCTACTTTTTATGTTCTATGATATTTTTTGATCAGATGCGCAGTTCTCGAGATATATCAAGATATTTAAAAGTTCCGAAGCCGCACCAACATAATAGAGATACAGAAACACCGTGGCCCCTTTCTTTCAGATAACTCTGCACTATTGCGAGCTGCAAATGCCACTTCCAGCTTAGCTGTGCAGAAGAAGAACAACAAGAAGAAGAAATATCTCGAAATATGTCCGTCAGGCCCCTTCCCTTGAGATAAATCTGCAAATATCTCGGAAACGAAGCGAGCTATGGCAAAATGTTGAGAGTCCTTTTTTGTAGAGAATTAAGTTTCCTACAATTTATGTTCTATGATATTTTTTGATCAGATGCGTAGTTCTCGAGATATATCAAGATATTTAAAAGCTTCGAAGCTGCACGAACATAATAGAGGTACAGAAACACCGTGGCCCCTTTCTTTGAGGTAACTCTGCACTATTGCGAGCTGCAAATGCCACTTCCAGTTTAGCTGTGCAGAAGAAGAACAACAAGAAGAAGAAATATCTCGAAATATGTCCGTCAGGACCCTTCCCTTGAGATAAATCTGCAAATATCTCGGAAACGAAGCGAGCTACGGCAAAACGTTAAGAGACCTTTTTTGTAGAGAATTATGTTTCCTACAATTTATGTTCTATGATATTTTTTGATCAGATGCGTAGTTCTCGAGATATATCAAGATATTTAAAAGTTCCGAAGCCGCACCAACATTATAGAGATAGAGAAACACCGTGGCCCCTTTCTTTGAGATAACTCTGCACTATTGCGAGCTGCAAATGCCACTTCCAGCTTAGCTGTGCAGAAGAAGAACAACAAGAAGAAGAAATATCTCGAAATATGTCCGTCAGGCCCCTTCCCTTGAGATAAATCTGCAAATATCTCGGAAACGAAGCGAGCTATGGCCACATGTTAAGAGACCTTTTTTGTAGAGAATTAAGTTTCCTACTTTTTATGTTCTATGATATTTTTTGATCAGATGCGTAGTTCTCGAGATATATCAAGATATTTAAAAGTTCCGAAGCCGCACCAACATAATAGAGATACAGAAACACCGTGGCCCCTTTCTTTGAGATAACTCTGCACTATTGCGAGCTGCAAATGCCACTTCCAGCTTAGCTGTGCAGAGGAAGAACAACAAGAAGAAGAAATATCTCGAAATATGTCCGTCAGGCCCCTTCCCTTGAGATAAATCTGCAAATATCTCGGAAACGAAGAGAGCTATGGCAAAATGTTAAGAGACCTTTTTTGTAGAGAATTAAGTTTCCTACTTTTTATGTTCTATGATATTTTTGGATCAGATGCGCAGTTCTCGAGATATATCAAGATATTTAAAAGTTCCGAAGCCGCACCAACATAATAGAGATACAGAAACACCGTGGCCCCTTTCTTTGAGATAACTTTGCACTATTGCGAGCTGTAAATGCCACTTCCAGCTTAGCTGTGCAGAAGAAGAACAACAAGAAGAAGAAATATCTCGAAATATGTCCGTCAGGACCCTTCCCTTGAGATAAATCTGCAAATATCTCGGAAACGAAGCGAGCTACGGCAAAACGTTAAGAGACCTTTTTTGTAGAGAATTATGTTTCCTACAATTTATGTTCTATGATATTTTTTGATCAGATGCGTAGTTCTCGAGATATATCAAGATATTTAAAAGTTCCGAAGCCGCACCAACATAATAGAGATAGAGAAACACCGTGGCCCCGTTCTTTGAGATAACTCTGCACTATTGCGAGCTGCAAATGCCACTTCCAGCTTAGCTGTGCAGAAGAAGAACAACAAGAAGAAGAAATATCTCGAAATATGTCCGTCAGGCCCCTTCCCTTGAGATAAATCCGCAAATATCTCGGAAACGAAGCGAGCTATGGCAAAATGTTAAGAGACCTTTTTTGTAGAGAATTAAGTTTCTACTTTTTATGTTCTATGATATTTTTTGATCAGATGCGTAGTTCTCGAGATATATCAAGATATTTAAAAGTTCCGAAGCCGCACCAACATAATAGAGATACAGAAACACCGTGGCCCCTTTCTTTGAGATAACTCTGCACTATTGCGAGCTGCAAATGCCACTTCCAGCTTAGCTGTGCAGAGGAAGAACAACAAGAAGAAGAAATATCTCGAAATATGTCCGTCAGGCCCCTTCCCTTGAGATAAATCTGCAAATATCTCGGAAACGAAGCGAGCTATGGCAAAATGTTAAGAGACCTTTTTTGTAGAGAATTAAGTTTCCTACTTTTTATGTTCTATGATATTTTTTGATCAGATGCGCAGTTCTCGAGATATATCAAGATATTTAAAAGTTCCGAAGCCGCACCAATAATAGAGATACAGAAACACCGTGGCTCCTTTCTTTGCGATAACTTTCCACTATTGCGAGCTGTAAATGCCACTTCCAGCTGAGCTGTGCAGAAGAAGAACAACAAGAAGAAGAAATATCTCGAAATATGTCCGTCAGGCCCCTTCCCTTGAGATATATCTGCAAATATCTCGGAAACGAAGCGAGCTATGGCAAAATGTTAAGAGACCTTTTTTGTAGAGAATTATGTTTCCTACAATTTATGTTCTATGATATTTTTTGATCAGAAGCGTAGTTTTCGAGATATATCAAGATATTTAAAAGTTCCGAAGCCGCACCAACATAATAGAGGTACAGAAACACCGTGGCCCCTTTCTTTGGGATAACTCTGCACTATTGCGAGCTGGAAATGCCACTTCCAGTTTAGCTGTGCAGAACAAGAACAACAAGAAGAAGAAATATCTCGAAATATGTCCGTCAGGACCCTTCCCTTGGGATAAATCTGCAAATATCTCGGAAACGAAGCGAGCTATGGCAAAACGTTAAGAGACCTTTTTTGTAGAGAATTATGTTTCCTACAATTTATGTTCTATGATATTTTTTGATCAGATGCGTAGTTCTCGAGATATATCAAGATATTTAAAAGCTTCGAAGCTGCACCAACATAATAGAGATACAGAAACACCGTGGCCCCTTTCTTTGAGATAACTCTGCACTATTGCGAGCTGCAAATGCCACTTCCAGCTTAGCTGTGCAGAAGAAGAACAACAAGAAGAAGAAATATCTCGAAATATGTCCGTCAGGCCCCTTCCCTTGAGATAAATCTGCAAATATCTCGGAAACGAAGCGAGCTATGGCAAAATGTTAAGACACCTTTTTTGTAGAGAATTAAGTTTCCTACTTTTTATGTTCTATGATATTTTTTGATCAGATGCGTAGTTCTCGAGATATATCAAGATATTTAAAAGTTCCGAAGCCGCACCAACATTATAGAGATAGAGAAACACCGTGGCCCCTTTCTTTGAGATAACTCTGCACTATTGCGAGCTGCAAATGCCACTTCCAGCTTAGCTGTGCAGAAGAAGAACAACAAGAAGAAGAAATATCTCGAAATATGTCCGTCAGGCCCCTTCCCTTGAGATAAATCTGCAAATATCTCGGAAACGAAGCGAGCTATGGCCACATGTTAAGAGACCTTTTTTGTAGAGAATTAAGTTTCCTACTTTTTATGTTCTATGATATTTTTTGATCAGATGCGTAGTTCTCGAGATATATCAAGATATTTAAAAGTTCCGAAGCCGCACCAACATAATAGAGATACAGAAACACCGTGGCCCCTTTCTTTGAGATAACTCTGCACTATTGCGAGCTGCAAATGCCACTTCCAGCTTAGCTGTGCAGAGGAAGAACAACAAGAAGAAGAAATATCTCGAAATATGTCCGTCAGGCCCCTTCCCTTGAGATAAATCTGCAAATATCTCGGAAACGAAGAGAGCTATGGCAAAATGTTAAGAGACCTTTTTTGTAGAGAATTAAGTTTCCTACTTTTTATGTTCTATGATATTTTTGGATCAGATGCGCAGTTCTCGAGATATATCAAGATATTTAAAAGTTCCGAAGCCGCACCAACATAATAGAGATACAGAAACACCGTGGCCCCTTTCTTTGAGATAACTTTGCACTATTGCGAGCTGTAAATGCCACTTCCAGCTTAGCTGTGCAGAAGAAGAACAACAAGAAGAAGAAATATCTCGAAATATGTCCGTCAGGACCCTTCCCTTGAGATAAATCTGCAAATATCTCGGCAACGAAGCGAGCTACGGCAAAACGTTAAGAGACCTTTTTTGTAGAGAATTATGTTTCCTACAATTTATGTTCTATGATATTTTTTGATCAGATGCGTAGTTCTCGAGATATATCAAGATATTTAAAAGTTCCGAAGCCGCACCACCATAATAGAGATACAGAAACACCGTGGCCCCTTTCTTTGAGATAACTCTGCACTATTGCGAGCTGCAAATGCCACTTCCAGCTTAGCTGTGCAGAGGAAGAACAACAAGAAGAAGAAATATCTCGAAATATGTCCGTCAGGCCCCTTCCCTTGAGATAAATCTGCAAATATCTCGGAAACGAAGCGAGCTATGGCAAAATGTTAAGAGACCTTTTTTGTAGAGGATTAAGTTTCCTACTTTTTATGTTGTATGATATTTTTTGATCAGATGCGTAGTTTTCGAGATATATCAAGATATTTAAAAGTTCCGAAGCCGCACCAATAATAGAGATACAGAAACACCGTGGCCCCTTTCTTTGAGATAACTTTCCACTATTGCGAGCTGTAAATGCCACTTCCAGCTGAGCTGTGCAGAAGAAGAACAACAAGAAGAAGAAATATCTCGAAATATGTCCGTCAGGCCCCTTCCCTTGAGATATATCTGCAAATATCTCGGAAACGAAGCGAGCTATGGCAAAATGTTAAGAGACCTTTTTTGTAGAGAATTATGTTTCCTACAATTTATGTTCTATGATATTTTTTGATCAGAAGCGTAGTTTTCGAGATATATCAAGATATTTAAAAGTTCCGAAGCCGCACCAACATAATAGAGGTACAGAAACACCGTGGCCCCTTTCTTTGGGATAACTCTGCACTATTGCGAGCTGGAAATGCCACTTCCAGTTTAGCTGTGCAGAACAAGAACAACAAGAAGAAGAAATATCTCGAAATATGTCCGTCAGGACCCTTCCCTTGGGATAAATCTGCAAATATCTCGGAAACGAAGCGAGCTATGGCAAAACGTTAAGAGACCTTTTTTGTAGACAATTATGTTTCCTACAATTTATGTTCTATGATATTTTTTGATCAGATGCGTAGTTCTCGAGATATATCAAGATATTTAAAAGCTTCGAAGCTGCACCAACATAATAGAGATACAGAAACACCGTGGCCCCTTTCTTTGAGATAACTCTGCACTATTGCGAGCTGCAAATGCCACTTCCAGCTTAGCTGTGCAGAAGAAGAACAACAAGAAGAAGAAATATCTCGAAATATGTCCGTCAGGCCCCTTCCCTTGAGATAAATCTGCAAATATCTCGGAAACGAAGCGAGCTATGGCAAAATGTTAAGACACCTTTTTTGTAGAGAATTAAGTTTCCTACTTTTTATGTTCTATGATATTTTTTGATCAGATGCGTAGTTCTCGAGATATATCAAGATATTTAAAAGTTCCGAAGCCGCGCCAACATAATAGAGATACAGAAACACCGTGGCCCCTTTCTTTGAGATAACTCTGCACTATTGCGAGCTGCAAATGCCACTTCCAGCTTAGCTGTGCAGAGGAAGAACAACAAGAAGAAGAAATATCTCGAAATATGTCCGTCAGGCCCCTTCCCTTGAGATAAATCTGCAAATATCTCGGAAACGAAGCGAGCTATGGCAAAATGTTAAGAGACCTTTTTTGTAGAGAATTAAGTTTCCTACTTTTTATGTTCTATGATATTTTTTGATCAGATGCGCAGTTCTCGAGATATATCAAGATATTTAAAAGTTCCGAAGCCGCAGCAACATAATAGAGATACAGAAACACCGTGGCCCCTTTCTTTGAGATAACTCTGCACGATTGCGAGCTGCAAATGCCACTTCCAGCTTAGCTGTGCAGAAGAAGAACAACAAGAAGAAGAAATATCTCGAAATATGTCCGTCAGGCCCCTTCCCTTGAGCTAAATCTGCAAATATCTCGGAAACAATGCGAGCTATGGCAAAATAGTAAGAGATATTTTTTGTAGGAAATTAGGTTTCCTACTATTTATGTTCTATGATATTTTTTGATCAGATGCGTAGTTCTCGAGATATATCAAGATATTTAAAAGTTCCGAAGCCGCACCAACATAATAGAGATACAGAAACACCGTGGCCCCTTTCTTTGAGATAACTCTGCACTATTGCGAGCTGCAAATGCCACTTCCAGCTTAGCTGTGCAGAAGAAGAACAACAAGAAGAAGAAATATCTCGAAATATGTCCGTCAGGCCCCTTCCCTTGAGCTAAATCTGCAAATATCTCGGAAACAATGCGAGCTATGGCAAAATAGTAAGAGATCTTTTTTGTAGGGAATTAAGTTTGCTACTATTTATGTTCTATGATATTTTTTGATCAGATGCGTAGTTCTCGAGATATATCAAGATATTTAAAAGTTCCGAAGCCGCACCAACATAATAGAGATACAGAAACAGCGTGGCCCCTTTCTTTGAGATAACTCTGCACTATTGCGAGCTGTAAACGCCACTTCCAGCTTAGCTGTGCAGAAGAAGAACAACAAGAATAAGAAATATTTCGAAATATGTCCGTCAGGCCCCTTCCCTTGAGATAAATCTGCAAATATCTCGGAAACGAAGCGAGCTATGGCAAAATGTTAAGAGACCTTTTTTGTAGAGGATTAAGTTTCCTACTTTTTATGTTGTATGATATTTTTTGATCAGATGCGTAGTTTTCGAGATATATCAAGATATTTAAAAGTTCCGAAGCCGCACCAACATAATAGAGATACAGAAACACCGTGGCCCCTTTCTTTGAGATAACTCTGCACTATTGCGAGCTGCAAATGCCACTTCCAGCTTAGCTGTGCAGAAGAAGAACAACAAGAAGAAGAAATATCTCGAAATATGTCCGTCAGGCCCCTTCCCTTGAGATAAATCTGCAAATATCTCGGAAACGAAGCGAGCTACGGCAAAATGTTAAGAGACCTTTTTTGTAGAAAATTAGGTTTTCTACTTTTTACGTTCTATGATATTTTTTGATCAGATGCGTAGTTCTCGAGATATATCAAGATATTTAAAAGTTCCGAAGCCGCACAAACATAATAGAGATACAGAAACACCGTGGCCCCTTTCTTTGCGATAACTCTGCACTATTGCGAGCTGCAAATGCCACTTCCAGCTTAGCTGTGCAGAAGAAGAACAACAAGAAGAAGAAATATCTCGAAATATGTCCGTCAGGCCCCTTCATTTGAGCTAAATCTGCAAATATCTCGGAAACAATGCGAGCTATGGCAAAATAGTAAGAGATCTTTTTTGTAGGAAATTAAGTTTCCTACTATTTATGTTCTATGATATTTTTTGATCAGATGCGTAGTTCTCGAGATATATCAAGATATTTAAAAGTTCCGAAGCCGCACCAACATAATAGAGATACAGAAACAGCGTGGCCCCTTTCTTTGAGATAACTCTGCACTATTGCGAGCTGTAAATGCCACTTCCAGCTTAGCTGTGCAGAAGAAGAACAACAAGAAGAAGAAATATCTCGAAATATGTCCGTCAGGCCCCTTCCCTTGAGATATATCTGCAAATATCTCGGAAACGAAGCGAGCTATGGCAAAATGTTAAGAGACCTTTTTTGTAGAGGATTAAGTTTCCTACTTTTTATGTTGTATGATATTTTTTGATCAGATGCGTAGTTTTCGAGATATATCAAGATATTTAAAAGTTCCGAAGCCGCACCAATAATAGAGATACAGAAACACCGTGGCCCCTTTCTTTGAGATAACTTTCCACTATTGCGAGCTGTAAATGCCACTTCCAGCTGAGCTGTGCAGAAGAAGAACAACAAGAAGAAGAAATATCTCGAAATATGTCCGTCAGGCCCCTTCCCTTGAGATATATCTGCAAATATCTCGGAAACGAAGCGAGCTATGGCAAAATGTTAAGAGACCTTTTTTGTAGAGAATTATGTTTCCTACAATTTATGTTCTATGATATTTTTTGATCAGAAGCGTAGTTTTCGAGATATATCAAGATATTTAAAAGTTCCGAAGCCGCACCAACATAATAGAGGTACAGAAACACCGTGGCCCCTTTCTTTGGGATAACTCTGCACTATTGCGAGCTGGAAATGCCACTTCCAGTTTAGCTGTGCAGAACAAGAACAACAAGAAGAAGAAATATCTCGAAATATGTCCGTCAGGACCCTTCCCTTGGGATAAATCTGCAAATATCTCGGAAACGAAGCGAGCTATGGCAAAACGTTAAGAGACCTTTTTTGTAGAGAATTATGTTTCCTACAATTTATGTTCTATGATATTTTTTGATCAGATGCGTAGTTCTCGAGATATATCAAGATATTTAAAAGCTTCGAAGCTGCACCAACATAATAGAGATACAGAAACACCGTGGCCCCTTTCTTTGAGATAACTCTGCACTATTGCGAGCTGCAAATGCCACTTCCAGCTTAGCTGTGCAGAAGAAGAACAACAAGAAGAAGAAATATCTCGAAATATGTCCGTCAGGCCCCTTCCCTTGAGATAAATCTGCAAATATCTCGGAAACGAAGCGAGCTATGGCAAAATGTTAAGACACCTTTTTTGTAGAGAATTAAGTTTCCTACTTTTTATGTTCTATGATATTTTTTGATCAGATGCGTAGTTCTCGAGATATATCAAGATATTTAAAAGTTCCGAAGCCGCGCCAACATAATAGAGATACAGAAACACCGTGGCCCCTTTCTTTGAGATAACTCTGCACTATTGCGAGCTGCAAATGCCACTTCCAGCTTAGCTGTGCAGAGGAAGAACAACAAGAAGAAGAAATATCTCGAAATATGTCCGTCAGGCCCCTTCCCTTGAGATAAATCTGCAAATATCTCGGAAACGAAGCGAGCTATGGCAAAATGTTAAGAGACCTTTTTTGTAGAGGATTAAGTTTCCTACTTTTTATGTTGTATGATATTTTTTGATCAGATGCGTAGTTTTCGAGATATATCAAGATATTTAAAAGTTCCGAAGCCGCACCAATAATAGAGATACAGAAACACCGTGGCCCCTTTCTTTGAGATAACTTTCCACTATTGCGAGCTGTAAATGCCACTTCCAGCTGAGCTGTGCAGAAGAAGAACAACAAGAAGAAGAAATATCTCGAAATATGTCCGTCAGGCCCCTTCCCTTGAGATATATCTGCAAATATCTCGGAAACGAAGCGAGCTATGGCAAAATGTTAAGAGACCTTTTTTGTAGAGAATTATGTTTCCTACAATTTATGTTCTATGATATTTTTTGATCAGAAGCGTAGTTTTCGAGATATATCAAGATATTTAAAAGTTCCGAAGCCGCACCAACATAATAGAGGTACAGAAACACCGTGGCCCCTTTCTTTGGGATAACTCTGCACTATTGCGAGCTGGAAATGCCACTTCCAGTTTAGCTGTGCAGAACAAGAACAACAAGAAGAAGAAATATCTCGAAATATGTCCGTCAGGACCCTTCCCTTGGGATAAATCTGCAAATATCTCGGAAACGAAGCGAGCTATGGCAAAACGTTAAGAGACCTTTTTTGTAGAGAATTATGTTTCCTACAATTTATGTTCTATGATATTTTTTGATCAGATGCGTAGTTCTCGAGATATATCAAGATATTTAAAAGCTTCGAAGCTGCACCAACATAATAGAGATACAGAAACACCGTGGCCCCTTTCTTTGAGATAACTCTGCACTATTGCGAGCTGCAAATGCCACTTCCAGCTTAGCTGTGCAGAAGAAGAACAACAAGAAGAAGAAATATCTCGAAATATGTCCGTCAGGCCCCTTCCCTTGAGATAAATCTGCAAATATCTCGGAAACGAAGCGAGCTATGGCAAAATGTTAAGACACCTTTTTTGTAGAGAATTAAGTTTCCTACTTTTTATGTTCTATGATATTTTTTGATCAGATGCGTAGTTCTCGAGATATATCAAGATATTTAAAAGTTCCGAAGCCGCGCCAACATAATAGAGATACAGAAACACCGTGGCCCCTTTCTTTGAGATAACTCTGCACTATTGCGAGCTGCAAATGCCACTTCCAGCTTAGCTGTGCAGAGGAAGAACAACAAGAAGAAGAAATATCTCGAAATATGTCCGTCAGGCCCCTTCCCTTGAGATAAATCTGCAAATATCTCGGAAACGAAGCGAGCTATGGCAAAATGTTAAGAGACCTTTTTTGTAGAGAATTAAGTTTCCTACTTTTTATGTTCTATGATATTTTTTGATCAGATGCGCAGTTCTCGAGATATATCAAGATATTTAAAAGTTCCGAAGCCGCAGCAACATAATAGAGATACAGAAACACCGTGGCCCCTTTCTTTGAGATAACTCTGCACGATTGCGAGCTGCAAATGCCACTTCCAGCTTAGCTGTGCAGAAGAAGAACAACAAGAAGAAGAAATATCTCGAAATATGTCCGTCAGGCCCCTTCCCTTGAGCTAAATCTGCAAATATCTCGGAAACAATGCGAGCTATGGCAAAATAGTAAGAGATATTTTTTGTAGGAAATTAGGTTTCCTACTATTTATGTTCTATGATATTTTTTGATCAGATGCGTAGTTCTCGAGATATATCAAGATATTTAAAAGTTCCGAAGCCGCACCAACATAATAGAGATACAGAAACACCGTGGCCCCTTTCTTTGAGATAACTCTGCACTATTGCGAGCTGCAAATGCCACTTCCAGCTTAGCTGTGCAGAAGAAGAACAACAAGAAGAAGAAATATCTCGAAATATGTCCGTCAGGCCCCTTCCCTTGAGCTAAATCTGCAAATATCTCGGAAACAATGCGAGCTATGGCAAAATAGTAAGAGATCTTTTTTGTAGGGAATTAAGTTTCCTACTATTTATGTTCTATGATATTTTTTGATCAGATGCGTAGTTCTCGAGATATATCAAGATATTTAAAAGTTCCGAAGCCGCACCAACATAATAGAGATACAGAAACAGCGTGGCCCCTTTCTTTGAGATAACTCTGCACTATTGCGAGCTGTAAACGCCACTTCCAGCTTAGCTGTGCAGAAGAAGAACAACAAGAAGAAGAAATATCTCGAAATATGTCCGTCAGGACCCTTCCCTTGGGATAAATCTGCAAATATCTCGGAAACGAAGCGAGCTATGGCAAAACGTTAAGAGACCTTTTTTGTAGAGAATTATGTTTCCTACAATTTATGTTCTATGATATTTTTTGATCAGATGCGTAGTTCTCGAGATATATCAAGATATTTAAAAGCTTCGAAGCTGCACCAACATAATAGAGATACAGAAACACCGTGGCCCCTTTCTTTGAGATAACTCTGCACTATTGCGAGCTGCAAATGCCACTTCCAGCTTAGCTGTGCAGAAGAAGAACAACAAGAAGAAGAAATATCTCGAAATATGTCCGTCAGGCCCCTTCCCTTGAGATAAATCTGCAAATATCTCGGAAACGAAGCGAGCTATGGCAAAATGTTAAGACACCTTTTTTGTAGAGAATTAAGTTTCCTACTTTTTATGTTCTATGATATTTTTTGATCAGATGCGTAGTTCTCGAGATATATCAAGATATTTAAAAGTTCCGAAGCCGCGCCAACATAATAGAGATACAGAAACACCGTGGCCCCTTTCTTTGAGATAACTCTGCACTATTGCGAGCTGCAAATGCCACTTCCAGCTTAGCTGTGCAGAGGAAGAACAACAAGAAGAAGAAATATCTCGAAATATGTCCGTCAGGCCCCTTCCCTTGAGATAAATCTGCAAATATCTCGGAAACGAAGCGAGCTATGGCAAAATGTTAAGAGACCTTTTTTGTAGAGAATTAAGTTTCCTACTTTTTATGTTCTATGATATTTTTTGATCAGATGCGCAGTTCTCGAGATATATCAAGATATTTAAAAGTTCCGAAGCCGCAGCAACATAATAGAGATACAGAAACACCGTGGCCCCTTTCTTTGAGATAACTCTGCACGATTGCGAGCTGCAAATGCCACTTCCAGCTTAGCTGTGCAGAAGAAGAACAACAAGAAGAAGAAATATCTCGAAATATGTCCGTCAGGCCCCTTCCCTTGAGATAAATCTGCAAATATCTCGGAAACGAAGCGAGCTACGGCAAAATGTTAAGAGACCTTTTTTGTAGAAAATTAGGTTTCCTACTTTTTACGTTCTATGATATTTTTTGATCAGATGCGTAGTTCTCGAGATATATCAAGATATTTAAAAGTTCCGAAGCCGCACAAACATAATAGAGATACAGAAACACCGTGGCCCCTTTCTTTGCGATAACTCTGCACTATTGCGAGCTGCAAATGCCACTTCCAGCTTAGCTGTGCAGAAGAAGAACAACAAGAAGAAGAAATATCTCGAAATATGTCCGTCAGGCCCCTTCATTTGAGCTAAATCTGCAAATATCTCGGAAACAATGCGAGCTATGGCAAAATAGTAAGAGATCTTTTTTGTAGGAAATTAAGTTTCCTACTATTTATGTTCTATGATATTTTTTGATCAGATGCGTAGTTCTCGAGATATATCAAGATATTTAAAAGTTCCGAAGCCGCACCAACATAATAGAGATACAGAAACAGCGTGGCCCCTTTCTTTGAGATAACTCTGCACTATTGCGAGCTGTAAATGCCACTTCCAGCTTAGCTGTGCAGAAGAAGAACAACAAGAAGAAGAAATATCTCGAAATATGTCCGTCAGGCCCCTTCCCTTGAGATATATCTGCAAATATCTCGGAAACGAAGCGAGCTATGGCAAAATGTTAAGAGACCTTTTTTGTAGAGAATTAAGTTTCCTACTTTTTATGTTCTATGATATTTTTTGATCAGATGCGTAGTTCTCGAGATATATCAAGATATTTAAAAGTTCCGAAGCCGCACCACCATAATAGAGATACAGAAACACCGTGGCCCCTTTCTTTGAGATAACTCTGCACTATTGCGAGCTGCAAATGCCACTTCCAGCTTAGCTGTGCAGAAGAAGAACAACAAGAAGAAGAAATATCTCGAAATATGTCCGTCAGGCCCCTTCCCTTGAGATAAATCTGCAAATATCTCGAAAACGAAGCGAGCTATGGCAAAATATTAAGAGACCTTATTTGTAGAGAATTAAGTTTCCCACTTTTTATGTTCTATGATATTTTTTGATCAGATGCGTAGTTCTCGAGATATATCGAGATATTTAAAAGTTCCGAAGCCGCACCAACATAATAGAGATACAGAAACACCGTGGCCCCTTTCTTTGAGATAACTCTGCACTATTGCGAGCTGCAAATGCCACTTCCAGCTTAGCTGTGCAGAAGAAGAACAACAAGAAGAAGAAATATCTCGAAATATGTCCGTCAGGCCCCTTCCCTTGAGATAAATCTGCAACTATCTCGGAAACGAAGCGAGCTATGGCAAAATGTTAAGAGACCTTTTTTGTAGAGAATTATGTTTCCTACAAGCTATGTTCTATGGTATTTTTTGATCAGAAGCGTAGTTTTCGAGATATATCGAGATATTTAAAAGTTCCGAAGCGGCACCAACATAATAGAGATACAGAAACACGTGGCCCCTTTCTTTGAGATAACTCTGCACTATTGCGAGCTGCAAATGCCACTTCCAGCTTAGCTGTGCAGAAGAAGAACAACAAGAAGAAGAAATATCTCGAAATATGTCCGTCAGGTCCCTTCCCTTGAGATAAATCTGCAAATATCTCGGAAACAATGCGAGCTATGGCAAAATGTTAAGAGACCTTATTTGTAGAGAACTAAGTTTCCTACTTTTTATGTTCTATGATATTTTTTGATCAGATGCGTAGTTCTCGAGATATATCAAGATATTTAAAAGCTCCGAAGCTGCACCAACATAATAGAGGTACAGAAACACCGTGGCCCCTTTCTTTGAGATAACTCTGCACTATTGCGAGCTGCAAATGCCACTTCCAGCTTAGCTGTGCAGAAGAAGAACAACAAGAATAAGAAATATTTCGAAATATGTCCGTCAGGCCCCTTCCCTTGAGATAAATCTGCAAATATCTCGGAAACGAAGCGAGCTACGGCAAAATGTTAAGAGACCTTTTTTGTAGAAAATTAGGTTTCCTACTTTTTATGTTCTATGATATTTTTTGATCAGATGCGTAGTTCTCGAGATATATCAAGATATTTAAAAGTTCCGAAGCCGCACAAACATAATAGAGATACAGAAACACCGTGGCCCCTTTCTTTGCGATAACTCTGCACTATTGCGAGCTGCAAATGCCACTTCCAGCTTAGCTGTGCAGAAGAAGAACAACAAGAAGAAGAAATATCTCGAAATATGTCCGTCAGGCCCCTTCCCTTGAGATAAATCTGCAAATATCTCGGAAACGAAGCGAGCTATGGCAAAATGTTAAGAGACCTTATTTGTAGAGAATTAAGTTTCCTACTTTTTATGTTCTATGATATTTTTTGATCAGATGCGTAGTTCTCGAGATCTATCGAGATATTTAAAAGTTCCGAAGCCGCACCAACATAATAGAGATACAGAAACACCGTGGCCCCTTTCTTTGAGATAACTCTGCACTATTGCGAGCTGCAAATGCCACTTCCAGCTTAGCTGTGCAGAAGAAGAACAACAAGAAGAAGAAATATCTCGAAATATGTCCGTCAGGCCCCTTCCCTTGAGATAAATCTGCAACTATCTCGGAAACGAAGCGAGCTATGGCAAAATGTTAAGAGACCTTTTTTGTAGAGAATTATGTTTCCTACAAGCTATGTTCTATGGTATTTTTTGATCAGAAGCGTAGTTTTCGAGATATATCGAGATATTTAAAAGTTCCGAAGCCGCACCAACATAATAGAGATACAGAAACACGTGGCCCTTTTCTTTGAGATAACTCTGCACTATTGCGAGCTGCAAATGCCACTTCCAGCTTAGCTGTGCAGAAGAAGAACAACAAGAAGAAGAAATATCTCGAAATATGTCCGTCAGGCCCCTTCCCTTGAGATAAATCTGCAAATATCTCGGAAACGAAGCGAGCTATGGCAAAATGTTAAGAGACCTTATTTGTAGAGAATTAAGTTTCCTACTTTTTATGTTCTATGATATTTTTTGATCAGATGCGTAGTTCTCGAGATATATCGAGATATTTAAAAGTTCCGAAGCCGCACCAACATAATAGAGATACAGAAACACCGTGGCCCCTTTCTTTGAGATAACTCTGCACTATTGCGAGCTGCAAATGCCACTTCCAGCTTAGCTGTGCAGAAGAAGAACAACAAGAAGAAGAAATATCTCGAAATATGTCCGTCAGGCCCCTTCCCTTGAGATAAATCTGCAACTATCTCGGAAACGAAGCGAGCTATGGCAAAATGTTAAGAGACCTTTTTTGTAGAGAATTATGTTTCCTACGAGCTATGTTCTATGGTATTTTTTGATCAGAAGCGTAGTTTTCGAGATATATCGAGATATTTAAAAGTTCCGAAGCCGCACCAACATAATAGAGATACAGAAACACCGTGGCCCCTTTCTTTGCGATAACTCTGCACTATTGCGAGCTGCAAATGCCACTTCCAGCTTAGCTGTGCAGAAGAAGAACAACAAGAAGAAGAAATATCTCGAAATATGTCCGTCAGGCCCCTTCCCTTGAGATAAATCTGCAAATATCTCGGAAACGAAGCGAGCTATGGCAAAATGTTAAGAGACCTTGTTTGTAGAGAATTAAGTTTCCTACTTTTTATGTTCTATGATATTTTTTGATCAGATGCGTAGTTCTCGAGATATATCGAGATATTTAAAAGTTCCGAAGCCGCACCAACATAATAGAGATACAGAAACACCGTGGCCCCTTTCTTTGAGATAACTCTGCACTATTGCGAGCTGCAAATGCCACTTCCAGCTTAGCTGTGCAGAAGAAGAACAACAAGAAGAAGAAATATCTCGAAATATGTCCGTCAGGCCCCTTCCCTTGAGATAAATCTGCAACTATCTCGGAAACGAAGCGAGCTATGGCAAAATGTTAAGAGACCTTTTTTGTAGAGAATTATGTTTCCTACAAGCTATGTTCTATGGTATTTTTTGATCAGAAGCGTAGTTTTCGAGATATATCGAGATATTTAAAAGTTCCGAAGCCGCACCAACATAATAGAGATACAGAAACACGTGGCCCTTTTCTTTGAGATAACTCCGCACTATTGCGAACTGCAAATGCCACTTCCAGCTTAGCTGTGCAGAAGAAGAACAACAAGAAGAAGAAATATCTCGAAATATGTCCGTCAGGCCCCTTCCCTTGAGATAAATCTGCAAATATCTCGGAAACGAAGCGAGCTATGGCAAAATGTTAAGAGACCTTATTTGTAGAGAATTAAGTTTCCTACTTTTTATGTTCTACGATATTTTTTGATCAGAAGCGTAGTTTTCGAGATATATCAAGATATTTAAAAGTTCCGAAGCCGCACCAACATAATAGAGATACAGAAACACCGTGGCCCCTTTCTTTGAGAAAACTCTGCACTATTGCGAGCTGCAAATGCCACTTCCAGCTTAGCTGTGCAGAAGAAGAACAACAAGAAGAAGAAATATCTCGAAATATGTCCGTTAGGCCCCTTCCCTTGAGATAAATCTGCAAATATCTCGGAAACGAAGCGAGCTATGGCAAAATGTTAAGAGACCTTTTTTGTAGAGGATTAAGTTTCCTACTTTTTATGTTGTATGATATTTTTTGATCAGATGCGTAGTTTTCGAGATATATCAAGATATTCAAAAGTTCCGAAGCCGCACCAACATAATAGAGAAACAGAAACACCGTGGCCCCTTTCTTTGAGATAACTCTGCACTATTGCGAGCTGCAATTGCCACTTCCAGCTTAGCTGTGCAGAAGAAGAACAACAAGAAGAAGAAATATCTCGAAATATGTCCGTCAGGCCCCTTCCCTTGAGCTAAATCTGCAAATATCTCGGAAACAATGCGAGCTATGGCAAAATAGTAAGAGATCTTTTTTGTAGGAAATTAAGTTTCCTACTATTTATGTTCTATGATATTTTTTGATCAGATGCGTAGTTCTCGAGATATATCAAGATATTTAAAAGTTCCGAAGCCGCACCAACATAATAGAGATACAGAAACACCGTGGCCCCTTTCTTTGAGATAACTCTGCACTATTGCGAGCTGTAAATGCCACTTCCAGCTTAGCTGTGCAGAAGAAGAACAACAAGAAGAAGAAATATCACGAAATATGTCCGTCAGGCCCCTTCCCTTGAGATAAATCTGCAAATATCTCGGAAACGAAGCGAGCTATGGCAAAATGTTAAGAGACCTTTTTTGTAGAGAATTAAGTTTCCTACTTTTTATGTTCTATGATATTTTTTGATCAGATGCGTAGTTCTCGAGATATATCAAGATATTTAAAAGTTCCGAAGCCGCACCAACATAATAGAGATACAGAAACACCGTGGCCCCTTTCTTTGAGATAACTCTGCACTGTTGCTAGCTGGAAATGCCACTTCCAGTTTAGCTGTGCAGAAGAAGAACAACAAGAAGAAGAAATATCTCGAAATATGTCCGTCAGGCGCCTTCCCTTGAGATAAATCTGCAAATATCTCGGAAACGAAGCGAGCTATGGCAAAATGTTAAGAGACCTCTTTTGTAGAGAACTATGTTTCCTACAATTTATGTTCTATGATATTTTTTGATCAGATGCGTAGTTCTCGAGATATATCAAGATATTTAAAAGTTCCGAAGCCGCACAAACATAATAGAGATACAGAAACACCGTGGCCCCTTTCTTTGCGATAACTCTGCACTATTGCGAGCTGCAAATGCCACTTCCAGCTTAGCTGTGCAGAAGGAGAACAACAAGAATAAGAAATATTTCGAAATATGTCCGTCAGGCCCCTTCCCTTGAGATAAATCTGCAAATATCTCGGAAACGAAGCGAGCTACGGCAAAATGTTACGAGACCTTTTTTGTAGAAAATTAGGTTTCCTACTTTTTATGTTCTATGATATTTTTTGATCAGATGCGTAGTTCTCGAGATATATCAAGATATTTAAAAGTTCCGAAGCCGCACAAACATAATAGAGACACAGAAACACCGTGGCCCCTTTCTTTGCGATAACTCTGCACTATTGCGAGCTGCAAATGCCACTTCCAGCTTAGCTGTGCAGAAGAAGAACAACAAGAAGAAGAAATATCTCGAAATATGTCCGTCAGGCCCCTTCCCTTGAGATAAATCTGCAAATATCTCGGAAACGAAGCGAGCTATGGCAAAATGTTAAGAGACCTTATTTGTAGAGAATTAAGTTTCCTACTTTTTATGTTCTATGATATTTTTTGATCAGATGCGTAGTTCTCGAGATATATCAAGATATTTAAAAGTTCCGAAGCCGCACCAACATAATAGAGATACAGAAACACCGTGGCCCCTTTCTTTGCGATAACTCTGCACTATTGCGAGCTGCAAATGCCACTTCCAGCTTAGCTGTGCAGAAGAAGAACAACAAGAAGAAGAAATATCTCGAAATATGTCCGTCAGGCCCCTTCCCTTGAGATAAATCTGCAAATATCTCGGAAACGAAGCGAGCTATGGCAAAATGTTAAGAGACCTTGTTTGTAGAGAATTAAGTTTCCTACTTTTTATGTTCTATGATATTTTTTGATCAGATGCGTAGTTCTCGAGATATATCGAGACATTTAAAAGTTCCGAAGCCGCACCAACATAATAGAGATACAGAAACACCGTGGCCCCTTTCTTTGAGATAACTCTGCACTATTGCGAGCTGCAAATGCCACTTCCAGCTTAGCTGTGCAGAAGAAGAACAACAAGAAGAAGAAATATCTCGAAATATGTCCGTCAGGCCCCTTCCCTTGAGATAAATCTGCAACTATCTCGGAAACGAAGCGAGCTATGGCAAAATCTTAAGAGACCTTTTTTGTAGAGAATTATGTTTCCTACAAGTTATGTTCTATGATATTTTTTGATCAGAAGCGTAGTTTTCGAGATATATCAAGATATTTAAAAGTTCCGAAGCCGCACCAACATAATAGAGATACAGAAACACCGTGGCCCCTTTCTTTGAGAAAACTCTGCACTATTGCGAGCTGCAAATGCCACTTCCAGCTTAGCTGTGCAGAAGAAGAACAACAAGAAGAAGAAATATCTCGAAATATGTCCGTTAGGCCCCTTCCCTTGAGATAAATCTGCAAATATCTCGGAAACGAAGCGAGCTATGGCAAAATGTTAAGAGACCTTTTTTGTAGAGGATTAAGTTTCCTACTTTTTATGTTGTATGATATTTTTTGATCAGATGCGTAGTTTTCGAGATATTTCAAGATATTTAAAAGTTCCGAAGCCGCACCAACATAATAGAGATACAGAAACACCGTGGCCCCTTTCTTTGAGATAACTCTGCACTATTGCGAGCTGCAAATGCCACTTCCAGCTTAGCTGTGCAGAAGAAGAACAACAAGAAGAAGAAATATCTCGAAATATGTCCGTCAGGCCCCTTCCCTTGAGCTAAATCTGCAAATATCTCGGAAACAATGCGAGCTATGGCAAAATAGTAAGAGATCTTTTTTGTAGGAAATTAAGTTTCCTACTATTTATGTTCTATGATATTTTTTGATCAGATGCGTAGTTCTCGAGATATATCAAGATATTTAAAAGTTCCGAAGCCGCACCAACATAATAGAGATACAGAAACACCGTGGCCCCTTTCTTTGAGATAACTCTGCACTATTGCGAGCTGCAAATGCCACTTCCAGCTTAGCTGTGCAGAAGAAGAACAACAAGAAGAAGAAATATCTCGAAATATGTCCGTCAGGCCCCTTCCCTTGAGCTAAATCTGCAAATATCTCGGAAACAATGCGAGCTATGGCAAAATAGTAAGAGATCTTTTTTGTAGGAAATTAAGTTTCCTACTATTTATGTTCTATGATATTTTTTGATCAGATGCGTAGTTCTCGAGATATATCAAGATATTTAAAAGTTCCGAAGCCGCACCAACATAATAGAGATACAGAAACAGCGTGGCCCCTTTCTTTGAGATAACTCTGCACTATTGCGAGCTGTAAATGCCACTTCCAGCTTAGCTGTGCAGAAGAAGAACAACAAGAATAAGAAATATTTCGAAATATGTCCGTCAGGCCCCTTCCCTTGAGATAAATCTGCAAATATCTCGGAAACGAAGCGAGCTATGGCAAAATGTTAAGAGACCTTTTTTGTAGAGGATTAAGTTTCCTACTTTTTATGTTGTATGATATTTTTTGATCAGATGCGTAGTTTTCGAGATATATCAAGATATTTAAAAGTTCCGAAGCCGCACCAACATAATAGAGATACAGAAACACCGTGGCCCCTTTCTTTGAGATAACTCTGCACTATTGCGAGCTGCAAATGCCACTTCCAGCTTAGCTGTGCAGAAGAAGAACAACAAATAGAAGAAATATCTCGAAATATGTCCGTCAGGCCCCTTCCCTTGAGATAAATCTGCAAATATCTCGGAAACGAAGCGAGCTACGGCAAAATGTTAAGAGACCTTTTTTGTAGAAAATTAGGTTTCCTACTTTTTACGTTCTATGATATTTTTTGATCAGATGCGTAGTTCTCGAGATATATCAAGATATTTAAAAGTTCCGAAGCCGCACAAACATAATAGAGATACAGAAACACCGTGGCCCCTTTCTTTGCGATAACTCTGCACTATTGCGAGCTGCAAATGCCACTTCCAGCTTAGCTGTGCAGAAGAAGAACAACAAGAAGAAGAAATATCTCGAAATATGTCCGTCAGGCCCCTTCCCTTGAGCTAAATCTGCAAATATCTCGGAAACAATGCGAGCTATGGCAAAATAGTAAGAGATCTTTTTTGTAGGAAATTAAGTTTCCTACTATTTATGTTCTATGATATTTTTTGATCAGATGCGTAGTTCTCGAGATATATCAAGATATTTAAAAGTTCCGAAGCCGCACCAACATTATAGAGATACAGAAACAGCGTGGCCCCTTTCTTTGAGATAACTCTGCACTATTGCGAGCTGTAAATGCCACTTCCAGCTTAGCTGTGCAGAAGAAGAACAACAAGAAGAAGAAATATCTCGAAATATGTCGGTCAGGCCCCTTCCCTTGAGATATATCTGCAAATATCTCGGAAACGAAGCGAGCTATGGCAAAATGTTAAGAGACCTTTTTTGTAGAGAATTAAGTTTCCTACTTTTTATGTTCTATGATATTTTTTGATCAGATGCGTAGTTCTCGAGATATATCAAGATATTTAAAAGTTCCGAAGCCGCACCACCATAATAGAGATACAGAAACACCGTGGCCCCTTTCTTTGAGATAACTCTGCACTATTGCGAGCTGCAAATGCCACTTCCAGCTTAGCTGTGCAGAGGAAGAACAACAAGAAGAAGAAATATCTCGAAATATGTCCGTCAGGCCCCTTCCCTTGAGATAAATCTGCAAATATCTCGGAAACGAAGCGAGCTATGGCAAAATGTTAAGAGACCTTTTTTGTAGAGGATTAAGTTTCCTACTTTTTATGTTGTATGATATTTTTTGATCAGATGCGTAGTTTTCGAGATATATCAAGATATTTAAAAGTTCCGAAGCCGCACCAATAATAGAGATACAGAAACACCGTGGCCCCTTTCTTTGAGATAACTTTCCACTATTGCGAGCTGTAAATGCCACTTCCAGCTGAGCTGTGCAGAAGAAGAACAACAAGAAGAAGAAATATCTCGAAATATGTCCGTCAGGCCCCTTCCCTTGAGATATATCTGCAAATATCTCGGAAACGAAGCGAGCTATGGCAAAATGTTAACAGACCTTTTTTGTAGAGAATTATGTTTCCTACAATTTATGTTCTATGATATTTTTTGATCAGATGCGTAGTTCTCGAGATATATCAAGATATTTAAAAGCTTCGAAGCTGCACCAACATAATAGAGATACAGAAACACCGTGGCCCCTTTCTTTGAGATAACTCTGCACTATTGCGAGCTGCAAATGCCACTTCCAGCTTAGCTGTGCAGAAGAAGAACAACAAGAAGAAGAAATATCTCGAAATATGTCCGTCAGGCCCCTTCCCTTGAGATAAATCTGCAAATATCTCGGAAACGAAGCGAGCTATGGCAAAATGTTAAGACACCTTTTTTGTAGAGAATTAAGTTTCCTACTTTTTATGTTCTATGATATTTTTTGATCAGATGCGTAGTTCTCGAGATATATCAAGATATTTAAAAGTTCCGAAGCCGCGCCAACATAATAGAGATACAGAAACACCGTGGCCCCTTTCTTTGAGATAACTCTGCACTATTGCGAGCTGCAAATGCCACTTCCAGCTTAGCTGTGCAGAGGAAGAACAACAAGAAGAAGAAATATCTCGAAATATGTCCGTCAGGCCCCTTCCCTTGAGATAAATCTGCAAATATCTCGGAAACGAAGCGAGCTATGGCAAAATGTTAAGAGACCTTTTTTGTAGAGAATTAAGTTTCCTACTTTTTATGTTCTATGATATTTTTTGATCAGATGCGCAGTTCTCGAGATATATCAAGATATTTAAAAGTTCCGAAGCCGCAGCAACATAATAGAGATACAGAAACACCGTGGCCCCTTTCTTTGAGATAACTCTGCACGATTGCGAGCTGCAAATGCCACTTCCAGCTTAGCTGTGCAGAAGAAGAACAACAAGAAGAAGAAATATCTCGAAATATGTCCGTCAGGCCCCTTCCCTTGAGCTAAATCTGCAAATATCTCGGAAACAATGCGAGCTATGGCAAAATAGTAAGAGATATTTTTTGTAGGAAATTAGGTTTCCTACTATTTATGTTCTATGATATTTTTTGATCAGATGCGTAGTTCTCGAGATATATCAAGATATTTAAAAGTTCCGAAGCCGCACCAACATAATAGAGATACAGAAACACCGTGGCCCCTTTCTTTGAGATAACTCTGCACTATTGCGAGCTGCAAATGCCACTTCCAGCTTAGCTGTGCAGAAGAAGAACAACAAGAAGAAGAAATATCTCGAAATATGTCCGTCAGGCCCCTTCCCTTGAGCTAAATCTGCAAATATCTCGGAAACAATGCGAGCTATGGCAAAATAGTAAGAGATCTTTTTTGTAGGAAATTAAGTTTCCTACTATTTATGTTCTATGATATTTTTTGATCAGATGCGTAGTTCTCGAGATATATCAAGATATTTAAAAGTTCCGAAGCCGCACCAACATAATAGAGATACAGAAACAGCGTGGCCCCTTTCTTTGAGATAACTCTGCACTATTGCGAGCTGTAAATGCCACTTCCAGCTTAGCTGTGCAGAAGAAGAACAACAAGAATAAGAAATATTTCGAAATATGTCCGTCAGGCCCCTTCCCTTGAGATAAATCTGCAAATATCTTGGAAACGAAGCGAGCTATGGCAAAATGTTAAGAGACCTTTTTTGTAGAGGATTAAGTTTCCTACTTTTTATGTTGTATGATATTTTTTGATCAGATGCGTAGTTTTCGAGATATATCAAGATATTTAAAAGTTCCGAAGCCGCACCAACATAATAGAGATACAGAAACACCGTGGCCCCTTTCTTTGAGATAACTCTGCACTATTGCGAGCTGCAAATGCCACTTCCAGCTTAGCTGTGCAGAAGAAGAACAACAAGAAGAAGAAATATCTCGAAATATGTCCGTCAGGCCCCTTCCCTTGAGATAAATCTGCAAATATCTCGGAAACGAAGCGAGCTACGGCAAAATGTTAAGAGACCTTTTTTGTAGAAAATTATGTTTCCTACTTTTTACGTTCTATGATATTTTTTGATCAGATGCGTAGTTCTCGAGATATATCAAGATATTTAAAAGTTCCGAAGCCGCACAAACATAATAGAGATACAGAAACACCGTGGCCCCTTTCTTTGCGATAACTCTGCACTATTGCGAGCTGCAAATGCCACTTCCAGCTTAGCTGTGCAGAAGAAGAACAACAAGAAGAAGAAATATCTCGAAATATGTCCGTCAGGCCCCTTCATTTGAGCTAAATCTGCAAATATCTCGGAAACAATGCGAGCTATGGCAAAATAGTAAGAGATCTTTTTTGTAGAAAATTAAGTTTCCTACTATTTATGTTCTATGATATTTTTTGATCAGATGCGTAGTTCTCGAGATATATCAAGATATTTAAAAGTTCCGAAGCCGCACCAACATAATAGAGATACAGAAACAGCGTGGCCCCTTTCTTTGAGATAACTCTGCACTATTGCGAGCTGTAAATGCCACTTCCAGCTTAGCTGTGCAGAAGAAGAACAACAAGAAGAAGAAATATCTCGAAATATGTCCGTCAGGCCCCTTCCCTTGAGATATATCTGCAAATATCTCGGAAACGAAGCGAGCTATGGCAAAATGTTAAGAGACCTTTTTTGTAGAGAATTAAGTTTCCTACTTTCTATGTTCTATGATATTTTTTGATCAGATGCGTAGTTCTCGAGATATATCAAGATATTTAAAAGTTCCGAAGCCGCACCACCATAATACAGATACAGAAACACCGTGGCCCCTTTCTTTGAGATAACTGTGCACTATTGCGAGCTGCAAATGCCACTTCCAGCTTAGCTGTGCAGAAGAAGAACAACAAGAAGAAGAAATATCTCGAAATATGTCCGTCAGGCCCCTTCCCTTGAGATAAATCTGCAAATATCTCGAAAACGAAGCGAGCTATGGCAAAATGTTAAGAGACCTTATTTGTAGAGAATTAAGTTTCCCACTTTTTATGTTCTATGATATTTTTTGATCAGATGCGTAGTTCTCGAGATATATCGAGATATTTAAAAGTTCCGAAGCCGCACCAACATAATAGAGATACAGAAACACCGTGGCCCCTTTCTTTGAGATAACTCTGCACTATTGCGAGCTGCAAATGCCACTTCCAGCTTAGCTGTGCAGAAGAAGAACAACAAGAAGAAGAAATATCTCGAAATATGTCCGTCAGGCCCCTTCCCTTGAGATAAATCTGCAACTATCTCGGAAACGAAGCGAGCTATGGCAAAATGTTAAGAGACCTTTTTTGTAGAGAATTATGTTTCCTACAAGCTATGTTCTATGGTATTTTTTGATCAGAAGCGTAGTTTTCGAGATATATCGAGATATTTAAAAGTTCCGAAGCGGCACCAACATAATAGAGATACAGAAACACGTGGCCCCTTTCTTTGAGATAACTCTGCACTATTGCGAGCTGCAAATGCCACTTCCAGCTTAGCTGTGCAGAAGAAGAACAACAAGAAGAAGAAATATCTCGAAATATGTCCGTCAGGTCCCTTCCCTTGAGATAAATCTGCAAATATCTCGGAAACAATGCGAGCTATGGCAAAATAGTAAGAGATCTTTTTTGTAGGAAATTAAGTTTCCTACTATTTATGTTCTATGATATTTTTTGATCAGATGCGTAGTTCTCGAGATATATCAAGATATTTAAAAGTTCCGAAGCCGCACCAACATAATAGAGATACAGAAACACCGTGGCCCCTTTCTTTGCGATAACTCTGCACTATTGCGAGCTGCAAATGCCACTTCCAGCTTAGCTGTGCAGAAGAAGAACAACAAGAAGAAGAAATATCTCGAAATATGTCCGTCAGGCCCCTTCCCTTGAGATAAATCTGCAAATATCTCGGAAACGAAGCGAGCTATGGCAAAATGTTAAGAGACCTTATTTGTAGAGAATTAAGTTTCCTACTTTTTATGTTCTATGATATTTTTTGATCAGATGCGTAGTTCTCGAGATATATCAAGATATTTAAAAGCTCCGAAGCTGCACCAACATAATAGAGGTACAGAAACACCGTGGCCCCTTTCTTTGAGATAACTCTGCACTATTGCGAGCTGCAAATGCCACTTCCAGCTTAGCTGTGCAGAAGAAGAACAACAAGAATAAGAAATATTTCGAAATATGTCCGTCAGGCCCCTTCCCTTGAGATAAATCTGCAAATATCTCGGAAACGAAGCGAGCTACGGCAAAATGTTAAGAGACCTTTTTTGTAGAAAATTAGGTTTCCTACTTTTTATGTTCTATGATATTTTTTGATCAGATGCGTAGTTCTCGAGATATATCAAGATATTTAAAAGTTCCGAAGCCGCACAAACATAATAGAGATACAGAAACACCGTGGCCCCTTTCTTTGCGATAACTCTGCACTATTGCGAGCTGCAAATGCCACTTCCAGCTTAGCTGTGCAGAAGAAGAACAACAAGAAGAAGAAATATCTCGAAATATGTCCGTCAGGCCCCTTCCCTTGAGATAAATCTGCAAATATCTCGGAAACGAAGCGAGCTATGGCAAAATGTTAAGAGACCTTATTTGTAGAGAATTAAGTTTCCTACTTTTTATGTTCTATGATATTTTTTGATCAGATGCGTAGTTCTCGAGATATATCGAGATATTTAAAAGTTCCGAAGCCGCACCAACATAATAGAGATACAGAAACACCGTGGCCCCTTTCTTTGAGATAACTCTGCACTATTGCGAGCTGCAAATGCCACTTCCAGCTTAGCTGTGCAGAAGAAGAACAACAAGAAGAAGAAATATCTCGAAATATGTCCGTCAGGCCCCTTCCCTTGAGATAAATCTGCAACTATCTCGGAAACGAAGCGAGCTATGGCAAAATGTTAAGAGACCTTTTTTGTAGAGAATTATGTTTCCTACAAGCTATGTTCTATGGTATTTTTTGATCAGAAGCGTAGTTTTCGAGATATATCGAGATATTTAAAAGTTCCGAAGCCGCACCAACATAATAGAGATACAGAAACACGTGGCCCTTTTCTTTGAGATAACTCTGCACTATTGCGAGCTGCAAATGCCACTTCCAGCTTAGCTGTGCAGAAGAAGAACAACAAGAAGAAGAAATATCTCGAAATATGTCCGTCAGGCCCCTTCCCTTGAGATAAATCTGCAAATATCTCGGAAACGAAGCGAGCTATGGCAAAATGTTAAGAGACCTTATTTGTAGAAAATTAAGTTTCCTACTTTTTATGTTCTATGATATTTTTTGATCAGATGCGTAGTTCTCGAGATATATCGAGATATTTAAAAGTTCCGAAGCCGCACCAACATAATAGAGATACAGAAACACCGTGGCCCCTTTCTTTGAGATAACTCTGCACTATTGCGAGCTGCAAATGCCACTTCCAGCTTAGCTGTGCAGAAGAAGAACAACAAGAAGAAGAAATATCTCGAAATATGTCCGTCAGGCCCCTTCCCTTGAGATAAATCTGCAAATATCTCGGAAACGAAGCGAGCTATGGCAAAATGTTAAGAGACCTTGTTTGTAGAGAATTAAGTTTCCTACTTTTTATGTTCTATGATATTTTTTGATCAGATGCGTAGTTCTCGAGATATATCGAGATATTTAAAAGTTCCGAAGCCGCACCAACATAATAGAGATACAGAAACACCGTGGCCCCTTTCTTTGAGATAACTCTGCACTATTGCGAGCTGCAAATGCCACTTCCAGCTTAGCTGTGCAGAAGAAGAACAACAAGAAGAAGAAATATCTCGAAATATGTCCGTCAGGCCCCTTCCCTTGAGATAAATCTGCAACTATCTCGGAAACGAAGCGAGCTATGGCAAAATGTTAAGAGACCTTTTTTGTAGAGAATTATGTTTCCTACAAGCTATGTTCTATGGTATTTTTTGATCAGAAGCGTAGTTTTCGAGATATATCGAGATATTTAAAAGTTCCGAAGCCGCACCAACATAATAGAGATACAGAAACACGTGGCCCTTTTCTTTGAGATAACTCTGCACTATTGCGAGCTGCAAATGCCACTTCCAGCTTAGCTGTGCAGAAGAAGAACAACAAGAAGAAGAAATATCTCGAAATATGTCCGTCAGGCCCCTTCCCTTGAGATAAATCTGCAAATATCTCGGAAACGAAGCGAGCTATGGCAAAATGTTAAGAGACCTTATTTGTAGAGAATTAAGTTTCCTACTTTTTATGTTCTACGATATTTTTTGATCAGATGCGTAGTTCTCGAGATATATCGAGATATTTAAAAGTTCCGAAGCCGCACCAACATAATAGAGATACAGAAACACCGTGGCCCCTTTCTTTGAGATAACTCTGCACTATTGCGAGCTGCAAATGCCACTTCCAGCTTAGCTGTGCAGAAGAAGAACAACAAGAAGAAGAAATATCTCGAAATATGTCCGTCAGGCCCCTTCCCTTGAGATAAATCTGCAACTATCTCGGAAACGAAGCGAGCTATGGCAAAATCTTAAGAGACCTTTTTTGTAGAGAATTATGTTTCCTACAAGTTATGTTCTATGATATTTTTTGATCAGAAGCGTAGTTTTCGAGATATATCAAGATATTTAAAAGTTCCGAAGCCGCACCAACATAATAGAGATACAGAAACACCGTGGCCCCTTTCTTTGAGAAAACTCTGCACTATTGCGAGCTGCAAATGCCACTTCCAGCTTAGCTGTGCAGAAGAAGAACAACAAGAAGAAGAAATATCTCGAAATATGTCCGTTAGGCCCCTTCCCTTGAGATAAATCTGCAAATATCTCGGAAACGAAGCGAGCTATGGCAAAATGTTAAGAGACCTTTTTTGTAGAGGATTAAGTTTCCTACTTTTTATGTTGTATGATATTTTTTGATCAGATGCGTAGTTCTCGAGATATATCAAGATATTCAAAAGTTCCGAAGCCGCACCAACATAATAGAGAAACAGAAACACCGTGGCCCCTTTCTTTGAGATAACTCTGCACTATTGCGAGCTGCAATTGCCACTTCCAGCTTAGCTGTGCAGAAGAAGAACAACAAGAAGAAGAAATATCTCGAAATATGTCCGTCAGGCCCCTTCCCTTGAGATAAATCTGCAAATATCTCGGAAACGAAGCGAGCTATGGCAAAATGTTAAGAGACCTTTTTTGTAGAGAATTAAGTTTCCTACTTTTTATGTTCTATGATATTTTTTGATCAGATGCGTAGTTCTCGAGATATATCAAGATATTTAAAAGTTCCGAAGCCGCACCAACATAATAGAGATACAGAAACACCGTGGCCCCTTTCTTTGAGATAACTCTGCACTGTTGCGAGCTGGAAATGCCACTTCCAGTTTAGCTGTGCAGAAGAAGAACAACAAGAAGAAGAAATATCTCGAAATATGTCCGTCAGGCCCCTTCCCTTGAGATAAATCTGCAAATATCTCGGAAACGAAGCGAGCTATGGCAAAATGTTAAGAGACCTTTTTCGTAGAGAATTATGTTTCCTACAATTTATGTTCTATGATATTTTTTGATCAGAAGCGTAGTTTTCGAGATATATCGAGATATTTAAAAGTTCCGAAGCCGCACCAACATAATAGAGATACAGAAACATCGTGGCCCCTTTCTTTGAGATAACTCTGCACTACTGCGAGCTGCAAATGCCACTTCCAGCTTAGCTGTGCAGAAGAAGAACAACAAGAAGAAGAAATATCTCGAAATATGTCCGTCAGGCCCCTTCCCTTGAGATAAATCTGCAAATATCTCGGAAACGAAGCGAGCTATGGCAAAATGTTAAGAGACCTTTTTTGTAGAGAATTAAGTTTCCTACTTTTTATGTTGTATGATATTTTTTGATCAGATGCGTAGTTCTCGAGATATATCCAGATATTTAAAAGTTCCGAAGCGGCACCAACATAATAGAGATACAGAAACACCGTGGCCCCTTTCTTTGAGGTAACTCTGCACTATTGCGAGCTGCAAATGCCACTTCCAGCTTAGCTGTGCAGAAGAAGAACAACAAGAAGAAGAAATATCTCGAAATATGTCCCTCAGGCCCCTTCCCTTGAGATAAATCTGCAAATATCTCGGAAACCAAGCGAGCTATGGCAAAATGTTAAGAGACCTTATTTGTAGAGAATTAAGTTTCCTACTTTTTATGTTCTACGATATTTTTTGATCAGATGCGTAGTTCTCGAGATATATCAAGATATTTAAAAGTTCCGAAGCCGCACCAACATAATAGAGATACAGAAACACCGTGGCCCCTTTCTTTGAGATAACTCTGCACTATTGCGAGCTGCAAATGCCACTTCCAGCTTAGCTGTGCAGAAGAAGAACAACAAGAAGAAGAAATATCTCGAAATATGTCCGTCAGGCCCCTTCCCTTGAAATAAATCTGCAAATATCTCGGAAACGAAGCGAGCTATGGCAAAATCTTAAGAGACCTTTTTTGTAGAGAATTATGTTTCCTACAATTTACGTTCTCTGATATTTTTTGATCAGAAGCGTAGTTTTCGAGATATATCGAGATATTTAAAAGTTCCGAAGCCGCACCAACATAATAGAGATACAGAAACACCGTGGCCCCTTTCTTTGAGATAACTCTGCACTATTGCGAGCTGCAAATGCCACTTCCAGCTTAGCTGTGCAGAAGAAGAACAACAAGAAGAAGAAATATCTGGAAATATGTCCGTCAGGCCCCTTCCCTTGAGATAAATCTGCAAATATCTCGGAAACGAAGCGAGCTACGGCAAAATGTTAAGAGACCTTTTTTGTAGAAAATTAGGATTCCTACTTTTTATGTTCTATGATATTTTTTGAACAGATGCGTAGTTCTCGAGATATATCAAGATATTTAAAAGTTCCGAAGCCGCACCAACATAATAGAGATACAGAAACACCGTGGCCCCTTTCTTTGAGATAACTCTGCACTATTGCGCGCTGCAAATGGCACTTCCAGCTTAGCTGTGCAGAAGAAGAACAACAAGAAGAAGAAATATCTCGAAATATGTCCGTCAGGCCCCTTCCCTTGAGATAAATCTGCAAATATCTCGGAAACGAAGCGAGCTATGGCAAAATGTTAAGAGACCTTTTTTGTAGAGAATTAAGTTTCCTACTTTTTATGTTCTATGATATTTTTTGAACAGATGCGTAGTTCTCGAGATATATCAAGATATTTAAAAGTTCCGAAGCCGCACCAACATAATAGAGATACAGAAACACCGTGGCCCCTTTCTTTGAGATAACTCTGCACTATTGCGAGCTGCAAATGCCAGTTCCAGCTTAGCTGTGCAGAAGAAGAACAACAAGAAGAAGAAATATCTGGAAATATGTCCGTCAGGCCCCTTCCCTTGAGATAAATCTGCAAATATCTCGGAAACGAAGCGAGCTACGGCAAAATGTTAAGAGACCTTTTTTGCAGAAAATTAGGATTCCTACTTTTTATGTTCTATGATATTTTTTGAACAGATGCGTAGTTCTCGAGATATATCAAGATATTTAAAAGTTCCGAAGCCGCACCAACATAATAGAGATACAGAAACACCGTGGCCCCTTTCTTTGAGATAACTCTGCACTATTGCGCGCTGCAAATGGCACTTCCAGCTTAGCTGTGCAGAAGAAGAACAACAAGAAGAAGAAATATCTCGAAATATGTCCGTCAGGCCCCTTCCCTTGAGACAAATCTGCAAATATCTCGGAAACGAAGCGAGCTATGGCAAAATGTTAAGAGACCTTTTTTGTAGAGAATTAAGTTTCCTACTTTTTATGTTCTATGATATTTTTTGAACAGATGCGTAGTTCTCGAGATATATCAAGATATTTAAAAGTTCCGAAGCCGCACCAACATAATAGAGATACAGAAACACCGTGGCCCCTTTCTTTGAGATAACTCTGCACTATTGCGAGCTGCAAATGCCACTTCCAGCTTAGCTGTGCAGAAGAAGAACAACAAGAAGAAGAAATATCTGGAAATATGTCCGTCAGGCCCCTTCCCTTGAGATAAATCTACAAATATCTCGGAAACGAAGCGAGCTACGGCAAAATGTTAAGAGACCTTTTTTGCAGAAAATTAGGATTCCTACTTTTTATGTTCTATGATATTTTTTGAACAGATGCGTAGTTCTCGAGATATATCAAGATATTTAAAAGTTCCGAAGCCGCACCAACATAATAGAGATACAGAAACACCGTGGCCCCTTTCTTTGAGATAACTCTGCACTATTGCGCGCTGCAAATGGCACTTCCAGCTTAGCTGTGCAGAAGAAGAACAACAAGAAGAAGAAATATCTCGAAATATGTCCGTCAGGCCCCTTCCCTTGAGATAAATCTGCAAATATCTCGGAAACGAAGCGAGCTATGGCAAAATGTTAAGAAACCTTTTTTGTAGAGAATTAAGTTTCCTACTTTTTATGTTCTATGATATTTTTTGATCAGATGCGTAGTTCTCGAGATATATCAAGATATTTAAAAGTTCCGAAGCCGCACCAACATAATAGAGATACAGAAACACCGTGGCCCCTTTCGTTGAGATAACTCTGCACTACTGCGAGCTGCAAATGCCACTTCCAGCTTAGCTGTGCAGAAGAAGAACAACAAGAAGAAGAAATATCTCGAAATATGTCCGTCAGGCCCCTTCCCTTGAGATAAATCTGCAAATATCTCGGAAACGAAGCGAGCTACCGCAAAATGTTAAGAGACCTTTTTTGTAGAAAATTAGGATTCCTACTTTTTATGTTCTATGATATTTTTTGAACAGATGCGTAGTTCTCGAGATATATCAAGATATTTAAAAGTTCCGAAGCCGCACCAACATAATAGAGATACAGAAACACCGTGGCCCCTTTCTTTGAGATAACTCTGCACTATTGCGAGCTGCAAATGCCACTTCCAGCTTAGCTGTGCAGAAGAAGAACAACAAGAAGAAGAAATATCTGGAAATATGTCCGTCAGGCCCCTTCCCTTGAGATAAATCTGCAAATATCTCGGAAACGAAGCGAGCTACGGCAAAATGTTAAGAGACCTTTTTTGTAGAAAATTAGGATTCCTACTTTTTATGTTCTATGATATTTTTTGAACAGATGCGTAGTTCTCGAGATATATCAAGATATTTAAAAGTTCCGAAGCCGCACCAACATAATAGAGATACAGAAACACCGTGGCCCCTTTCTTTGAGATAACTCTGCACTATTGCGAGCTGCAAATGCCACTTCCAGCTTAGCTGTGCAGAAGAAGAACAACAAGAACAAGAAATATCTCGAAATATGTCCGTCAGGCCCCTTCCCTTGAGATAAATCTGCAAATATCTCGGAAACGAAGCGAGCTATGGCAAAATGTTAAGAGACCTTTTTTGTAGAGAATTATGTTTCCTACAATTTACGTTCTCTGATATTTTTTGATCAGAAGCGTAGTTTTCGAGATATATCGAGATATTTAAAAGTTCCGAAGCCGCACCAACATAATAGAGATACAGAAACACCGTGGCCCCTTTCTTTGAGATAACTCTGCACTATTGCGACCTGCAAATGCCACTTCCAGCTTAGCTGTGCAGAAGAGGAACAACAAGAAGAAGAAATATCTCGGAATATGTCGTCAGGCCCCTTCCCTTGAGCTAAATCTGCAAATATCTCGGAAACGATGCCAGCTATGGGAAAATGTTAAGATACCTTTTTTGTAGAGAATTAAGTTTCCTACTTTTTATGTTCTATGATATTTTTTGATCAGATGCGTAGTTCTCGAGATATATCAAGATATTCAAAAGTTCCGAAGCCGCACCAACATAATAGAGATACAGAAACACCGTGGCCCCTTTCTTTGAGATAACTCTGCACTATTGCGAGCTGCAAATGCCACTTCCAGCTTAGCTGTGCAGAGGAAGAACAACAAGAAGAAGGAATATCTCGAAATATGTCCGTCAGGCCAGTTCCTTTGAGCTGAATCTGCAAATATCTCGGAAACGAAGCGAGCTATGGCAAAATGTTAAGAGACGTTTTTTGTAGAGAATTATGTTTCCTACAATTTATGTTCTATGATATTTTTTGATCAGAAGCGTAGTTTTCGAGATATATCGAGATATTTAAAAGTTCCGAAGCCGCACCAACATAATAGAGATACAGAAACACCGTGGCCCCTTTCTTTGAGATAACTCTGCACTAGCGCGAGCCGCAAATGCCACTTCCAGCTTAGCTGTGCAGAACAAGAACAACAAGAAGAAGAAATATCTCGAAATATGTCCGTCAGGCACCTTCCCTTGAGATAAATCTGCAAATATCTCGGAAACGAAGCGAGCTATTGCAAAATGTTAAGAGACCTTTTTTGTAGAGAATTGAGTTTCCTACTTTTTATGTTCTATGATATTTTTTGATCAGATGCGTAGTTCTCGAGATATATCAAGATATTTAAAAGTTCCGAAGCCGCACCAACAGAATAGAGATACAGAAACACCGTGGCCCCTTTCTTTGAGATAACTCTGCACTATTGCGAGCTGCAAATGCCACTTCCAGCTTAGCTGTGCAGAAGAAGAACAACAAGAAGAAGAAATATCTCGAAATATGTCCGTCAGGCACCTTCCCTTGAGATAAATCTGCAAATATCTCGGAAACGAAGCGAGCTATTGCAAAATGTTAAGAGACCTTTTTTGTAGAGAATTGAGTTTCCTACTTTTTATGTTCTATGATATTTTTTGATCAGATGCGTAGTTCTCGAGATATATCAAGATATTTAAAAGTTCCGAAGCCGCACCAACAGAATAGAGATACAGAAACACCGTGGCCCCTTTCTTTGAGATAACTCTGCACTATTGCGAGCTGCAAATGCCACTTTCAGCTTAGCTGTGCAGAAGAAGAACAACAAGAAGAAGAAATATCTCGAAATATGTCCGTCAGGCCCCTTCCCTTGAGATAAATCTGCAAATATCTCGGAAACGAAGAGAGCTATGGCAAAATGTTAAGAGACCTTTTTTGTAGAGAATTGAGTTTCCTACTTTTTATGTTCTATGATATTTTTTGATCAGATGCGTAGTTCTCGAGATATATCAAGATATTTAAAAGTTCCGAAGCCGCACCAACATAATAGAGATACAGAAACACCGTGGCCCCTTTCTTTCAGATAACTATGCACTATTGCGAGCTGCAAATGCCACTTCCAGCTTAGCTGTGCAGAGGAAGAACAACAAGAAGAAGGAATATCTCGAAATATGTCCGTCAGGCCAGTTCCTTTGAGCTGTATCTGCAAATATCTCGGAAACGAAGCGAGCTATGGCAAAATGTTAAGAGATGTTTTTTGTAGAGAATTATGTTTCCTACAATTTATGTTCTATGATATTTTTTGATCAGAAGCGTAGTTTTCGAGATATATCGAGATATTTAAAAGTTCCGAAGCCGCACCAACATAATAGAGATACAGAAACACCGTGGCCCCTTTCTTTGAGATAACTCTGCACTAGTGCGAGCCGCAAATGCCACTTCCAGCTTAGCTGTGCAGAACAAGAACAACAAGAAGAAGAAACATCTCGAAATATGTCCGTCAGGCACCTTCCCTTGAGATAAATCTGCAAATATCTCGGAAACGAAGCGAGCTATTGCAAAATGTTAAGAGACCTTTTTTGTAGAGAATTGAGTTTCCTACTTTTTATGTTCTATGATATTTTTTGATCAGATGCGTAGTTCTCGAGATATATCAACATATTTAAAAGTTCCGAAGCCGCACCAACATAATAGAGATACAGAAACACCGTGGCCCCACTCTTTGAGATAACTCTGCACTATTGCGAGCTGGAAATGCCACGTCCAGCTTAGCTGTGCAGAAGAAGAACAACAAGAAGAAGAAATATCTCGAAATATGTCCGTCAGGCCCCTTCCCTTGAGATAAATCTGCAAATATCTCGGAAACGAAGCGAGCTATGGCAAAATGTTAAGAGACCTTTTTTGTAGAGAATTATGTTTCCTACAATTTATGTTGTATGATATTTTTTGATCAGATGCGTAGTTCTCGAGATATACCAAGATATTTAAAAGTTCCGAAGCCGCACCAACATAATAGAGATACAGAAACACCGTGGCCCCTTTCTTTGAGATAACTCTGCACTATTGCGAGCTGCAAATGCCACTTCCAGCTTAGCTGTGCAGAGGAAGAACAACAAGAAGAAGGAATATCTCGAAATATGTCCGTCAGGCCAGTTCCTTTGAGCTGAATCTGCAAATATCTCGGAAACGAAGCGAGCTATGGCAAAATGTTAAGAGACGTTTTTTGTAGAGAATTATGTTTCCTACAATTTATGTTCTATGATATTTTTTGATCAGAAGCGTAGTTTTCGAGATATATCGAGATATTTAAAAGTTCCGAAGCCGCACCAACATAATAGAGATACAGAAACACCGTGGCCCCTTTCTTTGAGATAACTCTGCACTAGTGCGAGCCGCAAATGCCACTTCCCGCTTAGCTGTGCAGAACAAGAACAACAAGAAGAAGAAATATCTCGAAATATGTCCGTCAGGCACCTTCCCTTGAGATAAATCTGCAAATATCTCGGAAACGAAGCGAGCTATTGCAAAATGTTAAGAGACCTTTTTTGTAGAGAATTGAGTTTCCTACTTTTTATGTTCTATGATATTTTTTGATCAGATGCGTAGTTCTCGAGATATATCAAGATATTTAAAAGTTCCGAAGCCGCACCAACATAATAGAGATACAGAAACACCGTGGCCCCTTTCTTTCAGATAACTATGCACTATTGCGAGCTGCAAATGCCACCTCCAGCTTAGCTGTGCAGAAGAAGAACAACAAGAAGAAGAAATATCTCGAAATATGTCCGTCAGGCCCCTTCCCTTGAGATAAATCTGCAAATATCTCGGAAACGAAGCGAGCTATGGCAAAATCTTAAGAGACCTTTTTTGTAGAGAATTATGTTTCCTACAATTTATGTTCTATGATATTTTTCGATCAGAAGCGTAGTTTTCGAGATATATCGAGATATTTAAAAGTTCCGAAGCCGCACCAACATAATAGAGATACAGAAACACCGTGGCCCCTTTCGTTGAGATAACTCTGCACTAGTGCGAGCCGCAAATGCCACTTCCAGCTTAGCTGTGCAGAAGAAGAACAACAAGAAGAAGAAATATCTCGAAATATGTCCGTCAGGCCCCTTACCATGAGATAAATCTGCAAATATCTCGGAAACGAAGCGAGCTATGGCAAAATCTTAAGAGACCTTTTTTGTAGAGAATTAAGTTTCCTACTTTTTATGTTCTATGATATTTTTTGATCAGATGCGTAGTTCTCGAGATATATCAAGATATTCAAAAGTTCCGAAGCCGCACCAACATAATAGAGATACAGAAACACCGTGGCCCCTTTCTTTGAGATAACTCTGCACTATTGCGAGCTGCAAATGCCACTTCCAGCTTAGCTGTGCAGAGGAAGAACAACAAGAAGAAGGAATATCTCGAAATATGTCCGTCAGGCCAGTTCCTTTGAGCTGAATCTGCAAATATCTCGGAAACGAAGCGAGCTATGGCAAAATGTTAAGAGACGTTTTTTGTAGAGAATTATGTTTCCTACAATTTATGTTCTATGATATTTTTTGATCAGAAGCGTAGTTTTCGAGATATATCGAGATATTTAAAAGTTCCGAAGCCGCACCAACATAATAGAGATACAGAAACACCGTGGCCCCTTTCTTTGAGATAACTCTGCACTAGTGCGAGCCGCAAATGCCACTTCCAGCTTAGCTGTGCAGAACAAGAACAACAAGAAGAAGAAATATCTCGAAATATGTCCGTCAGGCACCTTCCCTTGAGATAAATCTGCAAATATCTCGGAAACGAAGCGAGCTATTGCAAAATGTTAAGAGACCTTTTTTGTAGAGAATTGAGTTTCCTACTTTTTATGTTCTATGATATTTTTTGATCAGATGCGTAGTTCTCGAGATATATCAAGATATTTAAAAGTTCCGAAGCCGCACCAACAGAATAGAGATACAGAAACACCGTGGCCCCTTTCTTTGAGATAACTCTGCACTATTGCGAGCTGCAAATGCCACTTTCAGCTTAGCTGTGCAGAAGAAGAACAACAAGAAGAAGAAATATCTCGAAATATGTCCGTCAGGCCCCTTCCCTTGAGATAAATCTGCAAATATCTCGGAAACGAAGAGAGCTATGGCAAAATGTTAAGAGACCTTTTTTGTAGAGAATTGAGTTTCCTACTTTTTATGTTCTATGATATTTTTTGATCAGATGCGTAGTTCTCGAGATATATCAAGATATTTAAAAGTTCCGAAGCCGCACCAACATAATAGAGATACAGAAACACCGTGGCCCCATTCTTTCAGATAACTATGCACTATTGCGAGCTGCAAATGCCACTTCCAGCTTAGCTGTGCAGAGGAAGAACAACAAGAAGAAGGAATATCTCGAAATATGTCCGTCAGGCCAGTTCCTTTGAGCTGAATCTGCAAATATCTCGGAAACGAAGCGAGCTATGGCAAAATGTTAAGAGACGTTTTTTGTATAGGATTATGTTTCCTACAATTTATGTTCTATGATATGTTTTGATCAGAAGCGTAGTTTTCGAGATATATCGAGATATTTAAAAGTTCCGAAGCCGCACCAACATAATAGAGATACAGAAACACCGTGGCCCCTTTCTTTGAGATAACTCTGCACTAGTGCGAGCCGCAAATGCCACTTCCAGCTTAGCTGTGCAGAACAAGAACAACAAGAAGAAGAAACATCTCGAAATATGTCCGTCAGGCACCTTCCCTTGAGATAAATCTGCAAATATCTCGGAAACGAAGCGAGCTATTGCAAAATGTTAAGAGACCTTTTTTGTAGAGAATTGAGTTTCCTACTTTTTATGTTCTATGATATTTTTTGATCAGATGCGTAGTTCTCGAGATATATCAACATATTTAAAAGTTCCGAAGCCGCACCAACATAATAGAGATACAGAAACACCGTGGCCCCTTTCTTTGAGATAACTCTGCACTATTGCGAGCTGCAAATGCCACTTCCAGCTTAGCTGTGCAGTGGAAGAACAACAAGAAGAAGAAATATCTCGAAATATATCCGTCAGGCCAGTTCCTTTGAGCTGAATCTGCAAATATCTCGGAAACGAAGCGAGCTATGGCAAAATGTTAAGAGACGTTTTTTGTAGAGAATTATGTTTCCTACAATTTATGTTCTATGATATTTTTCGATCAGAAGCGTAGTTTTCGAGATATATCGAGATATTTAAAAGTTCCGAAGCCGCACCAACATAATAGAGATACAGAAACACCGTGGCCCCTTTCTTTGAGATATCTCTGCACTATTGCGAGCTGCAAATGCCACTTCCAGCTTAGCTGCGCAGAAGAAGAACAACAAGAAGAAGAAATATCTCGAAATATGTCCGTCAGGCCCCTTCCCTTGAGATATATCTGCAAATATCTCGGAAACGAAGCGAGCTATGGCAAAATGTTAAGAGACCTTTTTTGTAGAGAATTATGTTTCCTACAATTTATGTTCTATGATATTTTTTGATCAGATGCGTAGTTCTCGAGATATACCAAGATATTTAAAAGTTCCGAAGCCGCACCAACATAATAGAGATACAGAAACACCGTGGCCCCTTTCTTTGAGATAACTCTGCACTATTGCGAGCTGCAAATGCCACTTCCAGCTTAGCTGTGCAGAGGAAGAACAACAAGAAGAAGGAATATCTCGAAATATGTCCGTCAGGCCAGTTCCTTTGAGCTGAATCTGCAAATATCTCGGAAACGAAGCGAGCTATGGCAAAATGTTAAGAGACGTTTTTTGTAGAGGATTATGTTTCCTACAATTTATGTTCTATGATATGTTTTGATCAGAAGCGTAGTTTTCGAGATATATCGAGATATTTAAAAGTTCCGAAGACGCACCAACATAATAGAGATACAGAAACACCGTGGCCCCTTTCTTTGAGATAACTCTGCACTAGTGCGAGCCGCAAATGCCACTTCCAGCTTAGCTGTGCAGAACAAGAACAACAAGAAGAAGAAACATCTCGAAATATGTCCGTCAGGCACCTTCCCTTGAGATAAATCTGCAAATATCTCGGAAACGAAGCGAGCTATTGCAAAATGTTAAGAGACCTTTTTTGTAGAGAATTGAGTTTCCTACTTTTTATGTTCTATGATATTTTTTGATCAGATGCGTAGTTCTCGAGATATATCAACATATTTAAAAGTTCCGAAGCCGCACCAACATAATAGAGATACAGAAACACCGTGGCCCCTTTCTTTGAGATAACTCTGCACTATTGCGAGCTGCAAATGCCACTTCCAGCTTAGCTGTGCAGTGGAAGAACAACAAGAAGAAGAAATATCTCGAAATATATCCGTCAGGCCAGTTCCTTTGAGCTGAATCTGCAAATATCTCGGAAACGAAGCGAGCTATGGCAAAATGTTAAGAGACGTTTTTTGTAGAGAATTATGTTTCCTACAATTTATGTTCTATGATATTTTTCGATCAGAAGCGTAGTTTTCGAGATATATCGAGATATTTAAAAGTTCCGAAGCCGCACCAACATAATAGAGATACAGAAACACCGTGGCCCCTTTCGTTGAGATAACTCTGCACTAGTGCGAGCCGCAAATGCCACTTCCAGCTTAGCTGTGCAGAAGAAGAACAACAGGAAGAAGAAATATCTCGAAATATGTCCGTCAGGACCCTTACCATGAGATAAATCTGCAAATATCTCGGAAACGAAGCGAGCTATGGCAAAATGTTAAGAGACCTTTTTTGTAGAGAATTAAGTTTCCTACTTTTTATGTTCTATGATATTTTTTGATCAGATGCGTAGTTCTCGAGATATATCAAGATATTCAAAAGTTCCGAAGCCGCACCAACATAATAGAGATACAGAAACACCGTGGCCCCTTTCTTTGAGATATCTCTGCACTATTGCGAGCTGCAAATGCCACTTCCAGCTTAGCTGCGCAGAAGAAGAACAACAAGAAGAAGAAATATCTCGAAATATGTCCGTCAGGCCCCTTCCCTTGAGATATATCTGCAAATATCTCGGAAACGAAGCGAGCTATGGCAAAATGTTAAGAGACCTTTTTTGTAGAGAATTATGTTTCCTACAATTTATGTTCTATGATATTTTTTGATCAGATGCGTAGTTCTCGAGATATACCAAGATATTTAAAAGTTCCGAAGCCGCACCAACATAATAGAGATACAGAAACACCGTGGCCCCTTTCTTTGAGATAACTCTGCACTATTGCGAGCTGCAAATGCCACATCCAGCTTAGCTGTGCAGAGGAAGAACAACAAGAAGAAGGAATATCTCGAAATATGTCCGTCAGGCCAGTTCCTTTGAGCTGAATCTGCAAATATCTCGGAAACGAAGCGAGCTATGGCAAAATGTTAAGAGACGTTTTTTGTAGAGAATTATGTTTCCTACAATTTATGTTCTATGATATTTTTTGATCAGAAGCGTAGTTTTCGAGATATATCGAGATATTTAAAAGTTCCGAAGCCGCACCAACATAATAGAGATACAGAAACACCGTGGCCCCTTTCTTTGAGATAACTCTGCACTAGTGCGAGCCGCAAATGCCACTTCCAGCTTAGCTGTGCAGAAGAAGAACAACAAGAAGAAGAAATATCTCGAAATATGTCCGTCAGGCCCCTTACCTTGAGATAAATCTGCAAATATCTCGGAAACGAAGCGAGCTATGGCAAAATGTTAAGAGACCTTTTTTGTAGAGAATTAAGTTTCCTGCTTTTTATCTTCTATGATATTTTCTGATCAGATGCGTAGTTCTCGAGATATATCAAGATATTTAAAAGGTCCGAAGCCGCACCAACATAATAGAGATACAGAAACACCGTGGCCCCTTTCTTTGAGATAACTCTGCACTATTGCGAGCTGCAAATGCCACTTTCAGCTTAGCTGTGCAGAAGAAGAACAACAAGAAGAAGAAATATCTCGAAATATGTCCGTCAGGCCCCTTCCCTTGAGATAAATCTGCAAATATCTCGGAAACGAAGCGAGCTATGGCAAAATGTTAAGAGACCTTTTTTGTAGAGAATTATGTTTCCTACAATTTATGTTCTATGATATTTTTCGATCAGAAGCGTAGTTTTCGAGATATATCGAGATATTTAAAAGTTCCGACGCCGCACCAACATAATAGAGATACAGAAACACCGTGGCCCCTTTCTTTGAGATAACTCTGCACTAGTGCGAGCCGCAAATGCCACTTCCAGCTTAGCTGTGCAGAACAAGAACAACAAGAAGAAGAAATATCTCGAAATATGTCCGTCAGGCACCTTCCCTTGAGATAAATCTGCAAATATCTCGGAAACGAAGCGAGCTATTGCAAAATGTTAAGAGACCTTTTTTGTAGAGAATTGAGTTTCCTACTTTTTATGTTCTATGATATTTTTTGATCAGATGCGTAGTTCTCGAGATATATCAAGATATTTAAAAGTTCGGAAGCCGCACCAACAGAATAGAGATACAGAAACACCGTGGCCCCTTTCTTTGAGATAACTCTGCACTATTGCGAGCTGCAAATGCCACTTTCAGCTTAGCTGTGCAGAAGAAGAACAACAAGAAGAAGAAATATCTCGAAATATGTCCGTCAGGCCCCTTCCCTTGAGATAAATCTGCAAATATCTCGGAAACGAAGCGAGCTATGGCAAAATGTTAAGAGACCTTTTTTGTAGAGAATTGTGTTTCCTACAATTTATGTTCTATGATATTTTTCGATCAGAAGCGTAGTTTTCGAGATATATCGAGATATTCAAAAGTTCCGAAGCCGCACCAACATAATAGAGATACAGAAACACCGTGGCCCCTTTCGTTGAGATAACTCTGCACTATTGCGAGCTGCAAATGCCACTTCCAGCTTAGCTGTGCAGAACAAGAACAACAAGAAGAAGGAATATCGCGAAATATGTCCGTCAGGCCAGTTCCTTTGAGCTGAATCTGCAAATATCTCGGAAACGAAGCGAGCTATGGCAAAATGTTAAGAGACGTTTTTTGTAGAGAATTATGTTTCCTACAATTTATGTTCTATGATATTTTTTGATCAGAAGCGTAGTTTTGGAGATATATCGAGATATTTAAAAGTTCCGAAGCCGCACCAACATAATAGAGATACAGAAACACCGTGGCCCCTTTCTTTGAGATAACTCTGCACTAGTGCGAGCCGCAAATGCCACTTCCAGCTTAGCTGTGCAGAACAAGAACAACAAGAAGAAGAAATATGTCGAAATATGTCAGTCAGGCACCTTCCCTTGAGATAAATCTGCAAATATCTCGGAAACGAAGCGAGCGATTGCAAAATGTTAAGAGACCTTTTTTGTAGAGAATTGAGTTTCCTACTTTTTATGTTCTATGATATTTTTTGATCAGATGCGTAGTTCTCGAGATATATCAAGATATTTAAAAGTTCCGAAGCCGCACCAACAGAATAGAGATACAGAAACACCGTGGCCCCTTTCTTTGAGATAACTCTGCACTATTGCGAGCTGCAAATGCCACTTTCAGCTTAGCTGTGCAGAAGAAGAACAACAAGAAGAAGAAATATCTCGAAATATGTCCGTCAGGCCCCTTCCCTTGAGATAAATCTGCAAATATCTCGGAAACGAAGCGAGCTATGGCAAAATGTTAAGAGACCTTTTTTGTAGAGAATTATGTTTCCTACAATTTATGTTCTATGATATTTTTCGATCAGAAGCGTAGTTTTCGAGATATATCGAGATATTCAAAAGTTCCGAAGCCGCACCAACATAATAGAGATACAGAAACACCGTGGCCCCTTTCGTTGAGATAACTCTGCACTATTGCGAGCTGCAAATGCCACTTCCAGCTTAGCTGTGCAGAGGAAGAACAACAAGAAGAAGGAATATCTCGAAATATGTCCGTCAGGCCAGTTCCTTTGAGCTGAATCTGCAAATATCTCGGAAACGAAGCGAGCTATGGCAAAATGTTAAGAGACGTTTTTTGTAGAGAATTATGTTTCCTAAAATTTATGTTCTATGATATTTTTTGATCAGAAGCGTAGTTTTCGAGATATATCGAGATATTTAAAAGTTCCGAAGCCGCACCAACATAATAGAGATACAGAAACACCGTGGCCCCTTTCTTTGAGATAACTCTGCACTAGTGCGAGCCGCAAATGCCACTTCCAGCTTAGCTGTGCAGAACAAGAACAACAAGAAGAAGAAATATCTCGAAATATGTCCGTCAGGCACCTTCCCTTGAGATAAATCTGCAAATATCTCGGAAACGAAGCGAGCTATTGCAAAATGTTTAGAGACCTTTTTTGTAGAGAATTGAGTTTCCTACTTTTTATGTTGTATGATATTTCTTGATCAGATGCGTAGTTCTCGAGATATATCAAGATATTTAAAAGTTCCGAAGCCGCACCAACAGAATAGAGATACAGAAACACCGTGGCCCCTTTCTTTGAGATAACTCTGCACTATTGCGAGCTGCAAATGCCACTTTCAGCTTAGCTGTGCAGAAGAAGAACAACAAGAAGAAGAAATATCTCGAAATATGTCCGTCAGGCCCCTTCCCTTGAGATAAATCTGCAAATATCTCGGAAACGAAGCGAGCTATGGCAAAATGTTAAGAGACCTTTTTTGTAGAGAATTATGTTTTCTACAATTTATGTTCTATGATATTTTTTGATCAGATGCGTAGTTTTCGAGATATATCGAGATATTCAAAAGTTCCGAAGCCGCACCAACATAATAGAGATACAGAAACACCGTGGCCCCTTTCGTTGAGATAACTCTGCACTATTGCGAGCTGCAAATGCCACTTCCAGCTTAGCTGTGCAGAGGAAGAACAACAAGAAGAAGGAATATCTCGAAATATGTCCGTCAGGCCAGTTCCTTTGAGCTGAATCTGCAAATATCTCGGAAACGAAGCGAGCTATGGCAAAATGTTAAGAGACGTTTTTTGTAGAGAATTATGTTTCCTACAATTTATGTTCTATGATATTTTTCGATCAGAAGCGTAGTTTTCGAGATATATCGAGATATTTAAAAGTTCCGAAGCCGCACCAACATAATAGAGATACAGAAACACCGTGGCCCCTTTCTTTGAGATATCTCTGCACTATTGCGAGCTGCAAATGCCACTTCCAGCTTAGCTGCGCAGAAGAAGAACAACAAGAAGAAGAAATATCTCGAAATATGTCCGTCAGGCCCCTTCCCTTGAGATATATCTGCAAATATCTCGGAAACGAAGCGAGCTATGGCAAAATGTTAAGAGACCTTTTTTGTAGAGAATTATGTTTCCTACAATTTATGTTCTATGATATTTTTTGATCAGATGCGTAGTTCTCGAGATATACCAAGATATTTAAAAGTTCCGAAGCCGCACCAACATAATAGAGATACAGAAACACCGTGGCCCCTTTCTTTGAGATAACTCTGCACTATTGCGAGCTGCAAATGCCACTTCCAGCTTAGCTGTGCAGAGGAAGAACAACAAGAAGAAGGAATATCTCGAAATATGTCCGTCAGGCCAGTTCCTTTGAGCTGAATCTGCAAATATCTCGGAAACGAAGCGAGCTATGGCAAAATGTTAAGAGACGTTTTTTGTAGAGGATTATGTTTCCTACAATTTATGTTCTATGATATGTTTTGATCAGAAGCGTAGTTTTCGAGATATATCGAGATATTTAAAAGTTCCGAAGACGCACCAACATAATAGAGATACAGAAACACCGTGGCCCCTTTCTTTGAGATAACTCTGCACTAGTGCGAGCCGCAAATGCCACTTCCAGCTTAGCTGTGCAGAACAAGAACAACAAGAAGAAGAAACATCTCGAAATATGTCCGTCAGGCACCTTCCCTTGAGATAAATCTGCAAATATCTCGGAAACGAAGCGAGCTACCGCAAAATGTTAAGAGACCTTTTTTGTAGAAAATTAGGATTCCTACTTTTTATGTTCTATGATATTTTTTGAACAGATGCGTAGTTCTCGAGATATATCAAGATATTTAAAAGTTCCGAAGCCGCACCAACATAATAGAGATACAGAAACACCGTGGCCCCTTTCTTTGAGATAACTCTGCACTATTGCGAGCTGCAAATGCCACTTCCAGCTTAGCTGTGCAGAAGAAGAACAACAAGAAGAAGAAATATCTGGAAATATGTCCGTCAGGCCCCTTCCCTTGAGATAAATCTGCAAATATCTCGGAAACGAAGCGAGCTACGGCAAAATGTTAAGAGACCTTTTTTGTAGAAAATTAGGATTCCTACTTTTTATGTTCTATGATATTTTTTGAACAGATGCGTAGTTCTCGAGATATATCAAGATATTTAAAAGTTCCGAAGCCGCACCAACATAATAGAGATACAGAAACACCGTGGCCCCTTTCTTTGAGATAACTCTGCACTATTGCGAGCTGCAAATGCCACTTCCAGCTTAGCTGTGAAGAAGAAGAACAACAAGAAGAAGAAATATCTCGAAATATGTCCGTCAGGCCCCTTCCCTTGAGATAAATCTGCAAATATCTCGGAAACGAAGCGAGCTATGGCAAAATGTTAAGAGACCTTTTTTGTAGAGAATTAAGTTTCCTACTTTTTATGTTCTATGATATTTTTTGATCAGATGCGTAGTTCTCGAGATATAGCAAGATATTTAAAAGTTCCGAAGCCGCACCAACATAATAGAGATACAGAAACACCGTGGCCCCTTTCTTTGAGATAACTCTGCACTATTGCGAGCTGCAAATGCCACTTCCAGCTTAGCTGTGCAGAAGAAGAACAACAAGAACAAGAAATATCTCGAAATATGTCCGTCAGGCCCCTTCCCTTGAGATAAATCTGCAAATATCTCGGAAACGAAGCGAGCTATGGCAAAATGTTAAGAGACCTTTTTTGTAGAGAATTATGTTTCCTACAATTTACGTTCTCTGATATTTTTTGATCAGAAGCGTAGTTTTCGAGATATATCGAGATATTTAAAAGTTCCGAAGCCGCACCAACATAATAGAGATACAGAAACACCGTGGCCCCTTTCTTTGAGATAACTCTGCACTATTGCGACCTGCAAATGCCACTTCCAGCTTAGCTGTGCAGAAGAGGAACAACAAGAAGAAGAAATATCTCGGAATATGTCGTCAGGCCCCTTCCCTTGAGCTAAATCTGCAAATATCTCGGAAACGATGCCAGCTATGGGAAAATGTTAAGATACCTTTTTTGTAGAGAATTAAGTTTCCTACTTTTTATGTTCTATGATATTTTTTGATCAGATGCGTAGTTCTCGAGATATATCAAGATATTCAAAAGTTCCGAAGCCGCACCAACATAATAGAGATACAGAAACACCGTGGCCCCTTTCTTTGAGATAACTCTGCACTATTGCGAGCTGCAAATGCCACTTCCAGCTTAGCTGTGCAGAGGAAGAACAACAAGAAGAAGGAATATCTCGAAATATGTCCGTCAGGCCAGTTCCTTTGAGCTGAATCTGCAAATATCTCGGAAACGAAGCGAGCTATGGCAAAATGTTAAGAGACGTTTTTTGTAGAGAATTATGTTTCCTACAATTTATGTTCTATGATATTTTTTGATCAGAAGCGTAGTTTTCGAGATATATCGAGATATTTAAAAGTTCCGAAGCCGCACCAACATAATAGAGATACAGAAACACCGTGGCCCCTTTCTTTGAGATAACTCTGCACTAGCGCGAGCCGCAAATGCCACTTCCAGCTTAGCTGTGCAGAACAAGAACAACAAGAAGAAGAAATATCTCGAAATATGTCCGTCAGGCACCTTCCCTTGAGATAAATCTGCAAATATCTCGGAAACGAAGCGAGCTATTGCAAAATGTTAAGAGACCTTTTTTGTAGAGAATTGAGTTTCCTACTTTTTATGTTCTATGATATTTTTTGATCAGATGCGTAGTTCTCGAGATATATCAAGATATTTAAAAGTTCCGAAGCCGCACCAACAGAATAGAGATACAGAAACACCGTGGCCCCTTTCTTTGAGATAACTCTGCACTATTGCGAGCTGCAAATGCCACTTCCAGCTTAGCTGTGCAGAAGAAGAACAACAAGAAGAAGAAATATCTCGAAATATGTCCGTCAGGCACCTTCCCTTGAGATAAATCTGCAAATATCTCGGAAACGAAGCGAGCTATTGCAAAATGTTAAGAGACCTTTTTTGTAGAGAATTGAGTTTCCTACTTTTTATGTTCTATGATATTTTTTGATCAGATGCGTAGTTCTCGAGATATATCAAGATATTTAAAAGTTCCGAAGCCGCACCAACAGAATAGAGATACAGAAACACCGTGGCCCCTTTCTTTGAGATAACTCTGCACTATTGCGAGCTGCAAATGCCACTTTCAGCTTAGCTGTGCAGAAGAAGAACAACAAGAAGAAGAAATATCTCGAAATATGTCCGTCAGGCCCCTTCCCTTGAGATAAATCTGCAAATATCTCGGAAACGAAGAGAGCTATGGCAAAATGTTAAGAGACCTTTTTTGTAGAGAATTGAGTTTCCTACTTTTTATGTTCTATGATATTTTTTGATCAGATGCGTAGTTCTCGAGATATATCAAGATATTTAAAAGTTCCGAAGCCGCACCAACATAATAGAGATACAGAAACACCGTGGCCCCTTTCTTTCAGATAACTATGCACTATTGCGAGCTGCAAATGCCACTTCCAGCTTAGCTGTGCAGAGGAAGAACAACAAGAAGAAGGAATATCTCGAAATATGTCCGTCAGGCCAGTTCCTTTGAGCTGAATCTGCAAATATCTCGGAAACGAAGCGAGCTATGGCAAAATGTTAAGAGATGTTTTTTGTAGAGAATTATGTTTCCTACAATTTATGTTCTATGATATTTTTTGATCAGAAGCGTAGTTTTCGAGATATATCGAGATATTTAAAAGTTCCGAAGCCGCACCAACATAATAGAGATACAGAAACACCGTGGCCCCTTTCTTTGAGATAACTCTGCACTAGTGCGAGCCGCAAATGCCACTTCCAGCTTAGCTGTGCAGAACAAGAACAACAAGAAGAAGAAACATCTCGAAATATGTCCGTCAGGCACCTTCCCTTGAGATAAATCTGCAAATATCTCGGAAACGAAGCGAGCTATTGCAAAATGTTAAGAGACCTTTTTTGTAGAGAATTGAGTTTCCTACTTTTTATGTTCTATGATATTTTTTGATCAGATGCGTAGTTCTCGAGATATATCAACATATTTAAAAGTTCCGAAGCCGCACCAACATAATAGAGATACAGAAACACCGTGGCCCCACTCTTTGAGATAACTCTGCACTATTGCGAGCTGGAAATGCCACGTCCAGCTTAGCTGTGCAGAAGAAGAACAACAAGAAGAAGAAATATCTCGAAATATGTCCGTCAGGCCCCTTCCCTTGAGATAAATCTGCAAATATCTCGGAAACGAAGCGAGCTATGGCAAAATGTTAAGAGACCTTTTTTGTAGAGAATTATGTTTCCTACAATTTATGTTGTATGATATTTTTTGATCAGATGCGTAGTTCTCGAGATATACCAAGATATTTAAAAGTTCCGAAGCCGCACCAACATAATAGAGATACAGAAACACCGTGGCCCCTTTCTTTGAGATAACTCTGCACTATTGCGAGCTGCAAATGCCACTTCCAGCTTAGCTGTGCAGAGGAAGAACAACAAGAAGAAGGAATATCTCGAAATATGTCCGTCAGGCCAGTTCCTTTGAGCTGAATCTGCAAATATCTCGGAAACGAAGCGAGCTATGGCAAAATGTTAAGAGACGTTTTTTGTAGAGAATTATGTTTCCTACAATTTATGTTCTATGATATTTTTTGATCAGAAGCGTAGTTTTCGAGATATATCGAGATATTTAAAAGTTCCGAAGCCGCACCAACATAATAGAGATACAGAAACACCGTGGCCCCTTTCTTTGAGATAACTCTGCACTAGTGCGAGCCGCAAATGCCACTTCCAGCTTAGCTGTGCAGAACAAGAACAACAAGAAGAAGAAATATCTCGAAATATGTCCGTCAGGCACCTTCCCTTGAGATAAATCTGCAAATATCTCGGAAACGAAGCGAGCTATTGCAAAATGTTAAGAGACCTTTTTTGTAGAGAATTGAGTTTCCTACTTTTTATGTTCTATGATATTTTTTGATCAGATGCGTAGTTCTCGAGATATATCAAGATATTTAAAAGTTCCGAAGCCGCACCAACATAATAGAGATACAGAAACACCGTGGCCCCTTTCTTTCAGATAACTATGCACTATTGCGAGCTGCAAATGCCACCTCCAGCTTAGCTGTGCAGAAGAAGAACAACAAGAAGAAGAAATATCTCGAAATATGTCCGTCAGGCCCCTTCCCTTGAGATAAATCTGCAAATATCTCGGAAACGAAGCGAGCTATGGCAAAATCTTAAGAGACCTTTTTTGTAGAGAATTATGTTTCCTACAATTTATGTTCTATGATATTTTTCGATCAGAAGCGTAGTTTTCGAGATATATCGAGATATTTAAAAGTTCCGAAGCCGCACCAACATAATAGAGATACAGAAACACCGTGGCCCCTTTCGTTGAGATAACTCTGCACTAGTGCGAGCCGCAAATGCCACTTCCAGCTTAGCTGTGCAGAAGAAGAACAACAAGAAGAAGAAATATCTCGAAATATGTCCGTCAGGCCCCTTACCATGAGATAAATCTGCAAATATCTCGGAAACGAAGCGAGCTATGGCAAAATCTTAAGAGACCTTTTTTGTAGAGAATTAAGTTTCCTACTTTTTATGTTCTATGATATTTTTTGATCAGATGCGTAGTTCTCGAGATATATCAAGATATTCAAAAGTTCCGAAGCCGCACCAACATAATAGAGATACAGAAACACCGTGGCCCCTTTCTTTGAGATAACTCTGCACTATTGCGAGCTGCAAATGCCACTTCCAGCTTAGCTGTGCAGAGGAAGAACAACAAGAAGAAGGAATATCTCGAAATATGTCCGTCAGGCCAGTTCCTTTGAGCTGAATCTGCAAATATCTCGGAAACGAAGCGAGCTATGGCAAAATGTTAAGAGACGTTTTTTGTAGAGAATTATGTTTCCTACAATTTATGTTCTATGATATTTTTTGATCAGAAGCGTAGTTTTCGAGATATATCGAGATATTTAAAAGTTCCGAAGCCGCACCAACATAATAGAGATACAGAAACACCGTGGCCCCTTTCTTTGAGATAACTCTGCACTAGTGCGAGCCGCAAATGCCACTTCCAGCTTAGCTGTGCAGAACAAGAACAACAAGAAGAAGAAATATCTCGAAATATGTCCGTCAGGCACCTTCCCTTGAGATAAATCTGCAAATATCTCGGAAACGAAGCGAGCTATTGCAAAATGTTAAGAGACCTTTTTTGTAGAGAATTGAGTTTCCTACTTTTTATGTTCTATGATATTTTTTGATCAGATGCGTAGTTCTCGAGATATATCAAGATATTTAAAAGTTCCGAAGCCGCACCAACAGAATAGAGATACAGAAACACCGTGGCCCCTTTCTTTGAGATAACTCTGCACTATTGCGAGCTGCAAATGCCACTTTCAGCTTAGCTGTGCAGAAGAAGAACAACAAGAAGAAGAAATATCTCGAAATATGTCCGTCAGGCCCCTTCCCTTGAGATAAATCTGCAAATATCTCGGAAACGAAGAGAGCTATGGCAAAATGTTAAGAGACCTTTTTTGTAGAGAATTGAGTTTCCTACTTTTTATGTTCTATGATATTTTTTGATCAGATGCGTAGTTCTCGAGATATATCAAGATATTTAAAAGTTCCGAAGCCGCACCAACATAATAGAGATACAGAAACACCGTGGCCCCATTCTTTCAGATAACTATGCACTATTGCGAGCTGCAAATGCCACTTCCAGCTTAGCTGTGCAGAGGAAGAACAACAAGAAGAAGGAATATCTCGAAATATGTCCGTCAGGCCAGTTCCTTTGAGCTGAATCTGCAAATATCTCGGAAACGAAGCGAGCTATGGCAAAATGTTAAGAGACGTTTTTTGTATAGGATTATGTTTCCTACAATTTATGTTCTATGATATGTTTTGATCAGAAGCGTAGTTTTCGAGATATATCGAGATATTTAAAAGTTCCGAAGCCGCACCAACATAATAGAGATACAGAAACACCGTGGCCCCTTTCTTTGAGATAACTCTGCACTAGTGCGAGCCGCAAATGCCACTTCCAGCTTAGCTGCGCAGAAGAAGAACAACAAGAAGAAGAAATATCTCGAAATATGTCCGTCAGGCCCCTTCCCTTGAGATATATCTGCAAATATCTCGGAAACGAAGCGAGCTATGGCAAAATGTTAAGAGACCTTTTTTGTAGAGAATTATGTTTCCTACAATTTATGTTCTATGATATTTTTTGATCAGATGCGTAGTTCTCGAGATATACCAAGATATTTAAAAGTTCCGAAGCCGCACCAACATAATAGAGATACAGAAACACCGTGGCCCCTTTCTTTGAGATAACTCTGCACTATTGCGAGCTGCAAATGCCACTTCCAGCTTAGCTGTGCAGAGGAAGAACAACAAGAAGAAGGAATATCTCGAAATATGTCCGTCAGGCCAGTTCCTTTGAGCTGAATCTGCAAATATCTCGGAAACGAAGCGAGCTATGGCAAAATGTTAAGAGACGTTTTTTGTAGAGGATTATGTTTCCTACAATTTATGTTCTATGATATGTTTTGATCAGAAGCGTAGTTTTCGAGATATATCGAGATATTTAAAAGTTCCGAAGACGCACCAACATAATAGAGATACAGAAACACCGTGGCCCCTTTCTTTGAGATAACTCTGCACTAGTGCGAGCCGCAAATGCCACTTCCAGCTTAGCTGTGCAGAACAAGAACAACAAGAAGAAGAAACATCTCGAAATATGTCCGTCAGGCACCTTCCCTTGAGATAAATCTGCAAATATCTCGGAAACGAAGCGAGCTATTGCAAAATGTTAAGAGACCTTTTTTGTAGAGAATTGAGTTTCCTACTTTTTATGTTCTATGATATTTTTTGATCAGATGCGTAGTTCTCGAGATATATCAACATATTTAAAAGTTCCGAAGCCGCACCAACATAATAGAGATACAGAAACACCGTGGCCCCTTTCTTTGAGATAACTCTGCACTATTGCGAGCTGCAAATGCCACTTCCAGCTTAGCTGTGCAGTGGAAGAACAACAAGAAGAAGAAATATCTCGAAATATATCCGTCAGGCCAGTTCCTTTGAGCTGAATCTGCAAATATCTCGGAAACGAAGCGAGCTATGGCAAAATGTTAAGAGACGTTTTTTGTAGAGAATTATGTTTCCTACAATTTATGTTCTATGATATTTTTCGATCAGAAGCGTAGTTTTCGAGATATATCGAGATATTTAAAAGTTCCGAAGCCGCACCAACATAATAGAGATACAGAAACACCGTGGCCCCTTTCGTTGAGATAACTCTGCACTAGTGCGAGCCGCAAATGCCACTTCCAGCTTAGCTGTGCAGAAGAAGAACAACAGGAAGAAGAAATATCTCGAAATATGTCCGTCAGGACCCTTACCATGAGATAAATCTGCAAATATCTCGGAAACGAAGCGAGCTATGGCAAAATGTTAAGAGACCTTTTTTGTAGAGAATTAAGTTTCCTACTTTTTATGTTCTATGATATTTTTTGATCAGATGCGTAGTTCTCGAGATATATCAAGATATTCAAAAGTTCCGAAGCCGCACCAACATAATAGAGATACAGAAACACCGTGGCCCCTTTCTTTGAGATATCTCTGCACTATTGCGAGCTGCAAATGCCACTTCCAGCTTAGCTGCGCAGAAGAAGAACAACAAGAAGAAGAAATATCTCGAAATATGTCCGTCAGGCCCCTTCCCTTGAGATATATCTGCAAATATCTCGGAAACGAAGCGAGCTATGGCAAAATGTTAAGAGACCTTTTTTGTAGAGAATTATGTTTCCTACAATTTATGTTCTATGATATTTTTTGATCAGATGCGTAGTTCTCGAGATATACCAAGATATTTAAAAGTTCCGAAGCCGCACCAACATAATAGAGATACAGAAACACCGTGGCCCCTTTCTTTGAGATAACTCTGCACTATTGCGAGCTGCAAATGCCACATCCAGCTTAGCTGTGCAGAGGAAGAACAACAAGAAGAAGGAATATCTCGAAATATGTCCGTCAGGCCAGTTCCTTTGAGCTGAATCTGCAAATATCTCGGAAACGAAGCGAGCTATGGCAAAATGTTAAGAGACGTTTTTTGTAGAGAATTATGTTTCCTACAATTTATGTTCTATGATATTTTTTGATCAGAAGCGTAGTTTTCGAGATATATCGAGATATTTAAAAGTTCCGAAGCCGCACCAACATAATAGAGATACAGAAACACCGTGGCCCCTTTCTTTGAGATAACTCTGCACTAGTGCGAGCCGCAAATGCCACTTCCAGCTTAGCTGTGCAGAAGAAGAACAACAAGAAGAAGAAATATCTCGAAATATGTCCGTCAGGCCCCTTACCTTGAGATAAATCTGCAAATATCTCGGAAACGAAGCGAGCTATGGCAAAATGTTAAGAGACCTTTTTTGTAGAGAATTAAGTTTCCTGCTTTTTATCTTCTATGATATTTTCTGATCAGATGCGTAGTTCTCGAGATATATCAAGATATTTAAAAGGTCCGAAGCCGCACCAACATAATAGAGATACAGAAACACCGTGGCCCCTTTCTTTGAGATAACTCTGCACTATTGCGAGCTGCAAATGCCACTTTCAGCTTAGCTGTGCAGAAGAAGAACAACAAGAAGAAGAAATATCTCGAAATATGTCCGTCAGGCCCCTTCCCTTGAGATAAATCTGCAAATATCTCGGAAACGAAGCGAGCTATGGCAAAATGTTAAGAGACCTTTTTTGTAGAGAATTATGTTTCCTACAATTTATGTTCTATGATATTTTTCGATCAGAAGCGTAGTTTTCGAGATATATCGAGATATTTAAAAGTTCCGACGCCGCACCAACATAATAGAGATACAGAAACACCGTGGCCCCTTTCTTTGAGATAACTCTGCACTAGTGCGAGCCGCAAATGCCACTTCCAGCTTAGCTGTGCAGAACAAGAACAACAAGAAGAAGAAATATCTCGAAATATGTCCGTCAGGCACCTTCCCTTGAGATAAATCTGCAAATATCTCGGAAACGAAGCGAGCTATTGCAAAATGTTAAGAGACCTTTTTTGTAGAGAATTGAGTTTCCTACTTTTTATGTTCTATGATATTTTTTGATCAGATGCGTAGTTCTCGAGATATATCAAGATATTTAAAAGTTCGGAAGCCGCACCAACAGAATAGAGATACAGAAACACCGTGGCCCCTTTCTTTGAGATAACTCTGCACTATTGCGAGCTGCAAATGCCACTTTCAGCTTAGCTGTGCAGAAGAAGAACAACAAGAAGAAGAAATATCTCGAAATATGTCCGTCAGGCCCCTTCCCTTGAGATAAATCTGCAAATATCTCGGAAACGAAGCGAGCTATGGCAAAATGTTAAGAGACCTTTTTTGTAGAGAATTGTGTTTCCTACAATTTATGTTCTATGATATTTTTCGATCAGAAGCGTAGTTTTCGAGATATATCGAGATATTCAAAAGTTCCGAAGCCGCACCAACATAATAGAGATACAGAAACACCGTGGCCCCTTTCGTTGAGATAACTCTGCACTATTGCGAGCTGCAAATGCCACTTCCAGCTTAGCTGTGCAGAACAAGAACAACAAGAAGAAGGAATATCGCGAAATATGTCCGTCAGGCCAGTTCCTTTGAGCTGAATCTGCAAATATCTCGGAAACGAAGCGAGCTATGGCAAAATGTTAAGAGACGTTTTTTGTAGAGAATTATGTTTCCTACAATTTATGTTCTATGATATTTTTTGATCAGAAGCGTAGTTTTGGAGATATATCGAGATATTTAAAAGTTCCGAAGCCGCACCAACATAATAGAGATACAGAAACACCGTGGCCCCTTTCTTTGAGATAACTCTGCACTAGTGCGAGCCGCAAATGCCACTTCCAGCTTAGCTGTGCAGAACAAGAACAACAAGAAGAAGAAATATGTCGAAATATGTCAGTCAGGCACCTTCCCTTGAGATAAATCTGCAAATATCTCGGAAACGAAGCGAGCGATTGCAAAATGTTAAGAGACCTTTTTTGTAGAGAATTGAGTTTCCTACTTTTTATGTTCTATGATATTTTTTGATCAGATGCGTAGTTCTCGAGATATATCAAGATATTTAAAAGTTCCGAAGCCGCACCAACAGAATAGAGATACAGAAACACCGTGGCCCCTTTCTTTGAGATAACTCTGCACTATTGCGAGCTGCAAATGCCACTTTCAGCTTAGCTGTGCAGAAGAAGAACAACAAGAAGAAGAAATATCTCGAAATATGTCCGTCAGGCCCCTTCCCTTGAGATAAATCTGCAAATATCTCGGAAACGAAGCGAGCTATGGCAAAATGTTAAGAGACCTTTTTTGTAGAGAATTATGTTTCCTACAATTTATGTTCTATGATATTTTTCGATCAGAAGCGTAGTTTTCGAGATATATCGAGATATTCAAAAGTTCCGAAGCCGCACCAACATAATAGAGATACAGAAACACCGTGGCCCCTTTCGTTGAGATAACTCTGCACTATTGCGAGCTGCAAATGCCACTTCCAGCTTAGCTGTGCAGAGGAAGAACAACAAGAAGAAGGAATATCTCGAAATATGTCCGTCAGGCCAGTTCCTTTGAGCTGAATCTGCAAATATCTCGGAAACGAAGCGAGCTATGGCAAAATGTTAAGAGACGTTTTTTGTAGAGAATTATGTTTCCTAAAATTTATGTTCTATGATATTTTTTGATCAGAAGCGTAGTTTTCGAGATATATCGAGATATTTAAAAGTTCCGAAGCCGCACCAACATAATAGAGATACAGAAACACCGTGGCCCCTTTCTTTGAGATAACTCTGCACTAGTGCGAGCCGCAAATGCCACTTCCAGCTTAGCTGTGCAGAACAAGAACAACAAGAAGAAGAAATATCTCGAAATATGTCCGTCAGGCACCTTCCCTTGAGATAAATCTGCAAATATCTCGGAAACGAAGCGAGCTATTGCAAAATGTTTAGAGACCTTTTTTGTAGAGAATTGAGTTTCCTACTTTTTATGTTGTATGATATTTCTTGATCAGATGCGTAGTTCTCGAGATATATCAAGATATTTAAAAGTTCCGAAGCCGCACCAACAGAATAGAGATACAGAAACACCGTGGCCCCTTTCTTTGAGATAACTCTGCACTATTGCGAGCTGCAAATGCCACTTTCAGCTTAGCTGTGCAGAAGAAGAACAACAAGAAGAAGAAATATCTCGAAATATGTCCGTCAGGCCCCTTCCCTTGAGATAAATCTGCAAATATCTCGGAAACGAAGCGAGCTATGGCAAAATGTTAAGAGACCTTTTTTGTAGAGAATTATGTTTTCTACAATTTATGTTCTATGATATTTTTTGATCAGATGCGTAGTTTTCGAGATATATCGAGATATTCAAAAGTTCCGAAGCCGCACCAACATAATAGAGATACAGAAACACCGTGGCCCCTTTCGTTGAGATAACTCTGCACTATTGCGAGCTGCAAATGCCACTTCCAGCTTAGCTGTGCAGAGGAAGAACAACAAGAAGAAGGAATATCTCGAAATATGTCCGTCAGGCCAGTTCCTTTGAGCTGAATCTGCAAATATCTCGGAAACGAAGCGAGCTATGGCAAAATGTTAAGAGACGTTTTTTGTAGAGAATTATGTTTCCTACAATTTATGTTCTATGATATTTTTCGATCAGAAGCGTAGTTTTCGAGATATATCGAGATATTTAAAAGTTCCGAAGCCGCACCAACATAATAGAGATACAGAAACACCGTGGCCCCTTTCTTTGAGATATCTCTGCACTATTGCGAGCTGCAAATGCCACTTCCAGCTTAGCTGCGCAGAAGAAGAACAACAAGAAGAAGAAATATCTCGAAATATGTCCGTCAGGCCCCTTCCCTTGAGATATATCTGCAAATATCTCGGAAACGAAGCGAGCTATGGCAAAATGTTAAGAGACCTTTTTTGTAGAGAATTATGTTTCCTACAATTTATGTTCTATGATATTTTTTGATCAGATGCGTAGTTCTCGAGATATACCAAGATATTTAAAAGTTCCGAAGCCGCACCAACATAATAGAGATACAGAAACACCGTGGCCCCTTTCTTTGAGATAACTCTGCACTATTGCGAGCTGCAAATGCCACTTCCAGCTTAGCTGTGCAGAGGAAGAACAACAAGAAGAAGGAATATCTCGAAATATGTCCGTCAGGCCAGTTCCTTTGAGCTGAATCTGCAAATATCTCGGAAACGAAGCGAGCTATGGCAAAATGTTAAGAGACGTTTTTTGTAGAGGATTATGTTTCCTACAATTTATGTTCTATGATATGTTTTGATCAGAAGCGTAGTTTTCGAGATATATCGAGATATGTAAAAGTTCCGAAGACGCACCAACATAATAGAGATACAGAAACACCGTGGCCCCTTTCTTTGAGATAACTCTGCACTAGTGCGAGCCGCAAATGCCACTTCCAGCTTAGCTGTGCAGAACAAGAACAACAAGAAGAAGAAACATCTCGAAATATGTCCGTCAGGCACCTTCCCTTGAGATAAATCTGCAAATATCTCGGAAACGAAGCGAGCTATTGCAAAATGTTAAGAGACCTTTTTTGTAGAGAATTGAGTTTCCTACTTTTTATGTTCTATGATATTTTTTGATCAGATGCGTAGTTCTCGTGATATATCAACATATTTAAAAGTTCCGAAGCCGCACCAACATAATAGAGATACAGAAACACCGTGGCCCCTTTCTTTGAGATAACTCTGCACTATTGCGAGCTGCAAATGCCACTTCCAGCTTAGCTGTGCAGTGGAAGAACAACAAGAAGAAGAAATATCTCGAAATATATCCGTCAGGCCAGTTCCTTTGAGCTGAATCTGCAAATATCTCGGAAACGAAGCGAGCTATGGCAAAATGTTAAGAGACGTTTTTTGTAGAGAATTATGTTTCCTACAATTTATGTTCTATGATATTTTTCGATCAGAAGCGTAGTTTTCGAGATATATCGAGATATTTAAAAGTTCCGAAGCCGCACCAACATAATAGAGATACAGAAACACCGTGGCCCCTTTCGTTGAGATAACTCTGCACTAGTGCGAGCCGCAAATGCCACTTCCAGCTTAGCTGTGCAGAAGAAGAACAACAGGAAGAAGAAATATCTCGAAATATGTCCGTCAGGACCCTTACCATGAGATAAATCTGCAAATATCTCGGAAACGAAGCGAGCTATGGCAAAATGTTAAGAGACCTTTTTTGTAGAGAATTAAGTTTCCTACTTTTTATGTTCTATGATATTTTTTGATCAGATGCGTAGTTCTCGAGATATATCAAGATATTCAAAAGTTCCGAAGCCGCACCAACATAATAGAGATACAGAAACACCGTGGCCCCTTTCTTTGAGATATCTCTGCACTATTGCGAGCTGCAAATGCCACTTCCAGCTTAGCTGCGCAGAAGAAGAACAACAAGAAGAAGAAATATCTCGAAATATGTCCGTCAGGCCCCTTCCCTTGAGATATATCTGCAAATATCTCGGAAACGAAGCGAGCTATGGCAAAATGTTAAGAGACCTTTTTTGTAGAGAATTATGTTTCCTACAATTTATGTTCTATGATATTTTTTGATCAGATGCGTAGTTCTCGAGATATACCAAGATATTTAAAAGTTCCGAAGCCGCACCAACATAATAGAGATACAGAAACACCGTGGCCCCTTTCTTTGAGATAACTCTGCACTATTGCGAGCTGCAAATGCCACATCCAGCTTAGCTGTGCAGAGGAAGAACAACAAGAAGAAGGAATATCTCGAAATATGTCCGTCAGGCCAGTTCCTTTGAGCTGAATCTGCAAATATCTCGGAAACGAAGCGAGCTATGGCAAAATGTTAAGAGACGTTTTTTGTAGAGAATTATGTTTCCTACAATTTATGTTCTATGATATTTTTTGATCAGAAGCGTAGTTTTCGAGATATATCGAGATATTTAAAAGTTCCGAAGCCGCACCAACATAATAGAGATACAGAAACACCGTGGCCCCTTTCTTTGAGATAACTCTGCACTAGTGCGAGCCGCAAATGCCACTTCCAGCTTAGCTGTGCAGAAGAAGAACAACAAGAAGAAGAAATATCTCGAAATATGTCCGTCAGGCCCCTTACCTTGAGATAAATCTGCAAATATCTCGGAAACGAAGCGAGCTATGGCAAAATGTTAAGAGACCTTTTTTGTAGAGAATTAAGTTTCCTGCTTTTTATCTTCTATGATATTTTCTGATCAGATGCGTAGTTCTCGAGATATATCAAGATATTTAAAAGTTCCGAAGCCGCACCAACATAATAGAGATACAGAAACACCGTGGCCCCTTTCTTTGAGATAACTCTGCACTATTGCGAGCTGCAAATGCCACTTTCAGCTTAGCTGTGCAGAAGAAGAACAACAAGAAGAAGAAATATCTCGAAATATGTCCGTCAGGCCCCTTCCCTTGAGATAAATCTGCAAATATCTCGGAAACGAAGCGAGCTATGGCAAAATGTTAAGAGACCTTTTTTGTAGAGAATTATGTTTCCTACAATTTATGTTCTATGATATTTTTCGATCAGAAGCGTAGTTTTCGAGATATATCGAGATATTTAAAAGTTCCGACGCCGCACCAACATAATAGAGATACAGAAACACCGTGGCCCCTTTCTTTGAGATAACTCTGCACTAGTGCGAGCCGCAAATGCCACTTCCAGCTTAGCTGTGCAGAACAAGAACAACAAGAAGAAGAAATATCTCGAAATATGTCCGTCAGGCACCTTCCCTTGAGATAAATCTGCAAATATCTCGGAAACGAAGCGAGCTATTGCAAAATGTTAAGAGACCTTTTTTGTAGAGAATTGAGTTTCCTACTTTTTATGTTCTATGATATTTTTTGATCAGATGCGTAGTTCTCGAGATATATCAAGATATTTAAAAGTTCGGAAGCCGCACCAACAGAATAGAGATACAGAAACACCGTGGCCCCTTTCTTTGAGATAACTCTGCACTATTGCGAGCTGCAAATGCCACTTTCAGCTTAGCTGTGCAGAAGAAGAACAACAAGAAGAAGAAATATCTCGAAATATGTCCGTCAGGCCCCTTCCCTTGAGATAAATCTGCAAATATCTCGGAAACGAAGCGAGCTATGGCAAAATGTTAAGAGACCTTTTTTGTAGAGAATTGTGTTTCCTACAATTTATGTTCTATGATATTTTTCGATCAGAAGCGTAGTTTTCGAGATATATCGAGATATTCAAAAGTTCCGAAGCCGCACCAACATAATAGAGATACAGAAACACCGTGGCCCCTTTCGTTGAGATAACTCTGCACTATTGCGAGCTGCAAATGCCACTTCCAGCTTAGCTGTGCAGAACAAGAACAACAAGAAGAAGGAATATCGCGAAATATGTCCGTCAGGCCAGTTCCTTTGAGCTGAATCTGCAAATATCTCGGAAACGAAGCGAGCTATGGCAAAATGTTAAGAGACGTTTTTTGTAGAGAATTATGTTTCCTACAATTTATGTTCTATGATATTTTTTGATCAGAAGCGTAGTTTTGGAGATATATCGAGATATTTAAAAGTTCCGAAGCCGCACCAACATAATAGAGATACAGAAACACCGTGGCCCCTTTCTTTGAGATAACTCTGCACTAGTGCGAGCCGCAAATGCCACTTCCAGCTTAGCTGTGCAGAACAAGAACAACAAGAAGAAGAAATATGTCGAAATATGTCCGTCAGGCACCTTCCCTTGAGATAAATCTGCAAATATCTCGGAAACGAAGCGAGCTATTGCAAAATGTTAAGAGACCTTTTTTGTAGAGAATTGAGTTTCCTACTTTTTATGTTCTATGATATTTTTTGATCAGATGCGTAGTTCTCGAGATATATCAAGATATTTAAAAGTTCCGAAGCCGCACCAACAGAATAGAGATACAGAAACACCGTGGCCCCTTTCTTTGAGATAACTCTGCACTATTGCGAGCTGCAAATGCCACTTTCAGCTTAGCTGTGCAGAAGAAGAACAACAAGAAGAAGAAATATCTCGAAATATGTCCGTCAGGCCCCTTCCCTTGAGATAAATCTGCAAATATCTCGGAAACGAAGCGAGCTATGGCAAAATGTTAAGAGACCTTTTTTGTAGAGAATTATGTTTCCTACAATTTATGTTCTATGATATTTTTCGATCAGAAGCGTAGTTTTCGAGATATATCGAGATATTCAAAAGTTCCGAAGCCGCACCAACATAATAGAGATACAGAAACACCGTGGCCCCTTTCGTTGAGATAACTCTGCACTATTGCGAGCTGCAAATGCCACTTCCAGCTTAGCTGTGCAGAGGAAGAACAACAAGAAGAAGGAATATCTCGAAATATGTCCGTCAGGCCAGTTCCTTTGAGCTGAATCTGCAAATATCTCGGAAACGAAGCGAGCTATGGCAAAATGTTAAGAGACGTTTTTTGTAGAGAATTATGTTTCCTAAAATTTATGTTCTATGATATTTTTTGATCAGAAGCGTAGTTTTCGAGATATATCGAGATATTTAAAAGTTCCGAAGCCGCACCAACATAATAGAGATACAGAAACACCGTGGCCCCTTTCTTTGAGATAACTCTGCACTAGTGCGAGCCGCAAATGCCACTTCCAGCTTAGCTGTGCAGAACAAGAACAACAAGAAGAAGAAATATCTCGAAATATGTCCGTCAGGCACCTTCCCTTGAGATAAATCTGCAAATATCTCGGAAACGAAGCGAGCTATTGCAAAATGTTTAGAGACCTTTTTTGTAGAGAATTGAGTTTCCTACTTTTTATGTTGTATGATATTTCTTGATCAGATGCGTAGTTCTCGAGATATATCAAGATATTTAAAAGTTCCGAAGCCGCACCAACAGAATAGAGATACAGAAACACCGTGGCCCCTTTCTTTGAGATAACTCTGCACTAGTGCGAGCCGCAAATGCCACTTCCAGCTTAGCTGTGCAGAAGAAGAACAACAAGAAGAAGAAATATCTGGAAATATGTCCGTCAGGCCCCTTACCATGAGATAAATCTGCAAATATCTCGGAAACGAAGCGAGCTATGGCAAAATGTTAAGAGACCTTTTTTGTAGAGAATTAAGTTTCCTACTTTTTATGTTCTATGATATTTTTTGATCAGATGCGTAGTTCTCGAGATATATCAAGATATTCAAAAGTTCCGAAGCCGCACCAACATAATAGAGATACAGAAACACCGTGGCCCCTTTCTTTGAGATAACTCTGCACTATTGCGAGCTGCAAATGCCACTTCCAGCTTAGCTGTGCAGAGGAAGAACAACAAGAAGAAGGAATATCTCGAAATATGTCCGTCAGGCCAGTTCCTTTGAGCTGAATCTGCAAATATCTCGGAAACGAAGCGAGCTATGGCAAAATGTTAAGAGACGTTTTTTGTAGAGAATTATGTTTCCTACAATTTATCTTCTATGATATTTTTTGATCAGAAGCGTAGTTTTCGAGATATATCGAGATATTTGAAAGTTCCGAAGCCGCACCAACATAATAGAGATACAGAAACACCGTGGCCCCTTTCTTTGAGATAACTCTGCACTAGTGCGAGCCGCAAATGCCACTTCCAGCTTAGCTGTGCAGAACAAGAACAACAAGAAGAAGAAATATCTCGAAATATGTCCGTCAGGCACCTTCCCTTGAGATAAATCTGCAAATATCTCGGAAACGAAGCGAGCTATTGCAAAATGTTAAGAGACCTTTTTTGTAGAGAATTGAGTTTCCTACTTTTTATGTTCTATGATATTTTTTGATCAGATGCGTAGTTCTCGAGATATATCGAGATATTTAAAAGTTCCGAAGCCGCACCAACATAATAGAGATACAGAAACACCGTGGCCCCTTTCTTTGAGATAACTCTGCACTAGTGCGAGCCGCAAATGCCACTTCCAGCTTAGCTGTGCAGAACAAGAACAACAAGAAGAAGAAATATCTCGAAATATGTCCGTCAGGCACCTTCCCTTGAGATAAATCTGCAAATATCTTGGAAACGAAGCGAGCTATTGCAAAATGTTAAGAGACCTTTTTTGTAGAGAATTAAGTTTCCTACTTTTTATCTTCTATGATATTTTCTGAGCAGATGCGTAGTTCTCGAGATATATCAAGATATTCAAAAGTTCCGAAGCCGCACCAACATAATAGAGATACAGAAACACCGTGGCCCCTTTCTTTGAGATAACTCTGCACTAGTGCGAGCCGCAAATGCCACTTCCAGCTTAGCTGTGCAGAAGAAGAACAACAAGAAGAAGAAATATCTCGAAATATGTCCGTCAGGCCCCTTACCATGAGATAAATCTGCAAATATCTCGGAAACGAAGCGAGCTATGGCAAAATGTTAAGAGACCTTTTTTGTAGAGAATTAAGTTTCCTACTTTTTATGTTCTATGATATTTTTTGATCAGATGCGTAGTTCTCGAGATATATCAAGATATTCAAAAGTTCCGAAGCCGCACCAACATAATAGAGATACAGAAACACCGTGGCCCCTTTCTTTGAGATAACTCTGCACTATTGCGAGCTGCAAATGCCACTTCCAGCTTAGCTGTGCAGAGGAAGAACAACAAGAAGAAGGAATATCTCGAAATATGTCCGTCAGGCCAGTTCCTTTGAGCTGAATCTGCAAATATCTCGGAAACGAAGCGAGCTATGGCAAAATGTTAAGAGACGTTTTTTGTAGAGAATTATGTTTCCTACAATTTATGTTCTATGATATTTTTTGATCAGAAGCGTAGTTCTCGAGATATCTCAAGATATTTAAAAGTTCCGAAGCCGCACCAACATAATAGGGATACAGAAACACCGTGGCCCCGTTCTTTGAGATAACTCTGCACTAGTGCGAGCCGCAAATGCCACTTCCAGCTTAGCTGTGCAGAAGAAGAACAACAAGAAGAAGGAATATCTCGAAATATGTCCGTCAGGCCAGTTCCTTTGAGCTGAATCTGCAAATATCTCGGAAACCAAGCGAGCTATGGCAAAATGTTAAGAGACCTTTTTTCTAGAGAATTATGTTTCCTACAATTTATCTTCTATGATATTTTTTGATCAGAAGCGTAGTTTTCGAGATATATCGAGATATTTAAAAGTTCCGAAGCCGCACCAACATAATAGAGATACAGAAACACCGTGGCCCCTTTCGTTGAGATAACTCTGCACTAGTGCGAGCCGCAAATGCCACTTCCAGCTTAGCTGTGCCGAAGAAGAACAACAAGAAGAAGAAATATCTCGAAATATGTTCGTCAGGCCCCTTCCCTTGAGATAAATCTGCAAATATCTCGGAAAAGAAGCGAGCTATGGCAAAATGTTAAGAGACCTTTTTTGTAGAGAATTAAGTTTCCTACTTTTTATGTTCTATGATATTTTTTGATCAGATGCGTAGTTCTCGAGATATATCAAGATATTCAAAAGTTCCGAAGCCGCACCAACATAATAGAGATACAGAAACACCGTGGCCCCTTTCTTTGAGATAACTCTGCACTATTGCGAGCTGCAAATGCCACTTCCAGCTTAGCTGCGCAGAAGAAGAACAACAAGAAGAAGAAATATCTCGAAATATGTCCGTCAGGCCCCTTCCCTTGAGATAAATCTGCAAATATCTCGGAAACGAAGCGAGCTATGGCAAAATGTTAAGAGACCTTTTTTCGAGAGAATTATGTTTCCTACAATTTATCTTCTATGATATTTTTTGATCAGAAGCGTAGTTTTCGAGATATATCGAGATATTTAAAAGTTCCGAAGCCGCACCAACATAATAGAGATACAGAAACACCGTGGCCCCTTTCGTTGAGATAACTCTGCACTAGTGCGAGCCGCAAATGCCACTTCCAGCTTAGCTGTGCAGAAGAAGAACAACAAGAAGAAGAAATATCTCGAAATATGTCCGTCAGGCCCCTTCCCTTGAGATAAATCTGCAAATATCTCGGAAAAGAAGCGAGCTATGGCAAAATGTTAAGAGACCTTTTTTGTAGAGAATTAAGTTTCCTACTTTTTATGTTCTATGATATTTTTTGATCAGATGCGTAGTTCTCGAGATATATCAAGATATTTAAAAGTTCCGAAGCCGCACCAACATAATAGAGATACAGAAACACCGTGGCCCCTTTCTTTGAGATATCTCTGCACTATTGCGAGCTGCAAATGCCACTTCCAGCTTAGCTGCGCAGAAGAAGAACAACAAGAAGAAGAAATATCTCGAAATATGTCCGTCAGGCCCCTTCCCTTGAGATAAATCTGCAAATATCTCGGAAACGAAGCGAGCTATGGCAAAATGTTAAGAGACCTTTTTTCTAGAGAATTATGTTTCCTACAATTTATCTTCTATGATATTTTTTGATCAGAAGCGTAGTTTTCGAGATATATCGAGATATTTAAAAGTTCCGAAGCCGCACCAACATAATAGAGATACAGAAACACCGTGGCCCCTTTCGTTGAGATAACTCTGCACTAGTGCGAGCCGCAAATGCCACTTCCAGCTTAGCTGTGCAGAAGAAGAACAACAAGAAGAAGAAATATCTCGAAATATGTCCGTCAGGCCCCTTCCCTTGAGATAAATCTGCAAATATCTCGGAAAAGAAGCGAGCTATGGCAAAATGTTAAGAGACCTTTTTTGTAGAGAATTAAGTTTCCTACTTTTTATGTTCTATGATATTTTTTGATCAGATGCGTAGTTCTCGAGATATATCAAGATATTCAAAAGTTCCGAAGCCGCACCAACATAATAGAGATACAGAAACACCGTGGCCCCTTTCTTTGAGATAACTCTGCACTATTGCGAGCTGCAAATGCCACTTCCAGCTTAGCTGCGCAGAAGAAGAACAACAAGAAGAAGAAATATCTCGAAATATGTCCGTCAGGCCCCTTCCCTTGAGATAAATCTGCAAATATCTCGGAAACGAAGCGAGCTATGGCAAAATGTTAAGAGACCTTTTTTCTAGAGAATTATGTTTCCTACAATTTATCTTCTATGATATTTTTTGATCAGAAGCGTAGTTTTCGAGATATATCGAGATATTTAAAAGTTCCGAAGCCGCACCAACATAATAGAGATACAGAAACACCGTGGCCCCTTTCGTTGAGATAACTCTGCACTAGTGCGAGCCGCAAATGCCACTTCCAGCTTAGCTGTGCAGAAGAAGAACAACAAGAAGAAGAAATATCTCGAAATATGTCCGTCAGGCCCCTTCCCTTGAGATAAATCTGCAAATATCTCGGAAAAGAAGCGAGCTATGGCAAAATGTTAAGAGACCTTTTTTGTAGAGAATTAAGTTTCCTACTTTTTATGTTCTATGATATTTTTTGATCAGATGCGTAGTTCTCGAGATATATCAAGATATTTAAAAGTTCCGAAGCCGCACCAACATAATAGAGATACAGAAACACCGTGGCCCCTTTCTTTGAGATATCTCTGCACTATTGCGAGCTGCAAATGCCACTTCCAGCTTAGCTGCGCAGAAGAAGAACAACAAGAAGAAGAAATATCTCGAAATATGTCCGTCAGGCCCCTTCCCTTGAGATAAATCTGCAAATATCTCGGAAACGAAGCGAGCTATGGCAAAATGTTAAGAGACCTTTTTTCTAGAGAATTATGTTTCCTACAATTTATCTTCTATGATATTTTTTGATCAGAAGCGTAGTTTTCGAGATATATCGAGATATTTAAAAGTTCCGAAGCCGCACCAACATAATAGAGATACAGAAACACCGTGGCCCCTTTCGTTGAGATAACTCTGCACTAGTGCGAGCCGCAAATGCCACTTCCAGCTTAGCTGTGCAGAAGAAGAACAACAAGAAGAAGAAATATCTCGAAATATGTCCGTCAGGCCCCTTCCCTTGAGATAAATCTGCAAATATCTCGGAAAAGAAGCGAGCTATGGCAAAATGTTAAGAGACCTTTTTTGTAGAGAATTAAGTTTCCTACTTTTTATGTTCTATGATATTTTTTGATCAGATGCGTAGTTCTCGAGATATATCAAGATATTCAAAAGTTCCGAAGCCGCACCAACATAATAGAGATACAGAAACACCGTGGCCCCTTTCTTTGAGATAACTCTGCACTATTGCGAGCTGCAAATGCCACTTCCAGCTTAGCTGTGCAGTGGAAGAACAACAAGAAGAAGAAATATCTCGAAATATGTCCGTCAGGCCAGTTCCTTTGAGCTGAATCTGCAAATATCTCGGAAACGAAGCGACCTATGGCAAAATGTTAAGAGACGTTTTTTGTAGAGAATTATGTTTCCTACAATTTATGTTCTATGATATTTTTTGATCAGAAGCGTAGTTCTCGAGATATATCAAGATATTTAAAAGTTCCGAAGCCGCACCAACATAATAGGGATACAGAAACACCGTGGCCCCGTTCTTTGAGATAACTCTGCACTAGTGCGAGCCGCAAATGCCACTTCCAGCTTAGCTGTGCAGAAGAAGAACAACAAGAAGAAGAAATATCTCGAAATATGTCCGTCAGGCCCCTTCCCTTGAGATAAATATGCAAATATCTCGGAAACGAAGCGAGCTATGGCAAAATGTTAAGCGACCTTTTTTGTAGAGAATTAAGTTTCCTACTTTTTATGTTCTATGATATTTTTTGATCAGATGCGTAGTTCTCGAGATATATCAAGATATTTAAAAGTTCCGAAGCCGCACCAACATAATAGAGATACAGAAACACCGTGGCCCCTTTCTTTGAGATATCTCTGCACTATTGCGAGCTGCAAATGCCACTTCCAGCTTAGCTGCGCAGAAGAAGAACAACAAGAAGAAGAAATATCTCGAAATATGTCCGTCAGGCCCCTTCCCTTGAGATATATCTGCAAATATCTCGGAAACGAAGCGAGCTATGGCAAAATGTTAAGAGACCTTTTTTGTAGAGAATTATGTTTCCTACAATTTATGTTCTATGATATTTTTTGATCAGATGCGTAGTTCTCGAGATATACCAAGATATTTCAAAGTTCCGAAGCCGCACCAACATAATAGAGATACAGAAACACCGTGGACCCTTTCTTTGAGATAACTCTGCACTATTGCGAGCTGCAAATGCCACTTCCAGCTTAGCTGTGCAGAGGAAGAACAACAAGAAGAAGGAATATCTCGAAATATGTCCGTCAGGCCAGTTCCTTTGAGCTGAATCTGCAAATATCTCGGAAACGAAGCGAGCTATGGCAAAATGTTAAGAGACGTTTTTTGTAGAGAATTATGTTTCCTACAATTTATGTTCTATGATATTTTTTGATCAGAAGCGTTGTTTTCGAGATATATCGAGATATTTAAAAGTTCCGAAGCCGCACCAACATAATAGAGATACAGAAACACCGTGGCCCCTTTCTTTGAGATAACTCTGCACTATTGCGAGCTGCAAATGCCACTTTCAGCTTAGCTGTGCAGAAGAAGAACAACAAGAAGAAGAAATATCTCGAAATATGTCCGTCAGGCCCCTTCCCTTGAGATAAATCTGCAAATATCTCGGAAACGAAGCGAGCTATGGCAAAATGTTAAGAGACCTTTTTTGTAGAGAATTATGTTTCCTACAATTTATGTTCTATGATATTTTTTGATCAGAATCGTAGTTTTCGAGATATATCGAGATATTTAAAAGTTCCGAAGCCGCACCAACATAATAGAGATACAGAAACACCGTGGCCCCTTTCGTTGAGATAACTCTGCACTAGTGCGAGCCGCAAATGCCACTTCCAGCTTAGCTGTGCAGAAGAAGAACAACAAGAAGAAGAAATATCTCGAAATATGTCCGTCAGGCCCCTTACCTTGAGATAAATCTGCAAATATCTCGGAAACGAAGCGAGCTATGGCAAAATGTTAAGAGACCTTTTTTGTAGAGAATTAAGTTTCCTACTTTTTATCTTCTATGATATTTTCTGATCAGATGCGTAGTTCTCGAGATATATCAAGATATTTAACAGTTCCGAAGCCGCACCAACATAATAGAGATACAGAAACACCGTGGCCCCTTTCTTTGAGATATCTGTGCACTATTGCGAGCTGCAAATGCCACTTCCAGCTTAGCTGCGCAGAAGAAGAACAACAAGAAGAAGAAATATCTCGAAATATGTCCGTCAGGCCCCTTCCCTTGAGATATATCTGCAAATATCTCGGAAACGAAGCGAGCTATGGCAAAATGTTAAGAGACCTTTTTTGTAGAGAATTATGATTCCTACAATTTATGTTCTATAATATTTTTTGATCAGATGCGTAGTTCTCGAGATATACCAAGATATTTAAAAGTTCCGAAGCCGCACCAACATAATAGAGATACAGAAACACCGTGGCCCCTTTCTTTGAGATAACTCTGCACTATTGCGAGCTGCAAATGCCACTTCCAGCTTAGCTGTGCAGAGGAAGAACAACAAGAAGAAGGAATATCTCGAAATATGTCCGTCAGGCCAGTTCCTTTGAGCTGAATCTGCAAATATCTCGGAAACGAAGCGAGCTATGGCAAAATGTTAAGAGACGTTTTTTGTAGAGAATTATGTTTCCTACAATTTATGTTCTATGATATTTTTTGATCAGAAGCGTAGTTTTCGAGATATATCGAGATATTTAAAAGTTCCGAAGCCGCACCAACATAATAGAGATACAGAAACACCGTGGCCCCTTTCTTTGAGATAACTCTGCACTAGTGCGAGCCGCAAATGCCACTTCCAGCTTAGCTGTGCAGAACAAGAACAACAAGAAGAAGAAATATCTCGAAATATGTCCGTCAGGCACCTTCCCTTGAGATAAATCTGCAAATATCTCGGAAACGAAGCGAGCTATTGCAAAATGTTAAGAGACCTTTTTTGTAGAGAATTGAGTTTCCTACTTTTTATGTTCTATGATATTTTTTGATCAGATGCGTAGTTCTCGAGATATATCAAGATATTTAAAAGTTCCGAAGCCGCACCAACATAATAGAGATACAGAAACACCGTGGCCCCTTTCGTTCAGATAACTATGCACTATTGCGAGCTGCAAATGCCACTTCCAGCTTAGCTGTGCAGAAGAAGAACAACAAGAAGAAGAAATATCTCGAAATATGTCCGTCAGGCCCCTTACCTTGAGATAAATCTGCAAATATCTCGGAAACGAAGCGAGCTATGGCAAAATGTTAAGAGACCTTTTTTGTAGAGAATTAAGTTTCCTACTTTTTATCTTCTATGATATTTTCTGATCAGATGCGTAGTTCTCGAGATATATCAAGATATTTAAAAGTTCCGAAGCCGCACCAACATAATAGAGATACAGAAACACCGTGGCCCCTTTCGTTGAGATAACTCTGCACTAGTGCGAGCCGCAAATGCCACTTCCAGCTTAGCTGTGCAGAAGAAGAACAACAAGAAGAAGAAATATCTCGAAATATGTCCGTCAGGCCCCTTCCCTTGAGATAAATCTGCAAATATCTCGGAAACGAAGCGAGCTATGGCAAAATGTTAAGAGACCTTTTTTGTAGAGAATTAAGTTTCCTACTTTTTATGTTCTATGATATTTTTTGATCAGATGCGTAGTTCTCGAGATATATCAAGATATTCAAAAGTTCCGAAGCCGCACCAACATAATAGAGATACAGAAACACCGTGGCCCCTTTCTTTGAGATAACTCTGCACTATTGCGAGCTGCAAATGCCACTTCCAGCTTAGCTGTGCAGAGGAAGAACAACAAGAAGAAGGAATATCTCGAAATATGTCCGTCAGGCCAGTTCCTTTGAGATGATTCTGCAAATATCTCGGAAACGAAGCGAGCTATGGCAAAATGTTAAGAGACGTTTTTTGTAGAGAATTATGTTTCCTACAATTTATGTTCTATGATATTTTTTGATCAGAAGCGTAGTTTTCGAGATATATCGAGATATTTAAAAGTTCCGAAGCCGCACCAACATAATAGAGATACAGAAACACCGTGGCCCCTTTCTTTGAGATAACTCTGCACTAGTGCGAGCCGCAGATGCCACTTCCAGCTTAGCTGTGCAGAACAAGAACAACAAGAAGAAGAAATATCTCGAAATATGTCCATCAGGCACCTTCCCTTGAGATAAATCTGCAAATATCTCGGAAACGAAGCGAGCTATTGCAAAATGTTAAGAGACATTTTTTGTAGAGAATTGAGTTTCCTACTTTTTATGTTCTATGATATTTTTTGATCAGACGCGTAGTTCTCGAGATATATCGAGATATTCAAAAGTTCCGAAGCCGCACCAACATAATAGAGATACAGAAACACCGTGGCCCCTTTCTTTGAGATATCTCTGCACTATTGCGAGCTGCAAATGCCACTTCCAGCTTAGCTGCGCAGAAGAAGAACAACAAGAAGAAGAAATATCTCGAAATATGTCCGTCAGGCCCCTTCCCTTGAGATATATCTGCAAATATCTCGGAAACGAAGCGAGCTATGGCAAAATGTTAAGAGACCTTTTTTGTAGAGAATTATGTTTCCTACAATTTATGTTCTATGATATTTTCTGATCAGATGCGTAGTTCTCGAGATATACCAAGATATTTAAAAGTTCCGAAGCCGCACCAACATAATAGAGATACAGAAACACCGTGGCCCCTTTCTTTGAGATAACTCTGCACTATTGCGAGCTGCAAATGCCACTTCCAGCTTAGCTGTGCAGAGGAAGAGCAACAAGAAGAAGGAATATCTCGAAATATGTCCGTCAGGCCAGTTCCTTTGAGCTGAATCTGCAAATATCTCGGAAACGAAGCGAGCTATGGCAAAATGTTAAGAGACGTTTTTTGTAGAGAATTATGTTTCCTACAATTTATGTTCTATGATATTTTTTGATCAGAAGCGTAGTTCTCGAGATATATCAAGATATTTAAAAGTTCCGAAGCCGCACCAACATAATAGGGATACAGAAACACCGTGGCCCCGTTCTTTGAGATAACTCTGCACTAGCGCGAGCCGCAAATGCCACTTCCAGCTTAGCTGTGCAGAAGAAGAACAACAAGAAGAAGAAATATCTCGAAATATGTCCGTCAGGCCCCTTCCCTTGAGATAAATATGCAAATATCTCGGAAACGAAGCGAGCTATGGCAAAATGTTAAGAGACCTTTTTTGTAGAGAATTATGTTTCCTACAATTTATGTTCTATGATATTTTCTGATCAGATGCGTAGTTCTCGAGATATACCAAGATATTTAAAAGTTCCGAAGCCGCACCAACATAATAGAGATACAGAAACACCGTGGCCCCTTTCTTTGAGATAACTCTGCACTATTGCGAGCCGCAAATGCCACTTCCAGCTTAGCTGCGCAGAAGAAGAACAACAAGAAGAAGAAATATCTCGAAATATGTCCGTCAGGCCCCTTCCCTTGAGATAAATCTGCAAATATCTCGGAAACGAAGCGAGCTATGGCAAAATGTTAAGAGACCTTTTTTGTAGAGAATTAAGTTTCCTACTTTTTATGTTCTATGATATTTTTTGATCAGATGCGTAGTTCTCGAGATATATCAAGATATTCAAAAGTTCCGAAGCCGCACCAACATAATGGAGATACAGAAACACCGTGGCCCCTTTCTTTGAGATAACTCTGCACTATTGCGAGCTGCAAATGCCACTTCCAGCTTAGCTGTGCAGAGGAATAACAACAAGAAGAAGGAATATCTCGAAATATGTCCGTCAGGCCAGTTCCTTTGAGCTGAATCTGCAAATATCTCGGAAACGAAGCGAGCTATGGCAAAATGTTAAGAGACGTTTTTTGTAGAGAATTATGTTTCCTACAATTTATGTTCTATGATATTTTTTGAGCAGAAGCGTAGTTTTCGAGATATATCGAGATATTTAAAAGTTCCGAAGCCGCACCAACATAATAGAGATACAGAAACACCGTGGCCCCTTTCTTTGAGATAACTCTGCACTAGTGCGAGCCGCAAATGCCACTTCCAGCTTAGCTGTGCAGAACAAGAACAACAAGAAGAAGAAATATCTCGAAATATGTCCGTCAGGCACCTTCCCTTGAGATAAATCTGCAAATATCTCGGAAACGAAGCGAGCTATTGCAAAATGTTAAGAGACCTTTTTTGTAGAGAATTGAGTTTCCTACTTTTTATGTTCTATGATATTTTTTGATCAGATGCGTAGTTCTCGAGATATATCAAGATATTTAAAAGTTCCGAAGCCGCACCAACATAATAGAGATACAGAAACACCGTGGCCCCTTTCTTTCAGATAACTATGCACTATTGCGAGCTGCAAATGCCACTTCCAGCTTAGCTGTGCAGAAGAAGAACAACAAGAAGAAGAAATATCTCGAAATATGTCCGTCAGGCCCCTTACCTTGAGATAAATCTGCAAATATCTCGGAAACGAAGCGAGCTATGGCAAAATGTTAAGAGACCTTTTTTGTAGAGAATTAAGTTTCCTACTTTTTATCTTCTATGATATTTTCTGATCAGATGCGTAGTTCTCGAGATATATCAAGATATTTAAAAGTTCCGAAGCCGCACCAACATAATAGAGATACAGAAACACCGTGGCCCCTTTCTTTGAGATAACTCTGCACTATTGCGAGCTGCAAATGCCACTTTCAGCTTAGCTGTGCAGAAGAAGAACAACAAGAAGAAGAAATATCTCGAAATATGTCCGTCAGGCCCCTTCCCTTGAGATAAATCTGCAAATATCTCGGAAACAAAGCGAGCTATGGCAAAATGTTAAGAGACCTTTTTTGTAGAGAATTATGTTTCCTACAATTTATGTTCTATGATATTTTTTGATCAGAAGCGTAGTTTTCGAGATATATCGAGATATTTAAAAGTTCCGAAGCCGCACCAACATAATAGAGATGCAGAAACACCGTGGCCCCTTTCGTTGAGATAACTCTGCACTAGTGCGAGCCACAAATGCCACTTCCAGCTTAGCTGTGCAGAAGAAGAACAACAAGAAGAAGAAATATCTCGAAATATGTCCGTCAGGCCCCTTCCCTTGAGATAAATCTGCAAATATCTCGGAAACGAAGCGAGATATGGCAAAATGTTAAGAGACCTTTTTTGTAGAGAATTAAGTTTCCTACTTTTTATGTTCTATGATATTTTTTGATCAGATGCGTAGTTCTCGAGATATATCAAGATATTCAAAAGTTCCGAAGCCGCACCAACATAATAGAGATACAGAAACACCGTGGCCCCTTTCTTTGAGATAACTCTGCACTAGTGCGAGCCGCAAATGCCACTTCCAGCTTAGCTGTGCAGAACAAGAACAACAAGAAGAAGAAATATCTCGAAATATGTCCGTCAGGCACCTTCCCTTGAGATAAATCTGCAAATATCTCGGAAACGAAGCGAGCTATTGCAAAATGTTAAGAGACCTTTTTTGTAGAGAATTGAGTTTCCTACTTTTTATGTTCTATGATATTTTTTGATCAGATGCGTAGTTCTCGAGATATATCAAGATATTTAAAACTTCCGAAGCCGCACCAACATAATAGAGATACAGAAACACCGTGGCCCCTTTCTTTCAGATAACTATGCACTATTGCGAGCTGCAAATGCCACTTCCAGCTTAGCTGTGCAGAAGAAGAACAACAAGAAGAAGAAATATCTCGAAATATGTCCGTCAGGCCCCTTACCTTGAGATAAATCTGCAAATATCTCGGAAACGAAGCGAGCTATGGCAAAATGTTAAGAGACCTTTTTTGTAGAGAATTAAGTTTCCTACTTTTTACCTTCTATGATATTTTCTGATCAGATGCGTAGTTCTCGAGATATATCAAGATATTTAAAAGTTCCGAAGCCGCACCAACATAATAGAGATACAGAAACACCGTGGCCCCTTTCTTTGAGATAACTCTGCACTATTGCGAGCTGCAAATGCCACTTTCAGCTTAGCTGTGCAGAAGATGAACAACAAGAAGAAGAAATATCTCGAAATATGTCCGTCAGGCCCCTTCCCTTGAGATAAATCTGCAAATATCTCGGAAACGAAGCGAGCTATGGCAAAATGTTAAGAGACCTTTTTTGTAGAGAATTATGTTTCCTACAATTTATGTTCTATGATATTTTTTGATCAGAAGCGTAGTTTTCGAGATATATCGAGATATTTAAAAGTTCCGAAGCCGCACCAACATAATAGAGATACAGAAACACCGTGGCCCCTTTCTTTGAGATAACTCTGCACTAGTGCGAGCCGCAAATGCCACTTCCAGCTTAGCTGTGCAGAACAAGAACAACAAGAAGAAGAAATATCTCGAAATATGTCCGTCAGGCACCTTCCCTTGAGATAAATCTGCAAATATCTCGGAAACGAAGCGAGCTATTGCAAAATGTTAAGAGACCTTTTTTGTAGAGAATTGAGTTTCCTACTTTTTATGTTCTATGATATTTTTTGATCAGATGCGTAGTTCTCGAGATATATCAAGATATTTAAAAGTTCCGAAGCCGCACCAACATAATAGAGATACAGAAACACCGTGGCCCCTTTCTTTCAGATAACTATGCACTATTGCGAGCTGCAAATGCCACTTCCAGCTTAGCTGTGCAGAAGAAGAACAACAAGAAGAAGAAATATCTCGAAATATGTCCGTCAGGCCCCTTACCTTGAGATAAATCTGCAAATATCTCGGAAACGAAGCGAGCTATGGCAAAATGTTAAGAGACCTTTTTTGTAGAGAATTAAGTTTCCTACTTTTTATCTTCTATGATATTTTCTGATCAGATGCGTAGTTCTCGAGATATATCAAGATATTTAAAAGTTCCGAAGCCGCACCAACATAATAGAGATACAGAAACACCGTGGCCCCTTTCTTTGAGATAACTCTGCACTAGTGCGAGCCGCAAATGCCACTTCCAGCTTAGCTGTGCAGAGGAAGAACAACAAGAAGAAGGAATATCTCGAAATATGTCCGTCAGGCCAGTTCCTTTGAGCTGAATCTGCAAATATCTCGGAAACCAAGCGAGCTATGGCAAAATGTTAAGAGACGTTTTTTGTAGAGAATTATGTTTCCTACAATTTATGTTCTATGATATTTTTTGATCAGAAGCGTAGTTTTCGAGATATATCGAGATATTTAAAAGTTCCGAAGCCGCACCAACATAATAGAGATACAGAAACACCGTGGCCCCTTTCTTTGAGATAACTCTGCACTAGTGCGAGCCGCAAATGCCACTTCCAGCTTAGCTGTGCAGAACAAGAACAACAAGAAGAAGAAATATCTCGAAATATGTCCGTCAGGCACCTTCCCTTGAGATAAATCTGCAAATATCTCGGAAACGAAGCGAGCTATTGCAAAATCTTAAGAGACCTTTTTTGTAGGGAATTGAGTTTCCTACTTTTTATGTTCTATGATATTTTTTGATCAGATGCGTAGTTCTCGAGATATATCAAGATATTTAAAAGTTCCGAAGCCGCACCAACATAATTGAGATACAGAAACACCGTGGCCCCTTTCTTTCAGATAACTATGCACTATTGCGAGCTGCAAATGCCACTTCCAGCTTAGCTGTGCAGAAGAAGAACAACAAGAAGAAGAAATATCTCGAAATATGTCCGTCAGGCCCCTTACCTTGAGATAAATCTGCAAATATCTCGGAAACGAAGCGAGCTATGGCAAAATGTTAAGAGACCTTTTTTGTAGAGAATTAAGTTTCCTACTTTTTATCTTCTATGATATTTTCTGATCAGATGCGTAGTTCTCGAGATATATCAAGATATTTAAAAGTTCCGAAGCCGCACCAACATAATAGAGATACAGAAACACCGTGGCCCCTTTCTTTGAGATAACTCTGCACTATTGCGAGCTGCAAATGCCACTTTCAGCTTAGCTGTGCAGAAGAAGAACAACAAGAAGAAGAAATATCTCGAAATATGTCCGTCAGGCCCCTTCCCTTGAGATAAATCTGCAAATATCTCGGAAACGAAGCGAGCTATGGCAAAATGTTAAGAGACCTTTTTTGTAGAGAATTATGTTTCCTACAATTTATGTTCTATGATATTTTTTGATCAGAAGCGTAGTTTTCGAGATATATCGAGATATTTAAAAGTTCCGAAGCCGCACCAACATAACAGAGATACAGAAACACCGTGGCCCCTTTCGTTGAGATAACTCTGCACTAGTGCGAGCCGCAAATGCCACTTCCAGCTTAGCTGCGCAGAAGAAGAACAACAAGAAGAAGAAATATCTCGAAATATGTCCGTCAGGCCCCTTCCCTTGAGATACATCTGCAAATATCTCGGAAACGAAGCGAGCTATGGCAAAATGTTAAGAGACCTTTTTTGTAGAGAATTAAGTTTCCTACTTTTTATGTTCTATGATATTTTTTGATCAGATGCGTAGTTCTCGAGATATATCAAGATATTCAAAAGTTCCGAAGCCGCACCAACATAATAGAGATACAGAAACACCGCGGCCCCTTTCTTTGAGATAACTCTGCACTATTGCGAGCTGCAAATGCCACTTCCAGCTTAGCTGTGCAGAGGAATAACAACAAGAAGAAGGAATATCTCGAAATATGTCCGTCAGGCCAGTTCCTTTGAGCTGAATCTGCAAATATCTCGGAAACGAAGCGAGCTATGGCAAAATGTTAAGAGACGTTTTTTGTAGAGAATTATGTTTCCTACAATTTATGTTCTATGATATTTTTTGATCAGAAGCGTAGTTTTCGAGATATATCGAGATATTTAAAAGTTCCGAAGCCGCACCAACATAATAGAGATACAGAAACACCGTGGCCCCTTTCTTTGAGATAACTCTGCACTAGTGCGAGCCGCAAATGCCACTTCCAGCTTAGCTGTGCAGAACAAGAACAACAAGAAGAAGAAATATCTCGAAATATGTCCGTCAGGCACCTTCCTTGAGATAAATCTGCAAATATCTCGGAAACGAAGCGAGCTATTGCAAAATGTTAAGAGACCTTTTTTGTAGAGAATTGAGTTTCCTACTTTTTATGTTCTATGATATTTTTTGATCAGATGCGTAGTTCTCGAGATATATCAAGATATTCAAAAGTTCCGAAGCCGCACCAACATAATAGAGATACAGAAACACCGTGGCCCCTTTCTTTGAGATAACTCTGCACTATTGCGAGCTGCCAATGCCACTTCCAGCTTAGCTGTGCAGAAGAAGAACAACAAGAAGAAGGAATATCTCGAAATATGTCCGTCAGGCCCCTTACCTTGAGATAAATCTGCAAATATCTCGGAAACGAAGCGAGCTATGGCAAAATGTTAAGAGACCTTTTTTGTAGAGAATTAAGTTTCCTACTTTTCATCTTCTATGATATTTTCTGATCAGATGCGTAGTTCTCGAGATATATCAAGATATTTAAAAGTTCCGAAGCCGCACCAACATAATAGAGATACAGAAACACCGTGGCCCCTTTCTTTGAGATAACTCTGCACTATTGCGAGCTGCAAATGCCACTTTCAGCTTAGCTGTGCAGAAGAAGAACAACAAGAAGAAGAAATATCTCGAAATATGTCCGTCAGGCCCCTTCCCTTGAGATAAATCTGCAAATATCTCGGAAACGAAGCGAGCTATGGCAAAATGTTAAGAGACCTTTTTTGTAGAGAATTATGTTTCCTACAATTTATGTTCTATGATATTTTTTGATCAGAAGCGTAGTTTTCGAGATATATCGAGATATTTAAAAGTTCCGAAGCCGCACCAACATAACAGAGATACAGAAACACCGTGGCCCCTTTCGTTGAGATAACTCTGCACTAGTGCGAGCCGCAAATGCCACTTCCAGCTTAGCTGTGCAGAAGAAGAACAACAAGAAGAAGAAATATCTCGAAATATGTCCGTCAGGCCCCTTCCCTTGAGATAAATCTGCAAATATCTCGGAAACGAAGCGAGCTATGGCAAAATGTTAAGAGACCTTCTTTGTAGAGAATTAAGTTTCCTACTTTTTATGTTCTATGATATTTTTTGATCAGATGCGTAGTTCTCGAGATATATCAAGATATTCAAAAGTTCCGAAGCCGCACCAACATAATAGAGATACAGAAACACCGTGGCCCCTTTCTTTGAGATAACTCTGCACTATTGCGAGCTGCAAATGCCACTTCCAGCTTAGCTGTGCAGTGGAAGAACAACAAGAAGAAGAAATATCTCGAAATATGTCCGTCAGGCCAGTTCCTTTGAGCTGAATCTGCAAATATCTCGGAAACGAAGCGAGCTATGGCAAAATGTTAAGAGACGTTTTTTGTAGAGAATTATGTTTCCTACAATTTATGTTCTATGATATTTTTTGATCAGAAGCGTAGTTCTCGAGATATATCAAGATATTTAAAAGTTCCGAAGCCGCACCACCATAATAGGGATACAGAAACACCGTGGCCCCGTTCTTTGAGATGACTCTGCACTAGTGCGAGCCGCAAATGCCACTTCCAGCTTAGCTGTGCAGAAGAAGAACAACAAGAAGAAGAAATATCTCGAAATATGTCCGTCAGGCCCCTTCCCTTGAGATAAATATGCAAATATCTCGGAAACGAAGCGAGCTATGGCAAAATGTTAAGCGACCTTTTTTGTAGAGAATTATGTTTCCTACAATTTATGTTCTATGATATTTTTTGATCAGAAGCGTAGTTTTCGAGATATATCGAGATATTTAAAAGTTCCGAAGCCGCACCAACATAATAGAGATACAGAAGCACCGTGGCCCCTTTCTTTGAGATAACTCTGCACTATTGCGAGCTGCAAATGCCACTTTCAGCTTAGCTGTGCAGAAGAAGAACAACAAGAAGAAGAAATATCTCGAAATATGTCCGTCAGGCCCCTTCCCTTGAGATAAATCTGCAAATATCTCGGAAACGAAGCGAGCTATGGCAAAATGTTAAGAGACCTTTTTTGTAGAGAATTATGTTTCCTACAATTTATGTTCTATGATATTTTTTGATCAGAAGCGTAGTTTTCGAGATATATCGAGATATTTAAAAGTTCCGAAGCCGCACCAACATAACAGAGATACAGAAACACCGTGGCCCCTTTCGTTGAGATAACTCTGCACTAGTGCGAGCCGCAAATGCCACTTCCAGCTTAGCTGCGCAGAAGAAGAACAACAAGAAGAAGAAATATCTCGAAATATGTCCGTCAGGCCCCTTCCCTTGAGATAAATCTGCAAATATCTCGGAAACGAAGCGAGCTATGGCAAAATGTTAAGAGACCTTTTTTGTAGAGAATTAAGTTTCCTACTTTTTATGTTCTATGATATTTTTTGATCAGATGCGTAGTTCTCGAGATATATCAAGATATTCAAAAGTTCCGAAGCCGCACCAACATAATAGAGATACAGAAACACCGCGGCCCCTTTCTTTGAGATAACTCTGCACTATTGCGAGCTGCAAATGCCACTTCCAGCTTAGCTGTGCAGAGGAATAACAACAAGAAGAAGGAATATCTCGAAATATGTCCGTCAGGCCAGTTCCTTTGAGCTGAATCTGCAAATATCTCGGAAACGAAGCGAGCTATGGCAAAATGTTAAGAGACGTTTTTTGTAGAGAATTATGTTTCCTACAATTTATGTTCTATGATATTTTTTGATCAGAAGCGTAGTTTTCGAGATATATCGAGATATTTAAAAGTTCCGAAGCCGCACCAACATAATAGAGATACAGAAACACCGTGGCCCCTTTCTTTGAGATAACTCTGCACTAGTGCGAGCCGCAAATGCCACTTCCAGCTTAGCTGTGCAGAACAAGAACAACAAGAAGAAGAAATATCTCGAAATATGTCCGTCAGGCACCTTCCTTGAGATAAATCTGCAAATATCTCGGAAACGAAGCGAGCTATTGCAAAATGTTAAGAGACCTTTTTTGTAGAGAATTGAGTTTCCTACTTTTTATGTTCTATGATATTTTTTGATCAGATGCGTAGTTCTCGAGATATATCAAGATATTCAAAAGTTCCGAAGCCGCACCAACATAATAGAGATACAGAAACACCGTGGCCCCTTTCTTTGAGATAACTCTGCACTATTGCGAGCTGCCAATGCCACTTCCAGCTTAGCTGTGCAGAAGAAGAACAACAAGAAGAAGGAATATCTCGAAATATGTCCGTCAGGCCCCTTACCTTGAGATAAATCTGCAAATATCTCGGAAACGAAGCGAGCTATGGCAAAATGTTAAGAGACCTTTTTTGTAGAGAATTAAGTTTCCTACTTTTCATCTTCTATGATATTTTCTGATCAGATGCGTAGTTCTCGAGATATATCAAGATATTTAAAAGTTCCGAAGCCGCACCAACATAATAGAGATACAGAAACACCGTGGCCCCTTTCTTTGAGATAACTCTGCACTATTGCGAGCTGCAAATGCCACTTTCAGCTTAGCTGTGCAGAAGAAGAACAACAAGAAGAAGAAATATCTCGAAATATGTCCGTCAGGCCCCTTCCCTTGAGATAAATCTGCAAATATCTGGGAAACGAAGCGAGCTATGGCAAAATGTTAAGAGACCTTTTTTGTAGAGAATTATGTTTCCTACAATTTATGTTCTATGATATTTTTTGATCAGAAGCGTAGTTTTCGAGATATATCGAGATATTTAAAAGTTCCGAAGCCGCACCAACATAACAGAGATACAGAAACACCGTGGCCCCTTTCGTTGAGATAACTCTGCACTAGTGCGAGCCGCAAATGCCACTTCCAGCTTAGCTGTGCAGAAGAAGAACAACAAGAAGAAGAAATATCTCGAAATATGTCCGTCAGGCCCCTTCCCTTGAGATAAATCTGCAAATATCTCGGAAACGAAGCGAGCTATGGCAAAATGTTAAGAGACCTTCTTTGTAGAGAATTAAGTTTCCTACTTTTTATGTTCTATGATATTTTTTGATCAGATGCGTAGTTCTCGAGATATATCAAGATATTCAAAAGTTCCGAAGCCGCACCAACATAATAGAGATACAGAAACACCGTGGCCCCTTTCTTTGAGATAACTCTGCACTATTGCGAGCTGCAAATGCCACTTCCAGCTTAGCTGTGCAGTGGAAGAACAACAAGAAGAAGAAATATCTCGAAATATGTCCGTCAGGCCAGTTCCTTTGAGCTGAATCTGCAAATATCTCGGAAACGAAGCGAGCTATGGCAAAATGTTAAGAGACGTTTTTTGTAGAGAATTATGTTTCCTACAATTTATGTTCTATGATATTTTTTGATCAGAAGCGTAGTTCTCGAGATATATCAAGATATTTAAAAGTTCCGAAGCCGCACCACCATAATAGGGATACAGAAACACCGTGGCCCCGTTCTTTGAGATGACTCTGCACTAGTGCGAGCCGCAAATGCTACTTCCAGCTTAGCTGTGCAGAAGAAGAACAACAAGAAGAAGAAATATCTCGAAATATGTCCGTCAGGCCCCTTCCCTTGAGATAAATATGCAAATATCTCGGAAACGAAGCGAGCTATGGCAAAATGTTAAGCGACCTTTTTTGTAGAGAATTATGTTTCCTACAATTTATGTTCTATGATATTTTTTGATCAGAAGCGTAGTTTTCGAGATATATCGAGATATTTAAAAGTTCCGAAGCCGCACCAACATAATAGAGATACAGAAGCACCGTGGCCCCTTTCTTTGAGATAACTCTGCACTATTGCGAGCTGCAAATGCCACTTCCAGCTTAGCTGTGCAGTGGAAGAACAACAAGAAGAAGAAATATCTCGAAATATGTCCGTCAGGCCAGTTCCTTTGAGCTGAATCTGCAAATATCTCGGAAACGAAGCGAGCTATGGCAAAATGTTAAGAGACGTTTTTTGTAGAGAATTATGTTTCCTACAATTTATGTTCTATGATATTTTTTGATCAGAAGCGTAGTTCTCGAGATATATCAAGATATTTAAAAGTTCCGAAGCCGCACCACCATAATAGGGATACAGAAACACCGTGGTCCCGTTCTTTGAGATGACTCTGCACTAGTGCGAGCCGCAAATGCCACTTCCAGCTTAGCTGTGCAGAAGAAGAACAACAAGAAGAAGAAATATCTCGAAATATGTCCGTCAGGCCCCTTCCCTTGAGATAAATATGCAAATATCTCGGAAACGAAGCGAGCTATGGCAAAATGTTAAGCGACCTTTTTTGTAGAGAATTATGTTTCCTACAATTTATGTTCTATGATATTTTTTGATCAGAAGCGTAGTTTTCGAGATATATCGAGATATTTAAAAGTTCCGAAGCCGCACCAACATAATAGAGATACAGAAGCACCGTGGCCCCTTTCTTTGAGATAACTCTGCACTAGTGCGAGCCGCAAATGCCACTTCCAGCTTAGCTGTGCAGAACAAGAACAACAAGAAGAAGAAATATCTCGAAATATGTCCGTCAGGCACCTTCCCTTGAGATAAATCTGCAAATATCTCGGAAACGAAGCGAGCTATGGCAAAATGTTAAGAGACCTTCTTTGTAGAGAATTAAGTTTCCTACTTTTTATGTTCTATGATATTTTTTGATCAGATGCGTAGTTCTCGAGATATATCAAGATATTCAAAAGTTCCGAAGCCGCACCAACATAATAGAGATACAGAAACACCGTGGCCCCTTTCTTTGAGATAACTCTGCACTATTGCGAGCTGCAAATGCCACTTCCAGCTTAGCTGTGCAGTGGAAGAACAACAAGAAGAAGAAATATCTCGAAATATGTCCGTCAGGCCAGTTCCTTTGAGCTGAATCTGCAAATATCTCGGAAACGAAGCGAGCTATGGCAAAATGTTAAGAGACGTTTTTTGTAGAGAATTATGTTTCCTACAATTTATGTTCTATGATATTTTTTGATCAGAAGCGTAGTTCTCGAGATATATCAAGATATTTAAAAGTTCCGAAGCCGCACCACCATAATAGGGATACAGAAACACCGTGGCCCCGTTCTTTGAGATGACTCTGCACTAGTGCGAGCCGCAAATGCCACTTCCAGCTTAGCTGTGCAGAAGAAGAACAACAAGAAGAAGAAATATCTCGAAATATGTCCGTCAGGCCCCTTCCCTTGAGATAAATATGCAAATATCTCGGAAACGAAGCGAGCTATGGCAAAATGTTAAGCGACCTTTTTTGTAGAGAATTATGTTTCCTACAATTTATGTTCTATGATATTTTTTGATCAGAAGCGTAGTTTTCGAGATATATCGAGATATTTAAAAGTTCCGAAGCCGCACCAACATAATAGAGATACAGAAGCACCGTGGCCCCTTTCTTTGAGATAACTCTGCACTATTGCGAGCTGCAAATGCCACTTTCAGCTTAGCTGTGCAGAAGAAGAACAACAAGAAGAAGAAATATCTCGAAATATGTCCGTCAGGCCCCTTCCCTTGAGATAAATCTGCAAATATCTCGGAAACGAAGCGAGCTATGGCAAAATGTTAAGAGACCTTTTTTGTAGAGAATTATGTTTCCTACAATTTATGTTCTATGATATTTTTTGATCAGAAGCGTAGTTTTCGAGATATATCGAGATATTTAAAAGTTCCGAAGCCGCACCAACATAACAGAGATACAGAAACACCGTGGCCCCTTTCGTTGAGATAACTCTGCACTAGTGCGAGCCGCAAATGCCACTTCCAGCTTAGCTGCGCAGAAGAAGAACAACAAGAAGAAGAAATATCTCGAAATATGTCCGTCAGGCCCCTTCCCTTGAGATAAATCTGCAAATATCTCGGAAACGAAGCGAGCTATGGCAAAATGTTAAGAGACCTTTTTTGTAGAGAATTAAGTTTCCTACTTTTCATGTTCTATGATATTTTTTGATCAGATGCGTAGTTCTCGAGATATATCAAGATATTCAAAAGTTCCGAAGCCGCACCAACATAATAGAGATACAGAAACACCGCGGCCCCTTTCTTTGAGATAACTCTGCACTATTGCGAGCTGCAAATGCCACTTCCAGCTTAGCTGTGCAGAGGAATAACAACAAGAAGAAGGAATATCTCGAAATATGTCCGTCAGGCCAGTTCCTTTGAGCTGAATCTGCAAATATCTCGGAAACGAAGCGAGCTATGGCAAAATGTTAAGAGACGTTTTTTGTAGAGAATTATGTTTCCTACAATTTATGTTCTATGATATTTTTTGATCAGAAGCGTAGTTTTCGAGATATATCGAGATATTTAAAAGTTCCGAAGCCGCACCAACATAATAGAGATACAGAAACACCGTGGCCCCTTTCTTTGAGATAACTCTGCACTAGTGCGAGCCGCAAATGCCACTTCCAGCTTAGCTGTGCAGAACAAGAACAACAAGAAGAAGAAATATCTCGAAATATGTCCGTCAGGCACCTTCCTTGAGATAAATCTGCAAATATCTCGGAAACGAAGCGAGCTATTGCAAAATGTTAAGAGACCTTTTTTGTAGAGAATTGAGTTTCCTACTTTTTATGTTCTATGATATTTTTTGATCAGATGCGTAGTTCTCGAGATATATCAAGATATTCAAAAGTTCCGAAGCCGCACCAACATAATAGAGATACAGAAACACCGTGGCCCCTTTCTTTGAGATAACTCTGCACTATTGCGAGCTGCCAATGCCACTTCCAGCTTAGCTGTGCAGAAGAAGAACAACAAGAAGAAGGAATATCTCGAAATATGTCCGTCAGGCCCCTTACCTTGAGATAAATCTGCAAATATCTCGGAAACGAAGCGAGCTATGGCAAAATGTTAAGAGACCTTTTTTGTAGAGAATTAAGTTTCCTACTTTTCATCTTCTATGATATTTTCTGATCAGATGCGTAGTTCTCGAGATATATCAAGATATTTAAAAGTTCCGAAGCCGCACCAACATAATAGAGATACAGAAACACCGTGGCCCCTTTCTTTGAGATAACTCTGCACTATTGCGAGCTGCAAATGCCACTTTCAGCTTAGCTGTGCAGAAGAAGAACAACAAGAAGAAGAAATATCTCGAAATATGTCCGTCAGGCCCCTTCCCTTGAGATAAATCTGCAAATATCTGGGAAACGAAGCGAGCTATGGCAAAATGTTAAGAGACCTTTTTTGTAGAGAATTATGTTTCCTACAATTTATGTTCTATGATATTTTTTGATCAGAAGCGTAGTTTTCGAGATATATCGAGATATTTAAAAGTTCCGAAGCCGCACCAACATAACAGAGATACAGAAACACCGTGGCCCCTTTCGTTGAGATAACTCTGCACTAGTGCGAGCCGCAAATGCCACTTCCAGCTTAGCTGTGCAGAAGAAGAACAACAAGAAGAAGAAATATCTCGAAATATGTCCGTCAGGCCCCTTCCCTTGAGATAAATCTGCAAATATCTCGGAAACGAAGCGAGCTATGGCAAAATGTTAAGAGACCTTCTTTGTAGAGAATTAAGTTTCCTACTTTTTATGTTCTATGATATTTTTTGATCAGATGCGTAGTTCTCGAGATATATCAAGATATTCAAAAGTTCCGAAGCCGCACCAACATAATAGAGATACAGAAACACCGTGGCCCCTTTCTTTGAGATAACTCTGCACTATTGCGAGCTGCAAATGCCACTTCCAGCTTAGCTGTGCAGTGGAAGAACAACAAGAAGAAGAAATATCTCGAAATATGTCCGTCAGGCCAGTTCCTTTGAGCTGAATCTGCAAATATCTCGGAAACGAAGCGAGCTATGGCAAAATGTTAAGAGACGTTTTTTGTAGAGAATTATGTTTCCTACAATTTATGTTCTATGATATTTTTTGATCAGAAGCGTAGTTCTCGAGATATATCAAGATATTTAAAAGTTCCGAAGCCGCACCACCATAATAGGGATACAGAAACACCGTGGCCCCGTTCTTTGAGATGACTCTGCACTAGTGCGAGCCGCAAATGCTACTTCCAGCTTAGCTGTGCAGAAGAAGAACAACAAGAAGAAGAAATATCTCGAAATATGTCCGTCAGGCCCCTTCCCTTGAGATAAATATGCAAATATCTCGGAAACGAAGCGAGCTATGGCAAAATGTTAAGCGACCTTTTTTGTAGAGAATTATGTTTCCTACAATTTATGTTCTATGATATTTTTTGATCAGAAGCGTAGTTTTCGAGATATATCGAGATATTTAAAAGTTCCGAAGCCGCACCAACATAATAGAGATACAGAAGCACCGTGGCCCCTTTCTTTGAGATAACTCTGCACTATTGCGAGCTGCAAATGCCAATTCCAGCTTAGCTGTGCAGAGGAAGAACAACAAGAAGAAGAAATATCTCGAAATATGTCCGTCAGGCCAGTTCCTTTGAGCTGAATCTGCAAATATCTCGGAAACGAAGCGAGCTATGGCAAAATGTTAAGAGACGTTTTTTGTAGAGAATTATGTTTCCTACAATTTATGTTCTATGATATTTTTTGATCAGAAGCGTAGTTCTCGAGATATATCAAGATATTTAAAAGTTCCGAAGCCGCACCACCATAATAGGGATACAGAAACACCGTGGTCCCGTTCTTTGAGATGACTCTGCACTAGTGCGAGCCGCAAATGCCACTTCCAGCTTAGCTGTGCAGAAGAAGAACAACAAGAAGAAGAAATATCTCGAAATATGTCCGTCAGGCCCCTTCCCTTGAGATAAATATGCAAATATCTCGGAAACGAAGCGAGCTATGGCAAAATGTTAAGCGACCTTTTTTGTAGAGAATTATGTTTCCTACAATTTATGTTCTATGATATTTTTTGATCAGAAGCGTAGTTTTCGAGATATATCGAGATATTTAAAAGTTCCGAAGCCGCACCAACATAATAGAGATACAGAAGCACCGTGGCCCCTTTCTTTGAGATAACTCTGCACTAGTGCGAGCCGCAAATGCCACTTCCAGCTTAGCTGTGCAGAACAAGAACAACAAGAAGAAGAAATATCTCGAAATATGTCCGTCAGGCACCTTCCCTTGAGATAAATCTGCAAATATCTCGGAAACGAAGCGAGCTATGGCAAAATGTTAAGAGACGTTTTTTGTAGAGAATTATGTTTCCTACAATTTATGTTCTATGATATTTTTTGATCAGAAGCGTAGTTCTCGAGATATATCAAGATATTTAAAAGTTCCGAAGCCGCACCACCATAATAGGGATACAGAAACACCGTGGTCCCGTTCTTTGAGATGACTCTGCACTAGTGCGAGCCGCAAATGCCACTTCCAGCTTAGCTGTGCAGAAGAAGAACAACAAGAAGAAGAAATATCTCGAAATATGTCCGTCAGGCCCCTTCCCTTGAGATAAATATGCAAATATCTCGGAAACGAAGCGAGCTATGGCAAAATGTTAAGCTACCTTTTTTGTAGAGAATTATGTTTCCTACAATTTATGTTCTATGATATTTTTTGATCAGAAGCGTAGTTTTCGAGATATATCGAGATATTTAAAAGTTCCGAAGCCGCACCAACATAATAGAGATACAGAAGCACCGTGGCCCCTTTCTTTGAGATAACTCTGCACTAGTGCGAGCCGCAAATGCCACTTCCAGATTAGCTGTGCAGAACAAGAACAACAAGAAGAAGAAATATCTCGAAATATGTCCGTCAGGCACCTTCCCTTGAGATAAATCTGCAAATATCTCGGAAACGAAGCGAGCTATTGCAAAATGTTAAGAGACCTTTTTTGTAGAGAATTGAGTTTCCTACTTTTTATGTTCTATGATATTTTTTGATCAGATGCGTAGTTCTCGAGATATATCAAGATATTTAAAAGTTCCGAAGCCGCACCAACATAATAGAGATACAGAAACACCGTGGCCCCTTTCTTTCAGATAACTATGCACTATTGCGAGCTGCAAATGCCACTTCCAGCTTAGCTGTGCAGAAGAAGAACAACAAGAAGAAGAAATATCTCGAAATATGTCCGTCAGGCCCCTTACCTTGAGATAAATCTGCAAATATCTCGGAAACGAAGCGAGCTATGGCAAAATGTTAAGAGACCTTTTTTGTAGAGAATTATGTTTCCTACAATTTATGTTCTATGATATTTTTTGATCAGAAGCGTAGTTTTCGAGATATATCGAGATATTTAAAAGTCCCGAAGCCGCACCAACATAATAGAGACACAGAAACACCGTGGCCCCTTTCTTTGAGATAACTCTGCACTAGTGCGAGCCGAAAATGCCACTTCCAGCTTAGCTGTGCAGAACAAGAACAACAAGAAGAAGAAATATCTCGAAATATGTCCGTCAGGCACCTTCCGTTGAGATAAATCTGCAAATATCTCGGAAACAAAGCGAGCTATTGCAAAATGTTAAGAGACCTTTTTTGTAGAGAATTGAGTTTCCTACTTTTTATGTTCTATGATATTTTTTGATCAGATGCGTAGTTCTCGAGATATATCAAGATATTCAAAAGTTCCGAAGCCGCACCAACATAATAGAGATACAGAAACACCGTGGCCCCTTTCTTTGAGATAACTCTGCACTATTGCGAGCTGCAAATGCCACTTCCAGCTTAGCTGTGCAGTGGAAGAACAACAAGAAGAAGAAATATCTCGAAATATGTCCGTCAGGCCAGTTCCTTTGAGCTGAATCTGCAAATATCTCGGAAACGAAGCGAGCTATGGCAAAATGTTAAGAGACGTTTTTTGTAGAGAATTATGTTTCCTACAATTTATGTTCTATGATATTTTTTGATCAGAAGCGTAGTTCTCGAGATATATCAAGATATTTAAAAGTTCCGAAGCCGCACCAACATAATAGGGATACAGAAACACCGTGGCCCCGTTCTTTGAGATAACTCTGCACTAGTGCGAGCCGCAAATGCCACTTCCAGCTTAGCTGTGCAGAAGAAGAACAACAAGAAGAAGAAATATCTCGAAATATGTCCGTCAGGCCCCTTCCCTTGGGATAAATATGCAAATATCTCGGAAACGAAGCGAGCTATGGCAAAATGTTAAGCGACCTTTTTTGTAGAGAATTAAGTTTCCTACTTTTTATGTTCTATGATATTTTTTGATCAGATGCGTAGTTCTCGAGATATATCAAGATATTCAAAAGTTCCGAAGCCGCACCAACATAATAGAGATACAGAAACACCGTGGCCCCTTTCTTTGAGATAACTCTGCACTATTGCGAGCTGCAAATGCCACTTTCAGCTTAGCTGTACAGAAGAAGAACAACAAGAAGAAGAAATATCTCGAAATATGTCCGTCAGGCCCCTTCCCTTGAGATATATCTGCAAATATCTCGGAAACGAAGCGAGCTATGGCAAAATGTTAAGAGACCTTTTTTGTAGAGAATTATGTTTCCTACAATTTATGTTCTATGATATTTTTTCATCAGAAGCGTAGTTTTCGAGATATATCGAGATATTTAAAAGTTCCGAAGCCGCACCAACATAATAGAGATACAGAAACACTGTGGCCCCTTTCGTTGAGATAACTCTGCACTAGTGCGAGCCGCAAATGCCACTTCCAGCTTAGCTGTGCAGAAGAAGATCAACAAGAAGAAGAAATATCTCGAAATATGTCCGTCAGGCCCCTTCCCTTGAGATAAATCTGCAAATATCTCGGAAACGAAGCGAGCTATGGCAAAATGTTAAGAGACCTTTTTTGTAGAGAATTAAGTTTCCTACTTTTGGTGTTCTATGATATTTTTTGATCAGATGCGTAGTTCTCGAGATATATCAAGATATTTAAAAGTTCCGAAGCCGCACCAACATAATAGAGATACAGAAACACCGTGGCCCCTTTCTTTGAGATAACTCTGCACTATTGCGAGCTGCAAATGCCACTTCCAGCTTAGCTGTGCAGAGGAAGAACAACAAGAAGAAGAAATATCTCGAAATATGTCCGTCAGGCCCCTTCCCTTGAGATAAATCTGCAAATATCTCGGAAACGAAGCGAGCTATGGCAAAATGTTAAGAGACCTTTTTTGTAGAGAATTAAGTTTCCTACTTTTTATGTTCTATGATATTTTTCGATCAGAGGCGTAGTTCTCGAGATATATCAAGATATTTAAAAGTTCCGAAGCCGCACCAACATAATAGAGATACAGAAACACCGTGGCTCCTTTCTTTGAGATAACTCTGCACTATTGCGAGCTGTAAATGCCACTTCCAGCTTAGCTGTGCAGAAGAAGAACAACAAGAAGAAGAAATATCTCGAAATATGTCCGTCAGGCCCCTTCCCTTGAGATAAATCTGCAAATATCTCGGAAACGAAGCGAGCTATGGCAAAATGTTGAGAGACCTTTTTTGTAGAGAATTAAGTTTCCTACTTTTTATGTTCTATGATATTTTTTGATCAGATGCGTAGTTCTCGAGATATATCAAGATATTTAAAAGTTCCGAAGCCGCACCAACATAATAGAGATACAGAAACACCGTGGCCCCTTTCTTTGAGATAACTCTGCACTATTGCGAGCTGCAAATGCCACTTCCAGCTTAGCTGTGCAGAGGAAGAACAACAAGAAGAAGAAATATCTCGAAATATGTCCGTCAGGCCAGTTCCTTTGAGCTGAATCTGCAAATATCTCGGAAACGAAGAGAGGTATGGCAAAATGTTGAGAGACCTTTTTTGTAGAGAATTAGGATTCCTACTTTTTATGTTCTATGATATTTTTTGATCAGATGCGTAGTTCTCGAGATATATCGAGATATTTAAAAGTTCCGAAGCCGCACCAACATAACAGAGATACAGAAACACCGTGGCCCCTTTCGTTGAGATAACTCTGCACTAGTGCGAGCCGCAAATGCCACTTCCAGCTTAGCTGCGCAGAAGAAGAACAACAAGAAGAAGAAATATCTCGAAATATGTCCGTCAGGCCCCTTCCCTTGAGATAAATCTGCAAATATCTCGGAAACGAAGCGAGCTATGGCAAAATGTTAAGAGACCTTTTTTGTAGAGAATTAAGTTTCCTACTTTTTATGTTCTATGATATTTTTTGATCAGATGCGTAGTTCTCGAGATATATCAAGATATTCAAAAGTTCCGAAGCCGCACCAACATAATAGAGATACAGAAACACCGCGGCCCCTTTCTTTGAGATAACTCTGCACTATTGCGAGCTGCAAATGCCACTTCCAGCTTAGCTGTGCAGAGGAATAACAACAAGAAGAAGGAATATCTCGAAATATGTCCGTCAGGCCAGTTCCTTTGAGCTGAATCTGCAAATATCTCGGAAACGAAGCGAGCTATGGCAAAATGTTAAGAGACGTTTTTTGTAGAGAATTATGTTTCCTACAATTTATGTTCTATGATATTTTTTGATCAGAAGCGTAGTTTTCGAGATATATCGAGATATTTAAAAGTTCCGAAGCCGCACCAACATAATAGAGATACAGAAACACCGTGGCCCCTTTCTTTGAGATAACTCTGCACTAGTGCGAGCCGCAAATGCCACTTCCAGCTTAGCTGTGCAGAACAAGAACAACAAGAAGAAGAAATATCTCGAAATATGTCCGTCAGGCACCTTCCTTGAGATAAATCTGCAAATATCTCGGAAACGAAGCGAGCTATTGCAAAATGTTAAGAGACCTTTTTTGTAGAGAATTGAGTTTCCTACTTTTTATGTTCTATGATATTTTTTGATCAGATGCGTAGTTCTCGAGATATATCAAGATATTCAAAAGTTCCGAAGCCGCACCAACATAATAGAGATACAGAAACACCGTGGCCCCTTTCTTTGAGATAACTCTGCACTATTGCGAGCTGCCAATGCCACTTCCAGCTTAGCTGTGCAGAAGAAGAACAACAAGAAGAAGGAATATCTCGAAATATGTCCGTCAGGCCCCTTACCTTGAGATAAATCTGCAAATATCTCGGAAACGAAGCGAGCTATGGCAAAATGTTAAGAGACCTTTTTTGTAGAGAATTAAGTTTCCTACTTTTCATCTTCTATGATATTTTCTGATCAGATGCGTAGTTCTCGAGATATATCAAGATATTTAAAAGTTCCGAAGCCGCACCAACATAATAGAGATACAGAAACACCGTGGCCCCTTTCTTTGAGATAACTCTGCACTATTGCGAGCTGCAAATGCCACTTTCAGCTTAGCTGTGCAGAAGAAGAACAACAAGAAGAAGAAATATCTCGAAATATGTCCGTCAGGCCCCTTCCCTTGAGATAAATCTGCAAATATCTGGGAAACGAAGCGAGCTATGGCAAAATGTTAAGAGACCTTTTTTGTAGAGAATTATGTTTCCTACAATTTATGTTCTATGATATTTTTTGATCAGAAGCGTAGTTTTCGAGATATATCGAGATATTTAAAAGTTCCGAAGCCGCACCAACATAACAGAGATACAGAAACACCGTGGCCCCTTTCGTTGAGATAACTCTGCACTAGTGCGAGCCGCAAATGCCACTTCCAGCTTAGCTGTGCAGAAGAAGAACAACAAGAAGAAGAAATATCTCGAAATATGTCCGTCAGGCCCCTTCCCTTGAGATAAATCTGCAAATATCTCGGAAACGAAGCGAGCTATGGCAAAATGTTAAGAGACCTTCTTTGTAGAGAATTAAGTTTCCTACTTTTTATGTTCTATGATATTTTTTGATCAGATGCGTAGTTCTCGAGATATATCAAGATATTCAAAAGTTCCGAAGCCGCACCAACATAATAGAGATACAGAAACACCGTGGCCCCTTTCTTTGAGATAACTCTGCACTATTGCGAGCTGCAAATGCCACTTCCAGCTTAGCTGTGCAGTGGAAGAACAACAAGAAGAAGAAATATCTCGAAATATGTCCGTCAGGCCAGTTCCTTTGAGCTGAATCTGCAAATATCTCGGAAACGAAGCGAGCTATGGCAAAATGTTAAGAGACGTTTTTTGTAGAGAATTATGTTTCCTACAATTTATGTTCTATGATATTTTTTGATCAGAAGCGTAGTTCTCGAGATATATCAAGATATTTAAAAGTTCCGAAGCCGCACCACCATAATAGGGATACAGAAACACCGTGGCCCCGTTCTTTGAGATGACTCTGCACTAGTGCGAGCCGCAAATGCTACTTCCAGCTTAGCTGTGCAGAAGAAGAACAACAAGAAGAAGAAATATCTCGAAATATGTCCGTCAGGCCCCTTCCCTTGAGATAAATATGCAAATATCTCGGAAACGAAGCGAGCTATGGCAAAATGTTAAGCGACCTTTTTTGTAGAGAATTATGTTTCCTACAATTTATGTTCTATGATATTTTTTGATCAGAAGCGTAGTTTTCGAGATATATCGAGATATTTAAAAGTTCCGAAGCCGCACCAACATAATAGAGATACAGAAGCACCGTGGCCCCTTTCTTTGAGATAACTCTGCACTATTGCGAGCTGCAAATGCCACTTCCAGCTTAGCTGTGCAGTGGAAGAACAACAAGAAGAAGAAATATCTCGAAATATGTCCGTCAGGCCAGTTCCTTTGAGCTGAATCTGCAAATATCTCGGAAACGAAGCGAGCTATGGCAAAATGTTAAGAGACGTTTTTTGTAGAGAATTATGTTTCCTACAATTTATGTTCTATGATATTTTTTGATCAGAAGCGTAGTTCTCGAGATATATCAAGATATTTAAAAGTTCCGAAGCCGCACCACCATAATAGGGATACAGAAACACCGTGGTCCCGTTCTTTGAGATGACTCTGCACTAGTGCGAGCCGCAAATGCCACTTCCAGCTTAGCTGTGCAGAAGAAGAACAACAAGAAGAAGAAATATCTCGAAATATGTCCGTCAGGCCCCTTCCCTTGAGATAAATATGCAAATATCTCGGAAACGAAGCGAGCTATGGCAAAATGTTAAGCGACCTTTTTTGTAGAGAATTATGTTTCCTACAATTTATGTTCTATGATATTTTTTGATCAGAAGCGTAGTTTTCGAGATATATCGAGATATTTAAAAGTTCCGAAGCCGCACCAACATAATAGAGATACAGAAGCACCGTGGCCCCTTTCTTTGAGATAACTCTGCACTAGTGCGAGCCGCAAATGCCACTTCCAGCTTAGCTGTGCAGAACAAGAACAACAAGAAGAAGAAATATCTCGAAATATGTCCGTCAGGCACCTTCCCTTGAGATAAATCTGCAAATATCTCGGAAACGAAGCGAGCTATGGCAAAATGTTAAGAGACGTTTTTTGTAGAGAATTATGTTTCCTACAATTTATGTTCTATGATATTTTTTGATCAGAAGCGTAGTTCTCGAGATATATCAAGATATTTAAAAGTTCCGAAGCCGCACCACCATAATAGGGATACAGAAACACCGTGGTCCCGTTCTTTGAGATGACTCTGCACTAGTGCGAGCCGCAAATGCCACTTCCAGCTTAGCTGTGCAGAAGAAGAACAACAAGAAGAAGAAATATCTCGAAATATGTCCGTCAGGCCCCTTCCCTTGAGATAAATATGCAAATATCTCGGAAACGAAGCGAGCTATGGCAAAATGTTAAGCTACCTTTTTTGTAGAGAATTATGTTTCCTACAATTTATGTTCTATGATATTTTTTGATCAGAAGCGTAGTTTTCGAGATATATCGAGATATTTAAAAGTTCCGAAGCCGCACCAACATAATAGAGATACAGAAGCACCGTGGCCCCTTTCTTTGAGATAACTCTGCACTAGTGCGAGCCGCAAATGCCACTTCCAGATTAGCTGTGCAGAACAAGAACAACAAGAAGAAGAAATATCTCGAAATATGTCCGTCAGGCACCTTCCCTTGAGATAAATCTGCAAATATCTCGGAAACGAAGCGAGCTATTGCAAAATGTTAAGAGACCTTTTTTGTAGAGAATTGAGTTTCCTACTTTTTATGTTCTATGATATTTTTTGATCAGATGCGTAGTTCTCGAGATATATCAAGATATTTAAAAGTTCCGAAGCCGCACCAACATAATAGAGATACAGAAACACCGTGGCCCCTTTCTTTCAGATAACTATGCACTATTGCGAGCTGCAAATGCCACTTCCAGCTTAGCTGTGCAGAAGAAGAACAACAAGAAGAAGAAATATCTCGAAATATGTCCGTCAGGCCCCTTACCTTGAGATAAATCTGCAAATATCTCGGAAACGAAGCGAGCTATGGCAAAATGTTAAGAGACCTTTTTTGTAGAGAATTATGTTTCCTACAATTTATGTTCTATGATATTTTTTGATCAGAAGCGTAGTTTTCGAGATATATCGAGATATTTAAAAGTCCCGAAGCCGCACCAACATAATAGAGACACAGAAACACCGTGGCCCCTTTCTTTGAGATAACTCTGCACTAGTGCGAGCCGAAAATGCCACTTCCAGCTTAGCTGTGCAGAACAAGAACAACAAGAAGAAGAAATATCTCGAAATATGTCCGTCAGGCACCTTCCGTTGAGATAAATCTGCAAATATCTCGGAAACAAAGCGAGCTATTGCAAAATGTTAAGAGACCTTTTTTGTAGAGAATTGAGTTTCCTACTTTTTATGTTCTATGATATTTTTTGATCAGATGCGTAGTTCTCGAGATATATCAAGATATTCAAAAGTTCCGAAGCCGCACCAACATAATAGAGATACAGAAACACCGTGGCCCCTTTCTTTGAGATAACTCTGCACTATTGCGAGCTGCAAATGCCACTTCCAGCTTAGCTGTGCAGTGGAAGAACAACAAGAAGAAGAAATATCTCGAAATATGTCCGTCAGGCCAGTTCCTTTGAGCTGAATCTGCAAATATCTCGGAAACGAAGCGAGCTATGGCAAAATGTTAAGAGACGTTTTTTGTAGAGAATTATGTTTCCTACAATTTATGTTCTATGATATTTTTTGATCAGAAGCGTAGTTCTCGAGATATATCAAGATATTTAAAAGTTCCGAAGCCGCACCAACATAATAGGGATACAGAAACACCGTGGCCCCGTTCTTTGAGATAACTCTGCACTAGTGCGAGCCGCAAATGCCACTTCCAGCTTAGCTGTGCAGAAGAAGAACAACAAGAAGAAGAAATATCTCGAAATATGTCCGTCAGGCCCCTTCCCTTGGGATAAATATGCAAATATCTCGGAAACGAAGCGAGCTATGGCAAAATGTTAAGCGACCTTTTTTGTAGAGAATTAAGTTTCCTACTTTTTATGTTCTATGATATTTTTTGATCAGATGCGTAGTTCTCGAGATATATCAAGATATTCAAAAGTTCCGAAGCCGCACCAACATAATAGAGATACAGAAACACCGTGGCCCCTTTCTTTGAGATAACTCTGCACTATTGCGAGCTGCAAATGCCACTTTCAGCTTAGCTGTACAGAAGAAGAACAACAAGAAGAAGAAATATCTCGAAATATGTCCGTCAGGCCCCTTCCCTTGAGATATATCTGCAAATATCTCGGAAACGAAGCGAGCTATGGCAAAATGTTAAGAGACCTTTTTTGTAGAGAATTATGTTTCCTACAATTTATGTTCTATGATATTTTTTCATCAGAAGCGTAGTTTTCGAGATATATCGAGATATTTAAAAGTTCCGAAGCCGCACCAACATAATAGAGATACAGAAACACTGTGGCCCCTTTCGTTGAGATAACTCTGCACTAGTGCGAGCCGCAAATGCCACTTCCAGCTTAGCTGTGCAGAAGAAGATCAACAAGAAGAAGAAATATCTCGAAATATGTCCGTCAGGCCCCTTCCCTTGAGATAAATCTGCAAATATCTCGGAAACGAAGCGAGCTATGGCAAAATGTTAAGAGACCTTTTTTGTAGAGAATTAAGTTTCCTACTTTTGGTGTTCTATGATATTTTTTGATCAGATGCGTAGTTCTCGAGATATATCAAGATATTTAAAAGTTCCGAAGCCGCACCAACATAATAGAGATACAGAAACACCGTGGCCCCTTTCTTTGAGATAACTCTGCACTATTGCGAGCTGCAAATGCCACTTCCAGCTTAGCTGTGCAGAGGAAGAACAACAAGAAGAAGAAATATCTCGAAATATGTCCGTCAGGCCCCTTCCCTTGAGATAAATCTGCAAATATCTCGGAAACGAAGCGAGCTATGGCAAAATGTTAAGAGACCTTTTTTGTAGAGAATTAAGTTTCCTACTTTTTATGTTCTATGATATTTTTCGATCAGAGGCGTAGTTCTCGAGATATATCAAGATATTTAAAAGTTCCGAAGCCGCACCAACATAATAGAGATACAGAAACACCGTGGCTCCTTTCTTTGAGATAACTCTGCACTATTGCGAGCTGTAAATGCCACTTCCAGCTTAGCTGTGCAGAAGAAGAACAACAAAAAGAAGAAATATCTCGAAATATGTCCGTCAGGCCCCTTCCCTTGAGATAAATCTGCAAATATCTCGGAAACGAAGCGAGCTATGGCAAAATGTTGAGAGACCTTTTTTGTAGAGAATTAAGTTTCCTACTTTTTATGTTCTATGATATTTTTTGATCAGATGCGTAGTTCTCGAGATATATCAAGATATTTAAAAGTTCCGAAGCCGCACCAACATAATAGAGATACAGAAACACCGTGGCCCCTTTCTTTGAGATAACTCTGCACTATTGCGAGCTGCAAATGCCACTTCCAGCTTAGCTGTGCAGAGGAAGAACAACAAGAAGAAGAAATATCTCGAAATATGTCCGTCAGGCCAGTTCCTTTGAGCTGAATCTGCAAATATCTCGGAAACGAAGAGAGGTATGGCAAAATGTTGAGAGACCTTTTTTGTAGAGAATTAGGATTCCTACTTTTTATGTTCTATGATATTTTTTGATCAGATGCGTAGTTCTCGAGATATATCAAGATATTTAAAAGTTCCGAAGCCGCACCAACATAATAGGGATACAGAAACACCGTGGCCCCGTTCTTTGAGGTAACTCTGCACTATTGCGAGCTGCAAATGCCACTTCCAGCTTAGCTGTGCAGAGGAAGAACAACAAGAAGAAGAAATATCTCGAAATATGTCCGTCAGGCCAGTTCCTTTGAGCTGAATCTGCAAATATCTCGGAAACGAAGCGAGCTATGGCAAAATGTTAAGAGACGTTTTTTGTAGAGAATTATGTTTCCTACAATTTATGTTCTATGATATTTTTTGATCAGAAGCGTAGTTCTCGAGATATATCAAGATATTTAAAAGTTCCGAAGCCGCACCACCATAATAGGGATACAGAAACACCGTGGCCCCGTTCTTTGAGATGACTCTGCACTAGTGCGAGCCGCAAATGCCACTTCCAGCTTAGCTGTGCAGAACAAGAACAACAAGAAGAAGAAATATCTCGAAATATGTCCGTCAGGCACCTTCCCTTGAGATAAATCTGCAAATATCTCGGAAACGAAGCGAGCTATTGCAAAATGTTAAGAGACCTTTTTTGTAGAGAATTGAGTTTCCTACTTTTTATGTTCTATGATATTTTTTGATCAGATGCGTAGTTCTCGAGATATATCAAGATATTTAAAAGTTCCGAAGCCGCACCAACATAATAGAGATACAGAAACAGCGTGGCCCCTTTCTTTCAGATAACTATGCACTATTGCGAGCTGCAAATGCCACTTCCAGCTTAGCTGTGCAGAAGAAGAACAACAAGAAGAAGGAATATCTCGAAATATGTCCGTCAGGCCCCTTACCTTGAGATAAATCTGCAAATATCTCGGAAACGAAGCGAGCTATGGCAAAATGTTAAGAGACCTTTTTTGTAGAGAATTAAGTTTCCTACTTTTTATCTTCTATGATATTTTCTGATCAGATGCGTAGTTCTCGAGATATATCAAGATATTTAAAAGTTCCGAAGCCGCACCAACATAATAGAGATACAGAAACACCGTGGCCCCTTTCTTTGAGATAACTCTGCACTATTGCGAGCTGCAAATGCCACTTTCAGCTTAGCTGTGCAGAAGAAGAACAACAAGAAGAAGAAATATCTCGAAATATGTCCGTCAGGCCCCTTCCCTTGAGATAAATCTGCAAATATCTCGGAAACGAAGCGAGCTATGGCAAAATGTTAAGAGACCTTTTTTGTAGAGAATTATGTTTCCTACAATTTATGTTCTATGATATTTTTTGATCAGAAGCGTAGTTTTCGAGATATATCGAGATATTTAAAAGTTCCGAAGCCGCACCAACATAACAGAGATACAGAAACACCGTGGCCCCTTTCGTTGAGATAACTCTGCACTAGTGCGAGCCGCAAATGCCACTTCCAGCTTAGCTGTGCAGAAGAAGAACAACAAGAAGAAGAAATATCTCGAAATATGTCCGTCAGGCCCCTTCCCTTGAGATAAATCTGCAAATATCTCGGAAACGAAGCGAGCTATGGCAAAATGTTAAGAGACCTTTTTTGTAGAGAATTAAGTTTCCTACTTTTTATGTTCTATGATATTTTTTGATCAGATGCGTAGTTCTCGAGATATATCAAGATATTCAAAAGTTCCGAAGCCGCACCAACATAATAGAGATACAGAAACACCGTGGCCCCTTTCTTTGAGATAACTCTGCACTATTGCGAGCTGCAAATGCCACTTCCAGCTTAGCTGTGCAGTGGAAGAACAACAAGAAGAAGAAATATCTCGAAATATGTCCGTCAGGCCAGTTCCTTTGAGCTGAATCTGCAAATATCTCGGAAACGAAGCGAGCTATGGCAAAATGTTAAGAGACGTTTTTTGTAGAGAATTATGTTTCCTACAATTTATGTTCTATGATATTTTTTGATCAGAACAGTAGTTCTCGAGATATATCAAGATATTTAAAAGTTCCGAAGCCGCACCACCATAATAGGGATACAGAAACACCGTGGCCCCGTTCTTTGAGATGACTCTGCACTAGTGCGAGCCGCAAATGCCACTTCCAGCTTAGCTGTGCAGAAGAAGAACAACAAGAAGAAGAAATATCTCGAAATATGTCCGTCAGGCCCCTTCCCTTGAGATAAATATGCAAATATCTCGGAAACGAAGCGAGCTATGGCAAAATGTTAAGCGACCTTTTTTGTAGAGAATTATGTTTCCTACAATTTATGTTCTATGATATTTTTTGATCAGAAGCGTAGTTTTCGAGATATATCGAGATATTTAAAAGTTCCGAAGCCGCACCAACATAATAGAGATACAGAAGCACCGTGGCCCCTTTCTTTGAGATAACTCTGCACTATTGCGAGCTGCAAATGCCACTTCCAGCTTAGCTGTGCAGTGGAAGAACAACAAGAAGAAGAAATATCTCGAAATATGTCCGTCAGGCCAGTTCCTTTGAGCTGAATCTGCAAATATCTCGGAAACGAAGCGAGCTATGGCAAAATGTTAAGAGACGTTTTTTGTAGAGAATTATGTTTCCTACAATTTATGTTCTATGATATTTTTTGATCAGAAGCGTAGTTCTCGAGATATATCAAGATATTTAAAAGTTCCGAAGCCGCACCACCATAATAGGGATACAGAAACACCGTGGCCCCGTTCTTTGAGATGACTCTGCACTAGTGCGAGCCGCAAATGCCACTTCCAGCTTAGCTGTGCAGAAGAAGAACAACAAGAAGAAGAAATATCTCGAAATATGTCCGTCAGGCCCCTTCCCTTGAGATAAATATGCAAATATCTCGGAAACGAAGCGAGCTATGGCAAAATGTTAAGCGACCTTTTTTGTAGAGAATTATGTTTCCTACAATTTATGTTCTATGATATTTTTTGATCAGAAGCGTAGTTTTCGAGATATATCGAGATATTTAAAAGTTCCGAAGCCGCACCAACATAATAGAGATACAGAAGCACCGTGGCCCCTTTCTTTGAGATAACTCTGCACTAGTGCGAGCCGCAAATGCCACTTCCAGCTTAGCTGTGCAGAACAAGAACAACAAGAAGAAGAAATATCTCGAAATATGTCCGTCAGGCACCTTCCCTTGAGATAAATCTGCAAATATCTCGGAAACGAAGCGAGCTATTGCAAAATGTTAAGAGACCTTTTTTGTAGAGAATTGAGTTTCCTACTTTTTATGTTCTATGATATTTTTTGATCAGATGCGTAGTTCTCGAGATATATCAAGATATTTAAAAGTTCCGAAGCCGCACCAACATAATAGAGATACAGAAACACCGTGGCCCCTTTCTTTCAGATAACTATGCACTATTGCGAGCTGCAAATGCCACTTCCAGCTTAGCTGTGCAGAAGAAGAACAACAAGAAGAAGGAATATCTCGAAATATGTCCGTCAGGCCCCTTACCTTGAGATAAATCTGCAAATATCTCGGAAACGAAGCGAGCTATGGCAAAATGTTAAGAGGCCTTTTTTGTAGAGAATTAAGTTTCCTACTTTTTATCTTCTATGATATTTTCTGATCAGATGCGTAGTTCTCGAGATATATCAAGATATTTAAAAGTTCCGAAGCCGCACCAACATAACAGAGATACAGAAACACCGTGGCCCCTTTCGTTGAGATAACTCTGCACTAGTGCGAGCCGCAAATGCCACTTCCAGCTTAGCTGTGCAGAAGAAGAACAACAAGAAGAAGAAATATCTCGAAATATGTCCGTCAGGCCCCTTCCCTTGAGATAAATCTGCAAATATCTCGGAAACGAAGCGAGCTATGGCAAAATGTTTAGAGACCTTTTTTGTAGAGAATTAAGTTTCCTACTTTTTATGTTCTATGATATTTTTTGATCAGATGCGTAGTTCTCGAGATATATCAAGATATTCAAAAGTTCCGAAGCCGCACCAACATAATAGAGATACAGAAACACCGTGGCCCCTTTCTTTGAGATAACTCTGCACTATTGCGAGCTGCAAATGCCACTTCCAGCTTAGCTGTGCAGTGGAAGAACAACAAGAAGAAGAAATATCTCGAAATATGTCCGTCAGGCCAGTTCCTTTGAGCTGAATCTGCAAATATCTCGGAAACGAAGCGAGCTATGGCAAAATGTTAAGAGACGTTTTTTGTAGAGAATTATGTTTCCTACAATTTATGTTCTATGATATTTTTTGATCAGAAGCGTAGTTCTCGAGATATATCAAGATATTTAAAAGTTCCGAAGCCGCACCACCATAATAGGGATACAGAAACACCGTGGTCCCGTTCTTTGAGATGACTCTGCACTAGTGCGAGCCGCAAATGCCACTTCCAGCTTAGCTGTGCAGAAGAAGAACAACAAGAAGAAGAAATATCTCGAAATATGTCCGTCAGGCCCCTTCCCTTGAGATAAATATGCAAATATCTCGGAAACGAAGCGAGCTATGGCAAAATGTTAAGCGACCTTTTTTGTAGAGAATTATGTTTCCTACAATTTATGTTCTATGATATTTTTTGATCAGAAGCGTAGTTTTCGAGATATATCGAGATATTTAAAAGTTCCGAAGCCGCACCAACATAATAGAGATACAGAAGCACCGTGGCCCCTTTCTTTGAGATAACTCTGCACTAGTGCGAGCCGCAAATGCCACTTCCAGCTTAGCTGTGCAGAACAAGAACAACAAGAAGAAGAAATATCTCGAAATATGTCCGTCAGGCACCTTCCCTTGAGATAAATCTGCAAATATCTCGGAAACGAAGCGAGCTATGGCAAAATGTTAAGAGACGTTTTTTGTAGAGAATTATGTTTCCTACAATTTATGTTCTATGATATTTTTTGATCAGAAGCGTAGTTCTCGAGATATATCAAGATATTTAAAAGTTCCGAAGCCGCACCACCATAATAGGGATACAGAAACACCGTGGTCCCGTTCTTTGAGATGACTCTGCACTAGTGCGAGCCGCAAATGCCACTTCCAGCTTAGCTGTGCAGAAGAAGAACAACAAGAAGAAGAAATATCTCGAAATATGTCCGTCAGGCCCCTTCCCTTGAGATAAATATGCAAATATCTCGGAAACGAAGCGAGCTATGGCAAAATGTTAAGCTACCTTTTTTGTAGAGAATTATGTTTCCTACAATTTATGTTCTATGATATTTTTTGATCAGAAGCGTAGTTTTCGAGATATATCGAGATATTTAAAAGTTCCGAAGCCGCACCAACATAATAGAGATACAGAAGCACCGTGGCCCCTTTCTTTGAGATAACTCTGCACTAGTGCGAGCCGCAAATGCCACTTCCAGCTTAGCTGTGCAGAACAAGAACAACAAGAAGAAGAAATATCTCGAAATATGTCCGTCAGGCACCTTCCCTTGAGATAAATCTGCAAATATCTCGGAAACGAAGCGAGCTATTGCAAAATGTTAAGAGACCTTTTTTGTAGAGAATTGAGTTTCCTACTTTTTATGTTCTATGATATTTTTTGATCAGATGCGTAGTTCTCGAGATATATCAAGATATTTAAAAGTTCCGAAGCCGCACCAACATAATAGAGATACAGAAACACCGTGGCCCCTTTCTTTCAGATAACTATGCACTATTGCTGGCTGCAAATGCCACTTCCAGCTTAGCTGTGCAGAAGAAGAACAACAAGAAGAAGAAATATCTCGAAATATGTCCGTCAGGCCCCTTACCTTGAGATAAATCTGCAAATATCTCGGAAACGAAGCGAGCTATGGCAAAATGTTAAGAGACCTTTTTTGTAGAGAATTATGTTTCCTACAATTTATGTTCTATGATATTTTTTGATCAGAAGCGTAGTTTTCGAGATATATCGAGATATTTAAAAGTCCCGAAGCCGCACCAACATAATAGAGATACAGAAACACCGTGGCCCCTTTCTTTGAGATAACTCTGCACTAGTGCGAGCCGAAAATGCCACTTCCAGCTTAGCTGTGCAGAACAAGAACAACAAGAAGAAGAAATATCTCGAAATATGTCCGTCAGGCACCTTCCGTTGAGATAAATCTGCAAATATCTCGGAAACGAAGCGAGCTATTGCAAAATGTTAAGAGACCTTTTTTGTAGAGAATTGAGTTTCCTACTTTTTATGTTCTATGATATTTTTTGATCAGATGCGTAGTTCTCGAGATATATCAAGATATTCAAAAGTTCCGAAGCCGCACCAACATAATAGAGATACAGAAACACCGTGGCCCCTTTCTTTGAGATAACTCTGCACTATTGCGAGCTGTAAATGCCACTTCCAGCTTAGCTGTGCAGAAGAAGAACAACAAGAAGAAGAAATATCTCGAAATATGTCCGTCAGGCCCCTTCCCTTGAGATAAATCTGCAAATATCTCGGAAACGAAGCGAGCTATGGCAAAATGTTGAGAGACCTTTTTTGTAGAGAATTAAGTTTCCTACTTTTTATGTTCTATGATATTTTTTGATCAGATGCGTAGTTCTCGAGATATATCAAGATATTTAAAAGTTCCGAAGCCGCACCAACATAATAGAGATACAGAAACACCGTGGCCCCTTTCTTTGAGATAACTCTGCACTATTGCGAGCTGCAAATGCCACTTCCAGCTTAGCTGTGCAGAGGAAGAACAACAAGAAGAAGAAATATCTCGAAATATGTCCGTCAGGCTAGTTCCTTTGAGCTGAATCTGCAAATATCTCGGAAACGAAGAGAGGTATGGCAAAATGTTGAGAGACCTTTTTTGTAGAGAATTAGGATTCCTACTTTTTATGTTCTATGATATTTTTTGATCAGATGCGTAGTTCTCGAGATATATCAAGATATTTAAAAGTTCCGAAGCCGCACCAACATAATAGGGATACAGAAACACCGTGGCCCCGTTCTTTGAGGTAACTCTGCACTATTGCGAGCTGCAAATGCCACTTCCAGCTTAGCTGTGCAGAGGAAGAACAACAAGAAGAAGAAATATCTCGAAATATGTCCGTCAGGCCAGTTCCTTTGAGCTGAATCTGCAAATATCTCGGAAACGAAGAGAGCTATGGCAAAATGTTAAGAGACCTTTTTTGTAGAGAATTAGGATTCCTACTTTTTATGTTCTATGATATTTTTGGATCAGATGCGTAGTTCTCGAGATATATCAAGATATTCAAAAGTTCCGAAGCCGCACCAACATAATAGAGATACAGAAACACCGTGGCCCCTTTCTTTGAGATAACTCTGCACTATTGCGAGCTGCAAATGGCACTTCCAGCTTAGCTGTGCAGAAGAAGAACAACAAGAAGAAGGAATATCTCGAAATATGTCCGTCAGGCCCCTTACCTTGAGATAAATCTGCAAATATCTCGGAAACGAAGCGAGCTATGGCAAAATGTTAAGAGACCTTTTTTGTAGAGAATTAAGTTTCCTACTTTTCATCTTCTATGATATTTTCTGATCAGATGCGTAGTTCTCGAGATATATCAAGATATTTAAAAGTTCCGAAGCCGCACCAACATAATAGAGATACAGAAACACCGTGGCCCCTTTCTTTGAGATAACTCTGCACTATTGCGAGCTGCAAATGCCACTTTCAGCTTAGCTGTGCAGAAGAAGAACAACAAGAAGAAGAAATATCTCGAAATATGTCCGTCAGGCCCCTTCCCTTGACATAAATCTGCAAATATCTCGGAAACGAAGCGAGCTATGGCAAAATGTTAAGAGACCTTTTTTGTAGAGAATTATGTTTCCTACAATTTATGTTCTATGATATTTTTTGATCAGAAGCGTAGTTTTCGAGATATATCGAGATATTTAAAAGTTCCGAAGCCGCACCAACATAACAGAGATACAGAAACACCGTGGCCCCTTTCGTTGAGATAACTCTGCACTAGTGCGAGCCGCAAATGCCACTTCCAGCTTAGCTGTGCAGAAGAAGAACAACAAGAAGAAGAAATATCTCGAAATATGTCCGTCAGGCCCCTTCCCTTGAGATAAATCTGCAAATATCTCGGAAACGAAGCGAGCTATGGCAAAATGTTAAGAGACCTTTTTTGTAAAGAATTAAGTTTCCTACTTTTTATGTTCTATGATATTTTTTGATCAGATGCGTAGTTCTCGAGATATATCAAGATATTCAAAAGTTCCGAAGCCGCACCAACATAATAGAGATACAGAAACATCGTGGCCCCTTTCTTTGAGATAACTCTGCACTATTGCGAGCTGCAAATGCCACTTCCAGCTTAGCTGTGCAGTGGAAGAACAACAAGAAGAAGAAATATCTCGAAATATGTCCGTCAGGCCAGTTCCTTTGAGCTGAATCTGCAAATATCTCGGAAACGAAGCGAGCTATGGCAAAATGTTAAGAGACGTTTTTTGTAGAGAATTATGTTTCCTACAATTTATGTTCTATGATATTTTTTGATCAGAAGCGTAGTTCTCGAGATATATCAAGATATTTAAAAGTTCCGAAGCCGCACCACCATAATAGGGATACAGAAACACCGTGGTCCCGTTCTTTGAGATGACTCTGCACTAGTGCGAGCCGCAAATGCCACTTCCAGCTTAGCTGTGCAGAACAAGAACAACAAGAAGAAGAAATATCTCGAAATATGTCCGTCAGGCACCTTCCCTTGAGATAAATCTGCAAATATCTCGGAAACGAAGCGAGCTATGGCAAAATGTTAAGAGACGTTTTTTGTAGAGAATTATGTTTCCTACAATTTATGTTCTATGATATTTTTTGATCAGAAGCGTAGTTCTCGAGATATATCAAGATATTTAAAAGTTCCGAAGCCGCACCACCATAATAGGGATACAGAAACACCGTGGTCCCGTTCTTTGAGATGACTCTGCACTAGTGAGAGCCGCAAATGCCACTTCCAGCTTAGCTGTGCAGAAGAAGAACAACAAGAAGAAGAAATATCTCGAAATATGTCCGTCAGGCCCCTTCCCTTGAGATAAATATGCAAATATCTCGGAAACGAAGCGAGCTATGGCAAAATGTTAAGCGACCTTTTTTGTAGAGAATTATGTTTCCTACAATTTATGTTCTATGATATTTTTTGATCAGAAGCGTAGTTTTCGAGATATATCGAGATATTTAAAAGTTCCGAAGCCGCACCAACATAATAGAGATACAGAAGCACCGTGGCCCCTTTCTTTGAGATAACTCTGCACTAGTGCGAGCCGCAAATGCCACTTCCAGCTTAGCTGTGCAGAACAAGAACAACAAGAAGAAGAAATATCTCGAAATATGTCCGTCAGGCACCTTCCCTTGAGATAAATCTGCAAATATCTCGGAAACGAAGCGAGCTATTGCAAAATGTTAAGAGACCTTTTTTGTAGCGAATTGAGTTTCCTACTTTTTATGTTCTATGATATTTTTTGATCAGATGCGTAGTTCTCGAGATATATCAAGATATTTAAAAGTTCCGAAGCCGCACCAACATAATAGAGATACAGAAACACCGTGGCCCCTTTCTTTCAGATAACTATGCACTATTGCGAGCTGCAAATGCCACTTCCAGCTTAGCTGTGCAGAAGTAGAACAACAAGAAGAAGAAATATCTCGAAATATGTCCGTCAGGCCCCTTACCTTGAGATAAATCTGCAAATATCTCGGAAACGAAGCGAGCTATGGCAAAATGTTAAGAGACCTTTTTTGTAGAGAATTATGTTTCCTACAATTTATGTTCTATGATATTTTTTGATCAGAAGCGTAGTTTTCGAGATATATCGAGATATTTAAAAGTCCCGAAGCCGCACCAACATAATAGAGATACAGAAACACCGTGGCCCCTTTCTTTGAGATAACTCTGCACTAGTGCGAGCCGAAAATGCCACTTCCAGCTTAGCTGTGCAGAACAAGAACAACAAGAAGAAGAAATATCTCGAAATATGTCCGTCAGGCACCTTCCGTTGAGATAAATCTGCAAATATCTCGGAAACGAAGCGAGCTATTGCAAAATGTTAAGAGACCTTTTTTGTAGAGAATTGAGTTTCCTACTTTTTATGTTCTATGATATTTTTTGATCAGATGCGTAGTTCTCGAGATATATCAAGATATTCAAAAGTTCCGAAGCCGCACCAACATAATAGAGATACAGAAACACCGTGGCCCCTTTCTTTGAGATAACTCTGCACTATTGCGAGCTGCAAATGCCACTTCCAGCTTAGCTGTGCAGTGGAAGAACAACAAGAAGAAGAAATATCTCGAAATATGTCCGTCAGGCCAGTTCCTTTGAGCTGAATCTGCAAATATCTCGGAAACGAAGCGAGCTATGGCAAAATGTTAAGAGACGTTTTTTGTAGAGAATTATGTTTCCTACAATTTATGTTCTATGATATTTTTTGATCAGAAGCGTAGTTCTCGAGATATATCAAGATATTTAAAAGTTCCGAAGCCGCACCAACATAATAGGGATACAGAAACACCGTGGCCCCGTTCTTTGAGATAATTCTGCACTAGTGCGAGCCGCAAATGCCACTTCCAGCTTAGCTGTGCAGAAGAAGAACAACAAGAAGAAGAAATATCTCGAAATATGTCCGTCAGGCCCCTTCCCTTGAGATAAATATGCAAATATCTCGGAAACGAAGCGAGCTATGGCAAAATGTTAAGCGACCTTTTTTGTAGAGAATTAAGTTTCCTACTTTTTATGTTCTATGATATTTTTTGATCAGATGCGTAGTTCTCGAGATATATCAAGATATTCAAAAGTTCCGAAGCCGCACCAACATAATAGAGATACAGAAACACCGTGGCCCCTTTCTTTGAGATAACTCTGCACTATTGCGAGCTGCAAATGCCACTTTCAGCTTAGCTGTACAGAAGAAGAACAACAAGAAGAAGAAATATCTCGAAATATGTCCGTCAGGCCCCTTACCTTGAGATAAATCTGCAAATATCTCGGAAACGAAGCGAGCTATGGCAAAATGTTAAGAGACCTTTTTTGTAGAGAATTATGTTTCCTACAATTTATGTTCTATGATATTTTTTGATCAGAAGCGTAGTTTTCGAGATATATCGAGATATTTAAAAGTCCCGAAGCCGCACCAACATAATAGAGATACAGAAACACCGTGGCCCCTTTCTTTGAGATAACTCTGCACTAGTGCGAGCCGAAAATGCCACTTCCAGCTTAGCTGTGCAGAACAAGAACAACAAGAAGAAGAAATATCTCGAAATATGTCCGTCAGGCCCCTTCCCTTGAGATATATCTGCAAATATCTCGGAAACGAAGCGAGCTATGGCAAAATGTTAAGAGACCTTTTTTGTAGAGAATTATGTTTCCTACAATTTATGTTCTATGATATTTTTTCATCAGAAGCGTAGTTTTCGAGATATATCGAGATATTTAAAAGTTCCGAAGCCGCACCAACATAATAGAGATACAGAAACACTGTGGCCCCTTTCGTTGAGATAACTCTGCACTAGTGCGAGCCGCAAATGCCACTTCCAGCTTAGCTGTGCAGAAGAAGATCAACAAGAAGAAGAAATATCTCGAAATATGTCCGTCAGGCCCCTTCCCTTGAGATAAATCTGCAAATATCTCGGAAACGAAGCGAGCTATGGCAAAATGTTAAGAGACCTTTTTTGTAGAGAATTAAGTTTCCTACTTTTGGTGTTCTATGATATTTTTTGATCAGATGCGTAGTTCTCGAGGTATATCAAGATATTTAAAAGTTCCGAAGCCGCACCAACATAATAGAGATACAGAAACACCGTGGCCCCTTTCTTTGAGATAACTCTGCACTATTGCGAGCTGCAAATGCCACTTCCAGCTTAGCTGTGCAGAGGAAGAACAACAAGAAGAAGAAATATCTCGAAATATGTCCGTCAGGCCCCTTCCCTTGAGATAAATCTGCAAATATCTCGGAAACGAAGCGAGCTATGGCAAAATGTTAAGAGACCTTTTTTGTAGAGAATTAAGTTTCCTACTTTTTATGTTCTATGATATTTTTCGATCAGAGGCGTAGTTCTCGAGGTATATCAAGATATTTAAAAGTTCCGAAGCCGCACCAACATAATAGAGATACAGAAACACCGTGGCCCCTTTCTTTGAGATAACTCTGCACTATTGCGAGCTGTAAATGCCACTTCCAGCTTAGCTGTGCAGAAGAAGAACAACAAGAAGAAGAAATATCTCGAAATATGTCCGTCAGGCCCCTTCCCTTGAGATAAATCTGCAAATATCTCGGAAACGAAGCGAGCTATGGCAAAATGTTGAGAGACCTTTTTTGTAGAGAATTAAGTTTCCTACTTTTTATGTTCTATGATATTTTTTGATCAGATGCGTAGTTCTCGAGATATATCAAGATATTTAAAAGTTCCGAAGCCGCACCAACATAATAGAGATACAGAAACACCGTGGCCCCTTTCTTTGAGATAACTCTGCACTATTGCGAGCTGCAAATGCCACTTCCAGCTTAGCTGTGCAGAGGAAGAACAACAAGAAGAAGAAATATCTCGAAATATGTCCGTCAGGCCAGTTCCTTTGAGCTGAATCTGCAAATATCTCGGAAACGAAGAGAGGTATGGCAAAATGTTAAGAGACCTTTTTTGTAGAGAATTAGGATTCCTACTTTTTATGTTCTATGATATTTTTTGATCAGATGCGTAGTTCTCGAGATATATCAAGATATTTAAAAGTTCCGAAGCCGCACCAACATAATAGGGATACAGAAACACCGTGGCCCCGTTCTTTGAGATAACTCTGCACTATTGCGAGCTGCAAATGCCACTTCCAGCTTAGCTGTGCAGAGGAAGAACAACAAGAAGAAGAAATATCTCGAAATATGTCCGTCAGGCCAGTTCCTTTGAGCTGAATCTGCAAATATCTCGGAAACGAAGAGAGCTATGGCAAAATGTTAAGAGACCTTTTTTGTAGAGAATTAGGATTCCTACTTTTTATGTTCTATGATATTTTTTGATCAGATGCGTAGTTCTCGAGATATATCAAGATATTTAAAAGTTCCGAAGCCGCACCAACATAATAGGGATACAGAAACACCGTGGCCCCGTTCTTTGAGATAACTCTGCACTAGTGCGAGCCGCAAATGCCACTTCCAGCTTAGCTGTGCAGAAGAAGAACAACAAGAAGAAGAAATATCTCGAAACATGTCCGTCAGGCCCCTTCCCTTGAGATAAATATGCAAATATCTCGGAAACGAAGCGAGCTATGGCAAAATGTTAAGCGACCTTTTTTGTAGAGAATTAAGTTTCCTACTTTTTATGTTCTATGATATTTTTTGATCAGATGCGTAGTTCTCGAGATATATCAAGATATTTAAAAGTTCCGAAGCCGCACCAACATAATAGAGATACAGAAACACCGTGGCCCCTTTCTTTGAGATAACTCTGCACTATTGCGAGCTGCAAATGCCACTTTCAGCTTAGCTGTACAGAAGAAGAACAACAAGAAGAAGAAATATCTCGAAATATGTCCGTCAGGCCCCTTCCCTTGAGATAAATCTGCAAATATCTCGGAAACGAAGAGAGCTATGGCAAAATGTTAAGAGACCTTTTTTGTAGAGAATTAGGTTTCCTACTTTTTATGTTCTATGATATTTTTTGATCAGATGCGTGGTTCTCGAGATATATCAAGATATTTAAAAGTTCCGAAGCCGCACCAACATAATAGAGATACAGAAACACCGTGGCCCCTTTCTTTGAGATAACTCTGCACTATTGCGAGCTGCAAATGCCACTTCCAGCTTAGCTGTGCAGAGGAAGAACAACAAGAAGAAGAAATATCTCGAAATATGTCCGTCAGGCCAGTTCCTTTGAGCTGAATCTGCAAATATCTCGGAAACGAAGAGAGGTATGGCAAAATGTTAAGAGACCTTTTTTGTAGAGAATTAGGATTCCTACTTTTTATGTTCTATGATATTTTTTGATCAGATGCGTAGTTCTCGAGATATATCAAGATATTTAAAAGTTCCGAAGCCGCACCAACATAATAGGGATACAGAAACACCGTGGCCCCGTTCTTTGAGATAACTCTGCACTATTGCGAGCTGCAAATGCCACTTCCAGCTTAGCTGTGCAGAGGAAGAACAACAAGAAGAAGAAATATCTCGAAATATGTCCGTCAGGCCAGTTCCTTTGAGCTGAATCTGCAAATATCTCGGAAACGAAGAGAGCTATGGCAAAATGTTAAGAGACCTTTTTTGTAGAGAATTAGGATTCCTACTTTTTATGTTCTATGATATTTTTTGATCAGATGCGTAGTTCTCGAGATATATCAAGATATTTAAAAGTTCCGAAGCCGCACCAACATAATAGGGATACAGAAACACCGTGGCCCCGTTCTTTGAGATAACTCTGCACTAGTGCGAGCCGCAAATGCCACTTCCAGCTTAGCTGTGCAGAAGAAGAACAACAAGAAGAAGAAATATCTCGAAATATGTCCGTCAGGCCCCTTCCCTTGAGATAAATATGCAAATATCTCGGAAACGAAGCGAGCTATGGCAAAATGTTAAGCGACCTTTTTTGTAGAGAATTAAGTTTCCTACTTTTTATGTTCTATGATATTTTTTGATCAGATGCGTAGTTCTCGAGATATATCAAGATATTTAAAAGTTCCGAAGCCGCACCAACATAATAGAGATACAGAAACACCGTGGCCCCTTTCTTTGAGATAACTCTGCACTATTGCGAGCTGCAAATGCCACTTCGAGCTTAGCTGTGCAGAAGAAGAACAACAAGAAGAAGTATCTCGAAATATGTCCGTCAGTCCCCTTCCCTTGAGATGAATCTGCAAATATCTCGGAAACGAAGCGAGCTATGGCAAAATGTTAAGAGACCTTTTTTGTAGAGAATTAAGTTTCCTACTTTTTATGTTCGATGATATTTTTTGATCAGATGCGTAGTTCTCGAGATATATCAAGATATTTAAAAGTTCCGAAGCCGCACCAACATAATAGAGATACAGAAACACCGTGGCCCCTTTCTTTGAGATAACTCTGCACTATTGCGAGCTGCAAATGCCACTTCGAGCTTAGCTGTGCAGAAGAAGAACAACAAGAAGAAGTATCTCGAAATATGTCCGTCAGTCCCCTTCCCTTGAGATGAATCTGCAAATATCTCGGAAACGAAGCGAGCTATGGCAAAATGTTAAGAGACCTTTTTTGTAGAGAATTAAGTTTCCTACTTTTTATGTTCGATGATATTTTTTGATCAGATGCGTAGTTCTCGAGATATATCAAGATATTTAAAAGTTCCGAAGCCGCACCAACATAATAGAGATACAGAAACACCGTGGCCCCTTTCTTTGAGATAACTCTGCACTATTGCGAGCTGCAAATGCCACTTCGAGCTTAGCTGTGCAGAAGAAGAACAACAAGAAGAAGTATCTCGAAATATGTCCGTCAGTCCCCTTCCCTTGAGATGAATCTGCAAATATCTCGGAAACGAAGCGAGCTATGGCAAAATGTTAAGAGACCTTTTTTGTAGAGAATTAAGTTTCCTACTTTTTATGTTCGATGATATTTTTTGATCAGATGCGTAGTTCTCGAGATATATCAAGATATTTAAAAGTTCCGAAGCCGCACCAACATAATAGAGATACAGAAACACCGTGGCCCCTTTCTTTGAGATAACTCTGCACTATTGCGCGCTGCAAATGCCACTTCCAGCTTAGCTGTGCAGAAGAAGAACAACAAGAAGAAGAAATATCTCGAAATATGTCCGTCAGGCCCCTTCCCTTGAGATAAATCTGCAAATATCTCGGAAACGAAGCGAGCTATGGCAAAATGTTAAGAGACCTTTTTTGTAGAGAATTATGTTTCCTACAATTTATGTTCTATGATATTTTTTGATCAGAAGCGTAGTTTTCGAGATATATCGAGATATTTAAAAGTTCCGAAGCCGCACCAACATAATAGAGATACAGAAACATCGTAGCCCCTTTCTTTGGGATAACTCTGCACTATTGCGAGCTGGAAATGCCACTTCCAGTTTAGCTGTGCAGAAGAAGAACAGCAAGAAGAAGAAATATCTCGAAATATGTCCGTCAGGACCCTTCCCTTGAGATGAATCTGCAAATATCTCGGAAACGAAGCGAGCTATGGCAAAATGTTAAGAGACCTTTTTTGTAGAGAATTAAGTTTCCTACTTTTTATGTTCTATGATATTTTTTGATCAGATGCGTAGTTCTCGAGATATATCAAGATATTTAAAAGTTCCGAAGCCGCACCAACATAATAGAGGTACAGAAACACCGTGGCCTCGTTCTTTGAGATAACTGTGCACCAGTGCGAGCCGCAAATGCCACTTCCAGCTTAGCTGTGCAGAAGAAGAACAACAAGAAGAAGAAATATCTCGAAATATGTCCGTCAGGCCCCTTCCCTTGAGATATATCTGCAAATATCTCGGAAACGAAGCGAGCTATGGCAAAATGTTAAGAGACCTTTTTTGTAGAGAATTATGTTTCCTACAATTTATGTTTTATGATATTTTTTGATCAGAAGCGTAGTTTTCGAGATATATCGAGATATTTAAAAGTTCCGAAGCCGCACCAACATAATAGAGATACAGAAACACCGTGGCCCCTTTCTTTGAGATAACTCTGCACTAGTGCGGGCCGCAAATGCCACTTCCAGCTTAGCTGTGCAGAAGAAGAACAACAAGAAGAAGAAATATCACGAAATATGTCCGTCAGGCCCCTTCCCTTGAGATAAATCTGCAAATATCTCGGAAACGAAGAGAGCTATGGCAAAATGTTAAGAGACCTTTTTTGTAGAGAATTAAGTTTCCTACTTTTCATGTTCTATGGTATTTTTTGATCAGATGCGTAGTTCTCGAGATATATCAAGATATTTAAAAGTTCCGAAGCCGCACCAACATAATAGAGATACAGAAACACCGTGGCCCCTTTCTTTGAGAAAACTCTGCACTAGTGCGAGCCGCAAATGCCACTTCCAGCTTAGCTGTGCAGAAGAAGAACAACAAGAAGAAGAAATATCTCGAAATATGTCCGTCAGGCCCCTTCCCTTGAGATAAATCTGCAAATATCTCGGAAACGAAGAGAGCTATGGCAAAATGTTAAGAGACCTTTTTTGTAGAGAATTAAGTTTCCTACTTTTTATGTTCTATGACATTTTTTGATCAGATGCGTAGTTCTCGAGATATATCAAGATATTTAAAAGTTCCGAAGCCGCACCAACATAATAGAGATACAGAAACACCGTGGCCCCTTTCTTTAAGATAACTCTGCACTATTGCGAGCTGCAAATGCCACTTCCAGCTTAGCTGTGCAGAGGAAGAACAACAAGAAGAAGAAATATCTCGAAATATGTCCGTCAGGCCAGTTCCTTTGAGCTGAATCTGCAAATATCTCGGAAACGAAGCGAGCTATGGCAAAATGTTAAGAGACCTTTTTTGTAGAGAATTATGTTTCCTACAATTTATGTTGTATGATATGTTTTGATCAGAAGCGTAGTTTTCGAGATATATCGAGATATTTAAAAGTTCCGAAGCCGCACCAACATAATAGAGATACAGAAACACCGTGGCCCCTTTCTTTGAGATAACTCTGCACTAGTGCGAGCCGCAAATGCCACTTCCAGCTTAGCTGTGCAGAAGAAGAACAACAAGAAGAAGAAATATCTCGAAATATGTCCGTCAGGCCCCTTCCCTTGAGATAAATATGCAAATATCTCGGAAACGAAGCGAGCTATGGCAAAATGTTAAGAGACCTTTTTTGTAGAGAATTAAGTTTCCTACTTTTTATGTTCTATGATATTTTTTGATCAGATGCGTAGTTCTCGAGATATATCAAGATATTTAAAAGTTCCGAAGCCGCACCAACATAATAGAGATACAGAAACACCGTGGCCCCTTTCTTTGAGATAACTCTGCACTATTGCGAGCTGCAAATGCCACCTTCAGCTTAGCTGTGCAGAGGAAGAACAACAAGAAGAAGAAATATCTCGAAATATGTCCGTCAGGCCAGTTCCTTTGAGCTGAATCTGCAAATATCTCGGAAACGAAGCGAGCTATGGCAAAATGTTAAGAGACGTTTTTTGTAGAGAATTATGTTTCCTACAATTTATGTTCTATGATATTTTTTGATCAGAAGCGTAGTTTTCGAGATATATCGAGATATTTAAAAGTTCCGAAGACGCACCAACATAATAGAGATACAGAAACACCGTGGCCCCTTTCTTTGAGATAACTGTGCACTAGTGCGAGCCGCAAATGCAACTTCCAGCTTAGCTGTGCAGAAGAAGAACAACAAGAAGAAGAAATATCTCGAAATATGTCCGTCAGGCCCCTTCCCTTGAGATAAATCTGCAAATGTCTCGGAAACGAAGCGAGCTATGGCAAAATGTTAAGAGACCTTTTTTGTAGAGAATTAAGTTTCCTACTTTTTATGTTCTATGATATTTTTTGATCAGATGCGTAGTTCTCGAGATATATCAAGATATTTAAAAGTTCCGAAGCCGCACCAACATAATAGAGATACAGAAACACCGTGGCCACTTTCTTTGAGATAACTCTGCACTATTGCGAGCTGGAAATGCCACTTCCAGTTTAGCTGTGCAGAAGAAGAACAACAAGAAGAAGAAATATCTCGAAATATGTCCGTCAGGCCCCTTCCCTTGAGATATATCTGCAAATATCTCGGAAACGAAGCGAGCTATGGCAAAATGTTAAGAGACCTTTTTTGTAGAGAATTATGTTTCCTACAATTTATGTTCTATGATATTTTTTGATCAGATGCGTAGTTTTCGAGATATATCGAGATATTTAAAAGTTCCGAAGCCGCACCAACATAATAGAGATACAGAAACACCGTGGCCCCTTTCTTTGAGATAACTCTGCACTAGTGAGAGCCGCAAATGCCACTTCCAGCTTAGCTGTGCAGAAGAAGAACAACAAGAAGAAGAAATATCTCGAAATATGTCCGTCAGGCCCCTTCCCTTGAGATAAATCTGCAAATGTCTCGGAAACGAAGCGAGCTATGGCAAAATGTTAAGAGACCTTTTTTGTAGAGAATTAAGTTTCCTACTTTTTATGTTCTATGATATTTTTTGATCAGATGCGTAGTTCTCGAGATATATCAAGATATTTAAAAGTTCCGAAGCCGCACCAACATAATAGAGATACAGAAACACCGTGGCCCATTTCATTGAGATAACTCTGCACTATTGCGAGCTGGAAATGCCACTTCCAGCTTAGCTGTGCAGAAAAAGAACAACAAGAAGAAGAAATATCTCGAAATATGTCCGTCAGGCCACTTCCCTTGAGATAAATCTGCAAATATCTCGGAAACGAAGCGAGCTATGGCAAAATGTTAAGAGACCTTTTTTGTAGAGAATAATGTTTCCTACAATTTACGTTCTATGATATTTTTTGATCAGAAGCGTAGTTTTCGAGATATATCGAGATATTTAAAAGTTCCGAAGCCGCACCAACATAATAGAGATACAGAAACACCGTGGCCCCTTTCTTTGAGATAACTCTGCACTATTGCGACCTGCAAATGCCACTTCCAGCTCAGCCGTGCAGAAGAAGAACAACAAGAAGAAGAAATATCTCGAAATATGTCCGTCAGGCCCCTTCCCTTGAGATAAATCTGCAAATATCTCGGAAACGAAGCGAGCTATGGCAAAATGTTAAGAGACCTTTTCTGTAGAGAATTAAGTTTCCTACTTTTTATGTTCTATGATATTTTTTGATCAGAAGCGTAGTTTTCGAGATATATCGAGATATTTAAAAGTTCCGAAGCCGCACCAACATAATAGAGATACAGAAACACCGTGGCCCCTTTCTTTGAGATAACTCTGCACTATTGCGAGCTGCAAATGCCACCTTCAGCTTAGCTGTGCAGAGGAAGAACAACAAGAAGAAGAAATATCTCGAAATATGTCCGTCAGGCCAGTTCCTTTGAGCTGAATCTGCAAATATCTCGGAAACGAAGCGAGCTATGGCAAAATGTTAAGAGACGTTTTTTGTAGAGAATTATGTTTCCTACAATTTATGTTCTATGATATTTTTTGATCAGAAGCGTAGTTTTCGAGATATATCGAGATATTTAAAAGTTCCGAAGACGCACCAACATAATAGAGATACAGAAACACCGTGGCCCCTTTCTTTGAGATAACTGTGCACTAGTGCGAGCCGCAAATGCAACTTCCAGCTTAGCTGTGCAGAAGAAGAACAACAAGAAGAAGAAATATCTCGAAATATGTCCGTCAGGCCCCTTCCCTTGAGATAAATCTGCAAATGTCTCGGAAACGAAGCGAGCTATGGCAAAATGTTAAGAGACCTTTTTTGTAGAGGATTAAGTTTCCTACTTTTTATGTTCTATGATATTTTTTGATCAGATGCGTAGTTCTCGAGATATATCAAGATATTTAAAAGTTCCGAAGCCGCACCAACATAATAGAGATACAGAAACACCGTGGCCCCTTTCTTTGAGATAACTCTGCACTAGTGAGAGCCGCAAATGCCACTTCCAGCTTAGCTGTGCAGAAGAAGAACAACAAGAAGAAGAAATATCTCGAAATATGTCCGTCAGGCCCCTTCCCTTGAGATAAATATGCAAATATCTCGGAAACGAAGCGAGCTATGGCAAAATGTTAAGAGACGTTTTTTATAGAGAATTATGTTTCCTACAATTTATGTTCTATGATATTTTTTGATCAGATGCGTAGTTCTCGAGATATATCAAGATATTTAAAAGTTCCGAAGCCGCACCAACATAATAGAGATACAGAAACACAGTGGCCCCTTTCTTTGAGATAACTCTGCACTATTGCGAGCTGCAAATGCCACTTCCAGCTTAGCTGTGCAGAAGAAGAACAACAAGAAGAAGAAATATCTCGAAATATGTCCGTCAGGCCCCTTCCCTTGAGATAAATCTGCAAATATCTCGGAAACGAAGAGAGCTATGGCAAAATGTTGAGAGACCTTTTTTGTAGAGAATTAAGTTTCCTACTTTTCATGTTCTATGATATTTTTTGATCAGATGCGTAGTTCTCGAGATATATCAAGATATTTAAAAGTTCCGAAGCAGCACCAACATAATAGAGATACAGAAACACCGTGGCCCCTTTCTTTGAGATAACTCTGCACTATTGCGAGCTGCAAATGCCACTTCCAGCTTAGCTGTGCAGAGGAAGAACAACAAGAAGAAGAAATATCTCGAAATATGTCCGTCAGGCCAGTTCCTGTGAGCTGAATCTGCAAATATCTCGGAAACGAAGCGAGCTATGGCAAAATGTTAAGAGACGTTTTTTGTAGAGAATTATGTTTCCTACAATTTATGTTCTATGATATTTTTTGATCAGAAGCGTAGTTTTCGAGATATATCGAGATATTTAAAAGTTCCGAAGCCGCACCAACATAATAGAGATACAGAAACACCGTGGCCCCTTTCTTTGAGATAACTCTGCACTATTGCGACCTGCAAATGCCACTTCCAGCTCAGCTGTGCAGAAGAAGAACAACAAGAAGAAGAAATATCTCGAAATATGTCCGTCAGGCCCCTTCCCTTGAGATAAATCTGCAAATATCTCGGAAACGAAGCGAGCTATGGCAAAATGTTAAGAGACCTTTTTTGTAGAGAATTAAGTTTCCTACTTTTTATGTTCTATGATATTTTTTGATCAGATGCGTAGTTTTCGAGATATATCAAGATATTTAAAAGTTCCGAAGCCGCACCAACATAATAGAGATACAGAAACACCGTGGCCCCTTTCTTTGAGATAACTCTGCACTATTGCGAGCTGTAAATGACACTTCCAGCTTAGCTGTGCAGAGGAAGAACAACAAGAAGAAGAAATATCTCGAAATATGTCCGTCAGGCCAGTTCCTTTGAGCTGAATCTGCAAATATCTCGGAAACGAAGCGATCTATGGCAAAATGTTAAGAGACATTTTTTGTACAGAATAATGTTTTCTACAATTTAGGTTCTATGATATTTTTTGATCAGAAGCGTAGTTCTCGAGATATATCAAGATATTTAAAAGTTCCGAAGCCGCACCAACATAATAGAGATACAGAAACACCGTGGCCCCTTTCTTTGGGATAACTCTGCACTATTGCGAGCTGCAAATGCCACTTCCAGCTTAGCTGTGCAGAACAAGAACAACAAGAAGAAGAAATATCTCGAAATATGTCCGTCAGGACACTTCCCTTGAGATAAATCTGCAAATATCTCGGAAACGAAGCGAGCTATGGCAAAATGTTAAGAGACCTTTTCTGTAGAGAATTAAGTTTGCTACTTTTTATGTTGTATGATATTTTTTGATCAGAAGCGTAGTTTTCGAGATATATCGAGATATTTAAAAGTTCCGAAGCCGCACCAACATAATAGGGATACAGAAACACCGTGGCCCCTTTCTTTGGGATAACTCTGCACTATTGCGAGCTGCAAATGCCACTTCCAGCTTAGCTGTGCAGAACAAGGACAACAAGAAGAAGAAATATCTCGAAATATGTCCGTCAGGCCACTTCCCTTGAGATAAATCTGCAAATATCTCGGAAACGAAGCGAGCTATGGCAAAATGTTGAGAGACCTTTTTTGTAGAGAATTAAGTTTCCTACTTTTTATGTTCGATGATATTTTTTGATCAGATGCGTAGTTCTCGAGATATATCAAGATATTTAAAAGTTCCGAAGCTGCACCAACATAATAGAGGTACAGAAACACCGTGGCCTCTTTCTTTGAGATAACTCTGCACTATTGCGAGCTGCAAATGCCGCTTCGAGCTTAGCTGTGCAGAAGAAGAACAACAAGAAGAAGAAATATCTCGAAATATGTCCGTCAGGCCCCTTCCCTTGAGATAAATCTGCAAATATCTCGGAAACGAAGCGAGCTATGGCAAAATGTTAAGAGACCTTTTTTGTAGAGAATTATGTTTCCTACAATTTATGTTCTATGATATTTTTTGATCAGATGCGTAGTTCTCGAGATATATCAAGATATTTAAAAGTTCCGAAGCCACTCCAACATAATAGAGATACAGAAACACCGTGGCCCCTTTCTTTGAGATAACTCTGCACTATTGCGAGCTGTAAATGCCACTTCCAGCTTAGCTGTGCAGAAGAAGAACAACAAGAAGAAGAAATATCTCGAAATATGTCCGTCAGGCCCCTTCCCTTGAGATAAATCTGCAAATATCTCGGAAACGAAGCGAGCTATGGCAAAATGTTAAGAGACCTTTTTTGTAGAGAATTAAGTTTCCTACTTTTTATGTTCTATGATATTTTTTGATCAGAAGCGTAGTTTTCGAGATATATCGAGATATTTAAAAGTTCCGAAGCCGCACCAACATAATAGAGATACAGAAACACCGTGGCCCCTTTCTTTGAGATAACTCTGCACTAGTGCGAGCTGCAAATGCCACTTCCAGCTTAGCTGTGCAGAAGAAGAACAACAAGAAGAAGAAATATCTCGAAATATGTCCGTCAGGCCCCTTCCCTTGAGATAAATCTGCAAATATCTCGGAAACGAAGCGAGCCATGGCAAAATGTTAAGAGACCTTTTTTGTAGAGAATTAAGTTTCCTACTTTTTATGTTCTATGATATTTTTTGATCAGATGCGTAGTTCTCGAGATATATCAAGATATTTAAAAGTTCCGAAGCCGCACCAACATAATAGAGATACAGAAACACCGTGGCCTCTTTCTTTGAGATAACTCTGCACTATTGCGAGCTGCAAATGCCACTTCCAGTTTAGCTGTGCAGAAGAAGAACAACAAGAAGAAGAAATATCTCGAAATATGTCCGTCAGGCCCCTTCCCTTGAGATGAATCTGCAAATATCTCGGAAACGAAGCGAGCTATGGCAAAATGTTAAGAGACGTTTTTTATAGAGAATTATGTTTCCTACAATTTATGTTCTATGATATTTTTTGATCAGATGCGTAGTTCTCGAGATATATCAAGATATTTAAAAGTTCCGAAGCCGCACCAACATAATAGAGATACAGAAACACAGTGGCCCCTTTCTTTGAGATAACTCTGCACTATTGCGAGCTGCAAATGCCACTTCCAGCTTAGCTGTGCAGAAGAAGAACAACAAGAAGAAGAAATATCTCGAAATATGTCCGTCAGGCCCCTTCCCTTGAGATAAATCTGCAAATATCTCGGAAACGAAGAGAGCTATGGCAAAATGTTGAGAGACCTTTTTTGTAGAGAATTAAGTTTCCTACTTTTCATGTTCTATGATATTTTTTGATCAGATGCGTAGTTCTCGAGATATATCAAGATATTTAAAAGTTCCGAAGCAGCACCAACATAATAGAGATACAGAAACACCGTGGCCCCTTTCTTTGAGATAACTCTGCACTATTGCGAGCTGCAAATGCCACTTCCAGCTTAGCTGTGCAGAGGAAGAACAACAAGAAGAAGAAATATCTCGAAATATGTCCGTCAGGCCAGTTCCTTTGAGCTGAATCTGCAAATATCTCGGAAACGAAGCGAGCTATGGCAAAATGTTAAGAGACGTTTTTTGTAGAGAATTATGTTTCCTACAATTTATGTTCTATGATATTTTTTGATCAGAAGCGTAGTTTTCGAGATATATCGAGATATTTAAAAGTTCCGAAGCCGCACCAACATAATAGAGATACAGAAACACCGTGGCCCCTTTCTTTGAGATAACTCTGCACTATTGCGACCTGCAAATGCCACTTCCAGCTCAGCTGTGCAGAAGAAGAACAACAAGAAGAAGAAATATCTCGAAATATGTCCGTCAGGCCCCTTCCCTTGAGATAAATCTGCAAATATCTCGGAAACGAAGCGAGCTATGGCAAAATGTTAAGAGACCTTTTTTGTAGAGAATTAAGTTTCCTACTTTTTATGTTCTATGATATTTTTTGATCAGATGCGTAGTTTTCGAGATATATCAAGATATTTAAAAGTTCCGAAGCCGCACCAACATAATAGAGATACAGAAACACCGTGGCCCCTTTCTTTGAGATAACTCTGCACTATTGCGAGCTGTAAATGCCACTTCCAGCTTAGCTGTGCAGAAGAAGAACAACAAGAAGAAGAAATATCTCGAAATATGTCCGTCAGGCCAGTTCCTTTGAGCTGAATCTGCAAATATCTCGGAAACGAAGCGAGCTATGGCAAAATGTTAAGAGATGTTTTTTGTAGAGAATTATGTTTCCTACAATTTATGTTCTGTGATATTTTTTGATCAGCAGCGTAGTTTTCGAGATATATCGAGATATTTAAAAGTTCCGAAGCCGCACCAACATAATAGGGATACAGAAACACCGTGGCCCCTTTCTTTGAGATAACTCTGCACTAGTGCGAGCCGCAAATGCCACTTCCAGCTTAGCTGTGCAGAAGAAGAACAACAAGAAGAAGAAATATCTCGAAATATGTCCGTCAGGCGCCTTCCCTTGAGATAAATCTACAAATATCTCGGAAACGAAGCGAGCTATGGCAAAATGTTAAGAGACCTTTTTTGTAGAAAATTAGGTTTCCTACTTTTTATGTTCTATGATATTTTTTGATCAGATGCGTAGTTCTCGAGATATATCAAGATATTTAAAAGTTCCGAAGCCGCACCAACTTAATAGAGATACAGAAACACCGTGGCCCCTTTCTTTGAGATAACTCTGCACTAGTGCGAGCCGCAAATGCCACTTCCAGCTTAGCTGTACAGAAGAAGAACAACAAGAAGAAGAAATATCTCGAAATATGTCCGTCAGGCCCCTTCCCTTGAGATAAATATGCAAATATCTCGGAAACGAAGCGAGCTATGGCAAAATGGTAAGAGACCTTTTTTGTACAGAATTATGTTTCCTACTTTTTATGTTCTACGATATTTTTTGATCAGATGCGTAGTTCTCGAGATATATTAAGATATTTAAAAGTTCCGAAGCCGCACCAACATAATAGAGATACAGAAACACCGTGGCCCCTTTCTTTGAGATAACTCTGCACTATTGCGAGCTGTAAATGCCACCTCCAGCTTAGCTGTGCAGAAGAAGAACAACAAGAAGAAGAAATATCTCGAAATATGTCCGTCAGGCCCCTGCCCTTGAGATATATCTGCAAATATCTCGGAAACGAAGCGAGCTATGGCAAAATGTTAAGAGACCTTTTTTGTAGAGAATTATGTTTCCTACAATTTATGTTCTATGATATTTTTTGATCAGATGCGTAGTTCTCGAGATATATCAAGATATTTAAAAGTTCCGAAGCCGCACCAACATAATAGAGATACAGAAACACCGTGGCCCCTTTCTTTGAGATAACTCTGCACGATTGCGAGCTGGAAATGCCACTTCCAGCTTAGCTGTGCAGAGGAAGAACAACAAGAAGAAGAAATATCTCGAAATATGTCCGTCAGGCCCCTTCCCTTGAGATAAATCTGCAAATATCTCGGAAACGAAGCGAGCTATGGCAAAACGTTAAGAGACCTTTTTTGTAGAGGATTATGTTTCCTACAATTTATGTTCTATGATATTTTTTGATCAGATGCGTAGTTCTCGAGATATATCAAGATATTTAAAAGCTTCGAAGCTGCACGAACATAATGGAGGTACAGAAACACCGTGGCCCCTTTCTTTGAGATAACTCTGCACTATTGCGAGCTGCAAATGCCACTTCCAGTTTAGCTGTGCAGAAGAAGAACAACAAGAAGAAGAAATATCTCGAAATATGTCCATCAGGACCCTTCCCTTGAGATAAATCTGCAAATATCTCGGAAACGAAGCGAGCTATGGCAAAATATTAAGAGACCTTTTTTGTAGAGAATTATGTTTCCTACAATTTATGTTCTATGATATTTTTTGATCAGAAGCGTAGTTTTCGAGATATATCGAGATATTTAAAAGTTGCGAAGCCGCACCAACATAATAGAGATACAGAAACAGCGTGGCCCCTTTCTTTGAAATAACTCTGCCCTATTGCGAGCTGCAAATGCCACTTCCAGCTTAGCTGTGCAGAAGAAGAACAACAAGAAGAAGAAATATCTCGAAATATGTCCGTTAGGCCCCTTCCCTTGAGATAAATCTGCAAATATCTCGGAAACGAAGCGAGCTATGGCAAAATGTTAAGAGACCTTTTTTGTAGAGAATTAAGTTTCCTACTTTTTATGTTGTATGATATTTTTTGATCAGATACGTAGTTCTCGAGATATATCAAGATATTTAAAAGTTCCGAAGCCGCACCAACATAATAGAGATACAGAAACACCGTGGCCCCTTTCTTTGAGATAACTCTGCACTATTGCGAGCTGCAAATGCCACTTCCAGCTCAGCTGTGCAGAAGAAGAACAACAAGAAGAAGACATATCTCGAAATATGTCCGTCAGGCCCCTTCCCTTGAGATAAATCTGCAAACATCTCGGAAACGAAGAGAGCTATGGCAAAATGTTAAGAGACCTTTTTTGTAGAGAATTAAGTTTCCTACTTTTAATGTTCTATGATATTTTTTGATCAGATGCGCAGTTCTCGAGATATATCAAGATATTTAAAAGTTCCGAAGCCGCACCAACATAATAGAGATACAGAAACACCGTGGCCCCTTTCTTTGGGATAACTCTGCACTATTGCGAGCTGGAAATGCCACTTCCAGTTTAGCTGTGCAGAAGAAGAACAACAAGAAGAAGAAATATCTCGAAATATGTCCGTCAGGCCCCTTCCCTTGAGATATATCTGCAAATATCTCGGAAACGAAGCGAGCTATGGCAAAATGTTAACAGACCTTTTTTGTAGAGAATTATGTTTCCTACAATTTATGTTCTATGATATTTTTTGATCAGAAGCGTAGTTTTCGAGATATATCAAGATATTTAAAAGTTCCGAAGCCGCACCAACATAATAGAGATACAGAAACACCGTGGCCCCTTTCTTTGGGATAACTCTGCACTATTGCGAGCTGGAAATGCCACTTCCAGTTTAGCTGTGCAGAACAAGAACAACAAGAAGAAGAAATATCTCGAAATATATCCGTCAGGACCCTTCCCTTGGGATAAATCTGCAAATATCTCGGAAACGAAGCGAGCTATGGCAAAACGTTAAGAGACCTTTTTTGTAGAGAATTATGTTTCCTACTTTTTATGTTCAATGACATTTTTTGATCAGATGCGTAGTTCTCGAGATATATCAAGATATTTAAAAGCTTCGAAGCTGGACCAACATAATAGAGGTACAGAAACACCGTGGCCCCTTTCTTTGAGATAACTCTGCACTATTGCGAGCTGCAAATGCCACTTCCAGCTTAGCTGTGCAGAAGAAGAACAACAAGAAGAAGAAATATTTCGAAATATGTCCGTCAGGCCCCTTCCCTTGAGATAAATCTGCAAATATCTCGGAAACGAAGCGAGCTATGGGAAAATGTTAAGAGACCTTATTTGTAGAGAATTAAGTTTCCTACTTTTTATGTTCTATGATATTTTTTGATCAGATGCGTAGTTCTCGAGATATATCAAGATATTTAAAAGCTTCGAAGCTGCACCAACATAATAGAGATACAGAAACACCGTGGCCCCTTTCTTTGAGATAACTCTGCACGATTGCGAGCTGGAAATGCCACTTCCAGTTTAGCTGTGCAGAAGAAGAACAACAAGAAGAAGAAATATCTCGAAATATGTCCATCAGGACCCTTCCCTTGAGATAAATCTGCAAATATCTCGGAAACGAAGCGAGCTATGGCAAAATGTTAAGAGACCTTTTTTGTAGAGAATTATGTTTCCTACTTTTTATGTTCTATGATATTTTTTGATCAGATGCGCAGTTCTCGAGATATATCAAGATATTTAAAAGTTCCGAAGCCGCACCAACATAATAGAGATACAGAAACACCGTGGCCCCTTTCTTTGAGATAACTCTGCACTATTGCGAGCTGTAAATGCCACTTCCAGCTTAGCTGTGCAGAAGAAGAACAAGAAGAAGAAGAAATATCTCGAAATATGTCCGTCAGGCCCCTTCATTTGAGATAAATCTGCAAATATCTCGGAAACGAAGCGAGCTATGGCAAAATGTTAAGAGACCTTTTTTGTAGAGAATTAAGTTTCCTACTTTTTATGTTCTATGATATTTTTTGATCAGATGCGTAGTTCTCGAGATATATCAAGATATTTAAAAGTTCCGAAGCCGCACCAACATAATAGAGATACAGAAACACCGTGGCCCCTTTCTTTGAGATAACTCTGGACTATTGCGAGCTGCAAATGCCACTTCCAGCTCAGCTGTGCAGAAGAAGAACAACAAGAAGAAGAAATATCTCGAAATATGTCCGTCAGGCCCCTTCCCTTGAGATAAATCTGCAAATATCTCGGAAACGAAGAGAGCTATGGCAAAATGTTAAGAGACCTTTTTTGTAGAGAATTATGTTTCCTACAATTTATGTTCTATGATATTTTTTGATCAGATGCGTAGTTCTCGAGATATATCAAGATATTTAAAAGCTTCGAAGCTGCACCAACATAATAGAGATACAGAAACACCGTGGCCCCTTTCTTTGAGATAACTCTGCACGATTGCGAGCTGGAAATGCCACTTCCAGTTTAGCTGTGCAGAAGAAGAACAACAAGAAGAAGAAATATCTCGAAATATGTCCATCAGGACCCTTCCCTTGAGATAAATCTGCAAATATCTCGGAAACGAAGCGAGCTATGGCAAAATGTTAAGAGACCTCTTTTGTAGAGGATTATGTTTCCCACAATTTATGTTCTATGATATTTTTTGATCAGATGCGTAGTTCTCGAGATATATCAAGATGTTTAAAAGCTCCGAAGCTGCACCAACATAATAGAGGTACAGAAACACCGTGGCCCCTTTCTTTGAGATAACTCTGCACTATTGCGAGCTGCAAATGCCACTTCCAGCTTAGCTGTGCAGAAGAAGAACAACAAGAAGAAGAAATATCTCGAAATATGTCCGTCAGGCCCCTTCCCTTGAGATAAATCTGCAAATATCTCGGAAAGGAAGCGAGCTATGGCAAAATGTTAAGAGACCTTATTTGTAGAGAATTAAGTTTCCTACTTTTTATGTTCTAAGATATTTTTTGATCAGATGCGTAGTTCTCGAGATATATCAAGATATTTAAAAGTTCCGAAGCCGCACCAACATAATAGAGATACAGAAACACCGTGGCCCCTTTCTTTGAGATAACTCTGCACGATTGCGAGCTGGAAATGCCACTTCCAGTTTAGCTGTGCAGAAGAAGAACAACAAGAAGAAGAAATATCTCGAAATATGTCCATCAGGACCCTTCCCTTGAGATAAATCTGCAAATATCTCGGAAACGAAGCGAGCTATGGCAAAATGTTAAGAGACCTCTTTTGTAGAGGATTATGTTTCCCACAATTTATGTTCTATGATATTTTTTGATCAGATGCGTAGTTCTCGAGATATATCAAGATGTTTAAAAGCTCCGAAGCTGCACCAACATAATAGAGGTACAGAAACACCGTGGCCCCTTTCTTTGAGATAACTCTGCACTATTGCGAGCTGCAAATGCCACTTCCAGCTTAGCTGTGCAGAAGAAGAACAACAAGAAGAAGAAATATCTCGAAATATGTCCGTCAGGCCCCTTCCCTTGAGATAAATCTGCAAATATCTCGGAAAGGAAGCGAGCTATGGCAAAATGTTAAGAGACCTTATTTGTAGAGAATTAAGTTTCCTACTTTTTATGTTCTAAGATATTTTTTGATCAGATGCGTAGTTCTCGAGATATATCAAGATATTTAAAAGTTCCGAAGCCGCACCAACATAATAGAGATACAGAAACACCGTGGCCCCTTTCTTTGAGATAACTCTGCACGATTGCGAGCTGGAAATGCCACTTCCAGTTTAGCTGTGCAGAAGAAGAACAACAAGAAGAAGAAATATCTCGAAATATGTCCATCAGGACCCTTCCCTTGAGATAAATCTGCAAATATCTCGGAAACGAAGCGAGCTATGGCAAAATGTTAAGAGACCTTTTTTGTAGAGAATTATGTTTCCTACAATTTATGTTCTATGATATTTTTTGATCAGAAGCGTAGTTTTCGAGATATATCAAGATATTTAAAAGTTCCGAAGCCGCACAAACATAATAGAGATACAGAAACACCGTGGCCCCTTTCTTTGAGATAACTCTGCACGATTGCGAGCTGGAAATGCCACTTCCAGTTTAGCTGTGCAGAAGAAGAACAACAAGAAGAAGAAATATCTCGAAATATGTCCATCAGGACCCTTCCCTTGAGATATATCTGCAAATATCTCGGAAACGAAGCGAGCTATGGCAAAATGTTAAGAGACCTTTTTTGTAGAGAATTATGTTTCCTACAATTTATGTTCTATAATATTTTTTGATCAGAAGCGTAGTTTTCGAGATATATCGAGATATTTAAAAGTTGCGAAGCCGCACCAACATAATAGAGATACAGAAACACCGTGGCCCCTTTCTTTGGGATAACTCTGCACTATTGCGAGCTGGAAATGCCACTTCCTGTTTAGCTGTGCAGAAGAAGAACAACAAGAAGAAGAAATATCTCGAAATATGTCCGTCAGGACCCTTCCCTTGAGATAAATCTGCAAATATCTCGGAAACGAAGAGAGCTATGGCAAAATGTTAAGAGACCTTTTTTGTAGAAAATTAGGTTTCCTACTTTTTATGTTCTATGATATTTTTTGATCAGATGCGTAGTTCTCGAGATATATCAAGATATTTAAAAGTTCCGAAGCCGCACAAACATAATAGAGATACAGAAACACCGTGGCCCCTTCCTTTGCGATAACTCTGCACTATTGCGAGCTGCAAATGCCACTTCCAGCTTAGCTGTGCAGAAGAAGAACAACAAGAAGAAGAAATATCTCGAAATATGTCCGTCAGGCCCCTTCCCTTGAGATAAATCTGCAAATATCTCGGAAACGAAGCGAGCTATGGCAAAATGTTAAGAGACCCTATTTGTAGAGAATTAAGTTTCCTACGTTTTATGTTCTATGATATTTTTTGATCAGATGCGTAGTTCTCGAGATATATCGAGATATTTAAAAGTTCCGAAGCCGCACCAACATAATAGAGATACAGAAACACCGTGGCCCCTTTCTTTGAGATAACTCTGCACTATTGCGAGCTGCAAATGCCACTTCCAGCTTAGCTGTGCAGAAGAAGAACAACAAGAAGAAGAAATATCTCGAAATATGTCCGTCAGGCCCCTTCCCTTGAGATAAATCTGCAACTATCTCGGAAACGAAGCGAGCTATGGCAAAATGTTAAGAGACCTTTTTTGTAGAGAATTATGTTTCCTACAAGTTATGTTCTATGATATTTTTTGATCAGATGCGTAGTTCTCGAGATATATCGAGATATTTAAAAGTTCCGAAGCCGCACCAACATAATAGAGATACAGAAACACCGTGGCCCCTTTCTTTGAGATAACTCTGCACTATTGCGAGCTGCAAATGCCACTTCCAGCTTAGCTGTGCAGAAGAAGAACAACAAGAAGAAGAAATATCTCGAAATATGTCCGTCAGGCCCCTTCCCTTGAGCTAAATCTGCAAATATCTCGGAAACAATGCGAGGTATGGCAAAATAGTAAGAGATCTTCTTTGTAGGAAATTAAGTTTCCTACTATTTATGTTCTATGTTATTTTTTGATCAGATGCGTAGTTCTCGAGATATATCAAGATATTTAAAAGTTCCGAAGCCGCACCAACATAATAGAGATACAGAAACACCGTGGCCCCTTTCTTTGAGATAACTCTGCACTATTGCGAGCTGTAAATGCCACTTCCAGCTTAGCTGTGCAGAAGAAGAACAACAAGAAGAAGAAATATCACGAAATATGTCCGTCAGGCCCCTTCCCTTGAGATAAATCTGCAAATATCTCGGAAACGAAGCGAGCTATGGCAAAATGTTAAGAGACCTTTTTTGTAGAGAATTAAGTTTCCTACTTTTTATGTTCTATGATATTTTTTGATCAGATGCGTAGTTCTCGAGATATATCAAGATATTTAAAAGCTCCGAAGCTGCACCAACATAATAGAGATACAGAAACACGTGGCCCCTTTCTTTGAGATAACGCTGCACTATTGCGAGCTGCAAATGCCACTTCCAGCTTAGCTGTGCAGAAGAAGAACAACAAGAAGAAGAAATATCTCGAAATATGTCCGTCAGGCCCCTTCCCTTGAGATAAATCTGCAAATATCTCGGAAACGAAGCGAGCTATGGCAAAATGTTAAGAGACCTTATTTGTAGAGAATTAAGTTTCCTACTTTTTATGTTCTATGATATTTTTTTATCAGATGCGTAGTTCTCGAGATATATCAAGATATTTAAAAGTTCCGAAGCCGCACAAACATAATAGAGATACAGAAACACCGTGGCCCCTTTCTTTGAGATAACTCTGCACTATTGCGAGCTGCAAATGCCACTTCCAGCTTAGCTGTGCAGAAGAAGAACAACAAGAAGAAGAAATATCTCGAAATATGTCCGTCAGGCCCCTTCCCTTGAGATAAATCTGCAAATATCTCGGAAACGAAGCGAGCTATGGCAAAATGTTAAGAGACCTTATTTGTAGAGAATTAAGTTTCCTACTTTTTATGTTCTATGATATTTTTTTATCAGATGCGTAGTTCTCGAGATATATCAAGATATTTAAAAGTTCCGAAGCCGCACAAACATAATAGAGATACAGAAACACCGTGGCCCCTTTCTTTGAGATAACTCTGCACTATTGCGAGCTGCAAATGCCACTTCCAGCTTAGCTGTGCAGAAGAAGAACAACAAGAAGAAGAAATATCTCGAAATATGTCCGTCAGGCCCCTTCGCTTGAGATAAATCTGCAACTATCTCGGAAACGAAGCGAGCTATGGCAAAATGTTAAGAGACCTTTTTTGTAGAGAATTATGTTTCCTACTTTTTATGTTCTATGATATTTTTTTATCAGATGCGTAGTTCTCGAGATATATCAAGATATTTAAAAGTTCCGAAGCCGCACAAACATAATAGAGATACAGAAACACCGTGGCCCCTTTCTTTGAGATAACTCTGCACTATTGCGAGCTGCAAATGCCACTTCCAGCTTAGCTGTGCAGAAGAAGAACAACAAGAAGAAGAAATATCTCGAAATATGTCTGTCAGGCCCCTTCCCTTGAGATAAATCTGCAACTATCTCGGAAACGAAGCGAGCTATGGCAAAATGTTAACAGACCTTTTTTGTAGAGAATTATGTTTCCTACAAGTTATGTTCTATGATATTTTTTGATCAGAAGCGTAGTTTTCGAGATATATCAAGATATTTAAAAGTTCCGAAGCCCCACCAACATAATAGAGATACAGAAACACCGTGGCCCCTTTCTTTGAGATAACTCTGCACTATTGCGAGCTGCAAATGCCACTTCCAGCTTAGCTGTGCAGAAGAAGAACAACAAGAAGAAGAAATATCTCGAAATATGTCCGTCTGGACCCTTCCCTTGAGATAAATCTGCAAATATCTCGGAAACGAAGAGAGCTATGGCAAAATGTTAAGAGACCTTTTTTGTAGAGAATTAAGTTTCCTACTTTTTATGTTCTATGATATTTTTTGATCAGATGCGCAGTTCTCGAGATATATCAAGATATTTAAAAGTTCCGAAGCCGCACCAACATAATAGAGATACAGAAACACCGTGGCCCCTTTCTTGGAGATAACTCTGCACGATTGCGAGCTGGAAATGCCACTTCCAGTTTAGCTGTGCAGAAGAAGAACAACAAGAAGAAGAAATATCTCGAAATATGTCCATCAGGACCCTTCCCTTGAGATAAATCTGCAAATATCTCGGAAACGAAGCGAGCTATGGCAAAATGTTAAGAGACCTCTTTTGTAGAAAATTATGTTTCCTACAATTTATGTTCTATGATATTTTTTGATCAGATGCGTAGTTCTCGAGATATATCAAGATATTTAAAAGCTCAGAAGCTGCACCAACATAATAGAGGTACAGAAACACCGTGGCCCCTTTCTTTGAGATAACTCTGCACTATTGCGAGCTGCAAATGCCACTTCCAGCTTAGCTGTGCAGAAGAAGAACAACAAGAATAAGAAATATCTCGAAATATGTCCGTCAGGCCCCTTCCCTTGAGATAAATCTGCAAATATCTCGGAAACGAAGCGAGCTATGGCAAAATGTTAAGAGACCTTATTTGTAGAGAATTAAGTTTCCTACTTTTTATGTTCTATGATATTTTTTGATCAGATGCGTAGTTCTCGAGATATATCGAGATATTTAAAAGTTCCGAAGCCGCACCAACATAATAGAGATACAGAAACACCGTGGCCCCTTTCTTTGAGATAACTCTGCACTATTGCGAGCTGCAAATGCCACTTCCAGCTTAGCTGTGCAGAAGAAGAACAACAAGAAGAAGAAATATCTCGAAATATGTCCGTCAGGCCCCTTCCCTTGAGATAAATCTGCAACTATCTCGGAAACGAAGCGAGCTATGGCAAAATGTTAAGAGACCTTTTTTGTAGAGAATTATGTTTCCTACAAGCTATGTACTATGGTATTTTTTGATCAGAAGCGTAGTTTTCGAGATATATCGAGATATTTAAAAGTTCCGAAGCCGCACCAACATAATAGAGATACAGAAACACGTGGCCCCTTTCTTTGAGATAACTCTGCACTATTGCGAGCTGCAAATGCCACTTCCAGCTTAGCTGTGCAGAAGAAGAACAACAAGAAGAAGAAATATCTCGAAATATGTCCGTCAGGCCCCTTCCCTTGAGATAAATCTGCAAATATCTCGGAAACGAAGCGAGCTATGGCAAAATGTTAAGAGACCTTATTTGTAGAGAATTAAGTTTCCTACTTTTTATGTTCTATGATATTTTTTGATCAGATGCGTAGTTCTCGAGATATATCGAGATATTTAAAAGTTCCGAAGCCGCACCAACATAATAGAGATACAGAAACACCGTGGCCCCCTTCTTTGAGATAACTCTGCACTATTGCGAGCTGCAAATGCCACTTCCAGCTTAGCTGTGCAGAAGAAGAACAACAAGAAGAAGAAATATCTCGAAATATGTCCGTCAGGCCCCTTCCCTTGAGATAAATATGCAAATATCTCGGAAACGAAGCGAGCTATGGCAAAATGTTAAGAGACCTTTTTTGTAGAGGATTAAGTTTCCTACTTTTTATGTTGTATGATATTTTTTGATCAGATGCGTAGTTTTCGAGATGTATCAAGATATTTAAAAGTTCCGAAGCCGCACCAACATAATAGAGATACAGAAACACCGTGGCCCCTTTCTTTGAGATAACTCTGCACTATTGCGAGCTGCAAATGCCACTTCCAGCTTAGCTGTGCAGAAGAAGAACAACAAGAAGAAGAAATATCTCGAAATATGTCCGTCAGGCCCCTTCCCTTGAGCTAAATCTGCAAATATCTCGGAAACAATGCGAGCTATGGCAAAATAGTAAGAGATCTTTTTTGTAGGAAATTAAGTTTCCTACTATTTATGTTCTATGATATTTTTTGATCAGATGCGTAGTTCTCGAGATATATCAAGATATTTAAAAGTTCCGAAGCCGCACCAACATAATAGAGATACAGAAACACCGTGGCCCCTTTCTTTGCGATAACTCTGCACTATTGCGAGCTGCAAATGCCACTTCCAGCTTAGCTGTGCAGAAGAAGAACAACAAGAAGAAGAAATATCTCGAAATATGTCCGTCAGGCCCCTTCCCTTGAGATAAATCTGCAAATATCTCGGAAACGAAGCGAGCTATGGCAAAATGTTAAGAGACCTTGTTTGTAGAGAATTAAGTTTCCTACTTTTTATGGTCTATGATATTTTTTGATCAGATGCGTAGTTCTCGAGATATATCGAGATATTTAAAAGTTGCGAAGCCGCACCAACATAATAGAGATACAGAAACACCGTGGCCTCTTTCTTTGAGATAGCTCTGCACTATTGCGAGCTGCAAATGCCACTTCCAGCTTAGCTGTGCAGAAGAAGAACAACAAGAAGAAGAAATATCTCGAAATATGTCCGTCAGGCCCCTTCCCTTGAGATAAATCTGCAACTATCTCGGAAACGAAGCGAGCTATGGCAAAATGTTAAGAGATCTTTTTTGTAGAGAATTATGTTTCCTACAAGCTATGTTCTATGGTATTTTTTGATCAGAAGCGCAGTTTTCGAGATATATCGAGATATTTAAAAGTTCCGAAGCCGCACCAACATAATAGAGATACAGAAACACGTGGCCCTTTTCTTTGAGATAACTCTGCACTATTGCGAGCTGCAAATGCCACTTCCAGCTTAGCTGTGCAGAAGAAGAACAACAAGAAGATGAAATATCTCGAAATATGTCCGTCAGGCCCCTTCCCTTGAGATAAATCTGCAAATATCTCGGAAACGAAGCGAGCTATGGCAAAATGTTAAGAGATCTTATTTGTAGAGAATTAAGTTTCCTACTTTTTATGTTCTATGATATTTTTTGATCAGATGCGTAGTTCTCGAGATATATCGAGATATTTAAAAGTTCCGAAGCCGCACCAACATAATAGAGATACAGAAACACCGCGACCCCTTTCTTTGAGATAACTCTGCACTATTGCGAGCTGCAAATGCCACTTCCAGCTTAGCTGTGCAGAAGAAGAACAACAAGAAGAAGAAATATCTCGAAATATGTCCGTCAGGCCCCTTCCCTTGAGATAAATCTGCAACTATCTCGGAAACGAAGCGAGCTATGGCAAAATGTTAAGAGACCTTTTTTGTAGAGAATTATGTTTCCTACAATTTATGTTCTATGATATTTTTTGATCAGAAGCGTAGTTTTCGAGATATATCAAGATATTTAAAAGTTCCGAAGCCGCACCAACATAATAGAGATACAGAAACACCGTGGCCCCTTTCTTTGAGAAAACTCTGCACTATTGCGAGCTGCAAATGCCACTTCCAGCTTAGCTGTGCAGAAGAAGAACAACAAGAATAAGAAATATTTCGAAATATGTCCGTCAGGCCCCTTCCCTTGAGATAAATCTGCAAATATCTCGGAAACGAAGCGAGCTACGGCAAAATGTTAAGAGACCTTTTTTGTATAAAATTAGGTTTCCTACTTTTTATGTTCTATGATATTTTTTGATCAGATGCGTAGTTCTCGAGATATATCAAGATATTTGAAAGTTCCGAAGCCGCACAAACATAATAGAGATACAGAAACACCGTGGCCCCTTTCTTTGCGATAACTCTGCACTATTGCGAGCTGCAAATGCCACTTCCAGCTTAGCTGTGCAGAAGAAGAACAACAAGAAGAAGAAATATCTCGAAATATGTCCGTCAGGCCCCTTCCCTTGAGATAAATCTGCAAATATCTCGGAAACCAAGCGAGCTATGGCAAAATGTTAAGAGACCTTATTTGTAGAGAATTAAGTTTCCTACTTTTTATGTTCTATGATATTTTTTGATCAGATGCGTAGTTCTCGAGATATATCGAGATATTTAAAAGTTCCGAAGCCGCACCAACATAATAGAGATACAGAAACACCGTGGCCCCTTTCTTTGAGATAACTCTGCACTATTGCGAGCTGTAAATGCCACTTCCAGCTTAGCTGTGCAGAAGAAGAACAACAAGAAGAAGAAATATCTCGAAAAATGTCCGTCAGGCCCCTTCCCTTGAGATAAATCTGCAAATATCTCGGAAACGAAGCGAGCTATGGCAAAATCTTAAGAGACCTTTTTTGTAGAGAATTAAGTTTCCTACTTTTTATGTTGTATGATATTTTTTGATCAGATGCGTAGTTCTCGAGATATATCAAGATATTTAAAAGTTCCGAAGCCGCACAAACATAATAGAGATACAGAAACACCGTGGCCCCTTTCTTTGAGATAACTCTGTACTATTGCGAGCTGTAAATGCCACTTCCAGCATAGCTGTACAGAAGAAGAACAACAAGAAGAAGAAATATCTCGAAATATGTCCGTCAGGCCCCTTCCCTTGAGATAAATCTGCAACTATCTCGGAAACGAAGCGAGCTATGGCAAAATGTTAAGAGACCTTTTTTGTAGAGAATTATGTTTCCTACAAGCTATGTTCTATGGTATTTTTTGATCAGAAGCGTAGTTTTCGAGATATATCGAGATATTTAAAAGTTCCGAAGCCGCACCAACATAATAGAGATACGGAAACACGTGGCCCCTTTCTTTGAGATAACTCTGCACTATTGCGAGCTGCAAATGCCACTTCCAGCTTAGCTGTGCAGAAGAAGAACAACAAGAAGAAGAAATATCTCGAAATATGTCCGTCAGGCCCCTTCCCTTGAGATAAATCTGCAAATATCTCGGAAACGAAGCGAGCTATGGCAAAATGTTAAGAGACCTTATTTGTAGAGAATTAAGTTTCCTACTTTTTATGTTCTATGATATTTTTTGATCAGATGCGTAGTTGTCGAGATATATCGAGATATTTAAAAGTTCCGAAGCCGCACCAACATAATAGAGGTACAGAAACACCGTGGCCCCTTTCTTTGAGATAACTCTGCACTATTGCGAGCTGCAAATGCCACTTCCAGCTTAGCTGTGCAGAAGAAGAACAACAAGAATAAGAAATATTTCGAAATATGTCCGTCAGGCCCCTTCCCTTGAGATAAATCTGCAAATATCTCGGAAACGAAGCGAGCTACGGCAAAATGTTAAGAGACCTTTTTTGTAGAAAATTAGGTTTCCTACTTTTTATGTTCTATGATATTTTTTGATCAGATGCGTAGTTCTCGAGATATATCAAGATATTAAAAGTTCCGAAGCCGCACAAACATAATAGAGATACAGAAACACCGTGGCCCCTTTCTTTGCGATAACTCTGCACTATTGCGAGCTGCAAATGCCACTTCCAGCTTAGCTGTGCAGAAGAAGAACAACAAGAAGAAGAAATATCTCGAAATATGTCCGTCAGGCCCCTTCCCTTGAGATAAATCTGCAAATATCTCGGAAACGAAGCGAGCTATGGCAAAATGTTAAGAGACCTTATTTGTAGAGAATTAAGTTTCCTACTTTTTATGTTGTATGATACTTTTGATCAGGTGCGTAGTTCTCGAGATATATCGAGATATTTAAAAGTTCCGAAGCCGCACCAACATAATAGAGATACAGAAACACCGTGGCCCTTTTCTTTGAGATAACTCTGCACTATTGCGAGCTGCAAATGCCACTTCCAGCTTAGCTGTGCAGAAGAAGAACAACAAGAAGAAGAAATATTTCGAAATATGTCCGTCAGGCCCCTTCCCTTGAGATAAATCTGCAAATATCTCGGAAACGAAGCGAGCTACGGCAAAATGTTAAGAGACCTTTTTTGTAGAAAATTAGGTTTCCTACTTTTTATGTTCTATGATATTTTTTGATCAGATGCGTAGGTCTCGAGATATATCAAGATATTAAAAGTTCCGAAGCCGCACAAACATAATAGAGATACAGAAACACCGTGGCCCCTTTCTTTGCGATAACTCTGCACTATTGCGAGCTGCAAATGCCACTTCCAGCTTAGCTGTGCAGAAGAAGAACAACAAGAAGAAGAAATATCTCGAAATATGTCCGTCAGGCCCCTTCCCTTGAGATAAATCTGCAAATATCTCGGAAACGAAGCGAGCTATGGCAAAATGTTAAGAGACCTTATTTGTAGAGAATTAAGTTTCCTACTTTTTATGTTGTATGATACTTTTGATCAGGTGCGTAGTTCTCGAGATATATCGAGATATTTAAAAGTTCCGAAGCCGCACCAACATAATAGAGATACAGAAACACCGTGGCCCTTTTCTTTGAGATAACTCTGCACTATTGCGAGCTGCAAATGCCACTTCCAGCTTAGCTGTGCAGAAGAAGAGCAACAAGAAGAAGAAATATCTCGAAATATGTCCGTCAGGCCCCTTCCCTTGAGATAAATCTGCAACTATCTCGGAAACGAAGCGAGCTATGGCAAAATGTTAAGAGACCTTTTTTGTAGAGAATTATGTTTCCTACAAGCTATGTTCTATGGTATTTTTTGATCAGAAGCGTAGTTTTCGAGATATATCGAGATATTTAAAAGTTCCGAAGCCGCACCAACATAATAGAGATACGGAAACACGTGGCCCCTTTCTTTGAGATAACTCTGCACTATTGCGAGCTGCAAATGCCACTTCCAGCTTAGCTGTGCAGAAGAAGAACAACAAGAAGAAGAAATATCTCGAAATATGTCCGTCAGGCCCCTTCCCTTGAGATAAATCTGCAAATATCTCGGAAACGAAGCGAGCTATGGCAAAATGTTAAGAGACCTTATTTGTAGAGAATTAAGTTTCCTACTTTTTATGTTCTATGATATTTTTTGATCAGATGCGTAGTTCTCGAGATATATCGAGATATTTAAAAGTTCCGAAGCCGCACCAACATAATAGAGATACAGAAACACCGTGGCCCCTTTCTTTGAGATAACTCTGCACTATTGCGAGCTGTAAATGCCACTTCCAGCTTAGCTGTGCAGCAGAAGAACAACAAGAAGAAGAAATATCTCGAAATATGTCCGTCAGGCCCCTTCCCTTGAGATAAATCTGCAAATATCTCGGAAACGAAGCGAGCTATGGCAAAATGTTAAGAGACCTTTTTTGTAGAGAATTAAGTTTCCTACTTTTTATGTTCTATGATATTTTTTGATCAGATGCGTAGTTCTCGAGATATATCAAGATATTTAAAAGTTCCGAAGCCGCACCAACATAATAGAGATACGGAAACACCGTGGGCCCTTTCTTTGAGATAACTCTGCACTATTGCGAGCTGCAAATGCCACTTCCAGCTTAGCTGTGCAGAAGAAGAACAACATGAAGAAGAAATATCTCGAAATATGTCCGTCAGGCCCCTTCCCTTGAGATAAATCTGCAAATATCTCGGAAACAAAGCGAGCTATGGCAAAATGTTAAGAGACCTTTTTTGTAGAGAATTAAGTTTCCTACTCTTTATGTTCTATGATATTTTTCGAGCAGGTGCGTAGTTCTCGAGATATATCAAGATATTTAACAGTTCCGAAGCCGCACCAACATAATAGAGATACAGAAACACCGTGGCCCCTTTCTTTGAGATAACTCTGCACTATTGCGAGCTGCAAATGCCACTTCCAGCTTAGCTGTGCAGAAGAAGAACAACAAGAAGAAGAAATATCTCGAAATATGTCCGTCAGGCCCCTTCCCTTGAGATAAATCTGCAAATATCTCGGAAACGAAGCGAGCTATGGCAAAATGTTAAGAGACCTTTTTTGTAGAGAATTAAGTTTCCTACTTTTTATCTTCTATGATATTTTCTGATCAGATTCGTAGTTCTCGAGATATATCAAGATATTTAAAAGTTCAGAAGCCGCACCAACATAATAGAGATACAGAAACACCGTGGCCCCTCTCTTTGAGATAACTCTGCACAATTGCGAGCTGCAAATGCCACTTCCAGCTTAGCTGTGCAGAAGAAGAACAACAAGAAGAAGAAATATCTCGAAATATGTCCGTCAGGCCCCTTCCCTTGAGATAAATCGGCAAGTATCTCGGAAACGAAGCGAGCTATGGCAAAATGTTGAGAGACCTTTTTTGTAGAGAATTAAGTTTCCTACTTTTTATGTTCTATGATATTTTTTGATCAGATGCGTAGATCTCGAGATATATTAAGATATTTAAAAGTTCCGAAGCCGCACCAACATAATAGAGATACAGAAACACCGTGGCCCCTTTCTTTGAGATAACTCTGCACTATTGCGAGCTGCAAATGCCACTTCCAGCTTAGCTGTGCAGAAGAAGAACAACAAGAAGAAGAAATATCTCGAAATATGTCCGTCAGGCCAGTTCCTTTGAGCTGAATCTGCAAATATCTCGGAAACGAAGCGAGCTATGGCAAAATGTTAAGAGACGTTTTTTGTAGAGAATTATGTTTCCTACAATTTATGTTCTATGATATTTTTTGATCAGAAGCGTAGTTTTCGAGATATATCGAGATATTTAAAAGTTCCGAAGCCGCACCAACATAATAGAGATACAGAAACACCGTGGCCCCTTTCTTTGAGATAACTCTGCACGACTGCGAGCTGGAAATGCCACTTCCAGTTTAGCTGTGCAGAAGAAGAACAACAAGAAGAAGAAATATCTCGAAATATGTCCATCAGGACCCTTCCCTTGAGATAAATCTGCAAATATCTCGGAAACGAAGCGAGTTATGGCAAAATGTTAAGAGACCTTTTTTGTAGAGAATTATGTTTCCTGCAATTTATGTTCTATGATATTTTTTGATCAGAAGCGTAGTTTTCGAGATATATCGAGATATTTAAAAGTTCCGAAGCCGCACCAACATAATAGAGATACAGAAACACCGTGGCCCCTTTCTTTGAGATAACTCTGCACTAGTGCGAGCCGCAAATGCCACTTCCCGCTTAGCTGTGCAGAAGAAGAACAACAAGAAGAAGAAATATCTCGAAATATGTCCGTCAGGCCCCTTCCCTTGAGATAAATATGCAAATATCTCGGAAACGGAGCGAGCTATGGCAAAATGTTAAGAGACCTTTTTTGTAGAGAATTAAGTTTCCTACTTTTTATGTTCTATGATATTTTTTGATCGGATGCGTAGTTCTCGAGATATATCAAGATATTTAAAAGTTCCGAAGCCGCACCAACATAATAGAGATACAGAAACACCGTGGCCCCTTTCTTTGAGATAACACTGCACTATTGCGAGCTGCAAATGCCACTTCCAGCTTAGCTGTGCAGAGGAAGAACAACAAGAAGAAGAAATATCTCGAAATATGTCCGTCAGGCCAGTTCCTTTGAGTTGAATCTGCAAATATCTCGGAAACGAAGCGAGCTATGGCAAAATGTTAAGAGACCTTTTTTGTAGAGAATTAAGTTTCCTACTTTTTATGTTCGATGATATTTTTTGATCAGATGCGTAGTTCTCGAGATATATCAAGATATTTAAAAGTTCCGAAGCTGCACCAACATAATAGAGGTACAGAAACACCGTGGCCTCTTTCTTTGAGATAACTCTGCACTATTGCGAGCTGCAAATGCCACTTCGAGCTTAGCTGTGCAGAAGAAGAACAACAAGAAGAAGAAATATCTCGAAATATGTCCGTCAGACCCCTTCCCTTGAGATGTATCTGCAAATATCTCGGAAACGAAGCGAGCTGTGGCAAAATGTTAAGAGACCTTTTTTGTAGAGAATAATGTTTCCTACAATTTACGCTCTATGATATTTTTTGATCAGAAGCGTAGTTCTCGAGATATATCAAGATATTTAAAAGTTCCGAAGCCGCACCAACATAATAGAGATACAGAAACACCGTGGCCCCTTTCTTTGAGATAACTCTGCACTAGTGCGAGCCGCAAATGCCACTTCCAGTTTAGCTGTGCAGAAGAAGAACAACAAGAAGAAGAAATATCTCGAAATATGTCCATCAGGACCCTTCCCTTGAGATAAATCTGCAAATATCTCGGAAACGAAGCGAGTTATGGCAAAATGTTAAGAGACCTTTTTTGTAGAGAATTATGTTTCCTACAAGCTATGTTCTATGGTATTTTTTGATCAGAAGCGTAGTTTTCGAGATATATCGAGATATTTAAAAGTTCCGAAGCCGCACCAACATAATAGAGATACGGAAACACGTGGCCCCTTTCTTTGAGATAACTCTGCACTATTGCGAGCTGTAAATGCCACTTCCAGCTTAGCTGTGCAGAAGAAGAACAACAAGAAGAAGAAATATCTCGAAATATGTCCGTCAGGCCCCTTCCCTTGAGATAAATCTGCAAATATCTCGGAAACGAAGCGAGCTATGGCAAAATGTTAAGAGACCTTTTTTGTAGAGAATTAAGTTTCCTACTTTTTATGTTCTATGATATTTTTTGATCGGATGCGTAGTTCTCGAGATATATCAAGATATTTAAAAGTTCCGAAGCCGCACCAACATAATAGAGATACAGAAACACCGTGGCCCCTTTCTTTGAGATAACACTGCACTATTGCGAGCTGCAAATGCCACTTCCAGCTTAGCTGTGCAGAGGAAGAACAACAAGAAGAAGAAATATCTCGAAATATGTCCGTCAGGCCAGTTCCTTTGAGTTGAATCTGCAAATATCTCGGAAACGAAGCGAGCTATGGCAAAATGTTAAGAGACCTTTTTTGTAGAGAATTAAGTTTCCTACTTTTTATGTTCGATGATATTTTTTGATCAGATGCGTAGTTCTCGAGATATATCAAGATATTTAAAAGTTCCGAAGCTGCACCAACATAATAGAGGTACAGAAACACCGTGGCCTCTTTCTTTGAGATAACTCTGCACTATTGCGAGCTGCAAATGCCACTTCGAGCTTAGCTGTGCAGAAGAAGAACAACAAGAAGAAGAAATATCTCGAAATATGTCCGTCAGACCCCTTCCCTTGAGATGTATCTGCAAATATCTCGGAAACGAAGCGAGCTGTGGCAAAATGTTAAGAGACCTTTTTTGTAGAGAATTAAGTTTCCTACTTTTTATGTTCTATGATATTTTTTGATCGGATGCGTAGTTCTCGAGATATATCAAGATATTTAAAAGTTCCGAAGCCGCACCAACATAATAGAGATACAGAAACACCGTGGCCCCTTTCTTCGAGATAACTCTGCACTATTGCGAGCTGCAAATGCCACTTCCAGCTTAGCTGTGCAGAAGAAGAACAACAAGAAGAAGAAATATCTCGAAAAATGTCCGTCAGGCCCCTTCCCTTGAGATATATCTGCAAATATCTCGGAAACGAAGCGAGCTATGGCAAAATGTTAAGAGACCTTATTTGTAGAGAATTAAGTTTCCTACTTTTTATGTTCTATGATATTTTTTGATCAGATGCGTAGTTCTCGAGATATATCAAGATATTTAAAAGTTCCGAAGCCGCACCAACATAATAGAGATACAGAAACACCGTGGCCCCTTTCTTTGAGATAACTCTGCACTATTGCGAGCTGTAAATGCCACGTCCAGCTTAGCTGTGCAGATTGAAGAACAACAAGAAGAAGAAATATCTCGAAATATGTCCGTCAGGCCCCTTCCCTCGAGATAAATCTGCAAATATCTCGGAAACGAAGCGAGCTATGGCAAAATGTTAAGAGACCTTTTTTGTAGAGAATTAAGTTTCATACTTTTTATGTTCTATGATATTTTTTGATCGGATGCGTAGCTCTCGAGATATATCAAGATATTTAAAAGTTCCGAAGCCGCACCAACATAATAGAGATACAGAAACACCGTGGCCCCTTTCTTTGAGATAACTCTGCACTATTGCGAGCTGCAAATGCCACTTCCAGCTAAGCTGTGCAGAAGAAGAACAACAAGAAGAAGAAATATCTCGAAATATGTCCGTCAGGCCCCTTCCCTTGAGGTAAATCTGCAAATATCTCGGAAACGAAGAGAGCTATGGCAAAATGTTAACAGACCTTTTTTGTAGAGAATTAAGTTTCCTACTTTTCATGTTCTATGATATTTTTTGATCAGATGCGTAGTTCTCGAGATATATCAAGATATTTAAAAGTTCCGAAGCCGCACCAACATAATAGAGATACAGAAACACCGTGGCCCCTTTCTTTGAGATAACTCTGCACTATTGCGAGCTGTAAATGCCACTTCCAGTTTAGCTGTGCAGAAGAAGAACAACAAGAAGAAGAAATATCTCGAAATATGTCCGTCAGGCCCCTTCCCTTGAGATATATCTGCAAATATCTCGGAAACGAAGCGAGCTATGGCAAAATGTTAAGAGACCTTTTTTGTAGAGAATTATGTTTCCTACAATTTATGTTCTATGATATTTTTTGATCAGAAGCGTAGTTTTCGAGATATATCGAGATATTTAAAAGTTCCGAAGCCGCCCCAACATAATAGAGATACAGAAACACCGTGGCCCCTTTCTTTGAGATAACTCTGCACTATTGCGAGCTGCAGATGCCACTTCCAGCTTAGCTGTGCAGAGGAAGAACAACAAGAAGAAAAAATATCTCGAAATATGTCCGTCAGGCCAGTTCCTTTGAGCTGAATCTGCAAATATCTCGGAAACGAAGCGAGCTATGGCAAAATGTTAAGAGACGCTTTTTGTAGAGAATTATGTTTCCTACAATTTATGTTCTATGATATTTTTTGATCAGAAGCGTAGTTTTCGAGATATATCGAGATATTTAAAAGTTCCGAAGCCGCCCCAACATAATAGAGATACAGAAACACCGTGGCCCCTTTCTTTGAGATAACTCTGCACTATTGCGAGCTGTAAATGCCACTTCCAGCTTAGCTGTGCAGAGGAAGAACAACTAGAAGAAAAAATATCTCGAAATATGTCCGTCAGGCCAGTTCCTTTGAGCTGAATCTGCAAATATCTCGGAAACGAAGCGAGCTATGGCAAAATGTTAAGAGACGTTTTTTGTAGAGAATTATGTTTCCTACAATTTATGTTCTATGATATTTTTTGATCAGAAGCGTAGTTTTCGAGATATATCGAGATATTTAAAAGTTCCGAAGACGCACCAACATAATAGAGATACAGAAACACCGTGGCCCCTTTCTTTGAGATAACTCTGCGCTATTGCGAGCTGGAAATGCCACTTCCAGTTTAGCTGTGCAGAAGAAGAACAACAAGAAGAGGGAATATCTCGAAATATGTCCGTCAGGCCCCTTCCCTTGAGATATATCTGCAAATATCTCGGAAACGAAACGAGCTATGGCAAAATGTTAAGAGACCTTTTTTGTAGAGAATTATGTTTCCTACAATTTATGTTCTATGATATTTTTTAATCAGAAGCGTAGTTTTCGAGATATATCGAGATATTTAGAAGATCCGAAGCCGCACCAACATAATAGAGATACAGAAACACCGTGGCCCCTTTCTTTGAGATAACCCTGCACTAGTGCGAGCCGCAAATGCCGCTTCCAGCTTAGCTGTGCAGAAGAAGAACAACAAGAAGAAGAAATATCACGAAATATGTCCGTCAGGCCCCTTCCCTCGAGATAAATCTGCAAATATCTCGGAAACGAAGCGAGCTATGGCAAAATGTTAAGAGACCTTTTTTGTAGAGAATTAAGTTTCCTACTTTTTATGTTCTATGATATTTTTTGATCAGATGCGTAGTTCTCGAGATATATCAAGATATCTAAAAGTTCCGAAGCCGCACCAACATAATAGAGATACAGAAACACCGTGGCCCCTTTCTTCGAGATAACTCTGCACTATTGCGAGCTGCAAATGCCACTTCCAGCTTAGCTGTGCAGAAGAAGAACAACAAGAAGAAGAAATATCTCGAAAAATGTCCGTCAGGCCCCTTCCCTTGAGATATATCTGCAAATATCTCGGAAACGAAGCGAGCTATGGCAAAATGTTAAGAGACCTTATTTGTAGAGAATTAAGTTTCCTACTTTTTATGTTCTATGATATTTTTTGATCAGATGCGTAGTTCTCGAGATATATCAAGATATTTAAAAGTTCCGAAGCCGCACCAACATAATAGAGATACAGAAACACCGTGGCCCCTTTCTTTGAGATAACTCTGCACTATTGCGAGCTGTAAATGCCACGTCCAGCTTAGCTGTGCAGATTGAAGAACAACAAGAAGAAGAAATATCTCGAAATATGTCCGTCAGGCCCCTTCCCTCGAGATAAATCTGCAAATATCTCGGAAACGAAGCGAGCTATGGCAAAATGTTAAGAGACCTTTTTTGTAGAGAATTAAGTTTCCTACTTTTTATGTTCTATGATATTTTTTGATCGGATGCGTAGCTCTCGAGATATATCAAGATATTTAAAAGTTCCGAAGCCGCACCAACATAATAGAGATACAGAAACACCGTGGCCCCTTTCTTTGAGATAACTCTGCACTATTGCGAGCTGCAAATGCCACTTCCAGCTAAGCTGTGCAGAAGAAGAACAACAAGAAGAAGAAATATCTCGAAATATGTCCGTCAGGCCCCTTCCCTTGAGATAAATCTGCAAATATCTCGGAAACGAAGAGAGCTATGGCAAAATGTTAACAGATCTTTTTTGTAGAGAATTAAGTTTCCTACTTTTCATGTTCTATGATATTTTTTGATCAGATGCGTAGTTCTCGAGATATATCAAGATATTTAAAAGTTCCGAAGCCGCACCAACATAATAGAGATACAGAAACACCGTGGCCCCTTTCTTTGAGATAACTCTGCACTATTGCGAGCTGTAAATGCCACTTCCAGTTTAGCTGTGCAGAAGAAGAACAACAAGAAGAAGAAATATCTCGAAATATGTCCGTCAGACCCCTTCCCTTGAGATAAATCTGCAAATATCTCGGAAACGAAGCGAGCTATGGCAAAATGTTGAGAGACCTTTTTTGTAGAGAATTATGTTTCCCACAATTTACGTTCTATGATATTTTTTGATCAGAAGCGTAGTTTTCGAGATATATCGAGATATTTAAAAGATCCGAAGCCGCACCAACATAATAGAGATACAGAAACACCGTGGCCCCTTCCTTCGAGATAACTCTGCACTATTGCGAGCTGTAAATGCCACTTCCAGTTTAGCTGTGCAGAAGAAGAACAACAAGAAGAAGAAATATCTCGAAATATGTCCGTCAGACCCCTTCCCTTGAGATAAATCTGCAAATATCTCGGAAACGAAGCGAGCTATGGCAAAATGTTGAGAGACCTTTTTTGTAGAGAATTATGTTTCCCACAATTTACGTTCTATGATATTTTTTGATCAGAAGCGTAGTTTTCGAGATATATCGAGATATTTAAAAGATCCGAAGCCGCACCAACATAATAGAGATACAGAAACACCGTGGCCCCTTCCTTCGAGATAACTCTGCACTATTGCGAGCTGCAACTGCCACTTCCAGCTTAGCTGTGCAGAAGAAGACCAACAAGAAGAAGAAATATCACGAAATATGTCCGTCAGGCCCCTTCCCTTGAGCTAAATCTGCAAATATCTCGGAAACGATGCCAGTTATGGGAAAATGTTAAGAGACATTTTTTGTAGAGAATTAAGTTTCCTACTTTTTATGTTCTATGATATTTTTTAATCAGATGCGTAGTTCTCGAGATATATCAAGATATTTAAAAGTTCCGAAGCCGCACCAACATAATAGAGATACAGAAACACCGTGGCCCCTTTCTTTGAGATAACTCTGCACTATTGCGCGCAGCAAATGCCACTTCCAGCTTAGCTGTGCAGAAGAAGAACAACAAGAAGAAGAAATATCTCGAAATATGTCCGTCAGGCCCCTTCCCTTGAGATAAATCTGCAAATATCTCGGAAACGAAGCGAGCTATGGCAAAATGTTAAGAGACCTTTTTTGTAGAGAATTAAGTTTCCTACTTTTTATGTTCTATGATATTTTTTGATCAGATGCGTAGTTCTCGAGATATATCAAGATATTTAAAAGCTCCGAAGCTGCACCAACATAATAGAGGTACAGAAACACCGTGGCCCCTTTCTTTGAGATAACTCTGCACGATTGCGAGCTGGAAATGCCACTTCCAGTTTAGCTGTGCAGAAGAAGAACAACAAGAAGAAGAAATATCTCGAAATATGTCCGTCAGGCCCCTTCCCTTGAGATAAATCTGCAAATATCTCGGAAACGAAGCGAGCTACGGCAAAATGTTAAGAGACCTTTTTTGTAGAAAATTAGGTTTCCTACTTTTTATGTTCTATGATATTTTTTGATCAGATGCGTAGTTCTCGAGATATATCAAGATATTTAAACGTTCCGAAGCCGCACCAACATAATAGAGATACAGAAACACCGTGGCCCCTTTCTTTGCGATAACTCTGCACTATTGCGAGCTGCAAATGCCACTTCCAGCTTAGCTGTGCAGAAGAAGAACAACAAGAAGAAGAAATATCTCGAAATATGTCCGTCAGGCCCCTTCCCTTGAGATAAATCTGCAAATATCTCGGAAACGATGCCAGTTATGGGAAAATGTTAAGAGACCTTTTTTGTAGAGAATTAAGTTTCCTACTTTTTATGTTCTATGATATTTTCTGATCAGATGCGTAGTTCTCGAGATATATCAAGATATTTAAAAGTTCCGAAGCCGCACCAACATAATAGAGATACAGAAACACCGTGGCCCGTTTCTTTGAGATAACTCTGCACTATTGCGCGCTGCAAATGCCACTTCCAGCTTAGCTGTGCAGAAGAAGAAATATCTCGAAATATGTCCGTCAGGCCCCTTCCCTTGAGATAAATCTGCAAATATCTCGGAAACGAAGCGAGCTATGGCAAAATGTTAAGAGACCTCTTTTGTAGAGAATTAAGTTTCCTACTTTTTATGTTCTATGATATTTTTCGATCAGATGCGTAGTTCTCGAGATATATCGAGATATTTAAAAGTTCCGAAGCCGCACCAACATAATAGAGATACAGAAACACCGTGGCCCCTTTCTTTGAGATAACTCTGCACGATTGCGAGCTGGAAATGCCACTTCCAGTTTAGCTGTGCAGAAGAAGAACAACAAGAAGAAGAAATATCTCGAAATATGTCCGTCAGGCCCCTTCCCTTGAGATAAATCTGCAAATATCTCGGAAACGAAGCGAGCTATGGCAAAATGTTAAGAGACCTTTTTTGTAGAGAATTAAGTTTCCTACTTTTTATGTTCTATGATATTTTTTGATCAGATGCGTAGTTCTCGAGATATATCAAGATATCTAAAAGTTCCGAAGCCGCACCGACATAATAGAGATACAGAAACACCGTGGCCCCTTTCTTCGAGATAACTCTGCACTATTGCGAGCTGCAAATGCCACTTCCAGCTTAGCTGTGCAGAAGAAGAACAACAAGAAGAAGAAATATCTCGAAAAATGTCCGTCAGGCCCCTTCCCTTGAGATAAATCTGCAAATATCTCGGAAACGAAGCGAGCTATGGCAAAATGCTAAGAGACCTTATTTGTAGAGAATTAAGTTTTCTACTTTTTATGTTCTATGATATTTTTTGATCAGATGCGTAGTTCTCGATATATATCAAGATATTTAAAAGTTCCGAAGCCGCACCAACATAATAGAGATACAGAAACACCGTGGCCCCTTTCTTCGAGATAACTCTGCACTATTGCGAGCTGCAAATGCCACTTCCAGCTTAGCTGTGCAGAAGAAGAACAACAAGAAGAAGAAATATCTCGAAAAATGTCCGTCAGGCCCCTTCCCTTGAGATAAATCTGCAAATATCTCGGAAACGAAGCGAGCTATGGCAAAATCTTAAGAGACCTTATTTGTAGAGAATTAAGTTTCCTACTTTTTATGTTCTATGATATTTTTTGATCAGAAGGGTAGTTTTCGAGATATATCGAGATATTTAAAAGATCCGAAGCCGCACCAACATGATAGAGATACAGAAACACCGTGGCCCCTTTCTTTGAGATAACTCTGCACTAGTGCGAGCCGCAAATGCCGCTTCCAGCTTAGCTGTGCAGAAGAAGAACAACAAGAAGAAGAAATATCTCGAAATATGTCCGTCAGGCCCCTTCCCTCGAGATAAATCTGCAAATATCTCGGAAACGAAGCGAGCTATGGCAAAATGTTAAGAGACCTTTTTTGTAGAGAATTAAGTTTCCTACTTTTTATGTTCTATGATATTTTTTGATCGGATGCGTAGTTCTCGAGATATATCAAGATATTTAAAAGTTCCGAAGCCGCACCAACATAATAGAGATACAGAAACACCGTGGCCCCTTTCTTTGAGATAACTCTGCACTATTGCGAGCTGCAAATGCCACTTCCAGCTTAGCTGTGCAGAAGAAGAACAACAAGAAGAAGAAATATCTGGAAATATGTCCGTCAGGCCCCTTCCCTTGAGATAAATCTGCAAATATCTCGGAAACGAAGCGAGCTACGGCAAAATGTTAAGAGACCTTTTTTGTAGAGAATTATATTTCCCACAATTTAGGTTCTATGATATTTTTTGATCAGAAGCGTAGTTTTCGAGATATATCGAGATATTTAAAAGATCCGAAGCCGCACCAACATAATAGAGATACAGAAACACCGTGGCCCCTTTCTTTGAGATAACTCTGCACCATTGCGAGCTGCAAATGCCACTTCCAGCTTAGCTGTGCAGAAGAAGAACAACAAGAAGAAGAAATATCTCGAAAAATGTCCGTCAGGCCCCTTCCCTTGAGATAAATCTGCAAATATCTCGGAAACGAAGCGAGCTATGGCAAAATGTTAAGAGACCTTTTTTGTAGAGAATTAAGTTTCCTACTTTTTATGTTCTATGATATTTTTTGATCAGATGCGTAGTTCTCGAGATATATCAAGATATTTAAAAGTTCCGAAGCCGCACCAACATAATAGAGATACAGAAACACCGTGGCCCCTTTCTTTGAGATAACTCTGCACTATTGCGAGCTGCAAATGCCACTTCCAGCTTAGCTGTGCAGAAGAAGAACAACAAGAAGAAGCAATATCTCGAAATATGTCCGTCAGGCCCCTTCCCTTGAGATAAATCTGCAAATATCTCGGAAACGAAGCGAGCTATGGCAAAATGTTAAGCGACTTTATTTGTAGAGAATTAAGTTTCCTACTTTTTACGTTCTATGATATTTTTTAATCAGATGCGTAGTTCTCGAGATATATAAAGATATTTTAAAGTTCCGAAGCCGCACCAACATAATAGAGATACAGAAACACCGTGGCCCCTTTCTTCGAGATAACTCTGCACTATTGCGAGCTGCAAATGCCGCTTCCAGCTTAGCTGTGCAGAAGAAGAACAACAAGAAGAAGAAATATCTCGAAAAATGTCCGTCAGGCCCCTTCCCTTGAGATAAATCTGCAAATATCTCGGAAACGAAGCGAGCTATGGCAAAATGTTAAGAGACCTTATTTATAGAGAATTAAGTTTCCTACTTTTTATGTTCTATGATATTTTTTGATCAGATGCGTAGTTCTCGAGATATATCAAGATATTTAAAAGTTCCGAAGCCGCACCAACATAATAGAGATACAGAAACACCGTGGCCCCTTTCTTTGAGATAACTCTGCACTATTGCGAGCTGCAAATGCCACTTCCAGCTTAGCTGTGCAGAGGAAGAACAACAAGAAGAAGAAATATCTCGAAATATGTCCGTCAGGCCAGTTCCTTCGAGTTGAATCTGCAAATATCTCGGAAACGAAGCGAGCTATGGCAAAATGTTAAGAGACCTTTTTTGTAGAGAATTATGTTTCCTACAATTTATGTTCTATGATATTTTTTGATCAGAAGCGTAGTTTTCGAGATATATCGAGATATTTAAAAGTTCCGAAGCCGCACCAACATAATAGAGATACAGAAACACCGTGGCCCCTTTCTTTGAGATAACTCTGCACTAGTGCGAGCCGCAAATGCCACTTCCAGCTTAGCTGTGCAGAAGAAGAACAACAAGAAGAAGAAATATCTCGAAATATGTCCGTCAGGCCCCTTCCCTTGAGATAAATCTGCAAATATCTCGGAAACGAAGCGAGCTATGGCAAAATGTTAAGAGACCTTATTTGTAGAGAATTAAGTTTCCTACTTTTTATGTTCTATGATATTTTTTGATCAGATGCGTAGTTCTCGAGATATATCAAGATATTTAAAAGTTCCGAAGCCGCAACAACATAATAGAGATACAGAAACACCGTGGCCCCTTTCTTTGAGATAACTCTGCGCTATTGCGAGCTGGAAATGCCACTTCCAGTTTAGCTGTGCAGAAGAAGAACAACAAGAAGAGGAAATATCTGGAAATATGTCCGTCAGGCCCCTTCCCTTGAGATAAATCTGCAAATATCTCGGAAACGAAGCGAGCTACGGCAAAACGTTAAGAGACCTTTTTTGTAGAGAATTATATTTCCCACAATTTAGGTTCTATGATATTTTTTGATCAGAAGCGTAGTTCTCGATATATATCAAGATATTTAAAAGTTCCGAAGCCGCACCAACATAATAGAGATACAGAAACACCGTGGCCCCTTTCTTCGAGATAACTCTGCACTATTGCGAGCTGCAAATGCCACTTCCAGCTTAGCTGTGCAGAAGAAGAACAACAAGAAGAAGAAATATCTCGAAAAATGTCCGTCAGGCCCCTTCCCTTGAGATAAATCTGCAAATATCTCGGAAACGAAGCGAGCTATGGCAAAATCTTAAGAGACCTTATTTGTAGAGAATTAAGTTTCCTACTTTTTATGTTCTATGATATTTTTTGATCAGAAGCGTAGTTTTCGAGATATATCGAGATATTTAAAAGATCCGAAGCCGCACCAGCATGATAGAGATACAGAAACACCGTGGCCCCTTTCTTTGAGATAACTCTGCACTAGTGCGAGCCGCAATTGCCGCTTCCAGCTTAGCTGTGCAGAAGAAGAACAACAAGAAGAAGAAATATCTCGAAATATGTCCGTCAGGCCCCTTCCCTCGAGATAAATCTGCAAATATCTCGGAAACGAAGCGAGCTATGGCAAAATGTTAAGAGACCTTTTTTGTAGAGAATTAAGTTTCCTACTTTTTATGTTCTATGATATTTTTTGATCGGATGCGTAGTTCTCGAGATATATCAAGATATTTAAAAGTTCCGAAGCCGCACCAACATAATAGAGATACAGAAACACCGTGGCCCCTTTCTTTGAGATAACTCTGCACTATTGCGAGCTGCAAATGCCACTTCCAGCTTAGCTGTGCAGAAGAAGAACAACAAGAAGAAGAAATATCTGGAAATATGTCCGTCAGGCCCCTTCCCTTGAGATAAATCTGCAAATATCTCGGAAACGAAGCGAGCTACGGCAAAATGTTAAGAGACCTTTTTTGTAGAGAATTATATTTCCCACAATTTAGGTTCTATGATATTTTTTGATCAGAAGCGTAGTTTTCGAGATATATAAAGATATTTTAAAGTTCCGAAGCCGCACCAACATAATAGAGATACAGAAACACCGTGGCCCCTTTCTTCGAGATAACTCTGCACTATTGCGAGCTGCAAATGCCGCTTCCAGCTTAGCTGTGCAGAAGAAGAACAACAAGAAGAAGAAATATCTCGAAAAATGTCCGTCAGGCCCCTTCCCTTGAGATAAATCTGCAAATATCTCGGAAACGAAGCGAGCTATGGCAAAATGTTAAGAGACCTTATTTATAGAGAATTAAGTTTCCTACTTTTTATGTTCTATGATATTTTTTGATCAGATGCGTAGTTCTCGAGATATATCAAGATATTTAAAAGTTCCGAAGCCGCACCAACATAATAGAGATACAGAAACACCGTGGCCCCTTTCTTTGAGATAACTCTGCACTATTGCGAGCTGCAAATGCCACTTCCAGCTTAGCTGTGCAGAGGAAGAACAACAAGAAGAAGAAATATCTCGAAATATGTCCGTCAGGCCAGTTCCTTCGAGTTGAATCTGCAAATATCTCGGAAACGAAGTGAGCTATGGCAAAATGTTAAGAGACCTTTTTTGTAGAGAATTATGTTTCCTACAATTTATGGTCTATGATATTTTTTGATCAGAAGCGTAGTTTTCGAGATATATCGAGATATTTAAAAGTTCCGAAGCCGCACCAACATAATAGAGATACAGAAACACCGTGGCCCCTTTCTTTGAGATAACTCTGCACTAGTGCGAGCCGCAAATGCCACTTCCAGCTTAGCTGTGCAGAAGAAGAACAACAAGAAGAAGAAATATCTCGAAATATGTCCGTCAGGCCCCTTCCCTTGAGATAAATCTGCAAATATCTCGGAAACGAAGCGAGCTATGGCAAAATGTTAAGAGACCTTATTTGTAGAGAATTAAGTTTCCTACTTTTTATGTTCTATGATATTTTTTGATCAGATGCGTAGTTCTCGAGATATATCAAGATATTTAAAAGTTCCGAAGCCGCAACAACATAATAGAGATACAGAAACACCGTGGCCCCTTTCTTTGAGATAACTCTGCGCTATTGCGAGCTGGAAATGCCACTTCCAGTTTAGCTGTGCAGAAGAAGAACAACAAGAAGAGGAAATATCTGGAAATATGTCCGTCAGGCCCCTTCCCTTGAGATAAATCTGCAAATATCTCGGAAACGAAGCGAGCTACGGCAAAATGTTAAGAGACCTTTTTTGTAGAGAATTATATTTCCCACAATTTAGGTTCTATGATATTTTTTGATCAGAAGCGTAGTTTTCGAGATATATCGAGATATTTAAAAGATCCGAAGCCGCACCAACATAATAGAGATACAGAAACACCGTGGCCCCTTTCTTTGAGATAACTCTGCACCATTGCGAGCTGCAAATGCCACTTCCAGCTTAGCTGTGCAGAAGAAGAACAACAAGAAGAAGAAATATCTCGAAAAATGTCCGTCAGGCCCCTTCCCTTGAGATAAATCTGCAAATATCTCGGAAACGAAGCGAGCTATGGCAAAATGTTAAGAGACCTTATTTGTAGAGAATTAAGTTTCCTACTTTTTATGTTCTATGATATTTTTTGATCAGATGCGTAGTTCTCGAGATATATCAAGATATTTAAAAGTTCCGAAGCCGCACCAACATAATAGAGATACAGAAACACCGTGGCCCCTTTCTTTGAGATAACTCTGCGCTATTGCGAGCTGGAAATGCCATTTCCAGTTTAGCTGTGCAGAAGAAGAACAACAAGAAGAGGAAATATCTGGAAATATGTCCGTCAGGCCCCTTCCCTTGAGATAAATCTGCAAATATCTCGGAAACGAAGCGAGCTACGGCAAAATGTTAAGAGACCTTTTTTGTAGAGAATTATATTTCCCACAATTTAGGTTCTATGATATTTTTTGATCAGAAGCGTAGTTTTCGAGATATATCGAGATATTTAAAAGATCCGAAGCCGCACCAACATAATAGAGATACAGAAACACCGTGGCCCCTTTCTTTGAGATAACTCTGCACCATTGCGAGCTGCAAATGCCACTTCCAGCTTAGCTGTGCAGAAGAAGAACAACAAGAAGAAGAAATATCTCGAAAAATGTCCGTCAGGCCCCTTCCCTTGAGATAAATCTGCAAATATCTCGGAAACGAAGCGAGCTATAGCAAAATGTTAAGAGACCTTTTTTGTAGAGAATTATATTCCCCACAATTTAGGTTCTATGATATTTTTTGATCAGAAGCGTAGTTTTCGAGATATATCGAGATATTTAAAAGATCCGAAGCCGCACCAACATAATAGAGATACAGAAACACCGTGGCCCCTTTCTTTGAGATAACTCTGCGCTATTGCGAGCTGGAAATGCCACTTCCAGTTTAGCTGTGCAGAAGAAGAACAACAAGAAGAGGAAATATCTGGAAATATGTCCGTCAGGCCCCTTCCCTTGAGATAAATCTGCAAATATCTCGGAAACGAAGCGAGCTACGGCAAAATGTTAAGAGACCTTTTTTGTAGGGAATTATATTTCCCACAATTTAGGTTCTATGATATTTTTTGATCAGAAGCGTAGTTTTCGAGATATATCGAGATATTTGAAAGATCCGAAGCCGCACCAACATAATAGAGATACAGAAACACCGTGGCCCCTTTCTTTGAGATAACTCTGCACCATTGCGAGCTGCAAATGCCACTTCCAGCTTAGCTGTGCAGAAGAAGAACAACAAGAAGAAGAAATATCTCGAAATATGTCCGTCAGGCCCCTTCCCTCGAGATAAATCTGCAAATATCTCGGAAACGAAGCGAGCTACGGCAAAATGTTAAGAGACCTTTTTTGTAGAGAATTATATTTCCCACAATTTAGGTTCTATGATATTTTTTGATCAGAAGCGTAGTTTTCGAGATATATCGAGATATTTAAAAGATCCGAAGCCGCACCAACATAATAGAGATACAGAAACACCGTGGCCCCTTTCTTTGAGATAACTCTGCACTAGTGCGAGCCGCAAATGCCGCTTCCAGCTTAGCTGTGCAGAAGAAGAACAACAAGAAGAAGAAATATCTCGAAATATGTCCGTCAGGCCCCTTCCCTCGAGATAAATCTGCAAATATCTCGGAAACGAAGCGAGCTACGGCAAAATGTTAAGAGACCTTTTTTGTAGAGAATTATATTTCCCACAATTTAGGTTCTATGATATTTTTTGATCAGAAGCGTAGTTTTCGAGATATATCGAGATATTTAAAAGATCCGAAGCCGCACCAACATAATAGAGATACAGAAACACCGTGGCCCCTTTCTTTGAGATAACTCTGCACCATTGCGAGCTGCAAATGCCACTTCCAGCTTAGCTGTGCAGAAGAAGACCAACAAGAAGAAGAAATATCTCGAAATATGTCCGTCAGGCCCATTCCCTTGAGATAAATCTGCAAATATCTCGGAAACGAAGCGAGCTATGGCAAAATGTTAAGAGACCTTATTTGTAGAGAATTAAGTTTCCTACTTTTTATGTTCTATGATATTATTTGATCAGATGCGTAGTTCTCGAGATATATCAAGATATTTAAAAGTTCCGAAGCCGCACCAACATAATAGAGATACAGAAACACCGTGGCCCCTTTCTTTCAGATAACTCTGCACTATTGCGAGCTGGAAATGCCACTTCCTGTTTAGCTGTGCAGAAGAAGAACAACAAGAAGAAGAAATATCCCGAAATATGTCCGTCAGGCCCCTTCCCTTGAGATAAATCTGCAAATATCTCGGAAACGAAGCGAGCTATGGCAAAATCTTAAGAGACCTTATTTGTAGAGAATTAAGTTTCCTACTTTTTATGTTCTATGATATTTTTTGATCAGAAGGGTAGTTTTCGAGATATATCGAGATATTTAAAAGATCCGAAGCCGCACCAACATGATAGAGATACAGAAACACCGTGGCCCCTTTCTTTGAGATAACTCTGCACTAGTGCGAGCCGCAAATGCCGCTTCCAGCTTAGCTGTGCAGAAGAAGAACAACAAGAAGAAGAAATATCTCGAAATATGTCCGTCAGGCCCCTTCCCTCGAGATAAATCTCCAAATATCTCGGAAACGAAGCGAGCTATGGCAAAATGTTAAGAGACCTTTTTTGTAGAGAATTAAGTTTCCTACTTTTTATGTTCTATGATATTTTTTGATCGGATGCGTAGTTCTCGAGATATATCAAGATATTTAAAAGTTCCGAAGCCGCACCAACATAATAGAGATACAGAAACACCGTGGCCCCTTTCTTTGAGATAACTCTGCACTATTGCGAGCTGCAAATGCCACTTCCAGCTTAGCTGTGCAGAAGAAGAACAACAAGAAGAAGAAATATCTGGAAATATGTCCGTCAGGCCCCTTCCCTTGAGATAAATCTGCAAATATCTCGGAAACGAAGCGAGCTACGGCAAAATGTTAAGAGACCTTTTTTGTAGAGAATTATATTTCCCATAATTTAGGTTCTATGATATTTTTTGATCAGAAGCGTAGTTTTCGAGATATATCGAGATATTTAAAAGATCCGAAGCCGCACCAACATAATAGAGATACAGAAACACCGTGGCCCCTTTCTTTGAGATAACTCTGCACCATTGCGAGCTGCAAATGCCACTTCCAGCTTAGCTGTGCAGAAGAAGAACAACAAGAAGAAGAAATATCTCGAAAAATGTCCGTCAGGCCCCTTCCCTTGAGATAAATCTGCAAATATCTCGGAAACGAAGCGAGCTATGGCAAAATGTTAAGAGACCTTTTTTGTAGAGAATTAAGTTTCCTACTTTTTATGTTCTATGATATTTTTTGATCAGATGCGTAGTTCTCGAGATATATCAAGATATTTAAAAGTTCCGAAGCCGCACCAACATAATAGAGATACAGAAACACCGTGGCCCCTTTCTTTGAGATAACTCTGCACTATTGCGAGCTGCAAATGCCACTTCCAGCTTAGCTGTGCAGAAGAAGAACAACAAGAAGAAGCAATATCTCGAAATATGTCCGTCAGGCCCCTTCCCTTGAGATAAATCTGCAAATATCTCGGAAACGAAGCGAGCTATGGCAAAATGTTAAGCGACTTTATTTGTAGAGAATTAAGTTTCCTACTTTTTACGTTCTATGATATTTTTTAATCAGATGCGTAGTTCTCGAGATATATAAAGATATTTTAAAGTTCCGAAGCCGCACCAACATAATAGAGATACAGAAACACCGTGGCCCCTTTCTTCGAGATAACTCTGCACTATTGCGAGCTGCAAATGCCGCTTCCAGCTTAGCTGTGCAGAAGAAGAACAACAAGAAGAAGAAATATCTCGAAAAATGTCCGTCAGGCCCCTTCCCTTGAGATAAATCTGCAAATATCTCGGAAACGAAGCGAGCTATGGCAAAATGTTAAGAGACCTTATTTATAGAGAATTAAGTTTCCTACTTTTTATGTTCTATGATATTTTTTGATCAGATGCGTAGTTCTCGAGATATATCAAGATATTTAAAAGTTCCGAAGCCGCAACAACATAATAGAGATACAGAAACACCGTGGCCCCTTTCTTTGAGATAACTCTGCGCTATTGCGAGCTGGAAATGCCACTTCCAGTTTAGCTGTGCAGAAGAAGAACAACAAGAAGAGGAAATATCTGGAAATATGTCCGTCAGGCCCCTTCCCTTGAGATAAATCTGCAAATATCTCGGAAACGAAGCGAGCTACGGCAAAATGTTAAGAGACCTTTTTTGTAGAGAATTATATTTCCCACAATTTAGGTTCTATGATATTTTTTGATCAGAAGCGTAGTTTTCGAGATATATCGAGATATTTAAAAGATCCGAAGCCGCACCAACATAATAGAGATACAGAAACACCGTGGCCCCTTTCTTTGAGATAACTCTGCACCATTGCGAGCTGCAAATGCCACTTCCAGCTTAGCTGTGCAGAAGAAGAACAACAAGAAGAAGAAATATCTCGAAAAATGTCCGTCAGGCCCCTTCCCTTGAGATAAATCTGCAAATATCTCGGAAACGAAGCGAGCTATAGCAAAATGTTAAGAGACCTTTTTTGTAGAGAATTATATTTCCCACAATTTAGGTTCTATGATATTTTTTGATCAGAAGCGTAGTTTTCGAGATATATCGAGATATTTAAAAGATCCGAAGCCGCACCAACATAATAGAGATACAGAAACACCGTGGCCCCTTTCTTTGAGATAACTCTGCGCTATTGCGAGCTGGAAATGCCACTTCCAGTTTAGCTGTGCAGAAGAAGAACAACAAGAAGAGGAAATATCTGGAAATATGTCCGTCAGGCCCCTTCCCTTGAGATAAATCTGCAAATATCTCGGAAACGAAGCGAGCTATAGCAAAATGTTAAGAGACCTTTTTTGTAGAGAATTATATTTCCCACAATTTAGGTTCTATGATATTTTTTGATCAGAAGCGTAGTTTTCGAGATATATCGAGATATTTAAAAGATCCGAAGCCGCACCAACATAGTAGAGATACAGAAACACCGTGGCCCCTTTCTTTGAGATAACTCTGCACCATTGCGAGCTGCAAATGCCACTTCCAGCTTAGCTGTGCAGAAGAAGAACAACAAGAAGAAGAAATATCTCGAAAAATGTCCGTCAGGCCCCTTCCCTTGAGATAAATCTGCAAATATCTCGGAAACGAAGCGAGCTATGGCAAAATGTTAAGAGACCTTATTTGTAGAGAATTAAGTTTCCTACTTTTTATGTTCTATGATATTTTTTGATCAGATGCGTAGTTCTCGAGATATATCAAGATATTTAAAAGTTCCGAAGCCGCACCAACATAATAGAGATACAGAAACACCGTGGCCCCTTTCTTTGAGATAACTCTGCGCTATTGCGAGCTGGAAATGCCACTTCCAGTTTAGCTGTGCAGAAGAAGAACAACAAGAAGAGGAAATATCTCGAAATATGTCCGTCAGGCCCCTTCCCTTGAGATATATCTGCAAATAACTCGGAAACGAAACGAGCTATGGCAAAATGTTAAGAGACCTTTTTTGTAGAGAATTATGTTTCCTACAATTTATGTTCTATGATATTTTTTGGTCAGAAGCGTAGTTTTCGAGATATATCGAGATATTTAAAAGATCCGAAGCTGCACCAACATAATAGAGATACAGAAACACCGTGGCCCCTTTCTTTGAGACAACTCTGCACTAGTGCGAGCCGCAAATGCCGCTTCCAGCTTAGCTGTGCAGAAGAAGAACAACAAGAAGAAGAAATATCTCGAAATATGTCCGTCAGGCCCCTTCCCTCGAGATAAATCTGCAAATATCTCGGAAACGAAGCGAGCTACGGCAAAATGTTAAGAGACCTTTTTTGTAGAGAATTATATTTCCCACAATTTAGGTTCTATGATATTTTTTGATCAGAAGCGTAGTTTTCGAGATATATCGAGATATTTAAAAGATCCGAAGCCGCACCAACATAATAGAGATACAGAAACACCGTGGCCCCTTTCTTTGAGATAACTCTGCACTAGTGCGAGCCGCAAATGCCGCTTCCAGCTTAGCTGTGCAGAAGAAGAACAACAAGAAGAAGAAATATCTCGAAATATGTCCGTCAGGCCCCTTCCCTCGAGATAAATCTGCAAATATCTCGGAAACGAAGCGAGCTACGGCAAAATGTTAAGAGACCTTTTTTGTAGAGAATTATATTTCCCACAATTTAGGTTCTATGATATTTTTTGATCAGAAGCGTAGTTTTCGAGATATATCGAGATATTTAAAAGATCCGAAGCCGCACCAACATAATAGAGA